>NC_137342.1:42122895-43360395 GCF_965287045.1 Carcharhinus amblyrhynchos | reverse complement strand
AGATCACGAGTTTCCCTGAAGCTTGCAGTGAATTCTGTCAAAGGAAACCTCAGAGCCTTGTGTGGTCTAAGGGACCTGTCATTCCCCGATGTCGCAGAAGCCTCCAGTGAGACAAAGGCAGATGTATATTTTTGGAAAGAGAACATCACTTCTGCTCAGTACCACCCTGACTGGAGGCAGGTCAAAAGCCAGCAGTCACGTACCTCACCCCCACCCCACCTCCGAGACCGTGAACCATCAGAAACATTGCTTTGTACACACGTGTTAATTCAAGTGAACCGAAGGAAGTTGGGGGGGGGGGGTGGGGGGGGGAGTGCCTTCTTTTAAAATAAACATTTCACTTAACCATATTTTGAATTATTTCAGGGAGAAAAGCATATTTTAGTTTTGCCCGCGGTACAAAATTAAAGAGCTGGCCTTTCCCTCCTGGCCTTAGCCCCCCCCCCTCGACCCACTCCCCGACAGAGGTGAGGTTTGAGAATCTCTTGTGGAAGGAACAGCTGTGTGTGCTACAGCAGGCAGCGCGGCAGCTAACCGCATAACCGGGATCTGTGTGCTCCGAGGTTGTACAAGCCACAGTGAGTTCTGTGTCGTCTTTCCAGTGCGGCAGCTGTGTATGTAAAATAGTGTGTTGACCTACTTTTCCTTTCTCTCGTGAGTGCATTAACCAAGGTGCTTTAGGGTGGCCGGCAGCGTGGGGGAGGGGAGGCATGGCTTGCTCTGACTGTTCTTGGCTAAAAGAGAAAAAAAAATGCCACGTGAAAATGAAATGTTAAAAAGCTGTTGTATTTTCATGTACTACTGAGAACAGTGTCGTCTTGTGGCCGTTCTCGTAGAGTTGTGTTGGTTTAACAAGCGTCCAACCCTCTTGTCTTGTTGTTTTTTTTGTCTCTCCTGCTCCCCTGTCCCCCTTTCCCACCCCCACAGGCTGTGCATTTGTTACGTTCTCCACAAGGGCAATGGCACAGAATGCAATCAAAGCCATGCACCAGTCTCAGACCATGGAGGTACTGTATCGTCTGCCCTTTTCTTGTTTCTTTGTGAATATTGTGCAATGTGGGAAAGCTACAGTATATAATCACAGTAACAGATCCTGTCTCACTCACCGCTGTGTAGCTTTTTCAGGGTTTGTGTGTGATTGTTTGCCAGGGTGTGTGTGTGTGTGCATGTCTGCGATCTGAAAATGCTACAACATTGCAAAGGGGGTCATCTGCTGCATTCTCCGAACCCTTCCTAATTTTCTCAAAGCATCCTCCAGCTTCCCGTCCTCCGGGTGCTCTGATTTCCTCCCACAGTCCAAAGGTGTGCAGCTTAGATGCATTGGCCATGCTCAATTAACCCTTGTGTCAGGGGAATTAGCAGGGTAAATATGAGGAGTTGCGAGAATAGGCCCTGGATGGGATCATGGACAGTGCAGACCCGATGGGCCAAATGGCCTCCTTCTGCACTGTAAGATTCTGTGAATCCAGGTTGACTGCAAGTCATGTTATTTATTTTTTAATGACTTGGGACTCGACCTTCTCCCACTGTTAATCTTGCAAAGAAATGAATTTTTTTCTCTTGAAAAACAAATACTACTTTCCCTTTTCAAAAGAAAAACAGGGTTGCTGAAGGAATTTGGTTAACATGCTCCCCAGTGTGAAATGGCACAAAACTTATCTTGAGGCTGAATCTGCAGGGAGGGCTGAGGCTGGGGGGGAACAGGGGAATGCAGTGCAGTGGGATGAAGGGGTAAACAGGGGGAGGATGGTAAATGGATAATGATTCCAAAGAGCTAGCAGAAACATGGTGGATCGAATGGCCTCCTGTGCTGCACGATTTGGACCCTCAGCTTTGTTGGGCTGAGCTGCTTTTAGTCAGGGTAGTGCTGCTGTTCCTCTGGGTTAGGGCAGGAGGGATAGATTGACCAGGGACCCCCACAACCCTGCAGTGACCACCCTCCAGGAAACGCAGAAATGAGGATTGAGGTCAATGGGATCGAGCTTGATCTTTGTGCCAACTTTTGGTCCACTGGCACTCAACACCAAAATCATTTGGGCATGATAGGGCAGCCAGCAGTCCTTCATGTTCCGGGACATCCAATGCCTTCTTAGTACATGGAAGAGCAGAGGTGCCGTCTTAAAGGGTCACTTAATCGTTTCTCTGCATAATTACTGTTAAAATTTGTCAGAAATCGTGTGCGGGCGAATCTTAGCTGCGGTTGTGATCAGCCTCCACTGTGATGCTCTTGCAGTCAAATAGCCTGCCAGCGCTTGTCATTGTTGGGCAGTAATTCGGGCTGTCAGTAAACATAGAAATTAGAATCAGGAGTAGGCCATTCAGCCCTTCGAACCTGCCCCTGCCATTCGTTTTGATTGTGTTGTCCCTGTTAGGGATTGCTGAGGTGTGCGGAGGTGGGGGTGGGGAACGAGACAATAAATTGGAGAAACTTGGAAATGGTTAATGCAGTGCAGAACCCCAACATAAAGATTGAATTTGTTTGCGGTTTCGAGAGCCAAGCATGTCGCCCGCATTATAATGGGGCTCGCAAAAAAATATATACTGCAGCTTTCAACAGGGTGGAATGTGTTGGGAGAAGGTAACTTCCTGGAAATTACAGCTTTATAACAATCTGCACATGTCTTCAAACACTGTTTAACCACGGGTCTGAAAGAATTTAGCGCATTAAAGTGGTCAACTAATAACTTGTTGCACTCATTAAAAATAAGATTGACCTCCCTAATTGCTCAGTGGTGGCTGTGGTACTTAACTTAATCGCAAAAGCAGATGTCGAGGTCAGCAGTGTCCCACTAAAGAGACCAAAGGTTAAACGTGTTTTAATTTGTTTTTGCTCTTGTGTGTGTTCCTCTTTTTTTGACCAAACCTCCTTCAAACAGGGAATTGGCGTCAAAAAACAATTCCATTTCTCTCTCATTCATCTGTTGTTTGCAGTTGTTTAATCTTTGTGTGGTGATTGTGTATTTCTGTCCTTGTTTTTTTTTTGCCCCCACACCCCCCTCTTCTTCTTCCCTTCTCCCTGTATCTTCTGACATTAGTGATCAAGACTATTCTTTTTCTCTGCTCTCTCTCTCTCATTGGTTGTTGAGGGACTTGGTTCAAGCTACAAATGATAGAACGTTGAGTTATTACGTTGCACAGGGTCAGGGGAGCTGAGTTAACCACCGTAGCTGATGTCTTGATCTTAAAAAGTCCAAACAACTCGTTACTTGTCCCATCACATTTCCCTGCCCCCACCCCCAAAACAAACCTTAATTCGTTAAAATTTGTCAAAGTCCCTGACAAATTCAATTGACGTGACGTAAAATTCAATTCCGAGTTGCTTCAGTACGTTTCCATTTCCAGATTGTATTTACAATATATATCTCTTGTTAAAGACTCACTGGCATGTACAGTCCAAGGGCTTTTCCAGCTCCCCTGGAAATGTGAGTTTAATCGATGCTTGTCCTACCTCCGTTCTACCTGCCTTAGCCTCACACCCGGTAGTGTTGTGAGGTGTCTACGTTTTGAGACCCCTGTTTCAAATGCGGAGGTGAAGGGGGGTGGGGCTGGGGTGTACAGGGCATTGTTAGGGGCTGCTCCTGGCCCAGAAGAGCAACCCCAAAAGAAACAGTTCCATTCATCTGTCTTCGGTCGTTTCTGAGTCCATTCTCCCTCTCCTGACATGGAGCGCCTGACAGGTTAAGATGTCATGTTTCTTCTGGTATCTGATCAGAGTTGGTTATTTTGAAACAAGGGGACACTTGTGGTACTGTTCGCCTATTTTATTCTAAAACTGTCCCTTGGAATTTACCTGACCTGAGCCATTAGCTGCAACAAGGACCAGTGTTCTGCCACTGTCCTATGGACTTGATTTGATTTACTATTGTCATATGTATTAGTATACAGTGAAACGTACTGTTACTTGCACGTTATACAGACAAAGCATACCATTCATAGAGAAGGAAAGGAGAGAGTGCAGAATGTTGTGTTACAGTCATAGCTAGGGCGTAGAGAGAGAGATCAACTTAATGCAAGGTAGGTCTATTCAAAAGTCCAATAGCAGCAGGGAAGAAGCTGTTCTTGAGTTGGTTGGTACGCTACCCCATCCTTTTGTATCCTTTTCCCGACTGAAGATGATAAAATAGAGTATGTCCGGGGTACATGGGGTCCTTAATTATGCTGGCTGCTTTGCCGAGGCAGTGGGAAGTGTAAACAGAGTCAGTGGATGGGGGCTGGTTTGCGTGATGGATTGGGCTATATTCATGACCCTCTGTAGTTTCTTGCAGCCTTGGGCAGAGCAGTAGCCACACCAAGCTGTGATACAACCAGAAAGAATGCATCTGTAAAAGTTGGTGAGAGTTGTAAATGACATGCCAAATTTCCTCAGTCTTCTGAGAAAGTAGAGGCATTGATGAGTTTTCTTAACTATAGCATTGGCATGGAGGGACCAGGGCAGGTCCCTCCAGTTGAAGTTCTCAACCCTTTCTATTTTGTCCCCATTGATGTAGACAAGGGCATGTTCTCCACTTCGCTTCCTCAAGTTGATGAGTGCAAGAACTATACATGTTGCAGGATTTTATGGCCTCACTCATCTCAAAACCAAAAAATCCCACCCCAAAGTCAATGGATCTTTCCATGGTCTGCCCCTTGCCTGCTCCGATTCCTGTGATGGGCGGGCTGGTAAAATTCTGGCAATGGTGTCAGTGCCCTTGGATTAGACATGGATGACAGAATCCTGCTAGTCAGGAACCACCACACTCTCAGTCCCCACTATTGTAAAGTGTGTATCTGGTGTTCCCACCATCCCAAGATGGGATTTTGTGCCACCTTCATTGTCTGCGCCCACACATATAGGGTAAAGACTTGCTTCAAGATATTGGAGTGGATACCCATGCAGTGACAGCCTGGACTGAATCAACATCTCCAGGAGAGGCAGGCAAGAAGATTGTAAAAAAGTTTTTATTTTCTGCAAACCTCTTGAACGGGCATTAACACTGAGTGATTGTATGAAAGCGCACATCAGTATTCCCAGTGTAGTGAGGTGTCGGACCTCCTGCAGTTTGGGGATGCTGAATGGAGTTCAGGAGGGAAGATAGGGAAATTAGTCAGCCAGGGTCTCTCACTTTAAATCGTAGAATGGTTACAACACAGGAGGAGGCCATTCAGCCCATTGCCAGCACTCTGCAAGAGCAGTTTAGCTAGACCCACTCCCCTCCCCATAGTTCTACAATTATTTCCTCTTCAAGTGCTTATTCTATTCTTTTTAAAGGCTGTGATTGAACCTGTCTCGAATACACTGTCAGGCAGCGCATTCCAGGTCCTAACCACTTGCCGTGTGAATCTGTCTCCACCTCAATCTCAGACAGTGCATTCCAGATCCTAACCACTCATTGTGTGAGTCTTCTCCACCTCAATCTCAGACAGTGCATTCCAGACCCTAACCTCACACTGTGTGTGTTTGTCTCCATCAGACTCTCAGACAGTGCATTCCAGACCCTAACCTCACACTGTGTGTGTTTGTCTCCATCAGACTCTCAGTCACTGCATTCCAGATCCTAACCACTCACTATATGAATCTGTCTCCACCACACTCTCAAACAGTGCATTCCAGACCCTAACCTCACACTGTGTGTGTTTGTCTCCATCAGACTCTTAGACACTGCATTCCAGATCCTAACCACTCACTATATGAATCTGTCTCCACCACACTCTCAAACAATGCATTCCAGATCCTAATCACTTGCTGTGTGAATCTGTCTCCACCACACTCTCAAAGAATGCATTCCAGATCCTAACCACTTGCTGTGTGAATCTGTCTCCACCACACTCTCAGACAGTGCATTCCTGATCCTAACCACTCGTTGCATAAAGTAAAGTTTTTCTTGTTTATTTTCCAATCACTTTAAATCTACATCTCTGCTACTGGACCCTTTTCACCAAAAGGAACAATTTCCGCCTATCTACTCTGCCATGGTCCCTCATGATTTGAACACGGCTGTCAAATTTCCACTCAACCTTCTCCTCTCCAAGGTGTATGATCCCAGCTTCTCCAATCTGTCCAGCAAACTGCAGCCCCTCATCCCTGGAACCAACCTCTCAAAGCTCACTGAGAAAGCAGGGGTGAGTGACACCCAGCAGTTGAAGATTGGACATGCATGATGCAATGGCCTCATGGTATTATCACTGGCCTATTAATCCAGAGACTCAGCTGATGTACTGGGGATCCCGGTTCGAATCCCACCATGGCAGCTAGTGGAATTTGAATTCAATAAAACAAAAATCTGGAATTTAAATCTACTGATGACCATGAACCCACTGTCGATTGTTGGAGAAACCCATCTAGTTCACTAATGTCCTTTAGGGAAGGAAATCCGCAGTCCTTTCCTGGTCTGGCCTGCATGTGACTCCAGAATCACAGCAATGTGGTTGGCTCTCAAATGCCATCTGAACAAGGGCAATTAGGGATGGGCAATAAATGCTGGCCAACCAGTCATGCCCCCAAGTCCCAGAAATAAAAAAAAGCTATGATCAGAAACTCCCTTTGCCTGTTTCCTAGCCCTGCAATCAACACACCTTCAAAACTCAAAAGATTCAAAGCTCTTACACCCATGTACCCACTGGTGGCCAGATACAAGGTTGGCATTCAGAGGCTAGGCGTTGGGTTCCATCCCCTCCACTCCTTCTAGACTGAGTAGAAACTGTTCCCATTGGTGGATGATTCCAGAACCAGAGAACACCAGCTTAGCATGGTGGACGGTAGAAGCAATGGGCAGAAACATACTGACCCAGCAGGCAGTTAGGGACCGGAATGGGCTCCCTTAAACTGTGGAGTTGGGGCTGGCAAAAGAGGCTTAGATAATTACCTGAAATACTTGAGGGATTACAGGATAAAGGCCTGGGGGTGGGATTAGGTGAATTAATCAAGCAGAAAGCCAACACAGCCATGACGGGCTGAATGGCCTCCTCCTGTGCTATCACCATTCTACGATTCTTCTTACATGGGAGAGGCATGTGATGCAGGAACATGTCAGTAAAGCAAATGGATAAATAAATAAACAAACTGACCAGTAAGTGAAAAACCATTTTGTTTGACATTAAAATATCTCCCATTAAAATGAGAGACGAGGGAGTTCCAATTTAAACCTATTAACTCATTTGTTAAACTAATAACGCACAATATCAGATCAACCATGACGCTGTTACCTAAACAATTGTCACTGTTACATTAACTTCTGGAGAGATTTAATACAAGCTGTGTCCCTGAATAAATTACCTTATTTGCAAATGTAAATAAGAGAACCGGGAGTGAACGTTCTTCACTGAGGTGCTGGCTGTGCTCAGGGATGCCTCGATAAGCTGTAGCCTGTGTTTCTGTGCCTATTTGCATGGTCTTTCATTCATATATAACCTGTGTTTCTTTTTCCTTTTGGAAAAGATGTCACTTTATTTGTGCCCCAAGATACAACAGACATTGAAATATTCTGTCAGTACTTTGCCATGTTTCTTAGAGAAGTGAAGTCACCTCTTTTGCCCCCCCCATTGGAAGTATTTCTCACCAAACTCTTCCTGTCAGAAACATTGTCCCATTGACCTGAAAATGCTTCGTGTGCTGTAAACAGCAAAAGATTAAATAACGTTGGGGGAAACGGCCGCTAAGGTGGAATGTTTCAAGTTGATCTAGAGAAACCTCAGTTCAGATTCTATTCACTGTGATATTTAACTAGGCCGTACAAGTCAGAGAGTACTCTGGATCCATTGCGATCTATTGATGACAGGAAGGAAATGGCAGGTGAGGACCTGCATGCTGCTGTGCAGAGGGATCTGGGTGTCCTTGTGCATGAATAACAAGGAGTTCATTTGCAGGTGCAGCAGGTAATTAAGAAGGGAAATGGGTAAGAAGAGCTTAGCATTGTTGTCTGCTTGTCTACGAAGCAAGGATGACATTGCCTTGAAAGTCCTTGATTGAAGGAGAAACACTTGGAGCTGAGGTAAATGTCCAGAATTCAGTGGAAAGGTGCAGGACACCAGTTAAAAATTGGCCTCAGAAAGATTGCCCAAAGACTGAGGAACGGTTGGGAGAGCAGGAGTTCTTGGTGAATTTTGCCAGTGTGCCAGGAGACCCTCTGAGAGCTGACCACATGGCAGCCACAAGTGTTACAAGGCTGGGAAGCAGAAGTTGAAACCTAAAAGGCTTAGAATAAGAGGAAAATTCACAAAAAGGAAAGTGTGGGAAGGAATTGTCCCCATGGTCAGGTTGTCTTTCCCAGGATAGCTTCCCAGTTTTGAGTCCTGGCAGTGCAAGAGGTCCGCCTAGTCAGTTTGGGGTGTAGCTGTTGGGGCAATGTGCTTACAGCGTTGGTAAGCTGCACACACCTCCCAGCATCAAGAGACACCCCCAGCTGGATTAGCAAAATGATGTCTGAGTGAAGAGCTTTTGCACATGCACCGTCCCTCTCTGCTGCCTGATTCTCCCTACAGCATAAACAGAGCAAATTTGGCACATCAGAAACTACCACAGTTACCAAGGGACGTGGTTCAGCTTTGTCTGTGTGTAGAGACCATGTGGATCTGTCACACTGGACATTACAATTTGTCCCAAATGCAAAACAATCTCGAATAAAGGGAAAACCTGTAATTGTGCTGGAAATTTACAAGCTGCCCTCTAATTGGCCTCAACAGTTGATAGGTTACCAGGGTTTGTTCTGCTATCCTGAGGTCTTAAGAACCCAGCGGTAAAGCTGTGGGAAATCTGTTAACAGGAAGTTAAAATAGGCACTAGATGAGGAATTTAACAATGTAATCGGACAAAAGGAACATGGGTAGGAAAGGTTCAGAGAGATATAGACCAAATGCAGGCAAATGGGGTTAGCTTGGATCAGTTTGGGCTAAAGGACCTGTCTCTGTGCTGTACATTCTGTGATCTGGAGCACTGTCATGATAGCCAGGGGCAAATATTAGGTAGAACTTGGTTATACTGGGTGGATAGGGGGGGTCTCTCACCCACTAAGCCTGAGCTGGGTTTTTGTGGGGGTGGGGGGATTGCGGTCCCAGCCCCTCTCATCTAGCTCAGCGAAAATTCAGGGCATCCTAGGTCTGCCCCCCTTCCAGCTGATACAAAGAAAATTGGGGCAGGTCTGACAAGCTTATGTTGAATACCAGAGCTCCCACAGAATGGTTCTATGCACCCCCTTCTCCTCCCCCCCACATCTCCCAAGGCCCCTCTCCAATAGACTGCGCAGATAGCTTCAAGATGCAAGTGTACGGCGCTGAGCTTGTCCGTGTGAGGCCCACCAATTGACAGAGGTTCTGATTTGTTGACAGCAGCCAGCCATAAAGAATCAACCGTGGCCCCAGTTGTGCTGAGCCTTCCTGACTGTCTCATACTGCTCATTCCGACCCCTTGCCCTTTGTGAGCACCCAACCTGCCCCAATACCAACACTGGGTCCTACCCACATCTTGTGTATATAACCGGGGACCCCTGCCTGGCTCAGCCTGGCAGTTACACGTAAATCCCCAAACCATTTTGTTACAGCAATGGAATTGGGTTTTGGGATGCAAATGTTAACCTCCTCTGAACGGTTAACATCTGGGTGCCAAGTTACTGCCTTGTGTTATTTAAATAAAACCCATTAACCCATTTGTTTAAAATAAACAGAGTGCACGGAGGGAATTAAATCCCAGTTCCGCACTGAATTCATAAGAACATAAGAAATAGGAGCAGGAGTAGGCCATCCAGCCCTTCGAGCCTGCCCCGCCATTCAATAAGATCATGGCTGATCTGTCGTGGCTCAGTTCCACATTCCTGCCCTCTCCCCATAACCCTTAATCCCCTCGCTTATCAAAAACCCATCAACCCGCGTCTTAAGAATATTTAGCGAGGCAGCCTCCACCACCTCAACGGGTAGAGAATTCCAGAGATTCACCACCCTTTGAGTGAAGAAGTTCCTCCTCAACTCCGTTCTAAACCGCCCCCCCTTTATCTTGAGGCTGTGCCCCCTAGTCCTACTGTCCTTTCTGAGCGGGAAGAGCCTCTCCACCTCTATCCTATCCATCCCACTCATCATCTTATACGTCTCAATGAGATCTCCCCTCATTCTTCTAAACTCTAACGAGTACAAGCCTAGTTTATTCAGCCTCTCCTCATAGCTCAACCCCCTCAACTCCGGTATCAGCCTAGTAAACCTCCTCTGCACTCCCTCCAAGGCCAAATTCAATTCACCAATCGCTATTTACCCGCCACCTAAGATGTGTGCGCGATGAGGCAGAGTATTTCCTTAAACGTGGAATTTGTTGATGACTGATCTATTTTATGAGGCAGGCAGTAAAAGCCAGTTTAATTTGCCACACTTAGGTTTATAAAGTTCCCATTTACTCCTGTTGTACTTAACCTACTTGTGAACGTTTTAATGCACTTTATGCAAATTGTCCTCCAAGATGAAGCCTCTTTTGGGTCAAGCAGGCTTGCTTCTTTAATGCAACCTCTCAGAGCTTCACTTTGTATTTAATTAGCTTTATAAAACCTTGCAACAGCCCACAGTCACCAGACGGGATGTCACGTGGCGACTTTGCTCAGTAAACACAATGGCCGCCACACGGGACAGCCTCTGACTGGGTCTCAACAGCACCCTTTCGCTTTCAGGAAGTTTTTATAAGTTGTCTTTTTGGACCCATCTGTTTCCATAGTGATGATGTGTTAAAGGCTTTTTGTTTCTTTCAGTTCAAATGGCTGCGTGGAAGTACTTTCACTGGTCTTACTTTTTTTTCAAAAGAAAGTTTTAGCGAACTATAAATAAGATAATGAGGAGAGGAGCTCCTCAACATGTCTTTAAGGATTTAACTTGCAGGTAGGATTTTTTTTTCTGGCCCACCTGCGTGGTACAGCACAGGTCGCGACCAGGAGACTGGCGCATGACCTGAAATTGGGCCTGATTAATATTCTATGCATACCTTGCTGCTGTCTGGCATTCCAGCACAAGCTGCCAGCTTAGAATCGCAACAATGCAGAAGGAGGCCATTCAGCCCATTGATTCTGCACCGACCACAGTCCAACCTGAGTCCTATTCCCATAACCCTACATAGACTCATAGAGGCTTACAGCATTGACACAGGCCCTTCAGCCCAACTTAACCATGCTGCCTGTTTTTTAAACTCGTAAGCAAGTCCAAATTGCCCTTGTTTGGCCCATATCCCTCTATACCCATCTTATCCATGTAACTGTCTAAACGCTTTTTAACAGACAAAATTGTCCCCCCTCTACTACTACCTCTGGCAGCTTGTTCCAGACACTCACCACCCTCTGTGGGAAAAAATTGCCCCTCTGACCCTTTTGTATATCTCCACTCTCATCTTAAACCTATACCCTACCTTTGGGAAAAGATGTTTGATTGTCTATTATTTTATGGACCTCTATTAGACCACCCCTCATATTTACCCTGCTAGTCCCCTTGACACTGGGGTCAATTCAGCACGGCCAAAATCAACCTAACCTGCGTTTCTTTGGACTATGGGACGAAACCAGAGCACCTGGAGGAGACCCATGCAGACATGGGGACAATGTTCAAACTCCACACAAACAGTGACCCGAGGCTGGAATTGAACCTGGATCCCTGGCACTGTGAGGCAGCAGTGTTAACCACTGTGCCACCATGCCGCACTTGCCAAAACTGAAATGTTGGGTCACTGCTTTTGTTTGATGGGCTCTTTGACATACATTAGTGTTTCAAAAAGACCCGATACCTGTTTTAGACGGCTACTCAGAATGCCTGAAAGATGCCTGTGGCAGGACGAGAAACATAGGCGATGATTGGGTGAGGGAAGTTGGACCTGAAAGGCGTGCTTGAGTTTCTAGCACCTGCTGTCTTGTTCAGCATCTTGCCCCTTACTCAAATCGTTCCTGTTTTTAGAAAAGTGCTCTCTCCATCAAATCAACACGCTTAGGTTTTTTGCAGCGTGTAGGCGCCAGTTGAGGAACAGAGAGATTTGATGCAGGAGTTAACAAATATTAGTGGAAGGTTCAGGACAGCAAGAGGAGGTCTCAGTCCCTGGTGGGTTTACAATTTTGTCCATTCCTCGCACATCAAACACTTCACATTTAGAAGGGCAACCAATATCTAGACTCCACAGGTCCAAGGTAAAAGGTTCTCTTTTGATGTGCAGGGAGCAATGTCCAGGCCTTGCTGTGGGGTCCCGAGGCTGTTACGATCACTCTGTGTTGTGAACTGATGAATTATCCTCTGCCCCTGCTGGGGCACGTGTGTCTCTGTACTCTGGGATGAGGATGAGTTCGGAACATCACTTGGGTTGATCAAGTAGGATGCCGTTCCTCACTATGATCCAGGGTGACCCAACAGTCCCAGATATTCCAAGAGCATCCCATCATCTGGCCCTTTGTCCCGCCTCCCCAGGACACATTCTGTCCTAAAATTCCTCTGTCAATGAAGACTTTGTATCTGCACATGTCAACCCCAGAATCACTGTGAATTGTGTTGGGGTTTTTCTAGCATTTGTACATGGAGAGCTTTACCGAGCCAGCATTAATCAGACTCTGGGCAGTTTATAGAATCAGAGAATGGCCACGATGCAGAAGGTGGCCATTTGGCCCATCGAGCCTGCAATCCCACCCAGGTCCTGTCCTATCCCTGTAACCCCACATATTTATCCTCCTAACCCCTCTGACACTGAGGAATAATTTAACATGGCTAATCTACCTAACCCGCACACCTTTGGACTGTGGGAGGAAATCGGAGCACCCGGAGGAAACCCATGCAGGCCCAGGGAGAACATGCAAGCTCCACACAGACAGTGAACAGGGGTTATGGGGAGAAGACCTGGATGGGATTGTGGTCAATGCAGACTCGATGGATTGAATGGCGCCCTACTGCACTGTAGGGATTCTATGATTAATAGATTTCTCATGATTAAGAGCCTTTGCTTTCACACAGTGAGAGGAAAACGATTCAGTTAAGATTTCTTCCACATCTGAATGGGTTGAATGCATCATTCATCAAAACTCTTCTGATCACTTTTCCGGTAATGGGGGGGATTCTGAAATTGCCTCCATGAGGTAAATATTGCACAAAGCTCTGTTTAAGGATGGAGCTGTAAAGATTTTGAGTAGGGCAGCGTTTAAAAAGAAATCAGCAGATGAGCTAACCTTTAATCATTTGCGAGATTTGATTTGACATCCTCCGCATCTCTTAGAGGACGTGTATTAAAATTCGTGCTCATTACCTTTCTAATCTGATCTGAGAGGCAAATATGTCTTGTTAATAAGAGGTTGCATGCAACAGAGCCTGAGGGAGACTGAATTAAATCTTTCAGTGCTGTGTACTTTTTAGTACACTTTCAATGTTGAAGTGCTTTTTAAAAAATGGATTGAGGGGCGGGGTGGTGGTGAGAGAGCAAGGAGTGGGATTCAACCAGGACTCCTGCTCCTGATTACTATCCATCGACTTCTGTTGGAAAGTGCTGATGCTTGAATATCAGTAATGGTGCTCACTCCTGAAAACCTGCTGACTCTTACTGCCTAACTTCTTGCGTCAAAAATGGGAAAACTTAGGGGTGAAATGGTAAAACTTTGCCAATAGTCGTGAAACTGTAACCCCCCAGTGAAGAGCCATTGAGGCATTATGGTACCAGCCAGAGAACAGGCTATTCTAAAGCTAGCAATATATAATGCGACAGAATTAATCATCGATCTCCTAGCAAAACATCCACTAGGGAAGAGTGATCACAACATGTAGAACTTTATGTTCAGTTTGAGGATAAAAAATAAAGCCTGGGCTTCTGCGCTTCAAACTTACAGGCAGTATACCAGCAAATAGGTGCATTCAGGAGAAGAGGTGGTGGAGAGAAAATCAGATGGGTAAAACTTTCGTTTTAAAAAAAAAAGCGACATGTTAACCTTGGCCTCTTGCTTCCTAACTTGATCCTAACTGTGTATTTCTGTCCACAACAGGGCTGCTCATCACCGATTGTGGTGAAGTTTGCTGACACTCAGAAGGACAAGGAGCAGAGACGTCTGCAGCAGCAACTGGCCCAGCAGATGCAACAGCTCAACACAGCGACCTGGGGAAACCTCACTGGCCTGGGTGCCCTGGGACCACAGTACCTGGCTGTAAGTGGTCATTGGGGATCCAAGAACAGTGGCGAAATTGGAACAAAAGAAGTTTTCGTACCCCAAAACATGCATACAGTCAGTCTTTTTTTATTTCTTTCTTTCTTGATGCAGCATAAGTGCGGGGGGGATGTGAATTGGATGTCAGTTATTTAACCTCCTTCAGGGAAGGGCCAAGGGGACTGACCAGCCTCTGTACAGTTGGGAAAATGTTGAATTATATCAGCAAGCCTCCTGGTGGTTCACGTTGAGCACTCGACTTTACCAGCGTCACAGTCCCATTCTCCCCCCTTCAGCAACTGTTTCGCTTTTGTCCCCGAGTTTGTATTTCCTCTTAGTCTGGACCCAAGCAGCAGATACGAGGTCTAATCGAATCGGTGTCCAATAAAGCCTCAGGTAGTTCTAGGCACTGCTTCTCGCTTTAAGAAGAAAAAATAGAGACAGACATGCATTCTTACAGCGCCTTTCATCATGTCAGGACGCTCCAATGTGCTGTACAGCCAATTAAGTAATTTTTGAAGTGTGGTCACTCTTGTGATATACGCACACAGCAAGCTCCCACAATCAGCGATGTAATAATCTTTAACCTCTCTTTGCACCAGTCTGGGCTCTCTGTCTGAATCATCGAATCCCTCCAGCACAGAAAGAGGCCATTTGGCCCATCGAGTCTGCACCGACAACAATCCCAACCCAGGCCCTATTCCCATAACCCCACGTTTACCCTGCTAATCCCCCTGACACTAGAGTCAATGTAGCATCACTAATTAACCTAACCCGCTCATCTTTGGATTAACCAGCACGCCTTTCCGACTGTAGGAGGAAACCGGAGCACCCGGAGGGAACCTATGCAGACATGGGGAGAACATGTAATCTCCACGCAGACAGTGACCCAAGCCAGGAATCGAACCCGGGTCGCTGGCACTGTGAGGCAGCAGTGCTAACCACTGTGCCACCATGCTGCCCTTGTTTGTTTAATACTTCAGTGCAATACTGAGAGACTGCTACACTGTCACCGGTACAGTCTCTTAAACTGAGTCTGTCTGCTTCATTGGATGCAAGAGTAATTCCATGGTGCTGTTTGAAAAAGAGCAGGCAGGTTATGTGAGTTAAGGTTTATCACAAAGCAACCACAACAAGATGAATCAGTGGCTTATGTTTATGGCACCTTGCTGTGTAGAAGTTGAGTGCTGCTTGACAATGGGGCTATAGTGACTGCCCTGTAAAAGCAATAGATTGCCTGCAAAGCGCTATAGGACATGCTGAGAATGTGAAAGAGGGTTGATGAATGCAAGCTTTTATTTTGTGTAGTGTCTGTTGATAATACTGCATTAAGCAAGGAGCTGGAGATGGTTGTTGGGGGGGAGGGGGGTGTGGTAGCAGAGATTTGTATCAGCAGGGCTCACAGCAAGCAGTTCACTCTATAGCAACGTTTAAACAACACATCGCGGCAAACAGTCCACAAAGCCTATTTGAAAAAGAGCCTCAGCAAACAGAACTCAGGGACCAAAACTCTCCCAATCAAAGCCGTTATTTAGAACAAAGCACAGTACAGCGCAGGAAAAGGCCATTTGGCCCACGATGTGGTGCCGAACACGACACCAGGTTAAACTATCCCTTGGTCTGTGTGCGGATAGTGGAGGATAGTCAGATAATGCAGATTGAGTGTGTGTTCAGTCAGTCCCAGTCTAGCGCAGCGATGGCATTTCCAGGGGTGACTTAACGGGGGAGTTACAGAATCACCCCCATTCCGACCCGGGATGGCAGTGTCACTCTTTGCAGCCCAGCTTGCAGCTGAGAAGCAGCACTGCCCAAATGTAAATGAGGCGGGGAGGCTGCCCCCTCCCCTCCCCTCCCCGAGGAACTGCAGCTGCCTCTGTTCACCAGTCCGTGGGACACTCGTCCAAGTGACTGCAGCTGCTGCTTGGATTTCCGGCAGAGAAGGTCACTTTCAGCGTAAATTACAGCGTCGTTACAGCACAGAAGGAGGCCAATTGACTATTATGTCTGCTGACTCTTTGGAAGAGCTACCCATTTAGTCCCGCTCTCCCCCCTCCCCTCCCAACCTGCCTTTTCCTTGTAGCTCTGCAAATGTTTTACTTTGGACTTGCTGAAGCTGTCTTGAAGACGCAGGTTCCTTTATTCCGTTTATTTCCCACAAGCATCATCGATAATAATTTCCCGTTTCCGATATTGTCCAGTAGAAAGCGGCAAAATTTTATTTGGCAGAGAACTGGCTCCCCTCAGCACTGACACAGCCCCAAGATCTGAATTCCAAACTGCCCGTGTACTATATATGTTAAAGCATCGTGCAGTAATTTCAAGGCAGTAATCTAATCTCGGGTGATGATTTAATACTGCTCGATGTTCGCTATCAGAATCTTTCTACAGGCCAGACTCTAATCCTTGCATTCACACCCAGTCATTTACTCAGAGTGGACATCAATGACCCATTTGGCGCAACTGACCCATGCCGAATGTTTACACGCCACACAAATCTCTCTCCCCGCTTTTGTCAACATACCTTCCTATTCATTTCACAATCGCGTTTACGGTGGCACAGTGGTTGGCACTGCTGCCTCACAGCGCCAGGGACTGGGGTTCAATTCCTAGCTTGGGTGGGGAGTGCGGAGTCACTCCGTGCCTGAGTGGGTTTCCTCAGGGTGCTTCAGTTTCCTCCCACATTGCGAAGGACGTGCTGGTTAGGTGCATTGGCCATGCTAAATTCTCCCTCAGTGCACCCGAACAGGCGCCAGAGTGTGGCTAAAAAGGAAGTTTGTTTATGAGTCACAAGTTGTCTTACAGTAGCACTGCAATGGAGTTACTGTGAAAATCCCCTAGTCATCACACTACAGCCTGTTCGGGCACACAGGGTGAATTTAGCATGACCAATTCACCCCAGCGCGTCTTTCGGATAGTGGGAGGTAACCCATGCAGACATGGGGAGAACGTGCAGACTCTGCACAGTGACCCCCAAGCTGGGAGTTGAACCTGGGTTCCTGGCACTGTGAGGCAGCAGTGATGACCAGTGTGTCACCCTAGGGGATTTTCATAGTAACTTCTTTGCAATGTTGATGTAAGCCTACTTGTGACCCAAATAAACAAATAAACTAAAAAGCATTTCCTTAAATGCATTAATGCTGTTCATCTCAATTGTTGGGTGGGGCAGTAAGTTCCACATTTAAACCACTCTTTGGGCGAAGAAATTTCTCCTGAATTCCTTATTGGATTTATTCATGTCTACATTTATGACACCTGGCTTTGATACCCCGCTACTCCCACCCCAGAAAAGATGTGTGGGTTAGATAGATTGGCCATGCTAAATTGCCTCTTAGTGTCAGAGGGATTAGCAGAGTAAATATGTGGAATTACGAGGATAGGGCCTGGGTGGGATTGTGGTCGGTGCAGACTCGATGGACCGAATCGCCTCCTTCTGCATGGTAGGGATTCTATAATCTACCCCATCAAATCCATTTGATCCTAAATACCTCTACCTCTCTCTTCTCTTTCATAGAGAAAAGGACTCCAGCTATAGTTATTATCAACTTATTATTCAACCTCCCATAGCACTCAGGCCTCGTCACGAACACACAGTGTAACTGTTGAGTTGTCAGTTTGTGTGGAATCTGGTGTGTCCCGTTGGTTAATCTATATATTAGATTTGGATGTAAGTGAATTGGACTGTAACAGAACCACAGGAAAATTGCCTGTTGTTTATGTTTTACTTTTGTGAGGAAATAACACTTCCAGTGTACAAAGCCAGAATTCTACATTATTGATGTTTGAGGAGGCCAGAGGAAGTCTTTTATTTCTCTTGGCATGGAGCGACCATTAAAAATGCACTTTGAGGGCAGTAAGTGTAGAATCTGTGGTAAGGTGTCTGCCAAGAGCATAGCAGAATGAAAATATTCCCATAACCTCACACTTGCCTCTGTGGTACTTGTCTGAAGTAAAAGCCTGCTACTGGTCAGCAGAGTCAAAAAAAAAAGTTCTTGGCCTTCATCGGGGTAAGCGCCAAGTTGTCTGAATGAGGAAGAAGTGATTGTCTGTACTTGTGAGGGTAAAAAGGAGTGAGATGATTTCCTCTGGCCAGTGAATCTGTAAGGAGGTTCGGGTTGAATATTGCCATAAAGAGAGGTGTTGCGAAAGTTTTCCATCTTATACTCATCAGGACAAATGCAAAAATACCAAATTTCAAACAATCACAACAATTTGGAGAAAAGGGTGGGAACTTTGATTCTGGACATGGAGAAAGCACAAGGAACCTTAGGCTGCCCAGTGATATAAGACAGCCAGTGGCTCTGGAAGTGGCCCCAAGGAGGAGTCAGGGTCTTCATTATGCGATGTAGAAAGAGGTTTGGAAATTGGAAAAAAGTAACATCGGAAGGTACGACTTAGGAGCAGAATTAGGCCATTCAGCCCTTCAAGTCTGCTCCGCCATTCATGTCTGATCTGGTTATGCTCTCAATTCCCCTTTCCTCTCTGCCCCTTGTAATCCTAAACTTCATTTGTCTATCAAAAATCTGTTTTTTTTTAAATAAAGTTTTAAAGTCTTTAAAGTTTATTAATGTCATAAGTAGGCTTACATTAACACTGCAATGAAGTTACTGTGAAAATCCCCTTGTCGCCACATTCCGGCACCTGTTCGGGTACACTGAGGGACAATTTAACATGGCCAATGCACCTAACCAGCACGTCTTTTGAACCTGTCTACCTCCACCTTGAATGAATTCAATGACCCCAGCCTTCACTGTTTCTGAGGAAGAGAATTCCACATACCACTGATTCTCTGAACGAAAACTTTTCTTCTTCTTCTCCATCTTAAAAGGGGAGAGCTCTTATTCTTAAATTAGGTCCCATAGTTCTAACCTTCTCACAGGTGGAAACATCTGCTCAATCAACTGCCCTCAGGATCTTCTATGTTTCAATAAGATCATGTCTTGTTCTTCTAAACTCCAATGGGTAGAGGTACAACCTATTTAACATTTCTTTGTAGGCTGGGCCCTTCGTACCAGGAATGAGTCAAGCAAACCTTCCCTGAGCTCCTTTTGACACAATTGGCGCAACGGTGGTTAGCACTGTTGCCTCACAGCGCCAGGGACCCGGGTTTGTTTCCTGGCTTGGGTCACTGTCCATGCGGAGTCTGCACATTCTCCCCGTGTCTGCGTGGGTTTGCTCATACTGTCCAAAAAACGTGCTGGTTACGTGCATTGGCCGTGCTAAATTTTCCCTCTGTGTATCCGAACAGGTGCTGGAGTGTGGTGACTTGGGCATTTTCCCAGTAACTTTTTGCAGTGTTAGTGTAGCCTCCTTGTGACACTAATCAATAAACTTTAAACAATTCTACACTTTTTTCAAGTAAGGAGATCAAAACTGTACTCCAGATCTGGTCTCACCAAGGCCCTGTACAGCTGCAGTATAGAATCTCTACTTTTATATTCCATTCCCTTTGCAATAAATACCAGCATTCCATTTGCCTTTAATTACTTTGTCTACCTAGATTATAAACTTACGTCATTCGTGTACCGGGAAACCTAGATCTCTCTGTAGCACTGACTTCTCCATCTAAATAATGCACTGCTTCTCCATTTTTGCTGTCAAAGTGGATAAGTTCACATTTTCCCACATTATATCATTTGCGGATGAAAGGTCATCCAAACACGAAACATTGGCTCTATTCTCTCAGCATATCTGTCTATTTCCTGTTCCCCTCACATGTTTATGTAGCTTTCCCCTAAATGCATCAATGCCATTCACCTCAACTACTCCATTTGAGAGCTAGTTCTAACCACTTTTTCAGTACAGAGGAGATTCCTTAGTTCTGTCAAGTGCTGCTCGTTACAATGGACTGTGTCCTGACCAGAATTTATCCCTTGGAAAGAAACAGATTAGGAACAGATTATCCAATCATTTATCCTAATGTTACATGTTGGGATCTAGTTGTGCGCTGATTTCTTTGTATTGCAACGCAATCACACTTCGAAAGACCTTTACTGGCTGCAAAGCATGGTGGGTAAGGCTGTGAAAGGCACTATATAAATGCAGGTTAATTTTTCTTTTGGAAATATGGCAAATAGAGCGGCACAGTGGAAGGCACAGCTGCCTCATAGAGCCAGGGACCCGGGTTCAGTTCCCAGCTTGGGTCACTGTCTGTGCGGAGCCTGCACATTCTCCCCATGTCCTCCAGGTGCTCTGGTTTCCTCCTCAGTCAAAAAGACGTGCTGGTTAGGTGGAAGGGCCGTGCTAAATTCCCCCTCAGTATAACCCAAACAGGCGCTGGAGTGTGGCGACCAGAGATTTTCACAGTAACTTCATTGCAGTGTTAATGTAACCCTGCTTGTGACACGAATAAATAAACTTTAAACTTTTAAAACTTTAAGGAATCTTTCGCTTATCTCCCTGAGCCGTGACGGTAAAATGTGTTCACAGTGTTTAGTATTTCACAGCTGTACAGAGAATTTATGGGATAAATTGCCCTGTGAGAAGATTGAGAGCTAAACACAGTTGGAACTTCCGTGCTTCGGAAGTGGCTGTGTTTTATTAAGGGCACGTTATTGGGAGAGGGGCTGGGAGAGCCGTCACAGACAGTCAACTAATTGAAAAAGTATTTGAAATAACAAAAGACACCTGAACCGGTCTCATCAAATGGTGTGGCCTCTTAGTCAAATTTAAAGTTAGCTACAATTGTTAAAGCACTGATTCAAAATAATAAGATTTATCTTCCATTCCACTTGATACAGGGACGAGGAGCCTTTTATTAATTGGTATAGCCGTGTCTGTAACTCTTTCACATTTCAGGTAAACGTGCTGACATGCTTTCCGCTGTCCAGTGACACGAGTGAATGTGGGTAAAGTCAATGCTGTAAGCTGCATTCTCCCCCCCAACCCACCCCCACCACTCCAGTGTACAGTGGGTATGGTTTATTGAGACTCACATTAAGCAGGGTGAGCAGTGATTGAAGGGATCCTTTTCCCTTCCTCCCACCTCCACGCCACTCCCATATTTTGAAAATGTACCCACCCCACTATGTGTTTTGTTAACCTGTGCTGTTTGCGATGCTGAATTTTGGATTCTGCCTTTGGGAAGTGTGATGTGCTCGGATGTTGGATGCACACGTGTAATTACAGAACATCGGGCAGCACAGTGGTTAGCACTGCTGCCTCACAGCACCCGGGTTCAATTCTGGCCTCAGGTGCCTGTCTGTGTGGACTTTGCACGTTCTCCCCCTGTCTGTGTTAGTTTCCTCCGGATGCTCTGGTTTCCTTTCACAGCCCAAAGACTTGCAGGCAAGGTGGATTGGCCATGCTTAATTGCCTCTTAGTGTCAGGGGCACTAGCTAGGGTAAATAACTGGGGTTTCGGGGATAGGGCCTGGGTAGGATTGTTGTTGGTGCAGGCTTGATGGGCCAAATACTCTCCTTTTGCATTGCATAATTCTATGAACGTTGAACTGTTGTGCTCTGCTATTGTTATTGGTCGCATTTCCTGGATTTAAATATACTTTTTAAAATTGATTGCGGTCTCTGATTAAACACTATATCCCCTGACACCCCCAAGGGGAGTGTGGTATCTTTGATCACACTCCTCAGACAAGCTCGATCGGTGACTGAAGGGATCCTTTCCCCTCACTACCCCCTCCCCAGATATTGTCTCCCTCTTCTCCCGATTCATCCTTCCCTCTTCTCCCGATGACTAAGAAGAGGTTCTGCTCATGCAGCTGAGAATCGTAACAGCCTCGATGGCAGGTGTCTAACCTGAAGCTGGAACCTGGGCTGTCAACATTCCAGTGACAATCCTGTCTGTCAGGTAGAAATCTGTGCCAATAGAAGGCCTCCCCTTCGACACTGCAGCAACATCTGCTGCCTCACAGAATCCCCCCAATGTCACGGCAACACACTGGGGATGTCCTGACACCAACAGCACCCTAACAAGTCTCACAACGCCAGGTTAAAGCCCAACAGGTTTATTTGGTAGCAAATGCCACAAGCTTTCGGGCCTCTGACCCTTCATCAGGTGACACTCAAGTCCTGTTGGACTTTAACCTGCTGTTGTCAGACTTCTTACTATGTTTACCCCAGTCCAATGCCGGCATCGCCACATCATGACCAACGGCACCCAACAGCTTAGTCCAATAACAAAATGGAGTCAGTCCACATGATGCAATTTTGTGCCAGTTCATGTCCAGTTGTCCGTTGTACTTTGTTTACATAGCTATAAGGCTCATGTGGGATTTAAACGAGGGCTGCATGTCGAGTGCTATTGTCCAAGGTGGAAATCATTTTGAACAAAGCTTGTGCTTTCAACCAGAGAAGTTATTTTGTGCTGCTTCATTGCACGCGCACATGTGCGTCTGTGTGAGTTTGTGTAACATTTTCCTCATCTCTACACATGTCAAGTGTCTGTAAATTTCTATACACAATATGTCTGAGTACCCACCACGCCCTTTTTAAAAGGGGTTTCTCTATGCAGCCTCTGTCCCAATTCCAAATAGAGAATGGTCCAGTGATGTCCACGTGAAAATTTGTTCTTTGCAATTCAAGATTTGACGAAAAAGGCAAAAACCATTCCAGTTTAAAATAACTCAGCTGCTCTGTCTTGTGTAATGTTAACCTACCCCACTCGAACAGAATCAGAACACCCTCCTGCTTATCCCAACTCCCATCCCGCCCACCACCTCCTATCCCTATTTGGGTTCCTGATATGAAGTGAGAATCGCCATCCTTATGACGATCTGCCTCATCAGGATAATTGGCATCCTATTTTGTGCAGAGAGACCCTGTATCCCCCCCCCCGCCCCCCCCCCCACCAGCTGTGAGGACCAGTACCCCGTCACACACAGCAAGCTGGCTGTTCAGAATCACGAATTCATTTTTGGCGTAGCAGGTCCGATCGGAAGCTTTGCGGCATTCTTGACCTGAATCTGTCTTATCTCCGCGTTAACGGTATTGAAAAACCATCCTTCTTCATAATCGGCTTGCAATCCACTTTGCATTCCTCAAAAAAAAACCAGAAGCAGAGTGGTAGAGGTTTAACACAAATGTACAAGTCAGGTTTGATTGACACAGCCTGGTTGAGCATTGCCACTTAATTGTGGAGCGTTATAATTAGTCATGGTATGTTGCTTTAAGTGGATGATGGTATTTGAGGTGTTAAATGATTAATTGTTTTTCGCACAACAACGTACTTGAATCTTTATCTTACCTGGCCCCGATAAGGATTAGACGTTAATATGGATTAATGCACCACACTCGTGGGAATGTCAGCATATCGACGAGAGATTGGAGACTGAGTTTCTGAACAGAATTTTTAAAAACTGAGAGCTTAAATTTTCATATTACAATGGGATTATTTTCTTTCTTCACAGCTTTTGCAGCAAGCAACCTCCACGAGTAACCTGGGTGCATTCAGTGGCATTCAACAGATGGCTGGTGAGTAGAACTTCCATTTCCTTTCTGTTCCAGAGGATGGGGCTTGGCAACTATTTGCCCACGTTCTCCTTTTAAAAGACCTTACCCCCGCTTCAAGAACATTACAAATGTTCCAAAATGACCATCATGCACAAAGCAGTAAAATTCAGGTTCTTTTACATCATCGAGTAACACTCTGAGATTTTTTAAAATTTGATTTATTATTGTCATATGTGTTAGTATACAATGAAAAGTATTGCTTCTTGCATGCTATTTAGACAAAGCATGCCGTTCATAGAGAAGGGAGGGAGAGAGTGCGGAAAGTACTGTCATAGCTAGGGTGCAGAGAAAGATCAACTTAATGCAAGGGAGGTCTATTCGGATGTCTGATGGCAGCAGAGAAGGAGCTGTCATTGAGTCGGTTGGTACATGTCCTCAGAATTTTATATCTTTTTCCAACAGAAGAAGGTGGAAGAGAGAATGTCCGGGGTGCGTGGGGTCCTTGATTATGCTGGCTGCTTTTCCAAGGCAGTGAGAAGTGCAGACAGAGTGAATGGATGAGAGGCTTGTTTGCATGATGGACTGGGCTACAGTCACAGCCCCTTTTAGTTTCTTGCAGTCTTGGTTAGAGCAGGAGCCATACCAAGCTGCGATACAATCAGAAAGAATGCTCTCTACGCTCCAATACACGTTTCAGGCATTTTTTACTGGTCCTTACAAATGGTGCAAAGTTATTTTAAAAGTCATCTTTGTAGAACAAGTTGCACTGCAATATGCTCCAATACAACTGAGTTGAATATAAAATTCACTGTGTACACTCAGTGAGTAAGTCAGCCCAAGAGGATTCTGTCCCCATTGTTCACTGTGGATGAAAGGTCTTGGACAATGATCCTCCCCATTGCACCTCTGTCCCAAGCTTTAATGCGTCCGTCAGCACATAGTCTTGGGCTTTGGAATGTGCCAGTTTGCAACACTCAGTCGGGGGCACCTCCTTTTACTGGAAGACCAACAAGCATCGGACAGACTCTTTTAATATTAATACTGTTGAGTCGCACCACCCGGATACAGTACACAAAACTGCTGCTATTGCAGCAACTTGGCTGCCTTCCATTGGACTGGTGACTGCGCACGTGACCAAAACAGAATGGTAGCGCACTGCATCCACTGGGTCAAGTAACAGTTCCATTTCCAATGGCTGGTGAACCCAGACAACATTCGTGTTTTTGCTGTGGATGCAGCTCTGGTAGGTTTGTACTCAAGGCCAGACCAATCAAGAGTTGGATGGGGGATTGGGTAAAGCGCTCTAAGTTCTGTTGTTAGTTTCTCTTACTATCATGGACTCGATGAATATCTCAATATCGTTAATAATGACTGCCTCTGTACCATAAGACACAAAGCAAAGTGAAAGCAAAATGGATATTTTGTTTATATTAAAAAAAAGTGGACTCACCTGGTCCAAAACCCCACAGGTGTTGACCTGAAGTTTTAGAATGGTGAGTGAACTTCACTACCTGTGATTTTATTAATGGTTGCAGTCTTGTGTCACAGACAAATCAGCGTTCTAAAAAAAAATCGATGTGGATTAAATATGGACATGTTCGAATAATTGAAGGGATTTGATTACTAAGTGGGGTAAATGTGTTTTTTTTTTAATTCATTTATGGGACTTGGGTGTTGCTGGCTGGCCAGCATTTATTGCCCATCCCTAGTTGCCCTTATTCAGAGGGCAGTTGAGAGTCAACCGCATTGCTGTGGCTCTGGAGTCACATGTAGGCCAGATGGGGTAAGAGTGGCAGATTTCCTTTACTAAAGGACATTGGTGAATCAAAAGTTTTTTTCTGACAATCGACAATGGTTTCATGATCATCAGTAGATTCTTAATTCCAGATATTATTTATTGAATTCAAATTCCACCATCTGCCGTGGTGGGATTTGAACCCAGGTCCCCGGAACATTAGTTGAGTTTCTGGATTAATAATATAATGATAATACCACGAGGCCATCGCCTCCTGTATATAATGATATAAAGGCACCATAAGAGATCAGGTGACGATATTATGGGTTCACTAATTTAGACTTAGCATGTGAGTACAGATACACACAGATAGAAAGCTTAACCACATCAGAGTTGTGTGCTGTGCTCTGCTCACAGGTAAAAGTGAAACTGTAACTGGATCACTTGGCGTACTTCCTTTCTGTGATTGTATGCGGCTACCCTTTAAAGGCACATAACAACATCCCCTTTCCTTTTTAAAGTTCCTTTCCTCCTCCCCCTTCCAAAGAAGTATAACTGTTTACAATACATAATCATGTTTAGTTATCAACACATATGTGCGTTGGACTGAAGAAACAATGGGGTAATCTGCTGCTATGTCCACGTCTTGTGATGTTGCCCTTGTCTGGAACTTTCTTTCATTGTTCACAGTGATCTTGTCATGCTTGGATGTTGTCCCTGTTGCGTTCTTGTCCGAGATGCGATAGGATTGCATGGTGTTTGAGAAGCTGGAATGGATCTGGTTTGTCCTCGGTTACACCTTGTCATTGCGTTTTTGCATGTACCGATTTGATTGGACCTTGGTACCAAACAAATCCTTGTCACCTCAGCTGGCTGCCACTTACCTTCTGTGGGAGCCTGGACTGGATATGAATTTGCAGTCTCAACTGTAAACTTAGCGGTTCTGTGCATGCACTTTTATTGCGCAAGTTGCTCCCTAGTTTCTGAAAGCATAGAATGGGTAAGAGTGAGTAAATTGATGCACACTGGTTTGCCAAACATGAGCTGTCTCGGTGATCAAATAGTTGCTGTGAAAGGGGTCTCTCTCAGATGTAATGCTGCAATGTGTAGATCTTGCTTGGCCTGTCTACATTTGAGAATTAGAGATTTTGTCATGCAATCATTCATTCAGCTAGGCCGTTAGATCTAAGGTAATGAGAAGAAGTAGTGTGGTTGATATTCCACAGCTCACACATATCCTGAAATGACTTACCAATGTATTGCGGGCTATTGTAAGTAATTATCTCTCCACTGGTACACCAAATAAACTGGAAATAATACTTAGAGTGAGGAGGACGGTTGTACTTGACATATTGTGTGGTCGCCGATTAATGGGATACTTGGTAAAATAGTTGACGATGATGATGAAGTCAGTGTTATGGGCATGAAGGACACGGATGTGATTTTGGACTGAGGATGGATAGGAACCTCTTGTGGAACCAGTGGTTCTTTGTGCTGACTTCACAGTGCTTGATGTGGAGATGCCAGCGTTGGACTGGAGTAAACACAGTAAAAAGTCTCACAACACCAGGTTAACGTCCAACAAGTTTACTTGATAGTAAACCCACAAACTTTTGGGGTTTGCCCCTTCATCGGGTGAGTGGAGTGTTCTGGTTTCAAACAGAGCATATAAAGGCACCCACAGTTTACAGAATACTGATTAGAATGCGAGTCTTTACAGCTCATCAATTCTTTACAGCTAATCATAGAATTGATTCGCTGTAAAGACTCGCATTCTAATCAGTAATCTGTAAACTGTGTGTGCCTTTATATGCTCTGTTTGAGACCAGAACTCTCCACTCACCTGACGAAGGGGCAAACCCCGAAAGCTTGTGGGTTTACTATCAAATAAACTGGTTGGACTTTAACCTGGTGTTGTGAGACTTCTTACTGTGTTGACATGCTTGACAATTCCTTCGATGTTGTTTAACCCAGCCCATAAGCTGATTCTCTTGTCCAACCTGTACCCATATGTGAGGGATAAAGTTGCTGTGGACTATCGGATCACAGCAATGCCAATGTGCTGACCTGCCTGTCTTTAAAGTCACTTCCCAGGAGATGCCTGGCTCACCCTAATCAGGTCAGGATGCTCTCATGCGTTCACGGACGTGCTGAGTCAAACCAGACTATTCTTCGATGATGATTTCCAACTGTTTCTGTAACGTTGAATCTTTCTTCTTACAACTCTCAGCATTTATGTTGCTTACGATGTACCAGAGGTTGGATGTTGGCATTTGTCCCCACGTTAACCTTGGCTGATAATAAACAGTTACAAACTTTCTTAGGACAGATCATTTGGGTCTTGGCTTTGGACGGTGTGACGGAATCTATGTCTTCCACAAGATGAACATTGTGAAGTCTGCGCTCACTGCTTATTGTGCACATCACCATCAGTTTCTGGTTTGTTAGTCACCTCATGTATATGTTTCTGACCAGACACCGATGGTCATTCTTATTTCATGAATGTACCTGCTGTGTACGGTCTGTTTGGATCAGCACTTGGCTCTTTGTAGTTGTATTAGCCTTTTCTCCAGTGCACTGTCACTGCCAATGTTTCTTTCTGCTGCCTATTTTGTGCTATTGATGCAAAGCATGATTTACTCTGCATGATGTGGGTGTCCAGTGAGAGTGTCAACGACTGGGACTTGGGACCTGTAATCTTCAGCGACCTGCGAGGATCACTTTGTACTTACATCCACCCTTGAATAGCTCTTCAGTGCTCTCCAATTTGGACTTTTCTGGCAGATCTTTCTGGAATGCTTCCATAGGCGTGGCTGCATCTGAAAAATCACAGAGCACGGGGCAGAATCTTAACCAAAAAACAGCAAAGTGTTTGGACCTGATTGAAAACCGACATTTTTCTCTCCGGGGAGAAACAGGTTTGCTCTACAGATCTTTTGACACCCTGTCAGAAAATAACAGGGGCGTGTGTCATCATGCCATCAATTTGAGGGACGGGGCCCAAATATGACGTAAAGGTGGTTGCACTGAGATCGGGTCCGGATCACACCAAGAAGTCACCTCCTTCCACCCCACCGTAGAGGGTTTGGGCTCCCCACACCCTGCCATATTGGTTCTCTCGACATGTTGTTCGCTAACCACAAGGGATCCATCTGCGTGCCCATCTTTACTTGAGCACTATCGCAATCCGCATTCTCAAAGCTTCACTCTGCAGTCACCACGCTGTGATTTCAAAACTCCCTGATGCAGCAAACTCGTTGTGATCTGACCAAAACGTCAAGGCCTGTTTCATGCCATGTAGCACAATCTGAGGCTGTCCGCTCTGTCGTCCCTCCACTTAAATCTTGCTGCCAGGCTGTTTGACCACTCTGGAACACCATGTCATGTTTTTGTACCAATCACTCATTAGGAATTGGCTCCAGTATAATCTGAGTTTGTTTTATTTAAACTAGGCTCATGAGAACTTGTATGGAAACACATATGGATAGAAAGCTTGAAGTCATCAGCAGCTGGGCTGTGTTCAGCTCACATGTAAAAATGAAACTAAAAGGTTGGATCACGTGACACATTTCCCTTCAAGTGATGGCATTCTGCTATTCCTTAAATTACAACAGTCAACACTGGAGCTTGTCACAGACACAAGCTTGGTTAGTGTGCAGGCTGATTTGATTTGATTTATTATTGTTGCATGTATTAGAATACAGTGAAAAGTATTGTTTCTTGCGCGCTATACAGACAGAACATACCGTTCATAGAGAAGGAAAGGAGAGAGTGCAGAATGTAGTGTTACAGTCATAGCTCGGGTGGAGAGAAAGATCAACCTAATGCGAGGTGGGTCCATTCGAAAGTCTGATGGCAGCAGGGAAGAAGCTGTTCTTGAGTTGATTGGTAGGTGACCTCAGACCCTCATGGCTCTCCATTTAAATGTGAATGGGGTGATGAGGTGTACTCCCAAAGGGAAAAAGTTCTATTCCACACAAGGGTCCTCTCTCAGGGTGAAATATCTGGGAGTGCAGGTTGATCAAAGGACACGGCCTCCGTGAGGGAACATTGAGCGGATTGTTTGCTGCCTCCATCATTTAAATAATGCTGTGATTCTAGAGTTGGTGTAAAGTCTAATGGTGCAGACCACCCTGCCTATACTATTCATCATCATCCAGAGGGTTAGGTAATACCCACACCAGTAATCCTTGGCATGCACACACACTCATCAGCAGTCATTTCCCTTGGTTATCTGTGATTTAATGCAGTTCAATGTAAAGTATAGGAACAGTTGTAGGCCGTAAGGCTTCTCAAACCTGTACTGTGGTACGGTAAAACCACGGCTACTCTTTTCCCTCAGCAACGTTCTCTCCTTATCCATATTTTCCTTGTGTTCATAGAATAGAATCAGCACAGTGCAGAAGGAGGCCATTCGGCCCATCGGGCCTGCACAGGCAACATTCTCATCCCATAACCCCTGCTAGTCCACCTGACCCTAAGGGGCAATTTAGCATGGCCAACTCACTTAACCCACTTTGGACTTGTGGGAGGAAACCGGAGCACCCGGAGGAAACCCATGCAGACATTGGGGAGAACGCACAAGCTCCTGGTTCTGGACTCTCCACAATTACTCCACTGAGCTATCTGAAAGTTTTATGTGTTTTAATAAGATCATTTCTTATTTTTCTAAACTCCATGGAATATAGACCCATTAAACTCCTCCTCTCCACATAGGACAATCTCCTTACCTCAGGAATCAGTCCTTTGTTGCAATTTTTCTCAGGCATCTCCTTTCTCCAATGTGGAGACCAAAACTGTACACAATACCGATGTTCTGTCTAATTTGTATGCGGCCTGCAACACTGCACATTTCTTACGTGGCTATGTGTGTGCATCTTCAAGGTAGCATTGCTTGTGTTGATCCTTTTTATTCCCTACACAGCACATTCCTAAATGCTGCAAGGCTTCGAGAGAGCTGTGACAGTGCTCCAGGTGTGGTCTTGCAAAGCCTCAAACAAGGAGGGGAGGCAGTGTCGTAGTGGTATTGTCGCTGGACCAGGGACCCAGGGTAAAGTTCTGGGGACCCAGGTTCGAAACCCACCATAGCAGATGATGAAATTTGAATTCAGTCAGAATCTGGAATTAAGAATCTAGTGATGATTGTGAAACCATTATGCATTGTTGTAAAAAACCCATCTGGTTCACTAACGTCCTTCGGGGAAGGAAATCTGCCGTCTTTATCTGGTCTGGCCTACATGTGACTCCAGAGCCACAGCAAGGTGACTAACTTTTAAATGATATGTAGGCCAGCCCTCAGGGATGGGCAGTAAATGCTGGTACAGTCAGTGGTGCCCACATCACAGTGCAGGCAGCACAGCGACACAGTGGTTAGCGCTGCTGACTCACAGCGCCCAGGGCCCAGGTTGGGTCACTGTCTATGTGGAGTTTGCACATTCTCCCTGTGTCCTTTCTCCCCATTTCCTCCAGGTGCTCCAGTTTCCTCCTGCAGTCCTAAGGATGTGCAGGTTTGGTGCATTGGCCATGCAAAATTGCCCCTAAGTGTGAGGGGGACTAGCTAGGGTACATGCATGGGGTTATGGGGATAGGGAGTGGATGGGATTGTGGTCGGTGCAGAATCGATGGGCCGAATGGCCTCTTTCTGCACTGTAGGGATTCTGTGATAACCATCACATGAACGAATAAAGAAAATTGCAACAAGAATTCTTCACCCTGCAAGCCCCTTGCATCACGTAATCTCTGGTGTTCAGAGTGCACAATATAATATTTATTGAGAGCAAAGTAGTGGCATCTGGGATGTGGGTGGTGGTTAGACTTTAGCCATCGGCCAACCAACCAGATTGGCAGAGCGCCACGGGACCCCTGGTTTGGTTTGAGTGCTCACCGTCATTGCTATGTCTTGGCTTCTCCTACACTGCTTGCTGCTCCTTCAAAGACATGTTCAGTTGCAGTTATTCAGTGTAGCTGGAAGAGTGAGCGGCCGAGGCCTGATACTTTTCAGGCTACAGACTGATCGTTACCCTGACGATGCTCCGCGCTGCCTATGGAATTGGCTGCTCACAGCACCACTCATCAGTAGCATTCCCGAATTAGCTGGTGTACCGGGACGTGTTACTGAATCATAGCCCAATTGAAACTGTCAAGTTCCAAACATGGAGACAAAGGCCTGTGAAATGTGGCGTGACCCACACAGCCATTAAACCATTTCAGCTGCCTTTACTGTGTAAGTTAGTACTATTGAGGAAACGTAATAGTATTAACTAATAGTGGGAAAGTGGAACTGATCCACTTCAGATCAGCCATGATCTTATTGAATGGCGGGACAGGCTCGAAGGGCTAGATGGCCTACTCCTGCTTCTATTTCTTATGTTCTTATGAATTGTCTTAGGCCTGCATCCACCAAGTCTATTAGATAGTTTTTCACCTGAGAACGTATATAAAGGACCATTTTGAAATCTCAGTTGACGTTCCTGCATAGTACTGAGGGAATGCTGCACTGTCAGAGGTGCTATCTTGCAAATGACACCTCAAACCAAGGCTGCTCTCAGCTGGATATTAAAGACCCCAAGGCATCATTTTGAACAAGAGAAGTTATCCTGTGCCCCTGGCCAATATTTACCCTTCAATCAACGTCATACAGGCAGACTATCTGGTCATTATATCATTGCTGTTTGTGGGAGCTTGCTATGTACAAATTGGCTTCTGTGTTTCTTACATTACAACAGTGATTACCCTTATAAGTACTTAATGAGCTGCAAAGCACTTTGGGAGACCTGGCAGTTGTGTAACGCACTATGTTAACTTTCCCAGAGTGTGAGGAGATTTAAGTTGGATTTAGGAATTTCAAAACGACTTTTGGGGTTTCCACTCTGTTTTTATGTGGAGTTACAGCAGTGAGTTATTATAAAGGTTTGAAATGATGATTGTTTTTTGGCTGTGGTTGAGTAACCCTCTGCTTAGGGCCACAGAAAGATTTGATTTATTATTGTCACATGAATTAGTGTACGATGAAAAGTATTCCTTTTTAGGACGGCTTGGTGGCGCAGTGGTTAGCACTGCTGCCTCACAGTGCCATGGACCCGGGTTCAATTCCAGCCGGGTCACTGTGTATTTTCACTGTGTGAATTTAGAACAGAGTTGAGGAGGAACTTCTTCACTCAAAGAGTGGTGAATCTCTGGAATTCTCTGCCCATTGGAGGCTACCTCATTGAATATGCTTAAGTCACGGGTAGATAGATTTGTGATAGACAAGGGAATTAAGGGATATGGGGAACAGGCGGACAAGTGGAACTGATCCATTCAGATCAGCCATGATCTTATTGAATGGTGGGGCAGGCTTGAGGGGCTAGATGACCTACTCCTGCTCCTACTTCTTATGATCTTATGTGTGGATTTTACACGTTCTCCCCGTGCCTGCATGGGTTTCCTCCGGGTACTCCGGATAAGTTGATTGGCCATGCTAAATTGACCCTCGTGTCAGGGGGTTAGCAGGGTAAATGAGGGTTACGGGGACAGGGCCTCTGTGGGATTGTGATCGGTACAGACTCCATGGGCCGAATGGCCTCCTTCTGTATTGTAAGAATTCTATGATTGCAGGCTATATACATGCACTATACACACAAAGCATACTGTACATAGAGAAGGAAAGGAGAGAGTGCAGAATGTAATGAAGTTTTCGAAGTATAAAACAAGACCAAGAGATAGAATTAGAAGACATGCTGGGCACAACTTGCAAGAAATCGCCTCACTCCGGCACCATCTTCAAAGAGATTAGAAGTCGACCATTCAGCTCTCAAGCATATCCTGTCAGTTAGTTAGATCATCGTGGACCTGCATCATAATCTCCATCTGTCCACATTGGTTTGTAATCCTTACCATCCTTGCTGAATAAAGGTCCCTCATCTCAGTTTCGAATCCTTCAATCGAACCCCCAGCCTCAACGTTTTGGGGATAGATTTACAGACTTCCACTCCCTATGTCGGACGATGTGCTCTGCTCCCTGACATCACCCCTGCATGGCTAAGCTCCAGCCCACAGGTGAAGCTCCCTCGTTGAGGCCCGTCAGATTTTGAGAGAGGTGATTGATGTCGGGGATTTTTTTTTTTAAAGTCAGTTTCGCGACAAAAGAACAGAAATCTTGCCTCTGTGAAGTTACCCGGGGATCTGTGTGCAATGTGCATTCCCGTCCAGCTGAGGCCTGAGCCACATCGCAAATCTCTGGCGTGGTCACCATAATAGACCCTGTGAGGATCATCCATCTGTCACTTTCTAACTGTCGGTGATTGGCAGCCACTTCTAACATCTGACATCTGTTCCCACTTATTGATATGCAGATTTATGCTAATCATTGTGCACAGTAAGCGGAGAAATTATCTAAGGTGAACATTAAAATTAAATTTACATGGCCTTATCATTGTAAATAAAATCAAAAGTTTCAGGTAAGAATATTTGGTTGTGTGGGATTTTGATCCAAGCTTAGCGGGGAAATGGTGCAGAATTTAATATTCGGCAAAAGCAAACCCTGTGCTAAATATTAATTGAAGGTTTAAATAGAATTCCCTCCAGTTTTGCCGCCCTCCTCTTTGAAGTGCTTGTTCTCAGCAGCTGACTTGTGTGGTCGCTCCCCAGGTGTGAGTGTGGGTAGGCTCTGAGAGGACGGAGGTTGTGGGCCGTGCATGCGTTTACCCGGGAGGGTGAGTGGGAGCCCCAGACTGATCTGTCTTGCATCCCGACCTCAGGAGCAGCAGAGGCGATTGTTACAGTCTAGCTAACTCAGCCTCGAACATGGGAGCTCCCTGCCCTTTATTGTATTCACACCGCACCAGAAAACGCAGCCATCCACCTGGAGTTTGTGTTACAAACGCAGGGCTCTTGTATCATTGCACATCACTCCCTCTGTGAGCTTGCATTAACTCCCCTCCCCCCGTGCTAGGCTATCTTCAAAGCCTCCTCCGACTTTATATCCCTGCCAAACTCTCTCGACAGCCTTTATTGTGTATTCACCTCCTTTAGTCCCTCCACTGATGGCAGTGCTTTCAACCTCCTCATTTCTGTAAATAAACTTCACCGATCTTTCTGTCATTTCTTTGCTTGGAATCAGTCTTTTTCCCCAAATGCAAAGTGCTGAGGGGCTCATTTTTAACATTAACAGCAGAACATAGATGCAAATTGTTATCCTAATAGTCAATCTGTGTGTTGTGAAGCCTGATTCCTGTAGCATGTTGGACTTGTTGGTTCAAATCCCACCATGGAAAGTTAAATTTTCCATTAATAAATCTGGGATTATAAAACTGGTCTCGGGTGATGATGGTGATTCACAAAACCATCTTCAATTGTTGTAAAAACCCATCTGGTTCACTAATCTAAGGAAAGTTCCTCCCCTGGTCTGGCCTACAGGTGACCCCAGATCCACAGCAGTCTGTGTTGTCTCCTAACTGCCTTACAAAGCAGCTACTCAGTCCAGAGGGCAATTAGGGATGGGAAATAAGTGTTAGCCTTGCCAATGATGCCCACATCCCAGGAAGGAACGTGAAAAGAAATCTGACTTCTTGACAAGGGACATAGACTCTTCAATCAGTCTTAATTATGCCATATTGGAACACAACAGAATGCTGGATGAATGTAAGGGGACAACGACTATTTACTGTTATTTACAATATTCACAAAGAAAACGAAAAGTAAATTTCCAAATTTGTGTAGATAATATAACCTTTGATTGTGTATTCAAATGAGCTGATATCTGTGTTACAGATATACTCCTGACTTCAGGGTGGCACGGTGGCATAGCGGTTAGCACGGCTGCCTCACAGCACCAGGAACCAGGGTTCAATTCCGGCCTTGGGTCATTGTCTGCATGGATTTCCTCCGGGTGCCCCTGTTTCCTTCCACAGTCCAAAGAAGTGCAGGTTAGGTGGATTGGCCATACTAAATTGTCCCTTAGTGTCCAAAGATGTGGAGGTTCGGGGGATTAGTGGAGTACATACTTGGAGTTACAGAGAACAGGTCTGGTTGGAATTTCCCCTGAGTGTCCGGGGCAATATATGGGGTTACAAGGATAGGGCCTGAGTGGGATTGCTGTCGCTGCAGATTCGATGGGCCAAATGGCGGCCTCCTGCACTGTTGGGATTCTGTGAACAGGCCAAGGAGAACTATTATCAAAGTTGAGGGACAAGAAATGGTTAATAAACCCAATAACTCCGCTCCTTCACGGATCAATCCTATGACTCATTACATCCCTTCAGAAACATATCTAATTGGCCCTTGAACCTGCTGGCTTCAACCTTTTTCACTAGTAGAATATTCAACAACTATTGTTACCCTTCCCACTCTTAACCTTCAAGATATCAATCTCCGCACCTTTCATTATAGCAATCAGTTTACCTCAAGCACTTTTATCAATTCTCTTCATAACCTTGTAAATCTTTATTAGGTCTCTTGATCCTCCTCCTGTGAGGTTTGCCTAACCTGTCATAATTACCCCATTACTCATCTCCTGTACCTCTTCAGCCTCAGTGCTGCACATTGCAAATGCATGGGCTGAAAACATTGATTTGCATTGCAGGCTATTGCATCATCCCCTACCTTTTCTTTCCCGAGGCTGGGAAACCTGGAACGCCTTCCCTCCTTTATCCTCCCTTTCTTGCTTCAAGTCCTGTGAATCTCGAGGTTTGCCCACCCACCGTATTTTGGTTTGTTCAGTTCTCTCTCTCTCGCCTTCCGCAACACTTGTATTACTCGCCATGTGGATTCTGCTCCTCCTTCACGCTGGTTTCCAAAAATAAAAGGAGGAATGTTTATTAACGGACGTGGAGTTTGTACAGGACCTTAGTTCAGCTGCCATTGAAGCATTGACCACAGCCTGGGAATGGCAAAAGAGTGAGGATACTGGAACCTTTGGAAAGTCTGAACATTCATTCAAAAGCAATACAAGGAACGAGAGCTTAGAGTTACGATGAAAGAATTGAAATCTTGAGACTTTTTTTCACTGGAAAAGAAATGGCTAAGCAGGGCCTGAATAGAGATTTTTCAGATTGCTGGAATGTTCTGAAAGGGTAAGCAGTGAATGCTTTTTTGTACATTCTCCCCATGTCTGCATGGGTTTCCTCCGGCTGCTCCAGTTTCCACTCTCAGTCGAAATGACATTAGGTGCGTTGGCCATGCTAAATTCTCCCTCGGTGTACCCAAACAGGCGCTGGAGTTTGGTGACTAGGGGACTTTCACAGTCATTTCATTGCAGTGTTAATGTAAGCCTACTTGTGACACTAATAAATTAAGATTAGTGGAAAGATGGAGGCTGAGCGGAGACCTGATAGAAGTCTACAAAATTATGAGAGGCAGAGACAGGGTGGATAGTCAGAGGCTTTTTCCAAGGGTGGAAGTGTCAATTACAATTGATTCAAGGCGAGAGGGGGAAAGTTTGAGGGAGATACGCAGAGAAAGTTTTTCATACAGAGAGTGGTGGGACACGCTGCCAGAGGAAGTGGTGGAAACAGGCACGTTAGCAGCAGTTAAGAGGCATTTGGATGGGTACGTGACTAGGGAGGGAATAGAGGGACACGGTAAGGGCGGAAGGTTTTTGTTTAGTTGGGGCATCATGATCGGAATGGGCTTGGAGGGCCAAAGGGCCTGTTCCTGTGCTGTACTTTTCTTTGTTGTTTGATACTACCAGCTGCAAGAGTGGGAGAGTGTTTTCCGGCGGTGAATGAAGCCCGTCAGACATGGCCTGAGGTTGTCTGTGTTCCTCTTAGGTATGAACGCTTTGCAGCTACAAAACCTGGCAACCCTGGCAGCAGCTGCAGCGGCAGCTCAGAACACAGCGACCTCGAATGCCAACCCACTCACCGCGGCCACCGGAGCACTTGGCGCATTGACAAGTCCAGGTAATCTAATTTTAATTCACTCACCTTCAAATAAAAATGTACGAGATATAACATATATCGTCGATCTCCTGTGATGTTGCACGTCATATGTAATAGAAATGGCAATGGACCGAACATAGCAGACAGACGTAGGGGAGACTGATGAGGTGAAAAGTGAGGACAAGGGGGGATCCTAACCTAGTTCTGGGAGGGAGGGGAGATGGAGAGAGCATCCCTGGGGGATGGGGTTGGGCGCAGTTGAAAGCCCTGTCAACCACAGTGGGTGGAAAACTATGGTTGACGGAGAAGGAAGGCATATTGGCAGCGCTATTTTGGAAAGTGGCATCATCAGAACAGATGCGGCGGAGGCGAAGGAACTGAGAGAATGGATGGAGTCTTTACAGGATGTGGTGTGTAACGAGCTGTAGTCAAGATAGTTGCGGGACTCAGTGAGCTTGTAATGGATACTAGTGGATAGTTTATCACCAAAAATGGAGACAGAGAGGCCAAGGAAGAGAAGAGAATGTCAGAGATGGACCGTGTCATGGTGATAGAACTCTGACGAAGGGTCATCCAGACTCAAAACGTTGGCTCCATCCTCTCCCCACAGATGCTGTCAGACCTGCTGAGATTTTCCAGCATTTGCTGTTTTTGTTTCAGATTCCAGCATCTGCAGTATTTTGCTTTTGCCTTAGAGCAAAAGGTCACTGGTATAGGTTACTAGACGGTAGACTTAACACTGAGGTGAGGAGGAACTAATTCTCACAGGGGGTGGTGAGTTTGTGGAACTCGCTGCCCCATTAGCACGGTGGAGTCTGAATCATTAAATGGTTTCAAGAAGGAGATAGGTATATTTCTGATTTTAAAAAACAAGTTAAAGGGATATGGGGAAAGTTGGGGAGGTGGATTTGAGACCAGAAAGAGATCAGCCATGGTTGAATGGCGGAGAAGACTTGAACAGCTGAATTTGCCCACTTCTGCTCCTAATTCCGATGTCTACTGTCATATATAATCTCTTTTTAAATCACTATTTTAAGGGTAATTTATAATTTCTCTCCTAAAACAATTGCTTAGTGATGTTGGCACATGAGCCTGGGTGGTTTAATTGGTTCAAGGTTTGATAAATTCACTGAAGTGTTTTGTGGGCCCATACTGCAAACTGCAATCTGATCGTATTTTATGTTGGAGGAGCTTAAGTTAGGTGGGCAAGTATCCACTAGTAAAGTGACAGCACTCTGGCAGCATTCACCTGTTTCCTAATGGATCAGGATTGAAACACAACTGACAGTGACCCCTGAGTTTTGGCGTGAACATTTTCCCATGTGTTTTGCTATTTCTGTTGGATCTGGGTCAGAGCTGAATGCCAAAGCCCAAAATTGTATTTGCAGGCTACAGACTCAGATAGCACACGTCGTAGGTCTAGATTGTTAAGTTTTTGAGTTGATGGATGAGACGGTATGCTTCGAGCCCAGAGGAGAGTTCAGTGCACCATACATCTGACTGACATTCACCAAAACCATTCTTTTCACCTCGTCAAAGTGCTTTTCCCTTCCATAACAATACCACACAGGGCTTCATTCCACAAGTTTAAGTTTATTTAATAGTGTCACAAGTAGGCTTACATTGACATTGTAATAAAGTTACTGTGAAAATCTCCTAGTAGCCACATTCTGGTCCCTGTTCAGGTACACTGAGGGAGAATTTGCCATGGCCAATGCACCTAACCAGCACAGTGATCTAATAGAAGTCTATAAATTAATGAGGGGCATAGATCAGCTAGATAGTCAACGTCTTTTCCCAAAGATAGGGGAGTCTAAAACTAGAGAGCATAAGTTTAAGGTGAGAGGGGAGAGATACAAAAGGATCCAGAGAGGCTATTATTTCACACAGAGGGTGGTGAGTGTCTGGAACAAGCTGCCAGAGGTAGTAGTAAAGAGGAGTATGATTTTAAAAAAAGCATTTAGATATTCACGTGGGTATAGGGGATGTGGGCCAAACGTGGGCAATTGGGACTTGCTTAATGGTTTTAAAAAAAAAAGGGTGGCATGGAGAAATTGGGCCAAAGGGCCTGCTTCCATGTTGTAAACCTCTATGACTCTGTCTTTCAAGCCTGTGGGAGGAAACCCACGCAGACATGGGGAGAACGTGCAGATTCCACACAGACAGCGACTCAAGCCGGGAATCAAACCCGGGTCCCTGGCGCTGTGAGGCAGCAGTGCTAACCACTGTGCCACCCCAAACCTCCTAAGGTCCAGCAAATCTGCCCCTGAGAGATTAATTGCATTGGACATGAGTGGATTTCGAGATGGGATTTTGATCTCACTTCAAAAGGTCCACATGTTATTGTTTTAACTCGATACTTTCTTCCAGGGAATTATTTATGGGCATCAATATATATTTCTTTGTCTTCTGGCATTCAAATGACAATAACAGACTACTTCTTATTGTCAGGGGAAGGGGGTGTGAATGAAATGTAGAATGTCACATTGATGAGCATGTGTTTCCAATGTGCTATTGCAAGCGTGAAAAATCCTTAGCTCACTCGAGTTGCGTCCGTGTGACTGTGTCTTCTGCGTGAGTGCAGACGGGTCAGGAACACACAACGGGTGGTCCATTTAATTTTGGGAGTGATTAACTTTTCCACTTTCAATCAGATATCAGAAATGATGCTGCTGTGAAGTATGAAATGAAACTACTTTAGGTGGGCCCCAGTGGATAGTGGGTGGATCCTCATTGTAGAGTTAGGCTGTAGGAAACAGATGAGACGTTGTTTAGTTTTTTGAAGTTAGAATTTTTTTTGAATGTTTAATGGATTTCTGGCTAAGATTAGCAAGTATTCTGGAAAGTGATAACTGCTTTCTCTGAATGACTATCTCCAATCTCAACGCATCAAATTGTTTGCCGCTGGCACAACTTGATAAATCACTGTTCCGTGCACACAAAATAACAGCTAAGGGTATTGAATCGTGGAATCCTACTGTGCAGAAAGAGGCCGTTCAGCCTATCAAATCTGCACCGACCACAATCCCACCCAGGCCCTATCCCCATGCATTTACCCTGATAATCCCCCTGGCACTAAGGGGCAATTTATCATGGCCAATCCAATTGGAGTTTAATGCAGAGAAGTGTGAGGTAATTCACTTTGGTAGGAATAACAGATGTGTCGAGTATAGGGCTAACGGGAGGACTCTGAATAGTGTGGATGAACAGAGGGATCTAGGTGTATGTGTACATAGATCCCTGAAAGTAGGGAATCAAGTAGATAAGGTTTTTAAGAAGGCATACGGTGTCTTGGCGTTTATTGGTAGGGGGATTGAATTTAGGAGTCGCAGCGTCATGTTGCAACTGTACACAACTCTGGTGCGGCCGCACTTGGAGTACTGTGTGCAGTTCTGGTCCCCGCATTACAGGGAGGATGTGGAGGCTTTGGAGAGGGTGCAGAGGAGGTTTACCAGGATGTTGCCTGGTATGGAGGGGAGGTCCTATGAGGAGAGACTGAGGGATTTGGGGTTGTTTTCGCTAGAAAGAAGGCGGCTAAGAGGGGATCTTATTGAAACATATAAGATGATTAGAGGTTTAGATAGGGTGGATAGTGGTAGCCTTTTTCCTCGGATGGAGAAAGCTAGCACGAGGGGGCATGGCTTTAAATTAAGGGGGGGTAGTTATAGGACGGATGTCGGGGTAAGTTCTTTACCCAGAGGGTGGTGAGGGATTGGAATGCCCTGCCTGCTGCAGTTGTAAATGCGCCTAGTTTGGGGGCGTTTAAGAGATCCGTGGATAGGTTTATGGATGAAAAGGGATTGGTTTAGGTTAGTGGGTCATTGTTTTTTAACTGGTCGGCGCAACATCGTGGGCCGAAGGGCCTGTTCTGCACTGTTATGTTCTATGTTCTAATCCACCTAACCCGCACATCTTTGGACTGTGGGAGGAAACCGGAGCACCCGGAGGAAACCCACACAGACACAGGGAGAATGTGCAAACGCCACACAGACAGTGACTCAAGTTGGGAATCAAACCTGGGTCCCTGGCACTGAGAGGCAGCAGTGCCAACCATTGTGCCACTGTGCCAGGCGTTGACAGATTTCATTCCACCCTAGGAAAAGTTCTGAATTTTCCAGTGCAGAATATGGAAAGGGCGTTTTTTTAATGACCCCAATAGCCAAATGAGCGAGACCAGTGGGAAGTCTTGTGCACAATGCCATTGCATATGAGTCAAAAAAGTTCCTGTCACAAGTGGTCTGGGTTGCTTGTGTTCATTCTTGATGAATGGGCCTGCTCTGTAGCATCATGCCCTGTTGTAGCCTGTCCTAACACTATGGGTGTGCGTCGATTTATTTTCAAAAAAGTGGACACGTTTCCAGGTCCGGATAAATTGTGTCCCAGGTCACTGTGGGAGGCAAGGAAAGAGATAGCTCTGACCCAAATTTTTAATTCCTTCTCTGGTCACAGGGAAGGTGCCAGAGGACTGGAGAACAGCTAATGTGGTTCCACTATTTACAAAGGGTCGTAGAGATAAGCCAGGGGACTACAGATCAGTGAGTCTCATGTCAGTGGAAGGAAAACTATTGGAAAAAGTTCTGAACGGGAGAGGCAAGGCTTGATCAGGGATAGTCAGTGTGGTTTTGACGGAGGGAAGTCATGCCTAACAAATTTGATTGAATTCTTTGAGTAGATGATCAAGTACGTAGATGAGGATAGTGCAGTTGATGTAGCCTATATGAATTTCAGCAAAGCCTTAGACAAGATCCCATATGGGTGACTCATAAAGAAGGCAAATGCACAAGGTAATTTGAGAAGGTGGCTCAGTTGTAGCAAACAGAGGATTCTGACAGAAGGCTGCTTTAATGACTGGAAGCCAGTGTCCAGTGACGTACCAGAAGGATCGGTGCTGGATCCTCTATTATTCATCTTTTACACACGACACAGATGATTATGTTGGGGGGTAGCATTAGTAAGTTTGCAGATGACACAGAGATTGGCCAGGTGGTTAACAGCGAGGTTGGATCTCTTAGGCAACAGGGAGGCATAGACAGGATAGTCAAATGGGAGGCAGCACAATGGTCAGCACTGCTGCCTCACAGAGCCAGCTTGGGTCACTGTCTGTGCGGAGTCTGCACGTTCTCCCCGTGCCTGCGTGGGTATCCTCCGGGTGCGCCAGTTTCCACCCACAATCTGAAACACATGCTGGTTAGGTACATTGGCCATGCTAAATTCTCCCTCAGTGTACCCAAAAGCGCCAGAGTGTGGCGACTAGGGGATTTTCACAGTAACTTCTTTGCAATGTTAATGTAAGCCTAATTATGACTAATAAATAAACTTTTAGATAAGTGGTAAATTTAAACTTGAAAAATGTGAGGTGACACACTTTGGAAGAAATAATTTGACAAGGAAGTATTCAATGAACAACATGACACGCAGAAGTCCTGAGGAACATAGATCTCTGAAGGCAGAAGGGCATGTTAGTGGGGTGTGAAATAGGCATATGGGACACTTGCCTTTATCAATTAAGGCATAGAATAAAAAAGCAGGGAAGTCATGTTGGAGTTGTATAGAATTTTTGCAAGGCCGCAGCTGGAGTAGTGTGTGCAGTTCTGGCTGCCACATTATAGGAAGGATGTGATTGCACTGGAAGGGGTGCAGAGGAGATACACCAGGATGTTGCCTGGCGTGGAACATTTAAATGGTGAAGAGAGGTTGGATAAACTTGGGTTTTTTCACTGGAGCAGAGAAGGCTGCAGGGTGACCGGGTCAAGGAATGCAAGATTATGAGGAGCATGGACAGGTGGATAGGGAGCAGCTGGTCCCCTAAGTTGAAGGGTCAGTCACGAGAGGACACAAGGTGAGGGGCTTGGGAGGGGTGTGAGGAAAAGCTTTTTTACCCAGAGGGTGGTGAGGGTCTGGAATGCACTGCCTGAGAGAGTGGTTGAGGCGGGATGTCTCACATCCTTTAAAAAGTACTTGGATGAGCACTTAGCTCATTGTAGCATTCAGGGCTATGGGCCAAGTACTGGTAAATGGGATTAGGTGGATAGTTTAGCTGGTTCTGGCATGTCAGAACAGACTCAATGGGCTGAAGGGCCTGTTCACTGTATGATTCTGTGATTTTTCTCTTCTATACCAATCCCGGTAGGCAATGTGTCACTTTTTACATCACTAAAGAGGAGGGCCAGAAGAAAGTAAATTTGGTTCTGGTCACAGATACTTCTGGACTGAATAAGACCATAGTGCAGTGTTAGCACTCTGACCTCTGAGTCAAAAGGTCATCAGCTCAAGTCCCGCTGTCGAGAATTGAGCAAAATAACCCAGGCTTGACACTGCAGCACAGTACGGAGGGAATGCTACTCTGTGTGAGCGGGCGGGCTCAGATCAGGTGTTAAACCAAGGGCCTCCTCAGCCTCTGCTCTCCGAGGTGGATGTAAAAGATCCCATTGCATTATTTTGAAGACATGCAGAGCAGTTCACTGCAATTCTACCACCTTGCCTGCCACGGAATCGGAGCGGCCGAGGAGCGGACAACGGAAATGTCCACTGACCTCAGGTGGGAATTTCCAGTCTTGCTCAAGTGAGGCTGTAAACTCCCGCCCCTCATTTCTGGTTTGCTGGCCAGAATTTACCCCTCAGTCAGCATCACTCAAAAAAAGATTATCTGTCCATGAACGTATTACTATTTGTTGGGACCCTGATGTTTATAAATTGGCTTCCACCATTATGCCAGTTACTAACCCTTAAAAGTGATGAATTCGCCATAAAACACTTTGGAAAGTTCTGGGTAAATGAAAGTCTTGTTCTGCATCTGAACTGTCCAATCAATCCCATTTCCTCCACTCCACCCCTGAACTTCCACCAATTCCTTGCATCTTGAACTTCCAGTTTACTTCCTATGGGCAGCATGGTGGCATAATGGTTAGCACTGCTGTCTCACAGCTCCAGGGACTTGGGTTCGATTCCTGGCTTGTCTGTGTGGAGTCTGCATGTTCTCCCCATGTCTACGTGGGTTTCCTCTGGGTGCTGCGGTTTCCTCCCACTGTCTGAAAGACGTGGTGGTTGGGTGTGTTGACCATGTTAAATTCTCCCTCAGTGTACCTGAACATGGAGTGTGGCAACTAGGGGATTTTCATAGTAACTTCATTACAGTGACTTGTGACACTAAAAAAAAACTTTATAAATAAATAAACTGTGTTGGAGACATTGCCGCCACTGACTGGTCAACTTAAATGTTCACTGTTGGCACGTGAATGGTTAAAAGGCCAGAGGCAGTCTCGCCAGTTGAGAAGAGTAATGCATAAACAACATCGCCCCCCCCCCCCCCCCCCCCCCCCCACCCTCCACCCTGGGTTTCCGATTGAACGAGGTGATCAGTGCAAGGAAACCTGGCTGTGTTTTTTTTTCCCTTTTGTATTCGCGATTCTGAGGCCAGTTTGTGCCCCTACAACGTAGCGTCCAAGATGGGAGACATTAGCTCATTGTCCAGCCTGGAGCTGCCGTGTATCGTATAGTTCACTGAGCAGTCACTGTGCCATCAGAGAGCCAGTGAGTTGTTAATGCTTGTTAAAGAACAGCCATAATCCACAAGCTATTCGGAGCACAATGAAAGCTTAAACTCTCCAGCACACGGGAGCTTCCAGAGCAAGTCTGGTACTGAAGTCTTTGCAATGATTGAATCTTGTACGATCAGTTCTCAAGTCTGCTTAAACCAAAGAGACCTGCACTGCAGGATGGTGATAATGCTTTTGTGTTTATCAGTGATGTGATCCCTAGCTAATCTAAAGAAGCCAATTGTAGATAAGTCGGTGTAACACCAGGTCTGTTTTTAAGAAGATGGTTTCAGATAAAGGATTTGAATGAGGTTTAACAAAGGATGCAGGGAATGTACTGTGCATTTAAAATGGGATAACTATGGGCCCAATTTTACTTCAGACTCTGCTGCAACCACTGTAGGTTTTGATTTCACAGATTTGATGTTAATTCCATGCATCTAAATTCTGTAAATGGTAAATTTCAGAATGTTTCTCCTGCTGTTTCTCACTGTGGGTGCAGTGAGATTGGGCAATTTAGTTCCAAACCCCCCCCAGTGTTTTGAAATGTTGATGGTAGTTTCAGAGGAGCTCCTGTCCCTTCCAGCCCTTCAGGACACGCAGTTTTATTTTTAGCTCGTACACTCCAAGTCTGCCAATAACATCACCGGAATAGAACAATCAAGGATGGTTTCTTACTGCAAGATCCAATCTAAAAAAGACAAGTTTGCGCTAATTTTAAATATCAAGCATTTTGCTTGCGGTCACCTATGTTGTTTCCTAGACGATAATGGAAGGTGCTGACAATGTGCTATCAGGCAACACGGGATCCCTAATAATTCACTGATGATTCAATGTGAATTCGACCCCTGGAGGCTGTCATATGAGGAACGGTTGAGGACTCTGGGTTTGTACTTAATGGAGTTTAGAAGGATGAGGGGGGGATCGTTTTGAAACTTACAGGATACTGCAAGGCCTGGATAGAGTGGACATGGAGAGGATGTTTCCACTGGTAGGAAAGACTAGAACCAGAGGGCACAACCTCAGGCTAAAGGGACGATCCTTTAAAACAGAGATGAGGAGGAGTTTCTTCAGCCAGACAGTAATGAATCTGTGGAACTCTGCCGCAGTGGGCTGTGCAGGCCAGGTCATTGAGTGTGTTTAAGGCACCGATAGATAGGTTCTTGATTAATAAGGGGATCAAGAAGAAGGCAGGGGAATGGAGATGAGAAAAACATCAGCCATGATTGAATGGCACAGCAGGCTCGATGGACCTGATTTCTGCTGCTATGACTTATGGTCTTATGGGCTGTGTCCGATAAGAAGTCCTCACCCACCTGCAACCAGGGTGCCAGGATCGAAAGTCATTGAGTGAGTTTCTCCAGTCTGGTCCATAGTCGCCCCACTGCCAGCGTGAATGGAGAACGTCTCAAAGCTCTATTCACTGCAGCGGGGCTGGAGAACTCCAGCCGCAGATGAAGCCGGAGGTTTTCGGTGCTTGTTCACACATTATTCGTGCAAAGGCACTGAACCAACCCAGTGTCAACTCAGCGGACATTACAGTGAGACAGAGTCAGTACTCAGGCCAGCAATTGTTCAGTTACTGTGTTATTTTAATGGAAGTATTTTTATCGTTACTTCTGAGATTTTATTAGTCAGGGAATAATAATCGTCTGTCAAATAGAACCATAGAATCGCTACAGTACAGAATGAGGCCATTTGACCCATTAATTCTGTACCAGCCACAATCCCACCCAACACCCTATTCCCATAAGCTCACACATTTACTCTGCTAAGCCCCCTGACATCAGACTCAGTCAATCTAACCTGCACATCTTTGGACTGTAGGAGGAAACCAGAGCACCCGGAGGAAACCCACACAGACAGTGACCCAAGGCCAGAATTGAACCTGGGACCCTGACACTATGAGGCAGCAGTGCTAACCACTGAGCCGCCCAAATAGTGTGGACCTCGGTGGACCTGTGTGCTTTCCAACTCGGTGACCAATTCAATGTTAGACGTTGTCCTGAGGAGGCTTGTTCTCGATGTTAATCAGCCAGTCCAGCATCGATCACAATTAAATAGGAAGCCTTAAAATTGTTAAAAAGAACCACAGCTCACGTTTTGATTCTTTGGATTGAATTTATTTTACACCTTCAGTTTCACGTTTTCATTTTCACCCTTCCAACAACATTGAATTGCAGTGTTGTTTCTTGGGAATGGCCCATGTTTTCTTGTACCAGGAGAGCCTGTGATGCAGACATGTTTGACCATGAAGTTCTTGACAGTTGAACCTCACCCTGCTCTGATCCCGTGCTTACAAATGATGGCTTCTAGGGGCGGAAGGGTAAAGTTATCAGGAGCAGATCCCATGGCCTATTTTCATTTTTCCTTCCCTGGTCCAGGAATTCTGAGATCAGCTGGTCTGACACTGAGGAGGAACTGATAATTCATCTGCTCTAGAACCCATCAGATTTGCATTTTATTTTTATTGATTTCAATGCATCCCCCCCTGTGCTGGTGAGAGACTTGAACCTTTGTCTCCGTCTCGCACACGTTGTTGGTGACCACCCGATTATTCTTAAGCACCCCACACGCTGTCTCGACCCTGAGCACTTTCATAGCAAATCTACATATATATAGATTTTTCCAAATCACATGGTTATAAATGAGATCATTAGGCTGAGTAAAACTATGTGCACAATCTGATAATTGCATTAATCCTTTGCTCCCAAAGGATTTGCTGAAAGTGAAGAGGGTATTACAAATTTAAGAAGTTTTTGATTGAAAGTTGCCCGTGGTTCTAGCTAAGAAATTGGATGTTGTCCCCTGGGTCATTCCCTTTGTGGCATGATAATACCACAATATTTTTCACTGTCAGTTCCACGCTTCACTGTATCACCCTCAATCTGTGTATCCGTGCCCACCGCCACCCCAATTTCTCTCCCTCCTGCTTTATATTCCAACGTGAGACACATGACTCTCCATGGGAAAGGAGGTGGATAGCTGACCCCTTGCTCTACCAAAGCCAGCCTGGGAACAGCAACCTGACTGGCTCCCCTTTCTATTAGGGCTTCCCTCACCTGAGGATGCCTTCTTGCAGAGTGTGATACTGAGTTAATGGGCATTCTCTACCACAACAAAAACAGAAGATGCTGGAAAATCGCAGCAGGTCTGACAGCATCTGCGGTGAGAAAGAATAGAGCCAATGTTTCGAGTCTGGATGACCCTAAGTCAGAGCTCTCAGACTCAAAACGTTGACTCTATTCTCTGTCCATGGATGCTGTCAGATCTGCTGCGATTTTCCAACATTGTCTGTTTTTGTTTCAGACTCCAGTATCTGCAGTATTTTATCTTAGCATTCTCTCCCTCTGAGTTGAGATGTAAGTGGAAGGTTTGCAAATGGATCAATATTGAAACTTTATCTCAGTACTTCAGAAATACAAGTGCAAAGGAGATGGGGTTGGAAACACTTGGAGACAGTAACAAAACCACTTTGCTTTGTTAGAGGTGGTGAGCGGAAAGGTGAGATGAACAAGGAGTGGTGTTAAGGAATGCAAGATGAGACTGGTCAAATTTTGGATGCCACATATTCAATAAACTGAACTCCAGGCTTTATGATCACCTTTATTGTGATGACTTGAATCATGAATTACAGAGGAAGCTGATGGCATAGTGGTGTTATCAACTATTAATCCAGAAACTCAGCTAATGTTCTGGGGACCCGGGTTCAAATTCCGCCACGGCAGATGGTGGAATTTGAGTTCAATAAAGACAATCTGGAGTTAAGAATCTACTGATGACCATGAAACTGTTGTCGGAAAAACCCATCTGGTTCACTAATGCCCTTTAGGGAAGGAAATCTGCCATCCTTATCTGGTCTGGCCTACATGTCACTTGGGATGAGCAAAATATGCTGGCCAGCCAATGACACTCATGTCCCACAAGCGAGTGAAAAACAAAATGAGGAAAAACTGGGTTCAGATTGAAAGAGATAGTAAAAATGAATGTTTCACAATTTAGTCAGGAGTGTTTAGGGGAAAATGAGAAACTCTTGAAAGTCTGAAATAAAAACTAACATGTTAGAAATATACCAGATATGTCAGGGCCTGTAAGAGGAGGATACCAGAGAACTATCCCTGTAGTGTGCATCATCAAGCACACGCACTGCATCAACTCGTCAGTGTTCCTCCACTAGCATCTCCCAAACCCTCGCCCTGTGCCACCTCGAAGCACAGGGCCATGGGAACAGCACCATCTGCAAGTTCCCTTCCAAACCACACGCCATCCTGACATGGAACTACTTTGAGCTGTTCCTTCATGGCATCTGGGTCATAATCATGCAAGTTCTTCCCTAAAAGCTCTGAGCGTGTGCCGACGCCACATGGGCTGCAGCAGTTCAAGGAGGGAGCTCGTCACTGCCCCCTTGAGGGCAATTAAGGTAGGGCAATAAATGCAGGCTTTGCATTTGCCAGCTATGTCCCCACCTTCTGAACAAATAAAAGAAAGCCTGGTCAGAATGATATAGCCATGTTAATGCGCAGGCTTGGGGAAGGCTTTAGCTGCGGAACCATTTGGATAGTGAACATTCTGCAAACACAAACTCAGATAGTCTCGGTTGGTAATCTCTGACCGGGGACCTTGTTTTAAAACAAGTAAATACAGGACGCTGAATCTGATCTGGCATCTCCCGATGTGTATCGTCAGGTGACTGTGCCCTTCAGTAAACTGTCCTTTCATTGTCTTTGCTGTCAGTGAATTTTAGCACGTTGCATAGTTAACGTCTCCGGCTCCATTCAGTATTACCGATCAGTGAGAGGTCGGCTGTCATTGAACAAGAACAGGAAGCAGAGCTGACTGTGCTGGATGGGACGGAGGTTTTCCAGACAGATCTGATGATGGGCTGTCCCACTTCACCTCTCCCTATCACAACAACGCTTTGCTGTTTGAACCTCCCTATCTCTGTAACCCCCTCCGACCCCACCACTCTTCAAGAACTTTGCCTTCCTCGGATTCTGACCTCTTGTGCATCACTCATTTCCTTTGCCTGATCACTAGGAACCGCGCCTTCAGCTGCCTGGGCCTTAACCTCTGGAATTTTTTTCCCACCTTCCCTTCTTAAGCTCACTAACCCAGAGTGGCACTTCAGGTGATAAAGTAAAAAACCACACCCTTGCCAAAATAACGGCTTATTTGACAACAGCATGGTTGAAAACATTTCTGCCTACACCAAATATCCCTGTGCACACTCTCATATCCCAACAAGTGTTAGTGGAAAACAATCAGACAATCCTTGGCTGATTTCCAATCCTCCCCCCGCAACCCCCCATTAGACAGTGCGCTGAGGCTTGAGGCTGCCAATGCTATAGATCGACCAATGGATTGATCATGGCACTTTTCTTGGTTAAGTAGCACCCCAGGGACCAAGGTGGGAGTTGCACCCCAGGGACCAAGGTGGGAGTTGCACCAGGGACCGAGGTGGGAGTTGCACCAGGGACCGAGGTGGGAGTTGCACCAGGGACCGAGGTGGGAGTTGCACCAGGGACCGAGGTGGGAGTTGCACCAGGGACCGAGGTGGGAGTTGCACCAGGGACCGAGGTGGGAGTTGCACCAGGGACCGAGGTGGGAGTTGCACCAGGGACCGAGGTGGGAGTTGCACCAGGGACCGAGGTGGGAGTTGCACCAGGGACCGAGGTGGGAGTTGCACCAGGGACCGAGGTGGGAGTTGCACCAGGGACCGAGGTGGGAGTTGCACCAGGGACCGAGGTGGGAGTTGCACCAGGGACCGAGGTGGGAGTTACACCAGGGACGGAGGTGGAGTTACACCAGTGATAATACAGATCAAGAAGGGTAGATCAGCACACAGTTTTATACTGAAAGTGATCTTGTCTGGGCACAGTGCCCAGAGGCTGTGGAATGAAAATTGCGGTCGAAGGCAAAGCTTAATTTAGAGTATTACTGTGTCTCAGTGTTGCTCTAAAGTGCTCTTGTTCTTGTTATGTAGGCATGCACGGCAGCCAGTTGACAAAACACTCCTGCAAACAGCCAGAGATGGATTATTTTCTTTTGACAGTTGACGACAATACTGGGAGAATATCTACTTTTCCCCAAGAATTGTCTTTTGAATCTTTAACATTTACCAGACCCCGATTTAACTATTTGCCCAAAGGACACCTAGGTTGCAGGTAGGGCTGGGTCTCTTGGCGTCTGGTCAGATGCGAGAATGCTAGCAGCCAAGCCAAACTGTACAGTCAGGCAGGATTATCGCTCCTGATGGTCGCCCTGTCATAACGGAGAGAGCCCTCACTCATTGACAGTGAGCGCGTGTAAGTTCTTAGAGTTGGGTGGAGCTCAGCAAGGCAGACACGAGCAATATGGACCTTATTGTCCAGGTGTACTTGTTCCCAGCTGAGTAACACTCAGCAGCAGATGGCTTGTTGGAGAAGTAGGACGATTTGGCTGGAAATCACTTGGTGCATTTCCTTAGGCTGTTCAGCAGTGAATTAATAACCCAATACTAATGCACAAGGTCGGTAATCTGACAAACAAGGTGTTCTATTATTAAAATAAAGTGTAAATTAGTAGAGAAGTTAGGGTAGTCTGCGCATGTGTGTGAGTGTTTTTACATTTGTTCCCGCAGTGCAATGGGGAACCAGCAATCAGCAGTCGATGCCTGGTATGTATTTTATGAATTACTACTTGATTTTTGTGACTGTATATATCTTTTTTGTGACTGTATATATCTCTCATGTGTTAAGTATCCTGAGTTTGTGCTTCCTTTTTCCATTATAAATTCCAAGGTCAGCATTCATGATGGGACCTGCCAGTGTAAACATGTCACACTGTTACTGACTTGACAGCGTAACTCTCCCGTGACAGGTTTGCATAGGCCGTTTCCATTCTAAATGCAGACTTTGAAATTCATAGTAAAAATAAGGACCCTAACTTTCCCCACTTTTGGCCCTCAAGCTGGAAGCCAGTTCACCTGATCTTTACCATAATCTCCCTACGTGCACTGCCACAGGAGATTGATTGAGATGCATTTGCAGTCCTGTGTACATTTCTGGCCTGAATTTTTCCTATTATAAAAGTCCTGCCTCCACATTGACAATGGAAACTGCCCATGTAAACATGTCACGGTGTAATTGCACCCTCCTGCCAGTAGAGGTGATGTACTGCCACCACCGCTGGCAACAAATGCTCTAGTTGCAACACAAACTATAAACCTCCTGTTTCCATTATAAACAGTAAGACAAGAAAATCTACCGCTATATAAAAACAGCAAAATGTAGGACTTGCATTCAGATAACTTGGACCTAATTGGCCCTCGAAATCTAGCCTGCCAAATGCCACAGGGGATTTACGAATTAGTTAATTTGCTGATTAACTAGTTTTGATCTTGATCAATTTTCAGAAATTTCAGTTCTGTAGGGTAATATCGTGAGACAAGCTAGGTGGAAGGAGAGAAGGGGGGTTTGGGGAGAGAATATTATTTGGGTAGATGAAGGGGTATTAGTTTGGCTGCGTTAGAACTAACCAACAAATTGCGTATCCCCAAGTTCCTTTGCTCTACCAATGGCAGCCAAGCCTTCAAGTTGCCTGGCCCAAAGTTCTGAAATTCCCTCCAAAACCACTCCGCCTCTCTACCTCTCTCTCCTTTCTAAAGATGCTCCTTAAAGCCCACTTCTTTGACCGAGCCTTTTGGTTATCTGTAAAAAAAAAACTCTCGCAAAGCACCTCGGACCATCCTACCAGATTAAAGGTGCCACACAAATGCAGATTGTTGCTGTGATGAAGTTTCCACAAAGGTTTCGGTTTTCTTTAGGCTGAAACTTTTAATTCAGGAGGCAAGGGGTAAAACTTTCCCCTTTGCCAAGTGAAATCCTAAACAGCAGCATGACTGAGGGAAGTTTTCCCTCCTCCATCTTGGGGTAAAAGTTTTCTTACCTGTTTACGAAATTGAAAAGCTGGCGTCTGGAACTAGTTGCCATGTAGGGGATGTCCTCTGCCTTACCACTCACACTGTGCCAACTCATGTTACAATCTGGTCTGCCTGTGGCTCTAAAACAGGCAGAATTCTGATTATTTAATTCTCTCACACTCTTTCTCTCCCTTTCTCTCTCTTTCTTTCTCTCTCTCCTCAAGTACAGTCGTAATGTTTTCTTTTCTTCTTTCTCATGTGCGTCTACCACACCTCCAGTAGCAGGAACAACAAATTCTGGCACTGGTGCTGCCATGAATTCCTTGACCTCCCTGGGAACGCTCCAGGGGCTAGCCGGAGCCACTGTTGGGTTAAATAACATTAATGCACTGGCAGGTACAGTACAACACTGGGTGGTGGTGATTGGGGGTGGGGTGGGGCTGGTGGGTGGGGGTAAGGTGCATGGGGAGGTGGGTGCGCAAGGGAGAAGGAGGCTGTGGTTTTGATTTGGTGCCGTCTGTTAGTCACAGGGATCCATTTCGGAAATTCACCCTGATGTTTTCAGGTGGTTCCGAACCACACAAATGATGCATCATTTGATGGGCTGTTATTTTTTAAACCTTGAGGGCTGTAAGCGTCGTCTTTTTGTCATTCATTCCACCGATGGCATCTGCCCTTCTCTCACAAGAATATAAGAACTAGGAGCCAGAGTAGGCCATTTGGCCCCTCGAGCCTGTTCCACCATTCAATGGCTGATCTTTTCGTGGACTCTGCTTCACTCCCTCCCCTCCCCCCCCCCCAACTCACCATAACGCTTAATTCCTTTGCTGTTAAAAAATTAATCTATCCTTGCCTTAAAAACATTCAATGAGGTAGCCTCAACTGCTTCACTGGGCAGAGAATTCCACAGATTCACAACCCTTTGGATGAAGAAGTCCCTCCTCAACTCAGTCCTAAATCTGCTCCTCCTTAGTTTGAGGCCATGCCCCCTAGTTCTAGTTTCACCCACCACTGGAAACAACTTCCCTGCTTCTATCTTATCTATTTCCTTCATAATCTTATGTTTCTAAAAGATCTCCCCTCATTCTTCTGAATTCCAATGAGTATAGTCCCAATCTGCTCAGTCTCATAAGCCAACCCTCTCAACTCTGGAATCAACCTAGTGAATCTCCTCTACACCCTCTCCAGTGCCAGTATATCCTTTCTCAAGTAAGGAGACCAAAACTGTACACAGTACTCCAGGTGTGGCCTCACCAGCACTTTATACAGCTGCAACATAACCTCACTGTTTTTAAACTCCATCCCTCTAGCAATGAAGGACAAAATTCCATTTGCTTTCTTAATTATCTGCTGCACCTACAAACCAACTCCTTGAGATTCTTGCACAAGGACACCCAGTTCCTCTGCATAGCAGCATGTTGCAATTTTTTACCATTTAAAGAATAGTCCATTTTGCTGTTAGTTCTCCCAATTCCTGTTTCCTGTCCGGGAAACTGTTTCCTGTTTACATGAGAACATAAACAATAAGATAAACAGTAGACTAAACGGCGTGCTCCCTTCCCCTCCCTCACCCCCACTCGGCCATTCAGTAAGATCATGGTTGATCTGACTGTGGCCTTGACCCCACTTTCTTGCCCATTTTCCCACACTCTTTGACTCCCCCAATCGTTCCAAAATCAGCCTGTCTTGACCTTGAATAAATTCCCATGAGCCAACCTCCTGGGTCTCTGGGATGAGAGTTCCAAAGATTCACCGCCCTCTCTGAGAGAAATTCTTCCTCATCTCCGTATCCTGAAACTATCTCCTCCTGTTCACGAGGGCAGAGTTGACATATTTTGACAAATAAGGGAATCGAGGGGCCTGGGGTGCAGGTGGGGAAGTCGAGTTGAAGCCACAATCTGACCAGCCATGTTTTTTATTGAATGGACAAGGCTTGAGGGCTCAAATTGTCTGTCCCTGCTGCTATTTCTAACAATATTATGAAGCATCACAAAGCAAGTATGTGAACACACAAACACACATTCCTATTCCCTGAGCATCAAAACTGGCAGCAAATTGAGAGAAAGGCCTAGGAAGCAGGATGAGATCAGGGTCAGGAGAACCCTGCATGGTGGCAAAGGTTGACTGCAGAATAGAACGGAATCTAAATAACCATTGGCTCCTAGTACACCTTTGTCAGATGAGGGGGTCTCCTCTAATCCCCCATTAGGAAATACTGCCCTACTTGGCTCTTTCCCTTTCGCACAGGCACACTCATTTAATGTGAACACATTCCTATTTAAGAAGTTTGCCTGGAGGAAGGGATGGTCTGTGATCTGAATCCACCAAAGCAGATGCACAAAAATAAACTCAGACTGTCAGATGATGCATCCCAAAGCTCCAGACAGGAGGGAATGTTATCTGAATGGAAAATGGCTGAAAACTCATCCCCATTGAAATAGTGTTGCTTTAGATTGATATGTCCAGTCAACTGATGAGTTTCTTTTTAATGAATTCAATACAAACACAAATGAATTCTGGCTAATGAACTCGTTTACAAATACATGTCTGCGTTTTAAATTGACTTCTGATGAATGTCAGCAAGTCCGACAATCGAACAACTAGAAATCATAGGATCTCTACAGTGTGGAAGGAGACCATTCGGTCCATCGAGTCTGCACCGATAACAATCCCACCCAGGCCTTATCTTCATAACCCTATATATTTAACCTGCCACTCCCCCGACACTATGGGGCCATTTGCCATGGCCAATCAACCTAACCCACACATCTTTGGACACTAAGGGGCAATTTAGCATGGCCAATTCGCCTAACCCGCACATTTTTGGACTGCGGGACGAAACCGGAGCACCCGGAGGAAACCCACGCAGACACGGGGAGAATGTGCAAACTTCACACAGACAGTGGCCCGCGGCTGGAATTGAACCCGGGTCCCTGGGGCTGTGAGGCAGCAGTGCTAACCGCTGTGCCACCGTGCCGCTAACTGCAGAACAAAGTTAGCAACAGACACATTGTGAGCATCATCCATCCCTGCGGCCGCTCAGTGAGAATCCCAGCTCAGCTGCATGTTGCCTGCATGTTGCATGACAACGAGTTGCAACAGCGAGAAGTCTTATTTGGGAATGTGAGAGGGTAGCCCTCTTTGTAAGGAACTATTGAATGAGTGCAATTTTTTCTCTCTATTGTTGGTTTGATGTAAAGTTGCTCACATGCTCTCAGGTATGGCGGCGCTTAATGGCGGACTCGGAGCGACTGGCTTGACGAATGGATCGGGTGGCACCATGGACGCACTGACCCAGGCTTACTCAGGGATCCAGCAGTACGCAGCAGCTGCACTGCCCACACTGTACAGTCAGAGCCTGCTCCAGCAGCAGAGTGCCGCAGGCAGCCAGAAGGAGGGTGAGTGCTTCACTTAGATTGTCGGGTTTTCACCCAACCGGTACAAAACGTCCGGTGAAATCAGAAATGGATTCCGTGTCATTGAAGAGTTTAATTAGGTCAGTGATAGTACATAGAACAGTGATAGTACATAGTATGGCACAGGAACAGGCCTATCGGCCCACAATGTTGTGCCGAACATGACGCCAAATTAAACTAATCCCATCTGCCTGCCTTTGATCCATATCCCTTGACTCCTTGCACGTTCATGTGCTTATCTAAAAGCATCTTAAATGCTCCAATGGTATCTGCCTGCACCACTACGCTTGGCAGCACGTTCCAGCCACCTACCCCTCTCTGTGGTAAAAAAAAACTTGCTCCTCACCTCTCCTTTGAACTCTCCCCCTCTCACCTTAACTGTGTGCCCCCTAGTATGAGACATTTCAACTCTGGGAAAAAGATTCTGACTGTCAACTCTCATAATGTTATAGACTTCTGTCGGGTGTCCCTCAGCCTCTGTCCCTCCAGAGAAAACAACTACTTGTTTTGTGTCCTGTCCGGTTGTCCATCACATTCATCTCCGTGGACAGGGCAATTGCAAGCTTATCCAGCCTTTCCTTATTAGTTGTTACCCTCTAATCCAGGCAGCATCCTGGTAAACCTCTTCTGCACCCTCTCCAAAGCCTCCGCATCCTTCCTGTAATGTGGCGACCAGAATTGAACACCACAGGATTTTCCTGACCCACCCGCCAGGGGAATTGTAGTGGGGAGGTGTGGGCCATGCAAAGGTCCATTGATCTCAGATGGGAATTTTTGGCCTTTGGGGTGAGTGTGGCTGGAAAATCCTGCCCTCAGAGTGCAGCCTAACCAACGTTTTATAAAGCTGCAACATGACATCCTGTCTCTTGTACTCAATGCCCTGACCAATAAAGGCAAGCATGCCATACCCCTTCTTTACCACCCTATCCATTTGTATGGCCACTTTCAGGGAGTTATAGAACACTGCAGCACAAACAGGCCCTTCGGCCCACAAGTTGCGCCAATCACATCCATACCTACCAAGCCATAGAACTATCTGTAACTCCCAATCCCACTAAATCCCATATACTCATCCAGAAGTCTTTTAAAAGACCCCAGCGAGTTCGCCTCTACCACCACTGACGGCAGCCGATTCCACTCACTCACCACCCTCTGAGTGAAAAACTTACCCCTAACATCTCCTCTACTTGCTTCCCAGCACCTTAAACCTGTGTCCTCTCGTAGCGACCATTTCAGCCCTGGGAAATTGCCTCCGAGAATCCACCCTATCTATTCCTCTCAACATTTTATAAACCTCTATCAAGTCGCCTCTCAACCTTTGTCTCTCCAAGGAGAAGAGACCTAGCTCCCTCAACCTATCTTCATAAGGCATGCCTCCCAATCCAGGCAACATCCTTGTAAATCTCCTCTGCACTCTCTCAATAGCTTCCACATCCTTCCTGTAGAGAGGCGACCAGGACTTGAACTTGCTGGGCTGTGGGGAAAGGGCAGTGGAGTGGGACTCAAATTGAATTACTCTTTCAAAAAAAAACCAGCACAGGCACAATGGGCTGAATGGTCACCTCCTGTTCTGTTTCAGTCTATGATTCTACTGGCTGGTTTGAAGCTTCAGTATCTATCAGATACAATTGAATCTCAATGGCATCCATTAATGGAATGCTGATAAGAGGGGACAAGTTGTCCAATCGTCAATGGTGGTAATTTATGGGTTAATACACTCTGTGATTGATAACAATCTCAGTCTCTTTGGTGATGTATCAATATTCATTTCTTTTTGATCAAATGTAGAATGAAATCTGCTGCCCTTGATAATAGACCACTATTAAAATTGCTGGCGTCAGTCATGGGTATCAATTCGGTAAAACCTATTGGGACAAAATTCAACCGGGGGAGATAAAAGGGGCTGAGAAGGTTTGACACTTGTTTTGTGTCCTGTTGGGTTCCCCATGACACTCATCTCCATGGACAAGGCAATCCCAATGGGGTGTATGTGCAGGCTGCTGATCAAACTCCTCCTGTCATATCTAATTCCCCCCCTCCCTACCCTCAAGTCCAACCATTGATGTGAAACTGGGTGGCACCTCTGCACTCTCCCCTGTGACGTCTAATTCCACCCCCCCTTCCCCACTCCCACCCTCACCCTAAAGCCCAACCATTGATGTGGCACTCTGGCACAGTGGTTAGCACTGCTGCCTCACAGCGCCAGGGTCCTGGGTCCAATTCCAACCTCGGCTGACTGTGTGGAGTTTGCACGTTCTCCCCGAGTCCATATGAGTTTCCTCCAGGTACTCCAGTTTCTTCCCACACTCCAAAGATATGCAGGTTAGGTTGACTGGCCATACTAAATATCCCTTAGTGTCCCAATATATGTGGGTTAGGTGGATTGGCCATACTAAATTCCCCCGTGGTGTCAGGGTGAATTAACAGTAAATACATGGGGTAATGAGGATGGGGCCTGACGGGGATTGGGTGCACTGGGTGCAGGCTCAATGCAGTGTAGGGATTCTATGATTCTGGTAATGAAATTTGGGAACGAAATCCACTCATGTTAAATTGGCAATTAAAAATTTGGGGTGTTGAATGACAGATGAATTATAAATAGTTTGCTGATAACACTTCATGATTGTAACTTGATAATGAAAGGTGCTGGTGTTAGATTGGTAATGAATATATTCACACAAGCTAGATTCACAAAATGGTGTGATCCTGAGTAAATCACCCAGCTAAGTCACCACTTGTACAAGCCATTGGCAGGATTGCTGATGTGTCGATGGTCGTACTCACTATGCTCAGCTGCCAGACCAGCTGCTTCATCCACTCCTTTTATGAATGGTGGGCTTGTCTGCTTGACTCCCTTGACGATGTTAAGGTTCAGAATCCCAGCCCTACCCTATTAGAATTGAGCAATGAGCACGATTAGCCCAATTTGCCGGGATAGCTCACTCATCATTCTTCTTGCGAATGTAAGTTATTTCCAGTACATGGGTGCGAATCAGTAATAAGCACAGCTTGCAATGGAACGCATTGCTGCCGGTATTGATGTATGGGTCTTGAACGCGATTGATAAATCAACATTAAAAGATATTGGTAATGAACATTAAATTAGTAATAAAATTGGAACAGAAGTTATTTCTTTTAAAAGTCAATAAGCAATATTAATGAGTACAGTAGGTGATTAATTGTAAACAATGCAAGTGTTAAATTGCCAATTCAACTTACTGATATTACTTAAGGGTATTTGTATTGCATTAATATTCAATGTTACTGATGTTAAGTTGGTAATGAATATTTTTTGTAGTAAATTGGTACATAAAGCTATTAGTGTCAAGTTACCAGTGAACACATATGTTCGTGTTAATGGTAGGCTTTAGTTTTCAACGGCTGCATAGATTTCTGTTGTGCTCCTCTCATGTACAGAAAGATGGCTCACAGCACTTTGCAGAGCAGAACCCAACACTGGGCAGCAAGCTGGAGGCACAGGTAGGGAGTAACGGCACAGTGGCAGAGAATGGTTTGTTAGCGACCTTTACCAACAGGAAAGGGGCGGGGTACCAAAAGTGGAGAGGTTTGAGGAGAGGATTCCAGAGAGCGGGGAGGGGGGGGTGTCACATAAATACTGATCGACAGCGGAGGGGTGGGGACGGCCGAGAGCAAGCAGAGAGACCCCTGAGTAAGGGAATGGGCAGAATCGTGGGTCAATGTATTTCAGCGTAGGAAAATTGTGAGGCTGTCCACTTTGGAGCTCTAAAGGATAGAACCGTAGAAATAGAAGCAAGAGTAGGCCATTCAGCCCTTGGAGACTGTCCCCCTGTTCATTTTGATCATGGCTGATCATCAAATTCAATATCCTGATCCTCCCCCACCCCCAATCCATGATTCCCTTAGCCCCAAGAGCTACATCTAGAGCATTTTCTAAATGGCAAAAAGCGGAGGTACAAAAAATTTGGCAATTCAAAAATCATCAAAAAGTTATGGAAAAGAATCCAGAAAAGAAATGGAATGTTGGCCCTTAGTATCCAGAGGATTGAATACAACAAGTTAGAAGTCATCCTTCAGTTATCCAGAGCCCTGTTTAGACCATTACTGGAATTACTTTGAGCAGTTCTGGATGCCACACCTCAGAAAGGATGTATTGGCCATGGAAGGAATGCAGTTTACCAGAATTACACCAGGATTCACACAATGAAGATGAGCCACACAAACTGGGGTTGGATTCCCTGGAATTCAGAAAGCTCAAGACTGTTTTGAGCAAAGTTTTCAAAGGGAACAGAGAGGGCAGATAGATAGATACGGTTTCTGCTGGCTAGGGAATTTGCGGGGAGAATTTTCCCGTCCCGCCCGCCACAGGAATTGCCGTGGGGTTTGGGGGTGGGAGGTGGCCCATGCAAAAGTCCATTTGACCTCGGATGGGATTCTCCAGTTTTGGGGCAAGCATAGCTGGAAGGTCCCACCATAGGACTTTGAGAGGGTGTGGGTGGGCGGATGGATGGGTGAGGGCAGGTGGGTGGGTGTTGGTGTTGGGGTGCGGAATCTAAACATAGAGCCAGACTTCTCAGGAAAGTAATGAGAAAACAGTTCTTCATACAAAGTGTGATGGAAGTTTGGAACTCTCTTCCACAAGTGGCAATTGATACGAGATACATTGTAAGTTTTAAATCTGTGACTGATATATTTTTGTTAATTAAAGATATTAAGGGATGCGGGGCAAAGGCAGGTATATGAAGTTAGGTCACAGATCAACCATGATTAACTGATGACAGAAAAGGACCTATGGGATAAATGGCCTCCTCCTGTTCCTGTGGTCCTAGCAAAGGATAGAAGGGTGAGCTGCAGGTTTGAGAGGGGTGTTTGCTTCTCAAGCAAAACTGTGGACTGCTTTGACTGTGAATGGGCCACACGGTCCAGAATTTTACTGTCCTGCCCGCTACGGGAATCAGAGCAGGCGAGGGGCAGACCATGGAACGGCCCATTGACCTCAAGCAGGGTCTTATGGTTTTGGGACAAGCGAGGCCATGAAATCCCACCCCCGGTGTTCAGGGAGTAGGATTTAATGCCAGTGAAATAGTGCAGTGATATCAACAAGCATGGTTGGTGGGGTAAGGGTCTGATGATCAGGAGTGAGATCAGAGGAGATTGAAGCCTTCATTTATCAGATGAATTAAACAAGATTTGGGGAGAAGATGGGAGAGAAAGCACAGAGTTTGAGAAGAGGTCCTGGGGCGAGTAGATCTTTGGCAAGAGGAGTGCTGAGGAATGAGGAAAATGGGGAAGAGTTGGAGAAGGCAGAGACAGATGAATGGGTGACTCTGATATTGGACCTTGTGCTTTGGGTATCTGAAGTGGGGAATAAAAGGTGTGCACTGGACTTAAATCAATAGAGGTGAATATTTTTGATGGAGGCTGGGGATTCAGAATTGTTAGCCAGGTTGGTCGTCTTGACTCTTCGAATGTATCCCCCCAGATACTACTGAATAATCCCAAGGTGATAAGAGGGGAAATCACTGAAAGCCTAGACCCATACCCCCATAAAAATATGTTTGGAAGTACTGATGCTGTCTAATGTCCTCAGCGTGCTTAATGCTACTTCTATGGACCTTTCCTTGAAATTGGAAACAGGACACGAGAGGAATGAGGGATTTACAGTGCACACACTGAGAGGGGTGGGGTGATTGCCTTGTTAAGAATTAGAAGATGCTTCTTTTTGAAGAATGAAGTCCACCCAACAAGATAGACAATGGAAGTTGTTCCTTTCACTGCAGGGCCATTCACATTACATCAGGACGAGCTGCTGAAATGATTTTACAGAAATCGGTCAAATAAATAATCACTTAAATATCTTGCCATTAATCTTCAATGAGGATCCTTATTCCGAATGATAAATCTTCCCGAGTTCCTCTGGATTCATTCTCAATCATAGCCAGCACCGTGGGGATGCAAACCCTGGCAGCTCACTATCTTAACCTCCAAGGAAAGACTTGGTGCCGTGCTGAAACTCAAGGATATTTCAGAGGCCGATGATTGGAAAGGCATTCCAACAGGATGCAGCAGGGAATCTCAGAACAAGAAGTAGAGTGAAGTGGCGGGGGGGGAGTGGAGGGTGAATTTGATGTTATTCAGTCTGAGGTGTTTAAGTATGAAGGGCCGTTACAGTGTGGTCTGCTGCAAATTGCAACTTCCTCTGACTGTCCCTAAAAAGAAAGTCTCTGGCTCAAGAGGTCCATCTGTATAACGTTAGTTCCTATTTTCACTCGGCCATCCTTTAGCTCTGCGGGATCAGTAACTTAGTGTCCATGGGCAGCTTTGTATTTTGGGCTTCTGCCCGTGATAAAGTGAACCGCCAGTGCTCGAACCAGGGGAGCTATGTTAATCCGGGGCAGCGAGGGACAACCACCTGTGTGCAGGCCCGAGTCTCAATATCGTTTCACTCAAAGACATCTTACTGACCCCCCACCTCTCAGGAGGCAGCTGGAATAAAGATGGATTAGAAAAAAACTGGGGTTAAAGTAGTGGGGAATGCTAGTGATAATTTGTTAACGGGTGACAATAATCCAATTAGTGAAAGAATTAGTATTAAATTATTGATCAAATAAGCTGGGTTGATTGAAGAATAGCTGTTAGTGAATGTTATTGGGGTTAAATCACTCTTGATATTTGATCATGAAGATTATCAGTATTACACAATGCCAGTTTAGCTGTGTCTGTTGGTTTCTCTTCTATGAGTGTCTCCCATTCTGTCATTTCTGTTGCCACTTTAAAACTCCGCAAAGTCTCATTACCCCTTTAATGAACTTCTAACTCGCAGCACACACTTTATTAACCTCAAGCGTCCTCGAAATAAATGAGCTGTGTGCGCTGGCTAAATGCTGAGGTGCTTTAATCAGTGTGTGGGAGGTTTTATTGCCTTGTGCACTTGGGGCGGCCAAATTTGTCACCTAATTAAAACCAATAATTCACCTGCATGAATTATTATTACCTGACAGTCTTAACCTTCCCACCACCGTTTGGAATGTTTGGGTTCAGCGTGAGGTGAATTCATTCCCCCTGTCCTGGAGCGATAATAACTCAATGGACAAAATCAGATGTCCCGCCCCGTGGCAGTGGATTCCTTTAATTTGGCAGGTCAGGATCCGCATTCACCCCAAAGTTGTCCTTGGCAGATGTGTGGACAATCTTCCCACCCTGTTGCCAATTCAGGCTCTTGACTGGGCATTAGGACGGGCACGGTGGTTGGCAGTGCTGGGGATCCAGGTTCAATTCCAACCTCGGGTCACTGTCTGTGTGGAGTCTGCACGTTCTCCCCATGTCTGCGTGGGTTTCCTCCCACAGTCCAAAGATGTGTGGGTTAGGTTGATTGGCCATGCTAAATTTCCCCTTTAGTGTCCAGAGATGTTTAGTTTAGGGGGATAAATCTGTGGGGTTGCAGGCACAGGGCAAGGGTGTGGCCAAGATCTGTCGGAGGTTTGGTGCAGACTTGATGGGCCAAATGGCCTCCCTGTGCACAGGAGGGATTCTGTGATCTCATCCTGCCATCGCTGCACATCAACCAAACCCATGCAGGGTTGCTCCTGCAGGCCCCGGGGTTGGTGGGTAGGTGGGAGGGAGGTGGGGGGGGGGGGGCTTGCCAGATGGGATTTGTGCCCCAAAATTCCTTGACCCCACTGGCCTGAGTACCTGAGTAGAACAGGACGTGGCCACCCTTGCCTGTAAAAGAGGCGTTGGGAGGGGGGGGATGACCCACTCGGTCTTCAGCCGGCAGCCGAGACCCCCATCACCTCCACAGGATGTTGGCTGGTGTCTCGCTCATGTAGCTCATCGTAAGTCAGCGCTGCCCATGAGACTGTCTCGGGACTGTCACCTGTATTCTATCCGGCCTGTCGTAATGGGCTCTGTGATAGAGTTTCGAGCACAGTTGCTCAGTGTTCATTCATTGATCAGTATCAAGTCCACTTCCTTCTGGGTGGGGTAACTCGGAAAGCCTTCCAAGGTGGTCTGTTATCAGAGGGAAGGGGGTCGTCTGGCCGACTGTCCCTCACTGACTCCTGCTGCCTGCTTGCATTCAATCTTTCAGATGAGAAGCGGCAAAACTTACCCAGTTTGTGAAGATGCAGCTGGGAGCTGAGCCTGCCCCTTCTCACCGGATAGACCATGTGACTGCTGACCGCTTGCATTTCCAGAACTTTGTTTGCCGTCTCTTTAAAGATGTTGCCTCAACTAAAGATGCTTCTCGCTTCAGAAATAACATGCGATTGAAACGTGTCGAGCTTGTTTGCGGTGTTTGATTTCAGTTGTGTTAAATCTCATCCTCAGGGCCCGAAGGTGCGAATCTGTTTATTTACCACCTTCCCCAAGAGTTTGGAGATCAAGACATCCTCCAGATGTTTATGCCGTTTGGAAATGTTGTGTCTGCTAAAGTCTTCATTGATAAACAGACCAATCTTAGCAAGTGCTTTGGTAAGGATGTGTGAATGGGTTTCACGTAATCCCAGACCTGAGGTTTGGGTTGGTGCCTGATATTCTGACTGTTTGCACACACTCTATTGACCCATAAAGTGGATCCAATAAGTAGAGATAAAATTTTCCTAAAGCTTCTGCAGACAATTGTAATAGACAGTATCAAACAGGTGGCCATATATTTGATTCCTGTTATATTCCGAACTCAGGGTGGGAAATTATACACTCGCTCATCCTGAATCCCACCCGAGATCAAAAGACCTTCCCATTGTCCACCCCTCACCCGCTCCGATTCCCATGTGGGCAGGGTGATAAAATTCCGGTCACTGTCCCAGTTAGACAATGATAGCCTACCAGCCGTTCTCCTGAGCTAAAGAGGGGAAACCAGCTCATGTTTCCTATCGTGAGCCCGCAAAAAGGGTGGCAACAGTGGTTAGCACGGCTGCCTCACGGCGCCAGGGATTTGGGTTCGATTCCCAGCTTGGGTCACTTTCTGTGTGGAGTCTGCACATTCCCCCCGTGTCTCCATGGGTTTCCTCCGGGTGCTCCGCTTTCTTCCCACGGTCTGAAAGACGTGCTGGTTAGGTGCATTAGCCATGCTAAATTCTCCCTCGGTGTACCCGAACAAGTGCCAGAGAGTGGCAACTGGGAGATTTTCACAGTAACTTCATTGCAGTGTTAATGTAAGCCAACTTGTGATATTAACAAATAAAAACCTTTAAACCAACCACTACCAATGGCAGGACCAAACTCAGCCTTTATGCCACCCACTTCCAAATAACCTTGCGATTTGCCTTTCTCACTATCACGTGTACAGCAGCTCCTTGCCAAAAGGTAGCAGAGAATCAAACTTTCCCTCTTTAGGTCAACTATGGTTGTGTCACACTCTGATCCCTGAGTCAGACATTCATGGGTATAACCACCCCCCCCCCGCCAAAACTCCAAAGATTTCAGGCCTGATACTCCGGCGTAGTACCGGAGGAATGCTGCACTGTCCAAAGCCCCAATATTCAGATGAGACATTAAACCGAGGCTCCATTTGCCCCCTCAATGGGTATAAAAGACCCCACAGCACGATTTTGAGAAAGAGCAAAGGAATTTTCCCTGTTGTCCTGACCAATTTTGATCCCTCGATTAACACCGAAAACACACTTATCTGCTCAATATCACATTGCGGTTTTATGGGATCTTGCTGCGCACACCATGGTTTCATGGTCGTCAGTAGATTCTTAATTGCAGATCTTTTTTTCCAGAAACGCTGTCACTATTGCAGTATTTATGGAAAAGTGCCTACATTGCAATAGCACTGATGACCATGAAACCATTGTCAATTGTCAGAAAAGCCCATCTGGTTCACTAATGCCCTTTAGGAAGGAAATCTGCCACCCTTACCTGGCCTGGCCCACATGTGACTCCAGATCCACAGCAATGTGGTTGACTCTCAACTGCCCTCCAAGGGCAACTAGGGCTGGGCAATAAATGCTAGCCAGCCAGCAAAGCACATGTCCCATAAAAGAATGTTAAAAAAAAGTTCAATTTTCTTTGTTCAGTTGGTTTTCTCATGACTGGTTAGAGCCTAATTTCTAACACTGAGAAAGATATAGAGAAATGAGTGCTCTGTGAAACCTGGATCATGAAGTGGCATTCAGGAAAGACTTAACCTAAAACATTGTGATTTCCAGATTTCGGCCTACTGGTCAGGCTGCAAATTGTCCAGCATTGGTGGCAGTCACCAGCAATTGAAAGATTATTTCTGGCCCACTGCTTTTCATTTGAGCACCTGTTTATAGTTTTAAAAACTATTAAAGTTGGGGTAGTGAGGCTGTTGGCTTGGCAGTTGACACGATTAACTTGGTCAAGGAAGAGTGTGAACACACTTTCAATTTGGCGCAGCGCCATCCAAGATGTTGGCTTGTCAGGTGGTCAATGGCGGACATGTGGCAGTCTCAGGAAGTGGGACGCAGGCGATCGGGTGATGAAACTTCCAGAAATATACGCGGTCAGAATTGGCAACCCAGCACATTCAACAACAGTCAATGTGCCCTCAAAGTAACAAGCTGTACTTGGAACAGCGTTGGCATTTTTCCAAGACAGATAGTTTCATAAGCATGAAATCTTCCTTTCACTGGCCTGTTGTGAGATGGTTAAATGCTTTTTTTCTCCCCCCTTTTCTTTTCCATTCCCCCTCAACACCACCAACCCACCCCTTTCCTCCTCCTCTTTACAGGTTTTGTAAGCTACGACAATCCAGTTTCTGCACAGGCCGCAATCCAAGCTATGAATGGTTTTCAGATTGGGATGAAGCGCTTAAAGGTTCAGCTGAAACGATCCAAGAATGACAGCAAACCGTACTGAGTGTAGAGTGGGAGGTTAATGCTGTTACTTTAGCTTTGTTAGGGTAAGTCCCATGAACCAGCCCGTGGCTGAGGAGGATCATTGCCAATGTTCATCAGGAGACAATTTTTAACATTACACTTCCATTTCCCTCCCAGCCCTCTCCCACCCCCCCCCCAACCCCCCAAAAACCCCCCCGCCACCCGTTTTCCTCCCATTCCCGTTATGTTTAGTATCTTAACTCTTATTGTACTTACAGTATTTAATTTTTTGCTTTGTTCCGTAAAAGACAAATCGAATTTTGCAAAAAAAAAAGATGTCTTAAAAAGATTTTAAAAAATAACCGAAATGTGCAATTTAACTCAGTCACTGGTGCCAGACGGACCCACGTGACAATGGGGCACCAGGTGCTTTATTAAGCTTAACAGACCCAGTTAACATAGATTTAGTAAGGCACCAACAGTTTACAGGTTAACGATATGGTGGTCTAGCTTGAAAGTGATGCCAAGTGAAGCACTAACATTTTCCTTTTATTATAATTTTATTTCTCACTCTCTCTCTCCCTCCCCCCCCCCTTTCCCCACCCAAACCCCCCTTTCTCTCTCTCCCCCCTCTCTATCTCTCTCTCTCTCTCTTCCTCTCTCTCTTCCTTTCCTATCTTTCTCACTTCAACCAGAATTTTATCTATTAGGATGTGATCACAAGTTAGATAATCCGTTTTCTGCAATCAGATTGCATTGGTTTTTTTTTTGGCGAACAAAAGCCTTCGAGATCTGTTTTGCCACCATTTGGGCTCTTTTTTTTCGCGGGAGGGGTAAGATAAAAAGAGAAGGTTAAATGGCAACATTTACTAAAGAATGCATCTAATATGACAAGAAGGAAAGCCACAGGTCTGTACATTTTATTTGTAAAAAAAGCAGCTCTATTTTTATATAAATTTTTACTGCCTCAGAAAAATGGAAGTTATTTATTAAGTACCTATAGTTAATTTATTGGATATCTGAGATAACTCATCCTCTATGATAGTTAGAGCCTGCTTTGTGATGTAGTCTTAAGAAGTGCTAAGTGGGGAGGAGTTGATCCTTGCAGTTAGACACACGCACATCACAACCTTGCAACACTCACGCTTCTCCTGTTTCTGTCCCCTTTATTTGTGTGGTATCTCATTACTCATAGCTTCCATTATCTAGTCAAGTTCGAGTTCTTTTTTTTAAATCTTGTGACTTTTATTTTTGTTTGTTTGTATACCTGTTTAATTAAAAAAAAAACAAAATCTGTATCTCTGTCCCCAAAACCAATCCATCTCTTATCTCTTTTAAAGTACCGATGGATTCTTTTGGATGTTTTTATCTGTTGCTGTTGCTTTCTCTTTTTTTTGTTAACAGTTGTTGTTATTAAACAAAAAAAAATGCAAATTTATGTGAATGGCTCGTAGATTCTAATGACTGAGATTTGCATTGTTCTGCAAACCATGAGAATGATTTTGTTCCTGCTGCGTAGACTCTGTGTAACTTTTGACTCTTCCTTGTTTTTTTTCCCTTAGACATCTTCATGCTCGTTAGTTCATCGTTTGCCTAGCATGTCCCTGTGGCGTCAAAAAAAAATCCAAAAAAAAAAGCTCATCGTCCTGTTATTGTTTCTGATGTCTTTCTGACCTCACATCACACTTGGTCCTCCTACTTGATCCCCTTGACCTAGCTTGACTTTTACGAGATTTTTTGCATGTGACCTCACATAGCTCTGAATTCTAAAAGAGATCATTGTGAAAAGGCGTTAGCTGCATTTGTGTTAAGACTGAAAAAGAGGGAAAAAAAAAATTATTTTAAGAAAGTAAAGCGAGAAATTTAAAAAAATTATATGAGAGAGAGAAGGGAAAAAAAAATAACCTGTGGCGAAAATGTTTCTTTTTTTTCACGAAACAAACTTGAAAGTATTATGCAGGGATTGGCATTCTGTCTGGTCACTTGGAAAAGCAATAGCAATATGTGGCTAGAATGCAGAATGTTGGTTTCTCAATGAAGCAGACTACTTCTGAACAGTTGATGCAACTGGTCAGATATTATCAAGAGCTCTGTAATAGTTTTTACATTTTTCAGGCAGTGTAAAGTTTTGATAAGGCCATTTAAGTGGCTCACTTTCTCATCGATATATATAGAAAAGATAAAAAAACCACTTTTTTTGTAGACTAGTTTAAGATAATTAATGAAAAAAAAAGATGACCCATGTTTGGGGAAAGACTACCTATTTGTGTCACCTTTTGCTGAACTGATTCACACCTAGACAATCTGTGGTAAACGCACATTAAATGACCTATATTTTATACTGTTTAAATGTATTGGAGAAGATTAAAACAAAAGCAGTCCGTGTAAAACTTCGTCACGTTGGTAACTGTGTGGGTTAAGTTTTGGTGTCATCGCGATTTTTAAGGTTATATAATTAAATGTTTCGTAAGACGGCAGACTTTTTTGGTTCACTCGACAAAAAAGATTCTTTTTGGCGGCCAAAATAATCTTAAATCACCGAGTGAAAAGGGGGAAAAAAATTATATATATATAATATATATATATACAATTCCAGGACAAAAGAAAAACCTTGTGCTTTCCGTGTAAACCGTTTTTTGACGTCCGATTTTGTTCGTTACTTTTCATTGTGAGATTAACAGTTGGATATATTCTTTGTTCAGCAAAATGTGAGATTGGCTTGAAGAAAACAGCGATTTAAATCAATGGAATTAGTGCCAAAATGACAAAAAAGCAAAATAAAAGGTACTTCCTGCCTCGTGCTTAATTCTGTTATTTGTGAGAAGCAATTTGATTACATGGGCATTTTGTTACTTGAGTGTTTTGTAATAATTTCTCTCGTGTTTGAAAAAAATTAAAGGAAAAAAAAAAATAGATTTAAACAAAAATACCGAGAGAGGAAAAAAAAATTTGTTAAATTGCTAAAGCTGTAGTCTTGTTGCCTGAGATTGGTCATTGTTTGTTATTTCTCTTTGTAAAAGCGCTCCATGTTTCCCAAGCCCTCCGCCCCCACCCCCACACCCCCTGTCATCCTTAGAGATGTTGTGCGAGCAAACCTCACAGAGCTTTTTTTTCCCTTATATAGTTGTGAAAATAAAAACGCAAAAAAAGACAAAAATAATAAAAAAAAAGCACCCCAAGGCAGGAATGTTTAGGACTTTTTTTTTTAAAAAGTATAATTAATTAATAAATAAGCAGCCTTCGATGCGACATAATGACTTTCTAACCATAGCAAAAAAAAAATTTGTCATTCCTCCTTGCATGCGCTCGATGTGTAATAAAGCACCAACTGTTTAACAGGCCAATATTTCTCTGCATCTGAGGGCTGGGAGCGGTTTGAATCAACACAGCTTCCATTGCCTTGGGAATTTCTTTCTGGCCTACTCTGGTACAAATTTATTTCCCTTACCGCCAAATCCCACCGATTCCCACCATTCCCCTCCCCCCTCCCCACACACAACCCCCACCCCAACCTCCCCAAAATCCAACACATTAAGTCAAAAAAAAGAGAAAAAAAATTGTAGCTTCATATGCATTTTTTTTTGGGAAAATGTCACACAAAAGACAAATGTTTTGTGCTCCTGTGATGTGAGATCTGGTGTTTGTGGACTATTATTATCATTTAGAATTAAGATTTAAAGAAACAAAAATATATAGTTTTAAGTATCTGTTTGAGAAAAGCCAAAGTTAATGCAAAATAAGTGGGGGAACCGCAAGCCCATGTGAGTGCTGTAATTCTGTTTTCTTTTGGTACGTTTTGCCTCTGTATGTGATGGAAAAGTCTCCTCGAGGGGAAAGATGTCAACACAACACACACACACTCAAAAAAAATATATATATAATGTGGGCTTTCGTATTTCTACAACTTGATTGTAATTATGCATTTTGTACCAGTGGAATTTTTTTATACTGGAAATTAAAAAATGGATATTTCTGCGCCTTACCTGTGAGTGGGCCCAGTGATGACTAATGTTGAGTTTAATTTCTAGTTGGTGCAGAGAAAGTGGCGAGTATTTCGTTTTAAGACTTTACAAGAAAAAAAGCAACAAAAAAAATAACTTTGGCTTGCTTACCTCTCATTTCTTTGCATATGCTTAAATGTCAAGAATTTTTGTCAGAAAAAAAAATGGGTAAGTTTCTCTTCAATTCTGTATTGTGCAGTTACATAAGGTATTAGGACTAGCAGTATTCATCCATCCACAGTGGGATAACTGTATTAGTTTAAAAAAAATAGGGGTTTGCTTTTTGCTGTTGAAATCCAAGTTTTTTCCTGATTCTCTGTCTTCATTGTGAACATAACTGTGGAACAGTTGAACTTATTTTTGTAACGTATGTTATTGTGTGATGCAGTTTTTGCTTCTGTCTCAAATATTAAACCATTTTTCCTAATACTCGTCTCTCTTTGTGTACTGTTGGTGATGTTCACTGTTGTTTGGCATTCAGCAAACCTCACTGTTCCACGTCCTTTTTCGTTTCCTCTCTCTATCTCTATCTCTCTCTCTGTTGTGTAGACAAGACACTGCCACAACCTTACCAGCTACTTCTGTTTCCTCATTCCTATTTGAGTTCAGTATTTAACTGTTTTTGGGTTTTTATTTTCCCCCTCTCCGTTTCTCTCCCTTTTTTTTGGACAAATACAGCTATTTTATACTGTTAACCGCGGCCTCTCCTTGTGTCCCAGTGATAGCCACGCTCTAGAAGGTGCAGTCCTAGATTCAAAGGTGAAATAATAAAACCGCAGAATTAGGCTCGTTAGAACGCTGTGATATGCATGTTTCTGTATTAATCCTGTTTTTATATTTCTGGTGCATGAAGAGTTAAGTCAAATCAAAGCCCAAAGGATGAAACGAACCTTTTAGGTTGAGAGAAGATGTTTGGATGAGAACAGGCTCGCCCTCCGGTGGCAGTGTTGATAAATGCAGCGGTGGCTGAGCTATTTGGGATAGTTGTTTCTGCTCTGTGCCAGGCTGACTGTTTGCAACCCGGATGGTCCCAGCAATGCTCATTAGCCTCAACAACCCTGGGGTTAGGGAATGTGAAGGGTGGCTGCCTGGCCAGTGATCACTGAGGTTAGGCACTACGCCTAGGCAGCCTCAGCAGGTTTGAAAGACACTATTGATGAAAGCTTTGGGCGCACGTGATGTTCTAGGAGTGTTGGCAAGTGTTGAATCATTCCGTAGTCTTGTCCAACAATCCATGGTGGCTGGAGCATCATAACCATGTCCTGGGATTGGCAAACTATCAGGGTGAAAACAAGAAAAAAAATATTCTGGAAAATTTCCTCTACAACCACCCAGTCCTCCCCCTCCAACCCAGAATTAGGTATGGGGGCATTTGTGAAATAGTTTGTTCCCCTCTGTGGCCTATTCGTTAAGTCCCAGTGACTCCAGCTGCTATGAAAGGTTATTAATACAAAGGAAATCTATTGCCTGTACGGTCTCCTCTGTTCTTCCAGCTCTGTGACAGGTTTATGCAGAGGGGATGGCGATGGCCTAGTGGTATTATCGCTAGACTATTAATCCAGAAAGTCAACTAATATTCTGGGGATCAGGGTTCGAATCCTGCCGTGGTAGATGGTGGCATTTGATAAAAAATATCTGGAATTAAGAATCTACTGATGGCCATGAAATCATTGTCAGAACAACCTGTCTGGTTCACTGATATCCTTTAGGGAAGGAAATCTGCCGTCCTTACCTGAGCTGGCCTACATGTGACTCCAAGCCACAACAATGTGATTGATTCTCAACCTTCCTCCAAGGGCAACTAGGGTTGGGCAATAAATGCTGGCCAGCCAGTGACATCCATATCTCACCAGTGAATTAAAAAAAAACACAGTGGTCCTCTTCTCCGGTGTTTGCTGCTCCGCTGTTGTCAAGCCAAACATGTTTCAGTTCTTTCTTCAACAAAAACAGAAGATATTGGGAAATCTCAGCAGATCTGACAGTATCCGTGGAGAGAGAATAGAGCTGACGTTTCGAGTCTGGATGACCCTTTGCCAGAGCTATGTGGGGCTTAGTCTCGCTCCATAGATGCTGTCAGATGTCCTAAGATTTTTGGTGTCTATGAAACGACTTTTGTTTGCAACATCTCTGAACCCAGTACAAATGACAGGACATTTCGAAATTGGGAGTCAGGGCCAGTTTTGTGGGCAAGTTAGTCTAAATGAGATTCAAGACCTTGCTGTCAAAAGCAATAATAATGCCGCCTTGTAAACATCCAATTTATGCAGCAGGCTTGCTTCAAGGACAACAATTTGTGTTTAGATAATGCCTCTCCCCAATACGCCGTCCTGCCACAAATTTGCACATCCCTCAGTTTAATCCCTCCACTTATTGCCACACCCTTCAGATACCAGGATCCTAAACACTCTGAAAATTCTCAGCTTCTCTTTCTTAAAAGTTGCCCCTTCAATTGAGCCGTTGGTTGCCTCCATTATCTCCTTAATGTGGCTTCTTGTCAAATTTAATTTGGCCGTGTCCAGCTGAAGCCCCTTGAGGTGTTTTGTTGCACTAAAGACGCTATATAAAGGCAAGTTGTTGTCTGGCCTGCAGCTTCAGAAGTACCGAAATAAAAGTTTAAACAAACATGGTAACTTTTCAATCATTCCCCGGAACAGGTGAAAATGACTGGATTTCATAAATGTTATTTACGGTAGCAGGTACAGAATTTCTTTAATGTGCTTTATGGATAGAACGTGCAGCCATTACAAGGAAACTATGAATACAGTTGTTCAAAAAGACAACTTGAAAATGGGCTGAATTACTTTGAAGACTCTGGTTTATCCGTCTGTATTGCAAACACTGTGTTGAGCTCAATTGTACATGGCGTCCAGGTCCTGATAAATCAGCAATACAAGGCTGGGATAGCAGCACAGTGGTTAGCACTGATGCCTCACAGCGCCAGGGACGTATGTGCGATTCCAACCTCGGGTCACTGTCTGTGTGGAGTCTGCACGTTCTCCCTGTGTCTGCATGGGTTTCCTCCCACAGTACAAAGATATACAAGTTAGGTGACTTGGCCAAGTTAAATTGGCCCTTCGTATCAGGGGGAGTAACAGGGTAAATACATGGGGTTACAGGGATAGGGTCTGGGTTTGTTGATGGTACAGGTCCGATGGGCCAAATGGTCCCCGCCTACACCGTAGAGGTTCTATGACTCAATTAAGAAACAATTCAATAATTATTCCAAGGGCACGAGTTTCAAGTGGAAGAGATTGAGCCAAGTCCTAGCAAGCAATCGAGGTTAACATTGTGAGCTAGGCCCAGAACTGACATTAAAACCTGACACTGATTATTTCATTAAGATGTGGGAGAATGTTGAGTAGAGTGTAAAAGTTTCACTGTACCGTGTGACAGACAGGGAATAAAAAGATTATTTTGCTTGGTATTCTTGTTATCAGTTACTAAAGCAACAGAGTTAATCACCGGAATTTTACCACCTTGGAATTGGAGCGGGCGAGAGACGGACAGGAAATGTTCGTTGACCTCAGGCGGCGATTTCCAGTCTCCCTCGAGTGAGGCTGTAAAATCCCGCCCTGTGTGTTTAAGGTAGGTGTTGATATTATGGTATGTTGTGTATCTATAATTCTTAAAGATCTAAATGGTGGTTTGGAAGAAAGGTGCTAAATAAATGAAGCTGTTCATTTATTTACCACCTTTAACAACCTCAAGATGTCTCAAAACATTTTATAACCAAGGAAGTACTTCTAAGGAGTGCAGCTGCTGTTACATAGAAAATACAGCACATCGTGGAGTGACAGGATGGTACAGTGGTTAGCACTTCTGCCTCACAGCACCAGGGACCCGGGTTCAATTCCTGCCTTGGGTGATAGTTTGCACATTCTCCCTCTGTCTGTGGGGATTTCTTCCGGTGCTCTGGTTTCCTCTCGCAGTCTAAAGATTGGTTAGGTTGATTGGCTATGCTAAATTGACCCTAGTGTCAGGGGGAGTGTCAAGGCAAGTAAGGCCAGGACAACAACATGACAGAGTTAAAGTCAATTTAAAACAGATATCCAAAGCTTCTTGATGTGAGTGGCCAGAGTGCTGAGCAACGACAAGGTTGAAAGGAGGCGAGAAGATGAATACAAGCTGGTAGATTGTTTCTGGGAATCTTCTTCAGCCAGCGTCTCAAAACAACTCCCAATACCTAGTCTGAAAATATCATTAGAGAGGCCCAGGAGCACTCACCTAGTCCTCCTGCTTGGGAAAGATTGACTGACGGTTGAAAAGGGGAGTTGAGAGTAAGGATGAAATTGCAGCGTACTTGGAAAAGTAGGGCTGATTCAGCATGGCTGCGTTAAAGGGAGGTCGTGTCTGACAAAGCTTTTAGAAATGAAGACAAACGAGAGCCAGTGGACATGATTTATTTGGATTTGAGAACACCTTTTGACAAGGTGCCCTACAGGAGGCTGCTAAATAAGCTAAGAGCCAATGGTGTTAGAGCAAAGGGACTGGCACAGATAGAGGTTTGGCTGACAGAAGGCAGAGAGTGGGAATAAGGGGGTCCTGTTCAGAAATGGCAACCGGTAACTAGTGATGTTCCACAGGGGTCAGTATCGGGACCGCAACTTTTCACTATATTCATTAACGATCTGGAAGATGGTTGCTAAATTTGCAAATGATTTGTAGAGAGGTAGTGTTGAGTAAGCGGAGAGGCTACAGAATGATTTGGATAGGCTGCAGAATGATTTGGATAGGCTACAGAATGATTTGGATAGGCTAGGCAAGTGGGCAAAGTGGTGACGGATGAAATACACTGTGGCAAAATGTGAAGTTATGCACTTTGGTAGGAAGAATAGAGGCGTAGATTATTTTCTAAATGGGGAAAGGCTCCAGAAATCTGAAGCACAAAGGGGTCTTGGGAGTCCTGATTCAGGACTCTCTCAAAGTTAATGTGCAGGTTCAGTTGGTAGTTAGGAAAGCAAATACAATGTTTGAAGGCAAATAGCATTCATTTCTTGAGGGCTAGAAAACAACAGTAGGAATCTACTGCTAAGGCTGTATTGGGTTGTGGTCAGACCCTATTTGGAGTATTGTGGGCATTTTGGGCTTCATACCCAAGGAAGTATGTGCTGGTCTTGGAGGGGTTCCAGAGGAGGTTCACAAGAATGATCCCAAGAGTTTGTCATATGTGGAGCGGTTGAAGAGTCTGGGTTTATACTCTGTGAAGTTTAGAAGGATGAGGAAGGAATCTAATTGAAACTTACAGAATGCTGAGAGGCCCAGTTAGTGTGGACATGGAGAGGATTTTCCACCAGTGGGAGAGACTAGAACTCAAGGGCACAACCTCAGAGATGAGGAATTTTTTCAGCCATGGGGTGGTGAATCTGTGGCACTCATTGCCACAGAGGGCAGTGGAGGTCAGGTCATTAAGTGTCTTTGAGATAGATAGGTTCTCAATCAATCAAGGGTTACAGGGAGAAGGCAGGAGAATGGGGACAAGAATCATATCAGCCACGATTGAATGGTGAAGCAGACTCAATCGGCCAAATTCTGCCCTCATATCTTGTATGGAAAAAATCCCCTTGGTGTAAAGCAAAGCCCATTCTTTAATAAAAAGCTAAAAGGCTTTTCCACAGCCTCTTTTCACTGCCTCAGAATGTTTCAAATACACTTTGCAGCCAATAATGTACTTTCGCAGTGTCAGCACTGGAGGAAAGACTCAATTTCATTCACATAATTTCACTCAAGATCTTGGGGGTGATGGGGGTGTGGGTTATGAGGGAAGTGATCCTGATGATCCTTCTGAAACCTGCCATAGTGAGTGCAGTTATGTTTACACAATCATTATTGAGGAGGAGAGTGTGATCTTGTTAACCTTTTGATTTGATAGCCCCCTGACCTAACAGTTTGAGCTTCCGCTTTGGTGACTGATCCGTTTTACTAATGTGCCTGTGAAGGGGCCATAACACCAGGTTAACAGTTCCCTCTCAAATTCCTCAGAAAACCAGTTACATCGATATACTGCAGAAGAAAAGGGTGCAAATTGGTTGGCAAGTCCAGCAGGAGGGAGAGGCCTAGTGTAAAACCACTGGTCTGGTAATCCTGAAGCCCAGGCTAATGCTCTGGGCCTGTGGCAGCTGGTGGAAATGGAATTAAATTAATAAATCTGGCATTCAAAGCTGGTCTTGAAAATAGGGACCATTGAAACCATTGTCTGTAATTCATTAAATCTGCTGTCATCACTCAGTCTGGCCTATATGTGAGTCCAGATCCACAGTCATCTGGTTGGCTTTTAACTGCCCTCTGACATGGCCAAGCGCGATACTCAGTTGTAGAGAGTAGTCAACAAGAAATGAAACTGGGCAGGAAGGCACATAGCATTTCTGGAAAGAGAAAAAGACTAAACATTAGGAGTCCAATATGTCCCTTTGCAACTCCAGCACAAGAAGTCATATGGGACTTGAAACCTTAACTCTGTTTCTCTCTCCCCAGTGCAGCCAGATCTGCTGAGATTTTCCAGCACCTGCTGCTTTTATTCCTCGCCCTGAGCAAAGTGTAACTTACTGATGCTCAGTTTGGGTTTCGCCAGGGACTCTCTGCTCCTGATCTTATTAGAACCTTGTTCCAAACATGCACAAAAGAACTGACATTAAGCGGTGGGGCAGAATACCTTCCCTTTGACATCAAGGCAGAATTTGACTGAGTCAGGGAACCTGAGCAAAACTGAAGTCTGTGGGAATCGGGGGTGGGAGGGAGGGAGGGGGATTCTCTGCTGGTTGGAGTCATACCCAACCCACATGTTGTGGTTGTTGGCGATCAATCATCTCAAACCAGGGACACCACGTTAGGAGTTTCCCCAGGATCCTGTCTGGGGCCCAACCATTTTCAGCTGCTTCATCAGTGACCTTCCCTCCATCACAAGGTCAGAAGTGGGGATGTTCACTGATGATGACACAATGTTCAGCACCATTTACAACTCTTCAGATACGGAAACAGTCCATGTTCAAACGCAGCAAGACCTGGACAATATCCAGGCCTGGGAAAGTGGCAAGTAAGATTTGTACCAAACAAGTACCAGGTAATGGCCATCTCCAACAAGAGAGAATCGAACCATCGCTCTTTGACATTTAGTTGCATTACTGTCACTGAGTTCCTCCATTATCAACATCCTGGGTGTTATTGTTGACCAGAAACTGAACTGAAGGAGTCATATCAATACTGTGGCTACAAGACTGGGAATCCTGTTGCAAATCAGGAATGTGATGGAATACTCTCCACTTTCCTGGATGAGTGCAGCTCCAAACACACTCAAACTGCTCAACGCTAGCCAGGGGAAGGACGACATTTTGCTGGCACCCCATCCATCACCGATGCACAGTGGCAGCTGTGTGTGACAGATCAGCCATGATCTTATTGAATGGCAGGGCAGGCTCGAAGGGCTAGATGGCCTACTCCTGCTCCTATTTCTTACGTTCTTATGAGACACTACAGGAACTTACCATGGCCCCTTTGACAACACCTTCCAAACCCATAACCTCTACCACCTTAAAGGATAAAGGGCAGCTGAAACCTGGTAATGCCACCGCTAGTAAGTTCCCATCCAAGCCACACATCATCCTGACTTGGAAATATATTGCAGTTCCTTCACTGTCGCTGGATCAACCCTCCCCAGTTAGCACTATGGGTGTACCTCCACCACATGACCTGCAGCAATACAAGAAAGCAATGTACCACCATCTTGGTAAGAGGAATTGGGAATGAAAACTCAAAGCAACGCCCACATCCCAAACAATACAAAACAAGTATTGTCTTATGCTACAAAACAAGACACGTGTAAAACAGGCAGTGTACAGACTGCACTCAACCAGTCCACACTTAAACTCCTATTGTTAGCTGTGACTCTGAGTGGGCAGCACATGCTGAATAATCTTGAGTGTGCTATTGGCTACACTGACAACGAACATAAGAGCTTGTAATTTGGCTATTTACACTTACTAGAAGTGACACACATTCATAGGCAGGGACACATTCTCCGCAAACAAAAGGAAGACGTTCAGGCCTCGTACCTTTTTGAATTACCTTGGAGTTTAGGGAGCCTGTAGTCCTCTGTTGCATTCTCCATGGGCAATGCCTCTACCAGTCAGAGTCAACTTGCCAATCAATGGGCATCCTTTTCTCCTGTAATATAATTGCTGTGATTATTTGTTTGAAATTTGGCATTCTCGTGTTTGTCCTGATGAGTGCAAGGTGAAAAGCTTCAGCAATATGTTTCTCTTTTCAGAAAAGCTTCTGATTTGTACAGCCTCAAGCTGCCCTCCAGCTTGAATGGGTTCAGTCGGTTTGTAGCGAGGGTCCCAGACACTCCTTTTTTGACCGAGTGGTTTTTATTAGTTGTGATTAGGACAGATGAAGAACGTGTGACCAGCGACAGACCGGAAAGGGCCCATGGTCCATTCCAACTGGATCCACACACACACTGCTTCAGTACGAGCACTTTGTATTCTACGTAATCCTGAGGAGGGGCAAAAACACCAGATTAAGAATTCCACACAATTAAGGGAAAAGAAATCCCTGGAAAAGTGCGAGCACCCAGGAGCTGCCTGACATTAGACTGGAATTCCACTCCAGGTGGAAGAGAGAAAGGAGCCATCACGAAGTGATAAACCAAACCGTTGATCATCACATTCAACACAGCAATAGTGGTGTTGTCAAAATCTCTCAAAGTGCTTGACTCCAACTCAGACCGTAAGATTGCCCCTAATATTGTGCTCAGTGCTCTTGGGCTGGGACAGGGAAAAACAACTAATATATTGACCCCCACCCCACCCACCTTGCCAAAGTAATTTTGGGCAAGGATGAGATTGAGGTGGATTTAATGCCTCCTGCACTCAAGTCCAGCCCTGGTCACCACCAGAGATGACCACTTTGTACAAGGTAAGAGGGACTGCTAACCAGTGTAGAGCACTTCCCTTCCATAATATATATATATATATATATATATATATATATACACTGGGGTATAATGTGGAGAAACGTGAGGTTATCCACTTTGGTAGCAATAATAGGAAGGCAGATTATATTTTGAATGGGTGTAAATTCAGGGAGGCAGATACTCAATGAGACCTTGCTGTCCTCGTGCATCAGTCGCTGAAAGTAAGCGTGCAGGTACAGCAGGCAGTAGGAAAGGCAAATGGTATGTTGGCCTTTATAGCAAGACGATTTGAGTATAGATTCAGAAAGAATGGTGCAAGGGTCCAGAACCAGAGGTCATAGAAAATAAGGGATAAACTTTTTAGACCTGAGGAAAAATTTCTTCACCCAAAGAGTGGTGAATGTGTGGAATTCACACCCATAGAATGTAGTTGAGGCCAAAGCAGTGCCTGATTTCAAGAAGAAATTAGATATAACTCTTGGGGCTGAAGGGATCAAGGAATATAGCGGGGTGGTGGGGAGGGGGGAAATCAGGATATTGAATTTGATGATCAAAATGAATGGCGGAGCAGGCTCGAAGGGCCAAATGGCCTCCTCCTGCTTCTAGGTTCATGAAAGAAAAGTTGATTTTCAGTCGCCACGGTGAAATGCTTGTACCCCTGTTCTATCCAGTTCTCTAATTGCTAATGGAAATTGGATTTTCAAGGTCATCAAATTGGCTAAAGATCTAAATGTTAGTGTGGGTATGGGAAAATGGAGAGAGGGATATGGGAGTAATGAGAGGTTAGCTCACACCGTAAGATTGAAAATCAAAACAGTTCAGCTTCTTTAGTGCAATATGTTTCACTGATTGGAAAGTCTATGGACTGTGAATTCAAACCAAGTGCGTGATATCGAGGGGGCCACAAGAGAAATTGGCTGGGCCATGTAATTAACGTGGAATTATTTCAAAATAATTCTCTTTTCTTTCTTAATGGACATTCTAATGGTAGGGAAAGTGGAGTGGGTGGTGTGATGTGAAGTAGTTTTGTAGAGTTTTGGGTGCAAGCTTAAGGCTATGCTCGCTTGAGACACCGAAGGTTGCTTCCTTCAGTCGGCCATTTTATAAACCAGTGCGAGGCTGTTCAGAAAGAAGTCATGTTTAGGTTACACAGAAACATGGCAAAACTAAAGAGAAAGTTAATCAGTTTTAATATTTCTTTAAATTGGAGGTATTTTCAGAAGGCAAGACAGTATAAGGTTCTTATAATGATCTGAGGAATAAATCAGAATAAGAAGGGCTTTTGACTGGGTTGGATTGATAGGCCCAGAATCCATGTATTCTATTAGAAGGTTAGCAGCATCTCTGGACACAGAGTGAAAGACACTTTAAACTCTATTTTCCTCTCTCTTCACAGAGACTACCTTCATTGCTGAGTATTTCCAGCATTTTCTGATTTTATTTCAGATTGCCAGCAAGCACAGTCTTTGGTTTTGATGATTATTTCTAGCAGGGAGATCCCCCCCCCCCCCCCCCCCACTGAACCTTTCATACCCTTGTTTCAGGAGTACACTTCATCTTAAACCTAACTCTCCTCCCATCTAAAGATTTCCTTCCTTACTGCTCTGAGTCTTCCCATTACCTCTGCTTGACTGAAATCAGTGACAGGTGAAGCACATAAGGACTCACCCATGAATACACATGGCACTGCCATAAATGCACTGTGTCTCCTGCCAGCGCAAGATGGCCCTTCAAGATGGCCACTGATACCAGTCTGCGCGTACATTGGCCAGAGACACAGTGCCAGCAAAAAACCCCCCCGAGTATGTTCTGAGCTTCCAAAAGTGGTTCCTGGAAGACATATTGTCAGCAGCCTAAGGTTCTTGTAATAATCTGAGAATGTTCCGAATAATAAGGGGTTTTCAACTGGGTTAGATCGATAGGCCCAGAATCCGTGTTACAGTATTAGAGTATTATGTGCAGTTTTAGTATCCTTATCTGAGGAAGGATAGGGAGAGTGCAGTGAATGTTTACCAGACTGATTCCTAGTTTGTCAAATGAGGTGAGACTAAGTCGGTTAGGATTATATCTAGACTGGAGTCTAGAAGGGTGAGAGGGGATCACATAGAAACTTATAACATTTTAACAGGGTTAGACAGAAATATGGCAAAATTAAAGGGAAAGTTAATCAGTTCTAATATTTCTTTAAATTGGGGTTATTTTCAGAAGACAAGATGCTAATAGACTGTTGTCAACAGTATAAGGTTCTTGTAATAATCTGAGGAAGTTTAGAATAAAAAGGGCTTTTGACTGGGTTGGACTGATAGGCCCAGAATCCATTAGAAGGTTAGGCAGCATCTCTGGATACATAGAGAGAGTGAAAGACACTTTAAACTACATTTTCCTCTCTCTTCACAGAGGCTACCTTCATTGTGAGCAACTCAGAAAGAATGTTCCCAATGGTGAGGGAGTCCAAAACAAGGGGGCCATAGTTTGAGGATAAGGGGTAAATTTTTTTAGAAGAGGTGAGGAGAAATTTCTTCACCCAGAGGGTGCTGAATGTGTGGAACTCATTACCACAGAATGTAATGGAGGCTAAAACATTGTGTGATTTCAAGAAGAATTTAGATATAGTTCTTGGGGCTAAAGGGATCAAGGGATATGGGAGGAAGTGGGGGGGGGGGGGGGGGGGAATCAGCCACCTTCAAAATGAACGGCGGAGCAGGCTCGAAGGGCCAAATAGCCTCCTCCTGCTTCTAGTTTTTATTTATTACTGTCAATAGGCTTATATTAACACTGCAATGAAGTTATTTTGAAAAGAAGGTCAGGCAGCACCTTTGGACACAGAGAGAGCGAAAAACATCTTAAAATGAGAAAATGCTGAAATACTCAGCATTGAAGATAGTTCCTGTGAAGAGAGAGAAAATCAGAGTTTATTTTAGATTTCACAACAAACTGTGTCAGCTCTCCATTTACCTGAGCATAATTTCCCAACCACGGATGGAGCAATTGTGTTGCAAGCTAATTTCTTAGATTCTTAAACTGAGTGAAACTCAAATAAGAATCTAACCTTGGCGTGACTCTGACAGCACGAATCCAAAACAGGGAAAATATGGAAAGAATGACCTACAAACGGACGGAATGAGCAGATACCGCAGCTTTTCAGAGGTGCTGAAAGGTAAATCCTTCACCAAAAGGTATAATTGCAGCTTTTTTCTCTGGCTGCTGCCTACTCTGGAACTCACAAGGATGTCACGAGATGAACTGGACTGGAAACAGACACAGACTCGAAACGTTGGCTCCAATCACAGATGCTGAGAGTCCTGCTATGTTTCTCCAGCATTTTCTGTTTTTGTTTCAGATTCCAGCATCCTCAGTATTTTCATAGAATCCCTACGGTGCAGAAAGCGTCCATTTGGCCCATTGAACCTGCACCGACAACAATCCCACCCAGACCCTAACCCCAGAACCCCACATAGTTAACCTACTAATCACCCTGTCACTAAGGGACAATTTAACACGGCCAATCCACCTAACCCGCACATCTTTGGACTGTGGGATGAAATCAGGGCACCCAGAGGAAACCCACACAGACAAGAGGAGAATGCACAAACTCCCCACAGACAGTCGCCCGAGGCTGGAATTGAACCCGGGTCCCTGGCTCTGAGGGGCAGCACTGGGACCTGTACTTTGGATCACACGATCCAGAAAGTCTTTTCTTTATTCTTTCATGGGAGGTGGGTATTTGTGCAGGCCTGAAGGGCAGTTAAGAGTCACCAGCTGTGACTCTTCCTTCTTTAAGGGGCATTAATGAAATAGATGCATTCAATTATGAATCAAATTTAAGTTTCATCAGTAGCTGCTAAAACCCATCCCCCCCCCCCAGCACCCCCGACCCAACACTAGCCCAATGACATTATCACAACCTCTCCATTTCTGCTGATGGTCTATTTCCATCAGTTTTAACACTAACCCCAAGAGGCCAGTCCTCAGATTTTAGAAATAACTCAGCAATATAGCCAAGGTGAAAACAATCTACTGATTTTCCTCTGAAATAAAAACAGAAAATAGCAGCATCTGTGGAGAGAGAGAAACAAAGTGAATGGGGTTGGGGGTGGGGGTATTTTAACCATCCCATTTGCCACGGGAATCGTTGCAAACGGTGGTTTTGGGGGGGGAACAGAGCATGCAAAGGTCCATTGATGGGGAGGCATGGTGGAACAGTGTTTAGCACTGCTGCCTCAGAGTGTCTGGGACCCCGGTTCAATTCTAGCTTCAGGTCACTGTCTGTGTGGAGAACAAAGAACAATACAGCACGGGAAACAGGCCCTTCGGCCCAACGAGCCCGCACCACCATCTTAACAATGCATTTTTGCTACACCTCCCTTGACCCGTGTCTATACTTATGGTACCCTCATTGGAAACCAGATTCAGGGGAGAATAATTTAGGGACAATTTGTTACACCAATCAGCCTAAGAGCACATCTTTGGGGTGTGGGAGGAAACCGGAGCACCCGGAGGAAACCCACACAACCACAGGGAGAATGCGCAAACTCCCACAGACATTGGCCCAAATCCATGTATCTGCACAGCTAACAGTGATAGTCACTGAGCTGTCGTGGTGCCCATCTGCTGGTCCAGTTTTAAGCATACACAAACGACACGAAGTACTAGGTCACCCTCGAAATATCCAAGAGCAGCCCACGCATGACCCACTGTGTGCATGCCCCTCATTAGACAATAGGAGGTTGCACATTCACCCCCGTGTCTGTGTGGCTTTCCTTTGGGTGCTCCAGTTAGGTTGACTGACCATACTAAATAGACCCTTAGTATCAGGGGATTAGCAGGGTTAATGCGTGTGCTTACGGGAATAGGATCTGGGTGGTGCAGACTTGATGGACCGAATACAGACTCGATGGGCTGAATAGCCTCCTTCTGTACAGTAGGGATTCTATGATTCCATGACTTTGAACGGGTTTTTCTGGTTACAGGGTGAGTGTGGCTGGAAAAACCCCACCCAACATTCCTCGTCTGTGGCCTGCCATCTGATTTAACGATCAGATGAGGATCTCTCTTCCCTAGTTCTGCTTGGAACGTTTCTGAGGTTGAAGCCATGGGCTTCACCCTGACCTCAACTTGCACCTGAACCTTGATAGAGATGAAGCAAAGATAGTTCTCAGTTTGTTACATTTTGCGACACACGCGCGTGAACTTCTACACGACATACAAAACACTTTGCTTCTCAAGGACAGTTCTCTGAAGGGACAATGGCTTGTTCCAAGATTAAAAAAAGCTTGCAGAGTGTGGTGATGAAATGGAATTGTGCCCCGTTGTGATGAAAGCTTTCTATTCATTAACAGCAGAACACAGAACCCGGCATTGAAGACAGGCATGTGAAGATGCAAGTGATCTTTGAACATAATTACTTGTAGTGTGGGCGGATAAGATGTTTGAGGAACCGTACATTTAAATGGAGACGTCTTCAAGAAGATTGAATGTAATTGGAATGAGTTGGAAGTGGTTTGGGCCCCTGTAATAATGGAATTTGACCTTAATTAGCAGGACATCTTAGCATAATTGACTGTTCCTTCATTTAGCAATTGAAATTTTTAGTTGACCTGGCCACTGATTAAGTGTAATCCCAGTGTGGAAACACTGAGCAAAGGACGGTTCAGCAATCCACACCAGTGCAATTTATATTGGCTTATAGGAAATGGTGAGGGCCAGAAGGCTAACAAAAAGCCACTTTTAGGGTGTACGCAGTGGCTGTCTGGAGCATATGGCATTGAGTCCAGTGAGATGGGGGTAGATGTTCAGAATATGAGCAGCAAATGTTGGAAATACTAGTAATCAATGACCACACCCCCCCCCCCCCCCATTAGAAACTAGCTGTTTCTACCCAAGGGCAGCATGGCGACACAGTGGTTAGCATTGCTGCCTCACAGCGCCAGAGATCAACTCCGACCTTGGCCCACTGTCTGTGTGGAGTTTGCACATTCTCCCAGTGTGTGCGTAGGTTTCCTCTGGGTACTCTGGTTTCTTCCCACAGCTGTGTGGGTTAGGTCGATTGGCCATGCTATATTAACCCCAGTGTCAGCACCTCTGAAAAGCTGCGGTATCTGCTCATTCCGTCCGTTTGTAGGTCATTCTTTCCATATTTTCCCTGTTTTGGATTCGTGCTATCAGAGTCACGCCAAGGTTAGATTTTTATTTGAGTTTCACTCAGGGTAAATATGAAGGGGCTAAGGCCTGGGTGGGATTGTAATCAGTGCAAACTCAATGGGCCAAATGGCCTCCTTCTCCACTGTAGGGATTCTAGCATCGCTTCATAATTGCAAACAATCTTATTGGACCACTTCACAATACGGAATACTGCAGATGCTGGAGACTTGAAATAAAGACTAAAAATACTGGAAATACTCAGCAGGTCGGACACTGCCCTTGGAAAGAGAAACAGAGTTAGTGACGGAATTTTCCAGTGGGCACTGGGGTTCCAATGATGGAGCCCATATAGGGGTCCTGAGGCCCATTTCATCAGCATCCCTACAGTGCAGAAGGAGGCTATTTGCCCCATCAAGCCTGCACCGACAACAATCCCATCCCTGTAACCCTACATATTTACCCTGCTAATCCTCCTAACCTGCACATCTTTGTAATATGGGAGGAAACTGGAGCACCCAGAGGAAACCCACGCAGACACAGGGAGAATGTGCAAACTCCACACATACAGTCTCCTAAGCTGGAATTGAACCCATGTTGGCTAGATGTAGCACTTGGGGTGAATGGGGTCAAAGGTTATGGGGAGAAATCAGGAGTAGCTGTTGAGTTGGATTATCAGCCACGATCATGATGAATGGTAGAGCAGGCTCGAAGGGCTGAATGGCCTCTTCCTGCTCCTATCTTTCGATGTTGACCTCGCAGAATGATTTGTGTGAAATTATCAGACAATGTGGAGGTTTGGGTAAAAACCAAAATGGTTTCCAGTGGTTGCGGGGTCTTGATCAAGAGTCACAGACGCAGGAAGATTCAGTGGAGGATGACAAGATAAAGTTGATCACTTTTTTGTGAGGTTGGGGCATTCGCTTTGAGGGTTAGGAGCAATGGGGCGAAAGGAATCAAGGGATATGAGGGGGGAGGAGGGGATCAGGATATTGAATTCGATGATCTGCTATGATCATTATGAATGGCAGCACAGGATCAAAGAGCTGAATGGCCTGCTCCTGCTTCTAGCTTCCATTTACGCTTTCAAGGTTAGTTTGGGTGGGTGGATTTAAGAATTTGAGAATCTAATAAGTAAACCTGATTGGAGATGTTTCCTTGTGCAGAGGGTAGGCGCCAGCGTAGAATGGCAAGTGGCCCCATTTCATTTTGCAACTTCTGTGTATTTCAATGATAAATAAGAATTTTGTAAAAATTTACATTAGTTAAAGTTAAATAATGAAAAATATTCCAACTCCAGCTCCCCAAAGGTCTCCCTTGTCCCATCAAGCAGCAGTGGAACATCACAGCTCCGAAAACAACAAACAGAATTACCCATTTATAATGTTCTGAATACTGGCAAAAATAAACCGAGGAAATGTATTCAAGAGAGGCACATTAATGAGTCTCATTAAAGTATACACAGACCATAAAAAGGTGCACGTGGGTCTTTTGTACTGTTATAAAAGCTGGCCCAGATTCTCCGTTCCCCCCTTGAGGGAGGCTGGTCTGACGAGGAAGAGGGAATGATTGGCACATCCAAAGAGTTTGATCCAATTAAAGATGATACAAGGTGTTGTAGAGATCAGGAAGGCTCGGATCGGCATTGAATTGCTTAATCTCGGCTATAATCAGTCTGAACAAAACTGGGATAAGGAGGGAAAAATTCCATCAAGTTTATTCAGGCTGCTAGGTGTCGACCCTTCTGTCACCATCTTTCAAGGGCCTGGGCTTTGGTAGAGAACAGAGTCGTTCCTATCTGGCAGTGTATCACTGTACCTGCCTGAGTGGTAAACAACGGAGAATTGTTCAAGGGATTAGGCTCCTCTTGTGTCCCTTCAGGAAGCAAGATTTTGGGAAAAATATCCCAAAGTATTCCTCACAGGTGGAGCTATAATCGCTGTTCCTTCAGTTCCGCTGGATCAACATCCTGGAACTCCCTCCCTAACAGCACTGTGGGGTGTTCTTGCACCACGTACACTGTAATGGTTCAAAAAGGTGCCTCACCCCACCACCATCTCAAGGGTAATTAGGAATGGGCAATAAATGCCGCTCCACCCACTGATACCCTGTGAAAGAATAAAAACAATGGCTGGAATTCTCCATCCTCTGCTGACTGAGATCAGTAAACCGATCGGAGCTCACAGATGGGACGGTCGAGCTCACTTTCCAGATAATAAAGTTAAAGTTTATGTATCAGTGTCACAAGTAAGGCTTACATTAACACTGCAATGAAGTTACTGTGAAAGTCCCCTAGTCACCACACTCTGGCGTACACTGAGGGTGAATTTAGCACAGCCAATGCACCTAGCCAGCACATCTGGACTTGAAATGGTGGGAGAAAACCGGAGCACCTGGAGAAAACCCAGGCAGACACGAGGAGAACACGCAGACACCGAAGCCTGGAATGGAAGCCGGGTCCCCAGTGCTAACCATTGTGCCAAATAAAAGCAAATTACTGCGGATGCTGGAATCTGAAGCTAAAAGAGAAAATGCTGGATAATCTCAGCAGGTCTGGCAACATCTGTAAGGAGAGAAAAGAACGGATGTTTCGAGTCCAGATGCGCTTTGACAAAGCGTCCTCTGGACTTGAAACGTGACCTCTTTTCTCTCCTTACGCACGCTGCCATTGCTTAATCATTGTGTCACTGCTGTGAAAATCCAGTACTCAGAGTAACGAATCTAGAGGCTTGCCTCACATTTTCATGCGTGCATACAGTGACAACCACCCCCCCCACCCCAAAGCCCCAATGGAGCTCCCCAAAGGGGACCACGGGACTGCCTCCTGACATTGTCCCCTGGGAACATGGCACTCTGATGCTATCCCTGGGAACATACCGGGGGGCAACAGGACAACTCTCTGCCCCAGGGGGCCACACTTACCTGTACACCGCTGGTGGGTTCCTGTCACCTAGTTCTCATTTTTGAGAATGAATTATAAACCACACCAACGTGATTTCCACTGCAGGAGGGCGAGGACAGGGTGGAAAAAAATCGATATGGAAGGCCACTAATTTTATTAAAATATATTCAAATAAAATCCCCGACCTTCCTGGGCAGGAACCTCGTTACATCACCGGTAAGGGATGGGGCAAATCAGGAAACAAGATCTCGCCAGCGAAATCCTTGTTTCCCAAGTCTCACAGGATTTTGCACCCAGCTCACTCTTGGCAATAATGATGAAGACAACTGCAAATAAGAACTTTCTTTACCAAACCTGCTGAATTATTTTACAATATCATAAAAATATTAATCTGCTAGAATTCCACATAACTCTGCTTTAGAATTTGGTTTCGAAATAAATTATGACAAACACTAACCTTCTTGCCCCTTCTTTGGTCCACTACTCAAACATAGAGGATTCTCAACTATGCACTCTGACCCACTCAGGTTGAATTTGCCCAGATGTTGTCCTTGGTCATGGCTCTCTCTCCTTCGTACCTCCTTACCTGCAGGCACTGACCTTGGTAATGGAAGGAATTCCGTCAGTTTCTGTAACAGCTCCACTCACTTCCGCCATTACAACGTCACCGCTTTCAGCTTATTTTGGATGATTTGCAAACTGTCCCATTGGAAGAATCTATCCCGTAACTGACAGCCGCTGTGAACTAGAGTGAGCTAATCCCATTGTTAGCATCCTGTGCACACACTTCTCATTTTCTCATCGCGTGTGGGTTAAAAACAAAGACACGTATAAAATGACTTTTCTCTCCAGTAATCGAAACAAGTACATATATGAGTACGTAGTAGTAACACCATTCAGCTCCAGAATAACCATCTCTTCATATCAGAGTGTTATCTGAGAGATCTTGGTACCAGTGTTTATAAATTGGCTGCTACGTTTCCCTACATTCCAACAGCCTTAAAAAAAGAGACTTACTTAGGTGTAAACTAAGGTGTAAGGACTAGAGAGCACAGCCTGAAAATAAACGGGGGGGGGGGGGGCGCAGTTTAGATCAGAGTTGAGGAGGAACTTCTTCACTCAAAGGGTGGTGAGTCGCTGGAATTCTCTGCCCATTGAAGTGGTGGAGGCTACCTCGCCGAATATATTTAAGTCACGGGTTGATAGGTTTCTGATAGACAAGGGAATTAAGGGTTATGGGGAGAAAGCCGGAAAGTGGAACTGATCCACTTCAGATCAGCCATGATCTTGTTGAATGGCGGGGCAGGTTTGAAGGGCTAGATGGCCTACTCCTGCTCCTATTTCTTATGTTCTTATGTAAAGTCATTTTGGAATGTCCTGAGATTATGAGAAGTTCTATATAAATGCAAGTCAATCATTATGAGACTGTTCTTGTGGGTGGATGAAGACAGATTGTCGTGTGAAGACAGATTGAAAAGTTTAGGCCTATACTGTCTGGAATTTAGAAGAATGAGGGGAGATTTGAAGTATACAAGATGGATAAAAGATATGGATAAAATAAACATGGAGTAAATGCTTCTGCTGATGGGGCATTCTAGGATGAGAGGTCATAATCTTAGGATAAGGATTGGCAAATTTAAGACAGAGTTGAGGAGAAACTACATCTCTCAAAGGGTTGTGAATCTGTGGAATTCACTACCCCAAAGTGTGGTGGATGTTAGGACAGTGAGTTACTTCAAGGAGTTAGATTTTTAATTGGTAATGGGTTGGAGGGTATGGGGGGGAAGGCGGGAAAATGGAGATGAGAAGCATATCAGCCATGATCAAATGGCAGAGCATTCTCGATGGACTGAATGGCCTGATTCTGCTCCTATATCTTGTGAGCTTATGAACAATGGAGCCAGAATTTCATGTTCAGTGGCATGATCAGGGTCACATTGAATGTGTGGCCACGTCAAGAGACGATACCAATGATGGGAAACCTCCCCGGGGTCATGCCCCAGTGATCCCAAGTGTTAATGATGCTCACAGTCCAAGGTGTCTTTAATTAGGTTCATTCCATGATCACTCATAGGCATGGTCCCTGTCAGACCACATTTCCTGGCATTGGTTCACTCAGCAGATTGAGATCACGGGGAGGGATTTTACGACCTCGGTCAAGCTAAAGCCAATGAATCCCACCGGAGGTCAACAGTCCTTTCCATGGTCCGTCCCCTCACTCTGATTCCCATGGTGGGCTGAGTGATAAAATTCCTACCAACCTGAGTCCTATTCACAGTTGGGTCACTGTGCAGCGCCAAAGCAAAGGAGTGAACATAACACCCACGCCTGCAGGTCTGATAAGCAGGAGTTGAACTGGATCAACGTTACTCTGTAATTTTCAGTAAAGAAGTTCAAGCTACAGTAAGATTGAGGACAGAAACATGGGGAGGAAAATAAAGATGAATCCCAAAGTATAAACACTGTTATTGAGCCAAACAGACAAGAAAAATAGCTGTTCTGAACTAAACTAGCTCATCGCAACATGGGGGTTGTGGTAGAGTTTCAGCAATTGCTCTTTGAGAGTCTGGGTTGAAGGAAGGTGATAGTGTCCACATTTCTACACCTTCGAGCTAGCCAGTGTCTCCAGCTGAGTGCACATCAGAAAAGGACACAGGTCAGCTGTCACTCCCTTTGTAGCGGGATAGCCAGTTGACACTCAAGCCCACTCAGGAAGGACAGCCATTCAGAGGAGCTCCAGGATGTCTGATGCCCTCAGAAATAAGAAAGGCCCGAATCGAGGGGAGAAAACTAGACAATAAAAATATATTTTATATACAATATATATATAAAAAAGTTAATAATAACCTGGTTTCTGGTGGTGGAATCATGATACCTTTCAAGAGAAGTTGTTACATTTTTGGGGCTTTATATCTCCAATACACGTTCAGTGTTGGTGACCATTCCAATAAGGCTACCTGGATCTTTTTAGGAATTATTGCATGCCTATAACTGCACCATAATTTAGTGGATGCATTAGCACGCTTCAGGCCTTCTGTACCCAGTGGGCAATGTAGGGGCTAAGGGCATCAACACCCCCAATTAATAACACTTTAGTTTAATTATTTATCTTTTGGGGTTTTGTTTTAATTGTAATGCCCCACCAGGGACTGCCACCTGCCCCGCATCCCCCCAGCACCCCTCACCCCACCTCCCTTTGTTATTTTTGTTTTAACTATTGATTTATGTTGTCGAAAAATTTTACCAATCGAAGGGCAGCCAATAAATCAGTTAATTGGAACACAAACTACTGGAAACACTCAGAATACGTTGCAGCTCCAAATAATTAATGCAAATGAGGCGTGATGCCAATTGATCACTGCAATCCCACCCTGGCCCTGTCCCCATAACCCCACTTATTTACCTTGCTAATGATGGTGATATGATAGTTAGCACTGCTGCCTCACAGACCCAGCGACCCAGATTCAATTCCAGCATCGGGTCACTGTCTGTCTGGAGTTTGCACATTCTCCTTGTGTCTGCATGGGGTTCCTTCGGGTGCTCCGGTCTCCTTCTGCAGTCCAAAGATGCGCAGGTTTGGTTGATTGGCCATGGTAAATTGCCCCTCAGTATCAGGGGATTAGCTAGGTAAATACGAGGATATGGCCTGGGTGGGCTTGTTGAGTGTACAGGTTCGATAGGCCGAATGGTCTCCATCTGCACTGTTGGCATTCTATGAAAATGACGATTGAAATCAGAATTATTAAATGAACCATCTATGACATGTTACATTTCCTGAGCTTGTTGTGACACATGGTTATACAGAGATTGTAATGGTTATGCTCACATCCTACACAGTACTATAACCTTGTTCAGCCTTGCAACACCATCGTGGCTAAAAGGATATGCCACTTCTGATCAAACATGAGTAACAATATGTTACATAATCTATTACATAAAGAAAGAAACACAGTGCGGCAGAAATGTTGAAATGAAGAGAATGTCAGAAAAACACAAGCAGGACAGGTCACATCTGAAAAGGATAAGTTCAAATCTAGGTAGAGAATGAATGCCATTGAGTTGTCTGTAGGATAATATTCAAACTAGTTGTCCTGTTGCAGATACTGAGAAATTGACACTTGCATATTGCTGACACTTCTCATTTTTTGCATCAAATTGTATGATTTATGAATTACACGGTAGATACATAACATCGATTCACTCAAGATGAGGTTTTTAACACCTGTCCACCACACTTGATGGTACTTAGGTATCAATCCCAACTCAAAATAGCAGGCAGCAAACTTGTTGAAAGCATTTGTTATAAACAAGACTGGATGCTGAAGAGAGTTTTGCCTTGATTCCTGGCCAATATTCCCCTCTTAAGAAAATATACAGCAAAATCAACCTCTGCATCCAGTGATTGCTGTGTGTGGTATGTTGCTGCGTCATGACTGCATTTGTTTGCATACCAATATCATTGCAAACGAAGACTAATTTTTTGTGTGAATACTTGGGAATGTTTCAACACAGTGTCATGCTGCATAAAGGTACATTTTATTGCCAGTGTGAAATGGAATAATAATTGTCTCTCAGATCCAGAATTCATCAGCGATTAAGCAACAGAACAACAGTTCGCTGCAACACTGGAATATCCATAATCCATGGGTATTTATAAAGTTTATCTGTTCAGGGAAACATTCACGAGTGTTCAGTTATTTTCTGCACGTTATAGAATATTAATGAGGTTCCATTCCCTCAGTTCAACATTCGAACATACCATAACTGCCTCTCCGAAGTCATTGTGAAAGCCAACACTTTGTCGCATTACACTGCAGCAAACTTGCTGGAACAGCTGGCATCAGAAAGAGGCACTAGTGTTCATGGCTACATGGAATGAGCCAGGGTAAACTTTCCTTTATTCATTTACAGGATGTGGGCACCCCCAGCAAAATCAGTATTGATTGCCTACGATAACTGCCCCTGAAAAGAGTGATGTTGGCATACAGTGGTGAGCTATATATCACATCTACCATGTCAAAGTACTCCGTGGGGATTCAAATATGGGCTTGCTGGAACTTAAGAAAAACACTTAAAATTATGTTAAATAGCCTTCTTTAATAATATTTTAACTGAATATACGCTACCGGTGGCAATGTCAGATTAAAGTCCAACAGGTTTATTTGGTAGCACTGAGCTTTTGGAGTGCCGCTCCTCGATCAGCGGAGTTACCTAATGAAGGAGCAGTGCTCCAAAAGCTCACGCTACCAAATAAACCTGTTGGACTTAAACCTGGTGTTGTGAAGCTTCTTACTGTGCCCACCCCAGTCCAATGCCAGCATCTCCACATCATGGCTATCTATGGCAAAAGATGGGCAGATATCTCAAGAAATGAGCCCTCAAAAAGGGCTATTGAATCCCAGTAGTGCAAAAGGAGGCCATTTTGTCCATCAAGCCTGCACCAACTCTCAGAGAGCATTTTATTCAGGCCCAATGCCTTCCCTGTCCCCGTAATCCACCTCACCTACGCATCTTTTGACACTAATGGACGATTTAGCATGACCAATACACCTAACCTGCGCATCTTTGGAGTATGGGAAGAAACCAGAGCATCCGGAGGAAACCCATGCGGACACAGGAAGAACATGCAGACTCCATACAGCATTCACCTGAGGCCGGAATCGAACCCGGGTCCCTGGCGCTGCGAGGCAGCAGTGCTAACCACTGCACTACCATATTGAAATTAGGGTCCTGGGTCTGCAGAATATCACACTAACCATTAGGAAGTGTCCATGGAAACGAGGCCAGAGGCCCAATCTCAGGCCTGTAACATTCGAAGACTCTGCCAACCTCACAACAGGGCCAAAACTCGGAATGTTTATTGCTTTTTCATCCTCTTAGATTTTCTCCTGCTTTATGCAGGAGTACAATTCCTTTGACACTCAATATTCCCTGTAATTTCCCCTCACTTTGTTGCACTGTGCTAGCCCTTAAAGATAGACACACACTCACACATCCCACTGATCGTAAAGGGATGACTTCTTTTGCGAGGCCTGTTTGACCCCAATATGGTTCGTTCTGGATTGTTGTGTTCCACAGACCTGCACAACTTAGAAGAAATATTCCAACTTTCCCAATTTCCCCATATAGCACTTTACAATCTTAGACTGTTGGGTTATTTGAGCCCTTGAAAAAAACATGGAAGCATTAGCATTTTCAAGTGGGGTATTTATTTCTTTACTAGGGTCAGGAGTCCTGGTTATAAAACCATAGAATTTCACAGCATAGTAGAAAGCCATTTGACCCATCAAACTTTAAACTTTAGACATGTTTGCAAAGACTCCTGAAAAAGCTATTCAGCTAGCCCCATTCTCCAGCCCTATCTCCGTAACTCGCTAAATTCATCACTTCCAAATACATATCCAGCTTTCTTTTGAAACCACCTATGGAATCTGCCTCTGCCTCTCTCCCAGGCAGCGCATTCCAAATCCCACCAACTCTGAGTAAAGAAGTTTCTCCTCATCTCACTCCTGGCTCTCTTGCTGACCATCTGTATATGTATATTGTGACCTCAAAGTCACTGACATTCCAACTGATGGAAACACGATGTCCTTCTTTACCCTGTCAAAATTGTTCATCATTCTGAACACCTCAATAAAGTCACCTCTTAATCTTCACTGCTTCAGGAAAATAAGCCCATTTCTCCTTGTATCTAAAATTCCTCATTCCTGGTATCATTCTAGTAAATGTCCTCTGGAGCTTGAACATCTTTCCTTAAATAAAGTGTCCAGAACTGAATACATTACTCCAAATGTGGTCTGACCAATAAGGCATAGAAGTCTAGCATCATTTTCTTGCTTTTATTCTCCATGTCTCTATTTATAAACCCAAGAAATCCACAAGCCATCTTAACAACTGTTTCAACTTCTTCAAAGAAATATGCATTGGAACTGTGAGGTCTCTCTGCTCCTGTACTCCCCTCAAAGTTGTACCATTGAGCCTGGATTTCCACTCCATGTTTCTTGTACCAAAATGCATTACCTCACATCTTGCTGCATTGAAATTCAGCTGCCAGGTGTCTGCCCATTGACCAACTTGTCAATGTCCCTCTGAAGTTACTCAGTGTTATCATCACAATTCACTATTCCCCCTAGCTTTGCATCATCTGCAAATTTAGAGATTTTGCCCTCACAGCCATCTCTAAATTGTTAATCTAAATCAGAAAAAGCAAGGGAGCCAACACTGATCCCTGGGAACACCTCATCTCCAGTCTGAGAAATGTCCCTCGATACCTACCCTCTGTTTCCTAATCTTAGCCAATTTCTAATCCATGCTGCCAAGGACCCATCCATCACAAACATTTCTAATTTGCTAACCAACTTGCCATGTGGCACCATATCAAATGCTTTCTGGAAGTCCAAACATACAACATCCCGAGCACTCCCCTCATCCACTATCTGTATCACCTCATCAAAGAACTCAATTAAATTTGTCAAACATGACCTGCCCGTGACAAAACCATGTTGACTGCCTCGTAACTTATTTTTCTCTAAGTATACATTTATCTCACCCTGTATCCATCAGTTTTCCCACTATTGATGTCAAGCTGACAGGTCTGTAGCTTCCTGGGTTAACCTTTGCCCTTTCCTTAAACAATGGTTTCATATTTGTAATCCTCCACTCTCCTGGGACTAATCCAGTGTCCAGAGAGACTTGGAAAAACTTTTGTCATCAGCTCTGCAATTTGCTGTCTAATCTCTTTCAGCAATTTGGGCAGCACCCCATCCAGGTCTGGTGGCTTCTCTATCAGCCTGTTTAGCATCTCTACTTTATCGCGGCACTGTTCAGTTACACAACACCCATATTTTTAACTGGGTATTTGTCACCATCTTCTAATTTAGTAAAGACAGAAGCAAAGTTCTCATTTATTACCTCTGCCATACCCTCCACTTCAGTGAGCAGTTTACCCTGCTTGTCCCTTATGGGCCCCCACTCTATCCTTCACTGATCTTTTCCCATATGTTGAAACAACATTTCACTGTTTGTTTTAACGCAACCTTGGAACTGTACAGCACAGAAGGAGGCCACTCAGCCCTGGCTGAATGGGGCAGCATGGTGGCACAGTGGTTGGAACTTCACAGCACCAGGGACCTGGGTTCGATTCCCGTCTTGGGTCACTGTCTGTGTGGAGTTTGCACATTCTCCCCATGTCTGCATGGGTTTCCTCCAGGTGTTCCGGTTTCCTCCCACAGTCCAAAGATGTGTGGGCTATGTGGATTGGCCATGGTAAATTGCCCCTTAGGGTCAGGGGGACTAGCTAGGGTAAATACATGGGGTTGTGGGGATATGGCCTGGGTGGGATTGTGGTCGGTGCAGACGCGATGGGCCGAACGGCCGCCTCCTGCACTGTAGGATTCTATGATAACTGATTTTCTTCTGCCTGTTCCAGAAGGCAGAGTGTTAACATCCTCACTGCTGCCCCTGGCTACAATCAGTTCATTTGATGCAGACTGGAAATTGAAGCTTTGCACCTCTCTGCTCAGTGCAATAACCGGAAAATTATAATTCTGTAACAATAAACATGAACGCATAACTGTTCCAAGTGTTTAAAGGCCATGGTGTTCAGTACGATTGTACTGCCCATGTGGGCGAAAGCCAGCCAGACTGCAACGGAACCCTGCGTTGCACAGTCACCCTCTTAAAGAAAAGTGGAATGGGTTTCAGATATTGACTCTGGGCAATCGCTGCAATCCCTGATTAAAGCTGGACACAGTGTATGGAGCCCATTCAGTGAATTTTCACCAGGAAAGCACCATATCTAAGGGACCACTTTGCAGTTCTGAAATGCTTGCTGATCTATTTTCCCAATCTACATTGTTATTAACATGCTTCCCTTCCGAATAATCACTGTTCCTTTGCAAGGCTGTCAGCAGGGATAGTGTACACTAACATGGCACATGCAATTTAAAAGAAATTGTTCACATCCAGCAGGGACTCCAGAACAGCTTCTTCCCTGCTGCCATCAGACTTTTGAATGGACCTACATTAAGTTGATCTTTCTCTCCACCCTATCTGTAACTGTAACATTACATTCTGCACCCTCTTCTTTCCTTTTCCACTGTGTACTCTATGAACGGTGTGTTTTGTCTGTATAGCACGCAAAAAACAATTTTTTTTGCACTATAACCAATACATGTGACAATAATAAATCAAAATCAAATCAAAGGATGCTTACGCTTGGCGTCATCATCAGATCTAAAAGATGACTAAGCTCATTAACCTTCCTGTCATGTGGGTAAACCTTCTCTCCATGAAAGAAAGAGACTAGTTGGAGGATTAATGGATGTCAAGCAGGCAGGGAGATCTGTTGCCGAAGCCATGAGGCACAAAGCATTTCAGCTTCAGTTCTCAGCATGGAACAAAAATGACAGCATCTCACCCAGTCCCTTATCTACAGCGTGTATCAGTTCAGAGCTCACTGCACTCTTTTTATAAAGGCAGCTTCATTTAAGGTACTTCACAGGCTAAATTTTATACTGTGGGGCAGTGTCCCTGCCTCAGGGTAAAGGTCAGAAGGGAGCCCATCTCCACTTGGCCAGCTCGCCCTGCAGCTATTCAATGATCATCAGACCAGTATTTTGGTCAAGGTGGGCTCTGAAACCCTGTCAGGGAGGAGGGGAGGTCCTCCCTCTGAGAGCAATCAACCAACCAACTAAATGGCCCTCAGCTCTCTTGCCCAGCAGCACCTCCTGGGGTGATGGCCACTCCTGGGACTCGTCACAAACTACACGGACGTTATAGATCAAAACAAACAACAAAGAAAATTGCAGCACGGTTTCAGGCCCTTTGGTTCTCCAAGCCTGCACTGACCATGTTGCCCAACTTAACTAAAATCCCCTACTCATCCAGGGACCATATTTCTCTATTTTCTTCCTATTCATGTGTTTATCCAGACACCCCTTAAAAGTCACAACCATGTCCGTTTCCCCTACCTCCCCCGGCAGCGAGTTCCAGGCACCCACCACCTTCTGTGTAAAAAAAAACTCGCCTTGTACATCTCCTTTAAAACTTGCCCCTCACACCTTAGATATATGCCCCCCCGTAATTGACTCTTCCATCCTGGGAAAAAACTTCTGACTATTCACTCTGTCCATGTTCCTCATAATCTTGTCGACTTCTATCAGGTCGCCCCTCAACCTCTGTCATTCCAGTGAGAACAAACCAAGTTTCTCCAATCTCTCTCATAGCTAATGCCCTCCATACCAGGCAACATCCTGGTAAATCTTTATCTGTACCCTCTCCAAAGCCTCCACATCCTTCTGGTAGTGTGGCGCCCAGAATTGAACACGATATTCCAAGTGCGGCCTAACTAAGATTCTAAAAAGTCGCAACATGACTTGCCAGTTTTTAAACTCAATGCCCCAGGCAATGAGGGCAAGTATTCTGTACGTCTTCTTGACTACCTTCTCCACCTGCATTGCCACTTCCAGTGACTGTGTACCCTGACACCCAGATCCCTCTGCCTATCAATACCCTTAAAGGTTCTGCCATTTACTGTATATTTTCTATCTGTATTAGACCTTCCAAAATGCATTACCTCCAGATTAAACTTCATCTGCCATCTCTCTGCCCAAGTCTCCAACTGGTCTATATCCTGCCATATCCTCTGATGGTCCTTGTCACTATCCGCAAATTCACCGACCTTGTGTCGCCCGCAAACTTACTAATCAAACCAGTTACATTCTCCTCCAAATCATTTATACAAACAGCAAAGGTCCCAGCACTGATCCCTGAGGAATGCCACTTGTCACAGCCCTCCATTCAGAAATGCACCCTTCCACTGCTACCCTCTGTCTTCTTTGACTGAGCCAGTTTTGTATCCACCTTGCCAGCTCAGTTCTGATCCCATGCAACTTCACCTTCTGCACCAGTCTGCCATGAGGGACCTTGTCAAAGACCTTACTGATGCCCATATAGTCAACATCCACTGCCCTACCCTCATCAATCATCTTCATCACTTCCTTGAAAAACTTGATCAAGTTAGTGAGATACGACCTCCCCTTCAGACAACCATATTGTCTCTCGCTAATACATCCATTTATTTCCAAGTGGGAATAAATCCTATCTCGAAGAATCCTCTCCAATAATTTCCCTACCACTAATGTAAGGTTCACTGGCCTGTAATTACCTGGATTATTTTTGCTAATCTTCTTAAACAAAGGAACAACATTGGCTATTCTCCAATCCTCTGGGACTTCCCCTGTAGCCAGTGAGGATACAAAGATTTCTTTCAAGGCCCCAGCAATTTCCTCCCTTGCCTCTCTCAGTATATCTGTCAGAGCGTCTCAACATGAAACATTAGTTCATGGTAGTATTTGGCTTTGTTTTTGGAATGCTGTGTGGAGTCGTATGAAACTCTTAGTGAGAATAACCAGCCCAATCATCACGTAACAATTACTAAAGACTATTTATTAAACCAAAGGAAAAACAAATATGCACAACTAGGACTATAAACACACTCAGACGATTAAATAAATGAATTACTAAATACACATGGTTTATATAGAAATTTCCCTTTGTTCTAAAGTATGTACACCTGTAATCCCTGAACTCAATAAGACTTTCCTATGCCCAAACAACATCCAAATTAAATAAACATGTAAATCAAATCCAATTTATAGTTATCACACAATCCAAGGTGGACAGTTGAGTCTGGGAAATGCCTTTTACTTGTCTAGAGAAGATATTTAAATTACCTTCATAAAGATTTGTGTACTATCCTGGTTCCAAGGCTTCTTAGATGTTAAAATGTTTTCTCAAACTCTGAGCTGTGAAACTTGCCTCTTCAGCTTATATCCATCTTTATAGTTCCAATTTAAGCAATATCCCCATAGAAATACATCTTTCTTTAGAACCAATTAGCACTAAAAACAGGTATGCTCACGTGACTGCTAGATTTCCAGCTTTTAATGCCTCTGGACAGATACAGAAAGACACCTGCCTTCTGACTCCCATACATCAGTTTGCAAAGGAAGAGCTATCTTCAAACAATAGAGCATTAGAGAAAGGGATCAAGTTTCTGGCAGAACTCAGTTTTCAATCTCCAGTGAAACACAGTTATTTCTGCTCTTTATAGTTTCAAAGAGCAACCGATCTGATATCTCTGTGTAAGCCTCATCCCGCCCAATCATATAACTGTACCTATCACTCAACCTAATCAAGCCCCATTCTGAAAACCTCAGGGGAAAACACTAAAACAGCAATCCTGCATTAGTTGAGATAAAAACAAACATATTAGCAATTAAGATGAATTATGCTGCTGCAGTAACAACAGAGATTGTTGAGTACAGACAAAGCGGCACTGATGCATAGAACTGCCTGCTTAAAAAAATCCTGCACAAGAAACATGACACAAATACATTTCTTAAAGGCATTTTATCAACACAATCCATTCTTTGGGTCATCGATCATCTAACTTGATTGAGGTGAATGCTGGTTCCCTTAACACAAGGACAATATCTTTGTGTTGGCTTAGCTTTTGGCTCCCTATTAGTGAACAGAGTGCCAGAATATCTGAGGGAAGGGTCCATTGGAAGGAACTTGTTTTCATCCATTCCCTGTGTCCCTCTCATCATTGAGAAAGTCTATCAAGAGCCCACTCGAGTGTGTGACTCTCTGCTTGGAGTGGAATGTTGCCAATACTTAAATATCGGACAGTTCCTTTCTTTTTTGACTTTTCCCAATTCCAAAAGGATGAGTGTCCAATTAACATCTCACCATGAGTCTGATAAACCAAAATTGGTGCAGTGGCCCCATCTATGGCAAGATTTCAGAGTCTATGCAAGTGGCCACAAGAGTCCCATCCTCTGGGTGAACACCCCCATCCCCCCACCCTCAATAAATATTTGCGACACCTTCAAAATAAAATAAACAGAAAATGCTGGAAAAACTCAGCAGTCTCGGCAACATCTGTGGAGAAAGAAACAGAGTTAACTTTCTGATGTGACTATTCTTTAGAAGACTCTGTTCTGGAGAATTACACTGGACTCAAACATTGGCTGGAATCCTTCTGTTCACAGAGCAGAATTCTCCGTTGGCCTCACGGCAGGACCGTATGAACTTTAGACAGACAAACCGGTAAAATTTCGTGTGTTAACTCATTTCTCACTCCACAGATGCTGCCAGACCTGCTGCGTTTTTGCAGCACTTTCTGTTTGTAAGTCACCTTTCCAGCATCTGCAGTATTTTGCTTTCATTTTACAGACAAAATAAAGTGTTTTTCATAAGGAAATTGACACAATCTCCACAAAAGGTGTATTTCAGTCATTTCCTCACACTCTACAGCCGTTGAGAAGTGCTGCCAGAGAGGAACATTACAAGATAATTAAAAACAGGATTGAGGCATTGTAAGTCATTGTTCTTTTTATTCTGTTAATGCAAAAATATGAGATCTACTTCTTGACCTTTAACGTTTATCTTGTGCACTTTCTCATTTCATATTAATCATTTTGACCAGTTAGGAATTATTTTTCCCAGTCATTCAGTTTTATTGTTCATTATGGGTTTACTGCAGTCAATATTTCTTAAGTCCTTAAGAATAGTTTCCACAAGATATTCACACATCCCATTGAAGGTTCTTCTCTGCAACTTAATTTCTCCCTCCCCTCTGCCCCACCACCCCTCTCTCCCCCATCAGCATTGCGCATTTCAGGACAATATGGTGACACAAATCATACCAAAAATAGGGGTGTCCAATGGGACATATAAAACATGAACGATATGGTCGTTAACGGATAGAAGCATTTAAATGAACAGTTGCTTAGGAATTTAAGTACTCTATAAGTCATTGGGTGGGATTTTCCAGCCACACTTGCCCCAAGATCAGAAAATCCTGCCTGAGATCAATGGATCTTTGCATGGTCTGCCCCCACCCCTCTCCCGCCTGCTATGATTCCAGTAGTTAGCATTACTGCCTCACAACACCAGGGTCCCAGGCTCAAATCCTTGGGTCGGTCACTGTCTGTGTAGAGTTTGCACGTTCTCCCCATGTCTGTGTGAGTTTCCTTCAGTTTCTCCAGTTTCCTCCCACACTCCAAAGATGTGCAGAGTAGATGGATCGGCTATGCTAAATTGCCACTTGATGTCCAAAGATGTGTAAGTTAGGGGGAAATAGCGGGCTAAATGCACAGGGGTACAGGGATAGGGCTGAGCTGGGCCTGGGTAAGATGCTCTGTTGGAGAGTCAGGGCAAACTCAATGGGCCAAATAGCCTCGTTCTGCACTTAGGGATTCGTCCTGTGCAAATTAGCAGCTGCTACATTGTCACACGATGATTTCTCAGAAGTGTTTGGTCAGCAATAAAACACTTTAGCGAGGAGGTGAGGCGTGAGGGGGGTGGTGGGGGGCATCAGGTGGTGAAAGACACTGATAAATGCAGATCTTTTATTACTAGAGTCACAGCCACGGCCAGTCCAGTCCTCAATCGACACCTACTGGAGTCACGAGATGCAGTCGAGAACGGAATGAGAGCTGATTACACCTCCCAGGCCCTCAGTCAGCCAGGACAATACAGAGCTCCTGGCAGAGCACAAACCTCCAGACTGCACCGATCGCAGGATTGTTCAATCATATTTTATTCATAATCTTCCCAATTCCACACAACAAACATGATCCTTATCAGTGACCTTTAGGGTTAGTTCTACAGCCTTATTATTTCAAACAAATCTTGCACTAGTGACTTCAATTCACTGAGAAACGCAATTCACATTACTGCCAATTACCAAGAGCACACATTTTACAAATAATATTTGCTCAACGGGGGAAAGAAGCTGAGAAGTTGAATGCTTTTGTGGGTTGGGAGATCTCTGTTTCGCAATAGACTCAGCACAGTGCAACTTGACAAAGCTTAATCCCAACCCTTCTTTCCTCTTCTTTATTCTTTCAAGTCCAGCAATTGTTATCCATTCCTAATTGCCTTTGATCGGAACGGTTGGTGAGGTCAGTTTAGAGGGCAGTTCGGAGTCAATCATGTTGCCGCACATCTAAAAACACATCGAAGCCAGGCCAGACCAGGTAAGGATGGCCAATTTGGCAGAAGTGCAAGCAGCAAGAGGAATTTGGGATCAGGATTATTGAACTGGAAGCCAAATGCTCCGTAACATCAGGGAGGGGGAGACACTTTGTTCCAGAAGATGATCAGATCTCTCAGAACAGGACCACCTGTCTTGGTCAGCGGTGAGGGACAGGAGATCATGACCATGAATGAGGCAGGTAAGTGGAATGAACAGACAGGAGTAGAGCGGTCTCCGACTGTGCAGTTGTCAAACAGGTTGGTGGTACTTGCTTCCTGCAAGGATGAACACAAGGCTTGCAGACTGGATGGGCAGATTGGTATAGGAAGCCATTAAGGTTGGGGGAGCAGAGAGGAATGTGACGGTAAGGGGGGTGGATAGTATAGTGAGGGGGAATTGATAATGTTCCCTGCAGCAAAGAGCAAGAGTCCAGAGGGTGTGTTGCCTGCCCAATGCCAGGGTTCTGGATATCTGCTCAGGGTCGGAGAGGAACTTTGAGTGGGAGGGGGAGAACCCAGTAGTCCTTGTCCACATAGGTCACAACGACACAGACAGAACAAGGAATCAGGTTCTACATAGTCAGCATCAAATTAGGAAACAAATCTTCAACAGTAATAGTCTCTGGATACAGACAAATTGGCAGAATCAGTGGGGGGAGCAGTTTGCAGACAGAGTTCATAACTCAGTTAGATCAAAATCGTTACGAGAAAAGACAAAGATGGGCTTGAAATCAAAGCTTCTGAACTGGAGGAAGGCTGATTTTTAACAATCAGATGAGATTTGGCCAGAGTGGACTGGGAACAGACACTTTTAGTTAAATCTGTGACAGATCAGTAGGACACGTTCAAGGAGGAAACAGGGAGAATACAAGGCCAACGTGCTCTAATAAACAAAAACGGTGGGACCAACAAATCCAATGAATCCTGGATATTGAGGGGTATGCAGCATTGGATAAAGAGATGGGAGGCTTACTACAGATATCGAGGGCTCAAAACAGCAAAAATACAAGACGAGTATAGAATGTGCTAGAGGGAAGTTTGAAAGGAACTTGAGAGCAAAAGGGGATATGCAAGGATAAAATAAAATCCTAAATTGTATTACAAGTACATTAAGGATAAAAGGATAACTAGAGAAAGAGTCGGGCCCATTAAGGATCACAGTGATAATTTGTGTATAGAGTTAGGAGGTCATAGGTAGTGTTCACTAGTGAGAGAGACAATGAGGATACAGACATCAGGAAGAAGGACTGTGATACAATTAAATAAGTTAACATAGACAGAGAGGAGTTTCTGAATAGTCTGACAGGTTAAAAAGTAGATAAATCTTCAGGGCCAGATGAAATGCATCTCATGCTGTTGAGTAAAGGGACGGAGGAAATACGTTGGCAATAATTTTCAATTCTTCTCTGGCCGCAGGAGACATCCCAGAGGACTAGAGGACAGCCAATGTGGTACCATTATTCAAGAAGGGAGGAAGGGATAGAGCAGGAAACAGCAGGCCAGTAAGTCTAGCCGCAGTCGTGGGGAAACTATTGGAAGCAATTCTGAGAAACAGAATTAGTCTGCATTTGAAGAGGCAGCAGTTAATCAAGTAGACAGTGTGGATTTGTTAAGGGAAGGTCATATTCTGACAAACTTGAGTGAATTTTTGAAAGAAGTGACCAGGAGTGTAGATTACGGTAATGCATTTGACAGAGTTTTCTTGGATTTCAGCAGAGCTTTTGACAAGGACCCACACGGGAAACTGATATGAAGGTAAGAGCACATGGGATCCAAGGAAATTGGATCCAGACTTGGCTGACTGGCAGGAAGCAGAGGATGATGGTCGAAGGGTATTTCTTGGATGGAAATCAAATAGGGTCCCTCAGAGATCAGTGCTGGGGCACTTGTGGTTTATCATTTATATAAATGATTTGGACTTGAATGCAGGAGGGTCGATCAGCAAGTACGTGGATGATACAATAACTGGTGGGATAGTGAATATTGAGGAGTTAGCCTTAAATTACAGGAAGATATAGCCAAGCTGGCCAGAAAGGCAGATCGGTGGCAAATGGAATTCAATCTGGATAAGTGCGAGGTGATCTCTTGCATGTCCTGCCTAAGTGCAGAGGAATAAATGATGAATGCAAGATCCTGGGAAGCACCGAGGATCAGAGGGATCTTGGTGTGCATGTACACTGGCCCCTTAAGGTAACAGGACAGGTGGATAAGGTGGTTAAGGCAGCATATGGTGTACTTGCCTGTATTAGCCAAGGCATTGAGTTTAAGGGCAGGGAGGTTATGTTGGGACCATACAAAACATTGGCTGGGCCACAGCTAGAGTATTGTCTGCAGTTTTGGAATCCACATTATAGGGGGTGATAGATTCGGAAAGGGTGAAGAGGAGATTTACCAGGATGTGAGCTGGACTGAAGAGTTAGTTATGAAAAGAGATTTGATAGGCTGGGGTTGTTTTCCTTGGAGCAGAGAAAACTGAGGGGGGACACGATTGAAATGTACAAAATTATGAGGGACATAGACAGAATAGACAGGAAGAGCCTGTTCCCTTTTGCCAAGGGATCAATGACCAGGGAGAATAGGTTTAAGGTAAGGGGTAGGAGGTTTAGAGGGGACATGAGGAAAAACCTTCTCATCCAGAGGGTGGTGGGAGTCTGGAACTCACTGCCTGAAAGGGTGGTGGAGGCAGAGATCCTCATAACATTTTAGTACTATTTAGTTATGAACTTGCGATGCCAAGGTATACAAGGCAATGGACCAAGTGCTGGAAAATAGGATTAGAATAGTTGGGTGGCTTATCTTGGACTGGGGCAGATGTGACAGGCCGCAGGGCCTGTGTGTGTGCTGTGTTCCTCTGAGATAATGGGAGCTTTTTAGAAAGGTATGGTGATTATCATGAGGGATTATAATCTACATTCAGGCTGGTTAAACTAAGTAGACAAAGATAGCCTTGATGAGGAATTCACAAAATGTTTTCAGAATAGTTTCTGAGAACAATATATTCCAGAACCAAGCAGGTTATACCAGACCTAATATTGTGCAATGAGTTTGGGTTAATTATGGACCTCATAATGAAGGTGTCTCTAGGGTGGCAACGATCATAATATGATTGAGTTTTACACTCAACATGAGAGAGAGAAGAGTGGGTCTAAGTCTAGTATTTTAACTTGAATAACAACAATTATGAGGGCATGAAAGCATAGATATCAAACGTGAACTGTCAATTTAGGTGAAGGGATAGATCAATAGGTACGCAGTGGCAGATATTTATGGGGATATTTCAGAATACACAGAATAACACGTTCCAATAAGAAAGAAAAATTCCAAGGGGCAGACCCCACCATCTGCAGTCAACTAAACAAGTTAAAGATAGTATCAAACTTAAAGTTAAAACATATAATTACAAAGATGGATGGCAGGTCGGAAGATTGGACATAATATTAAAAAAAAATGACTTAACGATTAATGAAGGAAAGAATTAGAATGAGGGAAAAAGCCCGTTAGAAATATAATGACAGATAGCATGGAGTTTCTATAGATGTTTAGCTAATAAAAGAGTTAACAAACTGAGTCGAGGAAATAACAATGGAAAATAAGGAAAGGGCAGATGATATAAGTAGTTACTTTGCATCAGTCTTCATCAGAGAGGATGCAAGTAACATTCCAGGAACAGCTGAAAATCAGGAATTGGAGAGGAGGGAGTGTTACAACCACGACAGAGGTTATTTGCTAAGCAAGTCAAATCCCAGTGGGAAACTTGTCTTACTGATCATAACATTTTGTGAATTCTGAAAATGAGGAGAAATTTACTGATCCCAAAAGCACAGAATTCCAGCAACACTTTCAGGACTTTTAAAAAAAAAACAAATGATTTATTAGCAAGAAGAAAATAAAACTTAAGCACACAAGACTGAAGTAACACAGTTAAAACAGTCCTAAAAAACCTCCCCAGAAGAACTCACTTGTTCATAACACAATAACCACATTCTTGGCAACACTCCCTTCTAGATTTTTAATTCTAAAAATCCAAATATTACCCAAGGCAAAACTGCTGTCACTTTAGTAAAGGTGTACCACATGATTTCTCCTTCTATCCCACCCCATTGTGGAAAAACAGAAAATTCAGAAATAAAACTGCTTTTTGAAACAGAAATCACACAGATTTCACATCTTCTCTCAACATCAACATCACCCCACAATGTCTCTCGCACACAGCCAGTACTCAGTTCACCACATTCCCTTCAGTATTCTTTCCTTCCCTTTAATCTCCAATTTCGTTGTCCTCAGCATCTCTTTAAGCTTAACTTTTCCAAAATACAAAAGTCTTTCATGTTTTCATATTGCTTCCCCACTCATGTCAAATGGGATTGAATAACCCTCTCTTGATTATTTGTGAAACCTTTGTAAATTATAAAGCTGAGTCCCTACCCATCTCCAAATGCAAATTTCAGAAACTGACCTATTTACTCATAAATCCACTTCACCATGGCTTCTTTCTTCAAATGCATGCATTTAGCATTTTTACCCTTTTTATCTCTCAACTTTCCCAGACAAGTTGTCTCAATTAACCTTTTTCCCAGCTTAATTAAATCATACACACACAAACACACTAACAGCCTTCTTTACAGAAGGACAGGTTTTGGGCAGGTTGTGTGCATGGGCATCTGCATGGCAGATGAAGTATAATGTGGATAAATATGAGATTATTCAGTAAGGTAGCAAAAACACAAAGGCGGATTATTGTTTGAATGGGTGTAAATTGAGAGAGGCGGATACTCAACTGGACCTCGATGTCCTCGTGTATCAGTTGCTGAAAGTAAGCGTGCAGGAACAGCAGGCAATGAAGAAGGCAAATGGTATGTTGGCCTTCATAGCAAGAGGATTTGAGTATTGGGGTAGGGATGTTTTGTTGCAGTTGGTATAGGTTGAGAGAAGATAGATTCAAAACTGAGATGAGGAGGAAGCAGCAGAGGATGATAAATTTGTGGAACTCACTGTCCCATAATGGGGTGGAATCCAAATCAAGAATGGTTTCAAGAGGGAGACAGACATACTTCTATTTAAAAAAAAAAGGAAAGAGGGATATGGAGAACAGGTGGGGAGATGGATTTGAGACCAGGAAGAGGTCAGCCATGATCTGATTGAATCTGTCTACTTCTGTTCCTAATTCCTATGTTCCTATGAAGACATATTTAAGATCTTTAAGGAAGAAAATGGGCTGTGGATAAAGGGGAACTGGTGGAAGTGCTGAACCTGGATTTAAAGAAGATATGTGATAAAGTGCCACATCAATGGTTATCGCAGAAACTAAAAACCCAAGGTGCAGGGGGTAACATATTATCATGGCGTCAAAATTCACCAGCTAACAAGAAACAGCGAGTCGGCCTAAATTAGTCAGTTTTTGGTTACTAAATTTGCTGATGGTATAAAGATAGATAGAAAATAGATAGATAGAAAAATAAATTGTAAAGAAGGTTACACGTGGAGGCTCCAAGGAGCATCAACTGGACAAAGATTCGGCAAATGGAGTGTAATGTGAGAAAACATGAGGTTGTCCATTTTGGCAGGAAGAATAAGAAAGCATATTTTCTAAACAGTGAGAGATTGCAAAATTCAGCAGATTCAGAGGGATCTGGGTGTCCGAATGCATAAAGTACAAAAGATTAGAATGCAGGTACAGCAAGAAATTAGGGAAACTTATAGTCTGCTATTGTTTATTGTGAAGGGAATTGAATACAAAACTAGGGGGGTATGCTTTAATTCTACAGGTCATTGGTGAGAGCACCACCATGTACTATATTGTTCTCTTTATTTAAGCAAGAATGCAGATGCGTTAGGAACAGCACAGAGAAGGTTTACTGGACCGGTGGTTCCCAACCTCTCCAGGAAGAGGACATACTTCAATGAAACAGTTTGACGACACATTCGCCTTTTTTTTAAGCTGAATCAATTGCTCATTAATGCCCCACAATGTGGAAGCGAATCAACAATGGCCAATTAGGTACAAAGGGCAGGGCCACCCGGTTTCATGTCTCCATGGAGATGGAACATTGGCATCGCTGGGGACACTGGTTGAAAACTACTGCCTTAAACTTTCACTCCCTCCATCACTGATGCACAATGGCAAGATGCAGAAACTCACCGAGCTTCCTCTGAAGGCATCTTCCAAAGCTGCAACCTTCACCACCCAGAAAGACAAGGGTGGCAGACATAGGAACAATACCACCTTGAAGCTCTCGCCAAGTAACGTGCTGCCCTGACTTGGAATTTCATCACCGTTCCTTCATGGTTGCTGCATCAAAATCCTAGATCGACAAATGGCACTGTGGGCATATCTCCACCACATGTACCGCAGTGGTTCAAGTAAGTGGCCCATGTTCACCTTTCAGATATAATTAATGGAGAATAAACGCTGGCTTTACCAACAGTGTTCGCCTCCCAGGAATTAATATTAGAAAAAACAAGAAAACCACAAAAACATATCCACTCACCGGTCACGTAGTGTCCATTCACTGAGGAATATGATGATTCTCCCTGAGTGTGTATCCATACATTGTTAAGACTTAGACCAGAAACTCCAAGGCTTTTTTATTAAGTTAGCCTAGAACCTAAGTAGTGCAGTCAGGGGGAGGGAATGGCTGAAACCTTAGTCAAAGATACAGGGCTTTAACTGATGTTAAATGTGACAGTATCCCAGAACCTAGAACAGTAACCTGGAACACCGATATTTAGTAGTGTATATTTTCAATTTGGATTATTGTGAGGAGAGATATGCAAACCAGCGAGGAACAGTTTGGTCTTGTTGTAATTTTTTTTATACATTCATTAAGGAGGAAATTGCGAGGCATCTTGAAGGGAATTGCTTGATAGGGCAGACGCAACACGGTTTCATTAAAGGGAAGTCGTGTCTGACAAATTTACTGGAGTTCTATGAGGATGTGTCTAGGGCGGTGGATAGAGGAGAGCCGGTGGATGTGGTCTTTCTGGATTTTCAGAAGGCGTTTGATAAGGTACCTCACAAGAGGTTACTGCAGAAGGTCAGAGGACATGGAGTTGGGGGTAGGGTGTTAGCGTGGATAGAGGATTGGTTGTCAAATAGGAGGCAGAGAGTGGGGGTCAATGGGTGCTATTCAGATTGGCGGTTGGTGACTAGTGGGGTGCCCCAGGGGTCGGTGCTGGGGCCTCAGCTATTTACCATTTATATAGATGATCTGGAGGAGGGAACCGAGTGTAGGGTGTCGAAATTTGCTGATGACACCAAGATTGGGGGAAAGGCAAATTGTGCGGAGGGTGTGGAGAGTCTGCAGAAGGATCTAGATAGGCTGGGCGAATGGGCCAGGAAATGGCAAATGGAATTTAATGTTGGCAAGTGTGAGGTGGTCCACTTTGGTAGGAAGAATGGTAGGAAGGACTATTACTTACGTGGCGAAAAACTGCAGCAGGCGACGGTGCAGAGGGACCTCGGGGTCCTTGTGCATGAGTCGCAAAAACCCAGCCTGCAGGTGCAGCAGGTGGTCAGGAAGGCGAATGGGATGCTGGCCTTCATAGCGAGGGGGATTGAATATAAAAGTAGGGAGGTCTTGCTGCAGCTGTATAGGGCACTGGTGAGGCCGCAGCTGGAGTACTGTGTGCAGTTTTGGGCGCCGCACCTGCGCAAGGATATTTTGGCCTTGGAGGGAGTGCAGAGGAGGTTTACTAGGCTGATACCGGAGTTGAGGGGGTTGAGCTATGAGGAGAGGCTGAATAAACTAGGCTTGTACTCGTTAGAGTTTAGAAGAATGAGGGGAGATCTCATTGAGACGTATAAGATGATGAATGGGATGGATAGGATAGAGGTGGAAAGACTCTTCCCGCTCAAAAAAGACAGTAGGACTAGGGGGCACAGCCTCAAGATAAAGGGGGGGCGGTTCAGAACGGAGTTGAGGAGGAACTTCTTCACTCAAAGGGTGGTGAATCTCTGGAATTCTCTGCCCGTTGAAGTGGTGGAGGCTGCCTCGCTAAATATTTTTAAGAAGCGGGTTGATGGGTTTTTGATAAGAGAGGGGATTAAGGGTTATGGGGAGAGGGCGGGAAAGTGGAACTGAGCCACGACAGATCAGCCATGATCTTATTGAATGGCGGGGCAGGCTCGAAGGGCCAGATGGCCTACTCCTGCTCCTATTTCTTATGTTCTTATGTTCTTATGTTCATTCGTGGGACACGGGCATCACGGGCTGACCAGTATTTATTGCCCATCCCTAGTTGCCCTTGGAGAACAGTTGAGAGTCAACCACATTGTTGTAGATCTGGAGTCACATGTCGGCCAGACCAGATAAGGATGGAAGATTTCCTTCCCTAAACGACATTAGTGAACCAGATGAGTTTTTCCGGCCATCGACAGTGACCGTGGTCATCAGTAGATTCTTAATACCAGATATTTGTATGGAATTCAATTTCCACCATCTGTTGTGGCAGGATTCGAACCTGGGTCCCCAGAACATTAGCTGAGTTTCTGAATTAATAGTCGAGGATCATATCACTAGGCCATCACCTCCCCTATCAATTAATAAAGAACATTTAGTAGTTTAAAAGGAACATATAGGAAGAAAGACTACAATACATTACAACTTAATTACAATAATGGCTCTACACACACATTATCTAATGAAATTAACCTCTGTTGCCAGCAATCTATGCCCCTGAACTCAATGATGTATGCTTCCCAAACAACATCCAATGTTATGCAACTCTGAGCTAAATCCAGCATATAGTCACCACCACACACCATCTTCTGGTTTGGGGGAACCTTTCGTAAGGTCAGCTTAGTGTTCCTTTGCTGGATCGTCAACATAGATGCCATCATCTCACATGAGAACGCCATCCACCAGATACACGGTACATACCTATGCAACTTGGCTAATATTGTTTACCTGATATGCTGCAGGAAAGGGTGTCCTGAGGCATGGTACACTGGGGCGATCATGCAGACGCTACAACAATGAATGGATGAACACCTCTCGACAATCACCAGGCAGGAGTGTTCTCTTCCTGTTGGGGAACATTTCAGCAGCGTGGACATTCAGCCTCTGATCTTCGGGTAAGCATCCTCCAAGGCTGCCTTCACGACACACAACAACGCAGAATCGCTGAGCAGAAACTAATAGCCATGATAGAATAACAGAGACTAATAACTCATGAGGACAATCTCAATTGGGATTTTGGGTTCATGTCACACTATCTGTAACCCCTACAGCTTGCCTGGGCTTGCAAAATCTCACTAACTGCTCTGTCTGGAGACAATACACATCTCTAACCTGTGCTTAACCCTCTCTCCACTCACATTGTCTGTACCTTTAAGACTTGATTACCTGTAAAAACTCGCATTCCAACCATTATATTGTAAATTGAGTTTGTGTCTTTCTATGCCCTGTTTGTGAACAGAACTCCCACCCACCTGATAAGGGAACAGTGCTCCAAAAGCTTGTGGCTTGTGCTACCAAATAAACCTGTTGGACTCTAACCTGGTATTGTGAGACAACTTAGGTTTTTTTAAACAGCCGCTTTCAGCACCAATTTATATATTTTTTAGGAGCTTTTCCAGTTGGATGTGGCTATATTTGAAGCTTCTTAACAGCCTCTCTGCCTCCTCTCCTGCTGCACTCAGTTATCCTGCTACAGATTTTTTTCCCCCTGCTTTGATGTTACTGGATCAGGCTAAGCATATAGGTGCAAATTATTTTCCTATCTCTCCACTTTCAACTCACCACTTCTACAGCTCTAACACCTATTTCAATACATCATTGTCCATCCCCGAGTTACTTAGTTTTCCTGCAGCTATGTTAATTTGCATATCCAAAACATCCCCTTAAACATAGAATCATACAATCCCTACAGTGCAGAAGGAGGCCATTCAGCCTGACGTGTCTGTGCCAACCACAATCCCACACAGGCCCTATTCCTATAACCCCACATATTTACCCAGCTAATCTCCCTAACACACTAGGGTCAACTTAGCATGGCCAATCAACCTAACCTGCACATCTTTGGACTGTGGGAGGAAACTCACACAAACACGGGGGAGAATGTGCAAACTTCACACAGTGATCCGAGGCCAGAATTGAACCCGGGTTCCTGGCGCTGCGAGGCAGCAGTGTTAACCACTGTGCCACCATGCCCTCTTTGACGATACTCAGCAGTCCAGGAAAAGCTTTGATCTCCAGGTCTTTCACTCTCAGTCAGGACTTCCTCACCAGTTGTTTGTATTTGTTTATTTGTTGTTTTCTCACCAGGTCTCGTGTTGCAGTTAACGCGATAGGCAACTATGAATTACCCCAGCTCACTCTGTGGGTGGGTGGTGGGAGGGTTCAGAAAGATCCCAATTTTATTTTTTTAAATGCCCAATTGTGCATATGGAATTCAAACAACTCCAGTGGTGGGTCCCAAAGCTCCAAGATACTGAAGATTTAAGGATCGAGTAAAATCAAGATTGAAAATATAATTGGGATAGAATGAAGAATTGAAGTTTTAAAGTTTATTTATTAGTGTCACAAGTAGGTTTAAATAAACGTTGCAATGAATTTACTGTGAAAATCCCCTAGTGTATAGTCCAGTGTCTGTTCGGGTACACTGAGGTAGTTTAGCAAGGCCAATTCACTTAACTAACACATCTTTCAGACTGTGGGAGGAAACCCATGCAGACATGGGGAGAATGTGCAGACTCCGTACAGACTGCGACCCAAGCCGGGAATCGAACTCAGGTGCCTGGCATTGTGAGGCTACCCACTGTGCCACCGTACCCTCCCTGAGGATTGAAGCTCCACACTAAGACTGGAGTGGGTAAAACAAGTTTTGGCAACACTTTGCCAAAGGAATGCTGCATTGGAGTTACTTCCTTCTGAGCAAGCCACCAAAATAAGATATACGTGCCTCTCATCATCGATTAGGTGAATGTCAACTTTGTATTAGGGCAATGAGAACAGGGAATGTTCCAGAAACACCCCTCCCTTTACAAATCTCATCAAAAGTCAAATCATTGAAGGTTCAATTCTGGCTTCGGGACATTATCTGTGCAGAGTCTGCACATTCTCCCCATGTCTGCATGGGTTTCCTCCGAGTGCTCCCGTTTCCTCCCACAGTCCAAAGATGTGCAGGTTAGGTTGATTGGCCATGATAAATTGACCCTTAGTGTCAGGGGAGACTAGCAGAGTAAATATGTGGGGTTGCAGATAAGGCCTGGGTGGAATTCATAGAATCATAATATAGAATCCCTACAGTACGGAAGGGGGCCATTCAGCCCATCAAATTTGTACTGACCACCACCCCACCCAGGCCCTATTCCTGTAATCCTCATTTATCCTGCCAACCCCCCTGACATTAAGGGTCAATTTAGCATGGCCAATCACACCAGTACATCTTTGGAATGAGGGGGGAAACCAAAGCAGCCACGCAGATACAGGGAGAAAGTGCAAACTTCACACAGATAGTGACCCAAGGTCAGAATTGAACTGGGGTCTCTGGCACTGTGATTCAGCACTGCTAAGCACTGTGTCACCATTTTACCCTTGTTGCTAGTGCTGGCTTAATGGGCTGAATGGCCTCATTCTGCACTGTAGGGGTTCTGTGATTCCATGAATACACTCCAAACTCACTCACAAAGAATGTCATTTGTGATTAGGATCATATTGTGCAGTAGGAGTGGTGAAATCTGGCTGGGAGAGTCTAAGGTAGAGGTGTTGAGAGATGTCACCACGTTCCAATAGTTTTTCAAGAACAGCGAGTTAGGGGCTGTGCTTTTTTTTTGAGGGGGGAGCAGTGGGTGCAGCTCCCCTCGGGGGGAAAACAGTGTCCGAGGGGAGCGTACCAGAATAATAGGTGCAAGACTGGAGATTTCTGAGAGACGGTGATAAGGTATTCTGTAAGCACTCAACTTCCTTTCAGTGAATGCCATACCTTAATAGGCCAGATGGGAACAAACAGGGAATAACTCGAGTAGTTAGTGGGATTGCGATAACAGTGAGACAGAATGTCATCTGTCGAAATAACAGCAAAATAATCAAAATTAATGGAGAATAAAACCTGAAGCAAGGAAAGTGCCTACAACAGGAAATTAATGTGATTAAAATAATAAGGCAGCTTGTCTACAAGAAAGAAATAAGGTAGAAATCAAAGGCTTTGGAATGTGCGGAAGGGATCTTAATTGCACTGATCCAAACACAAACACAGATAAAAGGGAACAGGAGGGAAAATGAATGATATCTTGTGAAGCTTAAATCACCTTTGCACATTTGATCTTTAGTATTTTCCTGTAGTTTTATCCTCAGTCAAAGGTTAACACTATTTTAACAGTGCTTAGGAGTTGCTATCACGTTGGCAAGTTGATTACAAGGGTAACATGGTTATGCTTCCAAAACCAAATGAGAATTCCAAGCTTGAGTCACTGTTTGTGTGGAGTCTGCACATTCTTCCCATGTCTATGTGGGTTTCCTGCGGGTGCTCTGATTACCAGTAATTACTGATTATCAGTAATCTCTAAACTGTCTGTGCTTTATATGCTCTGTCCAAGGCCAGAACTCTCCATTCACCTGAAGAAGAGGGAATCCCCTCGAAAGCTTGTGAGTTTACTATCAAATAAATCGGTTGGACTAAAACCTGGTGTTGTCAGACTTTTTACTGATTACCTCCCACAGTCTAAAAGATGTGCTGGTTAGGCGCATTGGCTACAGCTGTTCAAGGAGGTGGGTTCCCCGTTACATAGAGTCATAGAGGATTACAGCATGTAAACAGGCCCTTGGGCCCAACTTGTCCATGTCACCCTTCTATTTTAAACCCCTAAGTAATCCCAATTGCCAGCATTTGGCCCATATCCCTCCACATGTATCTTACCCATGTAACTATCTAAATGCTTTTTATAAGACAAAATTGTACCTGCCTCTACTCTTACCTCTGGCAGCTTGTTCCAGACACTTACCACCCTCTGTGTGAAGAAATTGTCCCTCTGGACTCTTCTGTATCTCTCCCCTCTCACCTTAAACCTATGCCCGCTAGCTTTAGACTCCCCTACCTTATCTGGCTGATCTGTGCCCCTCATTATTTTATAGACCTTTATAAGATCACCCCTCAGCCTCTTGCGCTCCAGAGAAGAAAGTCCTAGTCTATCCAGGCTCTCCTTGTAACTCAAACCATCAGGTCCTGGTGCATCTAGTAAATTTTTTCTGCACTCTTTCTAATTTAATAATACCCTTTCTACAATAGGGTGACCAGAACTGTACACAGTATTCCAAATGTGGCCTTACCAGTGTCTTGTACAACTTCAACAAGGTGTCCCAACTCCTGTATTCAATGTTCTGACTGATGAAACCAAGCATGCCAAATGCTTTCTTCACCACTTTGTCCATCTGACACTCCACTTTCAAGGAGCTATGAACATGTACTCTTTGTATCTCTCCCCAACGCCCTATCATTAACTAAGTCCTGCCCTTCTTCAACCTACCAAAATGCTAGACAAACCTCGCATTTGTCTAAATTAAACATTTGTATGGGCAATTTGGGTGGGACAATAAATGCTGGCCTGTCACATTCCGTGAATATATAAAAAGAGACCTACCAGCTTGGCTTCCTCCATTCCTCCTCAGATCGCGAGCACACTCTCATTTGTGTCAGAAGGCTATAAGTTTGTTCCTCTCGGAGTAGAGTATATAATCGAAGTTGACACGTCAGTGTTAAGCAAGTACTACACGGTTTGGATTGCCATTCTTTACCTGAATCATTAAAGTGAAAGATCTAACGACAAATGATTTGTTAGTGCAATTTGAAGGTGTCACAAATTATCCTCTCCCGAGCAGTAGCACTGCTAAAACATATAAATGGCCTATGCAACTCATTGTGGTGTCTTTGTGACGACTTGATTTTTGCCAGTTTGTTGATGGCACTGTGGTTAGCACTGCTACCCCTCAGCACCAGGGACCCAGGTTCGATTCCCAGCTTAGGTCACTGTCGGTGCAGAGTTGGCACGTTCTCCCCAAGTCTGTGTGGGTTTCTTCCAGGCTCTCCGGTTTCCTCCCACAATCAGAAAGACGTGCTGGTTTGGTGTATTGGCCATGCTAAATTCTCCCTCAGTGTACCCGAATAGTTACTGGAGTGTGGCAACTAGGCGATTTTCACAGTAACTTCATTGCAGCGTTAATGATGTGAACTAATAAAAAAATTATATTTTCCGACATCTTTCAATATCAGGGCTTTACTCCAAGAGTTTTTTTTAATCTGTTCTGTGACGGTTTGTCCAGGCAGCGATATACCCTCCATATCAAGGATTATCAGTCCCTCCCGTTCCGCATAGTGAGTGGGCCTCTTCACACTTCACCTACCCCTACACAGCATCGAGGAATTTCACTGTCCCGTGGCCAGAGCCTTCGGCAGTGACCTGGCAGAAGAATCACCATTGAGAACCGTTTAACTTAACTTTGGGAGGCATCTGTAGAAACGGTCTCCTCCCTTGTGCAGACTCCTGCAACCAAGTAGCAACGCAATAATAGAAAGGGGTGTTTAAACACCACTGCCATAATAGAGACGCCCTTTCAGAATGGATATTAAACCAAGGCCCCCTCTGCCCTTTGAGGAGGTCAGGCAAGATCTGGTGGCAACATTTCCAATAAAGAGATACTTTCCTGGTATCCTGACCAACACTTATCCTGAATTTATCAAAAACAGATGAAGGCTAAATACTGCAGATGCTGGAATCTGAAAATGCTGAAAAATCTCAGCAGGTCTGACAGCATCTGTGTAGAGATAACAGAGCTAACGTTTCAAGTCTGGATGACCCTTCGTCAGAGCCCTTAGAGTGAAACCCTGATGTTGAAAGGTGACAGAAAAATATAAAGATGCTTGAGGGGGCGGCACAGTGATTAGCACCGCTACCTCACAACGCCAGGGACCCAGGTTCGATTCTTGGCTTGCGTCACTGTATATGCAGAGACTGCACATTCTCCCTGTGTCTGCATGGGTTTTCTCTGGGTGTTCCTGTTTCCTCCAAAGATGTGCGGGTTAGGCGGATTTGCCATGCTACATTGTCTATAAATGTCAGGGGGTTCGTAGAATAAATGTGTTGACTTGCGGAGATGGGGCCTGGGTGGGATTGTTGTTGGTGCAGACCCAATGGGCCAAATGGCCTCCTTTTGTACTGTAGGGATTCTATTCTATGACTTTCTCAGTAAGGGTTTGGAAGCATAACCATGTTACCCCTTCAAACAATTTGTCATAATGATAGTAACTATCTCCCACCATTAAAATAGTGTTTATCATTGACTGGGGATAAAACTACAGGAAAACATTAAAGATCAAACCAGCCTCCTATCCACTGACTCTGTCTACACTTCCCGCTGCCTCGACAAAGTAGCCAGCATAATTAAGGATCCCACGCACCCCAGACATCCTCTCTGTATCTTCCTTCAGGAAAAAGATACAGAAGTCGGAGGTCACATATTAACCAACTCAACAACAGCTTCTTCCCTGCTGCTGTCAGACTTTTGAATGGACTTACCTCGCATTAAGTTGATCTTTCTCTACACCCTAGCTATGACTGTAATACTACGTTCTGCACCCTCTCCTTTTCTTCTCTACAAACAGTATGTTTTGTCTGTATAGCACACAATACTTTTCACTGTATGATAATACATCTGACAATAATAAATCAAATCAAATATGCAGAAGTGAAGAAGGATCATCCTCGCTCGAAACGTAGGCTTTATCCTCTCCAGAACATAGCACAGAATCCCTACAGAATGGAAGAGGCCATTTGGCCCATTGATTCTGCACTGGCACAGTACCTTCTTACCCAGGCCCTCTGCCCTGCCCTCAACCTATAACCCATTTCCCATGGGTAATCCATCCAACCTACACACCCTGGGGTACCAAGGGTCTATGTAGCATGGCCAATCCACCTAACCTGTACATCTGGTCGTTTATTTATTTGGTTGTGGGAGCTCACCTCATTTCCTACATTTCTAGAGACTACCCTCACATTGAGCGGGAGGATTTTTGATATGTGCTGAATCTGTGACTGTCGTTACATAAGGACACTGTTCTCTCTCTGAAACAGACAGTTCTGCAAATACTTTCAATTATATTAATTAACTCTGGAACTTGAGCAGTGTTATATCTTTTCTGCAACAGTTCTCTCACTGGATAAAGGTTTGTACATCTCATTTTAAACAGGTTATTAACTTGAAACTGAACAAGAAAGTTTCCAAACCTTTTTGCAAGTTTCCCCATTTTCAAATTATTCCAAAGACAAGTCAACAGCACCATCTAGTAGCTGCAAAGGGAAGTGACAGAGCATCTTGCATTGACAGCTCGTTTCCTATAGCACTTCTATCTCACCCTGGGGGAGTGAGGATAAAAAAGGAAAAAGTTCTCAGAATCACAATGCAACAGAACAATTGCCTCCTATCCTGCATTCATTTCCCTTCTTATCTCAAAGGGCACAATTTCCAGAATATTTTATATATTGCACTGTGAACTGGATTCTTGAAGACTGTACATACAACTGGAGTTGCATAACACTGATGACCATGGTGTTTGTATCTGATGGGAACTAGTGTGGGATTGAGCGCGAGTTGAGGTATAACTCCTGCTCTCGGCACCTTGGATCTTGTTTGTCTCTCTTGTGGGGACCACGAGTTGGATTCAATGTGAATTGGTATTTGGAGCAAGCAAGGAGATGGATTAAGGGCCCACTCTGTGTTGGCTTTGTAACTTTGAGAAAGTAATAACATTATTAAAAATGAGCTCTTACCTAGAGACACTCCAGCAAGGATATAGGATTACTCTGTGACAGAGGCAATGGTTTGCCTCGGCGTTGCTCTTTTGGAGCCGATGTGTAGAATTCTAAGGTGAACAACCGCTAAATGCTCCAAAAGGCTATTGTGGCCAGTCTCCATCAGAATCGGGATTGTAGTGAGCCCAAGGACTTCCAAGATATTCCACTGATATTACAGCCCTTCACAAAGTCCCTTGAGTCGTCACAGTGTATAGAATCATACACAGGCCATTTGACCCATCAAGTCTGCACCGACACACAAGAAACACCTGACTTCCCAACTAATCCCATCTACCAGCACTTGGCCCATAGCCCTGAATGTTATGATGTGCTAAGTGTCCATCCAGATACCTTTTAAAGGATGTGAGACATCCTGCCTCTACCGTCCTCCAAGGCAACGCATTCCAGACAGTCATCATCCTCTAGTTAAAAAAAAGTTTTCTTTACATCCCCCTAAATCTCCTGCCTCTCAGCTTAAACCAATGCCCATTCATAACTGACCCTTCAACTAAAGCGTCAGCATCTCCTTACTTCTGTCCATGCTCCTCATAATCTTGTACATCTCGATCAAGTCGCATCCACCCCCCCCCCCCCCCCCCCCCGAGTCTTCTCTGCTCCAATGAAAACAACCCATGCCTACCCAACCTGTCTTCATAAATGTTCCACCCCAAGCAGCATCCTGGTGAATCTCCTCTGTACTCCTTCCTGTGCAATCACATCCTTCCTATAACGTGGTGACCAGAACTGCACACAGCACACCAGCTGTGGTCTCACCAAAAATTTTATACAACTCCCAAGATGACTTCTCGGCTTTTGTAATCTATGCCCTTTTCAGCACCCTACCCACATGCCCTTCCACCTTCAGAGATCTATGGACAAACATGCCAAGGTTCCTTTGTTCCACAGATCTCCTTAATGTCATATCATTCATCAAATACTTCCCTATCAAATTACTCCTTCTAAAGTCTCTCACATCACATTCTTTGTGGTTAAATTTCATCTCCCACTTTGCTGCTCTTTTGACCATCCCATCTAGATAGATGTTAAAAGTTGTGTCAAATGTTGCTCTTACAAAGTAATGGAGACCACACGTTGCAATTTCAGAAGGTATCTCAGGAGATCCAGGAATTCCATTTTGTTGGTGGATCCATTGAAGGATCTTGTGTTCTCAATGTTCCATCATTAACAGTTGCCCAGCCAGTGGAATATTGTGTTGGACGCACTCAAGTGAGGATTCAGAGATGTGATTGAAAGACACAATTAGGGGCAGCACAGTGGTTAGCACTGCTGCCTCACAGCGCCAGGGACCCAGCTCAATTCTGGCCTCAGGTGACTGTGTGGATTTCTCCCCGTATCTGCGAGGGTTTCCTTCATGTGTCCAAAGATGTACAGGTTAGGTTAACTCGCCATACTAAATTGACCCTTCGCATCATAGGGATTAGGAGGGTAAATATGTGAGGATAAGGGGGTGGGACCTGGATGGGACTGTTGTCGGTACAGACTTGATGGGCCAAATGGCCTCCTTCAGCACTGTAGATTCTATGTTGCAATGAGGTTCCTGTTCATTGAACAGTATTTCCATGGATACCAGCTTCAGTCTAAAGCGAGTGCTCTGCGAGTGGTGCTGAAAAAGGCAGAAGGGCAATTTTGTTTTTCACATCCTTCTTCAATATCAACAAAACTCACATGAGTCTGGGGGTTGTTATTGCTTGCGGCATGTTAAATATCTTCATAATTCAGAACTGCTAAGCATGCGATGGAGCATGTAGCTATTAGGCTGTCTGACAAAGTGGGGAAGTAGTTGCAGAGAGGGAATGCCCCAGCTTACAGTGAGCAGTCATTGAAACTCATCAGGGAACCAGGATTGGAGTGGACACATTTTCTTGCTGAAGCCCCTCACAAAAACCTCAATTAAGCAGTTTAAGAAAGATTTGCTCTTTATACAGCACCTTGCATGACTTCAGGATGTCAGTTTAAAGTCAGTGGGTGACACATGAGGTGTAGTTATTGATGCAACATAGGGTTCTTGACAGTCGGTTTAGATACAGTAAGCTGCATAAACAGCAGCACAATAATGACCAGGTTAGCTGTTTTAATAATGCTGGGCGAAGCAAAGGATTGACCCAGAGACCAGGATAAAAATACTCGTTCCTCTTGCGAATTAGTGCCTCAGTGTGTAGCACTCTCCCCTCTGAGCCAGAAGGTTATGGGATAAAGTCCTACTCCAGGATTTCAGCACAAACATTGAGGCTGACACTCCAATGCTGTACAGAGGGAGTGCTGCTGTGTAAAACTGAAGTCCTGCCAGCCCTGGATGTAAAAGATCCCATCACACTACTTTTCAGGAGAGTTGTGGAATTATCAGTGATTTGGCCAACAATTATCAACTGCACTAACACAACAGGTGACCTGTTCATTACCACACTGCTGTACGATTTTACTGCACACAAATTGGTTGCTGTGTTTCCTACATTACAACAGTGACCATGCTTCAATGGCTGGCAAGTGAAAGGCAGATGTGAAAAAATTTGTAATGGAGTGAGTTGTAATGACCTGGAACGCTAACTGAGAGGGTGGCGGATTCATAGGCAATAAATGATTTTGAAAGGACTTCAGGTGGCCACATAAGGGAAATAAACCTACACAGCAATGGGGAATTAGCAGGGGATGCATCTGAATTGCTCCACCAAGGGCTAGTATGGACTTGATGGGCTAAATGGCCTCTTACTATACCATAATTACTCTGAATTCTGTTAAGTACAATATTGAGGAGTGTTGAGGAGGAGCCTAGGTTTGTGCTCAAGTGGATTTTGAATCTGCAACATTCTGCTACCACTAATGGCTGGCACCCAAGTTGACAATGTTTTAGGGCCCCAGACCAGAATCCCACATTACATAATGAAGCCAAGCTGGAGCTCAATAATTACTCTATTTTGGCATAAATATGAGGATAAGATGCATCACTCCAACCTATTAGAAATATTTTATAGTAAAAACAAACTTTATTTAATAACACTGTTTAACAAAACTTAAACAAACAAAGCAGCTTAAGTATTAATGGTTGAACAATAGTTAAAAAAGGAAACAACTCTAATTTCTATCTGATCACTGTTGCAGTTCCAAATAAGCAACATTCATCTTACAGGCTTAAAAACACTTTAAATACATTTAGCAACCATGAATATACTTGCTATAAGGGGTGTTAACAGCTTTGAAGCCTTCAGAGAGATTTTGTGGAGAGAGCAGCTTGCAGACAAGCCCCAGCCAAAACTTAGCTTTCTCTGTGCTACAAATCTAGCTCCTCCCATTAACCACATTATCACATGACCCTGCCTAGCTAAACCTACTTTCCATTCCTTTAATTAAAAACTCCCAGCAGGCCTTCCCTTTTTGTAAACAAAAGTCCATTAGCTCTGTCCGAAGTAAATACGACATGGCCAAAATGAGTAATTATCCTGCTCTCTGAGCATCTGAACTGCATTCCCTTCAGACATACCAACAACCTCGAGAAAGAGCTAAACTTTTCCCCTGTGTGTTTAATATAGCTATGGAATCATTACAAGCATAGATGAATAATCCTGGTATTGTAACACCTCATTTCCCACCTTCTTCTGGTCAAGTGAGAATAAGAGGAAAATCTCCTTGGAATTATTATGCAGCTCACGTCTAACGCATCTCTTGCAAATTAAACCAGTCAGATTAGTATGAAGCTGCACCTACTCTTGGTTCCCTATCTAGAACACATCAGATATTCCTGGAGCAAATGAATTAGACCCAACAACTCTTCAAATTATCAGCACTTGTTCAATTTGGGCTGCTTCAGTGCCCAGATCATAATCAGTCCATCATTGGCCTGACTTTCAGCCCTGAAATTCCCTCCTTAAACGCCTCTGGATCTCTCTCCTCCCTCAAGGCACTTCTTAAAATCTACTTCTGACCAAGCTTTTGGTCATACACCTTCATATCTAAAGTGGTTCAGTGTCTCGTTTTGTTTGATAACATGCCTGAGAAATGCCTTGGGAAGTTTTGCTATGTTAAAGATGCTATATAAATGCAGGTAGCTGTTGTTGCCACATTACAGTATTCAATCCTAAACATACAATTATAGAAGTCTATAAAATATTGAGCGGCATATATCCATTAGATAGTCAACATCTTTTCCCAAAGGTAGGGGGGTTTAAAAACTAGAGACCATAGGCTTAAGGTGAGAGGGGAGAGATACAAAAAAGTCCAGAGTGGCAAATTTTTCCACAGTGGTTGATGGGTGTCTGGAACGAGCTGCCAGAGGTAGTGATAGAGGCAGATACAATTTTGTCTTTTAAAAAGCGTTTAGACAGTTACATGGGTAAGATGGCTAGAGAGGGATATGGGCCAAAGGCTTGGTGGTTATAAAAAAGGGCAGCATGAACAAGTTGGGCCAAAGGGCCTGTTTCCATTTTGTAAACCTCTATGACTCGAAACAAAAATAATGGTAAAAGGCACGTTGACTGCTTATTGCCCTCTCCTGCTGTTCTTTTTAAGTAGCTGATGAGTAATATGCACCAACATCATTTACAAATTTTAATAAAGATGCTTCCACTTGTCTTACTGGAGTGCGATTTAGTTTCAGCTGCTGTGTTTGAGTGCATGCTCTTCAACTGGACATTTTGAAAGGATTGCTTCTCTACTTCAGAGTCAATACCCCACATCCCACCACTTGGCAGCCTTCAGGTTGCTGTTTTCATGATTATAAAGTATTAGTTAATTGATTTTTTTTAAATGGATATTTCCCTGTGTATCTCTCCAATCCTCTCGGTCCCTCGGTCTGATATGCAGGATGGGATGTTTTGCATCTCCATTTGTGCCCTTTGGCCAGTCAAAGTACAACTCACCGTGCGACTGGGATCCCAGGCTTTTATCTGCATAGGGAAATGCTGCAGCAGCAGCAGCAGCCATGCCTGTCTGGGGGCTTCGCTGCTTACTGTGACTGGCAACCTGGTAATGAAAGACTAAATCTGTGTCCCCCTGTTCTCTGGCACCAAGCATGAATGAATCATGCTTTTAATCAGGCAATTTTGAAAAGAACTGAGACTTTGGACCAAGAATTTGACCAAACCAATGATGCTTGGTTTGCCATTTGGTTGCCAGGTGGGAGGGAAGAAACTGAAAAGGCAACCCATTCTGGCACAACCCAAATTCAGTGAAGGTTGAGGAGCACAGGAATATTTACCTACTGAATAAGAGCTTGCCAGTCAAAGGGAGGCGATGGCCTAGTGGTATTATCGCTAGACTATTAATCCAGAAATTCAGTTCTGATGATGCGGGCTTGAATCCTGCCATGGCAGATATTTGAATTCAATGAAAAATATCTGGAATTAAGAATCTGCTGATGACCGTGAAACCATTGTCGATTGTTGGAAAAACCCATCTGGTTCACTAATATTCTTTAGGGAAGGAAATCTGCCACCTTTACCTGGTCTGGCCTACATGCGATGCTAGAGCCACAGCAACATGGCTGACTCTCAACTGCCCTCAGATATAGGCAATAAGTGCTAGCCAACCAGCAACGCCCATATCCCACAAATGAATCAGAAGAAACTTTGGAGTTAACAGGTTCAGTCCATCTTCACTGCGGTCCATTTTTATACCCACAGGTTTGACCAAATTAACTGATTAGTTTGTGTCACTTGTTCTGAGCACCTATCAAGTCTTTGCCTCAACTTTATCTCTCCAAAATTAAATCAGCCAACTGCAGAAATTCCAGATAAATTAAGGAGCTCTGCATTGTGTGGTAAAACATTATTTGGAGTGGGAGGAAGTCTCTAAAATCTATTTAGTCGAGTATTTTAACTTGGTGATTCGGGAAGAACATATCCATTTTTATTTATTGCTGAAATACACAGCAGCTCCGTGCATTTGCTCTCACTGCTGTGGATTGAGTGGCCACATGCTGATTGCCATCAATTATCCAACGCAGGTGTTTTCAATTAGAATTTTATTAAATAATTTACCTAAAATTAAGCACCACAGGGAAAGAATTCTGATTGCAATTTAAAAAAAAGCTCAAAATGGGAAATAGTTTGATTCCTCCAAAGAACTGCATGCACAGCTGAGGAGGTAAATGATGCTCTTTTTCCAAAAAAAAAGGACAACATAATTGTCCATTTCACTGAGAATCAATGCCAATTTCTCCATGACAACCCAAGTGCGAGGGTTTTCTGTTCCAGAGAGAAGTACTTTCCCCCCGGAACAAAAGGATGTTGTACAAGATGAGTCTAAGGTTTGTAAATGTGTTTTATCTTATGGAAATCTGATGTTTCAAAATTCCACTCCCAACTCGAGAAGGGATGACCTTATAATGAACCAATCATTGAAGTATCCATGCTGTCAAACATACAGTAAAACAAATGAGAAATGAAGAGTAAAAATATATAGATGGCAGAAGATTGAGATAACCATGTTTATGGAATAAAAACAAAGGACAAAAAATTACAACACAGGAACAGGCCCTTCGGCTCTCCAAGCCTACACTGACTATGCTGCCTGACTGAACTAAAACCCACTACTCCTCCGGGAATCGTAGCCCTCTACTCCCATCCTATTCATGTATTTATCAAGACACCTCTTAAGAATCACTATTGTATCTGCTTCCACTACCTCCCCTGGTGGTGAGTTTCAGGTACCCACCTCCCTCTGTGTAAAATAAAAACTTGCCTTATAGTCCTTCTTTAAACCTGACTCCTCGCATCTTAAACCTATACTCCCTGGTAATTGACTCTTCCATCCTGGAAAAAAGCTTCTAACTATCCACTCTGTCCATGCCCCTCAATCTTGTAGACTTCTGTCAGGTCACCCCTCATTCCAGTGAGAACAGTATATTGTTCTCATTAATCTTCTAGCAAAGCATACCAACATCTGACACTATTCAAAAGGTTTCTATTTAAGAGGTTTCTATTCAAGGGGTTTCTATTCAAGAAATACAAAATTATTTAAACTGACAGTACAACATAATACATTTAGTGAGAAGTGTACAACTCCTGCACTGCCTGTCCACCACGGGGCAGCAGGGAACATAGACACACAAACAAGCCATTCAATCCCTCAATCCTGTTCTGACAGTCTAATTGCACTAACTTCACTCACCCACCTTACCTCCATCTCACTTTCTACCCTTCGCTAGCAAAAACTCAATCTCAGATCTTGAATTATTAGATTTTGTCACAAGAGAGAGTTCCAAACTTCTACCATCTTGTTATAAACCTTTGTCTTTAACTATAGGAATCCCTATAGTGCAGAACAGGGCCATTCAGCCCATCGAACCAGCATTGACAACAATCCTATCCAAATCCTATCACCATAATCCCACATATTTACCCTAGCTAGGCCCTGTGACACTAAGGGACAATTTACCATGGTCAATCTACCTAACTTGCACATCTTTGGTGGACTGAGGGGAAACCAGAGCAAGGGGAGGAAACTCGTGCAGACACAGGGAGATCTCCATACAGACAGCCACCCAAGGCCAGAATTGAACCTGGGTCCCTGGAGCTGTAAGGCAGCTGTACTAACCACTCTGCCACCCCTGACTCTTGGTTCATTTTTCAATGTGTTAAAATGTTTATAAAGGTATGTGGAGCTCCTCTTGTCCTCTGCTCACGTGTTTTGCTTTGCTTATGGTACTGTATCATACTAGTCCTTGGTCGATTAGGATTTTTAATTACCTAAACTTCTGAGATGAGCATGGGAGATTTTCATCAAAAAAAAAGGATTTCAACTAACTTTGATAAATAACCTTTCCTCCTGCATTCCACTTTGACAATAGTCCCCATCGAAACAGAATGGTATCAATGTTTCTATTCCACCTTAATGAAATAGTTTGAACACAACGGACAGTCTTCTGGTCTGAGCTGCAAGGAGGGCTGGTAATGAATAGCAGAATTGTACAGCCAATATCGAACATACAGACACTAAAGAAATCCAAAGAGCATTGGTTTACAAGTAGTAATTTTTTTCAGGTCTTCCCTAGCCCTTCTTGAGATTTGTGGCCAGTTGTTTTTTTTAGAAAAAACTCACAGGCAAGACTCGATTCCCTTAAGATTTCTCACCAGCCTTGATTTCTGGATAAGCTTTCGCTAACATGCCCAAGATGACAAACAGAAAAATCTTTTCTAAATTATCTTTCCAACAGAAATTAGCCTGCACCTCCACAGGATTCTGCTGCCTTCGAGAAGTGGTGGAGTATCACATCAGAACTCATTTTAGCTTTCAAATATCAAGTGGATTTATTGAATGAAAGACAAACAAGCGGAAAAAAAATAATACACCTGTCTGCAGCAGGAGTTACATTATCCAGCTCCTCAAAATGAAAATAATAAAAGGTCACAATCACGACTAAATTCCTACTGCTTTGAAGTAACTATATTTTCTCGAGATTGATGGTTACATTTCCCACTACAGTGGGAGCGGAATTTACATGAGCTAACTCCTGTAAATTCCAAACAGATTCTCTCCAATCAATTCCATTCAGCTCAGCAATATACATATTCCTCCCAAATAATTGTCATTCAGAGATAACTAGTTGCAGTGCACACAACCCAACAAATCAGTGTGTGTGCTGTAAATGCCTTGGTTTCTCCCGAGAAGCTGGCAGTTGAAACACCAGTCCAAATGTCTTCACAGTCGCACTGATCAATGCTTGGTCAAAGAATTTCACCACAGCTGGTCTTTAAAATTATCTATTACAATTAGATTTAAAGGCACAGGCATCAAGGCAAAAATATCTGAAAAATATTCAATTTTTCTGATTTACTGTTGCTGCTGAATGGTCTGTTTCTGTGGCATACACCCTATGCAATCCTATTTTGAACTCAATTAATTGTGTGACGTGCCAACCATACAGTAAACCAAGCAAAAGGTTTCCACATTGCTGATCTCTCATTTCTTCAATCTTAACTGTCAACCCTGCTTGGCTTAACCAGGTAAGTACAGCAAGAAGTCTCACAACACCAGGTTAAAATCCAGCATGTTTATGCTGGATAAACATGCTGCTTCCTTAGGTGAGTGGAGAATTGGGTTCACAAACATGACATATATAGACAGAGATGCAATTGCAAGATAATGGTTGAAATGTGAGTCTTTCCAGCTAATCAAGTCTTTGCCAGTATAGACAACTCGAGTGGAGAGAGAGAAATCACAGGTTAAAGAGATGTGAATTGACTCAAGCCAGGACAGTTGTAGGATTTGTCCAGGCCAAATGGTGGGCAACCCCACATCCAATAAATACAGCAGTGATGTGGATGAGATTTTACAGATCAAACAATGGCTTCATCATCAGTCTAATTCCTGGCTTTTGCCATGACTGAATGTTCTAGTTGCTGGAACATGACAAACACACGTCTCAGTCCAAAATGAACGTCTGTGAACCATGCATCTTTGATTAGTAACAAATGGGGAACACAAAAGGACGTTAAGTGACAGCTGGCAACAACAATTAAATTCAAATCATCTTTTGTCTTCTTCAGGACATCTCTGTGTGGAGAATTTGAATAAATTAGGCTTGTACTCGTTAGAGTTTAGAAGAATGAGGGGAGATCTCATTGAGACGTATAAGATGATGAATGGGATGGATAGGATAGAGGTGGAGAGACTCTTCCCGCTCAGAAAGGACTGTAGGACTAGGGGGCACAGCCTCAAGATAAAGGGGGTGCGGTTTAGAACGGAGTTGAGGAGGAACTTCTTCACTCAAAGGGTGGTGAATCTCTGGAATTCTCTGCCCGTTGAAGTGGTGGAGGCTACCTCGCTAAATATTTTTAAGACGCGGGTTGATGGGTTTTTGATAAGAGAGGGGATTAAGGGTTATGGGGAGAGGGCGGGAATGTGGAACTGAGCCAAGACAGATCAGCCATGATCTTATTGAATGGCGGGGCAGGCTCAAAGGGCTAGTTGGCCTACTCCTGCTCCTATTTCTTATGTTCTTATGTTAGGAGTTGTGGGTTTTGCACAGAAAGAAAACATTGTTTGCACGCAAAGATTCAAATTAACACAAGGATTTCTTCAAAGAGCTGTTCTCTGCACTGCACAGAGTACAAAACTGAAAGTAAAACAGCAGTCTCTGCAAGCACTGTAACGACATCAACATCAAATCATGTAATCTACTGTTAAAGCAACCTGCAACCCTTTTAAATATATAAGTGTTGAAGATATAATTGGTTATAGTGCAGAGATGACCATCATGTTTGCATTGGCTATCTGAGTGAACAATCACTTAGTGCCATTCCCCTGCCTTCTCCTCATAGCCCTGCACATTGACTGCTACTTGAAAAGGAATAAAGTTCCTTTTTGAATGCCTTGATTGAACTGACCTCTGTCACACACACTGGCAATGCATTCCAGATTTCAACCACTTGTTGTACAGAAACATTTTCCCCGATGCCGCTTTGGCAAATTACTTTAAATCAGTGGCCTCTCCTTCTTTCACAAATGAGAACAGGTTCTCCCCATCTACTCTGTCCAAACCCATGATTTTGAAAACCTCTATAAAATGTCCTCTCAACCTCCTTTTCTCCAAGGAAAACAACCCTAAAGTCTCGAATCTTTCATCATTTCCAAAGTTTTTGATCCTTGGAATCATTCTCATGAATCTTTCTGTACTCTCTTCAATGCCATCACATCTTTCCTAGAGTACATCCATGTCTCATTATTTATGTTCAAGAAAAAAAGACTTGCTTCTACATAACATTATGGCCATTTCAAAGCATTTTACAGCCTTTTGAAGAACCCGTTGCAACGTAGGAAACAGAAGCAAACACTCTCAAATGCAATGCAATAATAGGAAGATAGGAGCAGGAGTGGGCAAATTCAGCCCTTCGAGCCTGCTCCGCCATTCGCTCAGATCATGGCTGATCTCTCCCTGGTCTCAAATCCACCTCCCCACCTGTTCCCCATATCTCCTTATCCCATTTCTTTATTAAAAATATGTTTATCTCCTTGAAACCATTCAACAGTTCAGACTCCACTGCGCTTTGGGACAAGTTCCACAAATTCACCACCCTCTGTGAGAAGTAGTTCCTTATAATCTCAGTTTTAAATCCACTGCCTCTCAATCTAAACTTGTGGTCTCTTGTTCTTTGATAGTGTTCGACTATAGGCCCCCAAATAGTTGGCAGGAAATTGAGGAGCAAATATACAAAGAGACTACAGATATCTCCAAGAAAAATAGGGAGGTAATAGTAGGGGATTTTAACTTTCCCAACATTGACTGGGGCAGCCATATAGTATGAGAGGGTTGGATGGAGAGAAATTTGTTGAGTGTACTCAGGAGGAATTTCTCATTCAGTATGTGGATGGCCCAACGAGAAAGGGGGCAAAACATGACCTCCTCTTGGGAAATCAGAAAGGGCAGGTAACAGAAGTGTTAGCGGGGGATCACTTTGGGACCAGCGACCATAATTCCATTAGTTTTAGGATAGCTGTGGAGAATGATAGGTCTGGCCCAAAAGTTAAAATCCTAAATTGGGGCAAGGCCAATTTTGATGGTATCAGGCAGGAACTTTCAAAAGTTAATTGGGGGAGTCTGTTAAGTAGGAGACTTTTAAAAGTGTTTTAACCACTGTTCAGGGTAAGCACATTCCTCTTAGAGGGAAGGGCAAGTCTAGAAGTAGGGAACTCTGTACAGGAGTATAGAGGGTGTAGGAGTAAAGCTGAAAGAAATTAGGAGGGCAAAAAGGGGATGCGAGATTGTTTTGGCAGATAAGACAAAGAAAATCCAAAAAGCTTCTACAAATACATAATGGACAAAAGAGTAACCAGGGAGAGAGTAGGGCCTATTAAGGATCAATAAGATCATCTATGTGCAGATCCACAAGAGATGGGCAAGATCCTAAATGAATATTTCTCATCAGTGTTTACTTTTGAGAAAAGCATGGATGTTAGGGAAATTGGGGAAATAAATAGTGACGCCTTGAGGGGTGCTGGAAGTCAAAGCACAACAAGGTAGATAAATCCCCAGGACCTGATGAAATGCATCCCAGGACATTGTGGGAGGCTAGGGAGGAAATTGTGGGTCCCCTAATAGAGATATTTGAATCATTGATAATTAGAGGCGAGGTGCCAGAAGATTGGAGGGTGGCAAATGTTGTGCTTTTGTTTAAGAAGGGCTGCAGGGAAAAGCCTGGGAACTACAGGCTGATAAGCCTCATATCTGCAACGGGTTAGTTGTTAGAAAGTATTTTGAGAGACAGGATCTACAGGCATTTAGAAACGCAAGAACTGATGAGAGACAGTCAGCATGGCTTTGAGTGGAAAATTATGTCTCACAAATTTGATTGAGTTTAACGAAGAGATAACCAAGGAAGTAGATGACGGCAGTGCAGTTAATGTTGTCTACATGGACTTTAGTAAGCTTTTGACAAGGAAGCACATGACAGGTTGTTGCATAAGGTTAAATCTCATGGGATCCAGGGTGAAGTAGCCAAATGGATACAAAATTAGCTTGATGACAGAAGACAGAGGTTGGTTATAGAGGATTGCTTTTGAAACTGGACGCCTGTGACCAGCAGTGTGCCTCAGGGATTGGTGCAAGGCCCACTGCAATCTGTCATTTATATTAATGGTTTGGATGAGAATTTAGTACACATGGTGAGTAAGTTTGCAGATGACACCAAGATGGATGGCGTAGTGGACAATGAAGGTGGTCATCTTGGATTGTAATAGGATCTTGATCAATTGGGCCAGTAGGCTGACGAATGGCAGATGGCGTTTAATTTAGATAAATGCGAGGTGATGCATTTTGGTAGACTGAACCAGGGCCGGACTTACTTAGTTAATGGTGGAGCACTGGGGAGTGTTACAGAGCAAAGACATCTAGGGGTACGTGTTCATAGCTCCATGAAAATGGAGTCTCAGGTGAACAGAGTAGCGAAGAAGGCGGTCGGCATGCTTGGCTTCATTGGTTTACAAGTTAAAGAGGGGCATAGGTCAGCGAAATAGTCAATATCTTTTCCTAAAGGTAGGGGAGCCTAAAACTAGAGGGCATAGGTTTAAGGTGAGAGGGGAGAGACACTAAAGGGTCCAGAAGGACAATTTTTTCATGCAGAAAGTGGTGAGTGTCTGGAACAAGCTGCCAGAGGTGGTAAAGTGGGTACAATTTTATCTTTTAAAAAGCGTTTACAAGAGTTACATGGGTAAGATGGGTATAGAGGGAAATGGGCCAAACATGGGCAATTGAGATTATCTTAGGGGTGAAAAAGGGGTTGCATGGACAAGATGGGCCGAAAGGCCTGTTTCCATGCTGTAAACTTCTATGACTCTTCGAAACGTGAGCTCATTGATACAAAGTTCACAAGAGATGTTCACTCAGTTGAATAGCCCACCCCCTGCATTTGAAGACAATCTTCCATCCAGTTTTAAAAATAAAAAGGTAAAGATGCAAGAACAAGATAAAAATTAAGCAGCTTGACAGAATGCAAGATTCATAGAATCCCTACTGTATAGGAGGCCATTTGGCCCATCAAGTTTTCACTGACTCTGAAAGAGCATCTTATTCTTTCCGGAACTTGCCCTATCTCTGTAACCCTGCGCATTTACCTACCATCACTGGACACAAAGGGGAAACTTAGCATTGCCAAACCACTAACCTGCACATCTTTGGACATTAAGGGGGAATTTTTGATTTGATGGGAGCTATTATTGTCACATGCATTGAGATAGAGTGAAAAGTATTGCTTCTTGTGCATTACACAGAAAAAACATATCGTTCATTGAGTACATTGGAAAGGATAGGCAAGGGTGTAGAATATAGTATTGCAGTCAAAGCTAGGGTGCACAGAAAGATCAGCTTAATATACCCTTTCAAAAGTCTGATGGCAGCAGGGAGGAAGCTGTTCTTGAGTCTTGAGTTTACCATGGCCAATCCACCTAACCTGCGTATCTTTTGGGTTGTGAGGGAAAACTGGTGCACCCAGAGGAAACCCACGCAGACCCGGGGAGAATGTCCAGATGCCACACAGACAGTCATCCAAGCCACGATTCTAACCTAGGTCCCTGGCATTGTAGGATGGCAGTGCTAACCACTGTGCTGAGGCAAAAAGCCAGGCAACTGAAGAAATCTATCCCTTTCTTATCCACCACCTCAATATGTCATTCGTTTATGATGTAAAAAAAGAGGCATTTCTGTCTGTAATTCTTTGTGCTTCTACAGTCAGGAATTAAAATCAAACTCAAAGAAACTGGTCCAAGCTGTTTTGATAAACAGTTGGCCCAGAATAGATGTTACCAGATACGAGAGAACTAATCTGCTCAATTCAAATAAAACATCCTGTGGATTTTATTTGAAAATCTGTTTGATTAGTAACTCTACTTGTATCTAAGAGATACATTTTTAATTTCCCTTTGCTTCAATCAGATTTTGAAATCATGTCTCAGCTGGTCTTGCTCCAACTGAGTCGTCTGTCTGAAGCTATCAGAAATATGAACACAAGCCAGAGAGCAACTCTGGAAGATTCGCAGCAAACTACCATATAAGATCCATCAGAAGGGAGCTCATGCCAAATCTAGTTCGCATTAAAGTTTAGCACAGCGGACGTGACTATTATCTTCAATCTTTTGAGGAAGAAAAAGTTAAGCCTGTAACTATAGTAAATCTATGATGGGTCAATGCTGTGGTTCACTTACCCATTTACCACTTAATAAATCTGTATAGCAGTTTACAGCCTAAGCCAGGTTTTAGTGGTGTTTTTATTTTACTGCCTTCCCATACCATGTAATAGCACACACAGCATGTGATGTAGCATGTACATCAATATATCATTACAAAATCTTTGCCCTCAATGTTTCCATTCAGTACAAATTATCTGAATTCTGTGCTCAGAAATAAAGCTAACAATGTACTACAACGCTCGTCACAATATACAGTGGGACATGGATGTCGCTGGCTGGCCAGCAGTTATTGCTCATCCCTAGCTGCCCTTGTTCGGCAGGCAGAGAGTCAACCACCTGTGGCTCTGGAGTCACATGTAGGCCAGATCAGGTAAGGATGGCAGACTTCCTTCTCCAAACTACATTAGTGAACCAGATGGGTTTTCCTGACAATCAACGGTTTCATGGTCATGAGTAAATTCTTAATTCTGTTTTTTTTTGTTATTAAATTTAAATTCTAGCATTTGCCATGGCAGGATTTGAACTTGAGATTGAGTTTTCTGGATTACTAGTTTAGTAATAAATACCATTAGGCCATCACCTATCCTATGTTACAATTTAGTTATTGACTACATGACTGGGGATACCAGTGTCCGAGTATTTAAATCCTTTGCCATGGTGAACTATTTTCTCAGATCAATTTTGTAACATTTAAATGGGAATGGACAAACTTGAGTCAAACCTCAGAATCTTCCTCTAAAGAAATCCAGCCCCACTTTCTTCTCCTATCCCAGTTCCAAATCACATTCACTTCTTGCCTAACTCAAACAATAAGATGATTATTCTTTAGTGACCAGAACTGTTTGATTTATTATCACATGTATTAGCAGACAATGAAAAATATTGTTTCTTGCGCGCTATACAAAGCATACCGTTCACAGGGAAGAAAACTAGAGTGTGCAGAATGTAGGGTTACAGTTATAGCTAGGGTGTAAATGGGATGCTGGCCTTCATAGCGAGGGGGATTGAATATAAAAGTAGGGAGGTCTTGCTGCAGCTGTATAGGGCATTGGTGAGGCCGCAGCTGGAGTACTGTGTGCAGTTTTGGGCGCCGCACCTGCGCAAGGATATTTTGGCCCTGGAGGGAGTGCAGAGGAGGTTTACTAGGCTGATACCGGAGTTGAGGGGATTGAGCTATGAGGAGAGGCTGAATAAACTAGGCTTGTACTCGTTAGAGTTTAGAAGAATGAGGGGAGATCTCATTGAGACGTATAAGATGATGAATGGGATGGATAGGATAGAGGTGGAGAGACTCTTCCCGCTCAAAAAAGACAGTAGGACTAGGGGGCACAGCCTCAAGATAAAGGGGAGGCGGTTTAGATCGGAGTTGAGGAGGAACTTCTTCACTCAAAGGGTGGTGAATCTCTGGAATTCTCTGCCCGTTGAAGTGGTGGAGGCTGCCTCGCTAAATATTTTTAAGAAGCGGGTTGATGGGTTCTTGATAAGAGAGGGGATTAAGGGTTATGGGGAGAAGGCGGGAAAGTGGAACTGAGCCACAACAGATCAGCCATGATCTTATTGAATGGCGGGGCAGGCTCGAAGGGCTAGATGGCCTACTCCTGCTCCTATTTCTTATGTTCTTATGTAAAGATCAACTTAATGTAAGGTAGGTCCATTCAAAAGTTTGATGGCAGCAGGGAAGAAGACGTTCTTGTGTCAGTTGGTATGTGACCGCAAACTTTTGTATCTTTTTCCCAATGGAATAGAGACTGTCCAGGGTGCATGGGGTCCTTAATTATGCTGGCTGCATTGCCGAAGCAGCGGGAAGTGTAAACAGAGTCAATAGATGGGAGGCTGGTTTGCATGATGGATTGCACTACATTCACGACCTTCTGTAGTTTATTGCGATCTTGAGCAGAGCAGGGGCCATAGCAAGCTGTGATACAACCAGAAAGAATGCTTTCTGTGGTGCATCTGTAAAAGTTGGTGATGTGCCAAATTTCCTTAGTCTGCTGAGAACTTAGAGGCGTTGGTGGGCTTTCTTAACTGTAGTGTCGGCACAGGGCAACCAGGGCAGGTTCTTGGTAACCTGGACACCTAAAAACTTGAGGATCTCGTCCCTTTCTACTTCATCCTAGGTTCATATAAACAGGGGCATGTTGTCCTCTATGCTTCCTGAAGTTGTTGACAATCTCCTTTGTTTTGTTGACATTGAGGGAGAGATTATTGTCGCTGCACCAGTTCACCAGATTCTCTCTTATTCCTGTACTCTGTCTTATCATTGTCTGAGATCTGGCCCACTACGTTGGTGTCATCAGCAAACTTGAAAATCGAGTTGGAGGAGAATTCGGCCACATGATCATAGGTATTTAAAGAGTATGGTAGGGGCTGAGGACACAGCCTTGTGGGGCACCTGTGTAATGTCACATGTAAAAGATCTGGCAAATTCCTGAAACAATAAGAGCATAGCCTCTTTATTCCTCCACTAAAACAATCCAGTATTTTACTGTGCCAATACTTGGAGATTTATGAATCTACGGATGACGCAGTGGCAATACCTTTGAACTGAAATGGGCCAAATGGAATTGCTAACCTCATTTAAGTCTTGAGACTCAACCATCACATTTTCTCAACCAATAGATCAGCGATTTGCAGCTTCATAAATGATTCTTATTTGTATAGCAGTAGAATATAAATCTCAAAATTATGAATGAATTGTCTCATCCATAGTTGAAGAACCCACAAAGACTCCAAAATGCCACAGTCCAAGGACCAGTAGCAATGGCATGAGCTGCCTCACGGCCCCACTTCAGTGCACCCATATTGCAGCCGAGTGATCAATTTCCTTCCTTACCCTCTATGGGATGCTGCATGGAGGATGGGCTCTGTGCTTTGGAGGGAGCTGGTGCGCAACCCTTCCGCCCAAATCGTACCAGTGATGACTTGCCACATGGAAGTGGGTTATCTTACGGGGAGGGGGGTGGGTGGCAGATGAGGAATGCTCTGAAATCCAATGCTCCAACCAACATCAAATGCATCAGCTCTCAAGCATTCTCTTCTTTAAGCAGGAGCAGCTTCGCCACAACTGGACAAACAGGAAAAGACTGGAGGGCTCTCACCAAGTTTGAGGAGATGAACTTCCGAGCTCATGGGAGGCGAGTGAGGCACAGCCATTGACAATGGGAAGCTTGATCTTGGCTGTTGACCGAGTAAAGATTCCTCCATTCAATGCCAACCTAAGGGCCGAATGTGCCTCCATCTTGGAGGCAGCTGATGCTATCACTTGCACTCTCCTTTCTCACTGACAGGTGCCTCCAGGAAGAAACCAAGGCTAGAGGAGAAGAAAGATTGCTTTTCCAGCCTCAACCCAGAAAAAAATCAGAAGGGAGTGCAAGAGGAGTGTTACACAGAATTCAAGGCATTACAGTGCCTATTGGCACTCTCCACCAACTCAGGTACACACACCTCAGTCAGTATTAGGGGCAGTTCTGGAAGAGTCACATAATCTGGGAGTCACTGCCAGGACATATCTTCAGCAGGAGAAGACAAGTTCAAGCCAGCTTGTCAGCTCTTGCTGGACAGCAGAGCAAACGGCATCTGTGAGGGCCCTGTCCAAAGACGAGCCTTTGAAATTAGCCTTCCGACTTAGGGTAGAACATCAAACATCAGAGCTGTTGGATGGCTTTGACAAAATGGCATGCAAAGAGGAGTTGGTCCACCTGCTCCAAGATGCAGTGGTGCCCACATGTGTGTATCATGATTTTCACAGGCAGGGTGACAAATGAAATCTGCCCTCCATTGCTGTTGCCATGGGTGAGTTGGTACAGTTCAACACAAGAGGCAAACAAGACTCTTTGACGTCCTTCCAGATGCCCCTTCCCTTCAAGGATTCCGACCTGGACCCTCAGACCATCAAAAGGGAGGAACAGCAGCAGAAGCAGTTGGAAATCCCAGTTATCCAGTCAGGACTCTGAGGGTGATCTCTTCAGCCTCATCATCTGTCACAGCAGAGGAAGCAACTGGCCCATTGGTGGTAAATAAAAGTAAGCTGGGGTCTCCAGGTCTCAGCTCTCCACAAGACGGCTGCTAAAGTCAAAGGCAACAAGGCCGACAACTCCACAGTCTGCCTCCACCCTGCTGCATATGTCCTGACAGCACTGCCAACATAGTAATAGGTCAAGAAAAAGTAAATTTTGATTACGTGGATGGACACTGTATGGTATGCAAATATATTCACACTTGCACTAAATAATGCTGAGTGTTATCTTTCAGCAACATTGGCTTTGTGAACGCAATACACCATCGTACCTCCCCACCAACACATGCTGTTGAGCTACACGTAGCCATATCATGAGTGACTCAGCAGGAAGAAGTGTCTATGGCAGGGACATCTACAGCCTCATGCAAGCCCACACATGTGCATTCACTGACCATCATGCTCATCATTCTCCTGAGCTTTTCCAATGCTGCCTGAGGTTCTTGTTCACTTGCGGAGCTGACCAGCATTTCAGTCCTCCCATTCCATGCTTCGGACCATGTGTCTGTGATTACTTCAGTTTTTGGAAAGATGAACTTTGTGACATTCTCTGCCTCCTCATTCCTCTCCTTTTCCTCCCACAACACCACCTTCAACCTCCCCTCATTACTCTTCAGCTCTGGCCCCTCTCCTTCAACAATGTCCTCATGAACATGCATATTCCACACTTCCCAGAACACTCCACACCCATCCACATTAACTCGCAGACCTCTTCCTCCTCACCCCCAAGGATTGTGTCAGTTCAGAGTCTTCACCAAGCATCCTTGTCGTCCCTTTGACGGTAAACGATGCATCTTCACCCTCCCAGCTTCCTCTGTCCCATCACAATCACCATTCTTCACTTCCATGCCACCCTCAGTTCGGTCTACAAAGGCAGACATTAACTCCACAAACTCATCCTTGTACATTCATTTGGACATTTGCCCTCCTCATACTCCTTCCTCTCCTGTCACTCCTTCATCTGCCCTTATTCCTTCACAACTTCATATTCCTTTCTCCCCTGGACACAGCCACTTCACTGAACTCCCTCCCCAACTTCTTATCCCATGACTCCTACCTCCACCCTTACTCTTTCACCCCTCAATTCTCAGTTACACTTTTCCTCCTTTACCCCCACCATGATATCTATGTCCATAATTGCATCCTTCTCCTCCCCAAGATACATTTATCCGACCAAACTCTCTTCCCCCTCCCAGCTTCATCCCTCCCCAACACCTTCATCACCTCTCCCAGTTTGACACCCCCCACCGCTCCCAGCTTCTCCATCCCTTCATCCTCCCCTTTCCAGCTTCGCTCCCAATTTTCTAACACCTTCCTCCACTCCACTCCTTACACCACATCCCTACCAGGATTTGGAAGTCCTGAAGCAAGTCCAAGAAGTCAGCAGAGACTATGGAAAATGCTGCCACCCCTTGGCAAAGACACAAAGTTCCAAAGCAAGTCTAACATCAGCGAAGCTGCAGTGTGGACACTTACCACCTTCTGAGAAGCAACACGGGCATGAGGATCCACCACCATTCCAGGTGACGTGCTCCCAGAGTCTGGGGGATCTTATAGAGACTTACAAGATAATGAAGGGGCTAGATAGGGTAGAGGTAGAGAGATTCTTTCTGCTTAGAATTAGAGGGCACAGCCTCAAAATAAGGGGGGGGGGGGGGGGGGTTGCAGTTTAGAACAGAGTGAAGTTCCTTCTGAACTCAAAGGGCGGTGAATCTGTGGAATTCTCTGCCCATTGAAGTGATGGAGGCTACCTCGTTGAATATATTTAAGACACGGGTAGATAGATTTCTGATAGACAAGGGAATTAAGGGTTCTGGGGAGAAGGCAAGAAATGGAACTGATCCACTTCAGATCAGCCATGATCTTATTGAATGGTGGGGCAGGCTCAAAGGGCTAGATGGCCTACTCCTGGGATATAGATAAAGTAAACAGTGGCAGGCTTTTTTCTAGATTGGACACAAATGTCACGAGGGGCCATGGACTTAAGGTGATGGGGGAGAGGTGTAATTTGGATGGTAGAGGTTTTTCCACACAGAGGGTGGTGGGGGTATGGAATGCACTGCCAAGTAAGGTGGTGGAGGCAGGCACGCTGGACTTGTTTAAGGTTTACTCAGATAGACACATAAGCGAAATAGGGATGGAGGGTTATAGGAGACTGTTTTAAATAAGGATCAGAGTATCGGGACGTTCCTGGAAATCAACTGTTATGTGTTGATGTTTATCTCTTTCACTCCGCAGGTGCGTCGGTCCACTTTGTTTTCTAAAGAGGGGCATACATGCGGTGGGTCATGTGTGGGCTGCCCTTGGATGTTTCGAGAGTAGCCTAGTACTTCGCGTCGTTTGTGTACGCTTAAAATTGGACCAGCAGATGGGCACCACGACAGCTCAGTGACTATCACTGTTTGCTGTGCAGATATATGGATTTGGGCCAGTGTCTGTGGGAGTTTGTGCGTTCTCTTTGTGGTTGCGTGGGTTTCCTCCGGGTGCTCTGGTTTCCTCCCACACCCCAAAGATGTACTCTTAGGCTGATTGGTGTAACAAACTGTCCCTAAATTATTCTCCCCTTAATCTGGTTTCCAATGGGGGTACCATAAGTATAGACATGGGTCAAGGATGGAGGAGGAAAAACACATTGTTAAGATGGCGGCGCGGGCTCGTTGGGCCGAAGGGCCTGTTTCCTGTGCTGTGTTGTTCTTTGTTCTATTTCTTATGTTCAGACCTCTTCTTCTCTGAGGATGCCCATGATGTGAACAAAGTCCAAAGGTTAAGTCACAACACTACATGGCATATTGGTCAAGGCATGTTCTGGGCTGGTGTGATTTCCCACTGGTGTTACAAAAAGAGAAACAGAAATGGGGGAGACGGGGAAAGATTTTGGTCAGGCCTTCAGCTGCAGCTCATTAACAGGGTGCAAACTGGGTTCATACTGGGTGCTAGTCAGAAATCATGATTAACTTGAAGTTTCTGGAAGATATAACAGAAAGGGTTGATGAAGGGTAATGCTGTTGATGTTGCACGGATATCAGGGGGCATTTGAAACAGCTCCACAAAACAGACTTATGAGAGAGGTTATAGCTCATGGAATAAAAGGCACTGTAGCATTGTGGATACAAAATTGGCTTAATAAGTAGAGAATAATGGTCAATGGATATTTTTTGAGCTGGAGGAAGCCGTGTAGTGGTGTTCCCCAGCTTTTGGTATTGGGACCTTGCTTTTCCTGGTATATATTAATGATCTAGTTCTTGTCAAGAAGGGGGACAATTTCAAAGGTGACAGATTGTACAATACTCCCGAGTTTTGTGCTATATGAAGAAAACTGTAGAACTTCAGGAAGACATAAACAAGTTGGAGGAGTGGGCAGATGGGTAGTAAATGAAGTCCAATGTGGAGGTGTGAAGTGATGGCAAGAAGAACATGGGGAGATAATACAAAAGGGTAAATTTATTAAAAATGGTGCAGCAGCAGTGGGGCCTATTATGAGGGGCTGGACAGAGTAGATAGGGAGAAACTTCTTGCTCGAGAAGGATCAAAAGAACGAAAAGGCATAAATTTAAATAATGCAGGTTCAAAAAGAAGCAAATATGATGTGAGGAAAACCATTTTCACACAATGGCCGGAATTTTACTGTCCTGCCCTGGGTGAGGGCCAGACCATGGAAAGGTCTGTTGATCTTGGGCAGGATTTTACGTTTTTGGGATGAGCAAGGCTGTAAAATTCTGCTAAATGAGTGGTTTGTGTCTGGAATGCACTGCCAGAAGTGTGGTAAAGGCAGGTTCAATTGAGGCATTTAAGAGGGCATTAAATTATTACTTGAATGGAAACAATGTGCAGGAGTGTGGGGAAAGGACAGGGGAATGATACCAAGTCATGATGCTGATTTAGAGAGCCAGTGCTGACAATGGGCCAAATGGCTTCCACCTGTAACAATTCTGTGATTCTGGAATTCCTGATGTGCCATGGCGGACACAGCAGAAGATCGAGTGGGGAAATTCATGCCCACAAGAAATCAATCCTTGAGCCTCCCGCTATTCAACCTGTCAGTGGGGGCATGGGAAAATTCCGCCCTTAATGTCCAGAGTTGACTATGGAGAAGTGAGGAGACTGATTGCTGGTGTCAGAAAGTTATAGAAAACATTAGAAAAATTAATGGCCAAGGAATAAACAGTAAGAAAAATATTATACAGGCATAAGTAAGTTAAAAAAATGCAAAGGGAAATTTGGAATACTGAAGTAGAGAGCATGAGGTAAAAAATAATTTTTAAGGCATCTAATTTTTCATAGTGATCAACTTTAGAATGAATGGAGGGATGGGTGGGTGCAAGGAAGGAGTTAATCAAACTGTTTTGAAATGTTCCAATTTATTTGTCTTCCAGCTGTGATAATGTTAATCTGGTTTGTTAAACAGAAAAAATTACTTGCATTTATAAAGCATCTTTCCCAACCGCAGGACCTCCCAAAATGCTCTACAACCAATACCATTATATTAGAGAGAAGACAAAAGCTGATCTCTGCACATGCTGCCACAAACAGCAACAAAACAAATGACCAAATCAATAGTTCCTGAATTTTGTTTGAGGCACAAATGTTGGCCAGGGCACTTAGAGAACTCAATAGTGATTTTTTAAATAGTACCATGGAATCCTACACATCCATCTGTGGAGGCAGATGGAATCTCAGTTTAATGTCTCATCTGGAAGACAGCACTTCACAGGGATTAGCCTAGATTATGTGCTAAATCTCTGGAATGGGAATGCACAAGCTTATATGTCAAAAGTATCATTCTCAAATGCTAATATCTTAAAATAATTGTAAATGTAGTAAGATAGTGACCTCTGATCATTTGAATGGAGACTGACACTTAGCAGCGTTAAGTTTTAATATGTAGTAACCACCTGCCTAATGAGAAATTAATTGGAGGCACATCATTGCACACATGCTACAAGTTTCAGGAGGACTGTAATCAATGGTATGCCTATGACATCAACAGTCAACCCTGTAAAAGGAAACAGGCTCATTGTGAAGATAATTTATCAATAAGAAAATTTAGGTCATTTTAACAATTCATTCTGAAAGACAAACCTATATATAGCGGGTTTTACAACCACTGGATGTTTCAAAGCACTTTACAGCCAATGACATACATTTGAAATATAATTGCTGTTGTCATGTGGGAATCACAGCTGTCAATTTTTGTACACAGCAAACTTACACAAACAGCAATGTAACACTGACCAGATTACTTTTTTTTTGCAATGCTGATTGAGAGATAAATATTGGCCAGACACCAAAGACAACCCCCTGCTCTTCTTCAAAATATGATGGAATCTTTTACTGCTGAGTCACCAAGGGGACTTGGTTAACATCTCATCATAAAGATGGCACCAACAATGCAAGGCTCCCTCAGTAGTGCGCTGAAGTATCAATCTTGATTTTGTTGTTTTAGTCCTGGAGTGAGACTTGAACGTAGATTCTCACATCTCAGAGATAAGAGGGGGGTGCAAATGTTGCTACCAATGCGATAATTTATTGCCAATGTTTAGTGACTCTTGAAAAAGTTGCTGTTAAGTTGTCTTCAGGACCTATTGCAATCCACAATAAGTTCCATAATTTCAATCCAGTGACCATAAAGGAACCGCGCTGTGTCACCAAGTCATGATGATGAGACTTGGAAATGACAGTGTTCCTGTGCAAGCAAATAACACACCTCCCAATTCCCCAAAGCCTGTCCACAATCCACACGGCACAATTCAGGAGTTTGATGGAATACTCTCCTCTTGCCTGGATGGGGATAGCTTCAAAACACTTGAAAACTTGACACCATCCATGACAAAATGGCCCTCTTGATTGGCGTCAAATCCACAACATTAACTCCCTCTACCACCAAGGTACAATAGCAACAGTAAGTACCATCCACAAGATGCACTGCAGGAACTCACCAAGAATCCTTAGACAACCAAACCCACAACCATCTAGGACAAAAGCAGCAGGTGACACGTGGGAACACCACCATCTGGAAGTTTTCCTCCAAGCCACACTCCATCCTGCCTTGGAAATATACAGTCACTGGGTCAAGATCATGGAACTCACCCTCTAATAGCACTGTGGGTGTAGCTACACCACAGACTGCAGCAGTTCAAGGCAGCTCACCCCCATTTTCTCAACTGCAATTAGGGATGGACAATAAATGCTGGCCCAGCCAGCAAAGCCTGCAACCCATGAATTATTAAAAAAGTGTTAACTTTCAAGTGTTGCAGCTTCAGCCAGGCAATAGAGTATTCACCCATCACACTCTTAACCTGCACCATGCAAGTGGTGGAGAAGCTTTGGAGAATCATGAGGTAAGCCACTTGCTATAAAATATCCAGCCTCTGCTCAATGACCACAGTATTTACATGGCCGGTTCATCTAAGTTTCTGGGTGACCCATATTGTGTCAATGATGGTGGATTCTTCAATGGCAATTTCACCAAATGTCAAGAGAAGGGATCTCTTCCGGAGATCTAAGCCTTGTAACAACTAATAAAAATGGCCAGATTTGTCTTTCTCACATTGAAAATGAATGGCCTCACATTTCTTCATATTGAACTCCATCTGCAAATTAGGGCAGCTCGGTGGCACAGTGGTTAGCACTGCCGTCTCACAGCGCCAGGGACCCGGGTTTGATTCCCAGCTTGGTGGAGTTTGCATGTTTTTCCCACGTCTGCGTGGGTTTCCTCTGGGTACTCCAGTTTCCTCCCACAGCCCAAATGACATGCTGGTTAGGTGCACTGGCCATGCTAAATTCTCCCCAAGTGTACCCAAATAAGGTGCTGGAATGTGGCAACTAGGGGATTTTCAAAGTAACTTCATTGCAGTGTGCATGTAAGCCTACATGTGACTAATAAATAAACTTTACTTTTACATACATCTTTCTGTTCCTTTATTAAAATCATTAATCTATGACAGAAGAAAAACATCCAAGTGCAGATCCCTATTTAGAGAATTCACCCTTTATCCACCATCCTCATCTCTTACCTCCTGACCAATTACCAATCAACGTCAAACTGCCTCCAACGCCACCTGCTCTCACTTTTGGTAATATAATCACTGGCACAGAACCTCATCGACTGCCTTCTAAAAGTCTGTACAGACAACATCCAGAAACATTCCCTTGCCCACCATGGCAGTGACTTCTCCTTAAAATTCAGCTAGTCAATTCATTTCATAAATCCAACTGAGGGTTCATAACTTGCTGATATAAATTCTAGTCCATAGAACCACAGAAAAGTTACAGCTCAGAAACAGGCCTTTTGGCCCTTCTTGTTTGTGCCGAACCATTTTTTGCCTAATCCCACTGACCTGCACTTGGACCATATCCCTCCACACCCCTCTCATCCATGAACCTGTCCAAGTTTTTCTTAAATGTTAAACATGACCCCGCATTTACCACTTTATCCAGAGCTCATTCCACACTCCCACCACTCTCTGCATGAAGAAGCCCCCCCCCTAATATTCCTTTTAAACTTTTCTCTTTTCACCCTTAACCCATGCTCTCTGGTTTTTTTCTCCTTTAGCCTCAGTGGAAAAAGCCTGCATGTATTCACTCTATCTATACCCATCAAAATCTTATACACCTCTTAACAAATCTCCCCTCATTCTTCTACGCTCCAGGGAGTAAAGTCCTAACCTATTCAATCTCTCTCTGTAACTCAGCTTCTCAAGTCCTGGCAACATCCTCCTGAACCTTCTCTGCACTCTTTCAACCTTATCTACATCCTTTCTGTAACTAGGTGACCAAAACTGTACACAATACACTAAATTCGGCCTCACCAATGCCTTATACAACATTACCATAACAGTCCAACTTTTATACTCGATACTCCGATTCATAAAGGCTAATATACCAAAAGCACACTTTATGACCCTATCCAGCTGTGACGTCACTTTTAGGGAATTCTGTACCTGTATTCCCAGATCCTTCTGTTCATCTGCACTCTTCAGAGTCCTACTATTTACCCTGTACGTTCTACTTTGGTTTGTCCTTCCAAAGTGCAATACCTCACATTTGTCGGCATTAAATTCCATTTGCCGTTTTTCAGCCCATTTTTCTAGTTGGTCCAAATCCCTCTGCAAGCTTTGAAAACGTGGTGATTTGAAGCATAACATAAAGCATTTGATCAAATTACTTTTAATATTAAACAAAGGATGTTGAGCTGCCTTGAAACACCTATCTGTTTCATGAAAATCAATGAAAATGTTACCATAGATGGCAAAGGGAAAATAATTCTCCATTAACAGTAAAACACAAGAAACCAAACTTGTTCAAATGATTTTTTGTAACTTTAAAAAAGTACAGTCACATTAAAATAGAATACACAGCTATAAAACTGCTGCAGATTACTTAAGAAAATAGTGTGAATATATAAATTCTACAGTATTTACCACTGCTGATATATTTCAGGTAGCAGGTTCATTTGCTCCATTTCATTTAACATACACTATACAGCCAATGTCCATATTAAAGACTCATGATTAAGACTGAAAGGATTATTACAAATAATTACATATTTCAACATGGATTTTTCTGCAATTGTTTCATCAAGCGAAAAGTTGAGCAGGAAATTAACAGTTTGAATTTATTTATTCAGATCAGAATGTCTAAGTGTTATACTGATAATTTAATTTCCACATTTGATTTGTGTATATAATATATACATACACACATACTCATACACATATACACATAGTAGTGTTGTTTTACATACATGTGGTCAGTCAGTTGATAATGTGTTTGAATCAGTGTTTAATTTGAATGTTCTTTCAGTGTTTTTCTACTCTGATGAAATATTTTAAACCCCGGCCCAATCTGCCTGCAAACAGGCACCATCTGCAGCATATATATATTCTGCTCCTTTCTAATTAAAACCATTAAAAAAGTCAATTCTACATTTACGTTATGGGATACAACTAGCTTCCTGGAAATAAGTTGAGCATCATTAGAAAATGAATCAAAAACCTGCAGTCATAAATTCAAAGGAAACTGGTCCAAAAACCAACCTCATCCTGGTTCAGGAATCCATCAATACCACTTTAGCTACCAGCCAAAACAAGAAAATGTGTTAATCATAATCATATGGTTGGACTTATCAGACATTCAATGATGTTTTAGAAATACTGGAGGGAAATTAATTCCTGCTAAGGATAAAACATTAGTTAATTTGCAATAAAACTTTTTTTTTGCACAAATCACCTGCCATGATGCATCTGGTCACAATTAAAAGTGATGTAAAACCCAATGCGCACTAACATTACAAAAATATTTATGGTTCTGTATTGCATTTCATTTGCTGTACTTACTTTTTCCTTATCAAGTTAGCTCAAATGCAATGGTACTGGTCTCTATGCACTCTTCAACATTTCTGTGCAAGTGTAGCGAGAAAGAACATGATTTTTATTGTCCACGACAAAATTACTCAGTAAGAAGTCTCCCAACACCCCAGGTTAAAGTCCAACAGGTTTATTTGGCAGCACTAGCTTTCAGAGCCTCAAACCCCTTCTTCACATGAAGAAGCTGAAGAAGGAGCTTGATGCTCCAAGAGCTTGTGCTGCCAAATAAACCTGTTGGACTTTAACCCGGTGCTGTGAGACTTCTTACTGTGCTAACCCCTGTCCAACGCTGGCATCTCCACATCATAACAATATAACTACCAGGCCAGGCTCAAAAGAAAATGCAGTCCAGGTATATTTTTTGGAAATTATTAAATATGAGGTCACAAAAGTGACCTGGGGAAATTCTCAGCATACTCTAGAACTTCAGACCAAAAAACGGCAACAAATATTGCTGAATGAATCAATTTTTAAAATAATACATGTCAGGGTTACACATGAACGATTCCAGGACCGAGCTGGATAGTGGGAAGACAACAACGGATTGTAAGCCAATTCCTTAAGCATCTTATTATTCAGGAACATTGTAGAACATCACTTAAAATGCATGCTTCAATCTGCTGTAGAAATGGATTCAAATCTCTTTGCTTTGGCATTAGAACACCACCCGGATATGCTCAATAAACTTCAGTTGAAGGGGTTAATGCTGTGTTGATTGGTGGTTTTCTATCAGATTTTGTAAATTTTGGTAACTAGATTAACTGGAGAAATACCACTGTATTTTGTTAGGAAATTGTCAGAATTAGAAACCTCACCCAAAATTTTAAACTATGCTACAAACTTATTTTCTATGACTTCTTAAATACAGATCTATTTTAAAAGTCAGAGATTTTTTACTTTAACACTGTTCGCGTCACTTTTTAAAAAGGAGGCAGCCAGTGTTGTTTTAAAGCAATACTGATTCAGGAATGGTTCTTCTATCCGTCTGAGGTTTTCCATAATATTGGGGACCAAATTGAGTTGTATTTGGATATCTTGTTTGTGCATGTGGATCAGGATATGGTGAAGTTCTATTATACATGTTGCTGCCAGCTAAAGCCACACCTTGGTAGCTAAACTCTGGGACAGGCGTCTGCTGTGCATTTCGAAAACTGGGTGATCGTTGCATATTTCTTCTGTACCTTATGTCAGTTCCCTGATTCCAGTGTTGGTCATATTGCTCTTGCTTTCTTCTGGAATGTTGTTGGTATTCAGGTGAATGCTGTTGTGTACCTTCATATGGAGCTGTTTGTCTTACATAGTTGGTTGTGTTCACTGAATCATATTCTCCTCGCTGGTCTAAAGATTGTGCCGCAGTTCTGAATGATTGTGAAGAATTAGAAAATTGGCGGTTAAGGGTGAAAGAGTTCATTCTGCTGTCTTGATAGTCTGGCAAATGTGCTAGCTTTGTACCATGAGGCCTATTGTCATGATTTGTTCGATCTCCAGACATATTGTAACTGTACTGTGGCATGTTTTTAGCTCTGGTGGGTGAATACTGTGGCAGGCTACCATGGTACCCAGGAGGGCTAGAGTAGGACGGTGGCAAAGAAGGTTGCCGCTTTATTAAAGATCTTTGGTTGGAATTTACAGATCCAGAATGAGTCCTTGGAGGTCGTGCTTGAGAGTTTGTCTGGCTTGATAATGGTGCAGGCGATAGCCTTGAAGGACTGGTGTTTTTCGACATGGCTTCTCGAGATAGAGCATTATGTAGTACGACCCCACGCTCTCTCTCTTCAACCATCTCCTCGGCACGATTTTCACATTCATGATCCACCCCAGGAACATTGTCATATTGGGAAGCATTTGAATCTCTCTTTGTTTCATCAACTTCAATAATCACTGCTTTTCTTCTACCCCCAAGTGTCTCCTCTGGGCTGGATGGGGAGCTTGGTGCGTTAGAGCTTCCAGTTCTGCTCTTCTCATCCATAGAATGTTTTGAAGTTGCTTCTGAAATTTTTAAGCCTGAAGGTTTGTTCCACTTGGGTGCAAAATCTCTCCTAACAGTTGGGTTAGCATTTGAGTTCTGGTTAGCAGTAGCATTGTTAAGTTGTTTAGGATTGTTATGAACCAATGCATGCTGTGGTGGAAGCCCATGCTGCTTTTTCACATCAAGATCTGGCAGAACTTTCACTTTGCCTCCCTGATTTTCCAAATAGTCCACCCTTTGTGATTTACCAGTTGGCTTTTCCAAAGAGCTCTTTCCATGCCTGTTGTCAGGTTGTTTCTCCTGCAGTTTCTCAGCTGATGTCTTTCTGTCTTTTCTCTTTGAAGCTGAAGGTCCTACTTTAGCTGCGTTGTTTTGTCCATTGATCATGTGATTGCGAACAGGTAGTTCCTGGTGCTCCGTGGATATCTGGCCAAGTGATTTCTGTGGAAATTCTTCAGGTTTACCTGAAAATGAATATTGGAGTACAGTAGTTAGAAAATAATGCAGATATCCCATTTTCAAGTTGATATTTCTCATTGTGTTAGAAATGAACATTTTTTTCACGTAGATGTTACTAGGTTACAAATATCAATTAACAGGGAAAGTACAACGTTCAATATTTTACAACACCTCCTTAACAGTAAACTTTCAAATTGAAATTCTCTTCTTTCCGTCTTCCCCCAACAGGACACCAAAGCCCAGAATTTCACCCCTAGGTTAGCTGAGCAGAGATGAGAGAATTCCAAGCTCTACAAACCCGATCTTTAAAAATGGTGACCTGCAGTTCTGATTTTCATTCTGGGTGAAGGCAGGTCTCCCACCCCACCGCACTACCCATTCGTAAGCTAACACACAATACACTGTGGTGGACGCTGTGGGACTGTAAGGTTATGAAGCTTGAAAGCAACATTTCATTAGAATCTTTCAATCCTCAAGTGTGCAACTACATCCTAACATGTGTTTTTTAAATTATGCAAATAAAGTATATAGGGCAGTTTCATTTGGCTTGAGCTGATTTTGCATTATTGATACAAGACTTAGGGCAGGCAATTGGCAGCAGAGGAAAAAAAAATCATTATTTGAACAAATTTGGTGATGCAAATTATGATGTATAGAAAATATGAGAGTTATTTTACCCGACATCATGAAGATATATCTGCTTCAAGCTCACATTGTAGCTTGGTGAGCACGTTCTAACACTGCTATTAAAATCCTAATGGTCAGGGTACTATAGACGACTTCCAAGTTTAGGGAAAGCAAACCACAAAAACAGATCAAACCAGCTGGGAGTTTATCCTCGAAATTTATTCACTGGCCTCTTATATAAAAGCGCAAAGTACGAAAATAAGACAAGAAATGACTGGACTTTGCTGGGTTAACTATCTGCAATGGCTGAAAAGACTAAGCACTTAAAAACAATGAGCCACTTATATAAGATAAAAGGGAAATAAAACATAAGAAGTATCTTGTAAATTGCAACAGTCTCTTATTTTAAAGTATTGGTTAACTGAATCTAACGACAAAAATCAAATAAAAACACGTCTCCGGAAAACAAGTTTAAGAAGGCAAAGACAAATCTACCAGCCAGCAAGAATGCTTCCATCAGTTAGTAATACTGTGCCAGAGAGCAGTACATCAAAAGGGTGTGTTTGAAACCCTTTTGGGATTGAATCAGGTCTGGCAACATACTGAGGAAGTTCTTCATTGCTGAAGATGCGAGGTTTTAGTGATTTCCCTTCTGTTTGGTCAGGTGACTTGGTCACTTGATATCCCGTGGCACTATTCAAGGAAGAATTCTCTAGGAATCAAATCAATGTTCATAACCCATTACACCATCAGATAAACTGTTCCTGGATCTCAGTGCCAGTTTGTGGCATTGCAATGGAACAAAATTAGTGCTCTGCTACTTTACACAAACGTCACTCAATTTAAAGTAATTTGCTTTGTGGGAAGTTTTTCAGGCATTTTGATAGTGAATTGCTCCAGCTCTTAACATCTGCTCTGTCAAAATGTTACAGTACAATGTTTGCTCAAATTCTCAGACTGGCATAATTTGTGGAATTGTATGAAATAGCAGGACAAACTATTTTGTTACTGTAAAACCTCAGCAGCTCTGACAGCATCTGAGGGGAGAGAATAGGCATGATGTGGAGATGCCAGCGTCAGACTGGGGTAAACACAGTAAGAAGTCTTACAACACTAGGTTAAAGTCCCACAGGTTTATTTGGTCGCAAATGCCACGAGCTTTCGGAGCGCTTGCTACTGCTTCGCCAGGTGAACGGGAGATCTTTTCACAAACAGGGCATATAAAAGACACAAACCCAATTTACAGAATAATGATTGAAATGTGAGTCTTTACAGCTAATCAAGTCTTAAAGGTACAATGTAAGTGGAGAGCACATTAAGCACAAGTTAAAGAGATGTATATTGTCTCCAGACAGGACAGGACATCCAAACAGGACAAAACTCGCATTTCAATCATTATTCTGTAAATTGAGTTTGCGCCTTTATATGACCTGTTTGTGAAAAGATCTCCCACTCACCCGAAGGAGCAGCAAGTGCTCCAAAAGCTAGTGGCGTGTGCTACCAATTAAACCTGTTGGACTTTAACCTGACGTTGTAAGACTTCTTACTGGGAGAGAATAGAGCCAATGTTTAGGTCTAGATAACCCTTCGTCAGAGCTGATGTGTCTGACCTGCTGAGATTTTCACACATTTTCTGGTTTTGTTTCAGATTCCAGCATCCGCAGTATTTTGCTTTCATTTTGACTGGACCTGTTTGCTTTGCCTGACGTAAGGTAATATAGAATTAGAGAAGTTGGAGACATATACCAATATTTTATAAAACATTAAACAAGACAGATTTTGGCAGCCAAGCAGCAAGGTTTATCAATGGACTGAATGGCTGCTGCAGTTTAAAGCAGAATATTAATCATTCCTTTGACAGCATAAGCCTCATCTCAACCAGGCTATCTGTAAATACACCATTCTGAGATAGTGAAAAGAAAAATGAATCAATCTGTGCTGCTCTCAAATACCTTCGACACTGGTCAATTCAGAGCAATGATCATAAAGGAGCTCCAATGCATAGTTTTAAAGGGGTTGGATAAAGTAGCCTGGAATTTATGATCCGAATGATGGCCAATCAGCTATCATTACAACTGTGAAACTAACAGTAATTTCTGGCATCTGCACTTGTGCATTTAAAACAGAAATCCAGAATTTGCTATCAGAGATTCCTTACTCCTTCATCGAGTATGATAAAGTTACCACAGATAACAATCTTTACAGATCACTTAAACTCATGTCAACTCTGCCTCACTGTGACAACACTATAAATTTAAATCCTGAAAAAGTTATTCCTGGTTGAAAGATGTGTAATAGCCAACAAAGCCATTACTGTTGAACAACCTCTCTGGTTCTCTAATTATGTTTCTTGAATGATGTGCAACAAAGTGTATCGAATGACAATTACTGCCAACCAACATGTCTGGTCTTGAAAATCAGATTTTATATTTGTGAAATGTTAAACTACATCATGATAAAAATTTAATAGGTTTTAATACAATGACTTAACTTTATGATATTTCAGCTTCTACTTTATTTGCAAATGTATGTCCTAATCATTAATTACTTAAAATTACTTAAAAGTAAATGATAGTATATTTTGTTTCCTGGTTTACGGTTTGTGAATTCTTGTGCATGATTTGGCTGCTTGGTCTGCCTAATGACGCTGTGACTGAATGCCAGGAGATTGCCTAGACTTGGTGCTAGTTATCATAAGAACATAAGAAATAGGAGCAGGAGTAGGCCATCTAGCCCTTCCAGCCTGCCCCGCCATTCAGTAAGATCATGGCTGATCTGAAGTGGATCAGTTCCACTTTCCCGCTTTCTCCCCATAACCCTTAATTCCCTTGCCTACCAGAAACCTATCTACCCATGACTTAAATATATTCAGCGAGGTAGCCTCCACCACTTCAATGGGCAGAGAATTCCAGAGATTCACCACCCTTTGAGGGAAGAAGTTCCTCCTCAACTCTGATCTAAACTGTCCCCCCCCCCCACCTTATTTTGAGGCTGTGCCCTCTAGTCCTGCTATCCTTTCTAAGCGGGAAGAATCTCTCTACCTCTACTCTATCTATCCCCTTCCTTATCTTATATGTCTCTATAAGGTCCCCCTCAGCCTTCTCAACTCCAACGAGTACAGACCCAGTCTATTCAGTCTCTCTTCATAGTCCAACCCCCTCATCTCCGGTATCAGCTTGGTGAACCTTCTCTGCACTCCCTCCAAGGCCAATATATCCTTCCGCAAGTGCGGCGACCAAAACTGCACACAGTACTCCAGCTGCGGCCTCACCAGTACCCTGTACAGTTGCAGCAAGACCTCCTTGCTTTTATATTCTATCCCCCTCACTATAAAGGCCAACATTCCATTCGCCTTCTTGATCACCTGCTGCACCTGCAGACTGGATTTTTGCGATTCGTGCACAAGGACCCCCAGGTCCCTCTGCACCGTAGCATGCTGCAGCTTTTCGCCCTTTAAATAATAATCTTTCCTACAATTATTTCTACCAAAGTGGATAACCTCACATTTGCTATTATACTCCATCTGCCAGGTCCTCGCCCACTCACTCAGCCTATCCAGATCTCTCTGCAGACTTTCCACACCCTCCACGCAATTTGCTTTTCCACTCATCTTCATGTCATCAGCAAATTTTGTTACCCTACACAGCTCCCTCCTCCAGATCATCTATGTAAATGGTAAACAGTTGAGGCCCCAGCACCGATCCCTGTGACACTCCACTAGTCACCAACCAGAATAGCACCCATTGATTCCAACTCTCTGCTTCCTATTAGACAACCAATCCTCTAGCCATGCTAACAACTTAGCCCCAACTCCGTGCACCCTAACCCTTTGCAGCAACTTTTTGTGAGGCACCTTATCAAATGCCTTTCGGAAATCTAAAAAGACCACATCCACCGCTTCCCCTCTGTCTACTGCACTAGTCACATCCTCATAGAAATCCAATGACATACATCAAACAAACATTATCAAACAAACATTAAGAAAATCTGAAATCCACATCACAGATTTTTGGATCTTTGTGGCAGCTGTCTGAGTTCAATGGCACTTGAGTTCACTGTTGCTGACTGCAGAATCTGGGCCATCATCTTCTTGAAGTAGTGCATTTTGCTCTGCACCCCATTCCCCACCAATCACAACACCAACTCCCAAACCGTGCCCCCATCTCCACAGTGAAAAAACCTTGAGCTAATTTGTGCCCCAAATCCCTCCTGATCTTCAAGATTCTCGAAATCTAACCAACCAAGCAGGTCTCCTTTAGCTTCCTCTGCTTGTGCTAGGATCTGATTTCACACCATGAAGCACGTAGGCTGTTTTGTGATCATAAAAGGACAAATGTGAACTGTTTTAAGAACCTTTGCATCAGAGAATATCTCCCAGTGGGCTGAGAGCAAATCGTCTTCAGGAACGATTGAATAAATGATGCCAAAAGCATCATTGTTCCACCACTAAGTTAATAGTTAAACACATTTTTGAACATTTCTTAAAATGTTTTAGTAAATAAGTTGCCCATTAGGCACCAGACGCAAGCGGGCACTTATGATCTTTGCAATGAAAGATCTGTCAAATTCAAAAGTATTATTTGAGAAAATATTTTTTGATACTAGGGGAAGGATGCTATGTCATCTTATGCATTTTATTTATAAATGGCTGACTTGTAATATGCTATATGAAATTCATAATCATACACATTCAAACTGACAACACAATGATAGTAGCACCCAACGCTAAAAGCCAAGTATTCACGCAAAGCCAAATTTGTCAAACATTACTCCCATTTGCACACTTTCAACAGGGGGACCGCTGCCAAATTATTCTCATTTTCTCTGGGAAACCCATGAATGACAGAAAGACACAAAAGATGCGCAATGAAGGGGCTGCAAGAAAAGCGACTGATGGTACGATATTAATGGTTGCAACTGGAGGATCTTTCTTACATATAAGTGCAACATAAATTGTCAGGATCCAAAAAGGGATGAAAAGGCCATGCCCAACTCAATGTGGCCATGCATGATTTCACAGATCTTTTTCCCACATCAATGGAATTTTGCAACAAAACTAATGATATCTGAAATAGATTTGGATTAAGATTTGGATTATTGGTAATATCATGGATCAGATCTACTTTGCGAGATTAAGGACCAAACTAGTACCAGAGTTTAACCACCCTTACTGTCAAATACAAGCAAAGTATGCAGTGGGAAGATTTATGAGCATTGCTAACTACTCTGAAACCTGATGTGGAGATGCTGGCATTGGACTGGGGTGGGCACAGTAAGAAGTTTCACAACATTAATTTGAAGTCCAACAGGTTTATTTAGAATCATAAGCTTTTGGAATGCTGTTGCTTTATCAAGTGAATCAGTGCTCTGACAGCCCGTGATTCCAATTAAACCTGTTGGACTTTAACTTGGCATTATGAGATTTTTTACTGTACTCTAAAACCTGTAATTATTTGAATATTACACACCATTTGAGAATTTCAAAATACTATCTGTATAAATTTATAAATTTGTAAAATCAACGTTCTGTCTGATGTGACTTTCTCCAGCAGCTCTCCCGCAAGTATTGCTGGGAATTGTCAGAAATGAACATCCAACTGTTTAGTCACAGGCTGTCAATATTAAACGTTAATAGCCTTACTCTCAGGTTTAGGTTAATACTCCAATTCACAGTGAGAAAAAAAATGAAAAGGGTAGCAAAAAGTGAGCGAGAAAGGAGGGAAAGTAACACATGGAAATAACCTGTGTAGCTAACCTTTATTACAATTCCAATTTATTAAATTCAGTTTACACTGTGTACATACACATGCATGTGTGTGCAAGTGCATGTGCAGGGGTGTTTATTGTGAAGAAATGGAACTTACGCAGTGCAATATGATGCTCTTTATACAACACAATAAACTTCTGATTCTATGGCCTGTAATATGTTTATTAATATTGCTTATCCTGAAGGTCTGGAACATTCTGAAGCAACCTTTAAATCCCTGAAGGTGTCCCATGGGGATATCTAGACCTTAATTTAATTTCTTATGCAAACTCCAAGAATTAACCAGGAACATCATCATTTAGAAATACTAAAGGTCTCTTGTTAAAAAGATGAGCCATTTTCCCAGATGCGGGCATCTAGAACCACGGGCACCATTTCAAAATAAGGGATCCTCCATTTAAGGAGATGATAGGGAGGAGGAATTTCTTTTTTCAGAGGATCCTTAGACTTTCGAATTCGCTTCCTCACAGAACAATGGAGGCTAGTCATTGCGTATATTAAAAGCTGAATTAGGCAGATTTTTAATTGACAAGGGAGGAGTTGAAGGCTATGGGCGACAGGTTGGAATGGAGTTGGAAGACCACAATCAGATCAGCCAGAATCTTATTGAAAGGTCGAACAGATTTGATGGGCCAAATATTATAGTCCTGTTCCTATTTTTTTATGATTCTGTTCTATTGCAAAATTCTGGTTTAAATTATTTGGCACTAAAATTGATACATAAAAGATTTTAATTATAACAATTCCTCTGAGACAAACATCACCTGTGTATTTTGAAAATTTCAAGAGGGCATTAATTTTAGCACTGAAATAATAAAATTCAGAGATTTAAAAATTGCAATTATCCAGAAGACAAAAATTTAGTATATGAACTATCAGTTACATGTAAACATTAGCAATTGTTTTGACAAAATCTCACTGGCAGATACAGATGCTTGTGAGCATGACTTTTCACAATCAGAAATGCATAAATGTGGGAAAAATTTAACCCTATTTTGCCAAACCAGCAAAACACAAAATAAAGAAAACAATCGTAATCTGTTTCCCCACCAACTGCTGCTGTAGAGGTGGAAGGGGCCCCCGGGCAGAGTGAGACGTTTGGTATCTGCCGATGAGGAAAGAAACAAAACAGTAGAACAGAAGTAGAAAGGAAGCAAGAGATCAGTAATGATGCAGAAACAATATCTGAAGGTCTTTTCAAAGTATTGAGTTCACGAAAACCTGATCAGAGAAAGTTTTTCAACTTGAAAGTTCATTATAAACTTCAAACTTGTATTGTATTCGACACCAAAAATTGCCAAAAATCAATCAAATATTTAAAATATTCTTCAAGGTACTTGAACACAAGTTGACAAATACAAAGTATTAGCCAGTGAATTGTAAAATAATAATTTATGAATTACTTATACGAAACACAAGCTAAATTATTGTTTTTTAATTAGCAAAAGCTACTTGTCAAAATCAATGCACTACAACTTTTTCAGGCTTAATACTAGTTTTGATCAGTTACAATCAAACATAGCTTTCAGTCACAGATAAATCACAAAGTGCCAGCATGTTACACCACATAGTTTCCCAAGGTAATAATACTAACATGAATACTACTTCTGAAGACTTTAAAAGATAAACCCAACTAAAACCATGTGAAACTGAGAATAAAACAATCCTACACTTGACACAATGGGCGGGATTTTATGGCCTCCCACATCCCAAAATCATAAAACCCTGCCCAAGTCAATAGACATTTCCGTTGTTCACCCCTCGACCACTCCAATTCCTGTGGCACGAGGAGCAGTAAAATTGTGGCGGATTAAGATGAACCGAAGGGAACCAAATAAAAGAAGACAAGATGAGGAAAACCCTGTAGCATTAAATATAAAAATTTGGAGCCTATATGAGCACCCCATTTACACAGACAACGAAAGGAACACCAGGATAAGACCATAGGTAGACATAAGATCAACATTAGAATATTAAGTAGGAAACCTTTTAATGCAATACCCTTGAGAATCAGAGGCACAGTTCAATTACATATTAAAATTATACTTAATAGTTCCCCCAACTCCCTGCTTTCCAAATACCACATTGAACACTTCAAGCGACTTTTTTCAAATAAGTTGCTGTTTTGGCAGCATGTTAAATAATACAGCAGGTTGACCAGTTTGTGAATCGATTAAAATAGAACATAGAAAGGACAGTAATTGGCAAGCTTTCCGCGGTTGTCAACACAACAACTAAAGCAATAGTGAACATTTTCATACTGTTATTCGCCTCCTTTCGAAAAATGTATTTTCAAAGGAGGTCTGGGGAGAGATGCAGTGATTTTAAAATCATTGCTCATCCTAAACAGCTCCGTGGCACAGGATTGTGCTCGATCAGCTGTTTTCAGGGACGTACAGAAACACGAATACAAATGCACATCTAGCTGGAGGACCATCAACTTGGTGAAACACGCTCTTTTATCTGCCTGAAACCTGCTGGTCTTCCAGTGAAAAGAGTTGCCCTCGACTGAGTGTTGCAGACTGGCACATTCCAAGATTTGGGTTATATGCTGAGGAACACACAAAAGTTTGGGGCAGCCGCCACAGGAGTGCAGTGGAGAAAGGTCACTGTCTAAAGGCCTTTCAGCCATAGCATATCAAGGGCTTTTACAGCAATTCCAGCCCCTCGGCTGTTACGTCTGACATGGAATCAACATTGTGAATACCAAGAATACTGAAATTGCAATGAGCTACCCCAGAGTGGAACAAGCTGGACAGATTTGAATTCTACTGCATTTTTGTAATCTTCAATTTGACACATTTTGCCTTCAGGCTATATGCCTGACATGCAACATGTTCTGTAAATATTACAATCATTTTGAGGCACCTGAAAATGGAACATGTCGTTTAAAGTCAAATTGAATTTTATTCCATATTCTCTACAAAACATTTTGACTTGAAAATTAATGTACTTTTAAAAACTTATGAATAAAACACATTTTTTAGGAAAAAATAAATGAATATTGTCAGTTCTTTGCATCACACACTTGTAATGGACAAATTTTCCTGCCACCTACTGGACATGAAGGATATAGCCTAGCTGATGGTTTTTGTTCATATGGCATTCAAAGAAGCAACAACAAAGGACGACTTCCTCACTCTTTTGCTACTCAAAGAGAGAACAGGAGGCCAAGGTTTTTTCAATGAATTTAAAAGATATGCGACTGGAAAAAAAATTCTGATCAAGGAACTCGTTTCATCACAACTGTTGGTGTACTGTCAATGCTGGGTGCCAATGCAGGCTTTGTTGTACTTAGTAAAAATTATCCTGAATTTCCCTTCTTTGTCAATTACCACTGTTAACCACCAACAAGCTCAAGCAAGCAAGGTTATTAACCTCTCTCATGTAATGACAGTTGTTGTCAAGATTCTCAATTCAATTCGTACCAGAGCTCTGCAACATCACTTGTGCAAATCATCACTTCACGAGTTTGAAGACCCCTACAGTGAACTAATCCCTCATGTAGATGTGAGGTGGTTAAGTCGAGGAAAGGTCCTCCAGAAATTTTTAAATCTGCTCCCTGAAAATTGTCACCTTTCTTAAATCAAGAAATGAGGCGTAGAGCGTGCTGTCAGGTAATACATGATTGTTAGACTTGGTGTTTCTTACGGGCATAAGTGCAAAATTGAATGTGTTCAAGTTGAAACTAGGTCTGTGGTCCTCCAAGTTAAACAACAAAATTACTGAGCACATCCCAAACCTGGAGAAAATCCAACAACAGGCCAAATAGGGTTTGAAAGGGTTCCATTCAAACAAATTCTGTGACCACCTGACAAATTAGCAAAGTAATTCAACAGAATTTCAGGAGTTAGACAAGATGGAACAAATCATTACGACGGTCTCAAATCTTTTTGTAAAGGAGACAGTGGAGAACTACTCCCTTAAAGGATGTAGATTGCCAAAGAACTAATGCATATGTTTTGCTAGTATTAATTTAAAACAAAGGGTTGACATACTAATTCCATCTGGAAGTGGAGTCTGTAAAAAGTAGTCATAACTTTATCTCAGCAATTAGAACTTTTCCAAACCATATTTAATTATTCAGCTTACTTGTCCAACATATCCCTCTACTGTGAGCACATACTGGTAGATGAAACTAATACTGTATCGCAGCGTAACACAACAGTGGGAGGCATGGTGGCACAATAGTTATCACTGTTGCCTCACAACGCCAGGGACCCAGGTTCAATTTCAGCCTCAGGTGACTGTGTGGAGTTTGCATTTTCTCTGTGTCTGCATGGGTTTCCTCCAGGTGCTCTGGTTTTCTCCCACAGTTCAAAGATGTGTGGGTTAGATTAATTAGTCATGCTAAATTGCCCCTTAGTGTCAGGGCAATTATCAGGGTAATTAAGTGGAGTTACAGAGAAAGGACCTGGGTAGGATTGTTTTCAGAGCAGGCTCAATTGGCCTCCTTCCCAATTGTAGTGATTCTATGATTTTGTCAGGATTTTAACTAAGTTATGATTTTTAACTTCAACTCTTCAAAATAAAACTAAAAGAACAAACAGTGTATGCCCTCAATCACGCACATTACGGCCTAAGAACATAAGAACATAAAAAATAGGAGCAGGAGTAGGCCATCCAGCCCTTCGAGCCTGCCCCGCCATTCAATAAGATCATGGCTGATCTGTCGCTGCTCAGTTCCACTTTCCCGCCCTCTCCCCATAACCCTTAATCCCCTCTCCTATCAAAAACCCATCAACCCGCGTCTTAAAAATATTTAGCGAGGCAGCCTCCACCACTTCAACGGGCAGAGAATTCCAGAGATTCACCACCCTTTGAGTGAAGAAGTTCCTCCTCAACTCCGTTCTAAACCGCCCCCCTTTTATCTTGAGGCTGTGCCCCCTAGTCCTATTGTCTTTTTTGAGCGGGAAGAGTCTCTCCACCTCTATCCTATCCATCCCATTCATCATCTTATACGTCTCAGTGAGATCTCCTCTCATTCTTCTAAACTCTAACGAGTACAAGCCCAGTTTATTCATCCTCTCCTCATAGCTCAACCCCCTCAACTCCGGTATCAGCCTAGTAAACCTCCTCTGCACTCCCTCCAAGGCCAAAATATCTTTGCGCAGGTGCGGTGCCCAAAAATGCACACAGTACTCCAGTTGCGGCCTCACCAATGCCCTATACAGCTGCAGCAAGACCTCCCTACTTTTATATTCAATCACGCACAAAGAACAAAGACTCACAAAATCAGAAAAACTCCATATGAAATCAGCATGCAAGCAGCTAAGCTGCTGATTGAGCAAACATATGTAAAAATAAGCTAATCTTCTATAATGTATAGTAATGTCATAAATGTATTGGTGATTATGCTAACTCAGTTATTCTGACTGGTTTAAAAATACACGGTCAGGAGGAAGTCCCAGTAAGCTGAACATGTATTTAAAGAGAGGGCTGGAAAACTATTTGCTGCTGTTATTACATTGAATAAAGTAACAAAATAAGATTTACAGAATCAGCAGATCTCAGTATGTAATTCTACCATTCTTGAGGGCAGTGTTAAAGGATATCAGATGAGGTGGAATTTCAAATAAGAAATAATGTAATTCAGAGTACATGAGAGCTAGAAATCCCAACTGTTGGTTCAGCAGCTAATACTGAAAACCACTGTGGTACAATACATAAATACACAAAGGGAGAGCTCAATTCCCACCAGGTGTTTGGTTAGTTTGCAAAAAAAACTGATGGTAGCGAAATCAACAAACCAGAATTTAAATTTTCTATTACTATTCTCCCGTTAAATTTAACTTCTTTGTACAATATGCCACAGATACGAAAATGGAAAGACAATGCAATTGTTGGATTTTACTTGAGCTGCTTTTGACCTGCTTGCTAAATGCACAACTCAGTAATTTGCAAGAACATTGATCAAATGGTTCTTCTTTATGGATGAAAGTGCATTGCTTAATGGTCAGGAACTCCAGAAAAACAGAAACATTGATGTGCTGGGAATCACAGACATATGAACAAATTGGATAATCTTATCCTAAGATGATTAGCTAAAAGGTTTTACATAATCATTTGAAAGAGATATCAAAATATAACTTATTTTATTATTAATGGTTATACTGGAAATCTCACCTGGTGGTGGTAAGTCCAGCTTGTTACGCTTCAGCTCAGACATTGAGGTTTGCAATTGTTCTATAACAAAGTCATCATCAAAGAAAAAGTTCTTGGCCAAAGACTCTTGCAGAAACTCTATCAAATCTTCCATTGACAGCTTCATCAAATGCTCTGCAAAAATAAATAGTCTTTTGTTACCACTTTGGAGGCAAAGGAATTTTCTTGCTTTCTCTTTGGTTCCTTCTGAACTACTAACTATTTTCTGGCTAACAAAGTGAGGAATCGCAGTATTCTTATATACAGGAGCATTCTGCTACAATCTACTCTCCAGTTTCAACCTTCAAGTAAAATGGTCAGCCTTTGCTTAGTCATACTACTGAAATCAAGACCTCATCATATTGAAAAATCACCATCACAAATATGTTTCCGACATACTTAGCTGCTTCTCTGCTCAACATATATCCCTCCTCCTATGTTCACATCCCTGACCTAAAATAAAAGTTTATTTATTAGTCACAAGAAGACTTACATTCATACTGCAATGAAGTTACTATGAAAATCCCCTAGTCGCCACACTCTGGTGCCTGTTCGGGTACACTGAGGGAGAATTTAGCATGGCCAATTCGCCTAACCCTCGATCCTTGGACTGTGGGAGGAAACCCATGCAAACACAGGGAGAATGTGCAAACTCCACACAGACATTGACCCAAGCCTGCAATCAAACCAGGATCCCTGGCACTGTGTGGCAGCAGTGCTAACCACTGTACCACCATGCTGTGAAGGAAAAAGAATAATAGTGCGTTTTGATTTATAGCATAGTAGACAGCAGAATTCTAGCATTTCTCCAAACATTCATTCGTATTATGTAATCCTAAATGCAACATGTTTCAAGACTATTCAACGGCATGGCTACAGCTGAAGACTCAACAACTACCCTAATATAATATCCATCAGAGTTTTCAGGAAGTGATAAATGCATAGCAACATTTTCCCCCCCACACCCACACACTTCCCTGCCACCCATTAAACAATTGAACACCTTGCTGGTGGTCATGGCCTAGGATAACTGAAGAATATAATTTTGGTAAAATACTGAGGGCTATTAGTATTAGTTAAGTAGTCCAACAATGGCCCAATTCCCTATGCAGAAAGAAAGTAACTGTGGGGGAGGAGAGAAAGAGATTGAATAAAGTATTCATCATGCAAAAATACAATAGCTATAATGACAAAAAACAGGAAAGGTGGCAAAACCAACGGGGAATACAATATAATGCAGACGACATGGTCCAAACTGCTTAAACATAACACACCATGGAATGCACAGACATTGTAACCATTAGATCAAACCACTCTCCAATTTTAACCTTCCCGAGTAAAATGGTCTAATCGTCTAATGGAGCTAATGATGCCAGCTCCAACATTGTGGCTTTGCTCCTCAACTGGTGAACTCTTTCTAGGAGACTGAATGTTACTATTAATTCATTTCTGCCCCCAAAAGCTTATTTAGGTCTTAAAATCTAACAAATTACATTAGCTAACATTGCACTTGGCTAACCATATCAAACAGTATTACATAGTATTGTTCAATCCTATTATTTTTGTCCCAGTACTAACAAAATCATTTTGGAAAAATACATACTGAGTCACACAACTTGCATTTTTCATTATAAAAAATTACAATTGTGACTTGCTGCTTGCTCCAGTGACACCTCATTGCCAGATTTCTGGAGACAATGTCCTCCGCTATAATTTCCCCCCAGATTTAGCCATATTTGCATATTTAAAAAAACAAATATGCTTTGCCACTTTCTCAGCTGGGATGTTTTATAGATAATCCATTCCACTTTAAGAAGCAATTGAATGTTTTCATCCTGCTGGATTAGCAGGGATAGCATATGTATTCAAAGCTATAAAGGAATGTGAACAGTTCATGTAACCTTCCAATTGAGTGCCCAGAATGCAATGAAAGGGTTAAATAAGCAGTGAATTGCTTTGGTTTAAAAGATTTAACGATATTTAAAAAAGGTCATCCCTTGCCTCAAAGCTTCATAGATAAACACACTTATTGTAATCATTAAAAGTCCAAAATTCAATCCTTAGTCTTTGCGAACTCCATATTCAGATGGGGTATAATAGAACATAGAACATAGAACATTACAGCGCAGAACAGGCCCTTCGGCCCACGATGTTGCGCCGACCAGTTACAAAACAATGACCCACTAACCTAAACCAATCCCTTCTCGTCCATAAACCTATCCACGGATCTCTTAAACGCCCCCAAACTAGGCGCATTAATTGACTCCATTGGTCCCAAAACTAAATAAAGAATCTTGCTCCCAGTTAGCAACAGTGATTAATGCATAGTAAGGTGCACATGTAAATATCTGAAAAAAAATGATTGCGAGATATACTCCACACTAAAGTGGTCTGCTGGTATTCACTATTAAGGCTTAAACTAAAGGATGATTGCTTGAATGACATGACGGCAGTAATGAAGGGGTGTGGTATCTAGAAAGAAGTGGATGTACAGGAAGAAATGTAAAGAATACTATTTCATCCTGAGATCTGTTTGACTCCAGCTCAGTATAAATGAAAGGAGACGATACCAACTGATACAATCCTTGGAACTGAAGTGAAAATATACTAGTTTTGATGAAGTGTTTCGTGGATGAGAGTCCACAACGAGAATAAATATACACCATTTGTCACTGATTACGTGCCTCAGTCAAGAACAGAAGGTGTGAAAACGTAAATTTTACACAAATGTGATTTGAAATATGGGGGCGTGCTTGGCTTTACCTTTCTTTTCCCTAATAATTATATACTTATGAGCACACAGAATTGTCTACTTTTAATGTAATCATTAGATTTTACCTAAACCCACGACCACCAGTTTGGAAAAATGCAAAGTAAAGTAGTTCAGGTTGTGGAGTATAATTGGATCATTGTTTGCTGCAGAGGAGACAAAAAAAACCAAGAGTGTGAATAGTGAATAAAATGATCTTACTTTTGTGAAGTTTAAGAATAGTATACGACATTGCTGTGAGAATCCGATCTCCTTCTAGCATGTAGATATCCCATAGCCTCAATGTTAGCGTGAAGGGAGTCTGTGACAAGATTAAAAAAAGAGATATATAAAAACACTTGAAAATAATTAAGGGTTTACATAATATTTCTAAAAAGCCATTTGCCTGCTTTAGAATTATTTCCTTTGTGCTTAAAAACGCTCAGAGTTTACAGCTTTTTTTTTAACAATATTGAGACAGAAAATATCAAGATCCTTTGTGACAAGTAAATAAACATAAGTAAAAGGAAATCCAAAAGATAAAGGCAGGAACACTGTGCAATAAATAAAGTTGTAGCATGATAGATAGCTGCAGCTATAAGAACATAAGAAATAGGAGCAGGAGTAGGCCATCTAGCCCTTCGAGCCTGCCCCGCCATTCAATAAGATCATGGCTGATCTGAAGTGGCTCAGTTCCACTTTCCTGCCTTCTCCCCATAACCCTTAATCCCCTTGCCTACCAAAAACCTATCTACCCACGTCTTAAATATATTTAGCGAGGTAGCCTCCACCACTTCAACAGGCAGAGAATTCCAGAGATTCACCACCCTTTGAGTGAAGAAGTTCCTCCTCAACTCTGTTCTAAACTGCCCCCCCTTATCTTGAGGCTGTGCCCTCTAGTCCCGCTGTCCTTTGAGCGGGAAGAACCTCTCCACCTCTACCCTATCCATCCCTTTCATCTCAATAAGATCCCCCTTCATCCTTCTAAACTCTAACGAGTACAAGCCCAGTCTATTCAGCCTCTCCTCATGGTTCAACCCCCTCAACTCCGGTATCAGCCTAGTGAACCTCCTCTGCACTCCCTCCAAGGCCAAAATATCCTTGCGCAAGTGCAGCGACCAAAACTGCACACAGTACTCCAGCTGCGGCCTCACCAGTGCCCTGTACAGTTGCAGCAAGACCTCCCTACTTTTATATTCAATCCCCCTTGCTATGAAGGCCAGCATCCCATTTGCCTTCCTGATCACCTGCTGCACCTGTAGGCTGGGTTTTTGCGACTCATGCACAAGGACCCCCAGGTCCCTCTGCACCGTAGCATGCTGCAGCTTTTCGCCCTGTAAGTAGTAGTCCTTCCTACTATTATTCCTACTATGATTACTTTTTTAAATAAGTGTTGATCCAACCACTTAAACAGAAGTTATCATTACTACTTCCGTGCAGACAGACTAGTCATGCTATCAGTACTGGGTAAATAACTTGCATCTGAAAGAGCATATTATTGATTATCAACATACCAATTAAGTTCATTTTTCAGAATTTTCTGATCCTGTTTTCCTAGCTTACAGTACATTCTGGGAACGATGCTACTGCTTTAAATAGTTTGATATGGTTCATATATTAGATCCTCAAGCTCCTATATGACTAGAGTTTCTTCAGTATGTTCATTCATTTCACAACTGAGTGCAATTTTGGTTTTCTTTGCATTTATTCTCACTTCTGTGTATGACTGTGTGTTAATCAGGACTGAAGACTGTACAAGTGGCCAAAATCAGGATATTGTAAAATCTTAGTCAAACCTCTGGAGACTTGTACAGTACTATTTTAGCAATGAAAGTGATCATTCTATCTGTCTTTTCAACTACTTTATAACATTAACAAGAAATTAAAAGAGACAAGTTGATTATCACTAAGTACACTTCTGTTATATCAAATTCATTCATTACAAACTTATGGCAAACATTTTCAACTAATGCTCAATACTTTACCATTATCGGTTTTAAATTTATATTTAAGACTGTAAAAGGTTTAATGTACAAAATTACTGACCCTCCAGATATATGCCGTGTTGCTCATTAGAGAAGAGCAATTCTGTAGAATTATGGATTGAATTAGATGGAAGTAAAAGGCTCCCTTGAGATAAATTTGCTGTTCAGCTGATTAATGTAAATGGAAATTCAATGACTAGCCTGAAGCGCACCATCCTGTCTCTTTAATTTGATGGTTCAAACATTATTTCAGGCTTAAGTACCATTATTTTATATACAATCTGTTTTCTATAAAAGAAACAACGTGCCACATCACATCTGGTTCAATCATGCTGTTTTATGCCCAACAACTCAGATTCATGATTAAATTTAATCAGCTTTGCATATAAGGAATGGCCAATATTGCCCCATGCATCAAAACAAGTATCTATACAAAGGAAACAAGAACAATTTAATCTAAAAAGATTTCCAAAATATGACTGAGTCCAGAAGAATAGCAGTTTAAAGGAAGATAAAATATTTTTTAATGGATGCTTTTGAGTTAATTTGATTGCTGACAGCAGTCATACAGGCTTATAGCATGAAAACAGGCCCTTCGGCCCAACTTGTCAATGTTGCCCTTTTTTTAAAGCCATGAAGCCAGTCCCAATTGCCCGCATTTGGCCCATACTGCTCCATAATCAGCTTACCCATGTAACTGTCCAAACACTTTTTAAAAGGCAAAATTGTACCCGTCTCTACTACTACCGCTGGCAGCTCGTTTCAGACACTCGCCACTTTCTGTGTGAAAAAATTGCCCTTCTGGACCTTTTTGAATCTCTCCCCTCTCATCTTAAACCTATGCCCTCTAGTTTTGGACCCCCCTGCCTTTAGGAAAAGATGTTGATTATCTACCTTATCTATGCCCCTCATTATTTTACAATGCTCAAATGTGACTTCTCTGCTTTAGCAAGATATGTATTCTATGATTTTAATGATAAATATTTGAATACACAAAGTCTAAATAATTACAAAGAAATCCTTTTAAAGGTGGGCAACGTAACCTTGTATTAAGATTTGTATTTGTATATCCAAGACATCCACTTGCAAGACTAAAATTTGCTATGATTCATGAATCCATATTAGATATATTTTATGACCATTTCTGACCAGTTCTCCATGAACTTATCTTCCAGATGGTAACTTGAGCCACAATGCACAAACTCACCATTCTGCATAAGCTGGATTACTTTATTAAAAGTGGGAACAACCTGTCTTTTTCTAGTCTCCACGCAGCTTTCCAGATCTCGAAAGATTTGAGTCACAGTTCCTGTAGTTTCCTTCCTTAGTTCTTTTAAATATTCTTGGGTGCAATCCACCTGACCACTAAAATTTATTTACCTGAAGACTACAAGACATGGTCAAATTTATTTACCTGAAGACTACAGGACATAAGTGTTTAGCAAACATGTTGGTGGTAACGTAAATAGTGTCACAAGTTGCCTTTACAAATCTTAAGAGCTGTCTCTTCAGATCAAATATGTTATATGTCTCCTCCTCATAAAGACTGTAGCAAATAAAAACTATGCTATTTAAACATAAGCTTCACCATACCAATTTAAAACCAATTTTGTGGCGTACTACAAAATTATCTGTCTGTAAAGTATCTGGTTTAGAAAATCGGTCTAAAACTTAATATGCTGAAAAACTCAGGTAAAAAGAAAATAGGACAATTAATTTAAGTTAGCAGAGGAGATCTGTGTAGACTTTCATTACGATACCCAACATGAACATGAGGAGCCATTTGGCAAACATTTCTTTTGGCTACAAAATGAAATAACTACTCAAGTGGAAATAAAAACATACAGTGCAAAACTTTCTACTGAAATGAAATCAAAGAGTATCAAATTACATAACTGTAGTTTTGTTTTTCACCCAAACTTATGAAGTTACACAACACATGACTTAAAGGCAGTTTTATAAAGATCCTGACAATGGGTCCCTTGCTGTTGAACTATTGCACTGTTGGGAAATACTGAATATAAATGCAGGCTTAAATCGCCAGTGTATGTTACTTCTCTGCTCTCTGATGAGCCATATTACAAATTAAATAGATTACCATAAAGAAAGAAATTAAAAGCTGCATTTGAGTAAGATGATAATATTCAGTTTGGAATATAAGAACTAAAATGTATACTGTTCTAATTTTTGTTCTCCTAACAGCTGTTGGGCAGAGCTGATATACATTAGATGTTTACAAACACCTTATGGAGCCAAGTTGAGAACTAATTTAAATATAGCATTGACAGATGAGAGACTAGAGCTTTGTACCAATATTGAAGATATTATTTATACAAAAGGTTTTTGTTATGAATTAACTACAAATCTACAGAAATAATGAGTTTTTAGCTGCGTATAAATGAGATTCCACATGTCTACAGATAACCTGGAGCCTGCAAAAGGGGCATGCTTTGTTTTACACACCTTGTAGTTTTTGGTAGCACAATCACACAGACTGGCAAGTGAGGTTTTGTTACAAGTTATTCCATTTGAGTACCAGCCTCAGCAAACGCAGCATGTGCTTATTGAGTTTTCTTAAATTTGCTGGCAGAGAAAACTTAACACCCACTTTCCCACTTCTCTCATTCTTGATTTTTCCAACAGCTTGAACTGTCTTGGCTTCCTAATTTACAAGCATTCCTAATTGATGGGCTGATAATTTTTGCCAAAGCTTCCTAGGTCAAAGGAATCTGTATCGTAATTCCAATTAGGATTCACATTTAGTTCTCATGATTACCAAACTGAAATATTACTCTAAACAAAGCTTACCTATTTCCTCACTCACACCATCCTGTTTACCCATCACTGGTTCACACTGGCTCTCAGTTCAGAACAGCCTCAATTTTAAAATTAACATCCTTTTTTTCCCCAAATTCCTCCATGACCTCACACCTCATCCCCTCCCAATGTCTGTAACTTCCACTAGCCCCACAACCCTCCAAGTTATCTGCACTGTTCAAATTCTGGCATCTTGAGCAGCCCCGATTTTATTCACTTCACTACAGGAGACTCTGCTTTTAAATTCCTTCCCTTGCTGCCTTCTTGCCCCTCTCTCCTTCTTTAAAATACTGTTAGCTACCATATTAATATCCTTACGTGGTTTGGAATGAAATTTGGCTTGATGACACTCCTTGAAATGTCTTACTATGTTAAAGATAGTTCCTGCTCAATCTGCAGTACACAATGCCACTCAGTAACTCTAGCAACACACAACTCACTGGACTCAACCTTTGTAAAATTCGTGGAATGACACTTTTTCCGAATTTCCCTATGGAAAAATGCCTTAGGTATTCAGCAATCAAAGGAATGTGGCCAAGATTTCAAAATAATGTTATGAACCCATGCCCCATCAATCTACTCTGCATTCTGACCTTTCAGGAGATTGCAAACCCACGTTCAGATTTTTAAAAACTAAATTATTTAGGCAAAGAGAATGTATTCCTCTTTAGTAAGTGCCAGCATATCAATAAATTAAATCATGCAAAGAATAGTGATGTTTTATATATCAACATTACTTGGAAATAGAAGGGAAGGAAATGGGTTAATATTTCTCAGCATGGCAACCCAGAGACGAATGTGTAGCAGACTCGTTCATACAGAAATTTAAACAAAGCATAAGTGTGTTATCTGAAACACTGGTTTGCATGCAAAAAGTTGAGAGCTTAGAGTACAGACATTCTTCAAAATGAGTCAGTGCAAGCCACAGCACTCCTAAAATGCCAGGAATTGCTTCTGCACAAAATATCAATATAAAATGTATTCAGAGTGAATATCTTTGACATTTTCAATGAAAGGTTGATTGTCTGCAGAATGCCTGATTACATCAGGGTAAAGCGCATTCGCCTACCCCTGGTATTTCAGCTTGATTTCTGGTCAATTATTTAATGAATTATAATTAACCATAGTTACACATTGCAAGTTTCATCTGGGCAATAGGGAGGCACTAAAACGCAAGGTACAAATTCAGGATTGTAAACTTTTAATCATTCTGGATTTAATTATCGAAATTTATTTTGGAATTAAATTACACTGGACACCAGACTGGACTCTCCTGATGCTTCTCAACACACTTAATGGTTTCATGGCATCCAAATGCTTCATTCATATGCATGATCATGGGTTTTAAAATTAATACAAACTTTAAATGATATAAGAACATAAGAAATAGGAGCAGGAGTAGGCCATCCAGCCCCTCGAGCCTGCCCCGCCATTCAATAAGATCATGGCTGATCTGTCGCTGCTCAGTTCCACTTTCCCGCCCTCTCCCCATAGCCCTTAATCCTCTCTCCTATCAAAAACCCATCAACCCGCGTCTTAAAAATATTTAGCGAGGCAGCCTCCACCACTTCAACGGGCAGAGAATTCCAGAGATTCACCACCCTTTGAGTGAAGAAGTTCCTCCTCAACTCCGTTCTAAACCGCCCCCCTTTTATCTTGAGGCTGTGCCCCCTAGTCCTATTGTCTTTTTTGAGCGGGAAGAGTCTTTCCACCTCTATCCTATCCATCCCATTCATCATCTTATACGTCTCAATGAGATCTCCTCTCATTCTTCTAAACTCTAACGAGTACAAGCCCAGTTTATTCAGCCTCTCCTCATAGCTCAACCCCCTCAACTCCGGTATCAGCCTAGTAAACCTCCTCTGCACTCCCTCCAAGGCCAAAATATCTTTGCGCAGGTGCGGCGCCCAAAAATGCACACAGTACTCCAGTTGCGGCCTCACCAATGCCCTATACAGCTGCAGCAAGACCTCCCTACTTTTATATTCAATCCCCTTCGCTATGAAGGCCAGCATCCCATTCGCCTTCCTGACCACCTGCTGCACCTGCAAGCTGGGTTTTTGTGACTCATGCACAAGGACCCCGAGGTCCCTCTGCACCGTCGCCTGCTGCAGTTTTTCGCCCCGTAAGTAATAGTCCTTCCTACCATTCTTCCTACCAAAGTGGACCACCTCACACTTGCCAACATTAAATTCCATTTGCCATTTCCTGGCCCATTCGCCTAGCCTATCTAGATCCTTCTGCAGACTCTCCACACCCTCCGCACAATTTGCCGTTCCACCAATCTTGGTGTCATCAGCAAATTTCGACACCCTACACTCAGTTCCCTCCTCCAGATCATCTATATAAATGGTAAAAAGCTGAGGCCCCAGCACCGACCTCTGGGGCACTCCACTAGTCACCATCCGCCAATCCGAATAGCACCCATTGACCCCCACTCTCTGCCTCCTATTTGATAACCAATCCTCTATCCACGCTAACACCCTACCCCCAACTCCATGTCCCTCGACCTTCTGCAATAACCTCTTGTGAGGCACTTTGTCAAACGCCTTCTGAAAATCTAGAAAGACCACATCCACCGGCTCTCCTCTATCCACCGCCCTAGACACATCCTCATAGAACTCCAGTAAATTTGTCAGACACGACTTCCCTTTAATGAAACCGTGCTGCGTCTGCTCTATCAAGCAATTCCCTTCAAGATGCCTCGCAATTTCCTCCTTAATGACAGATTCTAACATTTTACCTACCACAGACGTTAAACTAACCGGTCTATAATTCCCCGCCTTTTGCCTGGCACCTTTCTTAAACAACGGCGTAACATTAGCCGTTTTCCAATCATCCGGCACTTCCCCGGAATCCAGCGACGTTTGGAAAATAACCACCAAGGCATCCACTATCACCTCCGCCATTTCTTTCAGAACCCTCGGATGCATTCCATCCGGTCCTGGGGACTTGTCCACAATCAGCCCCTCCAGTCTGTCGAGCACCGCCTTTATGCATGCACTGTTAATTGAAAATGACCAATCACAAGCCACTAAGTCAGCTTTTCGAAAAGTTTCTACTATTGTTCATTTATCTACCCTTATTTCAATTAAACATTCTTGTTTCTTCCTTTTCTAATTACTATTCAACTTATTTTTAAATTTATTCCTCCCTTTGATTTCCATCTTTTTTGCTCTGCCCTCCAATCTGCATTTTCTTCATGTGATTAATTAACTTAACATTGACATCGATTTTCTTACTCTTTTCCTTCAATTTTCTAATATATTGTTCCTGATAATCAAAATTTAATTTTGTTTTTAGTTTTCCTCTTACACTATCCATTTATATGCTCTACAAAGATAATTTACGAACCTTCGGGAGCATGACTGTTACCTCAAAGTAAAATCTTCAATGTGTTGAACTCTACTCTGAAACTGCAATCTGATAGTGTCTTCATATATTGGATCACAGCCCAAGTCTAAACTATCAGGATATGAAAAGAAGCCTGCCGGAAACTGTCAAATTGAAGCCGTGGAAACGAAGAGTTGGATCTTCAAACTGAGAGTCCGAGGTACAATGGCACATAGGAATTCCAGAAAACAGGTAGAGATACAGTTGAGAGATAAATTAAAATCATGAATGATTCTTGGCAACTACCAATGTGATGAATAAACAACAATGTGACACATTATACACCTTAATTTTTTTTATTTTAAAATACAAATTGGCCAGTATTTGCACGCATAATTGCTGCTGATAAACCTCCATTGGAAAGCAAATGCATGTGGATGTTGGATGTGGCATGCTTGGTTGTGATGACCCTCACTGTCGATCACGGTTAAAAAGCCATTTGTCATTTGTTTAGGAACACATTTAAAATATAAGTCATCTGGACAAGGTAGCAGAAGACAGCACATGCTAATGATACATCTCAGCATGAGCCAATGCTTTGAGAAACGAAACGGCTTGGAGTGTTGGGAGGTGGAGACAGCAGGGAATAGCAACAGGATATTGTGCTAGAATTATCTGGAATGACACTTTTCAGTGAAGAAGCTAGAAACCCCATTGGAAGCCATGATGTGTAACCTAAAAGTTAAGACATAACTAACAAATGGCAAACTGACTTCATAATTTGTTATCACAAATCTAACAAGCAGCACAGCAGAGACAAATGATATTTCCTTATAAAAACAGCTAAGTCTTGCAATCTTGGGCATTGCTTTTAGAAGCAAGCTCTGGAAACAGTGTATGTATTATTACATACACCTAATGTCATAGTTCATACGTTTTAAAGATATGGCTTTATGGTTTTAGAAATTGAATTTTAAATGCAAATTTAGTGGGGAAAAACCTGGTTAAACTTTGAGAACTGGCAAACTGTACAGACATAGAATAACTAAATTTCAAATGGCAGGTTGTGTTTACTGCACAAAGTTAGAGTAAAGGGGTGATGGTTAAAAAACAGCAAGTGGACTTATTTAGCAGAAGTATCCACTTAATCCCTCCAGTTCAGAAGGAGGCCATTTAGCCCATCAAGTCTGCACTGATCCTCTGAAATAGCACTCCACTTAGACATACTTCCCTACTTGACCCCTGTAATCCCACGTATTGATCATTGCTAATCCACTTACACCGCACATTTTTGACAACAAGGGGCAATTTAGCATAGCCCATCCACCTAATTTGCACATCTTTGGACTGTGGGAAGAAACCAGAGCACCGAGAAGAAACCCACGCAGACATGAGGACAAAGTATAAACTCCACACAGAAAGACACCCAAGGCTGAAATTGAACCCACGTCCTTGGTGCTGATCACTATGCCACCATAAAAGATCTAATTTATTCTTGTGGCTTCCAATAATTGAGGAAAACTTTGGGATTAAAAGGTGGTTAAACTGCATTTATACCTGGGAACAGGTATACTAGGATTTGGGTGTCATTTTGCTGTGGAAGTAGGTGGAGCTTAAGCGAGAGCTTAAATGTTGCTTTGAGCTCCTGTCTGAATTCAATGAGAGCATTGCTAGCAGACACGACTGGTTGACATTTGAAAAAGCCACTAAGAAACTGCGTCTTACATAGTACGTAGTTCCTTGGAAGTAAAGAGGTAAAGCCAGGCTAACACCTGAGGTACAGTAAATGCTGTATTTATCATCCACTATGTAATTTATGATTGGGAGCTGGTATTCAGTTTAAGACAAAGTTAGTGAAAGGAAAGACAATTGGAAGATGCGTTTAGCTGGAAGCTACAAAAAAAACCCCACAATAATTGGAGATAGGGGTCATGGGTAGAGAGGTGGTGTTGAGATGGCAGCTTGGGCTCGTTGGGCCGAAGGGCCTGTTTCCCAGGCTGATTTTGTTCTTTGTTTGTTCTTTGTATAATTCTCTCAGTAAAAGGCAATTTACTTCCAGAAATCTAATTAAAACTGAGTTATCTGCTTGGTTGCGGTCTGAAACCATAGCAGTAGGCTATTGGAAACCAGTAAGTAATACGTTGAACTGAATTTATATCATGAGTCCTTGCAAGCTATATTAGGTTAGTAGTGTTTGCTTTGTTTAATTCCTACATAGACAATAAATTTTGTTTACTAAAAAAAGTAAAATTTTGTGAGGTAAGCATTTCTTTAAGCATTGCCAGTCCCTCACAGAACCTTTAATAGTAAAAAAAATGCATAATTCTATTACTGATTAACAAAGATCAGTAATGTCTTGCAACAAAATTCTGATTTTCTTTTAGCGTCAAATTCCTACTTTCTGCCTTCAATTCATCAAATACATCAATGGACAGCTGTAGCCCTCAGTGTATTAGCCCAATGTTATTCAGTTCCAGTTCAGATAGGTATTCAAACAAGCAAGAGAAGGATGAGAATTTGCCACAGTGCAAATCAATCCTTATGTAATATCCACACACACTTTACAGTAGGGAGCATGCATGAACAAACAGGAGTAGCAATTCTGGACAATTTTCCATTCGCAAGAGGTACTTGAAATGGTTTCAAATTTGATGAGTGCACAAGAGAACCATATGACTGAGCGCAATACTCCACTGAGCCATTAGTGATCTAATATTTTTATTCTTCAACAAAGCAGTCTGCAAGTTCCTCAAGCTTATAACTCTTTTCAAGAAAAATGTCTCAGCTCATCAAAATGCTTTAATTATTGGCTATTCCATTAAAAAATCTACATCTAGTGAAAAAATAATTTAAGTGTTAGCTGCATTTACAAGTATAGAAAATACCATTAGAGAATGCTGCAGCTGTCATTCAAGAACAGACAAAGAACATTATGCAAGACAGAGAGAAACATGCAGATGTAAATAGGTCAATTTTCATGACGATGCTGGTACCAGAGTGATAAGAAAGTCTTATATACCAATAATCCTGTCCACCAGACAATAAACTGACTGCAGCATTAATGCAATTAACAAAGTTCACTGTATCCACAGACAAAAAAATCGTCCTCAGACTTACACGGTCCAGAAAACACTGAAAGAACCACTTCATGGTATACAATGTTGTAAACACATCCTGGGAATCCTGTTATTTAAAAAAAGTGAATATTAAATTCTCATATTCCCATAAATTCTCACTTCATAAAAGCAAGAATGACATAAGTCACAAGCTTTTTTTTAAAAAAAATCCTATGATCCTGGGAATCCATGCTATTATTCCACTCAATTAGCAGCATAAAGAAGAGCTCTTCATAATTAAACAGCATTAATTTTGAGACCATTCTAAATAAACAAAGTGTTCCTTTAAAATTGAATTGAAGCTTTATCGTCAGAATCCTTCTACTTATTAATTACAATGAGAAATTATTTGAAAAGCAATGGAAACAAATAAATTTTACAGTTGTTTCCAGATGCTCAATTTGCTTCCAATGGAAGATATTTGTTCCCTTATGTACTTTTGTTGCAGACAGCCCTTTAATTGCCATCCTGCTAATACTAGGGAGCCTGCTTAATGACTCAGCTCCCATTAAGTTCTTACCTTCTGCCACATAAGCCTCTCACAGTGAACATTCAAGTTAAGTTATCTACAGAGCTGAAAAATGTTCTGAGAGAACTCAGGTTTAATGAGAGATTATTTTGCAATAACCAACATTATATTTATAAGTCAACTTTAGCATCACCGCAAAGTGATTTTTGCTTTGTGGTAATGTTGAAATCATACCCAACTCTGGAAAAAATCACAGTGGACAGTATTTAGAGTTAATGAAAACGTTTAGAGAATGTGGGTGGTAACTTCCTAACTTCACAATTCAGCTGTCAGGAGAGGGGCACAGCTTTTCACTGGGCAGGAAATCAGCAGCTGCAGCACTACCAAGTTACTTCGTAGTGCTTTTCATCGGGCTGGAATACAGATTGCAGCTATTAATTCAAGATTGGTAGAAGTATAAATGCCACTTAACAATCTGAAAATAGCTAAGAACCCCACAGAAGAATGTACATTTTCCAATGTGTTTCTTCCCAGGTATGAAGGGGCTAGATAGGGTAGAGGTAGAGATTCTTCCCGCTTAGAAAGGATAGCAGAACTAGAGGGCACAGCCTCAAAATAAAAGAGGGGGGGGGGGGCAGTTTAGAACAGAGTTGAGGAGGAACTTCTTCACTCAAAGGGTGGTGAATCTCTGGAATTCTCTGTCCATTGAAGTGGTGGAGGCTACCTCGCTGAATATATTTAAGTCACGGGTCAATAGATTTGTGATAGACATGGGAATTAAGGGGAATTATGGGGGAGAAAGAGGGGAAGTGGAACTGATCCACTTCAGATCAGCCATGATCTTATTGAATGGCAGGGCAGGCTCGAAGGGCTAGATGGCCTACTCCTGCTCCTATTTCTTATGTTTTGTTCTTAGGTATCATCTATGACTTTCAAACGAAAATATTCCTATATCAGAAATGTGTGTGTGATGCTACTATACCTTTTAAGAATTATGTTTTCCTAAATCAGGTTCTGTGCAGGTTGTAAGCAGTTTTTTTTATTGTGGCACCAGCTGCCTGCTTAGACGTCCTTTTATTTCTGTTTAAATGGTTTGAATGGAGTTTTGTTTATTTTTAATCTAGGCCTAACCCATTGTCTAGGACTTTACGTACCTATTTGAATTGTTATGGGTAAATTGATTGACAGATCAGGTGACAGGAATTCTTTCACTTTCAATTTGAGCTGCTGTTTTAGTCGGAAAGTGGTTTACTTCAGGCTGGATGCCGTGGTCTGTCTCTCTCCCTGGTGTTTGGGGAAACTTTTCTGACTTCAAGTTTGTCTATGTATGTGTGTCAAGTAAGCTGCAGAATCCAAAAGCATCATGTGAGCATCCTTGCTTTCTGTGTTAAGCCTGTGGCAGGATATTTTGATAGGGAGGGTTTGTTTGGTTAGAACATTTCATTTGGTTGTTAAGGTTTATAATACCACAATTTTTTTCATGTTGGTAATTGTTAAAAGTTATTGCTAATTTTCTATATGTTAACTGTATTCTTTAACAAATTTTGTTTGCTAAAAACTCCCTAATGGGTCGTGCGAATCATACCTCAAGTGGAACATCTCATGCTTACCCTAACCAAATTCAAAGTGTAAAACTTGTGACCCAGGCAGACTTCATAAAGTATCATGGAGTTTCTGACCTGAATTATAACATGGCTAAAATGAAATGATACAGCCTTTCAGTTTGGGCTAAATTGAAACAGAACAGAATCTAAAGTTACTGTGCAAGTTACAAAATGGCATGCAACTGATTGTGAAATATAAAGTCATATTTGCAGGTTGTTTTATTTAAACATATCATTCAATTTTTAAAATTCATTTCAAAATACAGCAATACATTCCAAAATAGATAACATTTTTGGTAACGTTATTTTGCAGGGTCCCAATATCATTTTTTGAAGAAAATGTTAGAGTTTCGAAAAAATATTATCTCATTAACATACTGATCAACAGCGAGACATACAGCCAAAGCTTTTCACCTTGCACTCATCAGGACAAATGCAAGAATGCCAAATTTCAAACATACTGCAGGAGAAAAGGGTGCTTATTGGTTGGCAAGTGTATTCTGATTGACTGAGACATTGCCATGGAGAAAGCAACTGGAAACTAAGCTTCCCATGCTGCCAGGTAATTTGAAGTAAATGCAAGACTTGAACATATTCCTTTTGTTTGTATAGAACCAATTGCTGCATATGAACGTATGTTATTATAGACAGAATACAGTCAACCAGCCTGTGCACGCAAAACCCAAAACAACACTTGGATGCTGAATGCAATTCGACAACCAGGCAGCATTTGCTGAACGATGGGGAGTATGCTAATAACTACATTAACAACCAATTTATGACGATCATTTGAGCTTGTAACTTGGCTCATTTAATATAACCCTATGGGGTTAGACTGAAGTTGAAAATGCAAGGCAACACATCTTTACAAGATATTATTGCTAACTTTGCAAAAGCTGAAGATACTCACTAAATGCTGTTTAAGCTTGGGCATGAACTTCTTCAAAATCCGATCATGGTGTTCTTGAAACCGTAACAATTTTGGGAAACCAGGAACAAAGAATCCTAAAAAAGTAGTAAAGATTTAATTTTTTGTCATTAAAGACAGATAGCTTTACGTAACATTTAAAGAACAGCTTAGCCTGATTTGTTTTAATATATTACATTGTGAAAATGTAAAACAGATAGGCGGGCAAAAGCAAAATATTGCTGATGCCAGAAATCTAAAAAAAAATCAAAATGCTGCAAGTACACTGATGAGAAATCAATTATCTAATATTTACAGGAAGCTGACATAGCTTCATGCTGAAAGGTATTCAATTTCTCACTGAGCTCTTCGCCATTTTAAAATAAACAGCTGCCTTGAATGATTTCGAGAAGTTATTTCACAGAAATTCAATGTTGCTAGCTCAGCCAGCAATAGTTGTCTATCGTTAATTGCCATTGAGAAAGCAATGACGAGCTAGTCTCTTGAACTACTGCAGTCCGTGTGGTGTTGGTATATCCACAGTGTTATTGGGGAAGGAATTCTAGGATTTTTACCCTGCAACGGGGAAGGAATGGTGATTGGCTTGAGTCAGGATGGTGTGTGGCTTGGAGGGGAACTTGCAGGTGGTGATGTTTTCATACATCAGCTGCCCTTGTCATTCTCGGTGGTAAGGATCACAGTTTTGGAAGGTGCTATTGGAGGAGCATTGATGCATTGCCGTAGGGCAGCAGTCTACAAAGTCCGATCCGGATGAGGCCCGTGGCCATAGTTTGGAGACCCCTGGTGTAGTGCATCTTACAGATGCTACACACCTTATGCACCAGTGGTGGAGGATGTGAATGTTCTCTGATGCTTTGTCCTGGATGGTGTCAAGCATCTTGAGTGTTGCTAAAGATGCACTCATCCTGTTTCTTCAGAAGGAACTTTTGAAATGCAGACAATAAACATTTAAAACTTACTCCAACTTATAAATCAAAGAAAAGGTTTAATAAAGAAACTTCACAACTCCAAACTTGGGGCCTCACCCTAGGCCAAATCAAACTCCCTACAATTCCCAACAGGTTCTTGTTTACAATGAGTCAGCTAGTCAGCTGATCATCACATAATTTTGTAACTGATCCCATGGTTTACTGGGTCAGCTGACCCTTAGCTTGTTACCACTGGTCACATTACATCTAATACAAAGTTGTCACTGGTAACATTCTAACACATTCAGCCAAGTGAAAAGTATTTCATCACACTTCTGACTTGTGCCTCGTCATGGTGGACAGGGAGACAGGAGGTGAGCTACTTGCTACAGAATTCCCAGCCTCTGACCTGCTCTCATGGTAACAGTATTTTGTGGTTGCTTCAGTCAGTTCTCTCCACTTGCCCCAGGATATTGATGGTCAGAGATGGTTTAGAAATATTAATGCCATTGAACGTCAAGGAGAGGTGGTTGGATTCTCTCTTGTTGGAGATGGTCATTGCCTGGAACTTGCAAAACGTGAATGTTACCTGGATATTGTCCTAGTCTTGCTAAATATGGACATGGGCTGCTTCAGTATCCAAGGAATCTGCAAACATCTCCACTTTTGACTTTACAATGGAGGGAAGGTCATTGATGAAACAACTGGATATGGTTGAGCCTGGGACTGAGAAACTTCTGCATCCACGTCCCAGGACTTTTGACTTTACAATGGAGGGAATGTCATTGATGAAACAACTGGATATGGTTGAGCCTGGGACTGAGAAACTTCTGCATCCATGTCCCAGGACTAAGATGACAGATCTCAAAAAACACTATCACCTTCCTATGTGCTAGGTATGACCAACCAGTACAGTTTCCCATTGATTCCTACTGATTTCAATGTTGCTAGGACTCTTTGATGTATAGTTGGTCAAATGCTGTTTGTTGTCAAGTGCCGTCATTCCCACCTCAAGCGTTCAGTTGTTTGTCCATGTGCGGGCCAAGGTTGTAACGATGTCAGGAGCTGAGTGGCCTTGGCAGATCCCAAGTTGAGTGTCAGTGAGCAGATATTGCTGTCTAAGTGCTGCTTGATAGCACTGCTGATGACACCTGCACTTTGCTGAGGGCCAAGAGTAGAAGGATGATGTGGTAAGAGGTTGGATTGGATTTGTCCTGCTTTTGGTGCACGAGGCATAGCTGAGCAATTTCCCACATTGCCAGATAGATGCCGACATTGGAGCTGAACTGGAACAGCTTGGCTAGAGGCACTGATAAGTTCTGGAGCACAAATGCCATGGCCAGAATGTTGCCTCTGAATACCTATCGCGGGCGTTCAATAACCACCCTACTTTTGGAATCAATTCCACTCTCAATAAATTACATTCTATTACCTTTCCAATTACATGCTGTACCTGCACACTAGCCTTGTGATTCATGCATGAGGACACCCAGGTCCTTCTGCATTCAGGTTTAATTAGAGTACCTTACAGTTTATTAAAAACACTTACATTTATTGATAGCCTTTGGGCATCCATTTGTTCAAATTAAATAGCTGAAGTTGCAAAAAAATGAGATATTGAGTGAACATAGCTCTGTATTTGCGAAATGTAAAAAGCAGGCTTAAAAACCTTAACACAACATTTTAAAAAGCATTAGTATAATTGTAACTTTCGACTCTTCTAAAAAAAATTCAAATGGAAGCAAATGGACTTGTTAGTGATTGACAGTATGGTTTTGTGCTGAGGAAGTTGTGTTTCGCCAACCTGACAGTTCATTGAGGAGGTGACAAGAATGAGTGATGAGGAAAAGGCAGTGCATGTTGTCTACATGGACTTCAGTAAGGCATTTGACAAGGTCTCTCATGGCAGGCTGGTACAAAACGTAATGTATCATGAAATCCGGGATGTTCTGGCTAGATGGATACAGAACTGTCTTAGTCACAGAAGGCAGAGAGTAATGGTGGAAGGGTGATCTTCAGAATGGAGATCAGTAACAAGTGGTGCCCCACAAGGATCAGTGCTGGGACCTCTGTTGTTTGTAATATATACAGGTCTGGAGGAAAACATAGGCGGTCTGATTAATAAGTTTGCGGATAACACAAAAATTGATGGAGTTGCAAATAGTGACAAGGATTGTCTTAAGGATACAGCAAGATATAAACAGATTGCAGACTTGGACAGAGAAATGGCAGATGGCATTTAGAACAGAGAACAAAATAGCACAGAAACAGGCCCTCCAGCCCATCAAACAAGGTGATGCATTTTGGAAGATCAAATTCAGATGCGAATTATATTCAATGGCAGGGCTCTTAGGAACATTGCCAAAAAGAGGGATCAGAGTATACAGGTCCATAGATCCCTGAAAGTGGCAACATGGGTAGATAAGATTGTCAAGAAGGCATATAGCATGCTTGCTGTCATTGACCGAGGCTTTAAGTATAAAATTTGGAAAATTATGTTCCAGCTGTATAGAACTTTGGTTAGGCCACATTTGGAATATTGTGCGCAGTTCTGGTCGCCACACTACAAGGAGGAGGTGGATGCTTTGGAGAAGGTGCAAAGAAAGTTTACCAGAATGATATTTGATCTGGAGGATTTTAGTTATGAAGAAAGGTTCAATAAATTTGGATTGTTTTCACTGGAAATACAGAGGCTGAGGGGCAACTTGATAGAGGTCTACAAAATTATGAGAGGCATAAATAGGGTGGATAGCCAAAGGCCTTTTGCCAGGGTGGAGAGGTCAATAACAAGAGGGCACAGGTTCAAGGAGAGGGGAGAAAATTTAGGGATGATGTGCAGGCAAAGAGAGTGGTTGGTGCCTGCAATACACTGCTAATGGGGGTGGTGGAAGCAGGCACATTAGCAACGTTCAAGGGATATCCTGATAAACACACGAATGGGATGTGAACAGAGAGATAGTAACTGCATAAGGGCAATAAGTATGGGTGTAAATAAGGACACGGACTCAGTGCAAGTTTGGTGGGCTGAGGTGCCTGCTCCTGTGCTGTATTTTTCTTTGTTCTAAGCTGTTCCCTCTGTACTGAGGAACCATAAGATCTGCAAAAACTCCAATTGTGCATTGAAATATGGATGCATCAATTTTGGCAGTCTGTTGATAGGATAGAGCAGCGGTCTCCAAACTCCGATCCGGATGCGGCCTGCTGCAGGCCATAATTTGGAGACCCCTGGGATAGAGTACCGTATATTACATTTCTTGAACAAACTTCAAGAAAATACAAATTCTCCCCTATTTCAAAGAATTTTCATAACAGCTATTCAGAACTCCCAGTTCTTTTACATACATGAAAAATATTAAGCTCGGCTTAAATGTTTACTCTTCTTGAGATCATAAATGCATTTACTCTGTTCAATGGCACTGACCATAACATATGTGTGCAAAAAAACCAAATAAAATGAATTTCAAACCATGATTTATTTTTGATTAAAAAGCTACACCATGTGAACATATTGTTGTGGTTTTTTATGAAGCCCTTCTAGATCATATGTTTTGCCTCTTGAATTTGGAAAGGATAGGCATGAAATGTTCCACTTCAGGTGTGATTCAAATGACCTACTAGGAAGCTTTTGTCAAACAAAGTTTACTTAAGAGTACAGTTAACAGGTAGAGTAAGAAAATTAGCAAGAACTTTTATCAATTACAAACAAGAAACAAAAACCACCACTATAATGTATAACCTTTAACAAAGGTATCTGATGTGTTCTAATCAAACCAAAACACTTGCCATGGACAAATCCCTTTAAACAGGTTCAATACAGCAAAGTCTTTTGCTCACGTGATAATCAAAATCGAGTCCTTGGGTTGAAGTCTGCTGTTCTCCGGATTCACTCCGGACAGTTTGAAGACAAGACAGCTTCCCAAAGCACCAGAGACACACTGGTCAGCCCCCAACAACAGAAGATATTCACCCTTCAGGAAAACAAGATCTTGTTTTCAGCTAACCAACAAATTTTCATAACAATAGGGAGAGGGAAAACACTTCTTTTTAGCTTGCTATCCCTTCTAAAACTAAAATTCAAACCTGTAGCTGCAAACTGAAAATGAAAAAAACTGTCCAAAAACACATGACTGTCTTTCTAACAATACAGGACTGTAAAACTAATCCCATAGTAAACAGAAACAACCCCATTTAAGCTACTTAAATCGCTATGAAAGGACATTTCCAGTCAAGCTTGCAACAATGACATCACTGAAGCTATGAGCTAAGAAATCACGAAAGCTATGAGCTGCAGAAATCAAGCTTTCTTTTTAAAGAAACTTTTTTAAAGGTACATGAACGTCGCACAAGAAGAAAATAAACCATCAACCTTCAAAGATGGCTTCATTTTCCAAACCCTTTCAGTTTCACATTATTAGTACTCTACAATAAATATACATACATTTTCACAAAGTCAAAACATGCAAATACAACAGTCAAAAGTCTATTTCAGTCCTTGTCTTTTACAATCGAACATTCCTTCTTCCTGTTTACATCCCTGTGACAAACTGCTTCCTCTCCAAAGTTCTCCTTCAGTCCTTAATCCTGCTTTGATTCCAAATCCAAACTCAGTTTGTTGTTGCAATGATATCTTAGTTCTGGAAATGCCCTCAGAGAACTAAGTAGGATGAGCAGGATAATACATTGCATGTGTGTAGTCAGGGACATTCAGAAAGGTCATTTTATCTCTGTCCCCTTTCTTGTTCACTGGCGTCAGGTCCTTCTCTGCAATTCGACTCCTTTGCTCTCGGTCTAGAACCGAGGAACATTATAGCTCAGAAACAGACCTTTTGGCCCTTCTTGGCAGTACTGATCCATTGTTCTGCCTAGTCCCACTGACCTGCACCTGGACCATATCCCTCCACACCCCTCTCATCCATGTACCATCTGCACCATCAATTTCCATACACTGTCTGGCTAACACACACAGCAAATTGTCTTCCTTGTTGTCAAAAACCATTTCGACTATGGTTCCAAACAACATTTTGGCAGTTACACTGATGTGAAAACCACTGTAATGTACATACAGTGCTGTTTCACTGGGCATCCACATCCTTGCACTCAGTACAGAATCATTATGTCAGCAGTTCATTTTGGATGGTACAATTTTAGCTAACAATTTGATTGCACGTTGTTGTCCTTTCCTTTGATCCACATCAGTACAATACTTCTACTCCTTAATCTCCTTTCTTAGGTCAGAGATGACCATTGATTCATCCACACTTTCTTTGGCATAGATTACGTGTTGTTTTTGATGGTCCTGCAATTTACGTTCAGGCAATTTGAACAATTCAGAAACATGTTTCGAAACAGTCAACTTGATTTGTATCTGTCTCCAGACCTGCTAACTTTCGTTGTTCACATTATTGTCCATTAACTGGTTTTCCTTCTCCACCTCCACCAGTTTAGCGTGACTGATTAAGACTTTTCGCTGCTGTACCTCAGACTGAGTAAGCATCAGCTTTTCCACCTGAACCTATGCCAACTTGAAAAGTACATGTTTGCAAGGAAAGTGCTTAATTGGAACAATACTTTCTACAACTATCTCACTCCCAATTATCTTAGTACTTCCCAACTTATTCCCACATAGTTATTCATAACATATTAATAACGCCTTCAAGTCAATTCAATTTTCCTCTGGAAGGTAACTCAGTAATTTATCCCCATTTTTAATAACGTCCTCTATTCAATTTAATTTGAGAAATGTTAAATTCAGAGTCATCTGGATTTGCTTCTTCAGAGGTATAACCTCATTCTGTTCTCCTTCCCTATCAAAATACCTTTTAAGCATATTCACATGACACAGTTTTCCTTCTATCTGGCATTCTTATCAAATAATTCATCTCACTCAATTTCCTTTCAATTTGATAAGGCCCACTACACCTTGCTTTTAAAGGTTCACCTACCACTGGTAGCAGTATTAATTCTGCCCCCACTAGCAAAATTATAAATTTTTGATTTCTTATCTGCTTTCTGTTTTATCACATGCTGTGCCACTTTTAAATGTTATCTAACCAACTGACCTGCTCTATTCAACCTTTGCCTAAAATTTGATACATCACCCAATAATGTAGTCTCAGAACGCTCACTCACCAATTTCTCCTTAATCAATTTAAGTGGTCCTCCTGCCTCATGACCAAAAAACAATTTAAATGGACTGAATTTGGTTGAGTCATTAGGTACATCCCTAATTGCAAAGAGTACAAATGGAATTCCTTTGTCCCAATGCTCTGGATAATCTTGACAATAAGCTCTCAGCATTGTCTTTAAAGTTTGATGCCACTGCTCTAACGCTCCCTGCGATTTTGGATGATACACAGTTGATTTAAATTCTTTTATTCCCAAGCTATCCATAACCTACAAAGAACAACCCAGCATGGGAAACAGGCCCTTCGGCCCAACGAACCTGCGCTGCCATCTTAACAAAGCATTTTCCTACACCTACCTTGCCCCGTGTGTATGTGAATGGTACCCCTATTGCAGCCAGATTCAGGGGAGAATAGTGTAGGATCAATTTGGTACACCAATCAGCCTAACAGCACATCTTTGGGGTGTGGGAGGAAACCGGAGCACCCAGAGGAAACCCACGCAACCACAAGGAGAATGCACAAACTCCCACAGACACTGGCCCACATCCATGTATCTGCACAGCTAGCAGTGATAGTCACTGAGCTGTTGTGGTGCCCGTCTGCTGGTCCAGGTTTAAGCACACACAACGACGCGAAGTACTAGGCCACTCTCGAAACATCCAAGAACAGCCCACACACGACCCACCGTGTGCATGCCCCTCGTTAGACAACAAGGTGGACTGACACACCTGTGGATTAAAAGAGACAAAACATTAACATGTAGTACTACATTTCCAGTATCGTCCTGAGGCTCTGACCCTTTTTAAAACCGTCTTCTATAACCCTCCATCCCTGTTTCACTCATGTGCCTATCTAAGTAAACCTTAAACAAGTCCAGTGTGCCTGCCTCCACCACCTTACTTGGTAGCGCATTTCATACCCCCACGACCCTCTGTGTGAAAAATCTTCCTCTAGTATCCAAATTATACTTCTCCCCCCTCACCCTTAGCTCGTGGCCTCTCGTGATAGTTGTCTCCAATCTAGGGAAAAGCCTGCCACTGTTGACTCTATCTATACCCTTCATTATTTTACACACCTCTATCAGAACCCCCCTTAATCTCCGTCTTTCCAAGGAGAAGAGCCCCAGTTTACCCAATCTTTCCTCATAACCCAGTCCTTCCATACCAGGCAGCATCCTGGTAAACTTCCTCTGCACTCTCTCCAGGGTCTCCACGACCTTCCGGTAGTAAGGTGACCAGAACTGGACACAGTACTCCAAATGCGGTCTAACCAACGTTCTATACAACTGAAGCATTAGACGACAGCTCTTATACTCTATGCCCCTTCCTATAAAGGCTAGCATTCCATAAGCTTTCTTTGCAACCTTCTCCACCTGTGTTGCCACCTTCAGAGACTTGTGCACTTGCACTCCCAGGTCCCTCTGCATTTCTACACCTCCTTGAATAACGGAGGTAAAATTTGATCCTTGATCTGACTATTCCTGCAGGTAGTCCATATCTAGTAAAAAACTGAAGTAACTCCTTACAGTTATTTTAGATGTAATATTGTGTAATGGAATGGCCTCTGGAAAATAAGTAGACACATCCATTACAGTCATTAAATATTGATTCCCACTTTTCATTTTAGGAAGGGGTTCTATGCAATCAATCAAGACCCTAACAAATGGTTTCTCAAGTGCTTGAATGGTATTAAGGATGCTGGTTTTATCACCGCTTGCGGTTTCCCTGTGACAACGTGTGACGTGACTGACAAAATTTAACTATACCTTTACGCAATTCAGACCAATAAAATCTTTTTTGTATTTTGGCTCGAGTTTTCCTTACTCCCAAATGAGCTCCACTTGCCACATCTTTCTGTACCCTACTGGCAATATCACTTGATGAACCTCTGCCCACTTTTCATCTGCCTGAATATGTAAAGGTCTCCATTTCCTCAAGATATAATTTTTAAGGTAATATTCTGGTATGCATTCAGATTCCTCTTTTGTGTATGCTTTCTAATATATCTGTTTTATTTCTATATCTTTGTGTAACTCAGCCAACTTCCCTGAAATAAAAAATATTCATCTTATCCTCCACCTGTTCTTGTTCTTTTCCTAACCATCTCATCAAAAATTGTTTGATAACTGAACTTCCAACTTCTCTTTATGTTAACCTGTGACTTTATGACCTTGTTACTGCACAATCAGGAGAAATCCCAGGATATGCCTCCCTCAACAACTCAGTTGTTTGATTTTCCACTGGCTTTTTAACCACAATATGCATTACTCCTACCTGCGATCTCGCTATATTGCTATCCAAGATAAACTGTATTGCTGAACAAGACAATTTCTCTATTACTCCTACGACCACTTCTCCACTCTTCAATCTCACCTTATATAATGGAACATAAGAACATAAGAAATAGGAGCAGGAGTAGGCCATCTAGCCCTTCGAGCCTGCCCCGCCATTCAATAAGATCATGGTTGATCTGTTGTGGTTCAGTTCCACATTCCTGCCCTCTCCCCATAACGCTTAATCCCCTCTCTTATCAAAAACCCATCAGCCCGCGTCGTAAAAATATTTAGCGAGGTAGCATCCACCACTTCAACGGGCAGAGAATTCCAGAGATTCACCACCCTTTGAGTGAAGAAGTTCCTCCTCAACTCCGTTCTAAACCGCCCCCCATTTATCTTGAGGCTGTGCCCCCTAGTCCTACTATCCTTTCTGAGCGGGAGGAGTCTCTCCACCTCTATCCTATCCATCCCATTCATCATCTTATACGTCTCAATGAGATCTCCCCTCATTCTTCTAAACTCTAACGAGTACAAGCCTAATTTATTCAGCCTCTCCTCATAGCTCAACCCCCTCAACTCCGGCATCAGACTAGTAAACCTCCTCTGCACTCCCTCCAAGGCCAAAATATCCTTGGGTAAGTACGGCGCCCAAAACTGCACACAGTACTCCAGCTGCGGCCTCACCAATGCCCTATACAGCCGCAGCAAGACCTCCCCACTTTTATATTCAATCCCCCTCGCTATGAAAGCCAGCATCCCATTCGCCTTCCTGACCAACACCACTCTTCTCATACTGACTTCCACATTATGACCACCTTTTCTGGCAATACTCCTTCCTGACTACATAACTCCTCATCTCTCACTATCAAAGACTGACTTGTTCATGTATCTCTTAAAATTTTAACTTCTTTACCCACTCCTCCTTGTACACGAGTAAACTTTATCAACACAAGTAAATTCTTTAGAGAGATCTAGCACTTTCTTATTAATCAACTCTGGATCGAACTGCACATTCTTTTGCAACTATTTTGCTGTAGCTGGGCTTTCCTTTAGCACTTGAACAAACCCCACTGACGTATCCTGTTTTACCACGTCAGCCTTCCCAGTGCTTTTCTTAAACCACCAATATTGTGATTTTACATGACCTAATTTATTGCAGCAATAACATCTGAGGCTTTTAATTTCCCTTCCACCCTTTTTAACCAGAGGTACACAGGTTTGTTATCTCCCACAGGACCTCCTTTATAAGAACATAAGAACATAAGAAATAGGAGCAGGAGTAGGCCATCTAGCCCTTCGAGCCTGCCCCGCCATTCAATAAGATCATGGCTGATCTGTTGTGGCTCAGTTCCACTTTCCCGCCCTCTCCCCATAACCCTTAATCCCCTCTCTTATCAAGAACCCATCAACCCGCTTCTTAAAAATATTTAGCGAGGCAGCCTCCACCACTTCAACGGGCAGAGAATTCCAGAGATTCACCACCCTTTGAGTGAAGAAGTTCCTCCTCAACTCCGTTCTAAACCGCCTCCCCTTTATCTTGAGGCTGTGCCCCCTAGTCCTACTGTCTTTTTTGAGCGGGAAGAGTCTCTCCACCTCTATCCTATCCATCCCATTCATCATCTTATACGTCTCAATGAGATCTCCCCTCATTCTTCTAAACTCTAACGAGTACAAGCCTAGTTTATTCAGCCTCTCCTCATAGCTCAATCCCCTCAACTCCGGTATCAGCCTAGTAAACCTCCTCTGCACTCCCTCCAGGGCCAAAATATCCTTGCGCAGGTGCGGCGCCCAAAAATGCACACAGTACTCCAGCTGCGGCCTCACCAATGCCCTATACAGCTGCAGCAAGACCTCCCTACTTTTATATTCAATCCCCCTCGCTATGAAGGCCAGCATCCCATTTGCCTTCCTGACCACCTGCTGCACCTGCAAGCTGGGTTTTTGCGACTCATGCACAAGGACCCCGAGGTCCCTCTGCACCGTCGCCTGCTGCAGTTTTTCGCCACGTAAGTAATAGTCCTTCCTACCATTCTTCCTACCAAAGTGGACCACCTCACACTTGCCAACATTAAATTCCATTTGCCATTTCCTGGCCCTTTTCCCCAGTTTCTACCCCTTGCATGTTGAAACTGATGTCAGAAACCAAACTTTGATATACAAACTAATTTATAATCATCTGCCATTTCTGCTGCTAACCTTGCAGTTTTAACCCTCTGCTCTTCCATGAGTTCTCATTACATCAGGAAGTGAATTTTTAAATTCCTCCAAAATAATCATTTCTCTAAGAGCTTCATGTGTTTGGTCGATTTTCAAAGTCCTAATCCACCTACCAAAATTACTCTGATCCTTTCAAATTCTATACAAGTTTGATCACATTCTTTTAGATTTCTAAACCGTTGCCTGTAAGCGTCCAGCACTAGTTCATCTTACTTCCCAGACACCACCTCTGATAGAGCTAGTGAAATGTTTGCATCGCTATCAATGAACTTTGAATCAGCAATACCCACATGGTCGATGGCCATTTGTTTAGCCAATTTCTCAAATGAAATGAAAAAAAGCTTCTACATCCTGCTCATCAAGCATTGGCAATGCTTGGACAAATTTAAACAGATCCCCTCCAAGCCTTTGACTATTCTCAATCTGTACCTTTTCCTTTAAATTGCCAATTTAAACTGATGTTCACTTTCTTTGTTCAGTTCCCAAAGTTCAAATTTTACTCTTGCCTGCAATTCAAGCAGTCTAATTTCTTTTTCTTGTTGCAATTCAAACTGTTCCAATTTTTCTTCATATTCAAGCTGTTTCTTTTTTAGCCGAATTCTCACCATTTCCAATGATTCTGACTACGTTAATGGTAATTTCAAATGCTGTGCTATTGCCCCAATTATCTCCCATTTCTGTACGGCATCAGGCAATGTCAACTGCAATGTTTCAGCCAATTCCAAAAGCTTTGTTTTAGTCACCTTTTGTAAACTACTTTACGTGACCTCTTCGACCCCCAAGAACATCTTAGTCTCTAAAAGAGCCATTATTCCACAAGGCATTCCCTATTTAAGCCTGAACTCAACGCCTGAAAAGAAAACATTAATATGCTCAGCACTCATTGTCCTTGTGTTCAATAATACTGAATCAATCACGGAATATAGATTTTAATCCCGCAAGAGCCCCGAGTTGCTTTGGTTCAGGGCAGAGTTAGAAAATTAACAAGAAATTTTTATCTATTACAAATAAGAAACAATACAACCATCACAATGTATAATGCTTAACAAAAATATCTGACATGTTCCAATCAAACCAAAGCCCTTTAAACAGGTTCAATACACCAAAGTCTACTACTCACGTGATAATGAAAATTGAGTCCTTTGGTTGAAGTCTGAAATTCTCTGGATTCACTCCGGGGAATTTCACACTAACTTCATTGCAGTGTTAATGTAAGCTTTACTTGTGACGAATAAATAAACTTCTAAAGAACAGTTTGAAGACAAAACAGCTTCCAAAATACCAGAATCCAACACCCCTAACTAAAGATTTCACCCTTCAGGAAACCAAGATCTTGTTTTCAGCCAACCAAGAGAATTTTCAAAACAATGGGGACAGGGGGAAGCACTTCTTTTTAGCTTGCTGTCCCTTTAAAACAAAAACTCAAACCCGTAGCTCCAAACTGAAAAAAAATCTGTCCAACAACACATGACTGTACTAACAATGCAAGGTCGTAAAAACTAATCCCAGAGTAAACACAAACAACCCCATTTAAGCCAGTTAAATAGCAACAAAAGGACATTTCCAGTTAAGCTGGCAACAATGACATCACTGAAGATGTGAGCTAAGAAACCACTTATGCTGTGAGCTAAGAAACTATGATTTTTAAAAAACATTCTTAAAAAGGTACACTAATGCCACAATACAGACATACTAACTAGGAGCAGGAGTACGGCACTTTCCGTTCAAACCTGCTCTTTCACTGAATAACATTATGGCTGATCGAACCCAGGACCCTGGAGTTGTTCAATTTCTGGCTCGGGTCACTGTGTGGAGTTTGCACATTCTCCTTGTGTCTGCGTGGGTTTCCTCCATGTGCTCCAGTTTCCTCCCACAGTCCAAAGGTGTGTGGGTTAGGTTGATTGGCCATGCCAAGAAATTGCCCCTTAGTGTCTAGGGATGCGTAGGTTATAGGAATTAGTGGGTATAATATGTAGGGATATGGGGGTAGGGCCTGGGTGGGATTGTGTTCAGTGCAGACTTGATGGGCCAAAGGGCCTCTTTCTGCACTGTAGGGTTCTATGATTCTATGAACTATGACCTTGTGTCTACGTCTGGTAACTCTTCATCCCTTTGATCAAGAATCAATCTAGTTCTGCCTTGAAAGCATTAAAAGGCTCTGCTTCCTCTGCCTTTAGAGGAAGGAGCACCAAAGAGTTACTACCCTCAGAAAACAAAACTGATTTAAATGGGTGACCCCTTATTTTTAAACAGGAATTTCTAGTTCTAGATTCTCCAATGAGAGGAAACACCTTCTTGACATCAACCCCTCAAAATCTCTCAGGATCTTCTATGTTTCAATCAAATCACCATTTCTGAACTTCAGTGGATACAAGCCCACCCTGTCCAATTTTTCTTCATTAGATAACTTGCCTGTTCATGTTATTAAAATCTGAGAATCAAAGAAGTAGGCTGTTTGATCCATCATGCTGGAGCCATATATTGGAAAGAGCTGTCCGATTTAATCCCATACCTAGCTTTACCCCTTATAACTTTACAAGTTAGTCCTCTAAGTGCATATCCAATTGCTTTTTGGCAGTTCCTATAGAACTTGCTCCCATCATTCTTTCAGTAGTGCATTCTAGACCTGAAAAGAAAATTCCCTTTAGTTCTTTCCCCAATTATTTTTAATCAACTTGCTTTAACAAAGCCCCTCATCTGCTAAATGCAGCCCTATGATCTATTAACTTTCTTTCAATTAAGGGTTTTACTTACAGTATTGATCAAAATTGATCAAAATCAGTTTTTGCAGTTGTAGTGATGGCAAAATGGTCAATATTTGCCATTATTACTCCACTGAAGCAGGCAACTCAAGTCCAGATATCTGAAGTTGAAATGAACCTCCAGAAGCTCGGACTGTGATTCAGTGCTGTTGCGGTACGTGCCTCTTGAACCCTCAGAATGCAATCAATTAAAAATCACTGAACTAACGAGAACTTGAAGTTTTAAGTATAGTCTCCTTGAAGAAATTACACCTTATTAAATGAGGAGTGACTGTTCCTTTGTAAATGGCATCCTAAGTTCAGAATTGGCCCTGAAAGAGTAATTTTAGATTTAAATGTCAAATTATGATTTAAAAATTCAGTTTTCAATTCATTTCAAAAATTAATACCTTTGCTTCCATCTTAATTGCATGTATATGTCAAACATTTAATTTTAACTTTTAAAGAAAGCAAATTAATGTGAAGGGATTCACTGGTTATTATTTCCTGGTTCATGACAGAGAATATGTCAATATGATTAGCTGCTTAACTTTCCTGATAATATACTGCCCTTGGACACAAAGATTCTTTAATTAACAACAGATTCAAATGGAATAAAATTCCATATTTATTGACTACAGCTCAACCTTCAACACCATTATTTCTACAAATCTCGTCTCCAAACACTGTGGCCTCCCTCTGCAACCAGGTCCTAGACTTCCTAACCCACAGACCGCGAGCAGTAAGGATAGACAACAATAATTCCTCCATGATCATCCTCAACACCAGTACCAAGACTGTGTCCTCAGGCCACTACTATGCTGCTTACATGCCTATGACAATGTGGCCCTCTGACTTGATTTTCAAGTTTGCTGATGGCACCACGTAATGGGTCAGATCTCAAACAATGATGAAACAGAATACAGGAAAGAGATAGAGAATCTAGTGAACTGGTGTGACAACAATAATCTCTCCCTCAATGTCAGTAAAACAAAGGAGATAGTCATTGACTTCAGGTAGCGTAGTGGAGGACATGTCCCTGCCTACATCAACAGGCTTGAAGTGGAAATGGTCGAGAACGTCAAGTTTTTAAGACATCCAGATCATCAACAACCTACCCTGGCCCTTATAGTTACAAAGGCTCACCAACACCTCTCCTTCCTCAAAAGGCTAAGGAAATTTGCTATGTCCTCTTTGACTCTCATCAACCTTCACAGACGCACGATAGAAAGCATTCTTTCTGGTTGTACCATAGCTTGGTACGGCTCCTGCTCTGGCAAAGACTGCAAGAAACTACGAAGAGTTGTGAACAAAGCCCAATCCATCATGCAAACCAACCTCCCATCCATTGACTCTGTATACACTTCCCGCTGCCTCGGAAAAGCCAAATTCCCCTCTGACTTGATTTTCAAGTTTGCTGATGGCATCACGTAATGGGTCAGATCTCAAACAATGATGAGATGGAGTACAGGAAAGAGATAAAGAACCTGGTGAACTGGTGCAGCAACGATAATCTTTCCCTCAATGTCAACAAAACAAAGGAGATTGTCACTGACTTCAGGAAACAGTGCAGAACACGCCCCTATCTAGATCAGCAGAGATAAGGTAGAAAGGGTCGAGAGCGCCAAGCTTTTTGGTGTCCAGATCACCAACAACCTGTCCTGATCCCCCCCATGTCAACACTATATTTAAGAAAGCCCACCAACGTCTCTACTTCAGAAAACTAAGGAAATTTGGTACGTCAGCTACAATTCTCACCAACTTTTAATGATACACCATAGAAAGCATTCTTTCTGGTTGTATCATAGCTTGGTGTGGCTCCTGCCCTGCCCAAGACCACAAGAAACTACAAAAGGTCATGAATGTAGCTCAATCCATCACGTAAACCAGCCTCCCATCCATTGACTCTACACTTCCTGCTGCCTCGGCAAAGCAGCCAGCATAATTAAGGACTCCATACACCCCAGATATCCTCTCTTCCATCTTCTTGTCGGGCAAAAGGTACAAAAGTCTGAGGACATGTACCAACCAACTCAAGAACAACTTCTTCCCTGCTGCCATCACATTTTCAAATGAACCTACCTCGCATTAAGTTGATCTTTCTCTCCATTCTAGCCACGATTGTAACATTACATTTTGCACTCTCTCATTTCCTTTTCTATGAAAAGTATGCTTTGTCTGTATAGCATGCAAGAAATAATACTTTTTGCTGTATGCTAATACATGCAATAATAATAACTCAAATCAAAAAGCAGCCAGCATAATCGAGGAACCCATGGACCCCAGCCATACACTCTTCCACCTTCTTTCATTGGGAAAAAAATACAAAAGTCCGAGGTCACAAACCAACCGACTCAAGGACAGCTTCTTCCCACCATCAGACTTTTGAATGGACCTCGTTGCACTTTAATCTTTCTTGACATTCTAGCCATGACTGTAACACTACATCATGCACCCTCTCCTTTCCTTACTATGTATGGCATGCTTTGTCTGTAAAGTGCACAAATAATACTTTTCACTGTACGCCAGTACTTGTGACAATAATAAACCAAATCAAAATTCCCGAACCCAGGTCAGTTTTGTCTGGTCTTCAGCAAAACTGAGTCCATGGCATCTGTCCACTCAAGAAATTATTTGAGATCATGTTCAAGAACCATGCAGTTCCAATTCCGAAGAACTTAGTCAACTCATTCATTTACTACATCGTTTAATTTCAACAACTGCAAAATCTTTATTCACATAACTTTTAAAAGTTGGCAGCTGTCAATACGTGATGGACAACTGGTGCACAGGACTGGTTTCCAGCTCACTAAGTTCATTCAGGGATCCTGATTATGCCATAAATCACAACGGCGCTTTTGAAGAGATGCATTAACCATCATCTGAAACCTGGCACAGAATATTCTAGATCTTGATTTTTAAATGAGATACTATGGCCCTATTTTTGCTGGAGGCAGGTATCATCATAGAAATTAACTGTCAGAATGCTTCCATCTGTTGAATTTAGCAATGTCCTTACTGAAGGGCAATGAGTCCAGAAAAGCCTCTTCTTATAGTTGGACCAACTAAAAATATACCAGACAAGGAAATTCACCAGAGCATATATCATGTGCTCTGGCAGCATAGTAGCACAGTGGTTAGCACTGCTGCCTCAGTGCCAGGGACTCGGGTTCGATTCCCAGCTTGGGTCACTGTCCATGTGAAGTTTGTACGTTCTCCCCAGGTTGATCAAGAAATAATCAGACAACTGATGACAGGTCATCGAACTAAACTATTACCTTGATTTCTTTGTCTACAGATGTTGTCGAATCTGCAGCATAGTGCCGGCATTTTCTGCTATTATTTGGAATTAACCATCTTCTGAATCAAAACCAGGTTGTGTTAATGTGGACCAATGACATCCATTTTAAGTACTGCCAGTATTTCCATTGTATAGTGTCCATCAATTTTCATCCCATCCATTACCTTTACCATCTCCACTTTTGCTAACACCATCTTCCTGAATAAACACTAATACAAAGTACTCATTTGTATTCCAGACTTGTCCTGTACCTCGTCGGAAACAGTGTCCTTATTATCTCAAGTAGGCTCCACTCTACCTCTCAGCATACACTTACTGTTGTTGTTGGCTCTGTTGTTGAGTGTGTGGTGAACACATTCAAGGGCCCGTCAGTCACAGACAAGCAAAAGCATGGTGTCTGGGTGCTACCCGTGTACAGACATAGGGAGTGACTGACCACAATCAAGAATCTCAAAATTGACTCAACAGGTTATTCATTTTTACCTAATAATAGTCAACAGCCTTTTTTCCTCACATTAACATAGCTTGAAATATCTTACCATGCATGCTATGTTTTGAATCAGACAGGAGTCTCACAAGTGCCCAAAAAGCATCCTCTTCATTCAGATACATAAGTAGTAGTGCAGTAATCTGACTCATTCCCTGGCAATAACCTACTTCCTGCAATTGAATAAAATGAAAAATAAAGTTTAACAATGACATAAGGAATTTAGTAATTTCCCTTAACGGAAATGAATGAGACTTGGATACTTAATTTATACAGTTTGATTTAGAAATAAATAATTCTTAATAACGATTTAGGAAACACAAACATTCGGAAAAGGAACCAATGTAAAAAAGACAGTTGCCAGCTTCCTTTCCAAATCCAATTTATACTGAAACCAGAGCTTCAGAAAATGCAGCAGTTACCACAGAATCCCTACAGTGAAGGTGACTGGCCATTCAGTCCATCAAGGTTGCACGGACTCTCCAAAAGAGTATCTTACCCAGGGCCACCCCGCTAGCCTATCCCTGTAACACTGGACATTTACTATGACCAATGCACCTAACCTGCACGTCTGAAGGATTCTAGAGAAAACCCACTGGGAGAACATGCCAACTTCATGCATTTAAGCAAGGTTGAAATTGAACTCAGATCCCTGGCGCTGTGAGGCAACAGTGCTAACCACTGTGCTGTCATGCCACCGTCACTGAACTGTTCACAGCTGACATTACAGGAGCGTTACCAGTTGGCAAAATGTGAAACTCAGCAAAGAGGTAGTGGTGCAGACACATGCATTTTTCTTAAGCTGCAGAGAACTTAATTTACAAACAGCGTGAAATTTAACAATTGAAGAGATGCCAAATTGGCACCACCAAATCAGAAAATATCCAAAAAATAAGGAAAGCGAAGCAAAACTATAAAATGAAATTAAAAATTAAAAAAGGTACAGCAATTAACAGGCACAAAATAAAATAAATATCTGGACAGTAGTGTCATTAGATGATTCATACAATAAACTCAGTTAATAACACCCACATCCCATAAATAAATTAAAAAATAGCAAAATTACAGCAGTATTAATTACTTTGCCTCAGTATTTACCAGGCAAACCAACATGCTAACTTTTACAAATGCACCATAGAAAGCATTCTTTCTGGTTGTATCACAGCTTGGAATGGCTCCTGCTCTGCCCAAGACTGCAAGGAACTACAAGCGATCATGAATGTAACCCAATCCATCACTCAAGCCAGCCTCCCATCCATTGACTCGATTTACACTTCTCGCTGCCTCAGCAAAACACCCAGTTAATTGAGGACCCCATGACCCCGGACACACTCTCTCCACCTTCTTCTGTTGGGAGAAAATTACAGAATTCTGAGGTCACGTACCAACCGACTCAAGAACAGTTTCTTCCCTGCTGCCACCAGATTTTTGAATGGACCTACCTTGCATTAAGTTGATCTTTCTCTACACTCTAGCTATGACTGTAACACTACATGCTGCACTCTCTCATTTCCTTCTCTATAAACGATATGCTTTGTGTCGAAGTATGCAAGAAATAATACTTTTTATTGTATGCCAATAATAAATCAAATCAAATGGTAGATGCAACAGGAGAAGAAATCAAAGAAGATATAAATACATGCAAGGCAGAAAAGTTTCGGATAATTGATGGACTAATTAAAATTGATGAAATCCCTGGTTCGGAGGATTGCTTCAATACATATCAAGAATAGTTAGGGAAAAGGTGATCGAGGCACTATAACATATATAAATTCACTAGAAAAGGGAATAAGAGTAAATTGGGGGACAACTGATATGATTCATATATATCTATAAAAAAGGAAAATAGAACAATCCTTGGCCTTGTAGGTAGTAGAAAGATGTAATACGGAAACAAAGAAATGGCAAACATCAGAGCAGTCAGCTCGATTCCAAAAGGGACAACTGAGCTTGGCCAAACTTGATTTATTTGCAGTTACAGAAAAAGTAATGACTAGTGCCGTTGACATAAGATGTTTAGATTTACAAAAAGCTTTTGATAAGGACTTACAGTCAGGTCAGAATCACAGAAATCATAGAAATCCTACTGTGCAGAAAGAGACCATGTGGCCCATCAAGTCTGCAGCGACCACAATCCCACCCAGTCGCTATCCCCATATCCCTACATATTTACCAGCTAATCCCTCTAACCTACGCATCTTAGGACACTAAGGGGTAATTTTAGCATGGTCAAACAACCTAACCCACCCATCTTTGGACGGTGGGGGGGAAACCGGAGCATCCAGAGGAAACCCACGCAGACAGGAGGGGAATGTGCAAACTCCACACAGACAGTGACCCAGGCCAGGAATCGAACCCAGGTCCCTGGAGCTGTGTAGCAGCAGTGCTAACCACTGTGCTACCGTGCTGCCCAGAACATGAGGAATCGGAAGGCAAGGAACAAAGTGAACAGCAAAAGAGAAAGTAGCCATTAAGAATAGTTAGGAGATTGGCAAATGGTGAGAAATAGCAATTCCACAAGGACGATTGGGGTCATTGTTGAACAGCATTTAGGTAAATGATGGAGACTCAAATCAGGAGAACAATTTTAACATTTAAAAATGACGCCAAAATGCAGCGTGCAGGGAGGATTGTAACAAATAACAGGAAGACATTAGGCAAGAATTTCTGTGAAATGATAATCCCAGCCAGATTGCCACTCTGCTCCTTTTCACTTAGTTAATTTGGAACTGCACATTTCCCACAAGGACTTCCGACACAGGTCTGCTGACAAAAGTGCAGTGCGGCAGCTCTGTACTCCTTCTGGTGCAGGGCAGCGGCATCAGGTGAAATGAAGCCACATTCCCTTTTTATAACACTTGCTATCATAAACTAAGTTTAAATATTCCAGCCATTTTGCCAAGGCAGGTATATGTAGTACGTGAGTGAGGGTTTGGAGTCTTGAAAAAGATAATTACAAGTTGGGTGCTTGGGGGGTTGGGTGATCTGGGAGAGAGGGGAAGATCGAGGATAGTTGCGAATGGGGGTACAGTCGATGGCATGGGGTAATCCAGGGATGTTGGGAGAGTAGTAGCAATTACTCAAGAATTACAAGTGGTTTTAATCCTGTCAATTTGCCCTGGTTAACTGTTCTGCTACAGGTGCCTGGACCATCTGATGTCTCAGTTTTATTGGGAATGTGCCATTCCTTTCACAGGGACTTCTGCGGGGTTGGGGTGATCCCTCAGTGCACCTTCAGAGTACCACCCAGGTATGACTCCCCTGCTGCCCGGAAACCAGAAGTTCTAGACCATGAATAAGCTTGCAGAATGAGCATGTGATTGCAAATGAACTTCAATATAAGAGCGTGTGAGGTAAAACATTTTGGTAGGAAGAATACAGAGATCACAAACTCATTGGATAACAATATAAATAGAGGAAAAAGAACAGAAGAATCTGGAGGTTCAGATACATGATCTGGGGGTACAGATACATGAATTACTAAAGGTAGTCTCTCAGGTTAATAAGGACAAAGAAAGCAACAAAAGCACTGGGTTCATTTCTAGAAGGAGGGACAGGACTATAAAGCGAAGAAGTTATGTTAAACTTGTGTAAAACCTTGGCAGTGTCATCTGTACTTACAAGAGAGGATTCACACACCAGAGAAGATGTGAAGTATTGTCCAGGCTGGGGTTCTTTTCTATAGAAAACAGGTGGGGTGAACTGATAAAACTGTTCTAAATTATGAAAAGCGTTTGCTAGGAGAGGCATAGAGCTGTGCTTCCTTTCACAAAAAAGAGCCCAGAATTGAGGCCAAAACTATAAAATAGTCTCTAATAGATTGAACGGGGAATTCAGGAAGAATGTTGTCACTCAGACAGTAATTAGGACATGCAAGACATCCAACATGCACTGGTTGAAACAAATCATTTACACGCATTTCGAGAAAGCTATTTAAGCACACGATGGTGAGAAAAGCAGGATTTGTCAGAGTCAGGGGAGTAAGGGATAGACTCATGCAGAATATAAAGTTCAGCGTGGATCTGTAAGGATGAGAAGCATGTTTCTGAGCTGCAAGTACTTCGCTGAAGTTCACTGACTAAATATTTACAAAGTTATTAGATGAAGTGGATCAAACTCCAGAAAATATAATCTAATTTTCACTCCACAAAACAATCACTAGTAACATCTTTTGATGTACGATTACCAAAGAGCACCTGATGAATTTTATGCCCACAATGAATATCCTCCTAGCACTCTTAAGTTCTTCAAGGAGGGGGAAGACACTGAACAAAAAAATTTCCCTGACATTTTCCTTCAGATATTCTTCACACTGAATTTCCCCTCCCCAAAATCATGCCTCCTTTCAAAAGGGTTCCAACAATTACTTGGTTAGAAGTGAATTCTTGAAATCAGTAATAACTTTCATTTTGACAAAAAAATTAGTCTGATAGAATGACAGAACAACCAGCTCAAAATACTGACAACAAAAAACATACCGTGTTATACATGGAGTAAGCAGCTAAAACATGGAACAAAGCTTGTTGCCTGCAGAAGAGAAATGCAAAAAATTATCTTTCAATTTTGACCCATGCCATATTAATATTTACATATTTACTCAGTCATCTTCATTAAATCTGAAAGCAAGATCTAGAGTTCAGGGTGTTTTCAGGAATGCAAATGCACCATTTACACATGTGCCACTGGCTGAAAAGCTCAGCAAAATGGTATCCTGGACACTTGCAAGAAATGATGCGGAGATGCCAGCGTTGGACTGGGGTAAACAACACCAGGTTAAAGTCCAACCAATTTATTTGATAGTAAACCAAACTATATTGCATAGTAAACTATGCAAGAAAGACATTCGTGGGTCATTCCAATAGAACAAGCAGATTTCGTAACTTAAACTGTGTCTCATATAGGATTAAAGGAAGCCATTATCTTGCAACTGAATGTTCTTGTCCTGATGGCTATTTTTCTTGAATTTTAGCAATAGGTATATATTACAAGGGACAGTTACAGTGAGGAAGATCCGTCAGGCCTATCTTAACATTCATCCACAGATTTATGATCTCTCCTGGTTGCTGACTATCAGTTACCAAATTAACCTTCTGAAAGCTTCTGTTCAGTTTTTATAGTACGACTTCCATAATTTCTTCCAGCTATTCTGCTTCTTTGACTCTACTGCTACTTGGTTTCACTCTCACAATCAGGTAGTGATTATGCCTTCATTGACTGCATAAAGTACTCTTTTATGGTTCCTAAAATGTCCAGCAACTCCAGAAAAACACTAGCTTGCAGGCATAATATTATTAACCACCAATATGGCATATTAAACAAACTCTAGAATCTGAATTCATATGCGTTATCATTACAGTATAGCTAGAACAAAAAGCAAAATACTGAGGATGCTGGAAATTGAAAATAAAAGCAAATGCTGGAAATGCTGTGCAGGATCGACAGCATCTGTGGAGGGAAACACTTAATGATAACCTTTCGTCAGAACTGAAAATCGATAGAAAGAGAACAATTTTAAAGCCAATGGCAAGGGGGCAGCAAGTAATGAAAGGAAGGTCTGTGATACGGTGGAGGGCAGCAGAGATTAAACAAAAACTTTCATGATGAAACACAGTGCTTAATAGTCATAGCACAAAAACACAAGTTCACAATAGCAGATATTTAAGATGTTCAAAAATTAGGGAATATACTGTATCAAATTGCAGTTGCAATTTTAAAACTTACATTTATATAGAGCCTCAAATGTAGTTTACAAGTCGGGATGTCTTACTGCAGTTCTACAGGGCCTTGGTGAGACCAAACATAACTTACCGCGTGCAGTTTCTGTCTCCCTACCCAAGAAAGAATATAAATGGAGGGAATGCAGTGAAGATTCAATAGGCAATTACTAGGTGGGCACAGCTTTCTTACGAGGAGAATTTGGTTCGACTGGATCTGTATTCTTTAGCATTTGGAATAAGAGGAGACCTGACTGAAATGTATAAAATTCTAACAGGGCTGCAGGATACAGGGTTGTCCATTTAGGACAAAGATGAGGAAAAATGTATTCACTTAGAGTAATGGATCTATAGAATTCCCTACCACAGAGGCTGTGGAAGCCTGGTGACTGAATTAATTCAGAAGATAGATTTTTAAAAAAGGTTTTAATAGCATCAAGGAGAATATGGGATTGAGACAGAGGATCAGCCATGATCATATTGAATGATACAGCTGGCTCATACAGCCAAATGATCTACTCCTGCCCCCAGTTTCAAAGTTTGTGTGTAACAAAACATCTCAAATCACTTCACAGGAGTATTAGAAAACAAACATGACATTGGTCATAAAGAAAATATTAGGTCATACGATGAAAAGCTTAATTAGGTTTTAAGGAGTGTCCAAAAATAGGAAAATGTAACAGAGAGGCAGAGAGAGAGAATTCCAGAGCTTGGGGCCTAGGTTATCAAAGGCAGGGCCAATGGTTAGATTCTCCCTTGTTGGAGATGGTCATTGCCTGTCACTTGCGTGGCACCAATGTTACTTGGCACTTGTCAGACCAAGTCCATTTAGCATGGTGGTAATGCCACCTGACATGATACAGACTAGCCATAACGTGAAGACAGGATTTTGTTCCCACAAGGACTGTACGGTGGTCACTTCTGCTGATGCTGTTAAGAGTGCTGCTAATGTTAAATATGACGATATCCCAAATCCCAGAAGGATAACTTGAAACACCAGTTGTCGATTGTATATTTTGCAAGTTAGTACAATGAGAGGAATGATTCGTAAACCAGTGAGGAAATGTCTAGCCATGTAATCATTTAAATACAAGATTTATTAAACCAGAAATACAAGGCCACAGTACATAAGACACTACCTATAGCATGCATGCACACAAACAAACAGACCTGATACATTGTTTATCCCTTTTGTTCTTATCCTATCGAAACTAGTCTTAGAAGTCATGCTTTTAGCATGTAAACGTGACACGTATTCTTGTGAGTCCACCTTGATCTCCTTTTGCAGTTAAGTATCTGTTTACCTTAAGATAATTCACATCAAAAACACTCAGAGCAGCTGAACCCTCATCAGTTCCCTTTTATCCAATTCTTTAATCTTTTTGTACCCAAAAGTCCACTAAATGCATATCTTAAAATATTAACAGTCACTGTATCAAAACTAAACTACTGAAAAAGATTTGATCCTTTTCCAAATATTGTATTATAAAATAAGTAACAATAAATGGAACATAACTATGATATTGAAAATTACATGACAGCAAGCATAAAGCAACCATTTTAATCTGAAGCCAAGTTTTTTTGAATGTCAATCCAAAAGTCTACTCAATGTGTCAACCCTTTATCTCATGTAATGCAGGAATTTATAATATTCAGCATGTCAAATTACATAAGTGACAGGAGGATTCAAACTAGTGACTAGCATTTTAACAATGGAACAAATCTGTATGAGTTGCAAAAGCAAAATGTCAATCTTTTCAATAAAAACAAAAGGTTGCCAGTTTTTCCTCAAACTGGTAATTTGAAACTACTTTTTAAATTTTGGTCAAAAAACACAAGCTTAATTTTAAGAATGGCAAGTAATTGGAACCTTCAATCTGAATGAAGCACACATTTCACAAAATTCATTCATTCATTAAAAAAAGCAAAGCAAAAAACAGGAATGGACAGCCACTTAAGTGCATGCATTTCAATTAGACATACCCAATTCCAAGAAATAATTCATAAGGACACATTACAACATAACCAATGCGTCCCTCTAGACCTCTCTGGAGTCACTGACACATGGACCATACATCCTCCTCCAATGCCTCTCCTTCATCTACCCGAGTGGGATTGCTATTGTCTCATTTCAGTTGACATGGCGTCATAGAGGTTTACAGCATGGAAATAGGCAATTCAGCCCAACTTGCCCATGCTGCCCTTTCTGTTTGAAAGCCCTGAGCTAATCCAAATTGCCCACATTTGGCCTATATCCCTCTATACCCATTGTACCCATGTAACTATCTAATTGCTTTTTAAAAGACAATATAGTACTCGCCTCTACCACTATCACTGGTAGCTTATTCCAGACACTCAGCACCCTCTGAAAAAACTGCCCCTCTGGACACTTTTGTATCTCTCCCCTCTCACCTTAAACCTATGCTTTAGGAAAAGGTATTGACTATGTATGCCCCTCAATATTTTATAGACCTCTATAAGATCACCCCTCAGCCTTCTATGCTCCAGAGAAAAATGTCCCAGTCTATTCAGCCTCTCCTTATAACTCAATCCATCAAGCCCCGGTAGCATCCTAATAAATCTTTTCTGCATTCTTTCTAGTATAATAATATCCTTATAATAAGGTGACCAGAATTGCACACAGTATTCCAAGTGTGGCCTTACCAATGTCTTGTACAACTTCAACAAGACATTCCAACTCCTGTATTCAATGTTCTGACCGATGAAACCAAGCATGCCAAATGCCTTCTTGACCACTCTGTCCACCTGTGATTCCACTTTCAAGGAGCTATGAACATGTACCCCTAGATCTCTTTGTTCATAACTCTCCCCAACGCCCTACCATTAACTGAATAAGTCCTGCCCTGATTCAATCTACCAAAATGTATCAGCTCGCATTTGTCTAAATTAAACTCCATCTGCCATTCGTCAGCCCACTGGCCCAATTGATCAAGATCCCATTGCAATTGGAGATAACTTTCTTCACTGTCCACAATGCCACTAATCTTAGTGTCATCTATTAACCATGCCCCCTATATTCTCATCCAAATCATTAATATAAAAGACAAATAATAATGGACCCACAGGCACATTGCTGGTCACAGGCCTCCAGTTTGAAAAACAACTCTGCAACCACACTCTGGCTTCTGTCAAGAAGCCAATTTTGTATCCATTTAGATACCTCACCCTGATACCAAAGAAACATCTGCAAAGCTTCTCCTCCCACTTTAGCCCAATTTCCTTTGGCATCCCCCAAAGGTCAATCCTTGCCCCTATCCTATTTCTCATGTACATACTTTCTCTTGTACATACTTTCTCTTGTCAGAATTATCTGAAAACACATCAGGTTACATCATTCTGCTGATAATACCTAGCTCTACCTCAACACCACCTCTTGATCCTTCACTGATTCCAATTTGTCAAGATACTTATCCAACATCCCTTTTGGATGAGCAAACATTTCTTCTGACTAAATACTCGGAAGATCAAAACCATTGTCTTTGGTGTCCATTGCAAACACAAGTCCCTCGCCACTAACTCGATACCTTTTCTACCAATTCTGAGGTGGAATGAGACTGGTTCAGCCAGTTACATCTGACTTCAAGGTGAACTTGTGACGACATGTCTGCTTCATTACTAAGATCACTTGCTTCCACTTCCGAAACAGCATCCAACTGGAACCAAGAGAGATGCGAGAGATACTAAATGGGTTTTTTGTATCCGTATTTACTGAGGAAACGGGCATGGAGTCTACAGAAATAGGGCAAACAGGTAGGGAAGTCATGGAACCTTTACAGATTAAAGGGGCGGAGCTGCTGGCCGTCTTGAGTGGATAAATCCCCAGGACCGGACACAGTATTCCCACAGACCTCGAGGGAGGCTAGTGTTGAACTTGCAGGGGCCCTGGCAGACATATTTAAAATGTCAGTATTCACTGGGTAGGTGCCAGATGATTGGAGGGTGGCTCATGTTGTTCCGTTGTTTAAAAACAGTTCCAAAAGTCGTCCAGGAAATTATAGGCCAGTAAGTTTGACATCGGTGGTGGGCAAGTTATTGGAAGGTGTGAGAAGGGATAGGATCTACAAATATTTGGATAGACAGGGACTTATTAGGGAGAGCCAATATAGCTTTGTGCGTGGTAAGTCATGCTTGACCAATCTATTAGAGTTTTTCCAGGAGGTTACCAGGAAAGTGGATGAAGGGAAGGCGGTGGATGTTGTCACTTCAGCAAGGTCTTTGACAAGGTCCCTCATGGGAGATAAGTTAGGAAGGTTCGGTTGCTAGGTATACATGGGGAGGTAGTAAATTGGATTAGACACTGGCTCAATGGAAGAAGCCAGAGAGTGTTTGTGGAGGATTGCTTCTCGGATTGGAGGCCTGTAACTAGTGGTGTGCCACATCTACATCAATGATCTGGATGATAATGTGATAAATTGGATCAGCAAATTTGCTGATGATACAAAGATTGGAGGTCTAGTGGACAGTGAGGAAGGTTTTCAAAGCTTGCAGAGGGATTTGGACCAACTAGAAAGACGGGCTGAAAAATGGCAAATGGAATTTAACACAGACAAGTGTGAGGTACTGCACTTTGGAAGGACAAACCAAAGTAGAACATACAGGGTAAATGGTAGGACTCTGAAGGGTGCAATTGAACAGAGGGATTTGGGAATACAGGAACAGAACTCCCTAAAAGTGAAGTCACAGGTGGATAGAGTCGTAAAGAGTGCTTTTGGTACATTGGCCTTTATAAATCGGAGTATCAAGTATAAAAGTTGGAGTGTTATGGTAAGGTTGTATAAGGCATTGGTGAGGCTGAATTTAGAGTATTGTGTACAGTTTTGCACACCTAGTTACAGGAAGGATGTAAATAAGGTTGAAAGAGTGCAGAGAAGGTTCACAAGGATGTTGCCGGGACTTGAGAAGCTGAGTTACAGAGAGAGATTGAATAGGTTAGGACTTTATTCCCTGGAGCGTAGAAGAGTGACGGGAGATTTGATAGAGGTGTATAAGATTTTGATGGGTATAGATAGAATGAATGCAAGCAGACTTTTTCCGCTGAGGCTCGTGGAGAAAAAAAACCAGAGGGCATGGGTTAAGGCTGAAAGGAGAGAAGTTTAAAGGGAATATTGGGGGGGACTTCTTCACGCAGAGAGTGGTGGGAGTGTGGAATGAGCTGCCGGATAAAGTGGTAAATGCGGGGTCACATTTAACATTTAAGAAAAACTTGGACAGGTTCATGGATGAGAGGGGTGTGGAGGGATATGGTCCAAGTGTAGGTCTGTGGGACTAGGAAAAAATGGTTCGGCATAGACAAGGGCCAAAAGGCCTGTTTCTGAGTGTAATTTTCTATGGTTCTCTGGTAACTCCCCATTTGAACTCATCTCCTTGTGAAATCCTTATCCATTCCTTCATTATTTTTACACTGAGCTATCCCAATTCTCTTTTGCTGGTCTCCAATTTCTCCCCTGCTTAAATCTGTGCTCATCCAAAACTGCTGTATCCTAACTTACATTAGGTCTGTTCACCCATTATCCCTGTTCGTTGATCTACATCATCTCTTCGTTCAACAACACATCCATTTTAAAATTCTCATTGTGGCTTTCAAGTTGCATCACAACTTAATCCCCCCCACCTCAAACATTTTTCATCCCCAGAATTCTCCAAGATCACTGCACAGCCTTGATTTTAGTAATACCCACTGTGGACAGCTACACACTGTGGCATCAGCTTCTCCCCAAGCCTCAAGCTCTGGAATTCTCTCCCTAGAGTTTTCTATTTCCTCTTCTTCAACCAAACCTTTGGTCATTGTCCTGAACTGCATTATGTAACGCAGTGTCAATTGTTGTTTGATAACATTCACGAGCAGTGCCTAGGAACATTGCATTATGTGACAGTACTCATACGCACGCGTTTTTATTCATTCTTGCCATGAGCATTTTATTGCCCTTTCCTAACTGTCCTCAAAAGAGTGCCGTCTTCTTGAACCACTGCACTCTACATGGTGTGGGTGCATCAATCTAATTCTGGATTTTGACCCAGCAATGAAAAATGTTGACTAAGTCAAAACAGTGTATGACTAGGTGAATGCTTTTAAGGTTTTGGATGGGGCTCAAATCAAATGGGCTACTTTGACTTGGATGGTGCTGAGCTTCTTGAAATCTTGTTGGTGCTGAACTCATCCAAGCAAACGGAGTGCATTCCAATACTGTCCAAATTTCTGCTTTGCAGACGTGGACAGGTTTTGGTGAGTCAAAAGGGTAGCTAATGGTCACAGAGTTCCCAGCCTCTGATCTATTCTCATGGCAAATATTTCTATGGCTTGTCTGGTTAAGTTTTTCCTCAAATGGTAACCCCAGGATGTTGATTGTGGGTGATTCATTGATGGCAATGAGGTTGAACATCAGGAGCCATGGTTAGGTGACTCCACTCAGTTTATTAGCTGGGACCTGTGCAGCACAAACGCCACTCACTACTTCTCAGCCAAAGCCCGAATGATGTCCGAGTCAGCTGAGTACAGGTTGCTCGAGTATCTTACGAGTTCAGCACAATCCAGAACATTGCAATCGTGAGCAATCATGTCCACTTCTTCTCTGATGTGAGTGAAGGATACTACCCCGAGGAACTCCAGTGGTTAGCACTGCTGCCTCACAATGCCAGGGACCTGGGCTCTATTCTGGCCTTGGGTGACTGGTCAAACTCCACACAGTCAGTCATTCTCCCCATGTCTGCATGGGTTTCCTCCAGGTGCTCATGTTTCTTCCCACAGTCCAAAGAGGTTAGGTGAATTAGTCATAGTAAATGTGCGGGGTTACAGCAATAGGACAGGGTGGTTGGGCTTGGATAAGATGCTCTTTCAGAGCCACTGCAGACTCAATGGGCCATATGGCCTCCTTCTGCATGGTATGGATTCTATGGTTAGTACCGCTCAATAGCATTGTCGATAACATCTTTTGGCAGTTCTCTAATTGAGGAGAGTAGGCTGATGAGACTAATAATTGTCTGAATTGGCTTTGTCTTGTTTTTTTTTCTGGAGAGGGCACAATTGGGCAAAATTCCACATTGTCAGATAGATGCCACAGTTCTAGCTATACTGGAACTAAAAGTATGGTCAAATTCTGCGTAGACTGAATTGAATTGTCTGAAGACTGACATCCATAATCGAGAACCGCAGGAGGAGACAAAGATGGATCAAAGACAATACTTCAGGTTGAAGATACTTGCAAATGCTTCAGCTTGTCTCTCCACTGACATGCTGGCCTCCCCCATGCTTTTGGAATCTGTTCCTCCAGTCAGTTATTCAATTGTCCATCACCACTCATGACTGTTGTTTTCTCTCTCTGAGCAAACTTTGGTTACTGGATTCAATACTTAATTTCTAGTTTACTCAACAGTTTAAGTCAAACAATTTAATGATTTTGATATGCAAAACATTTTTCTGATGCAGCTTACAGCCCTCTGACAACATGGAATTGAATCACTGGGCAGAAGAGGCCATTTGGCGCCTTGTGTCAGGTTGCAAAGCGGAATCCTACCTCAATAAATAGAACATAACTTTTACTTTTAATTTTGAGACTTGGATGAATAGAGTCACAATCATAGAAACCCTACATTGCAGACAGAAGCCATCTGACCCATCCAGTCTGCACTGACCACAATCCCACCCAGGCCCTACCCCCATATTCCTACACATTTACCCACTAATCCTTCTAACCTACGCACCTCAGGATACTAAGGGGCAATTTTAGTATGCCCAATCAACCTAACCCTCACATCTTTGGACTGTGGGAGGAAACTGGAGCACCCGGAGGAAACCCATGCAGACACTAGGAGAATGTGCAAACTCCACACACACAGTGACCCAAGCCAGGAATCGAACCCAGGTCCCTGGAGCTGTGAAGCAGCACTGCTAACCACTGTGCTACCACGTTGTTACCACAAGACTGCCAATTAACTTAATTAAACAAAACATTTATTAAACAAGATTATCTATAATCGACTACTCCTTCACTCGACCAACATCTTGCCAGAAAAACACAGATTTTTAAGGTTAACACAAGTTACAAAATATCTTATACTATAATATTCTCAATAAATATTAAACCAATGGGCGAAATGTGGTCAGAAAGAGCACACACTGAATCCAAGCGGCAAGTTCCACCCAAAATATCATTGGTGGATTTCTCAAATCAGAAGTGAACTTTCCATAAAACACAGTGCTGCAGTACAGGGCAGCAGTCAATGGGAGTTGGGGGTGCAAACTGAGGGGTGGCTGTGGGAGCTACAGAATCTGTACCTCTGAATTTGCCGATCAGCTGTTCAATGCAAATAAGTATGATAGGTTCATTTGAATCTATTAGCAGGCAATGGAGTAAAACATCGCCAAGGGCCCCATAAATGAGGCAGTGTGCAAGGCCCCAAAAGTGCAGTCCACTCAGCCACAGATGTCACCATACTGTGAGCCAACTAGTCTCATTGAAACTCTGACTTCTATACAATGTTTCCAAACTCCACTCAAAAAACACACCTTAGAATCTTCTCCTAAACATCTGTTCACTGATGCCTTCACTTCGAGGATTTCAATCTCTCTTTTAAGTAGTTCTGGCTACCATGTGCATTCAAGCTTTTACACTATCTCTCAGGTACCCAACAACGCTTCACAGGCTGTATTAAGATGTCACCAAACTCAGATGTCTGGTTTCTCACTTTAAATCTGGTTCGTGCAAGTGTCTCTAACTCAGAGCATTTTCTTTGCATTTTACTTGAATTCTACTGAACAGGACTTGTTCAACTTCTTATTCTTTGTTCCTTTAAACTTAATGGTTTTCCTAAGATGAGCTTCTCATCCCATTTCTGGATTTTCTTTTGTTACTTTGGGAAGCTCTTCCTGAGTCGGTTGGTACGTAACCTCAGACTTTTGTATCATTTTCCTGAAGGAAGAAGGTGGAAGAGAGAACGTCTGGGATACGTGGGGTCCTTAATTATGCTGGCTGTTTTGCCAAGGCAACGGGAAGTGTAGACAGAGTCAATGGATGGGAGGCTGATTTGTGTGATGGATTGGGCTACATTCACAATCTCCTGCAGTTTCATGTGGTCTTCGGCAGAGCAGGAGCCATACCAAGCTGTGATACCACCAAAAACAATATTTTCTATGGTGCATCTGTAAAAGTTGGTGAGAGTCGTAGCTGACACGCCAAATTTCCTTAATCTTCTGAGAAAGTAGAGGCATTGGTGGGCTTTCTTAACTATAGTGTCAGCATGGTGGGGTACCAGGGCAGGCAGTTGGTGGTCTAGGCACCTGAAGCTCTTGACCCTTTCTACTTCGTCCCCGTTGACGTAGACAGGAGCATATTCTCCTCTACGCTTCCTGAAGTTGATGTCAATCGCCTTCATTTCGTTGACACTGAGGGAGAGATTACTGTCGCCATATTCTCTCTCTCATTACTGTACTCAGTCTCATCATTGTTTGAGATCAAAAGCATTAAGATGGTGTTGTCAGCAAACTTGTATTAATGGCCTCTGGTTTTGCCCTTCTCCCCACACATGGAAAGGCATGCTCTACGAAACATTTCCTAATTTTGAAGACCCCCCCCACTTGGTCACCCCTCAGCCTTCTCTTTTTCAAGACAAGACAGACCCAGCCTCTTCCATACTTTGCTGATAGGTGTAAGATCACATTTCTCATATCAACCTTGTAAACGTTTTGATAGCACTCCACTGCATCTATATTTCTTTTGTACGAGATCAGAACTGTACACAGTAGTCAAAGCGTGATCTAAACAAGGATTTTTTTTTTGTGTGTTCGTGGGACATGGATGTTGCTGGTTGTCATTGCCCATCCTTAGTTGTCTGAGGGCAGCTGAAAGCCAACCACATTGCTGTGGTTCTGGAGTCACATGTAGGCCAGACCAGGTAAGGCAGCAGATTTCCTTCCCTAAAGGACATTAGTGAACCAGATGTGTTTTTCTGGAAATCGACAATGGTTTCATGGTTATCAGTAGGTTCTAATTTCCAGATTTTTCTTATTGAATTCAAATTCCACCATCTGCTGCAGTGGGGTCTGAACCTGGATCTCCGGGACATTAACTGAGTTTCTGGATTAATAGTCTAGCGATAATACCATTCAGTCATTGCCTCCTCTAAGGTGCAATACAAGTTCACCATAATCTCTGCTTTTCAGTCCGATCCTTCAAGAAATGAAACCAAGTGCTTGGTATTCTTTTAAAAAAAATTATCGATCTGTGATATACGTATTTACACTCCTAAATTCCTTTGTTCCTCTATTCTAATTGGAGCCTAATCTTCCAAATAATATGACCTCCTAATACCTCATATTTATTTGCATTGAAGTTATTTCATCGTTTATACGTCCATTTGTTGGAAGTCCTCTTCACTGACTACACAAAATGGAATTGAAAAGTCAATTTTTAAAAGTCTAAAATAGTTAATATACATTGCGAGTTACAATGGTTCCATTATCGGAGCTTGGAGCACCAAATTTCCCTCTTCTCCCACAATGACAGGCTACTTTTTATCCATGCGCTGCTTTCTGTCCTTGACACAGCCAGCTATTCATTCTGCCATATGTCCCTCTGCATGCTCTGATATTACTCATTTTTCTATTATCTGGTACTCCTTCTCGAAGTGGAGATAAATCACTTGTATAGTTTTATCCTCATCTACTTTTACCTTTTCAAAGGATTCAGACAGGATGGTCAAGCAAGACTTTTCTTTCCTAAAGCCATGCGGGTTATTCATTATATTTGAGACCTCTAGATTTTTAAAAAGTTTCCCTCTTGAGCAGAGTTTCCATTATTCTTCCTACCATCAATGTTAAACTATACTTTCCTGGTCATATACCATCTTCCTTCTGAAATACAGATATAATTTTAGTTATCTCACAGATCTCCAGATTTCGAACAAATCATTAAATACTAACATGTTGCTGCTAAATCTCTGCATTATTTTAAATTGTGCAGATACAATTCATCCAGATCACAGGCCTTGTACTTTGAGTTTGTGTAACTTGTTTAATATTTCTCCTTTTTCTAAAAGTTGAAGTTATATCAGTTTTAATCTCACTTTAATATCCAATTGATCTGTTGCCCAGTAAATGCTGAAGCTAAGTAATTAATATTTCTGCTAGCTTGTTATTGTTGCCTATAATTTTATCCAGTCCATCCCTTGTGCCTTTATTCCAACCCCATCTTTCATTTTATTTTGTACGCCTATTAAATATTTTATCACTTTTGTTTTCATGTTCCTTTCCAGTTAATTACTTAGTTCTTTGTTTTCCTACTTGCTTTTTTCAAAAAAGATTCTTTCTAAACATTTCATATTCTCCTTTTCGATGCTCTCCATTACTAAGCACAGGCCTCATTTCTCACCCTCAATTTCCTCCGTCATGCTTTATTAATCCATGATGATTCATTAGTGTTCAGCATGTTACTATTTTTTAAAATATATTTTCCCTGAACTATGTTGAAAACTATTTTAATTGTTTCCCATTGTTGTTCTAAATCACTGTTTGCCAGAATTGCAGTCCATTTTTCCAAGCCCCTCAAAATCTGCTTTTCGCCAATATATTACGCTGGTCTTTGTCATGTCCATGTGCAGTTCAATGACTCTCAAAGTGTTCTTATATTTTCCATACTATACTATGATTATATTGCTTACATGCTCTCCAATTTCTGTCCCCTTCCTATACTGGACTTGCAATCCTTACTAACTCTGAACAACACATTACAAAGATATAAAGTAACATCTGGTTTCTCTGTAGGCCTAGCAGTGATATAAAGCCATCTCGTGTTTATAGAGAAGTCCTTACAAAGTATTTATAGTAGAGAAATAGGCCATTCTATCCAACTTTCCATGTTAGTTCTGCCCCATGTCAGAAAAAAAAACTTACCTGAAGATGGCCGACAACTAGTGGATTTTGATTTTTCACTGAACATTTAAAATGCTTTCAATATGAAACAAGATTGTGGGAAGTGTTCATTTTTAAAATGCTTCGCAGTTCTACAATCATTAATATATGGTTGTAATATATAAAGTAAAAGGCAACTGTAACAAATAAGTAAAACGTGTTTTGCCATAGCTGTAATTCCAAAATCTCCAGCAGAAATGGACACTAAAAAGGACTTTCATCGACCTCTTGCTTAAAATGAGGTTGCTTGAAATTCTAAATCATAATAATAGCACTGCAGATCCAAGATAATTGCTATTCCAGTGAGATCCCGCAAGCAATAATCAGTTGACCCGACTTTAAGGTGTTGGTTGATACTATTAAAAATTCTTCTGCTTTAAATAATAGAACATAGAACATTACAGCGCAGAACAGGCCCTTCGGCCCACGATGTTGCGCCGACCAGTTAAAAAACAATGACCCTCTAACCTAAACCAATCCCTTTTCATCCATAAACCTATCCACGGATCTCTTAAACGCCCCCAAACTAGGCGCATTTACAACCGCAGCAGGCAGGGCATTCCAATCCCTCACCACCCTCTGGGTAAAGAACCTACTCCTGACATCCGTCCTATAACTACCCCCCCTTAATTTAAAGCCATGCCCCCTCGTGCTAGCTTTCTCCATCCGAGGAAAAAGGCTATCACTATCCACCCTATCTAAACCTCTAATCATCTTATATGTTTCAATAAGATCCCCTCTCAGCCGCCTTCTTTCTAGCGAAAACAACCCCAAATCCCTCAGTCTCTCCTGATAGGACCTCCCCTCCATACCAGGCAACATCCTGGTAAACCTCCTCTGCACCCTCTCCAAAGCCTCCACATCCTTCCTGTAATGTGGGGACCAGAACTGCACACAGTACTCCAAGTGCGGCCGCACCAGAGTTGTGTACAGTTGCATCATGACGCTGCGACTCCTAAATTCAATCCCCCTACCAATAAACGCCAAGACACCGTATGCCTTCTTAACAACCTTATCTACTTGATTCCCTACTTTCAGGGATCTATGTACACATACACCTAGATCCCTCTGTTCATCCACACTATTCAGAGTCCTCCCGTTAGCCCTACACTCGACACATCTGTTATTCCTACCAAAGTGAATTACCTCACACTTCTCCACATTAAACTCCATCCGCCACCTCTCGGCCCAGCTCTGCAACCTGTCTAAGTCACCCTGCAAACTACGACACCCTTCCTCACAATCTACCACACCTCCGACTTTGGTGTCATCAGCAAATTTACTAATCCACCCAACTATGCCCTCATCCAGATCATTAATAAAAATTACAAACAGCAGTGGCCCCAAAACAGATCCCTGAGGCACACCACTCGTAACTCAACTCCATGACGAATATTTACCATCAACCACCACCCTCTGTCTCCTATCTGCTAGCCAATTCCTGATCCAATTTCCTAGATTACCCTCAATCTCATACATCCGCATTTTCTGCAGAAGCCTACCATGGTGAACCTTATCAAACGCCTTACTAAAATCCATGTATACCACGTCAACTGCCTTTCCCCATCCACCTCTTTGGTCACTTTCTCAAAAAACTCAATAAGGTTAGTAAGGCATGACCTACCCTCCACAAAACCATGCTGACTATCTCCAATCAATTCATTACTCTCCAAATAACTATAAATCCTATCCCTAATAATTTTTTCTAAAACCTTGCCCACAACAGAAGTAAGACTCACCGGTCTATAATTCCCGGGGAAGTCTCTGTTCCCCTTCTTAAACAACGGGACAACATTCGCTATCCTCCAATCTTCCGGTACTATACCTGAGACCAACGACGACCTGAAGATCAGAGCCAGAGGCTCTGCAATCACCTCTCTTGCCTCCCAAAGAATCCTAGGGTAAATCCCATCCGGACCAGGGGACTTATCTATTTTCAAACCCTCAAGAATATCCAGCACATCCCCCTTATCAACTGCAATACTGTCTAGTTTACACCCCTGCAACCCAGTGTTCTCCTCAGCTACATTCATGTCCCCCTGCATGAGCACCGAAGAGAAATATTGGTTCAATGCCTCACCAATCTCTTCCGGTTCCACACACAACTTCCCTCTGCTGTCTGTAACTGACCCTAATCTTGCCCTAACCAACCTTCTGTTCTTAACATGCCTATAGAACGCCTTAGGATTCTCCTTAATCCTATCAGCCAAAGGATGCCATAGGATCTTTTGAGCCAACTAAACAACTGAAATAGACACACAATGCCTTGCTTATACATATTATCTAAAAGCTAATACTTCTAATAATGCAATGCCACATCAGTATTGCGCTGAAATATCACACACTCAAGGTCACATACTGAAATTCTACTGTGGAATTCAACACACGATCATGTGAATGGGAGGGTACAGCGTGAATGGGAGCGTACAGCATTGCCAACTGAGCCATCCTGTCACATAACGAAAGCCCATTTGATCTCATCTTTTCAGATATCAGCTTTCCTGTCGTCCCATTATAGAATCTAGTGATTTGTTAAGTAGTGTATACAAGCTTCTGGCATTCTTGTCAACCTACTTTAATTATTGATCATGTATAAAATACTTCATGGCCTCAGTTTGAAACCTGGCATTCACAATGCTGAACCAGTATATTGTAGCTTTGAAAATAGATATTTCAGTAATTCCAAAGCACTGTCGTGCATCAGCTGTAACGAGTGGATGATAAATGGCTTTGTCTTGAAATATGGTCCAAGTGGACAATTTTCATCATGGTTAGGAAATGGTTATCTGCATTCCATTGCATCTTGCTGCAAACTCTTGTATAAGCTCAATTTCCTTTGGAATGTCAGTTCACATCAAGAAAATTCTGAAACTACTACAAAGGAAAGTGCTCCATGATGTCGGATTTGGGACTGTGCACTCCATAAGTGATAGCACAGTCAACACAGAGGCCACAGAAGATAATGAAATGCTGAGGTCAGACAGAACTTGCTCAACTAGTTGCCCATGTTATTTTCAAAAACTGCTCCTCAGGACAGCGGGAGATGATTGACAGGCTAATTATATCACAACAGCACACCACACAAGTTTCTAACAGGGCACTGCACATGAAACTTAAGCATTGAATAGCTCAATTTTTATACATGACGAAAGACACAACCATGAGTGTCACATTGTTACTGGTAGACTTGATATTTGACTGTGACTAACTCATATTAATCTGGCAATTACAGCACAAAATGGCAGGGATATACTTGAGATAAAAACAAAACATGTTGGAGATCAATTTATATTTTTTCTCTTGAATTCAGTTGCATTGTTAAAGCAATGCCTGACGCCATCTTGTCTGCCATGATTTGGATACAAATCGGTAGATAAGAAACACCAAGGCTATAACCAATGAGAATCAGAAATTTAATAGGTTTTTACCTTCAACTTTCATACTTGTGTATTTCTATATAAAAAAAGTCAATTCCCTATGGTATTGAACTTATTGTCACCCTTCTCAGTACCAGGAATAAATGAAACAAAGGTGTCATCAACCTAGATCTTGATCAATTGGGCCAGTGGGCTGGTGAATGGCAGATGGAGTTTAATTTAGTTAATGCGAGGTGATGCATTTTGGTAGATCGCACCAGGGCAGGACTTATTCAGTTAATGGTAGGAAGTTGGGGAGAATTATAGAACAAAGATCTACGAGAACAGGTTCATAGCTCTTTGAAAGTGGAGTTACAGGGACACAGTGGTGAAGGCGACATTTAGCATGCTTGGCTTCATTGGTCAGAACATTGCATACAGGAGTTGGGACGTCTTGTTGAAGTTGTACAAGACATTGGTACGGCCATACTTGGAACATTGTTCAGTTCTGGTCACCCTATTTTAGAAAGGACATTCGTAAACTAAAAAGAGTACAGAAAAGATTTACTATGATGTTACTGGGGCTTGATGGTTTGAGTTAGAACATAAGAAATAGGAGCAGGAGTAGGCCATCTAGCCCTTCGAGCCTGCTCCACCATTCAACAAGGTCATGGCTGATCTGAAGTGGATCAGTTCCACTTTCCCGCTCTCTCCCCATAACTCTTAATTCCCTTGTCTATCAGAAACCTATCTACCCGTGACCTAAGTATATTCAGTGAGGTAACCTCCACCACTTCAATGCGCAGAGAATTCAAGAGACTTACCACCCTTTGAGTGAAGAAGTTCCTCCTCAACTCAAATCTAACCTTCCCCCCCTTTATCTTGAGGCTGTGCACTCTAGTTCTGCTATCCTTTCTAAGCAGGAAGAATCTCTCTACCTCTACCCTATCTAGCCCCTTCATTATCTTATATGTCTCTATAAGATCCCCCCTCAGCCTTCTCAACTCCAACGAGTACAGATCCAGTCTATTCAATCTCTACTCATAGGCTAACCCCCTCATCTCTGGTATCAGCCTAGTGAACCTTCTCTGCACTCCCTCCAAGGCCAATGTATCCTTTCGCAAATGCGGCGATCAAAACTGCACACAGTACTCCAATTGCGGCCTTAGCAGTGCCCTGTACAGGTGCAGCAAGACCTCCTTGCTTTTATATTCTATCACCCTCACTATAAAGGCCAACATTCCATTCGCCTTCTTGATTACCTGCTGCACCTGCAGACTGGGTTTTTGCGATTTGTGCACAGGGACCCCCGGGTCCCACTGCACCGTAGCATGCTGCAGCTTTTCGCCCTTGAAATAATAATCCCTCCTACTATTATTTCTACCAAAGTGGATAACCTCACATTTGCTAACATTATACTCCACCTGCCAGGTCCTCGCCCACTCGCTCAGCCTATCCAGATCTCTCTGCAGACTTTCCATGCCTTCCACGCAATTTGCTTTTCCACTCATCTTTGTGTCATCAGCAAATTTCGTTACCCTACACTCAGCCCCCTCCTCCAGATCATCTGTGTAAATGGCAAACAGTTGAAGCCCCAGCACTGATCCCTGTGGCGCTCCACTAGTCACCAACTGCCAACCAGAATAGCAAATGGAATGGAACTCTCTGCTTCCTATTAGGCAACCAATCCTCTATCCACGCTAACACCATACCCCCAACTCCGTGCACCCTAATCTTTTGCAGCAATCTTTTGAGAGTTGTAAGGTGACGCTGGATAGATTGGGACTCTTCTTCCTCGAGCATAGGAGACTTAAGGTGATCTTATAGGGGTCTGGAAAATAATGAGGGGTATGGATCAGTTAGATAGCCAACATCTTTTCCCAAAGGTAGGGGAGTCTAAAACTAGAGGGCATAGGTTTAAGGCAAGACGGGAGAGAGGAGGGTCCAGAGGGGTAATTTTCTCGCACAGAGGGTGGCGAGTATTTGAAACAAGCTGCCAGCAGCAGTAGTAGAGGTAAGTACAATTTTATCTTTTAACAAGCATTTAGACAGTTACATGGATAAAACAGGTAGAGACGGATATGGTCAAACACGGGCAATTAGGATGTGCTTGGTGGTTAAAAAAAGTGCTGCGTGGACAAGTTGGACCGTTTCCATGTTGTAAATTCTCTATGACTCTAACCTTATCAGAAAATTGAAGAATATTTTTCACTCGAAAAAATAAGTATTTAATTGCAGTGCTGTAAGTATTCAATTGTAGTGCGGGAGACAAAGTGCTGAAATATATTTTGTATATTATTACAAGCAATAAAATACCAGAGAAAAGATATGTTAAGATAGTCAGACTGTAATTCCAATTGTCTGAATATTAATTCTCATAGGTGCAACTTTCAACTGAGATGTATATTCATGATATTTAAAGAGACAGTCATCATTCACACTGATTACACATCTTTTGTTAATTCTGAAGAATTATTTAGATACTGGGTGTTGCCAATATTATTACAAACTTGAAGGAAATAAGCCAACAAGGAGGTGGATCGAAATTAAACACAGCAAGCACACTGCAGGGTTCCTGAGTGCAAGTGTTAATATTAATTCACCCTCCTTTCAAAGACAGGTCCCCTCTCTCATCACACCCCACCAGGTCATGAGTAATCACTCGACAAACAAGAATATTTCAGAAGTACACAAAATCAAGCATGAAAGGAATAAGCAAAATAGGATGTTGAAGTTAACAATCATTCAATGAAACAGTTTGATTTTTAATCAATCAAAATGCCACACTAGGAAGCTCTTTCGAATTTCAAGATGCAACATTATTGAGCAGCAATAAAAAGGCAAAATATTGCAGAAGTTGGAATCTGAAACAAAAACAGAAAATGCTGGAAAAACTCAGCAGTTCTGACAGCGTGTGGAGAGAGAACAGAGCTAATATTTTGAGTCAGGATAACCCTTCATCACAGCTAGTCTTTTTTGACTCAGGATGACCCTTCATCAGCTCTACCAAAAGGTTAACTTTATTCAAATTGTTGGCTCTATTCTCTCGACAGACGAGTTTCATACCTGATGAGTTTTTCCAGTCTTTTCTGTTTTTGTTATTACAGCAAGTTAGATTCATGTTTGTTTGGTATTGCGTAACTGTCAAGTCAGTTTCACACAGGGAGGAGGAGGATAATTAGACATTCACTATAAGTGACCTTATGCACCTTTTGGCAGCTGCTTGATGGATGTATGGAAGGAAATAGGTACGTGCTGTCAGAAAACTCTCTAGGTGAAATACAACTTAGAAAAGGGATTATTACTGAATGCACAAGCTAATGCAATTAGAATTTAGGAACAATAAAGAGGCAAGCAAAAAATTTCCTTACTTGACTCCGTATCTTTCCCTGAACATGATATGGTCCCTGTAGGTACGGTTCACATCGAGGTCAATCTGCCTGATGTCTGGAGATATTGCCCGTGCTCTGCTTTTAAGTTTCTAAAGTGGAAAGGTGGTAAGACATTTGGGAGTTGTCAGCAATATTATCTATTCAAAATATCATGCTAAAAAACAAAACCTACTTTGATACAAATGATTCAAATTCACATTTTGCCAGTGTCTCCAAAACATTGTATTTAATTTATAAAATCCTCACCTATATCATCTTAAATGCATTCACATTTTATAGAAAGATGTGAAGAATTAAATTAATTTTTAGTGTTTTTTTCCACAATTTTTATACAAACAGTCATTCATCCTTGATTACAATCCCATGGACATCAGTAGTCCTTCACGTTTTTCATCTGAGAACCTTCAGCTGCTGGAAAATTGCCTGCTCAAAGGAGGATGGAAAAGGAAAGAGGATGGAAAAGGAAGTAGAAAACAGCAACCAAAATTGGTTTACATTCAACATCCACAAAATAGGGCACATCAACACAGGTTATTAGAAACACCAGGTAAAAAGGTAAAGAAGAACATTAGACCCTACACAGAAGCTTTAAAAATACACCCCTGATTGAAATGAGCTAAATGGGTCAGGGACCAAAGCTAGGTATTCATAGTCTGTATTGCCTCATACCACACCATGCTGTTCATTTGACTGTTGATTGATTTAGCTCTCAAGGATTAGATTACCTCACAATCAAACATATTATTTCAATATCCTTTAGGGATATGAGTCAAAAATGCTTCTTCTCCAGGTCAGATTTGTGGCCCACAAAAAAAAACTTGCACAGGGTTTGTTACCAGCGTAGTACCTCAACCTTGCAACCTGATGGCACTGCAACAAACACTGTACAACACCAAATTCTAAGCATTTCATTAAGCTGAATTGCAGGAAAAAATGTACAAAATCACCAGGTGAAAATTAGACTCAAGGCAGCATTTCAACATGGCCTGTTATTTTACATTGTCACGGTAGGGATTTGAAACTTTGACTAATTACAGCTAAGCTACAAAAATGTATCTACAGTAGGGGTGCTATGTAATGAGGCAGGTAGAATTAGGGACCTTGCGGTGAAGGATCCTCTTGGAGAGACTGATCATTGTATGGTGGAGTTTCTGGTGCAGATGGAGGAGGAGAAAGTGGGTTCCCGGACACGCGTCCTTTGTTTGAATAGAGGGGAGTACAGTAGGACGAGAGAAGAATTGGCGAATGTGGACTGGGGGAGTGCGTTGGAGGGAGGGTCTGCTGAGGAGCAGTGGAGGATCTTTAAGGAGATCTTTCTTAGTGCTCAGCAGAAATTTATTCCGATGGTCAAAAAGGACTGTAGGAGGAGAGGTAATAAGTCGTGGATAACGAAGGAGGTGAAGGAAAGTGTTAAATTAAAAGCGGAGGAATTTAGAGTAGCTAAGAGTAGTGGGCGAGAAGAGCATTGGGAGAGGTTTAAATGTCAACAAAGATTGACAAAGAAGCTGATAAAGAAGGGTAGGAGAAACTATGAAGCTGGGCTAGCGCTTAATATAAAAAAGGATAGCAAGAGTTTTTATAAATATATAAAAAGGAAGAGGCTGGCTAGGGTGAACGTTGGTCCTTTAGAGGATGAGAAAGGGGACCTAGTGGTAGGGGATGGGGATATGGCTAAGGTATTGAATAACTTTTTTGTTTCTGTCTTCACGGAGGAGGACGTGAATAATTTGCCAGGTGTTAGCGATGGAAAGGTGGTAGGACTGGAGGGTCTTAATGACATTACTGTTACTAGAGAGGCGATGCTCGACAGACTGGAAGGGCTGATTGTGGACAAGTCCCCAGGACCGGATGGAATGCATCCGAGGGTTCTGAAAGAAATGGCAGAGGTTATAGTGGATGCATTGGTGGTTATTTTCCAGACGTCGCTGGATTCCGGGGAAGTGCCGGAGGATTGGAAAACGGCTAATGTTACGCCGTTGTTTAAGAAGGCTGCCAGGCAAAAGGCAGGGAATTATAGGCCGGTTAGTTTAACGTCTGTGGTAGGTAAAATGTTAGAATCCGTCATTAAGGAGGAAATTGCGAGGCATCTTGAAGGGAATTGCTTGATAGAGCAGACGCAGCACGGTTTCATTAAAGGGAAGTCGTGTCTGACAAATTTACTGGAGTTCTATGAGGATGTGTCTAGGGCGGTCGATAGAGGAGAGCCGGTGGATGTGGTCTTTCTGGATTTTCAGAAGGCGTTTGACAAAGTACCTCATAAGAGGTTATTGCAGAAGGTCAGGGGACTTGGAGTTGGGGGTAGGGTGTTAGCGTGGATAGAGGATTGGTTGTCAAATAGGAGGCAGAGAGTGGGGGTCAACGGGTGCTATTCGGATTGGCGGATGGTGACTAGTGGAGTGCCCCAGGGGTCGGTGCTGGGGCCTCAGCTTTTTACCATTTATATAGATGATCTGGAGGAGGGAACCGAGTGTAGGGTGTCGAAATTTGCTGATGACACCAAGATTGGGGGAACGGCAAATTGTGGAGGTATTGAATACCTTCAATTATTCAATACCTTCAATTGTGGAGGGTGTGGAGAGTCTGCAGAAGGATCTAGATAGGCTGGGCGAATGGGCCAGGAAATGGCAAATGGAATTTAATGTTGGCAAGTGTGAGGTGGTCCACTTTGGTAGGAAGAATGGTAGGAAGGACTATTACTTACGGGGCGAAAAGCTGCAGCAGGCGACGGTGCAGAGGGACCTTAGGGTCCTTGTGCATGAGTCGCAAAAACCCAGCTTGCAGGTGCAGCAGGTGGTCAGGAAGGCAAATGGGATGCTGGCCTTCATAGCGAAGGGGATTGAATATAAAAGTAGGGAGGTCTTGCTGCAGCTGTATAGGGCATTGGTGAGGCCGCAGCTGGAGTACTGTGTGCAGTTTTGGGCGCCGCACCTGCGCAAGGATATTTTGGCCTTGGAGGGAGTGCAGAGGAGGTTTACTAGGCTGATACCGGAGTTGAGGGGGTTGAGCTATGAGGAGAGGCTGAATAAACTAGGCTTGTACTCGTTGGAGTTTAGAAGAATGAGGGGAGATCTCATTGAGACGTATAAGATGATGAATGGGATGGATAGGATAGAGGTGGAGAGACTCTTCCCGCTCAAAAAAGACACTAGGACTAGGGGGCACAGCCTCAAGATAAAGGGGGGGCGTTTTAGAACGGAGTTGAGGAGGAACTTCTTCACTCAAAGGGTGGTGAATCTCTGGAATTCTCTACCCATTGAAGTGGTGGAGGCTGCCTCGCTAAATATTTTCAAGAAGCAGGTCGATGGGTTTTTGATAAGAGAGGGGATTAAGGGTTATGGGGAGAGGGCCGGAAAGTGGAACTGAGCCACGACAGATCAGCCATGATCTTATTGAATGGCGGGGCAGGCTCGAAGGGCCAGATGGCCTACTCCTGCTCCTATTTCTTATGTTCTTATGACAAATGAAAAACATGAAAACTGATATGACAATACAAGGATGCTTGCTCAGCACTCAATAGAACAGAGATGTGAATTCTCTTCACGTCCAGTACATAGTATTAAATAGGTGCACGGAAGTGAATACCTTTCCTACCTCAAGTCTGGTGATAAACGTCAAAAATAAAAACTGAGATAATAAAATTTCAGAACAATTGACCGTTTGACACATTGTTGACAATGGAGTCAGTACTTTTGATAATCATGGAGTCATAGAATCCCTACATTGCAGAAGGAGGCCATTCGACTCTCCAATAGGGCATCTTACCTTCCCCAAGCCTACGCACTGCCCAATCCCATAATTCCAAATATTTACCCCATTAACTTACGCATCTTGGGATTTTAAAGTGACAATGTAGCATGGCCAATCCACTGAACCTGCACACCTTTGGGGCGTGGGAGGAAATTAGAGTGGAAACCCACTCAGACACAGGGAGAACATGCAAACTTCATATGGATAGTTACCCAGGCTGTAACTGAACCCAGGACCCTGGCGCTGTGAGGCAGCAATGCTAACCACTGTGCCGCCCACCTCAACCTCATTCAATTAGCACCATCACCATTTAGTGAATACTGAAAATGATTCAATCATTTTGAACTGTCATTTTCGTCCAAGTTTAGGAGTCAAAGCTGATGATAATATTTCACAATTCTTCAAAATCAACTAAAGTTTAACCAAGGATCCTTTATATCTGTATTACATTTAAAGTAAAATAACTACTGAAAACTTACAATGTGGTTTTAATTCTAGCAATATAAAATAACTCACTGCAAAGTTTTAGTTTATGGAAGAAATAATTAACAAAGATTCAAACACTTCGTTCCAGCTAGTTTCTAAATTCATCCAGGCTTGCCAGAAGCAAGCATCAAGGAAGGGTAAGTGCTTCCCACAGGTAGTAAAAAGAGAAAAGGCTCAGAGGGCAGGATGGTCCTTCAGCATCTCCTTTGACCCAGTTAAGAGGAGCAAGTACATATCTTTTCAAGCGTATTTTTTCAACGTCACAGTATGGTCCAAAAGAATTGTCTATTTTCAAATTGGGGGGGTGTTGCTGCTGCTGGAGAGGGCAGACATTTGATACATTATCCTTAAATCTCCAGGAACGCATTCACCCCCCGATCAAGGTAATTCATATGGAAAATCTTACAAATCCAACCAATTGTACCCTGCACAAAAAGTACTTAAAATTAGGAAAACAGTGCTAGGGAAACAAATTGTACTCAGAATCTACTCTCCAACTTGAATAAAAACATCATGAAAGATAGCTCAATGTAGCTGACAATCAGAAGCAATGATGAATTTAAACAGAATATTTTGCAGGAACTTGCAATGAATCTGCTGATGCATTATTTTACGATGTAAATATGTCAACTGTTTAAATGAAAACAAGTCTACTTTAGCATGATATCTGTTTTTCAAAAAATAATGCTTCATCTTGATTGAAAGAAATCATAAATCATTGTCAAAATTGCAATGTATTATTTTAAATTTATCATGACTGGTTATCAACAGGCTTATCTGTGGATACATGGTACATCGACCATACTCCTTCCAATGCCTTTAGCAATGTAGGTAAACTAAAAAATCATGTAAGCATGGCTCTCGTTGAGTTAGCAGCTTTAGAAATTGTTTAAAAAAACTTACATCATACAAGTCTTTTTTCTCCAATTTTATTTTTTGTATTTCCAGAAGCAGAGACCAGACCTCTCCTCTCAGCTGCAGTGGAATTCCCTTATAAATTCTCCGTACAACCTTTGGATCAAAGTTAAAGAGAAATATTTTTGTCAGCTATATTACACAGTTACTCAAAGCTTACAACATAATGCTTAAGTGCTCAACATTCATAATCACCTGAAAAGATGACTGCAAGTACAATTTTGGATGAATAGCTCTTCAATGTTCATTCTGCTGGAGGGAAGAGAGTCTAGCCTTGGCACGGTCTCTCCCAGATACAAAATTCAAATTAACCCTCTGCATTGAGTGATCTGCAATTTAACTGGGATGAAGTCCATGGGAGCTTGAATATACTATGCCATACCAACACTTAAAACTAATATCCATCATTCTTCTGTAAAAAATGCTGTGGTTTCTGTTACCCAAAGACCATCATATCAAGGTGAGCATTGCTATAGGTATCTGACACAATTTAAATCATAACTTGCCCAGACCTTGTTTCAATACAGCACTGTACCTTTTTAATTAAAATAAATGACTTGCAGACTTGATATCTGCCTAATGTTTCCATTGTAGCTTTTGAAAGCAGGACTTCAAGTTTAAACGTTTATTTAGAAGTGTCACAAGTAAGCTCATATTAACACTGCAATGAAGTTACTGTGAAAATCACCTCACCACACTCTGGCACCTGTTCAGACACAGTGAGGGAGAATTTAGCATGGCCAATGCACCTAACCAATACATCTTTCAGACTTGGGAGGAAACCAGAGTATCCAGAGGAAACCCAAGCAAACACAGGAACAACATGAAGACTCCACACAGACAGTGACATAAGCCTGGAATTGAACCGATCCTGGCACTGTGAAGCAGCAATGCTAACCACTGTACTCTCCTAAGAAATCATAATATTGCATCTTTTTGCTGTAGCACTGTACTGAACTATTCTTACGCGTATAGAAAACAGGGAAAAGAGGTGCAGGAGTAGGCAATTCAACCGTTTTGAGTCTGCACCACCATTCAATATGATTATGTTGGTTATAGATTTTCAGTATCCCACTCTCTCCTCATACCCTCTGATCACTTCAGCCACATGGACCACATCCTCCTCCCTCTTGAACATATCGAACAAACTGGCCAACAGCTTTTTGTGGTGGAGAATTCCAAAGATTCACAACTCTGAGTGAAGACGTTCTTCCTCATCTCAATCCTGAATAGCTTAGCCCTTATTTTTAGGCTGTGACCCCTAGTTCTGGACTTCCCCAATATTAGGAACATTCTTCCCTCATCTAGTCTGTCCAGTCCCATCAAGATTTTATATGTTTTTGAAATCCCGTCTCATTCTTCTCGATTCCAATGAGTACAAGCCCAGTCGATCCAGCGTCTTTATTTATGTCAGTCCTGCTATTACAGGAATCAATCTGGTGAACCTTCACTGGACTCCCTAAATAGCAAAGATGTCCTTCCTCAGACTAGGAGATGAAAACTGCACACAATACTCCAGGTGTGGCCTCACCAGGGCTCTGTACAACTGCAGCAAGGCATCTTTGCTCTTATACTCAAATCCTCTTGCTATGAAGGCCAACATGCCATTAGTTTTCCTCACTGCCTACTGTACCTGCATGCCATCTTTCAGCAACTATTCCACCATGACACCTAGGTAACGTTGCATTTCCCCTTTTCCTAAATTGCCACAATTCAGACAATAAATCTTCCTTCCTGTTTCTACCACCAAAATGGATAACCTCACATTTATCCACATTATATTGCATTTGCCAAGTATTTGCCCATTCAGTTAGCCTGTCCAAGTCTGCAATCTCTTAGCATCCTCCTCACAGCACAAACTGCCACCCAGCTGAGTGTTATCTGCAAATTTGGAAATATTGCATTAATTTCCTTCGCCCAAATCATTAAGGTATATTGTGAATAGCTGGGGTCCCAGCACTGAATCCTGCAGTACCCCACTTGTCATTGTCTGCCACTGAGAAGCACCCGTTTATTCCCACTCTCTGCTTTGTGTACGCTAACCAGTTCTCTGTCCACGCGAATACATTACCCCAAATACCATGAGCTAAATTTTATGTCCAATGATTGTCAATGGTTAAAAAAATCTAAGAATATTAGTTGAAAAACGTTATGGCTTCAAATTACTTTTTTTTGAAGAAGAACTTATAAATTTCATATTAATTTTCAAGATCGCTATTGTAGTTACTGTACTGATTTCAAAACTGATCTTTTTTCATCAAGTCACTGTAGTCATAATTATAGTTGCCTTATGTTTCAGAAATTAAGTTGAGCTATTGCTTATTTTCCAATTGTACCTCCATATGAATCTTCCGAAATCTATTGTTTCATTTTAGCATCAAGGTTGGTTATTTTATATTGAAGTTTTCAGATCTGTATCCTTTTCATTTTATCTCAGTTACTGAACTGATTTATTACTAGGGGAAAAAAGATGAGATAACTAAAATTAATTTTATATTCCTATCTTTGTCAGAAGCTGCTACCTGGTATAATGTGGTAGAATCAGCAATAAACAAAGGGTACAGGAAAGTACTTCCAAATTCAAGAAACAGGCTAAAATCAGGACAAATAAACATTGAAGAAATATTTTACATCTATTTCCATCCAAAGATAAAGAAAATCTGTCTAATTTCCAGGTTAGGGGCGAGAAATTTGCAAACAAAGGATACGTATTTTGTTATGAGACGGTTAAACCCACGTTAAAAAAAAGCTATAGTATTTGGTGAGAACAATTTGTAGTTAAGTTGAAGATAGTAACTAGGATAGGTTGTGGTTAATAACATTTTTGTATTTTAGATTTAAAAGGATTGAGAACAAGCTGGGAAATATACATCAATTGTAGCGAGTGTCTTGGAAATTACCATGAGAAATCTGGTGAGGAAACACCTGAAAAGTATAATTTTTGAAAGAGTTTTGGTATGGATGAATATGGATGAAGGAAAGTAAGGTCCTGCTTAAAGCAACCTATTAATATTATTAAAGATCTGTTGAGTAGAAGAAATATCAGTCAATAGGATTTTCTGAAAATTCTTGACAATGATAAGATAATGAGTCCCAAGGTTTCTATGATTTCTAATTTAATGGGATTAGCTAAACGAGTAAACATTTTTAAAAAATGGGTGGCACGGTAGCACAGTGGTTAGCACTGCTGCTTTACAGCTCCAGGGATCTGGGTTCGATTCCCAGCTTGGGTCATTGTGCAAACTCCACACACACATTCTCCTCGTGTCTGCGTGGGTTTCCTCTGGGTGCTCCTGTTTCCTCCCACAGTCCAAAAGATGTGCGGGTTAGGTCAGTTGGCCATGCTAAAATTGCCCTTACTGTCCTGAGATGCAGAGGTTAGAGGGATTAGTGGGTAAATATGTAGGGATTTGGGGGTAGGGCCTGGGTGGGATTGTGGTTGGTGCAGACTCGATGGGCCAAATGGCCTCTTTCTGTGCTGTAGGGTTTCTATGAAGGTAGAAAGGCAAACATGGTGAACAGTAAATGGTGGCTGTCAATGGAACCCATGCCAGATAAGAGCATGGTAGCTCATAGGTCCATCGGATTTTGAGAGTCCTCCTATTCCTTACGTATAAATTTAACTGAACAAGTCAGAACAAGTGAAATCTCACAAGTTTGCAAATTATATACAATTCTCAAGATAATTTTTATACTATAATGTTCATTATGTGAGTTCAGAAAGAAATTAGATATAGCTCTTGGGCTAAAGGGATCAAGGGATATGGGGAGGGGTGAGGAGTGTTCAAGATGTTGAACCGATGATCAACTATGATCAAAATGAATGGTGGAGCAGGCTTGAAAGGCCAAATGGCCTACTCTGTTCCTTTTTTCTATGTTTCTATTTTCTATGTTTAAACGTGGCTAAAAATTTCCTCAAGCTGACTTGAGCATTGGTGAAGCTGTGTTTCTAGTTAGTTAATTACAATATGCAGTACGTACAGAGTCCAGGACTTCTGCCTTGGAATCAGTGACAATGGAGTAGCCAGGAATGTGTCTATCTGCAGATCTTAGAGTAAGTCACTTCTTTAAAAACTTGATGGCTACAGGGAGGCTGCCTAGCCTTGAAAGCAATAGGGACATCAGCTTTTCTGAAGAAGCAGTAGAAATCTGACTGCATCAAATGCAATTCAAGATGAAGATCTTGTTTCTTCAAGAGAGCCAGTGAGTAAGCAAACTACAAACAAGAGCTTGGGAAATGTCAGTAATACTGTTCAGAGGATGAAGGTGCAGTACTGTAAAATATTCAATGCTCATTAAAGGTTAATGTCTGCACTATGAACCATATTAATGCACTGCAGCAGCTTTGATCAGTATGAGCTATTTTCTCTAACCGATTTATTTATTTCCTATGCCTCGAGCTTATGGTAACCCATGAGGCTGCAGTTTGTACTTCCTGGATCCTCTTTTGCTCAGCACTGCCTTCTTCAGCAGACGAGTGAAGAGGCAAAACCTACCAAATCCTTCCATACATAGAACCTACTTGTATATATTTTAAAGTCTTTCCAACAGCTACAGTTAGTACTTCTGACACAAGTTTTGGGATATGGTATGCTACTAATATCAATTGCTCATGCAGGCAAATTAACACTTTTGGATTGACCCAATAACATAAGAACAAGGAGCAGGAGTAGACCATCTCGCCCCTCGAGCCTGGTCCGCCATTCAGTAAGATCATGGCTGATCTTTTCATGGACTCAGCTTCACTTACCCGCCCACTCACCATAACCCTTAATTCTTCTAGTGTTCAAAAATTTATCTATCCTTGCCTTAAAAACATTCAATGAGGTAGCCTCAACTGCTTCACTGGGCAGAGAATTCCACAGATTCACAATCGTTTGTGTTAAGAAGTTGCTCCTCAACTCAGTCTTAAATCTGCTCCCCCTTACTTTGAGGCCTTGCCTCCTAGTTCTAGTTTCAGTTGCCAGTGAAAGCAAGTTCACTGCTTCTACCGTATCTATTCCCATTGTAATCTTACATGTTTCTATAAGATCTCCCCTCATTCTTCTGAATTCCAAGGATTACACGTAGTTTCTCCTCATAAGCCAACGCTCTCAACTCCGGAATCAACTAGTGAATCTCCTTTGCACACCATTAAGTGGCAGTACATTCTTTCTCAAGTAAGGAGACCAAAACTGCACACAGTACTCCAGGTGTAGCCTCACCAGCACCTTATACAGCTGCAACATAACCTCGCTGTTTTTAAATTCCATCCTTCTAGCAATGAAGGACAAAATTCCATTTGCCTCCTTAATTACCTGCTGCACCTGCAAACCAATTCCTTTCAATTCATGCACAAGGACACCCAGGTCCTTCTGCACAGCAGCATGCTGCAATTTTTTATTAATGGTCCATTTTGCTGTTACTCCTACCAAAATGGATAACCTCACATTCACCACATTGTAGTCCATCTGTCAGACCCTTGCCCACTCACTTAGACTATCTATGCCCCTTTGCAGACTTTCAGCGTCCTCTATACACTTCTCTGCCAGTCATCTTAGTATCATCTGCGAATTTTGACACACTACGCTTGGTCCCCAACTCCAAATCATCTATGTAAATCGTAAACAATTGCGGTCCAACACTGACCCCTGAGGCACACCACTAATCACTGATTATCAATCAGAAAAACACCCATTTATCCTCATTCTTTGCTTTGTTAGTTAACCAATCCTCTACCCATGCTAATATATTACTTGTAACATCATGCACCTTTATCTTATGCAGCAGCCTTTTCTGCGGCACTTTGTCAAATGCCTTCTAGAAATCCAGATACACCACATCCACAGGTTCCCCATTGTCCACTGCGCCCATAATCTTCTCAAAGAATTGCTGTGTTCCTGCATTTTGAGATATTACAGCAGTGTTGTTCAATTTGTGTTTTTCCTTTCAGCAGTCATGTAAAATTGAAAAGTTATTTTCAGTACAGAGAACAGGAGGTCGCATGATATCATGTTGGCACTTGGACTAGTAATTAGTTATTCCTTCACCTCCCGTTGTAAGAAATTGAATGTTTCACCCAAAAGAATATCCAGAAACCATATGACAGTAGAATAAGTTGACTGTTTTCTGCAGGCAATAATAAATGTAAAATGTTTATATGATTTATTTACATTAGCATATACTTTGATCATTACACACTGCAATTTTCATGGAGTAATCCATTGATTTTGTTAACCAACAAGAGTAAGGCATCATAACCCTCGGGAAACTAATTACAAGACTCTTGAAGAGCAATTGGTTCTTGCATTTTAACACCAGATGAATCTATTTTAAGTGAATAATCAATTATAATCTCGGACCATCTCAGCACTCTGAGAACTAATCAGGGGAGACAATACCAAAGATGGCAGAACAGTCAAAATCTTGCAAACAAATAATACCACTCCAAGGTCTGCTAAAGAAACAGTTGAATACAGGCTGCAGCATAAATATAACTAAAATCTGAAAAAAAAAACATGTATTTGGTGAGTGGCTGTTTAAAGACATTGGGTGTAAAATAATGTTCTATTCAGCACTTGAAGTAAATACATACTAGGGCGAAGCAAAGAACAACATTGGGCATTCTGGCACTGTTACTACACAACTGTGGTATTTTCCCTTGCTTCTCAGAGACAGTGGTTTGGTTCTTGTTTTGCTGGAACAATCCAGTGTACCTAATAGCAGTAATTTCTTTAGATATATGCAAATGACTAAGATCCTATCTGATAACGTATTAACAAAGATTAAAATGTCAGAATTTGAATTAGTTGAAAAAAAGTGTTTCTCAGTTTTATTCTAAGCTATCTTCAATTTTAGTTAATCAAGATTGTGGAACCATGATTTTTGAGATGCATTACAGAACTTTGGAACAATTGCGTGAGATCCAAAGCCTTTTATCTCTTCCTATCTTAACTACTTTCTTCCTTTTGTCCTGTCTCTTCCTACTTACATCCGTGACTCTTCCGATGTCCTCTGTAACTTTAACATTTCCAATGTCTTGGCCATAACTATCTTTACCACCATCTTCCAATGTCTCTACATTGCAATTATGAATGCAATTTATTTCTTTTATTACTCGGGAGGAAGGGAAATCAGGTAACTAAGATAGTGAGTAGCTGAGTAAAAGATGAATAGCGCCAGAGTTTACGAAAATGCAGCCGCTCCCATGCTTAGATCAAATGACACCCCACCTATTAGTTTCCTAACATTTTCCTGTTCTGAATCAAAGTTTTTGACAAGAAACACAAACTATTTCTCTCTCCATAAATATTGCCTGACCTGTGAACTTTGTTTACATCTCAAATTTCCAGCATTTGCATCCTTTTACTTCTACATCAGATGCCTTTGCAGTGTTAGGGTTTGTATGCTAGTTTAACCACAGTGAAAATTTATAGTGAATATTTTTTCAAACAGCAGACATTGTAACGAACCTCGCCTCTTGGGGATCTGTTGAGAGCCCCTGCATTTTGAAAAAGGTTATTTGATTAATCTTCTGCTGCCCATCACTCAGACAAAACCAGAATCCAACTCATCTACCTGCTGTTTCTGGTTCAGATAATTTCATCAACTTCATTTAGTTGTAATCTTCTCACTTCCTAACAGCTAATGTTGCTGATTTCCCTTTTGAGAAGCTGACTACTTGCAGAGTCCATGTTTTTATACTCTGGTTGCTGATGGGTGATTTCCATGGCTCAGCATCCTGAAAGGAACATCTTGTACATAATATTCCACAAACGTACAAGTTATGCAGTTTGGTATTAAAACACACATGGGACATCATGCCTGTTTTTGTTACCTTTGTTGCTTTGTCCCTTCAATTGTAGTTATATTTTTACTCCTGCTTCATTGCATTGCTTAAGAAGTTGCATGCTAATGCTACGTTGTAGTAAAGCATTTTAAAATAACAAAGCAGTTAACAACCTTTAAAAAGTAAAATTAAAAGTGACATAGCTGTTGACAGCTTTAAACTCAAGCGAAATGCTCAAAGTTTGTTGTTTTCAGTCATTACAAACTCTGCAGGAAGTTACCAGTCCCACCCATGTTGCAGCAACATATCTTACTAATTGGCTTCAGGGACTTTTTTTAAGTGTTCCCAAAGAGTCATAACGTTCAGGAGTTATTTACCAGTGAAGTGAAAACTGGAAATGCAATCATTTTGAACAAATAACGTACCGACAAATAATTCACAATTCATTTAATCTTTTGTAATGATTTGAATTTTAATGAAATATTTGGCTAGCGCTGGTACACTGAATGAGTGAGCTGTACGCTGTTATACCTGTGAAAATATTTCCTTAACATTCCAAATATAATTGTGTGCATAAATGATGTGATTCAAATGATAAAACACTTGCTTAAATTGAAGAGGTGTTTGAGTTCGTTCGTTGTCCAGAATTCCTGGTTTCCTGATCAGAGTTTTACAGATCCTGGGAAGATTATACTATTCCCATTTACCATAATAGTGCCATCAATTTCTGACAGATTTTGCATTCTGGGTAGACGCAAGAGCCTACTGAAACTTAAGTTCTTGAAATTTATTAATTTTATGATATAGAGTAAAATGTCCATTACAGAAAATGATAAACAGTTAAACAAAAAAACCTCTCTACTACCAGGAATACAAAGAGAGCAAAGCTAGCAAATGGTTTTTGCCAAAAATAAGCCTGGGTATTTTATAAAATTTAAATGTATATGAAACTTGTTACTCTTCCCACCTTTTAGGTTTTTGCTGCAGTAAGTAGGTCTATGAAAGCAGTAACAAAGTTATTTTTTAATTGTGAAAATTTAATGGAAGCTACACAAATTTTGCAACATAATCCCAAAAGTTTCAAATTTCATGGCTTTGGAAATCTTACCTACTGCTAGGTTTTTAAAAATGTATAGCATTGAACCCAACAACCTTGCTTCATATTTAATATTCAATGAAAATTAAATCTGACCTAAGTTGTACAATGCAATTTGATTTTAGATTCCATAAAGGCTCAGCAGCAAAATAGTATATTTTATTTATTTTCCACGTATGCTGAAACTGACTGCTCATTGACAATCACTTTGGGTTCTGCCACAGCCACTCAGTTCCTGGCTTCATTACTGCCTTGCTTCAAACATGCACAAAGAAGCTGAACTTGAAGTGCGCCACGACTGACTGCCTTTGACACGAAGGCAGCATATGACTCAAGCTGGAATCAAGGAGCACTAGCAAAGTTGAAGTAAATGGGAATCAAGGGGAGAATCTCCACAGGTTGGAGTCATACCTAGCAGCAAGGAAGATGTTTGTGGTTGTTGGAGGTGAATCATCTCAGCTCCATGATATTATTGCACAAGTTGCTCAGGGATGTGTCCCTGGCCCAAACATCTTCAGCTGCTTCATCAATAACCTTTGCTCCGTCATAAGGTTAGGAGTGAGAATGTTCATTGTGCAATCAACAATGTTCAGCATCACTTCAACTCCTCACTTACTGAAGTAGATCATATCTGTAAGTAGTAACACCTGAATATACTCAGGCTTAGGCTAAATGGCAAATAACATTTGCGTCACACTAGCGTCAGACACTGACCATCTCCAACAAGAGAGAATCTAACCATCTTCCCTTGACATTCAATGCTTTACAATTGCTGAATCCCTCACTAACAACCACCCAAGAGTTACCATTGACTAGAATTGAACTCAATCAGCCATATAAACACAGTGGTTGAAACAATAAGGCAGAGATTGGGAATTCTGTAGAGTGTAGCTCACCTCCTGACACCCCAAAGCCTATCTGCCATCTATAAGTCACATATCAAAAGCACAATGGAACACTCTCCACTCGCCTGCAAGAGCATCGTTCCAATACTTGGAAACACTGATACCATCCAGGTAAAGCAGTCTGCTTCTTTGACACCTTACCCACTTCCTCCACCACCGACGCAATGGCAGCAGTGTGTACCATCTACAAGATGCACCATAGCAACTCGCCAAGGCTCCTTAGATAACACCTTCCAATCTGCAAGTTCCACTACCTGGAAGGTCAAGGACAGCAGACACGTGGGAACAACACCATTTGCATGTTCCCCTCTGACAACTATATAACCATTCTTTCATTGTCACTGGGGTCAAAATCCTGCCACTACCTTGCAACAGTATCATGGGTGCTCCTGCAACACATGGACTGCAGTATTTCAAGGTGTCTAACCACTCCCATCCCATGGGCAATTCAGGATGGCAAATAAATACTGACCGAACCAGTGATTCCCACATCCCATGAATGAAAAACAAACTATTCAAATTTCTCCCTTAGACAATCACAATTCAAGAACAGCAAAGTGAGCTAGAGAGGTTCGAAAAGGCAGCAAAAAGACAACATGGATCCAGTCAGATCAAAATAACATGTCTAGTTGCTGAATTCAGAGCCTCAAGATACAGGGAAGACCATTCAGGACCGAGATGAGGAAAGATTTCTTCTCTCGAAGGATAGTGAACCTGTGGAATTCTCTACCACAGAAGGCTTTGGATGACATCACAATGTATTCAAGAAAGGGATAGATCATTTTCAAGATTTTAAGTAGCATCAAGGGATACAGGGGAAAGCGTGAATATGGCATTGAGAGACAGGATCAACCATGATCATGTTTAATGGTGGAGCAAACTCAAAGGGCTCAATGGCCAACTCTTGCTCCCAGTTTTAATGATTCTATGTTTCTGGTCTGAATGGCTAGTCATCTCAACTTCATACTACCATGTATTTTATCTTGGGCCAATTTCCTCCAAGACCCAAAAGACAGAATTTCTTGCAGAATATACTGTTTGCAAGGTAATGGCAGAATTTTGACCCAGTGACAGTGAAAGAACGGTTATATAGTTGTTAGCGTGGCTTAAGAGGGGAACTTACAAACGGTGTTGTTTCCATGTGTCTGCTGCCCTTGATCTTCCAGGTAGTGGAACTTGCAGGTCGGAAGGTGTTATCTAAGGAGTCTTGGTGAGTTGCTACAGTGCATCTTGTAGATGGTACACGACTGCCACTGCGTTGGTGGTGGGTTAGGTTGATTGGCCATGCTAAAAATTGTCCCTTAAACTCTGAGAAATGTAGGTTAGAAGGATTAGCGGGTAAATACGTAGGGATATGTAGGATAGGGTCTGGGTGGGACTGTGTTCGGTGCAGACTCGATGGACTGAATGGCCTCCTTCCGCACTGTAGGGTTTCTATGATTCTGTGGTACTATATTTATGCAAATTATACAATTGAAGTTCACAAACAAACTATTCCCATCAGGAATCACGAATATTTATAAGTTCAAAAACTATTGAGTGATTCTCCAAGGTCTCCCTTCCGCCAACCAGTCCTGCCCACCCTAAAATTTTCACACAACTGCCAAAACCTCCACTCATCAGGTCAGCAAAAGATAATACACATGTAAAGAAGCTGTTACGTTGTGTACAGTGTGCAACTACTGTCAATGGCAAATAAGATTTACTGCAAACCAGATTATTTTGTCAATTCAGCTAAAGGCATTTTCTGCCTGGTTATAAATTCTGTACTCAATTTGTTTCCCAGTATTGTGAGCAACTCAAGTTTATTAAATTTGTCTGCTCTTAGCAAACTGAACTTTAATGAAAATCCATACTAATCATGAACTTGAGGATGTTTTGTTAAATATAAAATGTCTATCCAAATACAGACCACATTCCTTATTATTGTCTCATCAATTTTAAAACTGATCTTCACGAAAATTACTTCCATGATATAAATTAATTATTTGTACATAATATTTCATGTCCTCTTTCATCTGCACGTAATATAACAAGAAGGGACAGTGACACAATGCAGCATAGCTTTAGAGGGGTCAATGCCTGCAGTGTTTATCATATCATCAAGGATAATATAAATCTTTAATTGTCAAACTGGAAATTTATATTCAACTGTCACTGGCAGAATGATTTCTCTGGGGAATGGACAATAGCTAAAAACGATCAAGTTCATAAGCAGTACCTTAAATACAAAGGTTTACATTCAGAATAAAAATCTATTAGTCTCCACCTTTCCCTTAGCTGAACTACCCCAAATATTTCCTGAAATTACTTGGATTACTTAGCAAAACTTCCCCAACAGTGCTGTTAAGAAGTTCACATTATCACTGAAACAGAACTTCGCATTGTCACTGAAGAGGGAATTTTATATAAAACATGATCAACTCTTCCTTCCAAAGCAAAACCTTTTTCCACTAAGCATTTAAAAAAAAGGTGAAGTCCTGAGAGATACAGACAAATGTTGCTCCTTAACTGGTTAATTGGAGGCAACTCTGATTTGCATTCAGATCTTTTTCCTAATGGATAGCACAGTGGCTCAGTGGTTAGCACTGCTGCCTCACAGTGCCAGGGACAGAGTTTGATTCCTGGCTTGGGTCACTGTGCAGAATCTGCATGTTCTCCCCGTGTCTGTGTGGGTTTCCTCCAGGTGCTCCGGTTTCCTCCCACAGTCTGAAAGACATGCTGGTTAGGTGCATTGGCCATGCTAAATTCTCCCTCGGTGTACTCGAACAGGCGCTGAAGTGTGGCAACCAGGGGATTTTCACAGTAGCTTCATTGCAGTGTTAATGCAAGCCTATTTGTGTCAATAATAAATAAACTTTAAACTATACATTTTCATCAGTTCCTTTTAGTTTTAGTCTGTAGACAACTGCAATTTCTTAAGTGATGTACTGCATTCCACAACGTACACTTGATTCTGTGGCACAGCTGCAGTACTTAGACCTCTCATGCAACCTCTAATCCTTCTTTTCCCTTTACCTAAATATGTTACCTTACAAACTCCCTTCTACTTACCTTTTCTCGTGGCACTCCCCCAAATATTAATCACTGTTGAAGAAGCCCTTACAGCATCATTCAGTTTTTTTCTGATGGACTCACCTTGGAACAAATCACAACCTGAACCCAATAGCCTCATTCTCCACTCCTGGTGACTTTGCCATCCGTCACGATCTTTGGGTCTATCTAGTCTCGCCAACTATTTTTAATTTAGTTCACCTCAGCATTGTTTAAGCATCAACTAACATCTTACTTGATACTTGGTCCCTTGGCCCAATGAAGATGATCTCATCTGAAGCCTACAAAATTCTGAGCAGGTCTGATGAAGTTGATGCTGAGAGATTGCTCCTGATGGCTAGGGAGTCAAGTTTCTAGGTGTCCAGATCACCAACAACCTATCCTTGTCTCCCCATGCGGAGACTATAGTTGAGAAAACCCATCAATGCCTCTACTTTCTCAGGAGGACTAAGGAAATTTAGCATGTCCGTTACGATTCTCGCCAACTTTTACAGTCGCACCATTCTTTCCGGTTGTATCACAGTTTGGTATGGCTGCTGCTCTGTCCAAGTCTACAAGGATCCTGAATGAAGCCCAGTCCATCACGCAAACCAGCCTTCCATCCATTGACTGTCTACACTTCCTGATGCCTCGGAAAAGCAGCTAGCATAATCAAGAACCTCACGCACCCCATTTTCTCTTCTACCTTCTTTCGTCTGGGAAAATATACAAAAGTCTGAGGACACGTACCAGCCAACTCAGCTGCCATCAGGCTTTTGAATGAACCTACTTCACATTAAGCTGATATTTCTCTACACCCCAGCTGTGACTGTAACATTAGATTTTGCACTCTTTTCCTTCACTACGCATGGTACGCTTCCTCTGTGCAGCATACAAGAAACAATACTTTTCATTGTATACTAATACATGTGACAATAATAAATCAAATCAAAAGAGAGCAAAGTTTCAGGATGACAGGCCAATCATTTAGAACTGAGGTGAAGAAATTACTTCAAAAGGTTGTAAACCTACCACAGAACGTTGTGGATGCTCCATCATTTAACACATTTAAGAATGGGACAGACAGAGTTTTGGTCTCGTAGGGAATTTAAGGATATGGGAAGAGGGCAGGAGAATAGAGTTTAAGCCCAATATTGGCCTTAGTTGCATTAAATGGCAAAGCTCCTATTTCCTATGTTCCCTCCAGAACATTCTGCACAAGGACATTGCCATCCAGGCCCTCTGTGTGAACAATTTTAGTGAGAGTCTTGAACAAATTTTGGCTAATAAAAGCTAACTGTTATTACAGACTTCCTGCCAGGCTATAATTTTTGCATTGCCATCTCCACTTCCACCAACAATTCACACGTGACATCTACCTCCTTACTCCTCTGGAGTCTAGTCTGATCAACTCCTTCACCTCCATTTTGATATTTTGTTCCTCAACAAAACTCTCACCATCTCCTGATTATTTCCCTGACATCTTCACTTCCTGAAATCTGAACTCACAAACCTGAGCATGTCTATCCATAAACAAATCAGAGTTGACCATGTCTCAGAACTGCCCACTATCCTAGCTTTAGCCTTTTCTTTACTATCTCCTTTAACCCCTCTCTCATCTCTACCAGCATGCAGGGAGGCCATAATCACCTTCATGGCAAATAGACAGATCAGTCATTCAATGGCCTCTGCCATTTTTCCCCTTGCCCACAAGGCCAAGTATCACCCCAATGCTGTCCCGAGCCTATCCGGAACACCAGTTAATTTCTAGTTACTCTTCCATCTCTCCATTATGCTCTCCAAGTTCATAGAGATACAGATCTTTTCGATAAGAATGGTCTCCTGCTCCCTCAGCTCCATTCTCATTAAAATCTTGGGAAACTAACTTCACTTCCTAATTTTTATTTTAGTGGGCGTAATAAATGGTTTCTGAACAAGTATTGTACTCTTGCTTTCATAACTGTTTTCACTGTCACTGACAAACTACACACTCCTAGCCCCACTCATCCAACTTCCTAACCAAAACTCAAACTCAACCTTTCTGTCTCCATTATAAAACCATATGACATAGGAGCAGAAATAGGCCATTCGGCCCATTGAATCTGTTCTGCCATTCAATGAGATCATGACTGATTATCATAAAATCAACGTTATTCTGAAGGTGAATTTTCTTCCTTAAATAAATCGCACTAAATGTGCATTAAAAGCCAAGTACACAAGCTTAAAAAAAACACACATTGGAGTAGAATTCATGATACAGACTGGAGCACACGTATTCAAACTAGTCATTTATTGGTGTAGCTTCCTACTCCATGCACTCACTACAAAAATAACGCAACAATAACAGGAAGGAAAGTGTCTCATAATTGAGGTAATATAGTGAATCATAAAAATGTACAGCTTTATTAATGGGAAAAAAAGGAAGCAAATGGATTAAGTTTTTTTATATGGCTTCTTGTACAAACATGCATAGGGATCTTGTTTTGTTCTCCTCTCCAAAGAGCATAAAACCTCTTATTCCGTTTGAGCAAGGGTTCTCTCTCGGACCACACATCTTGCAGTGATGGGCCAGTCACCATTAGAAACCTAAGATAAACAGTACCATTGCTCAAAACTGATCATCTCAATCAAGCTGAGTTGTGACCTAGCTTGGCATTTCCATCTTGTAAGATTCCTTCAGCTCCTCTCCCAAGGTCTTTGCTGAGATTACAAATTCTGTACCCAGGGTTTAAACCTGAGATTTCCAAATGAACTTGTACAATATGCAGCGCTACCACGTTGCCCGAGTAAAATGCAATGAGGCGCACCGTCAAACTAAAGTACATTTGCATTTTAAGGACGAAAAACAAATAAAGTTGAACTTCTGAGATCAACTAATAACTTGGTGCACACGCACCTTTACAAAACATTATATGAACATTTATGCTGTCTACTCTTGAAATATCTATTGATTCTAAAGTAATAAGCATAAATTGCTTTTCAATGCAAGGTGGAAGTTTGTGAAATTAATTAACAAGGCAGATTTACCTTCTCACTGTTCTTGTATTTGTCCCAGCTTTTCAACATTTTTAGCCATTTTCCAGTTCTCTCAATCTCAATTTGCTTCAGCTGTTAACAAAAGTTAACAATGCATTACAATAGGTATTTAAAAACGGAGTACAAAGCAGAAGTGTCCTGAATTTAACAGGTTGTTTGCTGCCAAAATGTTACAAATAACACTATATAAACATTAATCTAGTTGCTTCATACGCTTCTTAAAAGGTGATTTCCAATGTAACTGATTACAATCTATCGCAGTCTTTCAAACAAGCTGAAATAAAAGGGAGGTAATTTTTCACAAACTCATCAACCCTTTGATTTTCTGTACTCGATACTGGATTGCAAAAGATTGCACAGCATCTGAATTAACATCGAAGGGTAAACTGAAATTAAATGACGGTGAGGAATTGACAAGTAAACAACCTGCAATTTCTGACTTTGTAGAGCTACTAGCAAATGGGGGATGCAGAATCTTCTGAATTTTTACCTCCAATTTCAGAATCCTAGACGTACAATGGACTGTGACCTACACTTTTTTTCCCTTAAAATCAGCACGGTATATTTGCCAATATAAGATTACCATCAGCCGTTCAACCCAGCAACACGCATTGGGACCTAACTTCTTCCTACTCTATTCTTTCCACCTATCAGTGCCCCCCCTTTCCTTCTGCTATAATCTGGTAGCATATCAACAATTTCACACAACAATAATGCTACCCCATCTCAGCTTCCTGCGAAAACCTCATTTGTGTCTTTGTCGATTCCCCCAATCCTCACCCGGTTAGCCTCCTGTTTGTCTCAATTTATAATCTTCAGCACATCCAAAACTGTGTTGTTCTTAACTTAAAAGTGTCTACTACTCATTGCACGTGCACAGAGCCTAGCTAGGGGAGAGGAGGACATGGAGAATTAGTGGTGAGATGGGACAGGTGGGGATGCTGTTAATAGTTTCTTAGTTCATTAAAACACTTCATCATTGTGTTTTGAAGATTCTATTTCACAGGTTTAACTGTTGATTACAAAGGCCCTGAACTATATCATCTGAATTCAAAGCCAAATTTGTGTAAATGAGAAGACTCTCAATGGAGAGCAGAACATAATACATTATGCAAGAATTTCCCCAAATATTTCTGTCAACTAGCCTGAAACCTATGAGCAAATTTTGATAATTGAATCATTTATACATTGTTGACATTTTGTCAATTAGTTTACTATTAAAATAAATAAGAAGCCCTTTAAATCTCAGTATGTGGCAAAGTATGTTGATTAACACTACATTCTGCACTCTCTCGTTTCCTTCTCTACGAAGGGTATGCTTTGTTGGTATAGCGCGTAAGAAACAATTCTCTTCACTGTAAGCTAATACATGTGACAATAATAAATCAAATCAGAGAATTCCATACAGTGCCATTGCAAACAAAATATGATTTGTCTAGTTACTGTTTCCTTACAGCACAATATAAACAAGGACTCATTTCCTGTTCGAAATTCCAAACATTTATTTCTGATTTGTTCACATTGCAAAAACTTGCCGATTTCGTCATTTAACTAGCGTCGAAACAACCCTCTGCCACTTCATTATCGAACTGATTTCTAAAAATGATTACAACACTGTATCACATAAATAAGATCACAGCTTTTCAATTAGAAACTCGTTAACAAACTTACCCTTTCTTCTACTGCATCAGGCATTGGTAGTTCCTTAGCACTGTTTATGAAAGCAAAAGAGGTTTCAATAATCATATCTGCAATACGTCTTCCATTGCAGTTAAGAAAACCATATGCATCTCATTTCAAAATACCCTAATTTTTTACTTTCAGAAATCAAGTACAATTATTGAAGAGGGGAAGTCTTGGTCCACTAAGCTGTCAGGTGCATCAGAAGTATTCTACGCAATACACAAAATGCAATAATTGTTTTATTTAATTATGTCACTTTAGGAACAAGGTAGCATGGACAACGTTGCCCATCTTTGATCAAAATAAATTATAAAGCTGGGCTGTCAAATCACATTTCAGTTATGACATTGATTCAAATTTAATAGTCTCACATTCTGATTTAAAAAAAACACTTATTTTGTTATCAATGTACAGCAATGGGCCAAACATCAAAATCTGCATAAAACTTAAACTTTCTTTCATTAAATCAGGACTGCCGGTAACATTGCAAGTTTCCAATGGGAAAAAAGTGCTTAAATATTCTTCGGAAAAATCAAAGTCAACATCCTTGACCTTTTGTGAATGCAACAGTTTTATCAGTATCTCATTTTCAGAGATAGCAGTTATCTTTTTGTCCATATTTTACTTTTTGTGAAAAGATAGGAAACCAGATTTAAACTGCAGTATGGAGAAAGCATACCTGAACACACTGGAAAGGAAGTATCACATCAACCACATATCATCCTGAAAGACACTGCTGCTTTTGAACATTGTCCATTCTTTGCTTAACTTATGAAATGAACAGGTAACAGTTACATTCCATTTCTCCAAGTGTTTAGTTACCAGGTTTTGTGTTGAAATTACATCATGTTTTTCAAAAGTGATTTAAGGCTTGTTTTCCACTGTATGGCATTGTACATTTTATTGTATAGCTACAGCTTGTTATTCTCTTGTGCACAATAACTTTTTCTACTTATTTTGTGCTAATATTTGCAATGTACTAGAGTAGAAGAGAGAAGCAGTGGTGTAATATCTCTGTGGGAAAATTAATTTGAGAACAAAGAGGCAAGTGACAAGATGATGGTCAGTCATTTCAGTTCTTTCCAATATACTTAAACTTGCAAAATCATGACCTTTAAAGATTTTTTTCCAGAATAAATATTGTAGTGTCATTTCACTGGCAAAGAAATATCAATCCCAGCATATTTAAAAGAAGCATTTTATCCCACATGGATTGGACACTCTTATTAATTGCCAGCAGAAAATACTTGCGGTATCCATATGCTTTCATTAAACAGTAAGATAAAGCAAATAGGTTCTGTATTATTCAGGTACTACACCAGGTTAATCAGACCTCATTTTCTCCAAGAGTTTCTAATGAAATGCATTGAGTGCATGCAAGTTTGTGTGCATGTGAGTTTGCATGCACATGCATGTCTTGGAACAGTTCCAGACCACTCTGGAAAATGATTAGTGATGACCAATATCCTAAGAAGTCATGCACACAGTATGGTTTTCCACTGTTATCCAATACCAAATTTATCTTTGCTGCCTTACATTCCTACAGTTCCAAAGTAGCTGCTCCAGGAAGATTTTTCAGGTTAATGAAGTCATAGCCAAATATGCAGAGAGTGAGCCCTATATCATGTACAACTTGGATGTTTAGAAAACTTGTACTTTCAAAGATAAAGAAAATGAAGTAGAATGTTGTAGGTAAAGCAATTAGCACAATAAATGCATGGCATTTTATGGGGTGTTAGGGGGAGGGAGGGGGTGGCTTGAAGATTTGGTTAATACCTAGGCCAGGTTCAAGAAGATGAATAAGGCACTCTGATGAAAATAAAACTAAGTTCTTGCAATGCATAATCTGAATTGAAAACATGTGAAAGCCTTTAACTACAAGTTTTTTTTGTAAATGAATTGAGATTTGAGCAAGTAAAGCAGCATTCTTAGTGTGCAAAAAGTCAAATTATTAAGCACTAAATCAAGTAATTTAATTGATGACATGTTCCTTGTACTAATATACAAAAGCCTTGTGCAGAATTATCACAACTTGAACTTGAAAACACAAGCCTGAAATTAAATACTGAGCCTTACTGTAGAAAACCAAATCGATCAGTGATTTTATAAATATGAAAGTCTGCATCTTCCCATGGATCAATCTTGGCTCCTTCTCGCCCCTGAAATAAATGAAAAGACATGGCCATCAATAAAGTTGTCTCGTCTTCATGCATTCAATTTTGTGCTGATGATAAAGCCAGTTGCTTTTAAAATGTATCTATTAGTTTTGGCACTAAGTTAAATTTGCAATAAATTGAGATTTTTTCATCTTCAATTCTCTCATGATTCAAGAAATAAATGGGCCACAAATGGCACACATCTGTGCTTTGACATCTTGCACATGAAGGTAGGGTTAAGAATGATCAACTTTCCTTTAGTTCAGCCCTGTTGGCCAAATAAAATCTTCCAGGCTTCCCATTCCTGAGTGTGGGCTAATGACCTTTGCCAGAAGTATGCACTTGTAAACAAAGATAAAATAGAAGAACATTGCTTGATTTCACAAAACTACAGCAATTTGATTTATTACGGTCACATATTAGTGTACAGTGAAAAGTATTTCTCTTGCACATTATACAGACAAAGCATACTGTTCATACAGATGGAAAGGAGAGAGCTCAAAAAATGTACTATTACAGTCATAGCAAGGGTGCAGAACAACTTAATGCAAGGTAGGTCCATTAAAAAGTCTGATGGCAGCAGGGAAGCAGCTGTTCTTGAGTCAGCTGGTACGTGACCTCAGACTTTTGTATCTTTTTCTCAACTGAAGAAGGTGGAAGAGAATATGTCCAGGCTGTGTGGGGTCCTTAATTATGCTGGCTGCTTTTCTGAGGCAGCAGAAATTGTAGAGTGTCAATGGGTATGAGGCTGGTTTGAGTGATGGACTGGACTTACAGCCATATCAAGCTGTGATACAACAAAGAATGTTTTCTATGGTGTATCTGTATGGAGAGGGGGGTGTGGGCGGGGGGTGGAAACAGGTTGTTGGTCACTTGGAGACCTAAAAACTTGAAGCTTTTGACCATTTCTACTTCTTCCCCACTGAAGTGGACTGGGGCACTTCTTCCATTATGCTTCTTGAAATTGATGACTATCTCCTTCGTTTTGTTGACATCAAGGGAGAGATTATTATCGTCCCACCTGTTCACCAGGTTCTCTATCTCTTTCGTGTACTGTGTCTCAACATTGTTTGAGATCCGACTCATTACAGTGGTGTCATCAGCAAACTTGAAAATCAAGTTAGAGGGGAATTTGGCCACACAGTCATAAGCATAGACGGAGCTGAGGACACAGCCTTGTGGGGTACCGGTGTTGAGGATGATTGTGGAGGTGGTGTTCTTGCCTATCCTTACTGATTGCATCGTGTTCGGAAGTTCAGGGTTCAGTCGCAGAGAGAGGAGCCGAGCCGCAGGCCAGAGTTTGGCAATGCGTTTCGTGGGGCTAATGTTGTTGAAGGCTGAGCTGTTGTCAATTAATAGGATCTGACATAGGTTTCTTTATTATCCAGGTGTTCTGTATCAATAGTGAACTGGTCCACTGCCTGTAGTTTCTGCCCTTTGATTGTGATTATGGGTTCTGTGTACGGTGCATGAGGAGCAGGTTCGTGCACGACTTCAGCTTCTTAATGTTGATGGCGAGTCCAAAGTTGTCACAAGCCATGGAAAATTTGTCCATACTGACTTGCACCTCTGGCTCTGAGCCAGTATACAGGACGCAGTCATCGACAAAGAGGAAGTCTTTCAGAACAGTCTCCTTCACTTTGGTAATAGCTTGAAGTCTCCTCAGGTTGAAAAGCTTCCCATCCACTCTGTACTTGAGGCTGATTCCAGCAACACTGTCCTGGAAGGCAACATTCAGCACGGCAGTAAACATCATGCTGAACAGCGTGGGTGCGAGCATACAGTCCTGTTTGATGCCATTGGTGACTGGGAATGCCTCAGAGGATTCTCTGCCATCCAGTATTCTGGCCATCATGCCGTCATGGAACTGGTGTACCATCTAAATGAATTTGGGGGGCAGCCAAACATGATCTTCCACAGGCCTTGTTGGCTTACAGTGTCGAAAGCTTTCACAAGGTCAACAAAAGGTTGTGTAGAGCTCACGATTCTGCTCCTGACACTTCTGAAGTTGGTGCGCAACGAAAGTCATGTCAACAGTCCCGCAACCTTTGCTGATGCTACACTGTGACTCTAGCAGCAGGCCCAGCTCCAGATAAGTAACCAGATTATTTAACAGGGCTCTTGCGAGGGTTTTTCCTATGATGGAGAGCCGCAAGATTCCATGGTGGTTTTCGCATACTTGCAGATTGATACAGAAGTTAACTGCAGAATAGCAAAGGCAAGTTCTGCTTTCGGTAGACTGTGCTCCATTGTATGGGAACGTCAAGGAATCAGCCCAGCAACAAAACTGAAGGTTTACAGCGCCACGGTACTCACTACCTTCCTGTATGCCTATGAAACTAGGACTGTGTATCGAAGGCATGCAAGACAGCTCAATCATTTCTACATGTCTTGTCTTTGCCGAATATTACACATCAGATGGCAAGACAAAAAGTTCTCTCTAGAACAAGTCTACCATCAGTCCACACACTGCTGATAAGAGCACAGACCCAGTGGGCAGGTCATGTCATCCGTGTGTCATCTGAGCGCATACCCAAGCAGCTCCTTTTTGGGGAACTCTCTACTGGAAGACGTTCACACGGAGGGCAGAAGAAACTTTTCAAAGACATACTCAAGGCATCCCCAAAGTCACTTAAGAACATAAGAAATAGGAGCAGGAGGCGGCCATCTAGCCCTTCGAGCCTGCCCCGCCATTCAATAAGATCATGGCTGATCTGTCGTGGCTCAGTTCTACATTCCCGCCCTCTCCCCATAACCCTTAATCCCCTCTCTTATCAAAAACCCATCAACCCACGTCTTAAAAATATTTAGCGAGGTAGCCTCCACCACTTCAATGGGCAGAGAATTCCAGAGATTCACCACCCTTTGAGTGAAGAAGTTCTTCCTCAACTCCGTTCTAAACCGCCCCCCCTTCATCTTGAGGCTGTGCCCCCTAGTCCTACTGTCCTTTCTGAGCAGGAAGAGTCTCTCCACCTCTATCCTATCCATCCCATTCATCATCTTATACGTCTCAATGAGATCTCCCCTCATTCTTCTAAACTCTAACAAGTACAAGCCCAGTTTATTCAGCCTCTCCTCATAGCTCAACCCCCTCAACTCCAGCATCAGCCTAGTAAACCTCCTCTGCACTCCCTCCAAGGCCAAAATATCCTCGCCTAAGTACGGCGCCCAAAACTGCATACAGTACTCCAACTGCGGCCTCACCAATGCCCTATACAGCCGCAGCAAGACCTCCCTACTTTTATATTCAATCCCTCTCGCTATGAAGGCCAGCATCCCATTCGTCAGCATCCCATTCACTTGACATAGACACGACCACCTGAAAAACGCTGGCACAAAACCGCCCTACCCGGCGCTGCCTCATCCACAAAGGCCGTCAAGCTTACAAAGCAAGGTGTATTGTTGAAACACAACTTAAGCACAAGCTGTGCAAGTCCAGAGCCACCAGTGCAACTACAGTGTCTACACAAGTCTGTCCAATATGTGCCAGGGCATTCCATGCCTGAATTGGCCTGATCAGTCATCTTTGGACACATCACAACCAGCCTCAAAATGACCAATGGTGTCGAGGTCCCCATTGATGATGATGGATGAACATCCAGGTGTTCCAGGGTTGAATTCGGTGCCAGGGAAATGGCATCTCTTGTGGACCTGTTGCAGCGGTAGACGAACTATAGTAGAGGCTAGCACAAGAGACTATTTAGCCAATTGTATTATTTGGATTGTCCTCCCAAAGAAAAAAGATAGTCTGACTTTCTTCCGAAAACACACATCTTTCTCTACTTTCAACAGGGAACCGACAGCATGGTGGTAATGTCGCCAGACCAGTGATCCAGTGACCCGAATAAACACTCTGGGGACACAGATTTGTGATATTACTGTGCTAATATATTTTATGTTCGAGGGGGCCAGCTTTAAGATTCAGTATTCTTTTACAAGCAGTCAGTTTGTCTGCAAGGAATGTAGTCAAAACTGGAAAGCAGGATAATTGCTCATTTTAGTTTTTAACAGAAGGCTTAATGGGATGTTTTTAATTAAAGTAACGGAAAGTGAGTTAGGTACACAGGGACAGAGTCTTGTAATCTTTGGTTAATGAGAAGGGCGAGGCTTGTAGAAGAAAAACAAAGTTTCATTTTCACTTTAAAAGCAGTTGGAGCTGTTAAAGAGTCAGTCTCTCTGCCTCCAAAAGCTCCAAGGCTGTTACCAAAATCAGAGCATGTCTGTGTTTGCTAGCTTTTTGGAAAGGCTGAATAAACTAGGCTTGTACTCGTTACAGTTTAGAAGAATGAGGGGAGATCTCTTTAAGACGTATATGATGATGAATGGGATGGATAGGATAGAGGTGGAGAGACTCTTCCCGCTCAAAGGACAGTAGGACTAGGGGGCACAGCCTCAAGATAAAGGGGGGGCGGTTTAGAATGGAGTTGAGGAGGAACTTCTTCACTCAAAGGGTGGTGAATCTCTGGAATTCTCTGCCCGTTGAAGTGGTGGAGGCTGCCTCGCTAAATATTTTTAAGACGCGGGTTGATGGATTTTTGATAAGCGAGGGGATTAAGGGTTATGGGGAGAGGGCAGGAATGTGGAACTGAGCCACGACAGATCAGCCATGATCTTAGTGAATGGCGGGGCAGGCTCAAAGGGCTAGATGGCCTACTCCTGCTCCTATTTCTTATGTTCTTATGTTTAAGTCTAAGAAAATATTGCTTAATTGGCACTGAATAGTGTTAAGTTAGAAGTTAAGAGTTGTTTCTTTTCACGTTTAAAATATTGTTCAATCATTAAAAGTTAAACTGTTTCACTCTGTTAGAGTTATACTTAAAGTATGTTATGAATAAAGTTTGTCAGCGGAATTACTCCTGATGCAAAGCATCCTTTTCTCATATCTTTGCCAAAATAAAAAAGTTGATGGGGTCTAGAAATTTGGAATCAAAAAGCTAGTCTTGGTAACTGTGGAAACCATCACTGATTGCTGTAAAAACCCGTCAGGTTCACAATTGTTGTTTTGGGAAAGAAATCTGTTGTCCTAGCCTGGTCTGCATGCACATGCAGACCCACAGCAATGTGGCTGACTTTGAACTGCCCCATGAAATGGCCCAGCAAGCTACTCAATTCTACAAAGCTACTACAAAGTTTGCAAAAAAGTAATGAATCTCAAAGAAACACACTGACCTCGGCACCAGAAATGACGATGGCAAACGCAGCTCTGTTGACCTTGCAAAAGTCCTCCTTACTATTAGTTGGGAGCTTGTGCCAAAATGTGGAAAACTGTCTCAGAATGGTTAAGCAATCTAATACAATCATATTCACAGAACTGTGTCTTACCATGTCTCAGATACCACTATCTGAGAGTATGCCCTGCCCCCAATAGGACAAACCTATCAGAGGCGGCTGGTGCTCCTATAGTATACAGGCAGGAGAGAGTTGCCCTCCGAGTTCCCGAAATCGACTGGAGCCACTGCATGAGGCTAAAAGGTACTGACAACCACTGACAGTCACCAGTCCATTACAGTACACCACCATTTTGAGTACCACTTGACGTTAAGCATGGAGGGCACTAACAGTGCAGAATGTACTCTGGGTAGGGGGCTTCAACAACCATCCAAGAATGGCTCAGTAGCATCACTACTGAACAAGTTGGCTGAGTCCAAAAATGAATAGCTGCTAGGCTAGATCTGACAGGTGGTTTGTGAACCAAGAGGAAAGAGCTTACTTAACCTCACCCTCGCAAATCTACCTACTGCAGACGCACTTGTCCATCAAAGTACTTGTATGAGTGACGACTGCAGTTTTTATAGAGGCAAAGTCCTGTCTTCATACTGAGGAAACCCTCCATCGTGTTGTGTGGCACTACCACGGGGGTAACTGGGATAGATTTCAATGCATTGAGACATACAAGATGATGAATGGGATGGATAGGATAGAGGTGGAGAGACTCTTCCCGCTCAGAAAGGATAGTAGGACTAGGGGGCACAGCCTCAAGATAAAGGGGGGGGCGGTTTAGAACGGAGTTGAGGAGGAACTTCTTCACTCAAAGGGTGGTGAATCTCTGGAATTCTCTGCCCGTTGAAGTGGTGGAGGCTGCCTCGCTAAATATTTTTAAGATGCGGGTTGATGGATTTTTGATAAGCGAGGGGATTAAGGGTTATGGGGAGAGGGCGGGAATGTGGAACTGAGCCACGACAGATCAGCCATGATCTTATTGAATGGCGGGGCAGGCTCGAAGGGCTAGATGGCCTACTCCTGCTCCTATTTCTTATGTTCTTAAATCTAACAACTCAAAACTTTCCATCTATGAGATTCTGTGGACCATCAGCAGCAGCAAAATTGTACACAACCATGATCCGTAACTTGATGGCCCAGCTTATCCTCCACACTACCATTACTATCAAGCCAGGAGCAATGCTAGTTCAATGAAGGGTGCAAAAATGCAAGTAATATCAGGAAACATCTGTAGGCACTGGATACTGAAAAAGCTATGGGCCCTGACAACATTCCAGCAAAGTACTGAAGACTTATGATCAGGACGAGCCATTGCCAAAGCCAAATTGTTCCAGTACAGCTACAACATTGGCAACAATGTGCAAACTGCCCAGGTATATCTGGACCACAAAAAGGCAGGGCATATCCAATCTGGGCAATGGATATGAGCCTGCACGTTCTCCCCACTGGTTTCCCGCCACAATCCGAAAGACATACCGGTTAGGTGTACTGACCATGCTAACTTGGCTTTGAGCAGGGAAAGTTTATAGCAGGCCACTTACAAGATCTCTAAAGACGAAAGGTCAGTCTGCAAGAATCAGTGCGAGAGCAAGTGCAGGCATGAGAGGGGCATTTGACAGATTAACAGATAGGAGATAGATCAACTTCTCCAGCAAAGAACGCATAGCAAAAAGGCTTTGGGGATGTGGGGGGGTGGGGAGGGTGCAAAAGGAAGATGGCCAAGTGCACAAATCTCCCTCATTGCAAATGTCTATGATATTTCTTCATAATCAGAGAGGTTTACAGGTTTACTTTTCCATGACACCCTTTTTTTCATAAAGCCGCTAAGCGAGTCCCGATTGCCTGCATTTGGCCCATATCCCTCTATACCCATCTCATCCATGTAATACCCTGGTATGGAGGGCCTCAGCTATGAAGTGAAATTGAGTAAACTAGGGTTATTCTCCCTGGAAAGACGGAGGTTGAGGGGCGACCAAATAGAAGTTTATAAAATTATGAAGGGGATAGAGAGGGTAAACAGTTGGAAGCTTTTTCCCAGGTCAGAAATGACGATCACAAGTTTGGCGGGGGGGGGTGCACGCAATACAGATATGCAGGGGATGTATTTTACACAGAGGGTGGTGGTGGCCTGGAATGCACAACCAAGCAAGGTGATTGAGGCAGAAACGTTAGGATCATTTAAGACTTATCTAGATAGCCACATGAACAAACTGAAAATAGAGGGATACAAATGGATGGTCTAGTCAAGAGCACATGATCGGTGCAGGCTTGGAGGGCCGAAGGGCCTGCTTCCGTGCTATATTGTTCTTTGTAATTGTCAAAATGCTTTTTACTACTACTTTCGGTGGTCGGTAAGTTAATGGAAAAGATCCTGAGAGATAGGATTTATGATCATTTGGAAAGATGCAGTTTAATTTGGGATAGTCAGCACAGTTTCGTGAGGGGCAAGTCCTGCCTCACAAAATTCGACTGAATTCTTTGAGGAGGTATCTAAGTGTGGACGAAGGTAGAGCAGTTCATGTCATATACATGGATTTTAGTAAGGCGTTTGATAAGGTTCCACCGTGGTAGGCTCATGAAGAAGGTAAGGAGGTGTGGGATACAAGGAAATTTGGCCAATTGGATAAGTAACTGGCTGTATCATGGCAGACAGAGGGTGGCAGTGGAAAGAAAATTTTCAGACTGGAGGCCAGTTACCAGCAGTGTACCACAGGGGTCAGTGCTGGGACCTCTGCTATGTGTGATTTTTATCAATAACTTGGAAGAGGGGGCTGAAGGGCAAGTTAGTAAATTTGCTGACGGCAGCAAGATTGGTGGAGTAGTGGATGAGGTGGAGGGCTCTTGCAGGCTGCAAAAGAGACATTGATAGGGTGCAGAGCTGGGCCGAAAAGTGGCAGATGGAGTTTAACCCTGATAAGTGTGAGGTGATTTATTTTGGTAGGACAAACTTGAATGCAGCTTATAGGGTCAACGGCAGGGTTCTAAGGAATGTGGAGGAACAGAGAAATCTTGGGGTTCATATCCACAGATCTCTGAAGGTTGCCACTCATGTGGACAGAGCCGTGAACAAGGCTTATAGTGTGTCAGCGTTTATTAACAGGGGTTTGAGTTTAAGGCCTGTGGGGTTATGCTGCATATACTGGACATTGGTGACACTACATTTGGAATATTGTATTCACCTCATTTCTATTGTGGTCACCTCACTATAAAGGAGGATGTGGAAGCATTGGAGAGAGTGCAGAGGAGATTCATCAGAACGCTGCCTGGTTTGGAGGGTAGGTCTTACGAGGAAAGGCTGAGGGAGCTGGAGCTTTTCTCTTTGGAGCGGAGGAGGATGAGAGGCAACATAATAGAGGTTTATAAGATGATGAGAGGAAGTGATAGTCTCTGCACGTCCACTCTATTTCCTCAGGTGGATGTAGCTGTTACTAGGGGGCATAACTATAAAAGGTTCATGGTGGGAGATATAAGAGGGATGTCCGAGGTAGATCCTTCACCCAGAGTGTGGTTGGGGTGTGGAATAGATTGCCTGCTGGGATAGTGGAGTTGGACACTTTAGGAACTTTCAAGCAGCTATCGGATAGGCACATGGAGCACACCAGAATTATAGGGAGTGGGATAGCTTGATCATGGGATTGGACATAGCTCAACACAACATTGAGGACCGAAGGACCTGTACTGTGCTGTAATGTTCTATGTTCTAGTACTACTGCATCTACTACCACCTCTGACAGCTTGATCCAGACACACTCCACCTTCTGTGAAACAACTGTCCTTCTGGACCCTTTTGTATCTCTCCCCTCTCATCTTAAACCTATGCCCTCTAGTTTTAGCCTCCCCTATCTTTGGGAAAAGATATTGACTATCCAGCTGATCTATGCCCCTCGTTGTTTTATAGGCCTCTATAAGATCACCCCATGTCTCCTACACTCCGGAGAAAAAAGTCCCAGTCTATCCAGCCTCTTCTTCAAACCATCAAGTCCTGGTAATATCCTAGTAAATCTTTTCTGCACTCTCTCTAGTTTAATAATATGGCGATGGACGATGATCAGTGAAGCAGCAGTAAATATTAAATGGAATGGGAATTTCAGTTTTGGCATGGCATTGCAGCCTCACTGAATGAGGCACGCAACATAGCTCCCAAGCCCTCTGACTGACTGTACAGCCATCTTGGGGCAGCAGTTCTCACCTCCATGACATGAGGAAGGGGTTTGAAAAGGTGTGCAGAATAGCCCACTGGTCTAATTAGCATAATGCAGCTGGTAGGCAACTCATTTGTGAAGTCAAAAATGTCCAAAATCAAAACCAAATCTTTCTCTTTCACCATTGCTGCCTGGAACATTTGAACACTCATGAACGTTCCAGAGGCAGACCTGATTACAAAATAAAAATTGTGTGATTGGCATAAAATTAAACACAAAATATGCACTGAAGTATGAGTGAAATTCATCTTGTAATGGTTGATCAACTTAAGGTAAAACTTGTGGAGCTCACAGCTCAATGAGAAAGGTTCTGAGGCTTTATCAAATCAAGTAACACAAACAAACTTGAAAAGTTTGACAAAAGTGTCAAGAACAACATGATGATACCAAGATTGCTATCCAACAACATCATTACTGTCATCGCAGGGAAATATCATGCCCCCATCAGTATCAATGCACGACCATGACCAACCCGTACAAGATCAGGAACAAGTTGTCTGGGACCAACAGTTCACTTTGCGGATGTTCATTCTTAACTCAAAAGACTTTCAAAAAACTCAATGCAATGCAGAAACTGAGATAATATTTTGTTTGTTTTGATGTCTAAGGACAAAAGTATATACCAATCAACTCTGACTCCAATTTTTTGGAAAAATACTTCATTCATTTTCCTGGTTTTCTTTTTTTTTAAAATATCCTTTGCTCTTTCTCCAAGAGTATCATCATTCTCTGTTTCAGCCTTTCAAACCATTTGTTCTTAGGTGTTTTCTCAAAATAGATGAAAAGCAGCCTTCACTTGATCTAATAGCTTTATTAATCCTATTCATGATCTCCAGTCTCAAACCTATACTTACCTTTTGTATTGATTTAAATTCTCCTTCAATGCTTTATTTTTTCTCTTCACACGGACAGTGCTGATGTCATTCACATGAAAGCTACCCATTATTCCAGAAAATTACTCAATGCCTGATGAATGTGAATCCTTCGCTCCAACAACAATGCTTTGACCTCTTAGCAGCTTTTCCCTCCACCTGTCCAGTACATAGTATTGAAGGCAGTTTACAAAGTAGCATTCTTGTTTCTTTAAACGTCCTCTGCAGTAATTAAAAGATACTTACAGCTATGGCTTTGGAAACTCTCCCTTCATTTCCTGACGTTTCTCCACCCATTCTGAATCAATATCCAAGTTGCAACATACAAACAGGTTACTACATACATACAGCCAGGGAGCTATATCCCAAGACAAATATATGGGAATAAAACCAAAGAGGAAAAGTGTGACGGAAACTACCAGCAGAATCTATGTTCATATCAGACATGTATGTATTCCAATTTATTGAGTTGCAAGATAATTCCCTGTATGCATTTGACTTAGACTCATTAATCTGATATATTTCTCAAATGAATTTCAAAAAGATACCTACAGTTACGAGGAAGAGTGAAGCATATGCAGAGACAATTTTACAAATTCAGATACCAGCAAGGGTTACAAATTGATGGGGTGGAGATATTGGCTAGATCATCAATATTTAAACCAGATAAAGTGCCAGAACCAGTTAAGATGAATGGAAGGACACTGAGGGAACAGAGTGGAAGATTTGGAGTTACAAGCATAATTTTTCAACCCTTCAGAGACTTGGGCAATTGCAAATGTTACACCTTATTCAAAAAAAACTGTGTACGTATAAGACTAGTAACTACAGCCAGTCGGTTTAACTTTGGTGAAGGGGAGAAAAAATATCAGGAAACAAAATGAGTAGTCACATGGACAAATGCAGGTTAAACAAAAAGTCAATACAGATTTGCTATGGGAAAATAGTGTTTGACTATCTTAGGCTTTTGATGAGGTAACAGAGAGGGTTGCTGATGCACTAATGCTAATGAGGTGGAGTTTTCAAAAGACATTGGATGTAGTGCCACAAAACATAATTGTGAGCCAAGTTATAGCTCATGGAATAAAAGGGAAAGCAGCACCATGGATACAGAATTGGCTCAATAACAGGAAATAGGTGATTATGGATGTTTTTCCAGGTTGGAGGAAAATTTGTAGTAGAATTCTCTATTGAGATCCTTGTTTTCCCTATCACATACTAATGATCTAGATCTTGGTGTGGAAGACACAATTTCAAAGTCTGGAGCTAATGTGAAACTTGGAAGCACTATGAACAGTGAGAAGGATAGTGTAGGACTTCAAAAGAACATTGACAGGTCAGTGGAATTGGGTGGACAGGTGGCATATCATCCGTCATCAAGGAGGAAATAGCGAGACATCTTGAGGGGAACTGCTCGATAGAGCAGATGCAGCACGGTTTCGTTAAAGGGAAGTCGTGTCTGACAAATTTACTGGAGTTCTATGAGGATGTGTCTAGGGCGGTGGATAGAGGAGAGCCGGTGGATGTGGTCTTTCTTGATTTTCAGAAGGAATTTGACAAGGTACCTCACAAGAGGTTATTGCAGAAGGTCAGGGGGCATGGAGTTGGGGGTAGGGTGTTAGCGTGGATAGAGGACTGGTTGTCAAATAGGAGGCAGAGAGTGGGGGTCAATGGGTGCTATTCGGATTGGCGGATGGTGACTAATGGAGTGCCCCGGGGTCGGTGCTGGGGCCTCAGCTATTTACCATTTATATAGATGATCTGGAGGAGGGAACCGAGTGCAGGGTGTCGAAATTTGCTGATGACACCAAGATTGGTGGAACGGCAAATTGTGCGGAGGGTGGGGAGAGTCTACAGAAGGATCTAGATAGGCTGGACGAATGGGCCAGGAAATGGCAAATGAAATTTAATGTTGGCAAGTGCGACGTGGTCCACTTTGGTAGGAATAATGGTAGGAAGGATTATTACTTACGTGGCGAAAAACTGCAACAGGTGACGGTGCAGAGGGACCTCGGGGTCCTTGTGCATGAGTCGCAAAAACCCAGCTTGCAGGTGCAGCAGGTGGTCAGGAAGGCTAATGGGATGCTGGCCTTCATAGCGAGGGGGATTGAATATAAAAGTAGGGAGGTCTTGCTGCGGCTGTATAGGGCACTGGTGAGGCCGCAGTTGGAGTACTGTGTGCAGTTTTGGGCGCCGTACTTACACAAGGATATTTTGGCCTTGGAGGGAGTGCAGAGGAGGTTTACTAGGCTGATGCCGGAGTTGAGGGGGTTGAGCTATGAGGAGAGGCTGAATAAATTAGGCTTGTACTCGTTAGAGTTTAGAAGAATGAGGGGAGATCTCAGAGACGTATAAGATGATGAATGGAATGGATAGGATAGAGGTGGAGAGACTCTTCCCGCTCAGAAAGGATAGTAGGACTAGGGGGCACAGCCTCAAGATAAAGGGGGGGGGCGGTTTAGAACGGAGTTGAGGAGGAACTTCTTCACTCAAAGGGTGGTGAATCTCTGGAATTCTCTGCCCGTTGAAGTGGTGGAGGCTGCCTCGCTAAATATTTTTAAGACGCGGGTTGATGGGTTTTTGATGAGAGAGGGGATTAAGGGTTATGGGGAGAGGGCGGGAATGTGGAACTGAGCCACGACAGATCAGCCATGATCTTATTGAATGGCGGGGCAGGCTCGAAGGGCTAGTTGGCCTACTCCTGCTCCTATTTCTTATGTTATGTTCTTATATGAAGCTCAATGCAGAGAAATGTGAACTATTTCATTTGATTAAGAGAACGTGAAAAGACAATATGACATAAAAGGGTGCAATTCTAAAAGTGATATAGAATCAGAGGAACTGTTACCTGAAAAGAAAATGTGCAGAGTTATGGGTGAAGGCAAGGAAATGGCACTAAGTGAACTGTTCATTTGGAATGCCAGTGCAGACACCCTGCGCCAGTTCTTTAGTTCTGAGAAAAACATACACTATATTTAAATCCAAATTTCCAGTTAAAATGAAGAGTTAATTCCAACAGATCAATGTTTTCATTTTTATAAGTTATACATTATTACTTCACTTCAAGATTCACAAAGATAGTTATGGGTCAAACTGATTTTTTAAATACCATTTTTAAACGCATACACGCTCAAGTGGATCCAATCACAAATAAGATTAATTTCTGGTTAGCAACTGAAAACTTTTGTCATGTTTGGTTGGATGAAAAATATGACAGTCCATTAAATCACATGGTTCTAAAGTATAATATAACTTCACAAGAAGTACCTTCACAAATTGTCAATAGAACATAGTTATAGGCCAACGCCATTTTGTTATCTTTCACCTGAATAACGACTTCACCTGAATATAATACTATAATCTCAAATTACACAGGAGGCCCCCAGGTTGACTAATTGAGTCTGTGCCACTTCTTTGGTACAGCTGTCCAAATAATTTCAATCATCTGTTCTTTCACCATTAGAGCATAAATCTTTTTCTTTGAGTATTTATTCAATTCCCTTTTGAAAGTTATTGATAAACTGCTTCCAACACCCTTTCAGGCTGTCTTCCGGGTCATGGTTTACTGGGACTTTCTCCCCTCAAAGTTTAGCACAATTTCCTTGCATTTGCATGCTATGTCTCTATTAATAAAGCGAAGGATCCTATGGGTTTTCATAAGTCTTCTCAACTTACCCTGCCACTTACGTGCACTTGGAAGTCTTTCTGTTCCTGCATGTCTTTTAAACTGTAACATTTAACACGTCTTGTCCCTTTCCATTTTTCCAACCAAAAAGCACCACCACACCTTTCTTCTTTCACTTTTATCCACCATGCTTTTTTCGTCTTATTTCTGAATTTTGTTTTTGATACAATCAATGGCTGTCACAATTTGACTAATATCGGGAACCTGCAATTGCACAGATTTGATACAAGGCGGCTTATGGCATGCTTGCCTTCGTTGGCCGGAGCATTGTTTAAAAATTGGCAAGTCATGTTGCAGCTTTATAGAACCTTAATTAGGCAGCACTTGGAACACAGTGTTCAATTCTGGTCCCCACACTACCAGAAGGATATGGAGGCTTTGGAGAGGGTACAGAAAAGATTTACCAGATGTTGCCTGGTGTGGAAGGCATTAGCTATGACGAGAAGATGGAGAAACTTGGTTTGTTCTCACTAGAACGACGGAGGTTGAGGGGGTGACCTCATAAGATTATGACAGACATGGACAGAGTGGATAGTCAGAAGCTTTTTCCAGGGTGGAAGAGTCAATTACTAGGAGGCACAGGTTTAAGGTGTGAGGGGCAAGGTTTAAAGGAGATGCACGAGGTAGAGAGTATTGGGTGCCTGGAAGTCATTGCTGGGGGAGGTAGTGGAAGTGGATACAGTAGTGACTTTTAAGGGGCGCCTTGACAAATAAATAAATTACGATGGGAATAGAGGGATATGATCCCTGGAAGGGTAGGGCATTTTAGTTAAGTCAGGCAGCATGGTCGGTGCAGGCTTGGAGGATCGAAGGGCCTGTTCCTGTGCTGTAATTTTCTTTGTTCTAACCCTCCTTTCACAATTTGGTGAGAAGTCGCTTGTACCGGTGCACGGAGCAGATCAGCACTTAGACTGCAAACAAAAATATTTCCCGAAATCAATCAATTCTTGTAGAATTGCTTGTTGTAGAATTGCTTCTTGTAGAATTCTTGTAGAATTGGTCCCTTGTGAATCACAAGGTCACATTAACTTTAAACATGCCTTTGAAGTGAAGTAACACAATTGTCAGGTTTTTCTTTCAAACATTAAGCGAACAATAATTTATTCTGTGCAAGATTATTATGATAACCCACAGGATTTACATGAGGAATCTCTAATTGACCTCCCTAGGAGACTCGTGCAATACAAGTTCCTGTGGTAATGATGCAATTGCCTAACCAGATGGAACTCGTATCCCAAATTCTTGATAAGGCAGACCCCTAAGCGGGTCCAGTGTTGTATTGCCCAGATGGGACTCAAACATGCACACAGGTTTGTGGTCTAACTTTTGCTTTGATGAAGAAAATGTTATTCCTTTCTAGTTAGCTTCCTGACTTATTACAATTATGAAGGGAAGAGACTCATCGCAATACTGTTGGAAGTTTTCTGGTGATACAACCATGATACTTCACAATTCTGGTCAGTGGTACAAAAGCCATATACTAATAGCAGGTTTGTTAGGCCAAGCAGGACAAAGTACATTTAAAGCTCATAGTTATCACTCATGAGGCGCTGTCAAGATTTTGCTGTGATAATGACGACAAAACTGGCAGCATGTTCCATCATTAATCCATTAAAGCTGACAGAAACCTCCGAGTCCATACGTGTACGGAATAATGTAGGAATTCAAAAATTGTTAGAGTCTACCCTTCTCCCATCAGTGACTCTGTAGAGTTCCCACAGACTACAATCGCCACTGATTTCATGACTTAAAAACTTTCACTTTTGCACTGTAAAAACCCATTAAAAAGTTATATCTTTTGAATGAGGTGAAACTGGGTTTTTAAATAGCACAGTAGTTTGAAATTTAATGTTAAACACGCTCACTGTCCCTGAAAAACTAGGTTTACGTTTGTGGATTGTCAATTTTTTTTTCAAAAAAACTTACTTGCAACAAAATATTTCTTCTTTATCTTTACTTTAGCTTCCATTGATATCCAATCATTTAATTCAATGTTTGAGAAAGTAAATCAAAACTGAAGGACGTTCAGTGTTTTTCACTTGCTGATTTTGTCTGTACGAATATTTCAATTTGATTGGTTCCTTATCTATAGAATGGTTACAGGACAGAAGAAAGGCATTCCAGCTTTGTGACCAAGCATATGCTCCCTCCAAGAGCAACACAACAAAGGCCACATCCTTGCCCTTTCCCCTTAGCTCTGCAAATTGTTTCCTCTTCAGATAATTATCCACTTCCCTTCTGAAAACCATGATTGAATCTGCCTCTACCATATTCTGAGGCAGCATTCCAGATCCGAATCAAAACTGCATAAAAACATTTTGCCACATTTTGACTTGGGTTCTTGTGCTATTCACCTTAAATTGGTGTCCTCGGCTTCTTGATTCCTCCAGCATCAGAAACACTTTCCCTCCATCTTTAAGGGTGGCTATTACCATGATCACTGGGGATCATCAATAGATCTCCCTATTCGGTGCAGAGGCTTGCGCAATAGGGAAGGAGCTGTGGGAAGTTAAAACCAGTTGGCTCCACTCAAGCCGACATGCAGAAGCCTTCAGGGCTGACTTGTACTCTGTAGCAGCTGAGCAGCACTTTGAGCATGTTGTGAATAAAGGATGATGGTGTCAGTACAATTATTACATTGGTGACGAGCAGTAAAGAGATTTTTTTCCTTCCCTCCGGACCATCTTTCGTGACAAGTAATCCTTTGGTAAGGAAAATGCCTCTTATTGGTGAGCTTGAAGCCCACGATTCAAGCATAGAAGACAGGGCCCAATAAGCAAAGCACATACATTACTTTTTTCAAGCCAACACTATTGAGGGGGATGAGAAGCAGAAAGGTATCCTGTCGGCGGCATGCAGAGTCCTGACCTTCAGTGTAATAAAAAGCCTGACGTATCTGCAAGCCCCTGACTCCAAAATCTTTACTAAGTTGAGAACTTGATAAAGGCTATTGTGGGTCACGACAGTCCATAATACTCCGCATTAACATGCCAGGGTAAGGGTTTTAGTTCAGCCGGGCAGCATGGTCGGTGCAGGCTTGGCAGGCCAGAGGGCCTGTTCCTGTACTGTAATTTTCTTTGTTCTTTGAATGACATGTTGTGAGATAGACTGATCTGTGGAATTAACAATTCAGACCAAAAGAAATTACTGGCAGAACCCAATTTGGATCTAATGAAGGCCACTGAGACAGCTCTAACACTGAAGAATGCAGAGAAAGGAGCTAACATTTCAAGTCTGGATGATTCTTTATTGAAGCTAAAGACAGTAGAGAATAGGATGAGATTTATACTGGTGTGGTGGGTGGGGGTGGGGGGGGGGGTGCGTTTGGAGCTATTAGGGCTAGTTAGAACAAAAAATAGTACTGCACAGGAACAGGCCCTCCTGCCCTCCAAGCCTGCACCACTCACATTAGCCTATCTATACCTATAATCGTCTATCCCTCATCTGCTCATAAGTCTATCCAGATAAGTCTTAAATGTCACTAACATGTCTGCTTCAACCACCTCACCTGGCAGTGAATCCCAAGCCCCCCACCACACTACAAAAAAAAACTTTCCCTACACATCTCTCCTTCCTCCCCTTAGCTTGAACTTGTGCCCCCTTATAATTGTAATTTCTGCCCCAGGAAAAAGCTTCCAACTGTTCACTCTATCTACAACCTCTCATAGTTTTATAAACTTCTATCAGGTTGCCCCCTCAATTTCTGTCTTTCCAAGGAGGACAATCCCAGTTTATTCACACTCTCCTCAGCTAATACACTCCACACCAGGCAACATCCTGGTAAATCTTTTCTGTGCTCTCTCCAAAGCCCCACATCCTTCTGGTAGTGTGGTGACCATAACTAACGTTTTATATAACCGTAACACAATTTACCAACTTTTATACTCGATGCCTCGTCCAACGAAGGCAAGCATGCCAAATGCTTTCTTCACCATCTTTTCCACTTGTGCTGTCACTTCTAAGGAACTGTGGGACCTGTGCTCCCAGGTTTCTGAGTATCTTGCTCCTAATGATTCTGCTATTTATTTTATACCTCCCACCTGAATTGGACCTACCAAAATGCATCACCTCACTCTGTCTGGATTAAATTTTCGCTCAATTTTCCAGCCTATCCACATCCTGCTGTATTCTCTGCTGATCTTCATTACTATCCATAACTCCAACAATCATAGTATCATCCTCCAGCTTGCTAATCAGACCAGCTACTATTTGCTTCAAGATGGCGACCATCATCCCTGTACCAAAGAAAAGCTGGGCAGTGTCCATTAATGACTGTAGTCCAGTGGTTCTGACATCCATCATTATGAAGTGCTTCAAGAGGTTAGCCATGGCATGAACCAATTCCATCCTCCTAGACTGCTTGGATCCACTACAGTCCACCTATCATCGCAACAGACCCACAACAGATAAGAACATAAGAAATAGGAGCAGGAGTAGGCCATCTAGCCCTTCGAGCCTGCCCCACCATTCAATAAGATCATGGCTGATCTGAAGTGGATCAGTTCCAATTACCCGCCTGCTCCCCATAACTCTTAATTCCCTTATCTATCAGAAATCTATCTACCCATGACTTAAACATACTCAACGAGGTAGCCTCCACCACTTCAATGGGCAGAGAATTCCAGAGATTCACCACCCTCAGAGAAGTTCCTCCTCAGCTCTGTTCTAAACTGCACCCCCCCCTTATTTTGAGGCTGTTCCCTCTAGTTCTGGTTTCCTTTCTAAGTGGAAAGCATCTCTCTACCTCTACCCTATCTAGCCCCTTCATTATCTTGTTTGTCTCTATAAGATCCCCCCTCAGCCTTCTAAACTCCAACGAGTACAGACCCAGTCTATTCAATCTCTCCTCATAAGCTAACCCCCTCATCTCTGGTATCAACCTGGTGAATCAGACCAGATGCAATCTCCCTCTCCGTGCACTCAACCCTGGAACACCTAAATAACAAAGACATCTATATCAGAGTCCTATTTATTAACTACAGCTCAGCCTTCAACATCATTATTGCCACAAAACTCATTTCTAAATGCTGTGGCCTGGGGCTCAGCTCCTCCTTCTGCAACTGAATCCTATACTTCCTAACACACAGACTGCAATCAGTAAGGATAGGCAACAACACCTCCTCCACAATCATCCTCAGCACTGGTGACCCATAAGGTTGTGTCATCAGCCCTTCACTACACTCCGTATACACCTATGACTGCGTTGGCCAAATTCCCCACTAACTAAATGTTCAGGTTTGCTGATGACACCACCATAGTGGGTTGGATCTCAAATAATGACGACATGGGAGTAGAGGAAAGAGATGGAGAATCTGGTGAACTGGTACAACAACAATAATCTCTCCTTCAATGTCAACAAAACAAAGGAGACAGTCATCAACTTCATGAAGCATAACAGAGGGCATGCCCGTTTACATCAATGGGACAAAGTGGAAATGGTCAAGCTTCAAGTTTCTAGGTATCCGGGTCACCAACAACCTGCCTTGGTCCCTCCAGGCTGATGCTATAGATAAGAAAGCCCACCGACACCTCTACTTTCTCAGGAGGCTAAGGAAATTTGGGATGTCCACTGCAGCTCTTACTAACCTTTACAGGTGCACTATAGAAAACTTTCTTTCTGGTTGTATCACAGCTTGGTATGGCTCCTGCTCTGTCTAAGGTCATAAGAAACTACAAAGGGTCATGAACGAAGCCTAGTCCATCACGCAAACCAGACTCCCATCCACTGTCTACACTTCTCACTGACACGGTAAAAACAGCCAGCATAATCAGGGACCGCACGCATCCCAGATATATTCTCTTCACCTTCTTCCATCAGGAAAAAGATCGTTTAATATTTTACACATTAAGTTGCCCAATGAGTGAGCTGATAAAGGCTGCAGTGAAAGAAACAGGACATCTGATACCTGACTAAATAGAACAAGGAACTGTTTAACTTATTAACCAGTCAGACTGAACTGCTGTGAAGCAGTGAATAGATTGAGAAGGTAGCATAAATTCAAATGGGTGAATTCAAATCCATTAGGGGAGGTAAGAAAGATTGATTTTAAAAAAGAGCAAGAGACAAAAGCAAAGAGGATGAAAAATAATAAAAACATTAAAGATTAGTTTTTTTTTATCACTCCAACAATTGAAATCTGAAGGAATGAGATTTTGTGTTTGCAGTAGTTAATTTTCAGCACCAGAGATTGATTTGCAGTCATCAACCCTTACTGCATAAGACACTATGTTAGACTTGGATTGCTGATTTAACTTCATCCCATTTTTGTGAAACTAATGGCAGAGCAAAGTAACTCAGAGCACTATTTTTCAATAGGCATATTTAATCTTGTACGTGCTCCTTGTTTGAAGTTGTTGCACTATACGCACATAAGCAACAACAAGCACCATTAGCATCACCAGTATTTTGAAAACAAAATCTGCTCAATGTGTGCTTATGAAATTATGGCTCCTGAACTTCTCATTCTTGATGGTTATAGGACTGGGAGGTGCCAAGGAATGATAAATTTTGAGTTGCTGCAAGAAATCTTGTAGATGATATGTATTGTAGCTATATTGACAGTGCAGGTGGATATCAAGTCCAGTGTAGCAACATAACAACTCTTTCCAACATTGTGTTAAGCTTCCTGCTGTTTCCACCCAAGTTGCATGTATTCCATCGCACTCCTGATTTGAGACTTGTCGATGGTAGTGAAATCATGCAAGCTAGATACCACAGTACATGGCTTCTAGTCTACTTGCAGCCACTTTCATATGTTGATCAAATTAAGCTCCTGGTCAAGGGTGATTCAAGGATTCATGGTAAAGGACTGAGCAATAGTGGTATCATTCAAAGTTAGGAGGTGGTAGTGGAAGTTTTCAAGATATCATTAGCAAATATCTTAAATGTTATGACTACTTCCCAAGGACACATACAGTCTGGATTTTTAATGCAGTAGTGGCGAGTATGACATGCGAACAGAATGAATTTTAAAGAATCACTGTGCTGTCCACAATCCCCTCTCAGGAGAATGCTGATTGCCAAAAGGCTAAAAGGATAAAAGCTAACTGAGAACTTTGACCAGTTGATTTTGCTCTTGGGATACGAACAATGTTGGAAAAGTAGCACTTATTGCCTGACCGCAGTTGCCCCGAAGGAATTAGAAATCGACAATGCAGTGTGGTACTCAGTCAAACAAAGGTTGAGCATTAACGTACCAGACAGATTTTTACAATAATACATCAGGCAGCTCATTTTCTTTCTGACATTAACCAATACATAACAAAGTCTATTGAATTCAATTGCACAACTTACCAGTAACATGGTGTGATTTGAACCTTTTGCCTTTGGGTTGTTCGATCAGCATCACAGCCACTAGCTTAGTTCTTAAATTTCCAATTACCATCATGAGACATTTGTGAAGCTTGGCTTCAAACCCCTACACTGCAAATCCTGATGGTTTTCTAACTCTATTTGGAAAATTCAAAATCAGATCGCTCAACAGCATTTTCCTTCAAGAAGTCTACTTCGAGAAAAATGACTGGGACTGGGGATGTGGAGGGGGGCAGAGTTGCACAATGACAAGGGTCCATTCCAAGTTCCAGTGAAACAAACAAATAAACACATACAAATCCAAGTACACTATACAAATAGACCAGCTACCCTATCAGTTCATTCATGAGGCAAATTATCCTGAGAAATCTCTCACAATTAAGCATTGCAGTTATTCGAAAATATCATTCCACTTCAGCTGGCTTTCCCATTTAAAAAAGCTCTCCAGCTGTATATTCTCAACATGAAAGATCAAACCACTTAATTAAAAAGGGGGAAAAAATGTTATACTGAGACAAAACATTAAGCTAACAGAAGGTCAATATTGAAAACACAGTGCACTATGAAAAATAAGGAACTTGATCCAAAGCCTTACTCCTAGATCCAGCTACCAGGCAGAGTAGAAATATGGGAGAGAACAAACGCAGAGCTACAACTAGAATCACACTTCTTCTACGGGGTGGGGTCAGAAAAGACAAAGTTGAGGGAAAAAAATTAGGAACTAGATAGAGATACACTGATTAGACTATGACAACTAACACAAATCTATCTGATACACCATCAACAGGAAATGCCAACAGCCTCTAATCTCAAAACAAATCAAGAACTGATTTAAGAACTCTGGAACACAGTGCAAAACTACTTAAATCATTAGCAGCAGCAGGCAGAGAAAATATCAACCAATTCAGCACACAGACTGAATAAATTCAAAACTTTGTGGTAATTGAATACATTAACACTTTTTGGAGATAAATTGCTGCTCAGCGCAGTGCACAATATCATACCATATTATTGACTGGAAGGCAGAGGGGGGTGCTAACACACTAGCTAACCGTTTCTTGAAATGTAATAGTTTATCAGTTAATTCAAGGTAAGCAAATGCCGTTAATACCTTGCCTGCAGTTCAAAAGTGGAAACCTGTTCTAGACCCAGCACTATAATGGTGATGATAGCCACAGTCCAGTAGGCCAAATTTGATCAACGAATTCCTTTGATCAGTAAATAATATAGACCTTAATCATAGAATCGTACAGTGCAAAGGAGGCCATTCAGCCAATCAAGTCTGCATCACCATAATCCCACCCAGGCCCTATTCTCATAACCCTTTGCATTTACTGTAGCTAGTCCCCCTGACATTAAGGGTCAATTTAGCATGGCCAATCCACATAACCATCACATCTTTGGGCTGTGGGAGGAAATTGCAACACCCAGAGGAAACCCATGCAGACACAGGGAGAATGTGCAAACTGCACACAGACAGTGACCCAAGCTGGGAATCAAACCCAGTCCCAGGCACTGTGAGGCAGCAGTGCCACCGTGCTGCCTCTGACTCAAGAGTTGCAGATCTGGCTCAAAGAATGTAAGAACATAAGAAATAGGAGCAGGAGTAGGCCATGAGAAGACTTTGGCTGATAGGATTAAGGAGAATCCTAAGGCGTTCTATAGGTATGTCAAGAACAGAAGGTTGGTCATGGCAAGATTAGGGCCAGTTACAGACAGCAGGGGGAAGTTGTGTGTGGAACCGGAGGAGATTGGAGAAGTATTGAACCAATATTTCTCTTCGGTGTTCACGCAGGGGGACATGAATATAGCTGAGGAGGACATTGGGTTGCAGGGGTGTAAAATAGACAGTATTACGGTTGATAAAGAGGATGTGCTGGAAATTCTTGAGGGGCTGAAAATAGATAAGTCCCCTGGTCCGGATGGGATCTACCCTAGGATTCTCTGGGAGGCTAGAGAGGTGATTGCAGAGCCTCTGGCTCAGATCTTCAGGTCGTCATTGGTCTCTGGTGTAGTCCCGGAGGATTGGAGGATAGCGAATGTTGTCCCATTGTTTAAGAAGGGGGACAGAGACTTTGCCGGGAATTATAGACCGGTGAGTCTTACTTCTGTTGTGGGCAAGGTTTTAGAAAAAATTATTAGGGATAGGATTTATAGTTATTTGGAGTGTAATGAATTGATTAGAAATAGTCAGCATGGTTTTGTAGCGGGTAGGTCGTGCCTTACTAACCTTATTGAGTTTTTTGAGAAGGTGACCAAAGAGGTGGATGGGGGCAAGGCAGTTGACGTGGTATACATGGATTTTAGTAAGGCGTTCGATAAGGTTCACCATGGTAGGCTTCTGCAGAAAATGCAGATGTATGGGATTGTGGGTAATCTAGGAAGTTGGATCAGGAATTGGCTATCAGATAGGAGACAGAGGGTGGTGGTGGATGGTAAATATTCATCATGGAGTACAGTTACGAGTGGTGTGCCTCAGGGATCTGTTTTGGGGCCACTGTTGTTTGTAATTTTTATTAATGATCTGGATGAGGGTATAGTTGGGTGGATTAGTAAATTTGCTGATGACACCAAAGTTGGAGGTGTGGTAGATTGTGAGGAAGGGTGTCATAGTCTGCAGAGAGACTTAGATAGGTTGCAGAGCTGGGCCGAGAGGTGGCGGATGGAATTTAATGCGGAGAAGTGTGAGGTAATTCACTTTGGTAGGAGCAACAGATGTGTCGAGTATAGGGCTAACGGGAGGACTTTGAATAGTGTGGATGAACAGAGGGATCTAGGTGTGTGTGTACATAGATCCCTGAAAGTTGGGAATCAAGTAGATAAGGTTGTCAAGAAGGCGTACGGTGTCTTGGCGTTTATTGGTAGGGGGATTGAATTTAGGAGTCGCAGTGTAATGTTGCAACTGTACACTACTCTAGTGCGGCCGCACTTGGAGTACTGTGTGCAGTTCTGGTCCCCGCATTACAAGAGGGATGTGGAGGCGTTGGAGAGGGTGCAGAGGAGGTTTACTAGGATGTTGCCTGGTATGGTGGGGAGGTCCTATGAGGAGAGACTGAGGGATTTAGGGTTGTTTTCGTTGGAAAGAAGGCGGCTAAGAGGGGATCTTATTGAAACATATAAGATGATTAGAGGTTTAGATAGGGTGGATAGCGATAGCCTTTTTCCTCGGATGGAGAAAGCTAGCACGAGGGGGCATGGCTTTAAATTAAGGGGGGGCAGCTACAGGACGGATGTCAGGGGTAGGTTCTTTACCCAGCGGGTGGTGAGGGATTGGAATGCCCTGCCTGCTGCAGTTGTAAATGCGTCTAGTTTGGGGGCTTTTAAGAGATCTCTGGATAGGTTTATGGACGAAAAGGGATTGGTATAGGCTAGTGGGTCATTGTTTTTGTAACTGGTCGGCGCAACATCGTGGGCCGAAGGGCCTGTTCTGCGCTGTAATGTTCTATGTTCTATGTTCTATCTGGCCCTTCGAGCCTGCCCCGCCATTCAATTAGATCATGGCTCATCTGTCGTGGCTCAGTTCCACATTCCTGCCCTCTCCCCACAACCCTTAATCCCCTCTCTTATCAAAAACCCATCAACCCGCGTCTTAAAAATATTTAGCGAGGTAGCCTCCACCACTTCAATGGGCAGAGAATTCCAGAGATTCACCACCCTTTGAGTGAAGAAGTTCCTCCTCAACTCCGTTCTAAACCGCCCCCCCTTTATCTTGAGGCTGTGCCCCCTAGTCCTACTGTCCTTTCTGAGCAGGAAGAGTCTCTCCACCTTTATCCTATCCATCCCATTCATCATCTTATATGTCTCAACGAGATCTCCCCTCATTCTTCTAAACTCTAACGAGTACAAGCCTAGTTTATTCAGCCTCTCCTCATAGCTCAACCCCCTCAACTCCGGCATCAGCCTAGTAAACCTCCTCTGCACTCCCTCCAAGGCCAAAATATCCTTGCCTAAGTACAGCGCCCAAAACTGCACAGTACTCCAGCTGCGGCCTCACCAATGCCCTATACAGCCGCAGCAAGACCTCCCTACTTTTATATTCAATCCCCCTCGCTATGAAGGCCAGCATCCCATTCGCCTTCCTGACCACCTGCTGCACCTGCAAGCTGGGTTTTTGCGACTCATGCACAAGGACCCCGAGGTCCCTCTGCACTGTCGCCTGCTGCAGTTTTTCTCCACGTAAGTAATAATCCTTCCTACCATTATTCCTACCAAAGTGTACCACCTCACACTTGCCAACATTAAATTCCATTTGCCATTTCCTGGCCCATTCGCCCAGCCTATCTAGATCCTTCTGCAGACTCTCCACACCCTCCGCACAATTTGCCTTTCCACCAATCTTGGTGTAATCAGCAAATTTCGACACCATACACTCGGTTCCCTCCTCCAGATCATCTATATAAATGGTAAATAGCTGAGGCCCCAGCACCGACCCCTGAGGCAGGGCTGACTATTAAATATTCTGGTGTACGTGTTTAGGAAAAACAAATGCAGATTTCCTTCCCTAAAGGATATTAGTGAACCAGATTGGTTTTTACTGGGTCATCAACAAACTTTTAATTCCACACTTTCATTTAATTCAAATTTCAATATTTGCCGTGGTGGGATTCAAACTCAGGTCCCCTGATTATAGTACAGTGACAATACCACTAAGTCACCACCTCCCTATACATTGCATCATAAGGTTTAGGTTGGCCATGGAAAAGGACAAGGAGCAATCCAGAACATAACTGGGAGATCAGTGGGATAAGAATGCATCGGAGTTGAGTGAGTTGGCAGAAAAGACAGTGGTTGAACAAAGGGCAACCTACAAGGAGATAATATTGCAGACAGTATCAAGGCAATCCCTTAAAAGATAAAGGTAGGACAAATAAATCTAGAGCATCCTGGATGACGAGAAATAGAGGTGCAGATGTAAAAGAAAAGTATGTGCATCACCAACGCCAGGTAATTTGGTTGGGTGAACTCGCGATAGAAACATATTTTTTGACTTACTTCTTGAAAGACGACATGTCCCTTGAACGTCAAAATAAAAGTGTTATTATGCTGTATATTAATGCAATGTATTCACATTAACTTAACCTTTGCGCTTCCGTTTGCGATTTGCCAATATTTCTAATTGCAAAGACACACTGCCAGACTTCTATCTTTAATATATTGCAATAGTTTGGTATCATTCATTGTTACAACTCATTTACTAATTGATTAGTAAAAGACAACTTGAATGCATTGGTATAATTTGGATTGCTTTAGTTTGCACATTCCATCACATGGAGAATATAGAACGAAGTCTGAGAAAATCATAGAAAAGAAAAAAAATGTTATCAGAACTCTGGTTGAAAAAGTTGGAAGTTGGATACAGGTACATATAAGCCTATCACACTTCAGTCAAATCTCTACAACTGAAATCAATTCAGATCTTCAGATAAAAAGGCATAGCTATTTCTGAAAATCACCAAGAACATGAAGCAATTGATGAACTTTTATAATTTAGAAACATCGTCACTGGCAATGAAGTATTTGCACTCCATTGATCACAATGAAGGCCTTCAAGCTGTAATGTGATCTACATCCTTACACATTGCTATTATATTCAGCACTGAATCAAACAGTAAAAAATAACCTTTATTTCTCCTTTGCCTTTTTACTTTGGTATTGCAGCAGTTGTATTGCAATTTGGGATGAGACACTGCAACTATTCATATTAATGTGGCCTTCAAATCTATTTACAGCCTCCCCAACCATGGGATTTTGCTGATATCAAACTTTTCATCTGCTCATGGGATGTGGGCGTCGCTGGCCGCATCAGCATTTATTGCCGATCCCTAATTGCCCTTGAATTGAGTGGCTTGCTAGGCCATTTCAGAGTCAAACACATTGCTGTGGATCTGGAGTCATATATAGGCCAAACTAAGTCACAGGAAAGGATGGCAGATCTCTTTCCCTAAAGAAGGCTGGTGAACCAGATGGGTTTTTAATGACAATGAATAGTAGTTTCATGGTTAACATTAGACTTGTAATTGCAAATTTTATTGAATTCAAATTTCGCCATCTATCCCAGTGGGTTTTGAACAGAGCATTACCATGGGTCTTTGGATTATGAATCCAGTGACAATACCACTGAGCCAACAGCTCATTGACTAGTGAGCACAATGGGCCGAATGGTCTACTTTCGCTCCTATGTCTTATAGCACTGTCACTGATATTCAGTCATAACTTATTTTCCCACAGTATCTGAAGTAACCAATGTAAAATTACAAACGGGATGGTCGAAAACAATTTTCAGGTGCCACTTATAAAAACGCAATATAGCTTAAAATACAGCCTTTTTCTGAACAGATATTACTGCTCAACTATAACCAGAGTTAAAACAACATTCCAATAATTTTGTTCAACAAAAAAATACACACTTTTGTTCAATTTATCTATACAATTATTAATGGATATTCCATGATGGCAGACATTTAAATATTAATGCATACCGATGCAATGAAATGCCCATAAATGCTTGCTCAATTGAACTGTTCCCTTTATCCAATCTTCTAATATTAAAGGGACCCAATAGAGTAATTAAACTAATTAAGCATTCAACTTCTCATAATAGTTGTGGCTTGTATTTTGCATGTACGAAAGAGAAGTACACTTCGAACTGTACTTTTATGGTACATCACCATTTCCAAAATGGCTGTCAATCTCAGGAATAATTTGGTTATGGATACATTAAACAGTGGATAAAGGTAGTAAAACTGGCAAGATACTCAACTAAGGTGTATCATATTCTTCAGAATGGTCCATAATATCTGATAATTAGATAATGGCAGTGATTAATTTAGATTGATAGCCTTGAAAGGAAAAATATAAAAAAAAAGACTTAACCAACAGAAAATGACCACCTAATTTTACATTGAATTAGGAAAGTTTAAAAGGAAGTATTTAATTTTCCAGCCTACATTCCTCAGTAATTTCATTCATCAGAATGTCTGCTGAAGGAGTACTTGACTCATTGAGCAATCAACAATGCTAACTAGAGACAGGAAATAAGTTTCACACATGCAGTACAGGTTTAAAATACTTTACCTTGTCATACTTCAATACTATCTCAGCTCGCTCTTCGGCAAGTTTCACCGCCACATCCTGCTCAGCATCTGGATCTATAGGCAGACCAGAAAAAGGGTTGGCATTCCAAGTTTTTCTCAAGTAAAAAATGAAGCTATTAAACATAATGATTTTGAAATAGCTGTTTCTTCTCAGATAGCATGACATAATTAAACTGGGTGTAGCAGGCTGAGTCATATCTATTGAAGACTAAGTAGAGCTCGGCCTGATTTTATGCCCTTGCACTGCCAGCTCCTAACAAGCTGATGGCATACAACCAAAGTCAACTCAATTACATTTAGTATTAAGGAAATATAACTAAACTGTGGACAGTGGATGTGGTCTTTCTAGATTTTCAGAAGGCATTTGACAAAGTACCTCACAAGAGGTTATTGCAGAAGGTCAAGGGACATGGAGTTGGGGGTAGGGTGTTAGCGTGGATAGAGGATTGGTTGTCAAATAGGAGGCAGAGAGTGGGGGTCAACGGGTGCTATTCAGATTGGCGGATGGTGACCAGTGGAGTGCCCCAAGGGTCGGTGCTGGGGCCTCAGCTTTTAACCATTTATATAGATGATCTGGAGGAGGGAACCGAGTGTAGGGTGTCGAAATTTGCTGATGACACCAAGATTGGGGGAACGGCAAATTGTGCGGAGGGTGTGGAGAGTCTGCAGAAGGATCTAGATAGGCTGGGCGAATGGGCCAGGAAATGGCAAATGGAATTTAATGTTGGCAAGTGCGAGGTGGTCCACTTTGGTAGGAATAATGGTAGGAAGGATTATTACTTACGGGGCGAAAAACTGCAGCAGGCGACGGTGCAGAGGGACCTCGGGGTCCTTGTGCATGAGTCGCAAAAACCCAGCTTGCAGGTGCAGCAGGTGGTCAGGAAGGCGAATGGGATGCTGGCCTTCATAGCGAGGGGGATTGAATATAAAAGTAGGGAGGTCTTGCTGCAGCTGTATAGGGCATTGGTGAGGCCGCAGCTGGAGTACTGTGTGCAGTTTTGGGCGCCGCACCTGCGCAAAGATATTTTGGCCTTGGAGGGAGTGCAGAGGAGGTTTACTAGGCTGATACCGGAGTTGAGGGGGTTGAACTATGAGGAGAGGCTGAATAAACTGGGCTTGTACTCGTTAGAGTTTAGAAGAACGAGGGGAGATCTCACTGAGACGTATAAGATGATGAATGGGATGGATAGGATAGAGGTGGAAAGACTCTTCCCGCTCAAAAGAGACAGTAGGACTAGGGGGCACAGCCTCAAGATAAAGGGGGGGCGGTTTAGAACGGAGTTGAGGAGGAACTTCTTCACTCAAAGAGTGGTGAATCTCTGGAATTCTCTGCCCGTTGAAGTGGTGGAGGCTGCCTCGCTAAATATTTTTAAGACGCGGGTTGATGGGTTTTTGACAGGAGAGGGGATTAAGGGTTATAGGGAGAGGGCGGGAAAGTGGAACTGAGCAGCGACAGATCAGCCATGATCTTATTGAATGGCGGGGCAGGCTCGAAGGGCTGGATGGCCTACTCCTGCTCCTATTTCTTATGTTCTTATGTTCTTAAGTTCTGTATGATTGTTTGTGTTCTATTTGATTTTCTTGTTCTTGTATTAATGCATTAGCCTACAAAGAAAATAACTTGAAGAATAATCTTGGATTCTTTAAGGCAACCTACATGACAAATCAATTATTTTGACTGCGCTTTATTGCAGGCAGGCCTCAATGCAGCGAACTAATTTGGGGATTACCATTAGGGTGGCACAGTGGCATTGCTGCCTCACAGTACCAGGGACCTGGGGTCGATTCCAGCCTCGGGTGACTGTGTGGAGTTTGCACATTCTTCCTTTGTCTGCATGGGTTTCCTCCCACAATCCAAAGATGTGCACATTAAGTGGATTGGCCATGCTAACTTAACCCTTAGCGTCTGGGGAATTAACAGGGTAAATACGTGCGGTTACAGTAATCGGGCCTGGGTGGGATTGTTGTCAGTGCAGCTCGAATGGTTTCCTCCTGCACTGTAGGAATTCTATAATTAGTTGCACAAGAATGTACAAAGGACCTGTGCATTGTTGTAATTAGTTTGAGGGATGTACAAGGCCTCAATCTGCTGCAGTTTATGTGGTGTACATACCCTTATTGTTGAAGTGTTTTCCACAATTTTGACCCAGCACTGGGAGATTGCATTAACAAGCATGAAACCAACAGAAAAGCACCTTTTGTTTATGTCATGTCAAAAATTCCCTCCCATTTACTCTAAACTAAACAAAGGTCAATGTAATCATTAACATGCAAGAGTACAGAAATATTGCAAGTTTAGTCCATTTCTAACTGAATGAGATTATCCATTAGAGCTTTGAGTAAACAGTGAAGTTCTAAGTTGAAGTTCATTTATTTTGTCACAAGTAGGCTTACAAAAACACTGCAATGAAGTCACTGTGAAACTCTACTGGTCATCACACTCCAGCACCTTTTCAGGTACACCGAGGGAAAATTTAGCATGGTCAATGCACCTAACCCGCACATCTTCGGACTGAGAGAGGAAACTCATGCAGACACGGAGAGAACGTGTACACAGGCAGTGACCCAAGCTGGGTATTGAACCCAGGATCCTGCCGCTGTGAGGTTGCAGTGGTTAGCACTGCTGCCTCACAGCACCAGGGACCCAGGTTCGATTCCCATCCTGGGTCACCGTCTTGAGTGCATGCTCTCACCTTGTCTGCGAGGGTTTCCTCCGGGTGCTTCAGTTTCCTTCCACAGTCCAAAGTTGTGCGGGTTAGGTGCATTGGCCATGCTAAATTCCCCTTCAGTGGACCCAAACAGGCGCCCGAATGTAACGACTAAGGGATTTTCATAGTAACTTCATTGCATTGTGACTGTAAACTCACTTGTGACTAATAAATAAGCTTTCAACTATGCCACCATGTCCCCCCACCAGTCGGATAAATATTTCAGTAACAACCAGTTAACCCACATCCCTACAAAATTAAACAAGCAATTTAAAATAAACTATTTTCTAAAACAACAAATAATGCTCCAAATATTCTGCAGCTTTTTTACAATTATCATAGAATCCCTACAGTGCAGAAGCAGGCCATATGGCCCATCGAGTCTGCACTGATCATAATCTTACCCAGGCTCTATTCCCAAAACCCTACATGTTTACTCTGCTAATCCCCTAACACAGGCCAACTTACTATGGCCAATCAACCTAACCTGTACATCTTTTGGACTGTGGGAGGAAACTGGAACTGAACCGGCGCAGACACTTGGAGGATGTACAAACTGCGCAAAGACAGTGACACAAGGCCGGAATTGAACCCAGGTCACTGTGAGGCAGCAGTGCTAACCAATGTGCCACCCTGCCACCCTTTGGAGGAGGAAACTTTTCTCAACATATGGATGTTACAACTAGGAAACTTTGCCTGGTTACATTTCCGTGCATTACTTCACTCAAGGCACAAAAACAAATGCGTATCCAACATGCAATGTATTTGAACTCTTATGGCATACTTGGCTACAATTTCTTGAACATTTGTCATAGAATGCGTTCAATTTATTAATATAGATCAAATATTCTACGACACAAAACTCCCTCTAAAAAGTGTCTTCAATATCAAATTTTGTCTTCTTTAGACAATGAGTCCCTAACTGAATCTTAACAACTTGGGTCTGGTCAAGGAACATAAAAATCACTTGGTACCCTCTTTCCTGTTCTGAATTTCTACCTTAATTAGATGGGTCAACACATTTATTTGGATTATCACAAGTAATTCATCCCTTCCTTTCAAAATATTTCACACCACTTAGTTGCAAAAGTGAAAATGAAGCTCCTCCAAGAGGCGATAGGGAACTAATTTTTAATACGAATAAAGTTCATCCAGAAATACCTAGACAAAAGCTTCCAAGGTGGGCTAAAATTTTGGTAAACCACAGAAAGCCAAAGGAAGTTGGTTAGGTTCTCTCTTGGGAGAAAGTCATTGCCTGGCACAAATGTTACTTGCCAGCTTCAATCGAAGCCTCAATAGTGTCCAGGTTCTTGCTGCACATACGCAGACTGCTTCAGTTTCGTGAATGGTGCTGAACATTGATGACTGCTCAATGAACATCCCCACTTCTGACTATGATATTTGGGGTAGGGCAAGAGAAGGTGGTCATTGATGAAGCAACTGAAGATGGCAGTCTTCAGAAGCTCTTGCAGCAATGTCTTTATTGACCTTCAACAACTACAACCATCTTCCTTTAATGCTAGGTATGACACCAACCAGTAGAGTTTTCTCCCCAATTCCCAGTGACTCCAATTTTGTTAGAGCTTCTTGATGACACAATCAGTCAAAGGTGTCTTGATGTCAAGAGCAGTCATTCATTTTATCCATTATTGGGCCAAGGTCATAACGAGATCAGGGGCTGAGCGTCCCTGATGGCACCCAACTGAGTGTCAACAAGCAGGTTATTCCCAACTAGGTGTCGTTTCAAGAGCATCGTTGACGACCCCTTCCATTACTCTACTGATGATCAAGAATAGAATGATGGGCAGCAATTAGCCAGGTTGGATTGATTCTGCTCTTTGACCTCTTGAGGTCAAACCAAATAAATGAACCCAAGTTAAATCAGGACAAAGTAAAAGGGGCAGCTCCCTAAAAGGAAGGGGAACAGCCTGAACAAAACCAAAGTACAAAGGAAACTTAAAAACATCAAATTAAAATGTGATTATTAGGGTCAATAAGGCACCCCGGCCCCTGCGGTGCCCAACAGGCGCAGAAAGTGTCAACTGCTCCTGTGGACACCACATGCTCCCTCTCTAGGGACACCTGGCCGTGAACGTAGCTGTGATAGAGGGGCAGACAGTCAGGATGGACAGCCCCCTCAATCGCACGCTGCCTGGGCCTGTAAATGGTGCGTTTCGCCAGGCCCAGGAGCAGGTCGCCATCCTGACCCTCCCCTCTCCGGACCAGTTGTCTGTAGGTCAGGAGCATGGGACTGAAGTACAAACAGAACATCAACAAAAGGTTCTTCAGGAAAACAAAAAAGGGAGCACAACCTAAGACACGAAACATAGACATGGTCCACGGACTCTGCAAGGCCACAGAAGGGGCGAGCTTCGGAGCCCGTGAACCAGTGAATCCTACGATTGTGCGGAACTGCTACACGCGTCACCCTCCATCCCAGGTCCCCAATGTAACGGGGGGAGATTCCTCCGTAAAGGGACCTCCACTGCCCGATGGCAACAAGGCCCACCAAGGTGTATCCGGGCGACAGGTGAGGATGCGGTAGTGGAAGGTGTGCAGCAGCCCGTGCAGGAAATGCCCCTGCACGGTAGAGGAGGGCATGGAGAACATTTCCGCAAAGTGGCTCATGCTGTGGGGCACCTGACCTGAGAAGGGGGGCCGAGGCTTTGGGCCAATGTGGAATTCCGTCCAAACTGGGGAACGCTCGGATGGGATCCCATGCACACATGCGCCTCGAGGCCACGTGCACTTTTGGGGCAGGACGTGCAATTTTGCACATTACCAGGTTAGTGCCAACAATTGCTCTTTATTGGAACAGTATGGTTAAGGAACTAACTCGTTCGAGACCACAATACTGTTGTTCAAATCCTGTCAGAGCCCATAGCATTTGCAATACACAGTGCCTTCAGCTGTTTCTTGATATCATATGGAGTAAATTGGATTGGCTGAAGACTGACATCTGTGTTTTCCCAGTTCAGTTTGCCCGCTCTGTCATAAGAACATAAGAAATAGGAGCAGGAGTAGGCCATCTGGCCCTTCGAGCCTACCCCGCCATTCAATAAGATCATGGCTGATCTGTCGTGGCTCAGTTCCACATTCCCGCCCTCTCCCCATAACCCTTAATCCCCTCTCTTATCAAAAACCCATCGACCCGCGTCTTAAAAATATTTAGCGAGGCAGCCGCCACCACCTCAACGGGCAGAGAATTCCAGAGATTCACCACCCTTTGAGTGAAGAAGTTCCTCCTCAACTCCGTTCTAAACCGCCCCCCTTTATCTTGAGGCTGTGCCCCCTAGTCCTACTGTCCTTTCTGAGCAGGAAGAGTCTCTCCACCTTTATCCTATCCATCCCATTCATCATCTTATATGTCTCAATGAGATCTCCCCTCATTCTTCTAAACTCTAACGAGTACAAGCCTAGTTTATTCAGCCTCTCCTCATAGTTCAACCCCCTCAACTCCGGTATCAGCCTAGTAAACCTCCTCTGCACTCCCTCCAAGGCCAAAATATCCTTGCCTAAGTACGGCGACCAAAACTGCACACAGTACTCCAGCTGCAGCCTCACCCATGCCCTATACAGCCGCAGCAAGACCTCCCTACTTTTATATTCAATCCCCCTCGCTATGAAGGCCAGCATCCCATCAGCCTTCCTGACCACCTGCTGCACCTGCAAGCTGGGTTTTTGTGACTCGTGCACAAGGACCCTGAGGTCCCTCTGCACCGTCGCCTGCTGCAGTTTTTCGCCACGTGAGTAATAGTCCTTCCTACCATTATTCCTACCAAAGTGGACCACCTCACACTTGCCAACATTAAATTCCATTTGCCATTTCCTGGCCCATTCGCCCAGCCTATCTAGATCCTTCTGCAGACTCTCCACACCCTCCGCGCAATTTGCCGTTCCACCAATCTTGGTGTCATCAGCAAATTTCCACACCATACACTCGGTTCCCTCCTCCAGATCATCTATGTAAATGGTAAATAGCTGAGGCCCCAGCACCGACCCCTGGGGGCACTCATAATGCCTTTGTAATTGCCCTTATTTAGATTTAAAACTGTCTTAGATCCAATCATCTTTCCCTGAAACCGAATGTGAAATTCAATCAGAATATGACCACTGCCACGAGCAAGTCCTTTAGTGAGATCCTTAATTAATCAAGACTCATCCCACATTAGCAAAAATAGAATAGCCTGCTCTCCAGTTGGTGCTGAAACATATTGCTCCAAGAAGCTGTCCTGAAAACACCATGAATTGATTATTCAGGCAGCCTCCACCAATCTGATTCGCCTGATCTATATATAGATCAAAATCAACCATGATGATTGTCATATTTTTCTCATAAGCCATTTTTTTTCCTCTATACCCAGTCCTACGGTATAGTTAGCTAGGAAGCCTATAACCCACCCCCATAAGTCACTTACCTCATTTCTATCTAAACTGTTTCAACATCATCTTTTCATCTTTGTACCAATGGCATCACTAATTAACAGAGCTCTCCATCCACCTTTTCCTAGCTTTCTGTCCTTCCTAAATATCAAATCCCAGTATTTCTCATCATGCAGCCTTGACTCTGCAATGGCCAATTTATCATGCATACCAATTTCTATTTGTGCCATTTCATCCGTTTCGCGACAAGTACACTCAGAATCAGAGCCATCAGTTACCATTTTTGAAACCTAAAGTTTAAAGTTAAAGTTTATTTGTGTCACAAGTAGGCTTACATTAACACGGTAATGAAGTTACTGTGAAAATGCCCTAGTCACCACACTTGGGCACCTGTTCACGTACACTGAGGGAGAATTTAGAACGGCCAATACATCTAACTAAAACATCTTTCGGACTACGGAAGGAAATCTGAACACCAGGAAGAAAACCGAGCACCAGGAGGAAACCCAAGCAGACACACGGAGAAGGTGCAGACTCCGCAGACAGTGACCCAAGCCAGGAATCAAACTCGGCTTCCTAGCACTGTGAGGCAGCAGTGCTAACAACTGTACTACTCTCCCTAACCTTATCTGCTGGTGAACTCTGACTTCGTAAGAAAATATTAACGATAACCTACTACCATCGGACTGGAGGTTAGCAGGAATGGAGTCAGCCACATGAATTTTATGGTCTTTTTGTCAATCAGGTAGCTAACTATGCAAAATTCCACCACTGTTTGAAAATCTTCAACCAAGCCATTGACAAGTCTATTTGACTTGTTAATTATTCATTAAGCATGTGAAACATCTTCCATACAAATGACCACTGCTATTCTTTCAGAATTACAAAAGCACACATCCCTTCCAATAACATCCATCTTAAGCTTGAAGATGACAGTGAAGAAATTTAGTGACAATAGTCATCCCTCTCAAGAAAGCATGTTATACAGCTGATCTCATTTACCTGAATAGCAACCTTGGGTCTGAAATGCATATAATGAGTGTATTAAAATCAACATATGAAATGCTTGAGTAGTTAGGATTCTATGGAGATACAAAACGGGAACTGCAAATGGGTTTGAAAGGCTAAAAATGCCAGATCCATCTAGGATTGACTGTATTTCTCTGGTTGCTAGCCACTTCCTCCTATATGGTTGATGTTTTAATATTGATAATTTCACTTCTAGTGAGCAGAAGTTTCAGTTCAGATTCGGTTTGCATGAATGTCATGTTCATCATGAAACTTGGCTTAGCATTGCACGTCACTGGTGATATGTAAATAAATGTGCACTTGAGTTGTTTGAAAATGATCAATGCTCTCTCTCCCATGATGTTTTGACAACAAAAATCTTTCAGTTATCATTTGTCTCCGATCCCTTATTCATTCTTTGCAACACTTCTCTCGATTGTTAATCTTTCTGGCTCCTTCTATCAATAGCTGTCAAAATTTCCTATTGTAGTGCTTGTATCTTTATCCAAGCTTTCTCTATGGGTTTTGTGCACCTTCTTTTACTGATGAGTTTCTGTTACTTTCCCATAACATATTTAAGCACACAGAACAAGCTGATACAATTAAGCTTGAAACTAGTCATAAGTTGAAAGTTAGCACTTAATGTTTACTTCCTCCGAATGTTTACTTCCTCAAAATATTCACGAGAGAGCATGTCTTCCAACCTTAAATTCCCAACACTTAAAAAAATGCCACGACATAATTCAAAGCTTCAAATTAAGTTAGAATGGAAACCTAGATAAGCCAATAGTGATTAAAACAAGTAGATCACTGGGGTTAGATACTCGTTATCTGAACGAGGGTGACGAGAAGATTTATGAGTGACTATTACAAGGGAATCATTGTAATGTATGGAGATAACAGCATATTAGGAACATGTAAAGTGTGTTCAAATGCAAAATGCACAGGGAATGGCAGACTTATTTCAAGTCATAGGCTTTGAGGAAGGAGTCGATAATGACTTAGAGTTCAGTTTCTGAGTGACTACATACACAAATGTCTTCTGGAGACTAAAGTTCAAAGTAAGGTTGGGTGATTTTGGTTTTAAACCAAAGAACCCCTACAATGCTGGAAGCAGCCATTTGGCTCATCTAGTCTACACTGACTCTCAGAAAGAGCATCTTACCCAGGCCCATCCCCCATCCTATCCCCGTAATCATGTTAATCCACCTAATATACACATCTTTGGACTGTTTTGGATTGAAAGTGGTGAAGGTTGAACAGTCTGTCTGTTCTGTGATTTATCACCATCCATACAACTAGAAAAGTTAAGGTCCTCTTGCAACGAACTCCCACATTGCAACACCTCCCCGTCAATAAGATCAATTGTGAGGTCCTGGAAAATGGGGACCACTTCCTGTACCTCGGGAGCCTTCTCTTGACGAAGGCAGATAGAATCATACAGCAATACAGAATGGAAGCAGGCCCTTCAGCCCAACTGGTCCATGCCAACCATGGTGCCCTCCCAGCTAGCCCAAATTGCCTGTGTTTGGTCCATATCCCTCTAATCCTTTCCCATCCATGTACTTACCCAAATGCTTTTTAAATGTTGCTATTATATCTGCCTCAACCACTTTTGCTGGAAACTCATTTCATATGCATACTACCCTCTGCATGAAGAGGTTGCCCCTCACGCCCCTTTTAAAATCTCTTCCCTCTCACCTTAAAGCTATGCACTCCAGTTTTCAAATCCACGTCCCCGTGAAAAAGACTACATGCATTAATCCTATCTATGCCTCTCGTGATTTTATACATCTCATAAGGTCACCCCTCATTCTCCAACACTCCAAGGAATAAAGTCCAAGCTTGGCCAACCTCTTCCTGTAATTCAGGCCCACTAATTCTGGCAACATTCTTGTAAATCTTCTTTGCAGTCTCTCCAATTTATCAATGTCTTTCCAATAACAGGGTGACCAAAACTGTACACAATATTCCAAGTGCAGCCTCATCAACAACTTGTACAACTGTAACATAATATCCCAACTCCTACATTCAATGCCCTGATTGAAGGCAGTGTGCTAAACACCTTCTTCACCATCCTGTCTACCTGCAATGCTGCTTTCAACAAACTATGTACTTGTACTCCTAGGTCCCTCCGTTCCTCAATACTCCCTAGAGCCCTACTATTCACGACACAAGCCCTACCCTGGTTTGACTTTCCAAAATGTAACACCTCACACTGATCTGTATCGAAATCCTTTTACCAATCCACAGCCAATTTCCAAACCAATCAAGATCCTCCTTGTAATTTTTTGATAACCTTCTTTGTTATCCTAATTTACTATCATCGCAAACTTACTCACCACGCCTCGTACATTCACATCCAAATCATTAATATAAATAATGACTATCAAGGGTCCCAACACCCCTGAGGCACAACACTAGTCACAAGCCTCCAGTCTGAAAAACAACCATACACTATCACCCTCTGCTTCCTACCATCGAGCTGATTTTGAATTCCATTTGCTAGCTCTCCCCAGTTCCCATGTGACCTAACCTTCCAGGCTAGCCTGCCATGCAGGACCTTGTCAAAGGCCTTGCCAGAGTCCATATAGACTCATCCAACCTCCTGGTTACTGCTTTGAAAAACTCAATGATTCATCAGACATGTCTACCTATGCATAAAGCCATGCTGCCTATCCGTAATTAGTCCGTGATATAGATGACAAAACTCATTATCTCCTCCAATGGGCCAGTTCAGCCTTCAGTCAACTGAAAAAATAATTATTTGAGAGTCAGGATCTTAAATCGAAGACCAAGATCATGCTTTACCAGGCAACAGTAATCACCAAATTTTTATAGGCTTTGAAGCCTTGGACAGCCTACAACAGGCACCTTAAAGTACTGGAGAAGTACCTTTGTAAGATCCTCCAAATCCAGCAGTATGAAAGGCTGCCCAACAGCAGCATTCTCTTCCAAGCTAACACACCCAACAAGGTGCTAGTCACTCAAAATGAACTCCACTGAACAGAACATGTTGTTCATTTGCCTGATACCAGATCCCCCAAAGCAACTGCCCTATTTGGAATTCAGTCGTGGCAAGAGACTCCCAAGGGGACACTGAAAATGCTTTAGAGATATTCATAAAGCATTCCTCAAATGCTCAAATATCCCCACAACTCAAGACATCCTGACGTGCGACCTACCAAAGTGAGGATTATTCATTTGGGAAGGCAGCAAACGCATCAACAACCTTCAGCATTGGGTAGAGTGCACAAATTTCCAACTAACCCAACCTACAAGCACCATCTGCTCCACAGATCTTGTATTGGCCTCATCAACCATCTCAGAACCCATTGTTCAGGGTGGAAGAAGGTTATTCTCGAGCTTGAGGGACTGCCCAAAAGACAGAGCCTTCAAGACTGTGCAAAATATCAATTATTCAGAAAAAATGTTGAGATTTATCTGCACAACAGCTAAGTAAACAACTGTCAACTGAATTTCAGCAACAGCAAGACTGCCTGCTTGACATCTGAGGGGACCTGATGGTGAAAGCTGGCATTCAAATATCTTGGGTTTTACTACAAAATGCCATATAAAACGTTATGAATTGAGATCAACGCTGTGGATATTCAGGGTTATACTTGGTAATAGCTAAGATATTAATTAAAAAGGAAACATTAGGTAATGGTTACAAGAATAGTATTGGGGTCTACTGGCTTGGGAGAAATGGAATGGAATCCCAAAAATCAGTTCTGGGACCAAGATTACTGAAAATTAAGATAAAATACCTGAAATCTGATATTCAGTGCAATTTGATTACATTCACAGACAGTACTAAACAGAGATAGAGAATCAAAGAAGACAATCCAGAAACAACAGACTGCATTAAAAAACGTGAATGATGGACGAAGGCTGCATTAATTTGTGAAACATAATGGGGACCACTTCCTGCACATGCACAGTAGCAATGCCAGACTGTTTAACGTGAGACTTTTAACTGCAGCTCTGCTTTCTGTCACTGAATTATGCATTTATTTTGCAAGCTGGTGTCTTATAATTCTTTGTTACAAAAAAATCTGTTCATAAAAAAAACTACAAGTTTTCAGTGCGCAACCATTTTAATAGGTTCTTGTAATAGCAAAACTAGTGACTACAGGCTTAACGGTTTGAATGAACATGAACAATGAATGTTGCTCAACTTACCACCTCACCTTGACAAGAGTTGAAGTCAATGCAACCCAACCCAATGCTTGCCAACAAATGCTTCCCCTCTCACCAAATTTCCCTGAGACTAGAAAATGTAAATAAATAGGAACAGTATTTGTATTGGATATCACTTCATTTTCAAATCCAATTTTTAGTTTTGAAAATAGCCATATTAGGTATCTGTAACTGCAAAGTTATCAACAAAACTACAATGTTACAACACCAGCACAATTAGGACCTTCAACCTTCCCCACAAGAAAAAGTCTTGCCACCTGGACAAAGTACTGAAAGTGGTCAGTATTGTCACGAGATGGAGGAAAACCCAAATTGGAGGGTTCAAAGAAAAGATTCTGCTAAATTTAAGTGCAAAAGTGTGGCCTTGTGTATGGAAGCTCTATATTGACATATACAAAATTAATACCAATACTTAGTCTGATGCAATTTTGTAGAGATGATGAAAAAAGTAATAAACAGTGAAGTAAATGACAATGAAACATGAATTCAACAACTCACCATGCATTTGACCAGCAGACTGAAACTAAAACAAATGGTTCATTACACAATGAAAAGAAAATACAAACCATGTACTGCAGCCTCCCATCTCATTAACAATCTTCTCACAGCCATACAGTCACCAAAGCACTCCACTAGTCAGGTTACTTAGCCAGCCAGTCAGTTCCTTTTTCACTTCAGTTGTCACTAAATCCTACTCGCGTTTTATATCTCCAAGATAGGCATTTCCTGCCCGATTTATTTTTGCATTGCTCTTCTGGTATGGTAATAAACACACTACAGCATTAAACTCAATTTGAAAAGTTTTAACTAGCCCAAACTCAAAACATTAACTGTTTTATTTCTTCCTGATGCTGCCAGACATTATAGGTTTTGTCAGTATTCTCTGTACATGTTTCAGGTTCCAGCATAAGCAGTACCGTCTCTCTTTTCCTCAGAAGAACTTCCTATTCCCTGCCGCCACCCCATGCACCCACCGTCCACCACTATTGTCCCACCCAACCATCCCCCTCAACACTGTTACACTGATTTCGTAATACTCTTTGCAACCTATTGCTTACTTGAAGTAAGAGTCAAGTACAGATAATATAAACTCTCATATTGCATGTCTTAACAGAACATTTTGAATCATACCTTGCAGCTTTTCATAATTACACAAATTAACACAAGCTGTTCTACATACCAAAGACTAGGGCTACTACAATAAACGTGTACTGGGAAGGGGTGAGGGAAGAGAGCTGGCAAGAGGAAGAGAGTGCAAGCAAGGAAGGGGGCGGGAGGGCAAAGAGAGCAGGCGGGAGGGCAAACAGATAGAGTTCAGATGGAAGTGTTGCAAAGCTGACACGGTGGTCAGGGAGGGGAGTAGTGGAGGCACAGTTGCAGGGGAAGGGGACAGCATGGGCCTGCACTGCCAGAATATCCTATTTCTTCAATTTTACCTCAGCCAGAAGAAATGACCCATGTAGTTTCAGGCACCTCAGCGCCATGCTCTGAACTGTCCCTCTAAATCTTCCCATTGTCCTACCTATCTTTAAAAGGTCCTTTCCCTGAAGCTTACTTTCTACATTGAGAGATGGTCTGGACACGAGTCAGTAGAGAAAACACTTCTCATTGGTGAAAGACTTGAGTACTTGAGGGCTCAGATGTAAAGTAATTAGCAAATGAAACAATAGTAATGAGGAAAACATCTTCATGCATCAAGTGGTTGGGTGCGGAATGCTCTACTTGAGCATGTGGTTCATTTGAAGCACTCAAAGGGGAATTAAACTATGAGAAAAATGTGCAGGGTTATGGGGAGGAAGTGATCTGAAATTCTGAGGGTGTTTGGAATTCTTTCTTAATGTAGAAAGTCTTCTATCTGCTTTGCTTAGTGCAGATCTTATTTCTCCTTCACAGAATTTCCAATATCTTCACTTGATTTGATTCATTATTGTCACATGTATTTACAGTGAAATGTATTGTTTCTTGCGCGCTATTCAAAGCGAACCATTCATAGAGAAGGAAATGAGAGAGTACAGAACGTAGTGTTACAGTCAAGGCTAGGGTTTAGAGAAAGAGCAACTTAATGCTAGGTAGGTCCATTCAAAAGTCTGACAGTAACAGGGAAGAAGCTGCTCGAGTTGGTTGGTACGCGACTTCAGTCTTTTGTATCTTTTTCCCCGATGGAAGAAGGTGGAAGAGAGAATGACTAGGGTGCACGGGATCTTTGAATATGCTGGCTGCTCTGCCGAGGCAGCAGTTAGTGTAGATGGAGTCAAATGGTTGAGAGACTGGTTTGTGTGATGGACTGGACTACATTCTTGACCCTTTGTTGTTTCGTACAGTCAGAGCAAGAGCCATACCAAGCTGAGAGACAACCAGAAATAATGCTTTCTATGGTGCTTCTGTAAAAGTTGGAGAGAGTCGTAGCTGACATGCCAAATTTCCTTCGTCTTCTGAGAAAGTAGAAGCATTGGTGGGCTTTCTTAACTATAGTGTCGGTACGAGGGCGGACCAGGACAGGTCGCTGGTGATCTGGACACCTAAGAACTTGAAGCTTTCAACCATTTTTGTCATTTGCAGTTCATTTTCTTAATTAACTGATGCTTATACTGATTCCCAGATCTCGCTTAGACCCACTGATAGCAAAAATTTCTCAACATCAAAGTGTTGTGTACAATAAAACAGAAAATGCTGGAAAACATTCAGCACATCTAGCGGCACGTGAAAAAGAAACAGAATTAATTTTTTAGGTCGACGACTTATCAGAACCGATACTAATATGCTTCAGTGGCTAGACATATTAATGAAATGGGCACTGCTTGGAGTCTGAGGTACCCTGAAAGTTCTTCCTATGCTCTTTAAGATTGAACAGGTATGTTGAAGAGAAACTGAGAAGGAGCAAATAGGTAAAATTGGTAGAATATCAATTTATAAGTAGTTCACAAACACACATTGTTATGCTCTGGAATATGCACACTATAAAGAAATATCCTCTGCAAGTCACTAGTACACCAGCATGACTATAACAATTCTGTACACTGTTCCTTAGAACTTATTTCCTGATACGGTCTATTACTATTAAAGCTAAATGCTATCCATAAAGGTCAATGCCACGAGACAGCAAGCCAGTGACAGAATCTTAATCAATTTTACTTGCGCCCAGGTGAAGATAGCGAACTCAATAGTCATAATTTCCCAGTCACCTGGGTGAACTATCAATGTACATGGTTTATTAATGCATGCAACTTCAGAGATGTAACATGCACCCTTTGCAACAAAAGAGGACTATTTTACCAGCTATTGACTAAGCAGTCTGCAACATATCTTCAGACGTTAAAGTGCAGAATAGTATGTATTATATGCATGCATGAAAAAAAGTTTTTTGTAAGCAAAATGTACGATTCATAAATTTCTGGGTGTGACTTTTTAAGCGCATTCAATCGTGACCATTTTGCACATTCAAAAATATTCTAATCCACCAACAGTATTTAAATAATCGAAAATCATAATTTATTTGCTCTGCATTGAGTTAAAACCCCCAAACTGTTCATTTTGTATCGTTACAAAAAAATTGGATCTTTCAGATCGTCATACCCATTCCAAAATATTCAGGGAGATTGAAACGATACTTCTCCAAAACGCTAAACAAGAGCAATGGACAATCCAAGAACTTATATAGCCGTCTACTCTTCCGTGTGGGTAAAATTTAATTTAATTCCATATTACACATTCAGTAAACATTTAAAATGGCATCAACTGAATGAGAATAGATATGGATTTGCACAAGGGTAAGTTTCAGTTGATCAATATAAATTTAAGGAAATGCAAAGGTTGTTGTATAAATGGATTTCCAAATACATTTATCAGATTTGTAAAAGTAGAAATTAAGCTACAGCAATGAAGGAACCAAGAGGAACAAAAACAAAGCCAACAGGGTAGATTGGGAAATGCAGAAAATCTTATGTTGCAGGGATTTGTGTTGTAACTTCCTTAACTTTGATTTACATAAACAATTTGCACAAAACAACAAAAGAAATTAAATTCAAGTATGCTGATACCAAGTTGGGGGTCATTGCAAACTGTGATGAAGAACAGTACAAGAAACAAGAGTTCACAGAACATGTTCATTGGTGGAAAATGCAGTCCTATGAAATGTGCACTTTAGAAATAAATATACCTTACAACTTCTTCACAGAAATATTGAGCTCTTCAAAAGAATAGTGTGTGTAGAAAGAGGACTTAGAACAGCAAATGGAAATCTTGGCTTCATACATAGGCAATAATCTGATAATCACGGTTAACATAGAATCATAGTGCAGAAGGTGGCCATTCGACCCACTCAGTCTGCATTGACCACCCTCTCCCCATAACCTGTGCATTTATCCAAGCTAGTCCCCCAGACATTAAGGGGCAATTTAGCATGGCCAATCCACCTAACCCACACATTTTTGGACTGTGCGAGGAAACCAGAGCACCCAGAGGAACACTGGGAATCAAAGTGGAATTTGTTTTTTTTCCCCCACACCAAAGACTAAGAAGACAGTCAATTCTTTATCACAGGTGATTAGTAAAGCACCCCAAAAACATACAAAAGGGAATTGGTTAATACTTAACAAGTAATAAAATGGATAGGTCAAAGGGCATAGAGGGAGAGATTTGGAGAAGATTTCTAGAATTATTACATAAAACAACAAGACATGGGTGCTGAGAAACAGTAAACTCAAAAGATACAGAAATAAACAGATTTATGATTGGGATTAAGGGGAATTAGTGCAAGGATTATCCAAAATTGATTTTGCAACTATGTGCACCAGGAAATGTGTTAAGAATCCAAATGATTCAGAGAAATCATGTCTGTAACAACTTGGTTAATTAGAGCAAAATCAACAATAGACGGTCAAACTCATGATAATGTTAATAACAGACAAATAAAAATAATACGCAGTTACACAGATGAATTTTCAAAAGAAATACTCAGTTCATCAGCATTCATAATGACATACCCTTTTGACACGAATCCTTGTCACTTCTAACTTTCATTGTTCTTAGGATCAAGCCATCAAGGGTAGCACGGTGGCATATTAGTTAGCCCTGCTGCCTCATAGCACCAGAGACACGGGTTTAATTTCCAGCTTGGGTCACTGTCTGTGTCAAGTCTGCACACTCTCCCTGTGTTTGCATGGGTTTCCTCTGGTTTGCTCCCACAGTCCGAAAGACATGCTGTTTAGGTGCATTGACCATGCTACGTTCTCCCTCGCTGTACCTGAACAGACGGCGGACTGTGGCGACTAGGGGATTTTCACAGTAACTTCATTGCAGTGTTATTGTAAGCCTACTTGTGACACTAATGAAAATTTTTTTTAAACGATGGATTGGGAAATATTACTAAACAGAAAGATAGTGGACAGGCAATGGCAGGCATTTAAAGAATGATTAGTTGAACTTCTTAAATTGTTTACTCCTGTTTGGCACAAGAGTGGTAAGAGAATTGTGGCCAAACCATGGCTTACAAGGGAAATTAGAGACAGTATCAGATTCAAGGAAGCATACAAATTGGCAAAAGAAAGCAATAGGCATTAGGCTTTGGAGCAGCTTAAAATTCACCCTGCACCAAACTCCCCATTCAGCATACTTCTTTCAGTAAACATTGCCTTGAGGATCGCGTTCCAGATTCCCAAGTGTACACATTCTGGCTGTTTCATTCAGGAGACATCCCCCACACTTTGTGAAAATCCTCTTATGTATTTGTAATTCTAGCTATGCTTGGCTAGTGAAATAAAATATTTGATGCTTCAGTTACTTGTTTAGTTATTTTACAGTTTTGTCTCCCTTCGAGAAATGATTCTTTAATTCAAAATGAAGGGACCAAGAGCAAGGATGCAATTTAAAGACGGAATAGGTCATTTAACTAGCAAGTGCAAAAGAACTGAGTACGCTCCGTGGCTCCAGATTTTGTTTGGTGGTACAAGTACACAAAGTGAGTCAGGATTCACCAGTTGATAAACTGATGGTGTGCAGGCTGGGGTGTGTTTGTGCAAGGTTGGAATGATTACTTCCAAAGAATTAACACAGAGGTGCAAAAACTATAGATTTGTAATAATGGGAGCTTTAATTATCCTAATGTAGGCTTCGATGGTATTCCAAAGGATAGAGGGAGAACAGTTTAAGTGTGTTTGAGAACTTTTTAGATTGGTATGTCTTTGGTCCAATGAGGAAGGAAATATTGCTGGATCTGGTTCTCAGGAATGGAGGTTGGTCAAGCGGATCGAGTGTCATTGGAAACATATAGGAGACAGTAATCATAGTAACAAGGTTTAAGTTAGTTATAGAAAGGACAAAGAGTAATCTGGACAAAAATAACTGATTGCAGGAAGGCTAACTTCAATTGTGGTGAGACAGGATCTGCTTAGGTAAATTGGAATCAAAGATGGTCAGCAAGATTGTTAAATGTAAAAAAAGGTTCAGGTACAGTCGAGTTATATTCCTACAAGGCAGTGCACACAAATAACAATAATAGGGTAATTGTAGGCGATTTCAACTTTCCCAACATTAACTGGGATAAACTTAGAATTAAGGCTCAGATGGAGTGGATTTCTCGAAATGTGTACAGGAGAAATTTTTAGGCCAAGACGTAGAGGGTCCAACAAGGGAAGGAGCTGTGCTGGACCTAAACCTGGAGAATGAAGCCATAAGTTGAGGTGATGATGGGTAGAGCTTTTTTTAGCGATAGCGATCACAATTATCTTGACAAAGACATAAACAAGTTGCAAAAAATAGTTTCGGATTGGGGGAGAGCAGGGTTTAGTAAAATAAATTGGGCCAGTTAGACTGGAATGAAAGGTTGACGGGTTGCTGTCAAAGCAGAAACGGTCCTAACACAATCAAGATATATTGCCTTAAAAGGAAAGAGGTAGAACAAACAAATTGAGAGCTCTATGGATGAAAAAGGAATTAGAAATTCACCTTGATTGGACGATACTTAGAATACTGTGTATAGTTCTAATGGCCAAATTACACTGGTGAGGGTAAAGGAAAATCGACAAGGATGTTACCAAACTGTGAGGTTCGACTCATTAGGAAAGGATAAACAGGCTGGGTTTCTTTTCCCAATGAAAAGGATGAAGGTGACCCAATAATAGCTCTTAAAATTCTGTTAAGGTTTGATTGGGTAGACACTGTTTCCACTTGTGGGAGAGCAAAACTATCATATGTTGATGGCTTCTAGTCAACAGGGGATTGAGAAAACATTTGGAACTTGATACCACAGACAGTCGCTGAGTTGAAGTCGATAAGCACACAAGGGAGAAGTTAATAAAGGATTGTGCTGATAGGAAGAATGGAAGATACTTGACTGGAGGACAAATGCCTGGACTGACTGAGCCAATTGGCCTGTTTCAGATCTGCTCACTTAATATAATTACACTATACTAAATTTATACAGACAAGAGTAATGCAACCTAGTCTTAAATTTGCTGACTTTGAAAACTTTTGACTCTCAAACATACATGTCTTCACTTCAGAACATTCTCATTTGGTCTCAAATTCATAGGAAGTGAAAATACACGATAATGGCAGACAGCTATGTAATGGTCAATGGAGGGCTTATAGAATACTTCTTAAATTACTGGTATGGTACATCAGGACAATGTATTTTCCCTCCCATTTTAATCACCTTCATTATGGAACATACTGCATGAAAAAGTATTGAAAAACAGATGACTTATTTGCAACATAAATCATTACTGCCTTTTTACTGATATATAGGGGAACCACAAGAATTGATTTATTAAATAAGGCAGAATAAAAAATTAACTGAATTTAATTTCAATAGTAAAACTATAGTTATGACGCAAAATATCAAGACAGCAACGCAAGTGAAGATTTTAAGAGGCAGCTAGATCAACATTTTGAGAAAATCAAATACAACTGCTAGAAATGTAAGCAATGTGGTAAGATCTCACTTCTAAAAAAAGATCAAACGACGTAAAGCAGCTCAGCAAGAAATGCAGCTCTTTAGAATTGATAGATAAGACAAAGTTCGGATTCTTAAACTGCACAATGAGTAATATTCTTGAGAATGGTGCAATGTTCAAGTCAAAGAATTTTGGCAGAAATTCTAAGACATTCAAAAAGCAAATATACAAGCATTTTGAAGAACCATAGCAACAGCAAATGACTGAAAAGAAAGCATAAAGTAGATCACTTTCAATATTAAAAATGATTGTCCATTATGCCAGTTACTGGGAATGACCATTCTATACAAAAGAACTTTGATTTGGCAACCCCAAGTAAGGCAGCTGGATTCGTAGGCCAAGACATCCTTCATACAAATGAAATCAAATCGAGGGAGATAAACAAGTATAATTTTAATGCAAGTTGAATGCCAAGGAGCATCCAGGATATAAACAGATGGTTTACAGAATTGCTAATTTAGAAGGACTAAATGTGTTTTTCAGTGTAGCAATGGGGACCATTCAGCCCACTGTGGTATTCACGCATCAGTGTTAGCGCAGGTCAGTTAACCTTCTTAAACAATTAAAAATGCCTGAAAAATTCAGCACACGTGGAGAGAAACAAAGTTAACGTTTCAGGTTGATGAATCCCGATTCCAATAACACGGTTCCTCTCCCAACATGCTGCCTAACCTGCTGAATGTTTCTGACATGTTTTGTTCTTATTTCAGATTTCCAGCATCCACAATATTTTGCTTTTGCATTCGCAGTTAGTTACCTTCTTAATCTTCAATTCTCTGCCTGAAGGCAGGTCTGACACAGTGTCACAACCTCCATCATGGGTAGGGCATGGAAGTAGATTCTGAATCCACTCCGGCTGGAATGCGGATGAAGTCCCATGTTGCTGGCACCAACCTGATCCATGTGGGACATCTAGCCAACTGTTCCCCTAAGGAGACCAAGTTTCTCTGGCTACAAGCACTTTGTCACGATGTAAGAAATGCCAGCATTGGACTGGGGTAAACACAGTAAGAAGTCTCACAACACCAGGTTAAAGTCCAACCAGTTTATTTGATAGTGATCCCACAAGCTTCGGGAAACGGTGTTCCTTCGTCAGGTGTGTGGAAGGTTCTGATCAGAGAAGGGCATATCAAGTCACACACAGTTTACAGAATACGGATTAGAATGCAAGTCTTTACAGCTAACCTGCTAGTCAAGTCTTAAAGATGCAATGAGGGCGGAGATAGCATTAGCATAGGTTAAAAAGATGTGTATTGTCTCCAGACAGGACAGTAAGTGAGATTTTACAAGCCCAGGCAAGTCATGGGAGTTACTGACAGTGCGACATAAACTCAGGATCCCGGTTGAGGCTGTCCTCGTGTGCGGAACTTGGCTATCAGTCTCTGCTCAGCGACTCTGCGCTGTCATGTGTCGTGAAGGCCACCTTGGAGAACGCTTACCCAGAGATCAGGGACCAAATGCCCGTGACCACTGAAGTGTTTGCCAACAGGAAGCGAACAGTCTTGCCTGGTGATTGTCGAGCGATGTTCATTCATCCGTAGCATCGACAACAGATGAATGAACGGAAGAATGATCTTGGGTTCATGTCGCACTGTCTGTAACCCCCATGACTTGCCTGGGCTTGTAAAATCTCACTTACTGTCCTGTCTGGAGACAATACACATCTTTTTAACCTATGCTAATGCTACGTCCACTCACATTGCATCTTTAAGACTTGAATAGCAGGTTAGCTGTAAAGACTTGCATTCTAATCTGTATTCTGTAAACTGTGTGTGACTTTATATGCCCTTCTCCGATCAGAACCTTCCACACACCTGACGAAGGATCACCGTTTCCGAAAGCTTATGGGATTACTATCAAATAAACCAGTTGAACTTTAATCTGGTGTAGTGAGACTTCTTACTAACAAGCACTTTTACATGCATGTTAGATTCCAGAGCTAAATACGCCAATTTTATTTCCATCAAACTGTTGAGCAGGAATCACTCCTGCTCTTACCATCTTTCACTGGTCTATGTTAGAAGGATTTGTATGTTGACAGTCAACCTGTTAATAAATATTTAGAGAAAAACTCTACATTTATAAAAGACAGTTAATGACCAACGTTTAAAAAGAACCACCTGGACGTGACCAACCTTTCCCAATGATTAATATCGGGGATAGAGGGTTAATTTTTTTAAAAATATGAGCTCAGTATAGCAGGCACTAACGTCCTGCTTACTTACATAACAGAAAACATGAGATTTTTAGGCACCAGCATTCCAGCATGCAAGCACTTACATTTGGTTCTATTTTAATTTTAACAAATTGAGTTCAACCCCCAAGTTAATTAAATAACTATTGTGAAATGGAGCTACTGCTCTAAGATTGGTTTATTCCATAAATTTGTAAATCAGTTTAGCTGTCTATTTTATCATGCAATAATGCAACAAACCATCAACTAATTGTAGTATATACAATTACTGGAGGCTCTCTGTACTGAAATACAGTCTGCATATAAAGCTATCGAAAATGAACATTTCACACTACTGAATCTAGAAAAAGGGTTTTTTGGTACAAAGCTGATATAAACATTTCATGATTTGAAGTTAACTTAAAAAAGTGCTTGTCTGACATCATCCAAGGTCAAGCAATAAAACATGAAAATAAACTTGGTTCAATTTTTTCCATGAAGGTTATTATGCAGGACTTCCTCAAATAATTTTTCACCTTTTGGGATTCATCCAAAGTCAGGCATGATTTTTTTTTTAAATAACCAACTGTACTGGTGAAGCAAGATCTCTAGTTTAGTTGGATTGCATCAAAGTCACAAACAGGATTTCTAAAATCTACTTTATATCCACGTCATTTGTAATTTAAATTTTTTTTTACACAAGAAAGCACTATTAAGAATGTTAGTTCTCATACGAATACTCCTTCAATGAATTAACATAATTTCCATGGAACTCTAGCAAAACAGCTTGCCGCTGCTCAATTCCTTTACAAATTTGCCCAATTTACCCATGAGACAAAACCTCTTTATTTAAACAATTGAAATACGTTACAGCTCCAAATATCCATACTCAGTTTATTCAAACTATAAACCAAATTACTGCAGATGCTGGAATCTGAAACCAAGAAAAGAAAATGCTGGAAAATCTCAGCAGGTCTGGCAGCATCTGTAAGGAGAGAAGAGTTGACATTTCAAGTCCAGGTTATTCAATATCTGTTTCCCTGAATATATTGTGGTTCTTGTTTTTAAAGTCTGTCATTGCCCCTTTCCCAAAATTTCACCTTGGTTTAACTGACACTTTTATGACTTTTTGAAAATGCGATGACCCTGATTTTTTTTATATATATTCCCTGTCCTCTGACGATTTACTACAAGGCAGAGGTACAAATCTCAGAAGGTGCCTGGCACACTTAAATACGTCTTCTGAGTTGTAATTAACATCTGAGTCATGTCAGTGATGGTCAGAAAACTATTTAATTGTAATGAGCATCAAAACCTACCCAAATTCTATTAACATGCACTGTTCCAGCAACGGCTTCTGGTCAGTGATCAGGAGCAAAAGCACTGATCAATTTTTCCTTCACTGATGCAAGTGAAAGGAAGCCAGTCATAGGCCCTTATCACCTGGCATCGAAGGGTGCAAGGAGAGAGGACAACCTCCTCTGGAACCTGCTCCTGTGCATAGCAAAGTTCAGTAAGAAGTCTCACAATACCAGGTTAAAGTCCAACAAGTTTATTTGGTAGCACAAGCTTTTGGAGCATTTCTCCTTTTTCATCTCCACTTCATAGTAAAGTTGGCCATTCATCGATGGTCAAGTGGGTCATCTGTTCCAACTGCCTCTCTTTGTTGGTTATTTTCACAGCCGGGTATCGTCCCTGGAGACAGAGCATGTTGTGTCTGCCAGCACCATCAAGACCTTCCATGCCTGGTGGTCACCATAAGGACTGGATTGCATTATCGATCTCTTTAAATCACATTTTGTTTGATGTTTTAAGTTTCCTTTGAGGTTTTCTTTATTTTGATACAGTATTCCTTTAAGGAACTGTATTTGTCATTTACCCCCCCCAGTGGTTGATTTAGTTTATTTAGTTCATGAAAAAGAGCACAGATCCTTTAATTGCCCTGGTAGAGGTCATGATGACCAATGCTAACATCGGTATGGTTCAGAATTGACCACATGAGCTGGATGAATCATCATGAGAAGCAACAAATTTAACATACCAATAAGCAGTTGATCATCAGAATTTTAGAAAGGCATTTAGTTCTCAAAAAATTAGTCAGTCAAGGAAAATATTCCTTCAATAACAATGCTAATCCAAATTGATTTAAATGCTCAAGTTAATACATTGCTCCAAGGCCAAAACTAATGTGAAGTTAAGACTTTCTCAACTCCTTGTATTTATAACCAATGAAACAGGTAAAAGCTCTGTTGTTCTACTTCATCCAGTCATGAATGGCGAAGGGCAATTAAACAATGAATGCATCATGTTCAGCACTATTCACAACTCCTCAGATACTGAAGCAGTCCGTGTTCAAATGCAACATGATCTGGACAAAATCAAGCTTAAGCTGACAAGTGGCAGTAATCTTTGCGCCACATAAACACCAGGCAACGACCATCACCAATAAGAAACAAACAAATCACTGCCCTTTGACATTCAATGGTGTTACCATCACTGAATCCCCCACTATCAACATCCTTGGGGGTTACCATTGACCAGAAACTCAGCTGGACTCGCCACATAAACACAATGACTACAAGAGCAGGTCAGAGGTTAGGAATACTGTGGCAAGTAATTCACTTCCTGAATCCCCAAAGACTGTCCATCATCTAAAAAGCTTTAGTCAGGATTATTATGGAATATTCCCCACTTGCCTGGATGGGTGCAGCTCCAAGAAAGAAGCTTCACACCATCCAGAACAAGGCAACTCACTTCATTGGCGCTACATCCACAAACATCCACTCCCTTCACCACTAATGCTCAGTAGCAGTAGCGTGTACCATCTACAGGATGCACTGCAGCAACTCACCAAAGATCCTTAGGCAGCATCTTCCAAACCCATGATCACTGCCATCTAGGAGGACAAGGGCACACATACATGGGAACATCATCTACAAGTTTCCCTCCAAGCCACTGAGTGCCCTAACTTGGAAATATATCTTCTTTTGCAGTTGCTACCTCAAAATCCTGGAATTCCCTCCATGATGGCATTGTGGCTCAACCCACAATGAACCACAACATGCAGTATTTCAAGAAGGAAGCTCACCACCATCTTCCAACCGGCAACTAGGAATGGCCAATAAATACTGGCCAACCAGTGATGCCCACATCCCAAGATTAAATAAAAGACTACATAATTGGAAGAGGTGGTACCAGGAACATTCTTAATGATGGCACTTAAATGTGAAAGACAAGGCTAAAGCATAGACAGATATTCAACCTGACATATCCAACTAATTGATTGATCTATCTTGGTCCCCACCATCATGCACACCATTCTAGAGATAATTCAATTCACTTCACGTAATAATAAGAAATGCCAGATCATACTGGGATAGTGTAAAGACTACACGCCCCATTGGTCAACAGCCTGGTTGCAATGCTAAAGAACTGTGCTCCAGAACTATCCACACCTCTAGCCAAGTTGTTCCAGTAGAACCGTACAACACTGGCAACAAACTGGCAAAGTGGAAAATTGTTCAGTTATGCCCTGTTCACAGAAGGACAAATCCAGTTTGGCTTGTTACCACTTTCAATTATCAATGCCACAGAAGGCAACGTTGACAGTGCTATCAAGTGGCACTTATCAATAATTGCTCACAAACTCCTTTTGATTCCATCTGGACCATTCAGTTCCAGGTTACATTATAGCCTTGGTACAAACATGGATAAAAAAGTTGAATTCCCAGGGAAATGAGCAACTATGCTGGGCCGCATGTAGCATTAGGAAACACACTTAAAATTAGAAGTTAGTGAGAACGAAATTGAAAAATCTTACTGGTTAGACTCATATCTGACACAAAAATGTTTGTGATTGTTAGAGGTCATTGTCAGCCCTAGAACATTGTTGCAGGGGCTCCTCAAGACACCATGCTATGCTGAAACATCTTCACATCTTCTACAAATGACGTTTCCTCCATCGTTTGGTCAAAAGTAAGGATGTTTGTTAATGATTGCAGTGTTTGTTTCACTCGTAACTGTTCAGATGATGAAATGGTTCAAATCTGCATGCAGCAAGACTTGAATAATATTCAGGCTTGGGCTGAAAAATGGCAAGTAATATTTGCACCACCCAAATGCCAGGCAAAACCCATGACCAACAATACTAAATCTAACCAGTTTTCCTTGATATTCAACACATCACCATTCCTCAATCCCCACCATTAACATCCTGTGGTTATCACTGATTACCTTAGAAATCCTGTGTTTACAAAAGTGAATCAGAGGCAGAATGTTCTGCAATGAGTAATTCACCACTTGACACCCAACTTTTTTTTTAATCATATATATGGCACAAGTCAAACATATGATGGAATACTCTCTAATTGCCTCAATGACTCTAGCTCCAGGAACATTCAAAAAGCTCAAAACCATCCAGGACAAGATAGTCCACTTGACTGATATACAATCACATCACCTTGAACATTCATATCCTCCATCATTAGTACATTGCAGCAGCAATGTACATCATTTACAAGACATATTGCAATATCTAGCTAGCCATGGCATCTGCAACAGTGCTTTTCAAACGTGTTGCAGCAACCACAGAATGTTGGCACTAATAGCTAAAAGAAATATAAAAAGGTAAGGATGTATTGTTGCGACTATACAAGACATTGGTGAGACTGCACCTTGAGAACTGTGCATAGTTTTGGTCCTCTTATTTGAGGAAAGATGTCGTGGCATTGGAGGCAGTTCAGAGGAGGTTCACTAGATTGATTCCAGAGACAAGGGGTTTGTCATATGAAGACAGATTGAACAGATAAGGTCCAAACTCTCTGGAATTTAGAATATGTGGAGATCAAATTGAGGTATATATGATAAAAGGTATGAATCAAGTAGACATGGAGTGGATGCTTCCTCTTGTGGGGCATTCTAGGAGGAAAGGTCATAGTCTTAGAATAAGGGGTAGCAAATTTAGAAGAGAGAGTTGAGGAGAAACTGTTTCTCCCAAAGAGTTGCGAATCTATGGAATTTGCTACCTCAAAGTGCAGTGGATGCTGGGACAGAGAGTAAATTTGAGTTAGACAGATTTTTAATTGGTAATGGGTCAAAGGATTATGGGGAGAAGGCAGGAAAATGAGGATGAGGAGCATATCAGCCATGGTTGAAATGGATGAGCAGACTCGATGGCCCAAATGGCCCAATTCTGTTCCTATATCTTATGAACTATGAACCATCCAGAAGAACAAAAGGACAGTAGATGCACAGCAACACCGTCAACAGCAAATTGCCCTTCAGTTCAGACATCCTGACTTAAATCGTCACTCCTTCATTTTCACTGGTTAAACTCCCGGCATTCCTGAACTGCACTGTGTATGCAGTTACACCACACTGACTGCAACAATTTAAGAATGCAGCTCACCGCCACCTTCTCAAGGGCAAGTAGGGCTGTGTAATAAATAATGACTTTGCCAGTGATGTCCATATATCATCATATAAAAGAAAACTTTTTAAAATCCTTCAATGCTACAAAGATAGAATTCCTATCACAAAACAGAATTCAATAGTTTCATCGCTTTCTAAAAGGATGAATCATTCTGCCCTGTAAACTATGTATGTGAACTAATAAGGGCAACAAACAGATTTTAATTGCTGAGGACCAATTTGCATAGTTGAATGGCCAGTTAGTTACTCCAGCAGCGATATTTTAAATACATTAATCTTCCAAACTGACAATCAATAACTGTTTATCTCAGCCAATATTTTCTTCCATTTCTTGTAAAAGCTACAAATGCTTCTGCAATCACACAATGTTTGTTGTGTAGTAATTTCTTAAACAGGCATCATTATTTTTGTACTTTAAAATGTCCTTCATAATTTCTTGGAATAAAGCAGAGTTAATAAAGTCAAAAGGTCAATGTTGGTATCAGCACCTGCACCCGCACCCCACAACTAAAAGTTGTGCAAACTGGGGAGAAAATGAATTTGCCTGGATTCCATAATTTTGAAATTATACATTTACCTCCAAGGATTAGAGTGCATTTGACCTCTAGCTTTCTCTGCCACTGAGTTAACCCCATGCTGAGCTCTTAGTTTGTGTCCTAACATAACCCATCAATGGTCAGGAAATTTCCTTTCAGAAAGGGAATTATTGCCCTATTCTACAGTGTAGTCTTCCATACTTTTTGCCAATAAACACTGAGCATCATTTGGGAAAGTTAGGAAGCAAATCTCTAGCTTGTCAACGCACAGGTATAAGACAAAGGTATAAGGAAATAAGTTTAATTGTACTAAATAAATGCAATTTAATCAAACTGCAACCATTCTGAAGCTCAAATATGTAAAAAAAAATTTGCAAAACTAAAGATCATTTTTTTTTCCCCCCAATCATCTAACCTCTGTAGGCGAACATGCATATTGCTAGTTCACAGATTGGCAAGGTACTCTATGCCATTTATGGGGAGTATTTAGAAGTGATAGAAGAATTTTGACAAATAACTTGCTCATGCAGCAAAAACAAATGTAAACTTTCAGAAGCAAAAATAGTACAGAATGTTCTTGCAAATAATGTGTGTTTAGCTTTCTTTTTAAAATTGTTTTTCTACTTCAACCATTAGAAAAGGCTACATCAGTTTCATTCCTTAACAGTGCTAACTAACGCAGCATCATAACTAAATTCAACAGAACAGCAAATCTGACAAAGATTTCACAGGCTAAATACTGCTCAACACAAAAATCACAACATGGCCATGATTTACTATTATAATGGAGCTATATTCATACCTTTCTTTCCAACACTTCTTTTAGCAGGTGACACCAGTTCCTTCATAATCTGTAAAATTTGCATCATGGCTAGTTGCCAGGGCAGCCGGTGTCAGCCTTCCTTTTCGAATTCCAACAGGTCTCATCTCTAAAACACTTAAGTAAATATTCTTCACCAATGTTTTGCAAGGTCTAATGGAGTAAGGGCACAACAAAGAACAAAAACTGTGCCAGTTTTCACCAGAAGTGTTGATTATACCTCTCAATAAATGCTACAATCCTCAAACTGAAATCAGAATACCAGACTGAGCAGCCTGGCAGCAACATTTTGATGTGTGTCGTCAGCACAGCAAAGACAAACACAGCATGTAGCCACTTGCACTGAACTCTGCAAGGGCACAATGTATAGCTGAGGTACAGTCTCAGAAAGGATCAGAAAGAAAAGTCGGTCTAACCATGCCAGCCTTCTGTAAAAATCCTGCCCCCAGCGCTAAATACAATTTAAGAGATAAAGCATAATCAGCACAGGCGCACAACATGCTACCAACTGAAGCTTGTGGTTCTTCCCTCATTCTGAAATCAGAGAAAATTTCTTAGTGAAGTAAGCTACGAGCTGGGTGAATGCAGGGTGGTGGTTGGTGAAAGTGGTAAAAGTTGTTTCTCTGTAGAGTATGCTTGTTACATACAGACATTATACACTGGCTGTTGAGAACGACATTCACTGACATAAGGGATAGAAATAGAAAACATTTTATTCGGAAGCTGCGTCATGAATTAACAAAAAATAAAACAGTTGCTGTACAGCAAATTTAAATGAAACGGTTAAAAACTGTAAATTCTGATCATCAAAAGTAGCGCAGAATTAAATGTGCTCATGTAGAATGTCTCCTATTCATCCTACAAAAGCAACAATCATAACCAATGACATTTTGCCATTTATATACTGTTCAATGTACAATACTACACATCTAAAAGCACAGCACCGCCACTACTCCAACGCTGCGTCAGAACAACATATACGATATACACGGTAAATAAAGGAAACCAATTGACGCAATTACTGTCATGTAATTCAGCAAGAGCTCCTGGATGACACAATAAATATTCAACTTATTTTTCAATTATATTCCATATTTCCAAATTTCTGCTGAATTAGCATACCGATTGGTGCTCAGCAAAGATGCCACATCAATTTTTTTCAAAATGCAATTTACTTTGCACGATTGATTCGGATAAAGTTCTAAACGAAACATCTACACAAATCAGACATTCTGGGACTGCTCCAGCAATTCATCGTTCTCATTCACATTACTGGAACTCAACTTCATGATGTAACATCTGGGGAATTCACAGAATTACAGCACAAGAGGAGAATGCGGAATTATACTTGAAGCCTTTGAATACTCTTTGAAAGATCTATCCAATTAGTCTACTCCCCTGCTCTTTTCTATAGCCCTGCAAATATTTCCTTAACTTGAGATAACATTCCCTTTTGAAAGTTATTATTCAAACCATTTCCACCAGAAGCGGACTTGCAATGAAACATGAGGTAATGGGGGTTCCCATGCTGGCCAGTGGTGTTGGGGCAGCAATCAGAGCTTAAAGTTCTGAACTTGCCAATAGGGTCAAGCCTAGAGCACTGGCCAGCATTCATTGAGGGGAGCAGCAGGATGACTCCTGACCCCCATGTCAGGGCTGAGGTGTATGGGCAAGCTGATTCCTGACCGGGGCCAGGTGCCTAAGGCGGCCAGAGCAGTGAGCTTGCCTCAGTCATAAGGGCCAAGGGTGTGGTACTGGCAGTTGTTGAGATGAACAGCAGGGCAAATCGGCCAAGCATTGAGTCAAGGGCAAGAAGAAGATGCCAGATGGTCAAGGAGGTAGCCAGTGAACAAGCAGAACAGAGAGGTCGTTGGATGAACAGGAACTGAGAAGGACTGGGCAATCAAGGACAAGGCTGAGGCCATACCATAGCCAGACAGGCAGTGAGCCAGCACAACAGCGAGGCTGTCCAGTGAGCAGCAGCAACTTGAAAAGCAGGGCTGAGGACGGCAAAAAAAGACTTGCTCGTTCTTCATTTTAACAGATGAACTTTCTGTCAGATCAGTTAAAATGAAGCAACACTATTATCTGGCAATCAAAAGTGCAGAAAACTGAAGAAGAGGACAAAGCTAGGCAAAAAGACAGTTTATCATTTTACTTCAGAAAGTCGGAAGTACTGAGCAATGCACAAACTGCACGTACATCCTCATCCAAAGTATGGCAAATTATGGCGACTTCAACTTCCGATTTCTGGAGATCCCAAAGTCCAAAAAAGTCAAACAAGAAATTCAGGAACAAGAAGTGGACTCTGAAATGGGAACGTAACTGCAAGATACTGTTCAAGCTCATTCTTCTGTGAAAATGTGTTCCACTGGGAATGATTGAATATTTCGTAGTAATTAGACCAGAGAACATTGGTAATATGAAAAATTGCAGAAAACAGTCTGATGTTGGAGGCCAAAAATAATTTAGAAGTCTTGAGTACCATTTTCTGAGTGTGCAAAGAAATGGCATGACAAAGTAGAAATTGACTTTTTTTTCAAAAACAAAGAACAAAGAAAATTACAGCACAGGAATAGGCCCTTCTGCTCTCCAAGTCTGCCCGACTTAACCTCTTAGGTAGTCTCATGTTATGTTTGCAAATTATTCCCTTATCCCAGTAAAAGGAAGCACATATTCATCAATGTGTACCCTTCCTGGAAAAATGCTGGAAGAGATCTTGCTGATCATGAAACTTCTGAAAGTCATATTAAAGCTGTGTGTGCATTCATTCAGAGATGCAAATCATCTGGAAGAACTGATGGAGCTTTATCGGTTCCATTTGAAAAATAGTGTTCTTAGGAGCTAAGTGCCGAGACCTGTTACTCATTTGCAAATGATTTTAAGATAGGGATACCAAATTAATCACATCACTTAAAAAATATTTCTTGATTAATGGACAACCATGTTTTCTGATAACATATTATGAAGTTCAATTCTAGCATAACAAGTACAAAAATTCTGAAAAAAAGTTTATGTTACCCCATCAATTCCCATCAAAAATGCATCGCAAGTCTCATGTGGGGGCTTCTGACCATTGTCTATGCTGCTACTCTGAACTTAATTTATGCCGCAAGAAATTCAATTTTTCAAAAAAGTCTATTTCTATATGTAGTGACCTAGACTGTTGATTCTTCCCAGTTTACAAAGCTCACCTCAAGCTGTTGCAATGGAACATCAAGTGAACCTAACTCATTTATCCCTGCTGGTCCTTGATCCTCCCATGCTACCCTAACTAAACCCACTCAAGAACTATTTTTTTTTACTCAAAGGATGCTGGCTAGGCTAGCATTTATTGCCCAACCCTAATTGCCCTCAAGAAGGAGGTGGCAATCTGCCTTCTTGAACCACTGCAGTTCATGTGGTTGTAGGTACACACACAATGCTGTTAACGATGGAGTTCCAGGATTTTGATCCAACTACAGTGAAGCAAAGTCAATATATTTCCAAATCGGGGTAGTGAATGGCTTGGAAATGAACTTCAGGTGGTTATGCTCCTATGCATTTGCTGCCCTTACCTTTCTAGTTGGTAACGGTTGTGCATTTGGAAGATGCTACCTAAGGAGCCTTGGTGAGTTCCTGCAGTGCATCTTGTATTTGGGACACACTGCAGCCACTGTACACCACTGGTGGAGGAGTGAATGTTTGTGAGTGGGGTTTCCAGCAATCAAGCAGGCTGCTTTGTCCTTGCTGCCATTCATCAGGTATTTATTTCTTTATGGATTCCCAGTCTCCCATTCCTTTCACATGCAGAGGCTGCTTGTGGCACCATATGTACTATATTCCAAGTGTGGCCTTACCAATGTCTTGTACAACTTCAACAAGGCATTCCAACTCCTGTATTCAATGTTCTGACCAATGAAACCAAGCATGCCAAATGCCTTCGTCACCAGTCTGTCTACCTGTGACTCCACTTTCAAGGAGCTATGAACCTGTATCCCTCAATCTCTTTGTTCTGTAGCTCTCCCCAGTGCCCTACCATTAACTGAGTAAGTGCTGCCCTGGTTCAATCTGCCAAAATGCATCACCTCGCATTTATCTAAATTAAACTCCATCTGCCATCCATCAGCCCACTGGCTCAACTGATCAAGATCCTGTTGCACTCTGAGATAACCTTCTTTACTGTCCACTATGCCACCAATCTTGGTGTCGTTTGCAACTTACTAACCACGCCTTTTGTATTCTCATCCAAATCATTAATACAAATGACAAATAACAGTGGACTCAGCACCGATCCCTGAGACACACCGCTGGTCACAGGTTTCCAGTTTGAAAAACAACCCTCTACAACCACCCTCTGGTTTCTGTCATCAAGCCAATTTTGTATCCATTTAGCTATCTGACCCTGGATCATGTGAGATTTAATCTATCGTTATAGTATTAACCTTAATACTATCCAAGACATAGCACACAACTTCATTAGCAGCCCATCCACCATCTCAAACATTCACTCCCTCTACCACCAGCATAGTATGCAAGATACACTGCCACAAATTGCCAAGGCTCCTTTGAGCATACCACCCACCATCCAGAAGAAAAGCATCACCTTCAAACTACACAACATTTGACTTGCAAATATATCACCATTACTTCACTGTCACTGGATAAAAATTCTCAAACTCTCTCCCTATTAGCACTATGTGTGTACCTACATGAAAGGCTGCAACATTTCAAGGAAGTGGCTCATCACCATCTTTCCAAGGCAAGTAGGGCTGGATAATAAATGTTGGCTTGGCCAGCCACATCCACACCCCATTAATAAAAAAAGGCTGTCTGATAACAGAGGTAGTAGAGCCACTGAAAAGTGTAATGGAGAGATAGAGGTTAGCATATGAAAACTGATCACAATTTTCAAATCATGTTGCCAGGAATCTGGATGCTGATTAAAAAAAAAGCAGCCAAGGATAAATCCTTTGAGGGGCTCCATTCGCAAATGTATCATGATTGTAAGAGAAGGCATAATTGGAGATACCCTATGATGAGACTGCAAAGTGGAACCAAGGGCAGATCCACTCAGCAGGGACACAGAATCTACAAGTAGGAGTAGGCCATTTGGCCTTCAAACCTGCTCCGCCATTCACCTTGATCATAGCTGATCATCGAATTCAATATCCTGATCTCCCCCTTTCTCTAATTTCCCTTGATCCTTTTAGCCCCAAGACAACAGAGGAGAATTGCGTGATCAACAGCGTTACAAACTGAGAGGTGAAAAAGGTTAGGGAAGGAAGGGATAGTAAACCATCACTGCAGTCACACAAGATGTCAGTTAACTGAAATTGCCCCAAGGAAGTTATGACATGGCAGAAACCTGATTGGAGATCCATATATGGAGTTTCAGGAAAAATGAGCATTTCAGAGGTAACCATGCTTCCCAGAATTGCTTGAGATTAGGAATGAAATGACAGTTTATTAGGACAGAGGAGCAGTGTTTTTTCTTAAATAACACAGCAATGGAGGTTTTGAAATGCATAGGTCAGTACTTGAGTAAGAAGTCTCACAACACCAGGTTAAAGTCCACAGGGAAGTCCATTGTCAACTTATTGGATTACATACTTCAACCAGACGAAATCAAAGTTCTCAGCCGAAGGCTCAATTTCTGCCCAACCACCAAAATGGACCCCTGTCTCGCAGCAGACACAGAAGAATTCACCAGGCGAATGAGGCTGCACGAGTTCTTCCACAAACCCCAACTGGCCAACAGCGAACAAAATGAGACAGCCAATGAAGCGGAACAGCCGACAGAGTGGTCCGCAGTGCAGCAACCGACGAGGAAAGAGTCAAATTGGACTCCTCCGGAAGCCCACAGGTGGTGCATCAAGGCCAGATTCATCTGCCACACTCACAAGACAGCCCCAATCATCATGCAAGCACAACACAATGCCATCCGCGTTCTCAAGACCAATCGTAACATTGTCATCAAACCAGCAGACAAAGGAGGGGCCTTCATATTGAACAGAACAGATTACTGCAAAGAAGTTTACCAACAACTGAACACTACAGTCAGCCACAGATCCGACCAAAGAACACATCCGTCAACAGACTGATCAGGACCTTTGATCCAGATCTTCAGAGCACCATGCTCTCATCCCCACGTTGCAGATCCCATGTAACCCCCACATTGAAGATACATGAGGCAAACACACCCAGCCATCCCATCATGCCAGACAATGTGATCCTGTGAGAGAACCTCTCTGGCTACGTCAAAGCATCCTGAAACCCATTGTGCAAAGAACCTCCCCAGCTTCTGTCATGACACTACGAACTTCTGACAGAAACTCAGCACACATGGAGCAGTTGAACCAGGAGCATTCCTCGCCACAATGGATGTCTCAACACTCTGCACCAGTATCCCCCACAACGACAGTATTGCTGCAACTGCCTCAGTACTCAATTTCAACAACTGCCAATCTCCAGATGCAATTCTGCAACTCATTCACTTCATCCTGGACCACAACATCTTCACCTTCATCAACCAGTTCTTCCGTGTGTGTTCCAGACACACGGAACAGCCATGAGGGCCAAATTCACATCTCAGTATGCCATCATCTTCATGCACAGGTTGGAACAAGACCTTTTCACTGCACAGGACCTTGAACCGATGCTATACACTTCATACGTCAATGACATTTTCTTCCTTTGGACTCATGACGAAGAATCGCTGAAACAATTATACGATGACATCAACAAGTTCCATCCCATCAGCAGATTCATCATGGAATGCTCTCCGGAATCGGCTGCATTCTTGGACACACGCATCTCCATCAAGGACGATCATCTCAGCACTTCACTGTACTGTAAACCCACAGATAACCTCAGGATACTTCACTTCTCCAACTTCCACCTTAAACACGTTGAAGAAGCCATCCCCTACGTACAAGCCCTCCCAATTCACAGGATCTGCTCAGAAGAGGATCATCGCAACAGACACCTACAGACGCTGAAAGACACCCTCATAAGAGCAGGATATGGCACTCGCCTCATCGATCGACAATTCCAACACGTCACAGCAAAAAACCGTACTGACCTCCTCAGAAGACAAACATAGGACATGACAACTCAGTACCCTTCATCGTCCAATACTTCCCCCAAGAGGAGAAGTTACATCTTCTCTGAAGCCTTCAATGTGTCATCAATGAAGACAAACATCTCGCCAAAGCCATTCCCACTCCCCCACTTCTTGCCTTCAAACAACCGCATAACCTCAAACAGACCATCAGGTAGTTTGCTGCAGACAGTCTTCAGGAGAGTAGTGACCACGACACCACATAACTCTGCCACAGCAACCTCTGCAAGACGTGCCAGATCAATGACACAGATGCCATCATCTCACATGAGAACACCATCCATCAGGTACATGGTATGTACTCTTGCAACTCGGCCAACATTGTCTACCTCATACACGGCAGGAAAGGATGTACCATGTCTCTGGACATTAGGGGAATCATGCAGATGCTACAACAACGGGTGAATGAACACCACTCGACAATCACCAGGCAGGAGTGTTCTCTTCCTTTTGGGGAACATTTCAGCAGTCATGGGCATTCAGTCTCTGTTCTTCAGGTAAGCGTTCTTCAAGATGGCTTCACAATACGTGACAACGTGGAATCGCTGAGCAGAAACTGATAGCCAAATTCCGCATACATGAGGACGGCCTCAACCAGGCTTTTGTGTTCATGTCACACTATCTGTAACCCTACAATTTGCCTAAGCTTGCAAAATCTCACTAACTATTGTCCTGGCTGGAGACAAAACACATCTCTTTAACCTGTGCTTAACCCACTCTTCACTCACATTGTCCGTACCTTTAAGAATTGATCACCTGTAATGACTCGCATTTCAACCATTATCTTGTAAATTGAGCTTGTGTCTATATATGCCCTATTTGTGAACACAACTCCCACTCACCTGATGAAGGGGCAGTGCTCTGAAAGCTTTTACTACCAAATAAACCTGTTGGACTATAAACCTGGTGTTATGAGACTTCTTACTGTGCTTACCCCAGTCCAACGCTGGCATCTCTGCATCATCAGTACCCAAGCACAGAAAACCATTTACAATGTCAATGAGCATGGGCCAAGGAGGGAAACCTGGAGATTTATTTCATGAGAATAGGGACAAGGGAACGGGACTTGGACCTCCTGAACAAGCCGAGCTCAGAGAGGCTGAGGGAAGATAGTAGAGAAACTAAAGTCAAAGACTGAAGGCTCAGGCAGGGGAAGGTTGCTTGGCTGAGCCAGTAAGGAGTGTAGAAGCAGCTGATCAGAAAATCTCAACCTTTCAGGTGATCTCAATCTTAGTGATAAGGTCATCCTCTTGTTCCTTGCATTTTTAAAAAACAGAGACTGAACGTTGCTGAAATGGGGCATTTGAACAGAGAAAAAGAGAGGGCAAGATTCATAATGGTTCAGTTTTGCCAGCTCGCCTCAGATCTAAGCAATCCTTCTAGAATCATATAACACGAATTGTAGTTGGTAGTCTTAAAAATGTTAGTTTAGTGAGAGGATTCACTCTTCCCCAGAGACCAAATGAAATCTTCACACCAGCATATTGCAATTGGAATCTTATTGCCATGGAAACTTCCTTCCCATGTACTTCTATACTTAAATTCTGCTGGCTGCAAAAGCAGAAACCCTACTAATGAGCACCTGAGAGATACAAAAATAAATTCTAAAAGCTCGTACCATAATGGAACATGACCAGATTCTGGGAGCAATGGTAAACCAAAACACTGCAGCAGTGTTGCAGCACAGACATCTCACACCACACACTGATAATATGCTGTTTTTATTTTGTTGGACAGTAGAAATTTTGTTCCTTACCACCTAAACATGTCAAGCATCTTCAGCCAAAATATACAATTCTTAGTTCCCATTCATGGGATGTTGAGTATCACTAGCAAGGCCCGCAATTGTTGCCCATCCCTCATTACCCTCAAGAAATGGAAGTGAGCTACCTTCTTGAACTATTGCAGACCATTAATTGGAGGAACATCCACAATGCAGTTAGGGAGGGAGTTCCAGATTTTGACCCAGTGACAGTGTAGGAATGGGGATATAATTTCCAAGTCAGGGTGGTAAGTGGCTTGGAGAAAAGCCTGCAAAGGGTGGTGCTCCCATGCATCTACTGCCCTTGTCCTTCTTGGTAGTAGGGGTCACAGGCGTGCAAAGTGCTGTTGAAGGAGCTTTTGAGAGTTGTGACAATGCATCTGGTCAATGGTATATACTCTGTTGTCATGTATGTCGGTTGTGGAGGGAGTGAATGTTGGTGGCTGGGGTGCCAATTAAGTGGGCGACTTTGTCTTGGATGATGTCAAGCTGTGTTGAATGTTGTTGGAACTGCACTCATCCTAACAAGTGGAGTATTCCTTTACATTCCTCACTTGTGCCTTATCGTCACTGGACTAGTAATCCAGAAACCCAGGGTAACGCTCTGGACTCCCCAATATGAATCCTACCAGCATACATGATGACATTTGAACTGAATAAAAAGCTGGCACTACAAGTCTGATGACAATCATGAAACCGACATCAAATGTCAAAACCCATCTGGTTCACTAATGTACTTTAGAGAAGGAAACGTACTTTAGAAAAGGAATAGAGAACCAGCACAGTGGTTAGCACTGCTGTTTCACGGCTCCAGGGTCCTAGGGTCAATTCCCAGCTTGGGTCACTGCCTGCGTGGAGTTTGCACGTTCTCCTCGTGTATGCGTGCGTTTCCTCCAGGTACTCCGGTTTCCTCCCACAGTCCAAAGATTTGCGGGTTAGGTTGATTGGCCATGCTGAGAAATTGCCTCTTAGTGTCCAAGGATGCGCAAGTTAGAGGGATTAGTGGGTATAATATGTAGGGATATGGGGGTAGGGCTTGTGTGGAATTGTGTTCGGTACAGGCTCGATAGGCCGAAGGGCCTCTTTCTACACTGTAGGGTTCTATGAAATCTGCCACCCTTACCTGATCTGGCCTACTTTTTTTTTATTAATTCATGGGACATGGATATCACTGGCTGGCCAGCATTTATTGCCCATCCCTCATTGCCCTGGAGGTGGTGATGGTGGTGAGCCGCCTTCATGAATCGCTGCAGTGCGTGTGCTGTGGGTTGACCCACAATGCTGTTAGGGAGGAGATTCCAGGATTTTGACCTAGCGACTGCAAAGGAATGGTGATATATTTCCTAGCCAGGACAGAGATTGGCTTGGAGAGGAACTTCCAGGTGGTGGTGTTCCCATGTATCTGCTGCCCTTGTCCTGGTCACAAGTTTTGAAGGTGCTATCTAAGGATCTTTGGTGAAATGCTGCAGTGCATCTTGTAGATAGTACTCACTGCTGCTATTGAGCATCGGTGGTGGAGGGAATGGATATATGTGGATATAGTACTTTGTCCTGAGTGTTGTTGGAGCTCCACCTATCCAGGCAAGTGAGGGGTCTTCCATCACACTCCTGAGTTATACATAATGAATAGGCTTTTGGGGAGTCAGGAGATGAGTTATTCACCTCATATTCCTAGCCTCTGACCTGCTCCTGTAGTCAGTGTTTATGTAGTGAGTCCAGTTGAGATTCTGGCAAATGGTAACCCCAAGGATGTTGATAGTGGGAGATTCAGAGATGGTAACACCATTGAATGTCAAGGGGCAGCGTTAGAGTGTCTCTTATTGGTGATGCTCATTGCCTGACATCTGTGTGGTGCAAATGTTACTTGCCACTTGTCAGCCCAAGCCTGGATATTGTCCAGATCTTGTTGTACTTAAACATGGACTGCTTCAGTACCGGAAAAGTCACAAATGGTGCTGAACATTGTGCAGTCATTGGCAAATATCCCCACCTCTAACCTTATGATGGAGGGAAGGTCACTGATGATGCAGCTGAAGATGGTTGGGTCTAGAACACTACGCTGAGATACTCCTGCAGAAGCGATTCCAGACCCACAGCAACATGGTTGACTCTTAAATGCCCTCTGAAATGGCAAGTCTTTCAGCTGATGGGCAATTAGAATGGATAACAAATACTGGCCCAATCAGTGCTACCCACATCCCGTGAAAAACTAAAGGAAAAAAAACTTGCCTGGGATTGCAGCCACTGTCTTTGTATAGCTCGTCCAGTTATGTTTGTGATCAACAATAATCCCTAGGATGTTGATGGTGGGATACTGAATGGTAAGATCTTTGAATATCGAGAGATAATCAGATCGTCTCTTGTTGAAGATGGTCATTGCCTGGCTTAAACATTACTTTGTCACTCATCAACCCAAGACTGAATGCTGCCCAGGTTTTACAGATTGCAGGCACAAATGGTTTCAGTATCTAAGGAGTTGCAAATAGTACTGAACACTCTACAGCCATCAGCTAACATCCCCATTTCTGACTGTAAGTTGGAGGGATGATCATTGATGAAGCCACTGAAGATGGTTGGGCTAAAGATTCTACCCCGAGGAATATCTGCAAGCCACGTCCTCGGACTGCAATGATCAACTTCCAACAACCACTACCATCTTTTGTGCTCGATAACGATTCCAGTCAGTCTAGGGATTTCTTCCCGATTTCCATGGATTTCGATTTTGTTAGCGCTCCTTGATAAAGCACAGTCATGTGCCCTATCCCAAGGCAACACCCCATTCTCAGCTCACCTCTGAAATTTTAGCTCATTTCCAAGTTTGGACCAAGGCTTTAATGAGACCAGGAACAAAGTGACCTCAGTGGAACCAAACTGAACATCAGTGAGCCATAACAATGTTGCACTTGCTACAGTGACATCAGCCATTACTTGATATCACAAAGAGGTGAACCAAATTGACTGAAGATTGGCTTCTGTGATGCTGGGGATCCCACGAGGAAGCACTTGGATCAACTCAGTTGAAGATAATTGCAAATGCATAGAGCCCCCTATCGTTGAGATTTGAAATGTTTTCCTTGCTCCAGAATCAGGATCATGGAACCCAACAGTGCAGAAAGAGGCCCTTCGGCCCATCAAGTCTGCCAGTTAACTGTTTAATAGTTCACCATTCATGGTTAGATGTCACATGACTGCAAAGATTTGCCCTGCTCATTGGTTTTTGAGATTGCTCAACTCTGTATATTGCAAGCTGTTTCTGTTGTTTAGTATGCATGTGCTGTCACTTCCCTCATTTTTAGACATGCCTAGTACTGTTCCTGGCATGCTCACCCTGCATTCGGTGGTAACAGTAGAGTTAGGAACACATTATTTTACTCTTTCATTGGATGTGGGCATTGTTTGCAAGGCCAGCATTTGTTGTTCATCCCTAAACGTGCTTGAACTGAGTGGCAGTTAAGAGTCATGCACACTTAGGCCAGCAGATTTACTTCCCCAAAGGACATTAGTAAACCAGATGGGTTTTATGACAAATCGACAATGGTTTCATCATGATGATGATTAGACTTTTAATTCCAATTTTTTTTAATTGAATTCAAAGTTCACCATCTGCCATGGTAGGATTCAAACTAAGGTTTCCAGAACATAGCCTGGATTATAAGTCCAGTGGCAACATCATACACCACCACTCCCCTAAATACGCTGAGCTGAGGTTGCAGGATTGGATTGAATATAATTCTGCTGCTTCAGGCACAGAATCGCTTATGGATTCCCAATTACTAACTACTAGATCTAATCTATATCTATTCCATTTAGCACAATGACAGTGTGACACAAAGGGGATCAAAGGGTTAGGAAGGTTTGAGGTGGTGAAGTTGCGATGTTTTTCCATCCTCAGAAACTTCCACCTTGTCATTAAATAGCTTCTCCTCAAACTCAGACTCACATGCCTCAAGTACAGATCCCAATTTATGACTGGGGGCAGGGGCGTGAAGGTAAAAGTTTGGTGCCTTTAAACTACACAGCTCTGGATTGGTTAGGCTCAACAGCCTGAATTGGCATCTATCGAGGAGAAGATAACTCTGAATTCAGAACCCCCAGCAATGGATCAACAAGCAGAGAAGACCACAAATAATGTCAATGGACTAGACAGTGATGTCTAAGGGAAATGAGAATCTTCAGCCTGCTCTACAGTTCAACTAAAAGAACTCCAAAACCAAACCTGCGTCCTTGCAACTGATGTTTGTGGCACACATGGCCCTAGCATACTATCAGCAGCCTTGGACAGGGCAGAGCCTGACGCTCTGCAGAAACTCCAACCATTTAAACATATTCAACGTACAAGTTATTCACTTAAGTCATCAACCGAAACACAAGACATCCAAGCACTGTGGCAACAGGTAGTGAGCGCTACAGGTAGTCCTGAGTCATAACTCTGCACAAACAGCCAGAGAATGATAGTCACTCTCCACAGGTCAGTGCAGATGTAGAGTTTGAGACCTCCTGTGGTGACAGAGCAGACCATTTTAGGTGCAACACTGCTCTCTTCAGTGAACCAAGGAGAAAAGGCACCCAAAAAGCAGCTTGTTTTTTTTTCCCATTTGTCATTCACCACCACCAAAAATGTAATCAATGAGACTACTGGTCAGTGCATGAAGCAATCTATCCTTATTCTGAGAATTGGACATTCCCAGGCACAGTAATAGGTGAGTTTGGGTCATTGACTACAAAATGACACGGTGAGTATGACAGTCAGGATGTTCATTAGTCTGTGAAACAGCCCTCCCAATTCTGGCACAAATTCTCAGATGTGACAACTTTGCAGTGTCAGCTGGGCAGCTTGTGCCTTTGTCATTTCCAGTGCCTAGGGTAATGGTAGGTGATCCACTGTTCAGTTTTATTCTTATTTTATTTTTCTGTAATGGTTTGACATAATTGAGTGGCTTGCTAACCATTTCAAAGGGCAGTTAAGAGTCAATTGTATTGTTCTCAGTTTAGGGGTCACAAAGGCATTGGACATTTTTAAAATTCTTTCATGGGTTGTGGGTACTGCTGGCAAAGGCAGCATTTGTTGCCCATCCTTCACAAATATAATGGTTTTCATAACAATCCAGTCATTTCATAATCATCATTACTGAGATTGACTTTTTATTCCAGGATTTATTAATTAATTAACTTTAAATTCTCCCAGCTGCCACATGCCCAGAGCATTCCAACAGGCCTCTGGATAACTAGTCGAGGAATATTACTACTATGATGCTGCTTCATTAACTCCAACCTCAAACAACTATTTTGAGAAACACTGCCAATACTCAAGAAAGTGCTTGCAAATTTGATCAATTGTTTGAAAAAAAGTGCACTTCATCTGGGCAACTTAAACACAAAGCTGTACCATTTGAACAGCTTCCAATAAGTTAGGAGCAAGAGTTAGGAGCAGATTAGAAATTTTGTTGTTAAAGATTGTAGCTGCACAACTTTATTTTTGTTACTAGGCAATAGAAACTATCCCACAAATTGTAAAGAAGCAGGACCACCAGCAGTTTGAAATTTAACAGTGCCAGCAGTTGTTCCTGTTACGGAAATATTTTGTTAAAATTAATGGCCCTTCTCTAATGTATCTTGAAGGAAACAAACTATCAGTGGAGCAAAACACGGTCACTTCCCTTCGTCTAAATTTTAGTAATCAAACTGAAAGGTTTGATAGTTTCAAAAATACAACAAGTCTTAATAAAGTGAGATGCAACTTTGAACCACAATTTTACTATTGACCTTGCTCACTTAAGAATACTAAACACTACTTTAACGCGCAAGTAGATGTTCCATAACCATGTTAACAAAGGGTGGGGGAACATGCTTTGTTGTCAGAGGAGCATCCATCTCTGCACAATATATGAAGTACAACTTGGTGAATGTCTAAATGCTACAAATGCTTCATCATCCTCAGGTCTTACCGCTCTCAGCAAATCTCAGGTCAAATATTGGCATATTCTTATGAATGGGCAATTTGAGCTGTTAATTGAAAGATTCAGAACTGTAAGCACGTTGAACATTTTCAACTGATAGAATAACAACAGGCGCTCAGTAAATTCAAACTGTCTCAGTTTTTTTTTAAGCTTATTGCCACAAATAGGCTTACATTAACACTGCAATTAAGTTACTGTGAAAATTCCCTGGTCGCTAAACTCTGTCGCCTGTTCGGGTATGCTGAGGGACAACTTAACATGGCCAATAACTTGCGCATCTTTGGGAGGCAACAGGGCCACCTGGAGGAAACCCATGCAGACATGGGGAGAACATGCAGACACCATACAAAGTGATCCAAGCTGGGAATTGAACACAGGTCCCTGACAATGCCAGGCAGCAGTGCTAACCACTGTGCCGCTCTCAAGACACATAAGCCTTCAATGGAAAATACCGTTTGGCGTTGTAAACATAAAATGCTGCTGCACAGGTCAGTTTTATCATTATTTTGTCATTTGTGCCATTATTTCAATTAATTGCTTCTCAGCCAGTGAATTTCAAATAGTGTTTGCAAGAACTTGACATTTCTGGAATTTTTACAAATGCTTTGGAAAATTCCTCAACTCAACACTGGTTGAATGCTGCAATGCTTATAGTACTGGAATTGTATCTGTATCTGTAAGGTAACATAGAAACGCAGAAAACAGAAGTAGGAGTAGGCCATTCAGCCTCCATCATTCATTTTGATCACGGCTAATCATCAAATTCAATATCCTGATCCCTCTTCTTCTCATATCCCTTGATCCCTTTAGCCCCAAAAGCTATATTTAATTTCTTCTTCAAATCAGACAACATTTTGGTCTCAACTACTTCCTGTGGTACTGAATTCCATAGATTCATCACTCTCTGGGTGAATTTTCTCCTTCTTTCAGTCCTAAAAGGTTCACCCTTTATCCTCAAACTGTGACCCCAGTTCTGGACTCCGCACCATTGGGAACATTCTTTCTGAATCTACCCTGTTAGAATTTTAATAGTTGCTATGAGAGCCCCCCTCACTCGTCTAAGCTCCCAATTAATATAAATCAACTTAGCCTCTCCTCACATGACAGATCTGCAATCACAGGAACAGCCTGGTAAACTGTTACTGCTCTCCCTCTGTAGCAAGAGCATCCTTCCTCAGATAAAGCCACCAGAACTGCACACAATACTCCAGGTGTGTCCTCACCAATACGCTGTACAATTGCTGTAAAACATCCCTATTCCTATACTCATATCCTCTTGCTATGAAGGTCAACATACCATCTGCTTTCTTTACTGCGTGTAAGTGCCTGCACACTTACTTTCAGCGGCTGATGCATGAGGACACCAAGGTCTCACTTAGTATCCATCTCTCTCAAGTTACACCCACTCAAATAATAATCTGCCTTCCTATTATTGTAAATGAAGTGGTAACTTCACATTTATCCCATTACACTGCACCTACCATGCAGATGCTCAGTCAGCCTATTCAAATCACACTGAAGCATCTCTGCATACTCCTCACAGCTCACCCTCCCACCCAACTTGGTATCATCTGCAAACTAGGAGATAATACATTTAGTTATCTCTACCAAATCATTAAAGTGAACAGTTGGGGTCCTAGCACAAATCCTGTAGTATCTCACTAGTCACTGCCTGTCCATCTGAAAAAGACTCATTTCTGCCAACACTTACCTATCTGCTAACCAGCTGTCCATCCATCTCAAGACATCTACAATCCCATGCACTTTAATCTACTGCCACCTGCGGCAGCATGGGACCACCACCATGAGAATGGTCAGACTGTTCTTCAGATAAAGAAAACTACTACCTTCATCCAGTTTTGCACAAACCAAATTAATTTGTGGTTTGCTCTTAATAATCTCTGAATTACTGTTGAATGGTTTGAAATTATGTAACAAACTTTGATGGTATGCAGGTACAGAAAGTAAATGGAATGTTGGCCATTTAGCAGACTGATGGCTGGTACATCGCACCGCCTTTTGTCCCACCGTTGGGTGGGACAGGTTTCAGCTGTCCAGATGTTGCACCTCAAAATTCCCTAAACTCCTCTTACCTTTCCTCATCCCAAACATCAAAAGGAGGATCTGTAAAAAACCATCTGTTGGTTTGGATTTTGGAAACCACCCACTTTCGGTCTCTTGGGTTTCCATTCATTTTGTCCAAATACTCTGTTTGAAATACCTTGGGACACTTAAATGATGCTACAAATGCCTGTTGCCATTTACTAAGTTGACTTGAATGCAAATCAGCAATCTGGTTTGTATTTTAAAGAATGAATCAACTAATAAACATTGAGTAAGTTCCGACATACTGATTTAATTCTCAATCACTCCTTATAACAAACAAACCAGTTTAAGGTTCTCCCAGAAGCCTTGGTCCTTGTCTGCCTCTCAGCAGATGTGTCCCAATGACCATTCATCTTTTGTCCTCTAGTTTGACATAAGTCCTGAATTTGGCTCTGACTCTATCCACGTCTGGGATTTTCAATTCTGCCAATCAAATCGACCACATATACTACCTTCCCAAATTCAATGTTTCCTGGTAACTAATCCTTTAGTTCATTTGAGCAAGGCCATCCCAATTACAATAAATTCTGACAAACATTGAAACTTTAACTTAATTTCCTTTATCTAAATGATGCAAATAGATTTGTCTGGTTTCTAAAACACTTCGCGCAGTCCCATTCTTCAGAAAATTTAGCCTCTTAAGATAAAAGTTCATCAGTGACAAACTAGAAATCCCAAAATCTGGAACTGCCATCATCCACTCCACTACCTTATTGCCTGTGCAGAAATTTTTAATGCCAATTTACGTAAATGAGGAACCTTAACAGCGATCAAATGAAATTTTCATTGTTCCAAACAGCATAAAAGTACTTCACATTTATGCTTAATTTGTGCATAGTTAAAAACAATGGCGTGCGGAATGTTGTGAAAATGCAGATGCTACCACAATGGATGAACGAACACCGCTCATTCATCCAAGATTGTTCTCTTCCTGTTGGGGAACACTTTAGCGATCATGGGGATTCGGCCTCTGATCTTTGGGTAAGCGTTTTCCAAGGCGGCCTTCACAACACACGACAGCGCAGAGTCTCTGAGCAGAGACTGATAGCCAAGTTCCGCACATGAGGACGGCCTCAACCGGGATCTTACGTTTATGTCACACTATCTGTAACCTGCATGACTTGTCTGGACTTGCAAAATCTCACAAACTGACCTGTCTGCAGATAATACACATCTGACTTGTGCTTGATGCTTTCTCCACTTACAGCGTCAGTACCTTTAAGACTTGCATTTCAATCATTGTTCTGCAAATTGGGTTTGTGCCTTTATATGCCCTGTTTGTGAAAAGATCTCCCACTCACCTGACGAAGGAGCAGCAAACGCTTCGAAGGCTAGTTGCATTTGCTACCAAATAAACCTGTAGGACTTTAACCTGGTGTTCTAAGACTTCTTAATGCGGAATGTTGCCATCATATTGCCTTTACAAACTAAGGCACTGTCAAACGCAATGGAGATGGTAAAGGATTGCAGGATTGTCTGCATCCAGTTCACCACATCTCAGATATGTCAGGAAAAATTGTTGACAGAAATAACATGATAGAATACTGAGTACTTAATTTTAAATATTCACTCTCAAACACCATTTTTTTTTAAAACAGCTTTTCAGTTTACATCTTCAAATGTCTTCTTTGCTATATGGTAAAAATTTAAAAGAAAATTTATGCAAAATATTTCTGAAGATCAACTATGCATACTAATAGTTATTTTGTACTTCAAAAATTCAGCAATTTGCAGCAGTTAATACAATTAAGCAGTATGTTTGAAATATGTGGAGTCAAATACTTGAGATATGCAAAGCAAAATATCTTACAGACAAATCTCAATCAACAATTTGCAGCTAAGGACACTAATCCCGTCACTATGTATTATTATAAGAAGCTTTTGATATCGTAGTAAGTGGGATCTGGTTGGCGACTTTTAATCTAACCAATAAGAGACTGTTACTCAACTGCTGACAAAAAGGTCACTGACAATCTTCATTATCCACAATGAAACATGGGACCTGCGAACACACTTGTGATTTAACGTACCGATTCAGGGATATCATAAGCAATTAATCATCGACAACTAATCTCAGAATTTTGTAGCAGTCTGACAGCAGCAGTGTGCAGTAAAATATGTACATCGAAGGAAATTTTAAGTAAATGGGAAAATATAAAAGAAAATCAGGAAAGGGATTTGGGAGCTTCTGAAAACAATACATTCATCTCCGATTGTCACCACATAACAAATGTTTATTATATCCCATAAAAAAAATGTAGATTGAAGGTTTTCTCTGATGCCATTTGGAGCATAGCAAGGCCACACATTGAATATTGTGAGCAGGACTGTAATCAATATTCCAGCAAAGTCGTAAAAAACTGGCAAAGGAGTATGACAATGAAGAAAAATCTATAGAATAAAGAGAATAAACTCAGAATTGACATAATATGCAGTATTTATATTAAAGATATAAAAGTTTCCAGTTGGGAGGCAATTGGTAAAATATGCCAAGATTATGCAGAACAGTGTCAGATTTACCCAAGTAAATTTACTTGCAGGTTTCTGCTGAAATCTATAATCACATTCACAACTATAAAATTTCCCACGAATCAGTGCCAAACATCATAGGTCATAATTGATTGCTGACTGGTATAGGGTAAAGGGGCTATGACAAAATCTAAACTGAAAATTGCCCAGATAATTGCTGCAGAAGAACAAAGACCAGTTTTTCAAATAACTAATTATCACAGATTTTATATACCAAGGGCAGATCAATTGTCTGAATTTGATGTTGCATCCTGACTACCTGCCCACCTAAGGACTCAAACTGAGTGAACAGTTTCAGATTGAGCGCCTCTGCCCCCTGCCAGCTTCCAGAATCAGAAGCCTGCTCCACAAGACTGCCCACCCATCATGGATCTGCTAATTTAAGAGTACTGTGTCTCCTGCAAATGATCAGATTAGATTCAGCACATACGCAGACTGGGGTCAATGGCCATTTTGCATTGTCAGGGGATGGTGTTTGAACTATTTCATGTCATTCTGCTGCTACCTGAACAGAAAACATGCTGTAACAAAAGGCCTGATTTCTATTTTTAACCCGAGTACTTGGCTGGTTGAGAAACTTACATGACAGCTAAAACGATTGTTAAAACCAAGTGATATCATCAGCTCCCTTTTCCTCGGCATGAATTGTTTTCACGGCAGTTTGCTGGCTGATTTTGGATTCTTGGCTGATGCCTTTGTATCTGCTTCTTACTTGTTCATTGACAATTCCCCATACAGAGGTCTGATGGTGCAGTGGGTAGTCCACCCCAATTTGATGACAAAGGAAGGCACATATGTTCATGATGCAGAAAAGCAAGTTGAGTATGAACTCAGAAACCCTTCCAATTTAAGCCAATATTTCTGATCAGTCATGTGATGGAAAGAAATTGGAGCCTCTCTTACGGCACAGATGAGAAAGCCCTACAGATTTTCTTATTTTGATTTAAGTGTGAAGATAAGGTGTTTCACACCAAATGTGATTGTTGTCACACTAGGAAGTTTTTAAATCAAAACAGACTTTATTTAACATTACAATTTAACTATAACAAATGAATTAGCTTAACTTTTACCACTTGAAATACTTAAACATGACAAATTACAGTTCTTAACTGCTAACCTTTCTCTATTATTTCCAATTCAAGCAATGTTCCTCTTATACTCTTCAACTCTTCTTCAAAATCAGTTAGCAACATACAGGCTTACATGCTTGGACTACCAGTCCTCGAGTCTCCAGAACACCTCTGGAGAGAGACCGAGAGAGAGGGAGAGATGGAAAGAGAGACCTATTTCTCTTAGCAGGTCCCAAACAGCAGCCCCAGAGAGAGACAAAAACCATCTCTTGCTTCTTTCAGAACCCAACAATAACTACCTACCATTCCCTGTCATCTTAGCTCCTTCCCTTAAAACACACAACTGTCTCTATCTATCAACCTAATCAAAAGCCGATTTGCAAACCCCAGGGGAAAAGCTAATAAATAAAAATGCATTAATTCAGATTTAAATAAAACAAATGCACCTCTAGTTAAATTCTTGGATTGCGAGTTGCTCATTTTGCAAACAAATTGGCACCAAGTATACCCCCCCCCCCCACAAGAAACTTGAGATGAATACATTTCTTAAAGACACAGCATCATCATACTTTTGCCATCAATGCATAAGGTTACAGGGATAGGCCAGGGGAGTAGGTCTCGATAGAGTACTTGTTCTGAGGGTCAGTGCAGACTCAATGGGCCAAATGGCCTCCTTCTGCACTGTAGGGATTCTATGGATTACTATGCACAGCTTTGAGCAAAAGCTTGCATGTAAGAGTGTATGTTACTGCAGCAACTCTGGCTCCTTTGGGGACCAGTTGGCTTTTCAACCGATGGATTAGATTGGCGCCAACTGCATGGGTTCAATATACATTCCAACTTGAGTGGATTCAGGATCTGCCTCCTTGCCTTAAAAGCAGCAGTGACTCCACAGGTCAGACCTCCCTTTGAGGACAGAATAGAACAATATTATCTATCTTTTCATTAATTATTCAAGTTTATTTATTAGTGTCACAAGTAGGCTTACATTAACATTGCAATTAAGTTACTGCGAAAATCCCCTAGTCGCCACACTCCGGCATCTGTTCGGGTACACTGAGGGAGAATTTAGCATGGCCAACACACATAACTAGCATGTCTTTTGGAATGTAGGAGGAAACCAGAGAAAGCCCACGCAGACACGGGGAGAATTACAGACTCCACACAGTCAGTGACCCAAATTGTGAATTAATCCTGGGTCCCTGGTGCTGAAAGGCAGCACTGCTAACAGACTTAATGATGTGTGTAATATTTAATGTGAGGCATCACACATAAAACAAAATACTACGCACATTAACTAACATATATTCACTAGTTTCTCACCCAAAATGCACGTCTACACTTTCCAACAAACACCACTAAATAATGATCCAGAACAAAGAAATCTGCTAAATTTGTTTCTCCCTAACCCAAAAATATAGAGACTGACTGGACTGATGTCCTCCCATGACCCAATTCAAATCTGAAACCTCCCTTTCAGATGGAGTAATGCTGCATGGGACACTGTAATCTCTCACCAGCATATTATTATGCACTTGATTAACAAAACACTTCCTATATGAACTAACAGGTAGTTTGGATTCAATTGGCACACGTTCTCAGAACATCTGTTACTAAGCCTTTGTTCGCTAAACTCCGAACTACTCAAACTAAGTTTCCTGGGAACTATTTACAGCAATGCACTAACACAATTTGCACCTCACATCTCTTGAATTTTAGATAAATTTGAGGCGGCAACCATTGACACCTTATCTTGTAGTTTCCTTTCACAAAAATGGCAACATGCAGAACATGGATTTTTTTTAGAACAATTCACAAGTTGTTTTGCTGAAATACTATTTCTCAAATTGATGTAAATGGGGACCCTTCTGTTCCTCTCCTTTTATGTAAATAGTATACAATGAAGTACTCCAGTTAATCTGACAAAACTACAATGCAAAAACGTTTCATAAATCACTTATTGCTACGCAAGTGTGCGAATTCCCCCAATTTTCGTGTAATAATTGTTTCTTTTTAAAATAATTGTTTCAATTAATTATGGTTGTTAATCCATTATAAAAGTCTACAATTGTTATTTCTCTAGATTTATCACACAAGTAAAGCATTGCATGGCAACCATCTCCCACACATTATTATCTGTAGAAAGTTCACGGGAGGCACCCTTCACCAAAGCCCGTCACTAACCACAAGTACCCTTCTGATACACTTGTAGGTTCACATTAAGAACAATCTTCATCACAATAATCGACAGCAACCAAAATAAAACAAACAGTGGCAAAAATACTAAATAGAATTTTCTCCTGCCTCAAACAGATTGTAAAGTTACAATCATCTACAAAAAGTATGATTGTGCAATTAAGACATATTGAAGGTTAAGTCTCTCAATTGACAGGACTGAATCTACCTCTGCTTTGAAAGACAGACATAAAATTGACTTGGGAACTCTCAATCCAGTTCCAAGTGGTCACTGCCATCCACAAAAAAATTGGCCAACAATTCATTTTCATTCAGAAGCCATAAGAAATTCTGTTGTACAAAATGGAAAAACTCATTCAGGAATTCAGTCAAAGTTATCTATTTGAGGGAATGCATGTTGATAATATAAAGTAAACACCGTCTCCCTTTGCCAATGGTGCGTGGGCTGCTGAGTATTTCCAGAATTTTCTGTTTCATTTAAGATATCCAGCACCTACAACATTATGTAACACAGTTGAATTTTAAACATACCCCTCACAAGAAACATGGAACGAATACATTTCTTAAAGACACAGTAAACGTTTCAATTCCAATCCCAGAACTACATTAAATGTTGCAAATTACATTTTTCTGGTTATTCAGTCAAGATTTTTTCCCCACATCCAATCATACTAATCCCTTTGTAGGGATAGCTAGCAACATCAATAAAAGCAGATGAACAACATAATTTCCTACAATTACCATCCTGATCTTTAGTGGCAACTTACAGCGTGGGGCTACACGCAGCAATCTGGGTTCTGAGTACAACCCACAAAATATTTTGATGACCGTTGCCCATGCACAGAGTTGCCACATTCTGCTCATTTCTATCTATGCTTTTTTTTTCTACCCGGTATAATTGACATAATGCGCACATAAAGCAAGGACAGATGAAATGAGATCCATGTTGATTGCAACATGTGAAAGCCATGTGCTTTTTAAGTCCAAAGTGCAAATATTTGTTTTTACCATCCAAAGTTGATGAGGGTTCTATATGAATCAAGCATTTTCTATAACTCATTATGAAATATTCAGCATGTCTTAAATGTTTTTAATCTTATTCATGAGGACACAGTTAGTGAATAAGCCCAATTTCAATGCTGTGGCCCACAGAGATCAAGGTCAGTCATTCATATGGCCTACTTATTCGCCTAGATTGCCCATCATTGCTCCAAATGAATCATCTCCATCACGAATCAGGTTGACTGGTTTTCAATATTATATCTCTTGTGTTAGATGACCATGTACATTAGAGAGTGGGACAGTGTGCATCTCGTTCCATTCTTATTTCTCTAGACATTAACATAAAATAACTTACAATGGCTTCTCTTCCTGACATTACCTCTAATGACCCCTAAAGATTTATGCTTGGCACTCTCCTTTTCCTCATCTACAAGCTACTCTGTATGCCATCACCATCTGAAAACTTGGGATTTGTTTTCACATGTATACCGTGACAACCAACTCTACAGCACATTCTGAACAGTATCCGAATTTTTTTATCCTTTAGTGGGATGTGGGTATCACTGGCTTCGCCAACATTTACTGCTCATCCCTAATTGTCCTTGAGAAGTTGGTGGTGAACTGCCTTCTTGAACCGCTGCAGTCCACATGGCATGGGAACACCAACAGCTGACAGTGCTGTTAGGGAGGCTGTTTTAAGATGTTGACCCAGTTAAGGAATAGCGATACAGTTCCAAGTCAGGATGGCGTGCAGATTAACCTCTGTGCATCTGCTGCCCCAGTTCTTCCAGGTGGCAGAAGCCACAGGTTTCAAAGGTGCTTTCCATGAGCCTTGATGAGTTGCTGCAGTTTACAGTGTAGATGGTACGCACTGCTGCTATTAGGCTGTGGTGGTGGAGGGATTGAATATTGTGGATAGGGTGCTAATCAAGAAGGTTGTGTTGTTCTGGAAGACATTAACTGTCTTGAGTACTATTGAAGCTGCACTCATCCAGGCAAGTGGAGACTATTTCATCACATTCATGATCTGTGCCTTAAAGATGGACAACAGCCTTTGGGCAATCAGATAGTGAGTTACTTGCCACAGAATTCCCAGCCTCTGACTTGCTCTTGCAGCCACAGTATTTGCATGGCTGGTCCAAATCGAGCTTTTGGTCAATGGTAACCCCCACATGTTGATTCATGGTTTCACTGTGGCACAGTGGTTAGCATTGCCACCTAATAGGGCCAGGGTGCCAGATTGAATTCTGGCCTCAGGCAACTGTCTGTATGGAGTTTGCACATTCTCCCCATGTCTGCATGAATTTCCTCCGGGTGCTCCACTTTCCTCCCACAGTCCAAGGATATGAGGGTTACATGGACTGACACTGGTAAATTGACCCTTAATGTCAGAGGGATTAGCAGGGCAAATATGTGGGGGTTAAAGAAATAGGGCCTGGGTAGGATTGTCGTCAGTGCAGGCTCGATGGGCCAAATGGCCTCATTCTGTACTGCAGGGATTCTATGATTCAGTGATGGTAATACTGTGATGGTAATGCTTGTCAAGGGCAATGATTCTCACTTATTGGAGCTGGTCATTGCCTGTAACTTGAACAATTACAACTCCATTTATCAACCCAAGCCTGCAGGTTGTTGAGGTCTTCCTGCATACGGACATGGACAACTTCAGTTTCTGGGAGTTGCAAATGATGCTGAACACTCTAATCATCATCAAACATCCCCATTTTTGACCTTATTATGGAAGGAAATATCTGAAGATGATTGGGCCAAAGGCACTACTGAGAAACTCCTGTCATGTCGTCCTTGGACTGGGATAATTGACCCCCCAATAACCACTTCCTTTGAGCTAGGTATGACTCCAATCAGTGGAGCGCTTGCCCCTGGACTCCCAGTTTTGCTGTAGTCCCTAATCTACATTGGCACCTGGTCAAAATTACTGTGGTTGCATCCTTCAAGCTTGAAATCTTCTTCAAATCCACGATGTTCTGCACTCAGCTAACGTTAGCTTCCTGAGAATCCCTGATTTACATTGCGCCATCATTAATGATCATGGCTTCAGTTGCCCAAGTCCCAAGTTCTTGAATTCCCTAAACCTTGCCACTTCTTTACCCATCTTTCCTCCTCCAGATGTTCCTTAAAACCCCCCTTTTTGACCAGGCTTTTGACAACGTTACTTTATGATACATTATCTCATGGTGCTTCCAAATGTATTACATTAAAGGGGCTTTCAAGATGCAAGTACTCATTGATTTCTTCTTTACTCAAGCAAATTTCAATTCATTTTTGAAAGGTAGTTCATTTCACTTTCCCTCCTCCACCTCCACTCCCCAAAATCTATATATTTATCAGCTGCAACACAACTGGATATGTAAAACTAGGCCTCTTATTATAGTTCTTAAAGCCTCTTTTCTTTCAGTGTGCTATTTCAGATGTCAAGGTGTTGTTTATTGGGATCTGCAACTCTTGTGTGACTTGATGTTCATGTCTTTAATATCAAATACAAACCCCAGCAACTGTGTTTACAGAATTTCCTTTGGCAAATATATATAGTGAATACTCTATTCATGCACAAAATGTTGGACAGTCTTGCAAGATATCTTGCAGTAGTGTTAATAATGAACAAAGAACAACACAACACGGAAAACAGGCCCTTCGGCCCAACGAGCCCGTGCTACCATTTTAACATTGTGAGTTCCCTCTTCCACCCATGACCTCTGTCTACGCTTATGGCACTCCACATTGGAAACCAGGTTGAGGGGAGATTAATTTAGGGACAATTTGTTACATCAATCAGCCTAAGAGCACATCTTTGGGGTGTGGGAGGAATGATGTGGGTATGCCGGCGTTGGACTGGCGTAAACACAGTAAAAAGTCTGACAACACCAGGTTTTAGTCCAACCTATTTATTTGATAATATTCTCACAAGCTTTCGAGGGGTTACCCTCTTCGTCAGGTGAATGGAGAGTTCTGGCCTCAGACAGAGCATATAAAGCACAGACAGTTTAGAGATTACTGATTAAAATGCGAATCCTTACACCTAACCTGCTGTTCAAGACCTGAAGTGGCTGACAATGTGAGTGGTAGGAGCACTGATCACAGTTTAAAGAGATGTGTATTGTCTCCAGACAGTACAGTAAGTGAGGTTTTGCAAACCCAGGCAAGTCACGGGGGTTACAGATAGTGCGACATGAACCCAAGATCCCTGTTGAGACCGTCCTCATGTGTGCGGAACTTGGCTATCAGTCTCTGCTCAGCGACTCTGCGCTGTCGTGTGTCGTGACCATGCAGACGCTACGACAACGGATGAATGAACATCGCTCGACAGTCACCAGGCAAGACTGTTCCCTTCCTGTTGGTGAACACTTCAGTGGTCACGGGCATTCAGCCTCTGACCTTCGGGTAAGCATTCTCCAAGGCGGCCTTCACGACACACGACAGCGCAGAGTCGCTGAGCAGAGACTGATAGCCAAGTTCCGCACACATGAGGACGGTCTCAACAGGGATCTTGGGTTCATGTCGCACTATCTGTAACCCCCGTGACTTGCCTGGGTTTGCAAAACCTCACTTACTGTACTGTCTGGAGACAATACACATCTCTTTAAACTGTGATCAGTGCTCCTACCACTCACATTGTCAGCCACTTCAGGTCTTGAACAGCAGGTTAGGTGTAAGGATTCGCATTTTAATCAGTAATCTCTAAACTGTCTGTGCTTTATATGCTCTGTCTGAGGCCAGAACTCTCCATTCACCTGACGAAGAGGGTAACCCCTCGAAAGCTTGTGAGAATATTATCAAATAAATAGGTTGGACTAAAACCTGGTGTTGTCAGACTTTTTACTGTGTGGGAGGAAACCAGAGCACCCGGAGAAAACCCACGCAAGCACGGGGAGAATGCGCAAACTCCCACAGATACTGGCCCAAATCCATGTATCTGCACAGCAAATAGTGATAGCCACTGAGCTGTCGTGTTGCCCATCAGCTGGTCCAGTTTAAGTGTACGACTAAGGTGAAACTGAAAACACAACTCCTTAATTGCCAGCTCAGCTTCTTTGAACAATTAGGGAGATTCGACACAATGAAAACACCACACGCTCCTGTGCAGTCATGAGACATCGAAAGGATTGCACAATAGCATCCTCTTAATCTTTTTGTTTCCATGCAAAGCAACTTGCGCCGACTCAATGCTTCCTCACAGCTGCACTGTTGAGATCAAATTCTCAACATATGGCAGGCCCACATTTTGTAGCTAAACTTACTAAATCTCTTAAACATAAAAGTGTGACATTTCATGCAATTCTAAATCAACATTTCAAGTTCATCAAAAGCAGTTTTATTGAAGATTTGTTGAAGGCAGTTCACTTCAATCCTAAATATCATCGATTTGTAACTTACCAGGAACAAATTCCTGATGTTGGTACCCCTTTAACAAACATGAAAAAGGATCAGGATGGAATTTGTCTTGTCTTGCATCTTATAAAATAAAATCAAACTAAACAAATTCACCCGATCACACAATGATGTATGCAGTTAATATAGGTAGAGAGGTGAAATATCTCTACAAGGTCAACACAAATTTACTAACAGAAGTTTTAAAAAAGTAAATAAAATATTTTTAAAACTGTTTTGCAAGCAATCACATTACAGTAATGAAAACATAGCTAACAACAGAGTGGGCAAGTTTTCATTACGACCCACGTTATGATAACTACAAAATATTGAGCTAATAGTTGCTGCTAACTAATTCGCAGAAATACTTGTAACATGTTCCGGAATTAAAGAATCTTCTCAATAGGTAAGTTAGCAGTGCTTGCCAAACATTTTGGGCAATGAGTCAATCAGTCCAGGTTTAAGTTTGGTCCTTCAACTAAACCAGTTATCCAATGCCCTGAATATCACATTTGTGTCACTAAAAAACATCAAGTTCAAAAGTCCATAATGATGCACATATCTGTAATAGATGTCTTTAAAAAAATGCAATTTTTGTGTATTTCTTTTTGTGAATGAGATTAGAGTTTAAAGAAAAGGAGTAGCTAGTATTAAAACGATGTAAATGCTCAGAATCATCACAAATACATTAGGAACATCAACAGTCCAAGTGACCATCCAAGCACAAACTGTAGCTCAGAATTTAATTTTTAGTGAAAGTTACTTAGTTAATTAGCCATTGACTCCCCAGCTAGAGGGGACATTCTCCCACTATCTATCCTGTCAGGTCTTCTTTGAATCTTGTATTTCAATCATATCTCCTTTCATTCTTCTAAACTCCAGAAGTTGTAGGCTCATTCTCAATTTCTCATCCTCAAAGAACAATCTATTCATCCTAAAATTCAATCTGATGAACCATTGGGGCATCCCCTCCAACCCTAGTATATCCTTCTTGGGGTACAGAGACCATTTATTTGGTGGTCTCCCCAAGCCTTGTGCAAGGGCAGCAATATTTCCTTACTGCCCCCTTACAATGAAGGCCTACAATTATTTGCATTCCCTTGTTCCATTTGCCTTCTTGATTGTCCTTGTACAAGAAATATGTAGATATGGCTGACATCAAAATCTCTCTGAATATTAATTTTTAATAGCTTCTCACCATCACAATTTTGCATTTTAAAAACAGATGTCTCAACGAGCGATATATGCAATTGCTACTGTAGCTCGCTGGTCATAGATGCCACTGGGTTGCAGTGTGCCTAACTTTGACTAAACATTGCTAGCAAAGCCCCACCCCATAACACTGATAGGATTCATACGAACATACATGTGGGCCATTTAGTCCCTAGAGCCTGCTCCGCAAAATAAGATGGCCATGGCTGATCTGATAGTAACCTCAAACGTGCATCATGTTTTGCCGGTTAAAATTGAATTCAGCTATTTTAATTGAAAATTATTGGTCAGATTTATTGATGTTTTGACAAATTGATAATGATATTGTGCTACAGTTTTAAAGGCATGGAAATGAAGAACGCAAAAAAATGGAAAGAAAGGCTGTGAATTGAGAACTTGAAGTAAATAACAGTGGACAAAAACCCACAGATGCCATTTTTTTCTATGGACTGAATACGTTAATGGGTTCTGGTCCTGTTATTTTATTTCAAGCTGTTGCTGCCCTTTCACCAACTGTATTTAACACTGGAATAAAAGAAACAAAACTGTCATATCCATACAGAAAATTGATTGCTCATTTCCTATGCCAAAATATAGAAATATCTCAATTTTAAAAAGTGGGAATACTTGTGAAAAGTCTGGTTAAATTTATTTACAGTAGTATCATTTGTGGTCAGCTTTCCTTGTGGAATAAAATTACACCAAACTGAGTTAAGTATATGCAACATGCTGTAATTACAAGATTTATCATGGTTTAAAACAACTGTTCGTACCACTTCAGCAGATGACTCTTCATCTGTTCACAAGATTCCTGTGAGTAAGTTTAAAAAGATACTCTGGGCCTTAGAATGTGAATGGGTTATCAACAGTTTGCTGGAATTCTTCATTTCCTTTTCAAAATTTGGGCAAAAAGTGAATAGTTTCTGTCATATTTAAATGGCCAGGGCTACTTCTGAAATGTTTCCAGAATAACATGGGAATCCAGGATGTGAGTGATGGGAGGCTATTCAACTGCAGTATTGGAAGAAAGGGATGTCTCACAGCTCTGTTGTCAGACATCCACACACCGCGCTTGTTGCTTGGGGGAATTTATACTTGCGACTTTGAGCTTCTTTCAAACACTTAAATGCTGGAATTACGTGTAGAAATAAGTTGCCTCTTGTCAAAAATTTGAAGCATTGCTTGGTGTAGTAGTCGCAGAAGTTCTGTTCTGTTCTTTAATCTGCAGCAATGGCTAATGAGATGTTTTGTTAATTGAATTAATTTTCTTTTTTCCTCTCATCATGACTCAACCTGGTTGAGTTCAGCAACCCAGCAATTAAAGCTGGAACATTCTTGATCTGCCTGTCTTGACATATTACTGGATGAAGATGGCAGTGAGTGATCAGGGAACCCAAATTAATTTTTTCCTTAAATATAAACATCTGAACACATAAGGATCTTATTCAAGTTTGCAAGAGCAGGTTTATCAAAAGTGATTTTTTGAAGAGTTTGCGAAGATGGCTGTTTTGAAAAGGTGGGTGACAATACCTGAGGAAGGGAACAGGTCTCATGGACAGATGAGAGCGCGAGATGAGAGGAATTAGAGAGAGACATGACTTCATTGTTCAGGTAGGGAGTATCTTAATGGAGAAAAGATGATAAATAAATGACTTCAACTTTCAAGAGCTCATGAACCTTGCTGAAGGCGAGGGTGGAGAGGCAGAAGAGAAGGGTCTAAAGTGGAGTAAAGAAGCCAAGGATTATTTTTTGTTTTCCGAAGGGTGGGATAGAGCATGATGGTTCCGATGGAGACAAATGGCAAAAAAGATAGTGCAAGAGTGGTTGATCAGATTAACATCGAACTGCGTAAGTATTGTGGTAAATGGAGGGCCAAAAGCTCGGCAGTTTGGCGAGTAGAAAATGAAAAATGAGAATTTTAAACAAGTGGGATGTTTAGAATGGAAGTTGCCTTGTGACTGATTATCAGGCTATAGTGCAGGGTACAACACAGATAATAAAAGGGGAAGGAAGATCTGGAAATTTGGAGTGGGATTGCTTGATCTTGGGTTCAGACATAGCTCAGCACAACATCGAGGGCCGAAGGGCCTGTACTGTTCTATGTTCTATAAATAGAAAGATAGAGGTTGAAGCAACAGGAAAGAATATTGATGTTGCTAAAGAGAAGCTCAGTGAAGCAGAGTCTAATAGTAATAGTACATAGAGAGTAAGGTTTATGCAGGGATACAGTAAAGAAGTAACAGTCCTTTCACCAGGTTGCATGGAATATGTAAAGGTAAATAGCACAAAGAATTAAATGGTTTAGATTTAATCATTGTTACAGAATTATGGTTACAAGGTAACCAAAGTTGGGTAATAAATATTCTGGGGTACACAACGTTTTGAAAGGACAGGCAATATGAAGAGGAGGAGAGATAGTCCTGACAATAAAGAATGATATAGGGCATCAGTGAGAAAGAACTACAAATCAGTAAACAGAATCAGAATGAGCGGAGATTTGGATTAGTAAGGGTCAGAAAACGGTGATGGGACTAGTTAATAAGTTCCGCGACGGTACTTTTCCATTGGAAAGAGAACTAAATAAGAAATCATTGGAGACTGTAACAAAAACAAGGCACAGTTGTGGATGAATTTACTATTCATATAGGTTGCACCAATCAAGTTGACAAAAAAGTCTGAAGAGTTTGTAGAATGTTTCTGTGACAATTTCTTGGGGCAATACATTGCGGAATAAAACTATTTTAGATCCTAATATTGCGCAATGAGGGAGGGTTAATTTGTATGTCCTAGTAAGGGATCTACTGAGAAATAGTGATCATAATGCATTGAATTCACATTTATTTTAAAAACTACATGTTCCAATCACAAACAAGAATCATAAACTTAAAGTCAATTCCTTAGGTATAGATGAAGAGCCCACAAAGGTTAAAGGATATAACAAATAAAGGATATAATAAATAAGCGGTGGGAAACATTTAAGGAAACAGTTCAAAATGTTCAACAAAAATTCATTCAATTGGAAACAAAAACCAGAGAGAAACATCCATCTGCAGCTAGCTAACGAGGTTAAGTATATTAAATGGTGAGACTTATAATGTTGCAAAGAATAGTTGTAGAAGTATTAATCTTTGAGGGTGTTTTACAAACTAGCAAAAGGCCATCAAAATGTTGATTACAAAGAAAAAAATTAGAAGATAATTGTAAACTAGTCAGGAATATTTTAAAAGCATTTACAAGATTATAAAAAGGCAGCCCTTAGAAACTGAAACAGGGAAAATTAGCATGTGGAAAAGGCATTGGCAGAGACATTGAACACATCTGTTTTCACAGCTGAAGACACAAATTACACACCAGATATAAAGGGTAATCCAGAGGCTAATTAAAATGAGGAACTTAGGTCACTATATTCATATCCCCTGCAAGCAGAAAGAGCATGTTCAGGCATTGTGCTTTTTTCGAACTAAACAAAGCATGGGGACAATAATTCCATGATGCGTTCTCCGTGGCATTGTCTCGACCAATCAATGGGAACGTCAACTGATTAGTACTCTTTCCTGTGCATTATTAATTGTTGCTACTTGAGAATTTTGGCATTCTTGCATCTGTCCTGATGAATGCAAAATGAGAAGCATTAACATCATGTCTCTTTTTTTTCAGTAATTTTGTGCAACAATTAAGGTAACTAATAGCAGAGAGAAAGTACTGGAGAAATTTAAATCCAGCACAAGACCAGGAGCTAACAGGTTATGCCCAGAGGCCACTGAAGAGATGTGCTGGCAATAATTTTCCAAAATTCCTTAGATTCTAGAATGATCCTGATAGACAGGGGAATTAAGGGTTATGGGGAGAAAGTGGGAAAGCGGAACTGATCCACTTCAGATCAGCCATTACTGAATGGCGGGGCAGGCTCGAAGGGCTAGATGGCCTACTCCTGCTCCTATTTCTGATGTACTTATGTTCTTATCCCAGTAGATTGGAAATAACAAATGCAACTGCTATTCAAGCACAGAGATAGAGAGAAAACGGGCATCTATTTTTCAGTTCATCCTGATCCGTCATCAGGAATGTGCTGAGATCTATTATTGAAGAATTCTGAACAATGTACTCAAAATGTATGGGTTTATGGAAGGTAAGTTCTGTTCAACAAATTTATTAAGAGTTTTTTGAGCAAGTAACCAGTAGCCATTTTCTACTGAAGTGCAACTTATTCACTCAAGAGCATTGTAAATCTTTGTAATTTTCTACTGCAGTGGGCTATGAATTCAAGACTGAAATGGATTGGTTTTTGAATACTAAGGAATAAAGGGATACAGGAATTGGGTAGCAAAGTGAAGTTAAGGTCAAGGATCAGCCACGCTCTCAGTAAACGACAGAGTAAGCATGAAGGGCCATATTGCCTGCATCTGATCCCATTTCTTTTGTTAAAGGTAATAGCATGGATAATATTTTTGCAATCATTGCAAAAAAAAGTGAATTTACTTCTGCTTTGTAATAGAACTTGTGCCAAAATAGGCTATAGCGTTCATCATCTTAAGCTCTACATTTCAAAGTAATTCACCATGTGATGTACGTCAAGACATTTCTGAGGCAACTCAGAAAGTTCCATATAAATTCAAGGTATTTCTACATCTTGGTATCAATATAAGAAATGCCCCTAGCGACAGAGTTTGTTCTTTTTCCTGTTGCACACAAGCAAAGTAGATCAGTTCAGCTATATTGTGCTCATTTTTCATCAGCCTGTACAGAGCTTCCTCACCCACTGGGGAAGGTACAAGAGCTGAAACTGAATTATGACCTAATAATTTTAAAATACTGCTTGCACAATTTTGTACAAATGCGGTACCTTTTCTGCACTGTTTCAGTTCTGTGGATCAGCATAACATAAATACGGTAGTTTCCAAAGAACAAAGAGTTTCAGAAAAAATAAAATTGCTGACTGAAGCAGTGTTGCAGTACAAACATGCTGCAACATTACCATCCACACTGTTCAACAACGAACAACTGCACTCCGCAAATGACTTTTTGGTCATCTCAACAGCACAATACCACAGTATTCCATGAACTACATAGTCGATCCACATCTACATAAATCTCCAATTCTCTTTACAACCAGTAAACCATCCAGCCATTCAAGTTAGTTTACAACATTAACTGCCAATGACGGGAGTTCTAAAATTCTAGAGAGCAGCTATTATGTGGCAAGTGGAAAAATTTCTTGCAATTTCTAATATGATTTGACGTTTGTTTATTTTGTAAGATGTCCTCAGTTTCTGTACAAGCTACCTGTTCAGAGCAACATTATTCACCACTCAAAAAATATCTTGGCAGCTGGAGGAAGAAAATAATAGTGAACCTTATATAGCCTCTCTCTTGAAGACTATGGACGTTACCAATTGGTGGGAAGATGGGAGAATCAGAGTCAGTGGATAAGGTAAACTATTTTGCATTAGTTTGTGGAAATTTGAGCCAGGCAAAAACATTAGATTTTCAGAGAAGAGAGAGATTAAATGCATGAACTTCTAATGGCTACTCCCTGTGAATCAGAGGATATGAGGTGTTTTCCCTTGTAGTGTATCAGAGTTACTGATATACATTAAGTCACATACCCATTATAAATGAGAACAATGGTTGATACTTACCTTCTTCCTCCCTAGCCATGTGATATCGTAGATAACTACAGCAACTGCACTACCACTTTGGTTCCAACAAAAAAAAAACTTAGGACCGACCAACTTTGACATTTATGGCTTAATCCCACGACTTTAACAGCATCATTACATCTTCAATCATTGGGAAGCCTTACCCAATCCCAGTCCTCAAATCCAACTGTAAAACTGGAATTAATCCTTAAACCTGGAAGTTGAGTCGTAATACGACAAACTAGAAAATGTCAGATGTAGAAAGAAAATTTTTCACAAAAAACTACTATGAACAAATTCCAGATTCAAGCCAAATGGGTTGAAAGATCTTCAACATTTGTTAAGGCCTGATCTCACAAAGGGGGGAAAAATGCACCAAATGTCTAGGGCACGCAAGCCACATTTAAAATGTGCTCCCTGTCCCCACCCAACAGTACTATGGAAGCACCAAGAACTTACTCAGGCTCAAGAGTTTCTGAACAATCGGCACCATTCCTGCAAATCACTCAACTGAACATTATTCATATGAAGCCGAATAGAAAGTACCAGTGGATTATTCAATACGGATGAAGTTGCAGGAGTTACTGAGCACAGTTGGAAATCTGGCTGATTCGTGTGATACTTGTCCAAAGATGCTGCAGTGAACCACAGAAAAGTAGGGACCTTCTTGATTCTATGATTCAGTTTTCTTTCGAACAATACCATGAAGCCAGACACATTAGTTATTGTTCTTGGGTTACAGCACAGTCACAAGAGACACCCCAATGTATCAGGCAATAGGGTGACAAACTTCCAATGCCCCAAATGCAAACATAAATAGGTACCTCTGACACTGTATGCTGCTTCCTGGATTAGCTGCAAATACTCTTAGCTTTAAGCTCAACATTTTTAAAAATATTTTCCATCTCCAAAGGCAAATCTCTTTCTGACATTGAGAAAGGTCTACAGCCTGAAGCAGAAGTAATGTTTTAAATAACTGCCAATCATGCACAAACGTTGTGATGCTACTCTTGATTTGCAAATGGGATGGTATCCTGAGAACCAGTGTTCGCCACAAAAATTCGAAGCAAAATCGTTAGACGGAGAAAAAAAACAAAAACACACAAGCATTACCGAAATCTATTCTTAAGAATTCCACAAACACAAGGTAATACCACACGAATGCGGAAATTATATTGCACTTATTCCCATCTCGGTTTGCTGATTTGGGTGACCTGTGCACAATTTTGGACATGATCTTTGTTTTATCAATGTTCAGCTTCAAACTGCAAGTTAATTTTTGTTTTGTTCTCAGGTCGTCACATTACAGACAAGGCAAAAGAACTTTGCCCATTTTTGGCAACAGAAATGGAGCTGGGCTTTTTCTTGAATGCTGCAATGCACGTGATGTAAACGCTCCTAAAATGGCATGAAGTAGGAAATTCCAAGATTCTGGTCCAGTGTTAACAAAAAAATTGCAAGACATGTTCAAATAAGGATGACATGTCATTTGGCAAGGAATTAAGGTGAAGGGTATTTCCATTATCTTTCTGCTCTTCCCTTACTGGTTGAGGTTGTTAGAATGCTTTTTTCCCCAAATAAGAGCTGTCTCAGTAGATCATGGAATCATACATACTTCAAAACAGGGCATCGCTCAAAGAGTAGCGCACCAAGCAAATGGTCTACTCTTTCCTAAACAGCATGAATTTCTTAAGTGCTGTTGCAGTGTTGTTTATGTTCCTAACAAGCCTTGTAAACAATTAAAACATTGAGAGACCAAGAAGCAATCAATTGGATTGAGCTACCCTTGCAGTCCCAACGTCTAGGAGGCTGCGCCAGTTCAGCTTCAGGTCAATGGCAAACCCAAGGATGTGGTCGGGGCAATGAACAATAGTGGGCTTTCTCTGGTTCAGCAACTGTCACTGTTTTATATTTATGTGGCACAAATGCTGCCTACGTCTTTCTGATCAAACCTGCACATCACCAGCTCCTACTATACAACATTAGCCATAGGTCAACCTATGTTAAGGTACCCAATTTTCAAATCAGAAGGTTCATGTCCCACCCAAAGCATCAAATCCAGGCATGAAAACAGAAGACCTGCCTATTCTCTGTAACCCTGCACACTGATCATTACCAATTCACCTAATCTGTACATCTTTGGACTGTGGGAGGAAACCAAGCACCCACACAGACACAGGGAGAATGTGCAAACTCCATTTAGTCACCCAAGGCTGAAATTGAACCTGGTCCCTGACACTATTAGGCAACTGTGCTGCACCACCATGCCACCCCTACATAAATCTAAAACTTTTCCTTTCCACTTTTGACTGGTATAGCCTGCATATTGAAGACATTGTAAATTAAGCAGAATAAATCTACAAACAATCTCGCTCATGATCTTAAGAAGTAGGGATGCCACTGGTCAAGTAATTCAAAAAAGCTAAGACTTCAAAGGAATTCTTGACTGCCCTGAGGCAATACTGATTGGTCTCCACCTGTCACAACCATCTACCTTTACTAGCCCCTCAAAAGTTCTCATCTGATTCCCATTCAGCTATATCTCCTTTATGCCAAGCTAGGTCATTAGCTGCATTGACATCAAGGGCAGTATGTCACTGTTACATACAGCAAAGAATTAAATCATCAGTTAATCTGCAATCGTGGTATTGATTGAAAAGTAAATATTGGTCAGGATGGTGGAAGAATCTAATGGCATGGGAATCTTTATGTCCAGCTGAACAGGCAAACAGATTTAAATTTAAATCTAAATCTAAAAGACAGCATTTCCAACAATGAATTTTTCCCCTTGTGCTGCACAATTGTTAGCCTCAACAGTATGCGAAAGTCTCTCCAATGAGTTTGGCACACCAGATTGTATCTGTACACCAAAATCACACTTAAGCACCAAATCTAAAAATCTGTCAGTTCAGTTTCTATTTTCTTCATCATATGAACTTCAACTTACAAACCACTAACAGTGCTGCAAGCCACCAAGATTAAGAATCCAGCAGAATTTTTTAACCCTCCAAGGTAATGACAGTAGAACACAATGACAAAATTATTTCAAATTTGATTCACAGGAAAACAAAAAAATCATGAATCAGAGTACTGGTAACACTTACACATTTAAATTAATATCTTTTTATTGTCTGCATTTTGCATTTACTCTGAACTTTAATCTCCACAATATTCCCATTTTTTTAACCGAGTTCTAAACTAATTTTCCCTACCTGCTTTCTAGTAAATGTTTACAACAAAACAATTAACTGTTGTAATTACAAATTCAGGGAGCGATATTGAAAACATCACTACAGCTCCGAAGCAAGAGATGTAATTAAGAACTTATAATTACTCCAGTATGTTCTCAATATTATTTTTCTTTCACTAAATTCAAACTAAAATTAAAGCAATAATTTCAGCACTCATCTATAAATTAGAGATTTATACAGAGTCTCTGTCTACATTTTAAGGTTCACAAAAGATAGCATAATAAAACTATACAAAGTGTTAAGTGTCTTGGGTCCCTAAAATCTGAAAGCTGAATGGCCACTAACTGTATCAAGATGAAACGTTACTGCAAAAAAAAATACATATTGCACTGTATTTGTATACATTACAATGGCTACTACACTACAGACAGACATCATTGGTTGCAAATTGCTTTGGACGTCCTGGGACTACGAAAAATGCTAAATATTTGCAAGTTAGTTCTTTCTTTTAGAACATAGAACAGTACACCACAGTACAGGCCCTTCGGCCCTCAATGTTGTGCCGAGCTATGACCAAACCCAAGATCAAGCTATCCCATTCCCTATAATTCTACTGTGCTTTCTATGTGAAAATCAATACAATTGAAATCATGACAATAATCCTACCATATTTGTCTTTCAGCCATGTACAATTAATCCAAAGTCACTGAATTTGAATCTTTATGTGCACATTAACGTCCCTCTACTGTTTTAAATAATTAATACAAACTGTATAATTTGATTTGAGCATAAAAATGATTTTGAATGAATAGGAGCAAACTAATTGTGATAACCATACATTCAAGTCCCAGCATTGATTGAACACTTCAATTTGCCAAACATAAACAAGTTTTAATGTCTCTGACATTTGCGAAGTAAGATATCACATGCACATGGAGCTCACATAGTGGACATATAAGCTCTTTGTCCATCGTGCTCTGTGCAAGAGGCTTATCAATTAACCAACTGTAGAATGAAAACAATTTGAGGTTCCAGGTAGGAAAAGCCTATCATATTTTCCAAATCCTCAAGGGATAATAATGCATGATGGCTGGCAACCAGTACAGTCAGAATGCTCAGAAAAAAAGTTAGCATTGTTATATATTTAAAAAAGATTGAAAACTATTAAACACATTATGAGAAATATCAGTTTTGGGAAACAGCCCAGAACATCCTCACTAATTTAGAGCAACTTGCATTTATGTAGCACAATTAGTATATTAAAACTTAGCAAGACAAATCAAAAGCATGAATGTTATAGACATATTTGACACCAAACAGCATGAAGGGGAATCATGAGTGCCTGAAAGGAGGAGAAACGAACCGAAAGGTGGAGAGATTTAGAGAGGGAATTCAAGAGCTTAGGGTCTAGGCAGCTAAAAGGACAACTGCCAATACTGAAGCGATTAAAATTGGGGATGCTCAAGACACCAGAATTGGAAAGACGTAGATCTAGGAGATTAGATTCATAGGAAAGATGAGGCCAAGGAGAGCTTTGAAAACCAGACCACAAATCAATGTAGGCAAGAGATTAGTGATTGAAAAGGTCTTCGTGCAAGTCGGGAAAGAGGCAGAGTTTTGGACGAACTTGTATAGGAAAAGGAAAACCTGCCAAGTGATAACAAAATCGAGATTAACAAAATAATGGATGAAAATTTCAGGTGGTAAGCTGAGATAAGGTTCAGTCGTGCAACGTGATGGATTGGAAGTAGACAGTCTTGGGGATGGAGCAAATATATAGTGAGAAGCCATCTTGGGTCAAATACGGCACAAAGGCTTTCACTCTCAGACAGATGTCAGGGACAGGAATTGAGTTGGGAGCTACAGAGCAGATGAAATTCCCAAACATCACATCACAGAACAAAAATCTGACTACTGAAAATAATAAGCCTCTTTCATCATATTTAAGTCAAAAAGCAGCTTTGCCAGATCAACCTTGCAATCATTAGTGTGCCAATTCAAATTAATAACTTGGACATGGTGCTGCAGAAGTATGTAAACTGTCCCCATTTCACATTATGCTACCATAAGTATTAATATAGAGTATTGCCAAATAAATCACACTTCTAATACATTTCATCTCTTTTCAATCATCTACTAGTCAGTTGCACATTAACTAAGATTCTATATCAACTAAACACACATCTCAAAAATAATTGGTCTATTCAGACTAATGTCAATCAATGGATTTTCACAAGATCTACATAACTTGCGTGAAACAGAAAAAGATAAATTACATCCATCTTTCACTATTTTAGTTTTAAACAGCATAACTGATTTTATCAAGTATTCGATGTTGGTTATTCATGTCAATATGTTAAATTTTCCACTTCTAGACTCTTCGTAGGTTATCTGACTGATTCAAAGAGTTCTTACGTGATCAGCATTACATCCAGCAATATCAACTCATTTTCAAGCATAAAAACGTTTACTCACTCATAATGGTGTGTTCTTCTGCATGAGATATGGACCTGATCTGCAATTATTTATCCTGAGAGTGGAGCTCATGCCCTATATTAAAGAAAAGATGCATACAGATTATTGTGGCCCTACAATATATTTAACATTATTGTCTCTAATTTTGTATGTATTTATGGAAATACATTCTACAGGAAGCCCCATAGAAGGGGAAGCGAAGAGTAGGGTCAAGTGAGCCACGATACACACCCAGGTTTCCGGTCAGTAATAAGGCAAAACTGGAATTGTATTAGATTGATAATGACCCACATTTAAACAACTTTTCACCATTTTTGGTTTAGTTCACATGTTTAGAGTGGATGAGGTTCAGGAGAGCTACCATTGCCCATCAAACCAACATGGTTGTCGACAACTTTCTTACAATTCCTACACTGATCAGCTTGTTTTGCCTTGATGATCATAAGCTCCCTGGTTACTGATGAGCCCTGCATGCTCTCACTGTCATTTCAAGCATTAAAAAAGTAATGCATCAGCCTTTCCATCATACAACAGAAATCCTGTACAATCAAGAAACATTAGAACAGTCCATATTTTATTTCAAAGCTTAATAACAACCAGTGATCATGGGTATGACATTTGGAATTGATCACAGACACATGACAGATGCAACTTTTGTTAACTCTTTAATGAAGAATGCATGTTCGAAACCAAAATGCTATATTATTAACCCAAATACCCAAAATACGTGCTCCAAAATATCCAGATTCAACAATAACGGAGATTGGTAGGTTATCGATCAGCTAAAGTACCTCAGTTAACAATAACTAGACTGCATTTTAGTATGATTTTAAATTATACGAATTTGACAGTGGACTAATGAAATAATTTATCAAACTGATGATCCAGCAATATTAAATTTGTATTCATGAATCAAACTGTTGGTAATCTCGGCATCATGTTTTGATGCGCTGAGCTTTCGGCCCGATATCATCTCTGTCCGCAAGGCCACCTCCTGCCACACCCACAACACGCCAGCCCCACTACTGTCTCAGCTCACCTATTGGGGAGATCATCCATACCTTAGTTGCATCTATACTCAATTATTCCAATGCTGCTCTAGCCAGCTTCCCTCCATGCAGCAAATGAAAAATCTGCTGCCCTTATCCTAATTCAGATCAAGTCCCAATTTTTCTGTATGCTTGTGCATGCTCAACGATACTAATTTCTGATTTGAGTAGTATGTTGATTTCTAAATTCTCTATTTATTTGTCTCTTGCTATCACTAACTTATTTCACCTCTATAACCCACATCCCTGAATATCACTGCTTCCCCATTGGTGGCTGCACATTCAGCTGTCTTTTGGCCCCAAGAACTTCCTCTGACTCCACATCCCTCTCTTCTCTATTAAGATACTCACACTTCACTTAAATCTCCTTATGTGAAATTTTTACAATAAGCATGTGATAATCTTGGGCCATTTTTACTATATTAAAGGCATTATACACGAGCTATCTGGTAAACTGAAATACGTGCATAACAATTAATTTCTCATAGAACTTCAACAGCTTTAACTTAAGCAAAAATCAATATTAAAAACAGTATATTTTAGTAACCCAACTCCAATACCGTACACTCAGCATAAAATTGCTTTCGTTAGTGTTTTGGATTGAATAAACTAGATTATATCTTAAATTTTCTAAATGCTTAAATTCTGATGTTAGGAGACAAAATAAAACACTCCAAGCATACTTCATGAATATAGTTCTTATTTTTGTAGGTCCTTCAAACTTAACAAAATTTGTCCAAAAGATTCCAAAGCGCCACAAAATAAAGTGTCGATATACACAAGTTTTTTTTACCCTTTACCAAGATGTCTAGGAGGCAAACATCCTTCCATTTAACACCAAAACAATCTTCAGTTTCAGGCTCTGATAACAAAAATATGGTCCTCCGTTAGTTAATTCAATTGCCGGTGAAGCTATTAATAAAACTCTTGGGGGGGGGGGCGGTATTAAATTCGCAACTGACGCAGGAGCCTGTCAAGGGCTTGTGGACCATTCCTGACACAACAAGGCGTTTAAAGAGCCGTGTTTTTTTTGTTTCTTCCTGCTTTCTTGAGGGAAGTCTCACAAAGCCGGTTCCCTCCTTGGCAGGAGTGGTTCCAGTGATCAATGGCTCAGCCCAGGGCTGGGGGGCGGGAGGGGAGAGGAAAGCTGCAATGCGAGAGACAGAGGGGAAAAAATACTCCAGAGCGAAACTGTTCAACTTTGGAAGCCGGGGTGGGGGGCTTTCCAAAACAGAAAGAAGGTGGAGGAAAAATAAATGGGTGGAGGAAGCTGCGATTTGCAAAGCCACTTGTACAAGTTGACATGGGTCTTGCGAAACTGGATTATTTAGCAGGGGGAGGGGAATAAATCAGAACTTGTAATTCGAAATAGCATTTCTCTATCCAGCACAAGAAACTGCCTGCCGACAGTTGAAAGAAAAGACGTAGTGGTAGCAACAGCAGCAGCAGTAGTTTTTTTCTCCAAAATCCTCACAAGACAAACAACAAAAAAAAAATCAGGCGCAGCGCTCACTGACCAATTGTTTCTCCCTCATTGGGATGACTGCCCGCCGGTCAACCGAGCTTTGCTCCAGCTGCGGGGGGAGGGGGAGCGGATTTGATTGACGTGGCGCGTCAGCCAATCGGAAGCGTGGGCAGGACAGGGCCTCGGCCAATGGAGGACAGGGAAAGGGGCGGGACGGTAACATCAAGTTAGGTTTCCTCCCATTCCCGACGCCCCATTAGGCCGCGGCAGTTAGGCGCCGCGTACCAACATCAACACTGATTTTCCCCACCCCCTCTTTAGTCGACACTTTACTTTTTTAATTATATATTTTTTTGTAAAAGTTTATGAGTTATTTCCTACTCTCCCAACAACCGGGAAGAAAACAAACTTTTTCCTCCCTCCCCTCCAACCCAACAAAAATCATTTACCTTAATTTTTTTCCCCCTCAGTATGGGGAAAGTTCGACGGTTTAAATGGTAAATTCTGCTGGTTGTCTTTCTTTCTCTCTCTCTCTGGGTTTAAATTCTCCTCCTCCTCTCTTCACTCGCCGTCAGTGGGACTCGGTGAGCTCGAGGGTACTTTTCAAACAGGGAGAACTATGGAAACGGCCCGCTCGAGACGCGCTTCCCAACGGCTGCCGCACTGCCCACCAATCACTTCCGGGCCACTGGGCAGAGCCACTCACCTGGGACAATACACACACACCTGGACACTGGCTGTGGACTGCAGTCCCCACCCCGCCAGAGCCAGGACATCAACCCCAACTGCTCCTCAGCTCCTCCCCGTGACACTCTTATCTTGCTTACCCTAGAAGGAAAATAATGATTAGCAGCAACTTTCCCCATTCCAGTTCCTCAACATCGCACATATATATACACACACACACACACCTGGACACTGGCTCTCCACTGCAGTCCTATCCCAACAGAGCCAGGACATCAACCCCAACTGCTCAGCTACTCACCCCCCCCCCCCCCCCCCCCCATCCTGCTTACTCTAGGAAAATAATGATTAGCAGCACTTTTCACCATTCCAGTTCCTTAACATCTCTCACACACACACACACACACACACACACAAAGACCACATGTTCTCCATCATTGTCACTATCACCCTTGCTGTTTGTGGGAGCTTGCTTTGCGCAAATTGATGGCATTTCTTACATCACAACTGCGACACCACAGTGCCAGCGTGTTGGCACAGTGCAGAGACCCAGATTCGATTCCTGACTTGGGTCACCATTGTGTGGAGTTTGCACATACTCCCCATGTCTGTGTGGGTTTCCTCAGGGTGCTCTGGTTTCCTCCCACAGTCTGAAAGACATGTTGGTTAGGTGCATTGACCTGAATAGGCGCTGGCATGTGGCGACTAGGAGAATTTCACAGTAACTTCATTGTATGTTAATGTAAGCCTTATTTGTGACAAATAAATAAACTTAATTTTGAAAGGTTAGTCATGCACGAATCAATTCCAGCCTCCTGGACTTCCTAGATCCACTACAGTTTGCCTGCCGCCACAACAGGTCCAAGCAGATGCCATTTCCCTGGCCCTGCACTCAATCCTGGGACACCTAGATAACAAGGACACCTATGTCTCTCCTATTTATTGACTACAGCTCAGCCTTCAACACTATTAATCCCACAAAACTCATCTCCAAACTCTGTGGTCTGGGCCTTGGCACCTCCCTCTGTGACTGGATCCTGAACTTCCTAATTCTCAGACCACAATCAGTAAGAATAGGCAACAACACCTCCTCCACAATCATCCTCCACAATCATCCTCAACACCGGTGCCCCTCAAGGCTGTGTTCTCAGTCCCCGACTATATTCCTTACACACCGATGACTGTGCAGCCAAATTCCCCTCCAATTCGATTTTCAAGTTTGCTGATGACACCATTGTAGTGGGTTGGATCTCAAACAATGACGAGACACAGTACAGGAATGAGATAGAGAATCTGATGAACTGGTGCAGCAACAATAATCTCTCTCTCAATGTCAACAAAATGAAGGAAATTGTCATTACTTCAGGAAGCATAAAGAAGAACATGCCCCTGTCTATATAAACGGGGATGAACTAGAAAGGGTCGAGAGCTTCAAGTGTTTAGGTGTCCAGATCACGAAAAACCTGTCCTGGTTCCCCCCATGCCAACACTATAGTTAAGAAAGCCCACCAACGCCTCTACTTTCTCAGAAGACTAAGGAAATTTGGCATGTCAGCTACGACTCTCACCAACTTTTATAGATGCACCATAGAAAGCATTCTTTCTGGTTGTGTCACAGCTTGGAATGGCTCCTACTCTGCCCAAGACTGCAAGGAACTACAAAAGGTTGTGAATGTAGCCCAATCCATCACGCAAACCAGTCTCCATCCATTGACTCTATCTACATTTCCCGCTGCCTCGGCAAAGCAGCCACCATAATTAAGGATCGCATGCACCTCAGACATTCTCTCTTCCACCTTCTTCCATTCGGATAAAGATACTAAAGTCTGAGGTCACATACCAACCGACTGAAGAACAGCTTCTTCCCTGCTGCTGTCAGACTTAAGTTGATCTTTCTCTACACCCTAGCTATGACTGTAACACTACATTCTGCACTTGCTCGTTTCCTCCTCTATGAAAGATATGTTTTGCCTTTATAGCCTGTAAAGCAGTGCTAACCATTGTGCCACCATTCTCATTAAACTCACAATCTGTTTGCACACTGCAATGTTCCACAAACTGTATATGAGATGAATAACTGGTTGATCTTTTGTCAGTTAATGGAGTAATGTTTACAGTCCCTACTTTTTCTGATAGGACTTTTGAAAGACTGCCTCAGACGAAACTGCAACTGCATGCTGCAAGAAACAATATTTTTCATTGTACGTTAATATGTTAATATATGTGACAATAAATCAAATTTCATTAGCTGCAAAACGCTTTGCAATCATCGGAGGGGGGTTAGAAGTGCAATACGAATGCACAATTTCTTTTCCACGTGTTACGAAGCAACTTGGTGCAGGCTGGAAAGTTACTATGGAAAAGGTACAACAATTTGGATGGGGATTCTTTCCCCTTACTCCCCCAATCCCACCACCTTCTCCCCCCTTGCTCTTGTTCATTGCATTAATTGTTTGTTTTTAAATTCCTTCAACATACAGAGCAGGTCATGTAATAACATCCCTGCCTCTGAGCCGGAAGGTCGAGTTTCAATTGACTTGCTAGAACTTCAGGACCAAGGAAAATGTGTATTCATGATGCAGCTGGCCAAACACGGGGTGGCACAGTGGGGGGAGGGGGGGGCCAGCATGGTGACACTGTGGTTAGCACTGCTGCCTCGCAGTGCCAGGGACCCTGGTTCAATTCACTGCTTGGGTCACTGTGTGGAGTTTGCATATTCTTCCTGTGATCACGTGAGTTTCCTCCAGGTGCTCTGGTTTCCTCCCACAGTCTGAGGGAAGTGCTGGTTAGGTGCAGTAACCCAAAAAGGCACTGGAGTGTAGCGACTAGGGGAATTTCACAGTAACTTCATTGCCTTGTTAATGTAAGCCTTACTTGTAACTAATAATTAAACTTTTAAAACAAATTGAATATCAACTTGTAAATCTTTCCAACGTGTGCTAATGGCAGGCAGCTCAGGTAACTCAGTTGCTTGGAGAGAACAGATTGGTGCCAATGTGGAACAGATTGGTGCCAACAGCACAGATTTCGATTCCTGTACCAAGTGGGTGGATTTGGGACCTGCCTGTTTTTCCTACTCGTGGCACAGATTGCAACACTAAGTGTCAAACATGTATTCGGGCAGGGAACTCGAAGAAATATTGCATTTACATGGTATCTTTAGAGTAGTACAACATGCTCACAGGGAATAAAGTTTATTTATTTTATTCGTGTCACAAGTAGACTTACATTAACACTGCAATGAAGTTACTGTGATAATCCCCTAGTCGCCATACTCCAGCACCTGTTCAGGTACACTGAGGGAGAAATTAGCATGGCCAATGCATCTAACCAGCATATCTTTCAGATGGTGGGAGAAAACAGGAGCGTCCAAAGGAAACCCACGGAGACACAGGGAGAACGTGCAGACTCCGCACAGACAGTGACCCAAGCCAGGAATCGAATTTGGCTCCATGGCATGTGAGGTAGCAGTGCTAACCACTGTGCCATCGTACTCATTAAACTCACAATCTGTTTGCACACTGCAATGTTCCACAAACTGTAAATGAGATGAATAACTGGGTGACCTTTTGTTGATTAAAGGAGTAATGTTTACAGTCCCTACTTTTTCTGATAGGACTTTTGAAAGACTGCCTCAGACGATACTGCAACCTAATCACATGCTTCAGATTCTATGGTGAACTTGCGCCTGATTCAGAAACAAGCATGCTTCTATGGGGTCAAACTAACATGTCTCTGTTCAATTGTGCAGCTGACTCATATCATTTCTAAGTCTGTGGCACATAGTTCAGCCGTCAAAGTAAGTCCAAGCGACAAATATTTGTAATAATTAATAAGATTCAAATTGTCTCTGACAAAAAAAGTACATTTTCTGAGTCATTGTAAATGCGAGTGAATGCTAAATCAACATTAGTGCCATGTTTTTACAAGTTAATGGTCAGGCTTGACTTGTTTATACTTGGTGAATTGTAAATGATTCATGGTTTATGAAACAAAAATACTGATATCTTAGTTCCCCTTTTTCTCATGCCGTCTCTCAGAATCAAGGATGACTCACTTCCATTTTGGTGGATTCTGAGATTGTTGGTTAATCCAATGTATCATCTGCAGATTCTGGCTCATGGCAGCAAGTGATTAGCTCTGCTGCCTCAAAACACCAGGTACCCGGGTTCAATTCCATCCTCAGGTGACTATCTATGTGGAATTAACACATTGTCTCTGTGTCTGTGTGGTTTCCTCCCACACTCCAAAGATATGCGGCTTAGGTTGATTGGTCATTCTAAATTGAGCCTTAGTGCCAGAGACATTAGCAGGGTAAATACATGGAGTTACAGGGATAGGACCCAAGTGGGATTGTTGTCAGTGCAAGCTCGATGGGCTGAATGGCCTCCTTCTGCACTGTAGGGACTCTCAGATGTGGCGCAAGTGGTGCTTAAAGTTAGGCATCCCTAAACACCTTGGCTTTGCATCAGCATGTTCTTGATAACATCTCTCGATTTGTTTGGTGCTTTCCCCATAAGCCTTCTCAATTTGGTCAGTCACAAACCTGTGTCAGATTATAACTTTTGTGACTGAAGATACTAGCGATTAACTAGAGATTGGGGCTGTAAGAAGGATTGGATATGTTGCTCTTTTACTTCTGATACTGGATCACATTTTATTTTCCTTGCCAGGAAATGTATAGTTTTTCTCAATGTTTCGCATTGTTCTTATTTTCATTCAGGTGAATATTTGAAGCTAAATGGCTGATGATAAAAAATCTAGACTTGGAACAGTATCTTACTGATAATTTATACAAACAGTGCAATCCTAATTTATTCCCAGTGAGCAACTAAATTTTTCCAATGAGAGTGAGGTGAGATCAAGTGAGAAGTAAATACATTTTGGCCTGGCATGTTCAATACTTACTTCTTATGTTGTCTTTAAGGATAAGTCTTGCATTTATGTTCAGTTTTTCATCAACATCAGTATCTCGAAACAAATTTATCTTCTGCCAGGCTTAGTTTCATACCTTTATGTCTGCAAATTATAATATTCACATATAGATATATTACATTTATTAAGTTTAAGTTTATTTTATTACTGTCACAAGTAGGCATACTTTAACACTGCAATGAAGTTACTGTGAAAATCCCCCAGTCATCACACTCAGGTGCCTGTTCGGGTACACTGAGGGAGAATTTAGCATGGCCAATGCACCGAACCAGCACATATTTCAGACCATGGGAGAAAACTGGAGCGCCCAGATGAAACCCACGCAGACACAGGAGGAACATACAGACTCCACACAGAAATGACCCATGTTGGGAATCGAATTGGGGGCCCCTTCCAAGGGGTGGCACGGTGGCACAGTGGTTAACACTCCTGCCTCGCAGTGCTAGAGACCTGGGTTCAATTCCGACTTGAGTGGTGGCCTGTGGAGAGTCTGCATGTTCTCCCTGTGTCTGCATGGGTTTCGTCCCACAGTCCAAAGATATACGGATAAAGTTGATTGGCCATACTACCATTGCATGTTAGTCATGGAGATTAGCAAGGTAAATACGGGGTTAGAGCCTGGGTGAGAATGTTGTTGGTGCAGGTTTGATTGGCCAAACGGCCTCCTTCTGCACTGTAGGGATTCTATGATTCGAGTGCTGTGAGACAGCAATGCTAACCACTGTATCACCACTATGGTTAGGCTAAAATATTTCCTCATTACTTCCATCAAACAGTTCAGCAGAAAATCTGGAATTTGTCAAAGAGACCTCTGAGCAATCCATTGGTGATTTATTATAAGACAATTATAATGCTTGTTTGCACCTCTATGGTTTAAGTAAGAGTACCTAATAATGTTGCATCAAACCATATTGACCAGATAGGTTTCATGTTTGATTCCTTTTGCTGATATCAGCTAGGGTAATGTTGTGAAGCTACAAAGAGCCACATAGTACATATTACTATATTGGTACAGTAAAACAAAGGGAAATAAGTTCTAACATTTCAGGAATAAAGTTTAATTTCTCTATAAAATTCACACTTACAATTTCTTTCTATACAAACGAAGTACATGGAGTTCCAAATTAATCACGGTTAAATTAGGAAAAACATAAAATGATCATTTATAAAAATATAAACCATTGCTATAAAAAGTACACTTGTGTGCCAGAAATGATCCAATGAGGAGCAAAGATCGATGCTTGCACTTTGAAGATGATTTTTTTCAAACATCTGCGCAGATATTCATTTTTTAGTCTTGTTGAAAACCATGCCAATGACTGTATTTCCTTTCCAATAGTTTAGCGGTTTTGTACATAATTTCTTGGCCTTTTCTTTTGCTGTTCATGGGCTGCACATGATCAAAAAGCTGGCAGACTCTCCCATTTCTGGTTATGATTTCTAAATGGAAACTCTGCATGACAGACTGATTTGAAACAGGAAGCTTGCTGTGCTAATCCAATGTGAGATCAAGTGTTAAGATATGGATTTGCACCTACATTGACTTTTTGGTATGTGCCAAGCCAGTGTGAGGGTGAAGGTTGTTAGAGGGTGTATTTGAAGAGAGAAGGAGAAAAGAAACAAGATTACGGCTTCCTAGCAGTCAGTTCAAGAGGTGCTTTTACACTTGGCAGAGTCCTAGGAACTGATGGCCCATGTGGGCTGCTCTGTTGGTGAATACTGCAATAGAGCTGTCAGACCTCAAGTTGAACTTGGCGTGGTTGATCCTGTAAAGTCCTCCTTACTTTCACGTGGAGGCTGACACCCAGCTTAAAGTGAGCTTTCCTACAAACCAATCAAGCAGTAGTTTGTATAGTAATATTCAAAAAATAATGTCTATCAGTCATCATTCCAGGATTGTGCATCACTAGCCTGAGTAAGTCCTGGCAGGATAGATCTACCAGAAGTGAGGCCACAATGATGTACAGTTGGACACAAGTATCACTGAAAGTCTTTAATCTTGATTCTGAGCCCCATGAGGTCTCATGACTCCAAGTCAAACAAGATTGAGGAAACCTCCTGACAATTGTCACTTTTTGTGGTCCCAACTGATCCATTTATACTTCTCCACATTGGGCATCACAGAGGAAACATGTTGGAAGCAAGGAATGAGAAAGTACTGCAAGAGGAAGACTTCAACGATTGTTAGCAAAAATGGCTGAATTGTACCAAATTCTGAAGGACATCATTTCAGCAGTTGCAGTATTTTGTTTTCTGTTCAGGAAATAGTTCATCATATTCATGTCATAGTAGCTTCCCACAAAGGCAGAATTGTTGTATTGAGCAGACATGTATCAGCCTAACAACAGTAGGAGGGAAAATGCTAGAGCCTATTACAAGGATGTGATGACAGGACACTTAGGAAATATCAACGGGATTGAATTAGACGAAATCAGCATGAATTTATGAAATTAAATCACGTTTGACAAGCCTATGGGGGTTTATTTTGAACATGCAATGAGTACAATAGACAAGGGACAACCAGTGAATGTGACATTTTGGATTTTCAGGAAACCTTTGATCAAGTCCCACAAGAGGTTAATGTGCAACATTAAAGTGCATGGAATTGGATTTAATATATTGACATGGATTAAGAACTGGTTAGCAGACAGGAAATAGTTGGAATAAATTTTACAAAGTGGCATGCAGAGACCAGAGGGATACCACAAAGATCAGTGTTTGGGCACCAGTTATTCAGAACATGTACTAATAAAATCGACAAGGGAACCAAATGCAATATATCCACAAAACTAGGTGGGAATGAATGCTGAGGGGAATGTAAAGAGGCTGCAAGGCAACTTAGACAAGCTGAGTAAGTGGGCAAATATATGGCAGATAAAGTTTCACATGGATAAGCCTATCAAGTCCATCAGACGATAGAAACAATTAATATAGATAGTAGTCATTGCTGAATTGAGGTCCTTGGCTACCAGAGCAGGTCAAAGGCTAGGAATCCTTTGGTGAGTAACTCACTTCCTGACCCCCAAAACCTTGTCCACATCAACAGGGCAGAAGTAAGGAGTGTAATGGAATACCCTCTCCCTGCCTGGATGAGTGCAGTTCTAATAGCACTTAAGAAGCTAGACATCATCCAGGACAAGTATCCCACTTGAAGCTGACAAGCATTCAATCCCTCCATCATTGACGAACAGTGGCAGCTATGCGTACAATCTACATGATGCTCTACAAGAATTCATCAAGGTTCCTTAAGCAGCACCTTCCAAACCCCCAACCACTACCATCTAGAAGGATAAATGCAGCAGATATCTAGGGACACCACTCTCTGGTGATTCCCCTCCAAGCCACTCACCATCCTGACTTGAAAATATGTCTCCGTTCATCATTGTCACTGGGTGAATTCCTGGAATTCCCTTCCTAACAGCACTGTGGACAGACTTACACCTCAGTGACTGCAGCAGTTTGAGAAGGCAGCTCACCACAACCTTCTGAAAGGCAACAAGGGATGGGCCAAGCCAGTGATGCCCACATCCTGTAAATGAACAAAAAAAGTCCAAGCAGAGTTGTGTGAACAAAATTAGTGTGTTCCTGATTTGTTCTGAATGTATGTGAATTGTTCATCAATTATTTTAAAAATAGCAAATTATAAGGTAATGTTAGTATTGACAATGGTTCACAAAATTGGAACCAAACTAGTTATTGTTACCATATATAACTGGATTTGGCAGAAGTAAAATAAAGCAAATAAATGGCATAATAAACTCCAGGAGTTACATTTCCTACTAGTTACTCATTAATTTTAGTAATTGTAGCTACACGATTGACATTTGGCAAGTAAGTATGAATGCATGGTTTTATGTGATGTTTTCAAGATCCAGTTGTCAGAGTTGGGAAAGATTTCTGCACTTGGCTTGCTTATCTGGAATCTATAGAATGCTGGCTTTTTTGGCTGAGAATTGGATTCTGTCATTCTTCCTTGGCGTTCGTATTTCCCTTTTTCAATGCTTCTTTTACCTCAGTAAATCTTCCCAGTTATTTACAGATGAAGATGTAGAGTTTTCTTATTAAGCCTGAAAAGTCAATAATGAAGTAAGACTTCCATCTGTTTTTTGATTTTATTGCTATTCAGACACTTTTTTTTACAGTTAACCGTATCATGCAACTTGAATCTGAGGAGCACAACTCAGAATAAAGGGTAACCAGGTTTTGCTGTGTGGAAGTTGAGAGCATTATTTCTACTTTGACATTTTACATGGCAGTTCCACTGTGGCTCTCCTGAAAATAATTACTCGCCTGGATGTTTTGGTGTTTCTACTTCTGTCTGTTCTTGGATAAAATAGTTCTTTTTAAATCTTCCGCATTCCAGCAGAGCTGCTGTATTCTGTTATTTTCTTCCTTATTTTTCGCTGGCAGTAGAATGAGCGTTTACAAATAACCCAGCAAGTTCCAGGTCAGTGCAGTCTCTCTCAAGACAGCTTTGAGCATTGATTAGTCGATGATGTTGTCTGATTTTGACCATACTGGCAAGTACTACTCAGAACCCTTTGCTCAACTGACATTTCATTACAAACAGTCTACTCCTCACCAGGCTTTTGATTTTAAAATAGGATACAGTACCTGTAATTTAAATTTGATTGTGCTGGTTGAACAAATTATCCTCTATTTGCTGTTCACACTTTTAACCAATTATGCTCTTTACCAAGTGTCAACTTTACTAATCTACAGTGGAGTCCACTTTTTTATCCATCTCAGGGTCCTGGGTAAACATCATCCTGACTGATCCTGTTCCATAAATATTACCTAGTCTTACTTCAGAATGTGGCCAAGCAGGCCACTTAAAATGATGATTTGTAAAGCATTCTGGGACAAATGGGCAAGAACTAAAACAGCAGGCTGCAGCCTAAAAAACAAAGATAAACAGGCTGCAGCTCAGATGACTGAATACACAGGATATATGCCATCTCCAGGACAAAAGGAACTTTCTAGTCAAACTGGGTTGTTTACCAGACATAGGGATGCCTTACCCCCTTATTTGGGAGGGAAGTGTATGTCCTATGTGCCCCCAGCACCTACAGAAATGGCTGTTGGAGACACATACAGAGGATGGTGCGGTAACACCCGATTGGACTTTATTGATCAGGGTAATCAAGTCCTGATTGATTGATTGGCAATGGCCAAAAGGGGCACAAAACCAACGGGGTATAAAGATGCTGTGCAACCAAGAATCTCTCTCTCTGTCTGACCCCACGAACGAGCTACAACAATGGTGACCATTGCCAGCAATGACCAGCACAAGGAGAGCCATCACACCCGAGAAGGAAGGAAGACCAGAGCCAGAGTGTCAGAACAGACAAAAGGACCAGACTACGCAGAATACTACAGAGACAAGCACACAAATAAAGGCCAATATCTGCCTAGATACTTACCAGTCATGCAAAGTTAAGTCAAGTATTGGTCTTGAACTTTAGTATTTCTGTAAGATAACTTATTGTTGGTTGTTTGGTGGATTATTGATTGTATATTTAAATAAATATTGTTGTACTAACAAAACGTCTACTCACAATTCTTTGTCACTGTATAAGGATTAAAACAGACTATGTGGGAGGCACAATAAAAGCATGAATCAAAAAGTCCATTTCAAAAAGCTCAATGTTTTTCAACAATAATAATTCATCTTTGTTGCATTTTTATCAATTATTTCCAAACAAATATTGTCTGTTTAGTTTTATCCCTTTATAAATGTAGGTTATGAAACATTTTGCCATTTGGTGAATTAAGATTTCACAAACATGGATGTATCTTCTTTAGTTGCAAATTGATATCCTTACTGAAGTTGAAGCTTGGAAAGATTTCAATAATAATGGAGTGCTGTTAAGTAACAGTTATTTAACTAAGTGTTATTTACACAGTGAAAACGTTTTTAAAAAACAGGTTGTTTTTAAACAAGCAAGGTTGTCAAAGCAGGATACAAACCATCCAGTTTCAGGTCAGTGGATGCACGAATGGCTTCAATTGTGGCTGTCAACAGTTTTCACAAGTTGTTATAATAGCAATGCTATATGTCTTAAACTACATTTTCCTGGGTTTCACTTGAACATCCAGCGAAGATTAATCAATCAGAAATAGAATTTTATGACTTTTGCAAATTTGAAAACTGAAAGAAATTGATAAATAATTGAATTGTTTGGACAACTTTAAGATAGAAAGCTAAGATTTTCAGTGAAGTTCTGCGCAAAGTATACGGATCAAACCAAAATAAAATCTAAGCAGAAACCAAATTGCTTTCTCTGCTTCAATATGTTTACCTTTTAATTTACTCTTTCATGGAATGTGAGTCTCACTGGCAAGGCCAGTATTTGTTGTCCATCCCTATTTGCCTAAGAACTGAATGGTTTACATAGTCATTTCAGAGAGCAGTTGAGAATTAATCACATTACTGTGGATTGGTTGTCACACATAGGCCAGAGCAGATAAGGATGGTAGAGTTCCTTCCCTAAAGAAAGACATCCTTAAAGGACATTAGTGAACTAGATGGATCAATTATAGTTATGTGGTCTCCACTACTGAAACTAGTTTCCAATTCCAGATTTTATTGAATTTAAATTCAAGAAGCTGCCATGGTTGGGTTCAGAGCATTTTCCTGGGCCTCTGGACTACTGGTCCAGTGACATTACTGACATTGCATCATCTCCCCCAACTCATGGGTAGACATTCACCAGCAAATACATCAAAGGAAGAGAAAGAGCTTATGGGCATGTTCACAATAAATAGCTAACGAGAAGTTAAAAAGGAGCCAGTACTTTAGAAGTTGAACATAAAGACAGGGGAGGGAACAAAAGTTGTTGTAGTCTGATGAAGAAATTCATAGCAATGGAAACTATTTCCCACTGTTCACCAAGTACAACATTCCCCAAAAATTCCATGGGCACTGTGGCCTCCCCCAGTGAAATTGACAAACTAAAATCAAGGACTGTTTATAAAGACTCAAAACAGATAGTGAATGATATTTATCTTAAAAGCGCTCAAAGAGACTAGGAAAGAGATTTAAGATACTGATAGCTCTACCATGTTCAGTAGTGGTTATCAGTGGGTTGCAATGCGGGGCTGATGAGATGGTCGCACACCTCCTTGTGGAATGTGCCTTTGCAAAGAAGGTCTGGAGTGAGATGCAGTGATATTTGTCGAGGTTCGTCCTGAGCAGCTTGGTGATGCAGGACTCTGTGCTCTACGGGCTGTTTCCGGGGACACACACCGAGACAAACATCAACTGCTGCTGGAAGGTCATCAACTTGGTGAAGGATGCACTTTGGTCTGCCCGATACTTGCTGATCTTCCAGCTGAAAGAACTGTCTTCGACCGAGGGTTGCAGACTGGCACATTCAAAGGTCCAGGACTACGTGCTGAGGAACGCGCTGAAGCTTGGAGCAGCCGCCGCAAAGGCACAATGGGGAAAGGCCACACTATAAGGCCTTTTAACGGAGGCAGACCGAGGACCCGGGAACTGCAGAATACCCTCGACCTGCGTAACTGTGTGCCAATCTGAGCAATAACAGCACACTGTAATTTTTGAGGCATGTATGTAGTTTTAAGTTTTGAAATGTTATGACTGTAATTTGTATAGAACTGTAAAAAGTTTCAATTCTGCACTGTTTGCGATTCAAAGACATGTAGATTTGCAATGGTTTATTTGAGATTTTTATGAATAAAGTATATTTTTGGAAAAAAAACATAGTATCTAAATCGCTTCTCGGCCTTTTGGCTCGGATCAAGTGTAGTATCGACATGCTGTACTTGGTTGCAGTCATTAGGTTACATTTTAGCTTAATTTGAAGCAATTTTTTAAAGCTGCATGTCGGCCTTTTGGCTAAGATGCAAATGAGGTCAAGCCTTGGAGGAGGAGCTATACCTACTCCAATCAGCTTGGATCATGTAGATCAAGCCCAAGACAGGAGGTGAGAGCCCTGTCTCGTCACCTTGGATCGGGAATGTCCCAACTTGTTGGGACTCTGAATTGGATTTGATTTATGTTGGATTGAATTGGAATAAAGAACTAAAAAAGAAACATAGTATCTATATTGAAAAATGGGAACAAAATACAGATAGATACAGTTCATCTTACTTAAATTTCATGTAAAATAATACAATTGATTATCAGGAATAAACTTGATACATATCTATACACCAATAACATTGCAATCAGCAATATCAATTTGGATTATATTGATGAACCTCATATGCGTATAAAAAATCTAATGACATGAACTAATAGTATGGTATTTCTCTGAATTATCTTTGGACCTGTGTGAAAATTGGCAGCTACATTCCCCTACAACATGCACACGAAGCCATTTTTTTCAGTGGACCTGCTCCATGGCCTTATGCATAATGTAAAAACTTATCATGTAAAAAGATGATCACAGATTTTCATTGCAGATCACAGAAGCGAACAAAACAGAAGTGACTTGAGTCACATCGGTAGGCAAATTTTGGGTTGTTGAAAACATTCTTGCTTTAAGGGCTTTCATGTGTAAACTCTGTTGCAAAGAAACGATGTGAGTAAAATGTTTGGATCATCTATTTTAGGGATGTGGGTGGATGGATAAAGCTAGGAAAGCAAGAAAATTCCCTCACTCTTCAAGTACTGCTATGGGATCCTTTATATCAACCTGAAAGAACAGGTGGAGCCATAGTTTCATCTCATCACACCCAAAAGACAGCACCTCCAACAGTGCAGCACTCATTCATTACTGCAGTGAAATAGCAAATTGTGCTCAAGTCCATGGAGCGGGGCTTGAACTCACAACAAAGAACAAAGAAAATTACAGCACAGGAACAGGTCCTTTGGCTCTCCAAGCTTGCACCCACCATGCTGCCCAACTGAGCCTCTGATATAGATATATGATGAAAGCTGCACAAGGCTGATAGCTAAATTACATGCTTATCAAAATAAACAAAAGTGGAAATAGATACATTTGGATACAGTGAAGGCAAGATCAAACTCATGTAATATTTTCCACAATCAGATAGTTTTCCAATACACCTGCCAGGGTTCGTAAATTGTGAATGAATCATAGAATCCTACAGTGCAGAAAGAGGCCCTTCGGCCCATCGAGTCTGCACTGGCCACAATCCTGCCCAGGCCCTACCCCCATATTTTACCCATTAATCCCTCTAACCTAAGCATCCTAGTACACTAAGGGACAATTTTAGCACGGGCAATCAATCTAACCCGTACATCTTTGGACTGTGGGTGGAAACCAGAGCACCCAGAGGAAACCCATGCAGACACGAGGAGAATGTGCAAACTCCACACAGACAGTGATGCGAGCCAGGAATTGAACCCAGGTCCCTGGAGCTGTGAAGCAGCAGTGCTAACCACTGTGCTACCGTGCCACCCTTGGTCACTTGGGAACCTCTCTATAGAATGGTATCCCAGTGAGAAAGTTAATGCTTTCAGAAAGGCAGAAGGCAAAATAAAGGAAAACAGACAAGTAACAAGAATATGCACTATTGTTTTAGCTTTTGAAAAAGGCTGCAACCCAAATGCTGCAATGATCCTTGTACACTTGTACATCTGCTTCAAACTTAATTCAAAAGATCATCGGTGTGACCTGGCAAAGATGGTCATTCACAGATTTGGGATGAGCAGGGAGGGTCACCCTGTCTGCCTGCCTGACTTCTGCAGTCTTACAGAGAGCATATATGATATACACCTGAGGCTTCCTGCCACTGATGGAAGCCAAGGGAACATACATTTCTGGTAGACACACATTATGATTTAGGTTTAAGCTTAACTTTATTTTTTAAATTATCATATTAGCTTGCTTCTCTATTGATGTTGATCTTTATCATGCAATATAAAAAAGGCAGAAGACTTTCAGCATCTGCCACGATTATGATTAGCATGTTTACAAATTAAAATCAGCAAGAAAATTGTTATCTTAAAGGATAGGGAGAAGTGATAAGAAATTAATAGAAACAATTCTAGGAATGTGTCAGTACCTCCTCAAATAGTAGATGTGTCCTCATGTTGTCATAAAGACCATCTTATTTATATATAGAAAGTAACAAATAAACTGGAAGTAATTTCCAGGAGTTACAATTTACTGAGTCATACCAGGGTGGAGAAGGGACAAAGAAAACCCCCTGATTAGTCACATGTTGAGTATGCGAGTGATACACACACACACGCACATACACAGTGGGATTTTACGGCCTTGCTCAGGCGAGACCGGAAATCCTCACCCAAGATCAATGGAGATTTTCATTGTCGAGTCGTTGCCCTTTCTGATTCAATGGCAGGTGAGGTGGTAGAGTTCTGGCGAATATCTGTCACTCGTTTTCCCAAAAGAAAAGACTATTTTGGAATTTTAAAAAACCCAATTAAAACAGACAGCCACAAGCAAGCAAATCACCTTCCTTCAATCGAGCTTGTAACTGATGCTGTTTTTGTGATTTGGAATTGGTATATTACTGCCTGATGTTTCAGTTGCTGCAGTTTTTGTTTATTCCTTTGGAAATTAAGGACAGTTCAGGGAACCGCTAGAGACTTGTTTTCAGGAAATTCCTCAGTCTTATCCACTTTACTGCAAAATTTACTTTGTAGGTTTTGAGAATCCAAGAAGATGGCATGTCAGCGGCTGAGGCCATCATGCACATTTTCCAGTTTTCATGTAACTTCAAAACCTGTAGCAGGTAATGAGACAGCCACAAAAATTGTGGATAATTATGACCACCATATGCCAATTCCTCAAATCTGATGTGAAGTTGTGACTTGTTATTAAAAGGTGAATGCTTTAATTATGAAAATGACAAATAATTTTACAGCAACTGCAGGAACTTAATTACATATAAAATAAGAATTTACTGTAATTGGCAGGAATTTAATTACATGGATGGTACTACCATTATGCTAAATGCGGTTGGAAACTGGGCACCTATGAGGCACTGTGGGCCATTAGCAGCAGCAGAGTTGTAGATACAATTACAATCTCATTCCTGGCAAATCCCCCACTCAGCCATTAACATTAAGAGGGGAATCAACCCTAGTTCAGTGAAGAGTGCAGATGGGCATGCCAGGTATCAGGTATCCCTAAAAATGAAGCTGCAACACAGGATTATTTGAATACCAAATAGTGGGAGCAGCAAGTGATAGAGCTAAGCAAACCCACAAGCAACAAATCAGACCTCAGCTCTGCAGTACTGCCACATTCCAGTCATGAAAGGTGGTGGAGAATTAAACAACTAGCTGGAGGAGGAGATTCCACAAAGTATACCCATCTTCAATAATGGGGTGGGGGGGCGGGCACAGAACATCAATGCAGAAACATGTGCAGTCATTTTCAGCCAGTAATGTTGAGTGGATGATCTGTTGTGGTCTTTTCCTCCGGTCTGAACATCACAGATGCCAATCTTCAGCCAATGACTCCATGTGATGTCAAGAAGCAACTGAAGGCACTGGATACTGCAAAAACTAAAGGCCTTGACAACATTCCAGCAATAAGACTGAAGACTTATGCTCCAGAAGTAGCCATGTGCCTAGCCAAGCTGTTCCAGTAGAGCTACAACAATGGTATCTACCCAATAATATGAAAAATATTCAGGTCTGTTCTGTACGCAAAAGCAGAACAAATCCAACCCAGCTAATTACTGCCCTATAATTCACTGTTAATCATTAGCAAAGTAGTGGAAAATATCTTTGACTCTGCTAGCAAGCAGCACTTACTCAGCAATAAACTGCTCACTGATGCTCACTTTGGGTTCCACCAGAACCAGAGTTCCTGACGTCATTACACCCATGGTCCAAACATGGCCAAAAAAGCTGAACTGAAGGGATGAGGTGTGAGTGACTGCCCTTGACATCAAGACAACATTTGACTGAGAGTGACATCAAGGGGCGCTCGCAAGACTGAAGTCAATGAGAACTGGGGGCAAACTCTTAGCTGATTGAAGTCATACCTAGCACAAAGATGTGTTGTTGGAGGTTAATCATCTCAGTCGCAGGACATCACTGCAGAAGTTCTTCAGGGAAGTGTCCTAGGTCCAACCATCTTCAGCTTTTTAATCAATGATCTTCCTCAGAAGTGGGGACATTTGCAGATGATTGCAACAATGTTCAGCATATCATGTAACTCCTCTGATTCTGAAGTAGTCCATGTCCATATGCCTATCCAGGCCTGGACTAATAAATGACAACTAACAATTGTACCGCAGAAGTGCCAGGCATCTCCAACAAGAGAGAATCTAACCACTTCCCTTTGACATTCAATGACATTACTATTGTTGAAAGCCTCACTATCAACATCCTAGGATTTACCAGAAGTTAACTGGAACAGCCAACTGTGGCTACAAGAGCAGCTCAGAGACTGGGAATTCTGCAGACAGTAACTCACCTCCTGACTCCTCAAAGCCTGTCCACCATCTACAAGGCAAAGGTCAGGAGTGTGATGGAATACTCTCCACTTGCCTGTACGAGTGCAGAAGAAGCTCAACATCATCCAGTGCAAAGCATCCCACCGGATCAGCACCCCATCAACCACCTTCAGCGTTCATCCCTTCTACCACCAACGCACAGTGGCAGCAGTGTGTACCTGCTTCAAGATGCACTTCAGCAACTCACCAAGTTTTCCTTGATATTACCATTGAAACCTGCAACCTGTTACCCCTCGGACTATAAGGACATCAGGTGCATGGGAACACTACCACCATTGAGTTCCTCTCCAAGCTACAAATCATGCTGACTTAGAACTACATAAAGAGCTCTGATAAAGAGTCTCCAGACTCAAAACTTTGACTCCATTCTCTCCACAGGGGCTGTCAGGCCTGCTCAGTTCTTCCAGCACTTTTTGTTTTTGTTTCAGATTCCAGCATCTGCAGTATTTTGTCTTTATCTAGTACAACTAGTTGTATTATCTGTAATTAGCTAGGAACTAATGTATTTTTGTAAGTGTTCCAAGGGGGCCACATTTTGCAGCTGCAGCTGAGAGTGAAATTATATGTACATAACCAATTCAGTTTGCTTTTTTCTTTAGAACCAGACAGCATAGCAAAACTAAACTGAGTTTCTTGTCTTTCGGAACTAAAAGTGTGATTACTAACAACATCTGGGAACCAAAAACGACAAGAGTATGAGGTAATGTCCCTATTGCTTTATTGTCTCTAGATCAATAGTGGGGAACACCCTCCCTAACAGCACAATGGGTGTGCATACACCATAGGGACAGAGGCTGTTCAAAAGGGCAGCTCAATGCCACCTTCGCTGGGGCAATTAGTGATGGGCAATAAACTCTATGTTGGCCAGTAATGCCTACATCCCATGAATTAATAAAAATATCAAACAAAATAACAAGTAAATTTATAGTAATCTGCAGGAACTTTCAAAATCAAAATAACAAACTAACAAAGTGAACTACAAACTTTACTGGGGTAGCACACTGGCACAGCACCAGGGACCCAGGTTTGATTCCCAGCTTGGGTCACTATCTATGTGGACTTTGCACATTCTCCCCACATCTGCATAGGTTTCCTCCGGGTGCTCCGATTTCCTCCCACGTTCCAAAAGACATGCCGGTCAGGTGAATTGACCAAGCTAAGTTCTCTCTTAGTGTACCCAAACAGACGCCGGAGTGTGGCAACTAGGGGATTCACTGCAGTGTTAATGTAAGGATACTTTTGACACCAATAAGTAAGTAAATGCTAAATTGCGAACAAAGTTTGTATGGTTAGTAATTTGACTCCAGATAGTACCAGAGAAGTTGTAGAAACACAAGTGTTTGCAGCCTCAGTATTTAAACCATTGCTGTTTTATCAGCTTTATTTCATCCCAAAGTAGGCTGAGGGTTTTGCTGCGCTCTTGTTCCCCATTGCTGCAGGGAGCTCGATTTAGGCTTCAGATTTGGAGCTGGGAGGGAAGGCCTTGGCGTTGCCCCGGTAACGGGGCGGCCGCTGATTGGTGCGTTCGAGATGCGGCAGTTTTAAACTGGGGTGTGGGGGTGGGGCGGTTATAGACAGGGGACAGAGAGAGAGACACACACACACACACACACATATATACATATATACATACAGGGCCCCGCACACACTCGCCATGAGCCAGCCCGAGCCGCCGCTGAGAGAGAACAGGCGGCCGTCGCTCAAGAGGAAATCCTCGGCCCCGTCCAGCAGCAGTCCGGAAGTGGGGGACAGCCGGTGAGTGAGAGGGAGCCGGGGAGGGAGCGGCGGTAGGGCCCGGCACAGAGGCTGCAGCAAAGGCCCGCCCGGGATCCACTGATACCTCCACCCACTTCCCATTGCCCCCGATCGCCCCCAACGAACCCCACTGCCGGTCGCCAACCCCCCCCCCCCCCCCCCCCACGATCAACCCCCTCCCCCCGATCAACCCCGAATCCCCCGATAACCACCCACTGGTCCCCCCACCGCTGATTTCCCCCCCCCACCGCTGATTTCCCCCCCCCGACCGCTGATTTCCCCCCCCGACCGCTGATTTCCCCCCCCGACCGCTGATTTCCCCCCCGACCGCTGATTTCCCCCCCCGACCGCTGATTTCCCCCCCCGACCGCTGATTTCCCCCCCCGACCGCTGATTTCCCCCCCCGACCGCTGATTTCCCCCCCCGACCGCTGATTTCCCCCCCCGACCGCTGATTTCCCCCCCCGACCGCTGATTTCCCCCCCCGACCGCTGATTTCCCCCCCCGACCGCTGATTTCCCCCCCCGACCGCTGATTTCCCCCCCCGACCGCTGATTTCCCCCCCCGACCGCTGATTTCCCCCCCCGACCGCTGATTTCCCCCCCCGACCGCTGATTTCCCCCCCCGACCGCTGATTTCCCCCCCCGACCGCTGATTTCCCCCCCCGACCGCTGATTTCCCCCCCCGACCGCTGATTTCCCCCCCCGACCGCTGATTTCCCCCCCCGACCGCTGATTTCCCCCCCCGACCGCTGATTTCCCCCCCCGACCGCTGATTTCCCCCCCCGACCGCTGATTTCCCCCCCCGACCGCTGATTTCCCCCCCCGACCGCTGATTTCCCCCCCCGACCGCTGATTTCCCCCCCCGACCGCTGATTTCCCCCCCGACCGCTGATTTCCCCCCCGACCGCTGATTTCCCCCCCGACCGCTGATTTCCCCCCCCGACCGCTGATTTCCCCCCCCGACCGCTGATTTCCCCCCCCGACCGCTGATTTCCCCCCCCGACCGCTGATTTCCCCCCCCGACCGCTGATTTCCCCCCCCGACCGCTGATTTCCCCCCCGACCGCTGATTTCCCCCCCCGACCGCTGATTTCCCCCCCCGACCGCTGATTTCCCCCCCCGACCGCTGATTTCCCCCCCCGACCGCTGATTTCCCCCCCCGACCGCTGATTTCCCCCCCCGACCGCTGATTTCCCCCCCGACCGCTGATTTCCCCCCCCGACCGCTGATTTCCCCCCCCGACCGCTGATTTCCCCCCCACCGCTGATTTCCCCCCCCCCCGCTGATTTCCCCCCCCCCCGCTGATTCCCCCCCCCCCGCTGATTTCCCCCCCCACCGCTGATTTCCCCCCCCCCACCACTGATTTTTCCCCCCCCCACCACTGATTTTTCCCCCCCCCACCACTGATTTTTCCCCCCCCCACCACTGATTTTTCCCCCCCCCACCACCACTGATTTCCCTCTCTCCCCCCCGCCCCCCCCCCTTCCTCTGCTTGTATATTTTTTGGGCTTTTTAATTTCATTTGTGTGAAAACTTGAGCAATAATGCATCTAGGACATGCTATTGTCCCAGAGCAGCTCTCCAGGAAATTAGAGATGTTGATATGGCACAAGCCATATCACCATTTCCCAGGTTATTTGTGCCTCATGCTCACTTTTCCTTGCCAAAGGAACGTATGTGAGTTCTCAAAGCTCTGCTGTCCCCACACTCCCACACAAAAAGTATCAGAGGTGATTGTGACTTTCCTGGTGCTGCCTTTTAAACTCAAAAATAATGTTGATTTGGCAGCAAGACAACTTCTATAACAGCTTATATTTATATGGTGCCTTTTACATAATGAAACAACCCAAATCACTTTGTGGGAGCATTGTAAGATAAACCGTAGGTACAAAGCCCGTTCGAGTGATATTGAGCTAAATGACCAAAGACTTTGTCAAAGAGGATAGGCCTTGAGGAGCTTCTGAAAGGAGGAAAGAGGAACAGTCATGTTTCAGGAGGCAGTTCCTGAACTTATGCTTTGAGTTACCTCAGCACTGATCATGAAAGGTGGAGTAATTTAAAATTTCTCCAAATGGGTATAGAACATGGAGAACTGTTCATTTTAATTATTAGATTTTGTACTATTCATATTTTTTTCAGGGATTTTGCCAAAAGAAACAAATTTTTGCAGTTATACTCTTTTGTTTAATTTATTGCTTTTTTATTTATTAAAAATGAGAGGGGGTGTTTGCAGCTCCTGGTGCAGCTGTAACCATTGAGGTGTAACAGCTGTGATAATCTTGCAAAGAAGGGCGACCCAAATAGATGAACCATTTTTATTAAAGTAACTAACAATGTACAGGGAGTGATATTATGACTATTGTACTTCAGAACTCAAGACTGCTAATTGCAAGGAAAATTGCACTTACCTCCAAGATTCACATGCCCTAGCCCGATTGGCTGAATGTGTTACATGATCCTCCTGGGGCTTGCCCTGTAATGGGGCACACTACCATATATATCTCTTCCCTTTTAGGTTCCTGATTAACACATTTCAATAACAATTGAACAATTTTCAATGTTGTACAACAAATGGATCTCAAACAAGTCAGCCCGGGACTTTTTGATCCTCTGGGAGCATTGTAATTCACCACCAGGTGCTCAGGTAGTCGAGATAACTTTGGTTTGAACTTTAATGGGTTGACTCTTGCTTTGTGTAAGTGCAGATAACTCCTCTAATTCCCCCTGAACATTCCTTGACTCTGCCTCAGGATAACTTGTTGCTGCATTGGTTTCATCTGGAGCAATATCACTGATACACTCAGGATGGTCTGCCCCACTGGTTCTGTGCATGATTATTTCTCTTTCAAATGGTCCAGGGTTTCTTTTTCATTGCACCATTATTTCACACAACATTTGGCCTGTTCTGGCCACTGCTGTCCTAGGGATCCAATTTGGGTCAGCACAGTATTTCTTGGCACATATCGAGTCGTCCATCTCAAATACCCTCTGTTTTGTTTTGTTGTGTTGCAATGCTTATTCTGTGCATGCTGTTTTGCCTTCATCCTCCCTGCCAAACTCGGAAATGCAAGACCTAACTTGATCTAATATCTTTGCCCGTTGGTAACTTGGCAGGTGTAACACCTTTGGGTGACAAGGGATGTTGTTCTATAGGCAATCAGGAAACTGGCTGGTTTGGTTTGTAGAGAGGCTGATGACTTTCTTCATGAAAGCCAAATACCGTGGGGACTGGGTTCTTAAACAAAAACAGAAAATGCTGGAAAATCTCAGTAGGTCTGACAGCATCCGTGGAGAGAGAATCGAGCCAATGTTTCAAACTCAGCTCTGATGGAGAGTCATCCTGATTCTCAACACTGGCTGTATTCTCTTTCGGAGTCATAAGAACATAAGAAATAGGAGCAGGAGTAGGCCATCTAGCCCTTCGAGCCTGCCCCGCCATTCAATAAGATCATGGCTGATCTGTCGTGGCTCAGTTCCACATTCCCGCCCTCTCCCCATAACCCTTAATCCCCTCGCTTATCAAAAACCCATCAACCCGCGTCTTAAAAATATTTAGTGAGGCAGCCTCCACCACTTCAACGGGCAGAGAATTCCAGAGATTCACCACCCTTTGAGTGAAGAAGTTCCTCCTCAACTCCGTTCTAAACCGCACCCCCCTTTATCTTGAGGCTGTGCCCCCCAGTCCTACTGTCCTTTCTGAGTGGGAAGAGTCTCTCCACCTCTATCCTATCCATCCCATTCATCATCTTATATGTCTCAATGAGATCTCCCCTCATTCTTCTAAACTCTAACGAGTACAAGCCTAGTTTATTCAGCCTCTCCTCATAGCTCAACCCCCTCAACTCCGGTATCAGCCTAGTAAACCCCCTCTGCACTCCCTCCAAGGCCAAAATATCCTTGCGTAAGTGCGGCGCCCAAAACTGCACACAGTACTCCAGCTGCGGCCTCACCAATGCCCTATACAGCTGCAGCAAGACCTCCCTACTTTTATATTCAATCCCCCTCGCTATGAAGGCCAGCATCCCATTCGCCTTCCTGGACACCTGCTGCACCTGCAGGCTAGGTTTTTGCGACTCATGCACAAGGACCCCAAGGTCCCTCTGCACCGTCGCCTGCTGCAGTTTTTCTCCACGTAAGTAATAGTCCTTCCTACCAAAGTGGACCACCTCGCACTTGCCAACATTAAATTCCATTTGCCATTTCCTGGCCCATTCGCCCAGCCTATCTAGATCCTTCTGCAGACTCTCCACGCCCTCCGCGCAATTTGCCGTTCCACCAATCTTGGTGTCATCAGCAAATTTCGACACCCTACACTCGGTTCCCTCCTCCAGATCATCTATATAAATGGTAAATATCTGAGGCCCCAGCACCGACCCCTGGGGCACTCCACTAGTCACCAACCGCCAATCCGAATAGCACCCATTGACCCCCACTCTCTGCCTCCTATTTGACAACCAGTCCTCTATCCACGCTAACACCCTACCCCCAACTCCATGCCCCCTGACCTTCTGCAATAACCTCTTGTGAGGTACCTTGTCAAACACCTTCTGAAAATCAAGAAAGACCACATCCACTGGCTCTCCTCTATCCACTGCCCTAGACACATCCTCATAGAAGTCCAATAAATTTGTTAGACACGACTTCCCCTTAACGAAACCATGCTGCGTCTGCTCTATCAAGCAATTCCCCTCAAGATGCCTCGCTATTTCCTCCTTGATGACGGATTCTAACATTTTACCTACAACAGACGTTAAACTAACCGGCCTATAATTCCCTGCCTTTTGCCTGCCACCCTTCTTAAACAACAGCGTAACATTAGCCGTTTTCCAATCTTCCGGCACTTCCCCGGAATCTAGCGACGTTTGGAAAATAACCACCGAGGCATCCACTATCACCTCCGCCATTTCTTTCAGAACCCTTGGATGCATTCCATCCGGTCCTGGGGACTTGTCCACAATCAGTCCCTCCAGTCTGTCGAGCACCGCCTCTCTAGTAACAATAATGTCATTCAGACCCTCCAGTCCTACCACCTTTCCATCGCTAACACCCGGCAAATTATTCACGTCCTCCTTCGTGAAGACCGAAACAAAAAAGTTATTCAAGACCTTAGCCATTTCCCCATCCCCTACCACTAAGTCCCCCCTCTCATCCTCTAAGGGTCCAACGTTCACCCTAGCCAGCCTCTTCCTTTTTATATATTTATAAAAACTCTTGCTATCCTTTTTTATATTAAGCGCTAGCCCAGCTTCATAGTTTCTCCTACCCTTCTTTATCAACTTCTTTGTCAATCTTTGTTGACATTTAAACCTCTCCCAATCCTCTTCTCGCCCGCTACTCTAAATGCCTCCGCTTTTAATTTAACACTTTCCTTCACCTCCTTCGTTATCCACGGCTTATTACCTCGTGATGTGGCGATGCTGGCATTGCACAGGGGTAAACACAGCAAGAAGCCTGACAACATTAGGTTTAAGTCCAACCGATTTATTTGATAGTAAACTTGCAAGCTTTTGGGGTTTGCCCCTTCATCAGGTGAATGGAGAGTTCTGGCCTCAGACAGAGCATATAACAGCACAGACAGTTTACAGATTACTGATTTAGAATGCGAGTCTTTACACCTAACCTGCTATTCAAGTCTTAAAGTGGCCAACAATGTGAGTGGAAGGAGCATTAAGCCCAGGTTAAAGATATGTGTATTGTCTCCAGGCAGTACAGTAAGTGAGGTTTTGCAAACCCAGGTAAGTCATGGGGGTTACAGATGGTGTGACATGAACCCAAGATCCCTGTTGAGGCCGTCCTCGTGTGCAGAACTTGGCTATCAGTCTCTGCTCAGCGACTGCTCTGTCGTGTGTCGTGAAGGCTGCCTTGGAGAACGCTTACCCGAAGGTCAGAGGCTGAATGCCCATGACCACTGAAGTGTTCGCCAACAGGAAGGGAACAGTCTTGCCTGGTGATTGTCGAGCGATGTTTAGGTTTGCTAAACCTCACTTTCTGTACTGGGCCACCTCAGATGATATGAATGAGGTCAGATTGCCCAAAATGTGATCAAAGAGGTCTGTTTTAAGGAATGTCTTAGAGAAGAAAATTGAGGTCGATGTATGCAGAGGTGAGGCCAAAGACCCTTTCAAATATGTTGCTAACAATACTTAAGGTAGAACTCTTGTAAAGTGCTGACTCTTTTTATTAAAGAGCTGAACTTTTGTAGTTTAAAAGAAATTGCAGAAGGTGCCTCATGTTAAACTTGGCCACCAGTGACAAAGCTTTTTGATTCATTGGGTTCATTGAGATGTATCAAAGTTAGAATCACAGGAAAATACGGAGGAAAGCCATCAACAGCCAGGTTGCTAAATTGGGCAGAAGGATTTGTACTGTATGTCACCAATAGCACTGTTGCTAGATATCTGTTTTGGAAGATGATAATGTTGACTGGTCTGGTTTATTTTCAATTGCAGGAATTTTTATAGAATCTAATGGGTTAGTATTGAGTTTTGCTTTCTTGCTAAAGTGAAAGTTTATTTATTAGTCACAAGTACATTAACACTGCAATGAAGTTTCTGTGAAAATCCCCTAGTTGCCACACTTTGGCACCTATTCGGGTACACTGAGTGAGAATTAAGCATGGCCAATTCACCTAACCAGCATGACTTTTGGACTGTGGGAGGAAACCAGGCACCTGAAGGAAACCCATGCAGACATGGGGTAAGTGTGCAGACTCTGCACAGACAGTGACCCAAGCCAGGAATCAAATATGGGTCCCTGGCGCTGTAAAGCGGCAGTGCTAACCATTGTGCTACCGTGAGTAATGTTCCATTTATTCTGAGTACCATTGAAAATGCACTGTACTGAGTTGATGTCTGAGAGTATATTGGTTCAAGAGGCCTACTTGAGGTGAACATTAGGTGGTGCAAATCATTGTTTTTGTGATTTATATAATGTGCAGTCCATTGTTTTCTGGTAATCTGGGCAAACTAATTCAGTCTTGGCCTTCTTTCCAAAGGTTCTGTTCTTTATTACTATTTCTCCCCAGTTGTAGTTTTATAATTATTTAAATTGCTGTTTCTGCTTTTATATTAATATTTATGACTGGTTGTTCATAATAGCCATTTTAAAATGGTCCATGCAACTGCATGTTGGAAGAATTTTTATTGTTGTTGCCACCTCTGCATGAGCAAGTGAGATTAAACAATGGATAACCCACTCCATTATTACTTGACGTAAGTGTGTAGCTAATCAGTTGCCACTATCGTACGTTTAAGATTGATCATTAGGGCATCAAGTGCTTACATTTGTGAGTAAGACTGACAGTTCAGCAATTTCTTGATGGGTGTAAATTTTTGCTTAGCTACCAAGCAGACTATTAATTCGAAGCTGAGTTATGTTTGATAGTTCAATTTAATTAAAATTAATTGGCCAGATGTGTAACTGTGAACAGCAGTAATTTTATATAGTTGTATTTCTACTTATAAGGCAGTTGAGTTCTGTCCAGTAGAACACTTAGTGTTTGCCCAGTCATGTGTAAAACCTTGCATTGCAGACATATAGTCTCAATGGTTATATCTAATCTATTAGAACATAGGATCTCATTTTCAAATGGGCACTAGAAATGAAATAAATCACTAAGCTAGTTAAATATGCTTTTTGCTCTTCCTTTGGTTCGATTTTATTTAATAAACTTGATTTTCAGTTTTAGCCTGAAATAACACATAGCCAATTTTATTTGTCAGTGCAATTGAGGGTGTGTAATCATCAATTTGAAGTGCATGCTTCTCATCATTATTTTCTCCCTTGCTCTGTTGTCCAAGATTGTGTTTGTTTTACAAAGATCATAACGTTGTTCCCTGGAGATCATAGGCTTGCCTGTGCAAGTGGAACTTTTATATTGGGCGCAAGACAATACCTGTTTAAAACTACAATAAAGTTACTGTGAATGTCCCCTAGTTGCCACATTCTAATGCCTGTTCGGGTACACTCGGAGGATTTAGCACGGCCACTGTCCTTAACCAGCACATCTTTCATACTGTGGGAGGAAACCGGAGCACCCAGAGGAAACCCAAGCAGGCACAGAGAACGTGCAGTCACCACACATGCAGTGACCCAAGCTGGGAATTGAACCCTGGTCCCTGGCATTGTGAGGCAGCAGTGCTAACTGTTGTGCCATTGTGCCACTCCCCCTTAGTGCCCACAGATGTGTGTGTTAGGAAGAAGTAGCAGGGGTATCAGGTACACCTAGGGATCGGTCTGTGTAAGATGCTGTTTTGGGGAGTCAATGCAGACTCGATGGGCTGAATGGCCTCTTTCTGTATTGTAAGAATTATATGATAACTGGTGAGTAACCACCATTCCCCATTGCGATCAATACTGGCCTTCAGAAAGTCTTCTGGACAAAGACAGAATCCTGTCAGACAGTTGTCAGCAAAGTCACTGATGTTAGACTTAGACTTCCTAGGCTCCACGTGATTGGAGTATTTGCTCCTGCACAGGACGTTTTTCTTCCTCATTCTGTCTTGCACTGTCCTGTGCTATGCTGGTGTCATGTCATGGACTGATTTCTCCAACGTGTTGCTAATCAGCCAGTTCCAAGTTTACTTGCCTCAAGACATACCGTCTGCAATATTGACCATCCCTGTCACCGTGCTAACGACAGGCAGGCTTGGATTTCAATCAATCAATTACAGGATTGTTTTCATAAATTAGAAAGCACTAAAGCAGTCGAAGGGTGTTTTGTAATTTTATACCTCTTTGTATTTTTGTGGCTTGAATTATGGACTTGAATTAGTCAGTTACAGGAGGGTTTTCACAAATTAAAAAGCATTGGAGCAGTGATTGGCGTACTCTTCTGTATTTTTGTGGCTTGCATTGTGTGAGCTGAGGGTGGATGAGTTCAGGAGGGCAACAATGTACTTTGGGGGCATGACTTGACATAATTTGGGACAGGGCTTAATACTGGTGGGTGGGGCTTGACATCACAGGGGGTGGAGTACCACGTCACCAGGGGACCAGGCATGATAATACAGGGGATCCTGGCACAGAGGCAGGGTCCCCACAAATGTAAGTCAGCCTCTGCTTACATAAGACTCCCAAAATGAGGGCTGTACTTTGGGCTTGCTTGCCTTGTTGAAGCTCCAAGAGAGGAGGTGAAACACTTCAAGGACTCCCTCCAAAGCTTTGTTGAAAAAGTGCAACATCCCCCACCAAAATCTGGGAATCTGGAGCAGAGGAAAGGAGCTGAACACTTCAAATTTCATTGCCGAGAACAAGTTGAAGTCAAATGTCGACAGCAAAAGGAGCACATGGCATCCCACCCACTCCTTCCTCCATCCACTATCTGCCCCACCTGTGACAGAAATAGTTGGCATCATATTGGACCCCTTAGGCACCTGAGATCTTTTCAGTGTGGAAGCAAGACATGGGACTGCCTAACAAGAAGGGAAGAATATCCTGTCTATGCATTCCACCACTTGTCCACAATTTGGATAAGCTGTGACTGATTGTGACTGGGCTCCATTTGGGCTTTCCCATTTTCTTTGTAAAGACCACAGTCGGATCTGCTCTGAAATAACTTGTTTGGGTCACTGATGGATAATCCTACCTGACTGTAAAACGCTGTCCCCAACTTCATGGGTCTGTCCCACAGGTAAGTACTGGACATAGCCAGAAATGATGACAGAGACCTCTGGGATGTTGGCTGTACGAAACAGAGGTATTGTCGGTTCTATCGCCATCCATATCCAGGTTAGAAGGAAATGAGAAACCTTAAAGTTCATGTCCACAGGTCCCTGAAGGTAGCAAGACAAGGTGGCAAAGAAGGCAGATGGAATGTTTTCTTTGATTGTAAGGATGTAATGATGGAACTCTGTGTAAAATGCTGGTTTGGCCACAGCTCAAGTTTTGCATCCTGTTCTGGTCACTGCATTATTGAACACTTCAAATTTCATTGCCGAGAACAAGTTGAAGTCAAATGTCGACAGCAAAAGGAGCACATGGCATCCCACCCACTCCTTCCTCCATCCACTATCTGCCCTACCCGTGACAGAAATAGTTGGCATTGTATTGGACCCCTTAGGCACCTGAGATCTTTTTAGTGTGGAAGCAATTGCTCTGTAGAGAGTACAGAAGAGATTTACAAGAATGTTGCCAGGGCTGAAAAATTACAGCTTTGAGGAAGGATTAGGTTAACACAGGTAGTTGTACTTAGAACAGAGGTGGCTGAGGAATGACTTGATTGAGGTGTACAAAAATACAAGGAGCCTAGAGTAAACACGCCAAGTAGCGAGGTCAAATTCTAGGATGCACAGATTAGTGGAAGGATTAGAGGGCATATCAGGAAAAAATATTAAATCCAGAAGATGGTAGGTGTCTGGAATTAGCTGCCCGGATTGGTGACTGAGACAGACACCTTCAAATTGAGTTAAACAGCATCTGGACCTACATCTGAAGTGCTGTAACTTGCAAGACAACATGCCAGGTGCTGGAAGTTGGGATAAGAATGGGTGGCACAGACCGAATGGGCTGAGTGGCCTCTTTTGTGCCATAGCCTGTGGTTTTATCTCGTTTACCTGTACCATCTGACGTTCATGTGATGCGATGATCATGGCTGTAGTCTGACTGGCCTATGGGACAACTTTTCCAAATTGATTCGCATTCACTGATGTCACTGAGGAGGAATTGATAGGAGTGATTGGGCTGTAATTGCCAATTTGTGTTTCATTGTCAGTAAGTCCAACCATTATTATGACTTGCACAGCAATTATTTAACCAGTCAGTGGCTTGCTAGGTCACCTCTAAGAGCGCTAAGAGTCAACCACTAGAGTTGCATTTATGGCAGATTAAGTAAAGGATTCAGGTTCCCCCATTGAGCCAGTTAAATTTCTGTGACCATTTCGAAGACTACGTATTTTTGGTGCAAGTTTATAAACTACTAGATTAGTGAATTCAATTTCGGAGATTCCCATGATATAATGCGACATTAAAACTCAGTCACTGAGATATACAGCCTGTCAGTCAAACTCGCCAATGCCAACCAGGTTTCCTAAACTGTTTGTCTGCATTTGGTCCCTATCCCTATAAACCTTTCCTATCCATGAACCTGTCCAAATGTCTTTTAAATGTTGTAATTGTGCCCGCCTCTACCTCTGGCCCTCAGGTCATTTTTAAATCTTTCACCTCTCACCTTAAAACTATGCTCTCTAGTTTTGGACTCCCCTGTCCTGGGGAAAAGACCTTGGCTATTCATCTTAGCTATGCTCCTCGTGATTTAATAAACCTCTATAAGGTCACTCTTATCCTCCTATGCACCCAGGAAAAAAAGTCCCAGCCTATCCAGCTTCTCATAATTCAAGCCTTCCAGTCCCACTAATATCCTTATAAATCTTTTATACACCCTTTCCGGTTTAATAACATCCTTCCTTATAGCAAGGTGACCAGAATTGTGTGCAGTACTCCAAATGTGGCCTTTCCTATGTCTGGTACAGTTGTAATGTAACTTCCTAACTCCTGTAATGAGTGCTGCGACCGATGAAGGTAAGTGTGCCAAATGCCTTCACCACCCTATCTATCAGCGACGCTACTTTCAAGGCACTACGTACTTGCACCCTTGGATCTCGCTGTCTGACAACACTCTCCAGGGCCGTACCAGTAACTGTGTAAGTCCAGCCCTGGTTTGTCATCCTAAAATGCATGTAGGGTTGCATGTAGAGTACCACAATTACAATATTATTGTCCATAAATTTCCAGGGTTATTCACAATTGTGAGCAGTTTGGAGAAGTTGACTGATTACAGAGGAGCAGGAGTTGGCCAATCAGTTATTTAAACCTGCAGCGTCATCAATTAGACTGTGGTTGATCTGTTTGTGGTCTCAATCTGCCATCTGTTCCCCATAACTTGACTCCCTTGTCAATCAAAAAAATCTGTTCACCTCAGCCTTGAATAATGTCAATGATCCAATCTCCACTGCTTTCTGGGGAACAACCTATGAGAGAAAGAAAAATCTCCTGAGTAGATCTCTTAGTCTCAAACTGTGTTCCCAGTTCTAGTCTCTCCCGCAAGAGGAAATCTATCTATCCTATTGAATCCCCTCCAGATGTTATATGTTTCAATTTATGAGCAAAATCAGAATTTTTTTGTATGAAATTAAGCATTATACTGTAGCTCCACTAGAGGCCCCCATAAATCCACAGAATTACACCCATTGGATTAGCAAAATGTATACAGGTACACTATGTCACCTTTCTTGTTGCATCTGACTCACACACACATACTCATCCTCACCCCAACATGATCTTTTGTGTGAACCTTGGCAACCCTTAAATATTTTGCCCAAAAGATTATTGGGCACCATATCATTCATACAAACATGCCATACCTACATACCATACGTAGTATACAAAACATGTTTGTGTGTTTAAGTTGTTCCACTTGAATGTCAGTCAGCTAATGGGACCAGTGTTCTAGTAGAGCCTCAGGGGCTCCCTCAATCCTTCTCTTGCTGCTGACCCTTTGATCCGTGACCCTCCGTTTTCCTTCTGCAAGTTTAAGCTGCCCTTCCTGCCTCTCTTCTCATCTTCAGACCTCTCAAAGAAAATGTGGGGAGGGGAGTATGGGAGGATTGATAGCAAGAGGGTCAGGGCTCGTTAGAGGCCCCAAGCTGAAGGGTCGGCAAGAGGGAGCGGTTCAGATCGCAGGATGTTCAGTGGGCAGGTGAAGCAACAAGTGAGGTGTAAGGAGAAAATTAGCATTCTAAAAAATATGATTTTAAAAGTTATTTACCATTAAAGTAATTGGTTTGAATGGGAAAATCTAATTTACTCAAAGTTGAGCTTAAAGTTGCATCTTTTATGAACACCACTACAATTCTAAGTGAGGGCTTGCAGTATTTGAATTTGAGCAAGAAGATTTGCATGCTTACTTTTTTTTACAGAAAGGTATAGAGATATGCAATCGAGAATGAGCATTGTTTTGAATCTGCAATTCTACATCCTGGATGTTATTTCCAGTAAGCAGTATGTGTAATATGGTCCAAACAAGTATTACTGATGGCTGATGTAACTGTCATGATAGGTCCAGATAGGCACTTGGTAATGCAGGACACAAATCTGAAGTACGAATACTGGAAATAATTTTGGGAAAGGAATGCAGCTGAAAGTAAAATGGTTTAGAGTATTGCATGCAGTTCTGGTCACCACACTACCAAAAGGACATGGAAATTTTGGAGGGAGTGCAAAGAAGGTTCATCAGGATGTTGCCTGATCTCGAGGGTGTTGGCTATATGGAGAGGTTGAATAGACTAGAATTGTTTTCACTGGAAAGACAAAGGCTGAGGGGAGACCTGATAAAGGTGTACAAAATTGAGAGGCATAGGCAGGATGGATAGTCAGAGGCTTTTTCTCAGGGTGGAAGTGTCAATTTGCCGGGCGCACAGGTTCAAAGTGAGAGGGGGAAAGTTTAAGGGAAATGTGCAGGGGAAACTTTACATGCAGAGAGTGGTGGTGCCTGGAACGTGCTCTTAAAGGATGAGGTGGAAGCAGGCACATTAGCAACATTTAAGAGGCATCTGGATGGGTACATGAATAAGGAGCGAATAGAGTGATATGGACCGAGTAAGGCAGAAGGTTTCTTTTAGTTTAGTGAGGATGCCATGTGAATGAACAATGTCACTGAGTAATCGTGTCTCCTGGGGGTGATATGAGGACAAGAATCAGGAGAAAGGGAAATGATGATGATTTCTGACTAAAAATTCTACTTTGGTTTAATGTGGTACCCTTTGCAGAGAGGGAATTACTTTGCTGTGTAATGAGTTTCTGGAATCCATAATGTGAAGATGCCAGCGTTGGACTGGGAGGGCACAGTCAGAACTCCAGGTTAAAGTCCAACAGGTTTATTTGGAGTTATTAATTTTTGGACCGCTGCTCCTTCATCAGGTGAGTGGAGAGTTGGGTTCACAAACATGGCATATATAGGCAAAGACACAATTGCAAGATAATGGTTGGACTGTAAGGCGTTACAAGTACTGACAATGCAAGTGGAGAGGGGGATAATCACAGGTTAAAGAAGTGTGAATTGTCTCAAGCCAGGACAATTAGTAGGATTTTGCAAGCCAAGGCCGAATAGTGGGAGTTACAAGTAGTGTGACATGAACCCAAGATCCTGGTTGAGGCCATTCTCAAGCGTGTGGGACTTGGCTGTCAGTTTCTGCTCGGTGATTCTGTGTTGTGTGTTGTAAAAAGGGTGCTTAGAGAAAGCTTACCTGAAGATTGGAGGCTGAATGCTCTTGACTGCTAGAGTGTTCCCTGACTGGAAGGGAACTTTCCTGCCTGGCAATTGCCACATGGCGTCCATTCATCCATTGTTGTAGCATCTGCATTGTCTTGCCGATGTACCATGCCTCAGGACATCCTTTCCTACATCGTATGAAGCAGACTTGTGTGACTCGGCCAACGTTGTCTCCGAAAGCGTGTGATTCTAAATAAACCTGTTGGACTTTAACCTAGTGTTATGAGACTTCATACTGTGCTTTTGGAAGGATCCAGAACAACATTTGTGAAGAGTTAAATCTCATACACAAAAATACAATAAATGCATAGTTAATTTATTGTTGATGATTGAGAGAGGAATGTTGACCAGGTCAGCACAAGAACGCTCTACTCTTCATTATTCTATCATCTATTACTTTTCAAAAAAATCTTCACATTTTTCCTCCATTAATGTACTGTGTGCACAGTGAGAAACCTGTTTCCAGCATACACCTCTGCCAATACCCCAGGAAGAGAGATGGATATAATTGACTGGGCTCACTGAGAAGGTACCACATTCATGCACCATGTTTTTGCTTGTTATAGTCCCATAATGAAGGAGAAGCAGTTAGCAAATCTTTAGTTTCAGGTCTGAGCTCTACTGCAGTAGACCTTCGTGCCAGCATAGTATAAAATAAACATTTTTGCACACATTACCGCATCTCAATTTTTTCATCAAATGAATAATGCGAAGGAAACATTAACTAAAAAAAGGCATTGAACATTACACATCCCGGTGGTTGGATTTGACTTAATTAGTTTTTTAGCTGGAGACTGGTATTTATGAACAACAATTTGATGCAGCTTATGTCATTTACAACCCACTTTGTGGATATCCCCAATGGCCAGTCAGTATTTTTCATAATATTTCACATTAATAGATAATGTACATGAAAGAGTCATTTTGCAATGGAGTTTGTTCACTTGGAACCAAGTCATATGAATAGAAATAAGTTTGATTAAAGTGAAATGTCCACTAGAGGTCAGCAATAACTGTGAAATATGTGGTGGCAGAATCACAATTTTCGTAGTATTAACCTGGCTCTTCTGTTCATTGTCAAACTAATAAGATTGCATTCAGGTTTCATAAGTAAGCCATTTGTTGCCATGAGATACATTAAATGATCTGCCCGCAAACCATGTTGACATTTGCAATAGAGGACATTTGTGTCAGTGTTGTAAATTACTTACTTTGCAAACTTAGTTGGAGGTGTCTGTGGTCTTTATTACAATAGTTGTATTTATTATCACTCCATATGTATTACAACTATATAAATGCGTCAGCATCTTCTGTTTCAGCTTGTTTCACAAAGTAGATTTAGGTTTCTTTCTACAAATCACAAGACAAAGTGTAACAAATTGTGCAGTAGATTTTCAAAGTTGTCACACACAAGTTAATAATTTAGAAGCACCAATCTTGCTCGTACATACACTTGTAAGGAAAATACAGTATATCGTAATGTAATATGCTCTATTATGAGTCAAACAAGTCTTCAAACTTGCAGCATAAAGGGAGATGTCACTTGTCAAAGGTATGCTTACTTTAAAGGCAGTTTGACTCTTAATTGATTACCTCAGGGGCTACGGTGAACGGTGATTTAAAAAGTAGACCTTCCAAACATAACCAAGATCTCTCTAACTGATAAACCAGCCTCCCATCCATTGACTCTGTCTACTCTTCCTGCTACCTTGGTAAAGCAGCCAGCATAATTAAGGACCCCACATACCCCAGACATTCTCTCTTCCTCCTTCTTCTGTTGGGAAAAAGATGCAGAAGTTTGAGATCACATACCAACCAACTCGAGAAAGCTTCTTCCCTGTTGCCATCAGACCTTTGAATGGATCTACCTTGCATAAAGTTGATCTTTCTCTACACGCTAGTTATGACTGTAACAATACATTCTGCATTCTCTCCTGTCCTCCTCTATGAATGGTATGCTTTGTATAACAAGAAACAATATTTTTCACTGTATAGTAATACATCTGACAAATCAAATATTCCAGAATAGTTATCTCAGTGAGTAAAGTAATCTTGTGTCATCAGCATTTGAGTAATTTGTGTTCAAGGATAAAATCAGTCCTTTTGCCTGGCACCCTTAAACAACGGCGTAACATTAGCCGTTTTCCAATCTTCCGGCACTTCCCCGGAATCCAGCGACGTCTGGAAAATAACCACCTAGGCATCCACTATAACCTCCGCCATTTCTTTCAGAACCCTCGGATGCATTCCATCCCAGGACCGGATGGAATGCATCCGAGGGTTCTGAAAGAAATGGCGGAGGTTATAGTGGATGCCTTGGTGGTTATTTTCCAGACGTCGCTGGATTCCGGGGAAGTGCCGGAAGATTGGAAAACGGCTAATGTTACGCCGTTGTTTAAGAAGGGTGCCAGGCAAAAGGCGGGGAATTATAGGCCGGTTAGTTTAACGTCTGTGGTAGGTAAAATGTTAGAATCCGTCATTAAGGAGGAAATTGCGAGGCATCTTGAAGGGAATTGCTTGATAGGGCGGACGCAACACGGTTTCATTAAAGGGAAGTCGTGTCTGACAAATTTACTGGAGTTCTATGAGGATGTGTCTAGGGCAGTGGATAGAGGAGAGCCGGTGGATGTGGTCTTTCTGGATTTTCAGAAGGCGTTTGACAAGGTACCTCACAAGAGGTTATTGCAGAAGGTCAGGGGACATGGAGTTGGGGGTAGGGTGTTAGCGTGGATAGAGGATTGGTTGTCAAATAGGAGGCAGAGAGTGGGGGTCAATGGGTGCTATTCGGATTGGCGGTTGGTGACTAGTGGGGTGCCCCAGGGGTCGGTGCTGGGGCCTCAGCTATTTACCATTTATATAGATGATCTGGAGGAGGGAACCGAGTGCAGGGTGTCGAAATTTGCTGATGACACCAAGATTGGGGGAAAGGCAAATTGTGCGGAGGGTGTGGAGAGTCTGCAGAAGGATCTAGATAGGCTGGGCGAATGGGCCAGGAAATGGCAAATGGAATTTAATGTTGGCAAGTGTGAGGTGGTCCACTTTGGTAGGAAGAATGGTAGGAAGGACTATTACTTACGTGGCGAAAAACTGCAGCAGGCGACGGTGCAGAGGGACCTCGGGGTCCTTGTGCATGAGTCGCAAAAACCCAGCTTGCAGGTGCAGCAGGTGGTCAGGAAGGCGAATGGGATGCTGGCCTTCATAGCGAGGGGGATTGAATATAAAAGTAGGGAGGTCTTGCTGCAGCTGTATAGGGCATTGGTGAGGCCGCAGCTGGAGTACTGTGTGCAGTTTTGGGCGCCGCACCTGCGCAAGGATATTTTGGCCCTGGAGGGAGTGCAGAGGAGGTTTACTAGGCTGATACTGGAGTTGAGGGGATTGAGCTATGAGGAGAGGCTGAATAAACTAGGCTTGTACTAGTTAGAGTTTAGAAGAATGAGGGGAGATCTCATTGAGACGTATAAGATGATGAATGGGATGGATAGGATAGAGGTGGAGAGACTCTTCCCGCTCAAAAAAGACAGTAGGACTAGGGGGCACAGCCTCAAGATAAAGGGGAGGCGGTTTAGAACGGAGTTGAGGAGGAACTTCTTCACTCAAAGGGTGGTGAATCTCTGGAATTCTCTGCCCATTGAAGTGGTGGAGGCTGCCTCGCTAAATATTTTTAAGAAGCGGGTTGATGGGTTCTTGATAAGAGAGGGGATTAAGGGTTATGGGGAGAGGGCGGGAAAGTGGAACTGAGCCACAACAGATCAGCCATGATCTTATTGAATGGCGGGGCAGGCTCGAAGGGCTAGATGGCCTACTCCTGCTCCTATTTCTTATGTTCTTATGAAATCAAGGCCATTGTTGTCTGTGTTTTGATTAGAAGATGACTTGGAATTTGATTGGTGCATTTGGAAAGTTTGTCTTTTCCCCTCCAGTACTCATGCAAGTATCCGCTAATTGTGAGATGTGAATGCTTGGTTGAACAGCGCTTCTGCCCACTAGAATCTTATCTTCAGCTGATCATCGTTGCACTTGCAAAGGAGGAATTGCTGGATATTGGTAACTGGAATTTGGAGTTTTGGAGTTCTATACTTTTAACTCTTTTTCCCCCCTGCACCTGTTCCCCAACACTCATCCCCCAGCCCTCATCCCCAACAACTCAGGGCATGTACTCTTCTTGTGGTACCAGCAAGTGAATTGTGATAATGGGAGCTTACGAGTTTGTATACCTCAGCTACTTAGTGCACAAATGAACTAAACCTTCAGAAAACCTACTTTCAGAAATTATAGGTCTGTAAATACCATATATTGAAGCAACATATTCAGCAGAAATATTCATCAAATGTGATTCGTGTATTTGACTACAGAGTATCACAGAACAAAATGCAAGGAATAATTATAGACAAATAGTTGTTATAAATGATTCAAGGTTGCCTGAATTGAGAAATGTTGCTGACAAAAATAACCAGCCTCAGCCTATTACTGAAGATACTATTGAATCTTAGAACCCTACGTGCAGAAGGAGGCCATTTGGCCAATCAAATCTGCACTAACCACAATCCCACCCAGGCCCTATCCCCTTAACCCCATGCATTTACCCTAGCTAGTCCCCTGATACTAAGGGACAATTTAGCACAGCCAGTCCACCTGACCTGCACATCTTTGGATGTGAGAGGAAACCAGAGCACCTGGAGGAAACCTGAGCAGACACAGGGAGAATGTGCAAACTCACACAGACAGTGACCCCAAGCTGGGAATTGAACCCAGATCCAGGTGCTGTGAGGCAGTAGTACTAACCACTGTGCCACCTGTGGTTGATTTGTGGAATTTAGTTCTAATTTATCAGAAATAGCAACAAATAACTCCTGAATCTTTGAGATCTGCAAGAGAGATTTTGCTCTGCTTGGGTTAAAAAAAATTGCAGAGGATAGCATTATAATATTGTGAGTTGCACCACCAGAGGCTGCTAGTAAGCTATGAAACTACCAGTGATCCAATTCAGCCGGCACACCCAACAGGTGTGATTGTCAATACTAAGCCATCGATTGGTTAGACTATTATAATCCAGCATTGTGATCGATCTGCTCCTGATCAATTCCATTTGTAAATGTTACAATACCACTAGCAACAAATTGTTTTACACACAAGCTGGAAAAGGAGCCTGAACCTTAATATAAATTAATAGTTTTTAAAAAACTAGCCTTTTTTTAATATACAGACATAGGGCCTAGAATGCCCACAGGACATTCCCGAGTGCTCCATAGTCAATGAAGCATTTTTAATGTGCCCTCAGTCTTACAGTGAAAAAAACAGCAGATTAATTCACACAAACAGCAATCGATGATCTGTTTTTAAGATATCGATTGAGAGATAAATGACGGCCAGGAAACTCCCTTGCTGCTCTTTTTAAATAGTAAGAAGCCTCATAACACCAGGTTAAAGTCCAACAGGTTGATTTGGTAGCAAAAGCCAAGTAGCTTTTGGAGCGCTGGCTGCCCTACCTCACTCACCTGATGAAGGGGTAGCCAGTGCTGTGAGAGCTAGTGGCTTTTGCTACCAAGTCAACCTGTTGGACTTTAACCTGGTGTTGTGAGATTTCTTATTGTATTTACCCCAGTCCAACGTCGGCATCTCCGCATCACTTTTTAATTCGTGCCACGGGATCTTTTATACCCATTTGAAAGAGCAGATGGAACCTTTATGCAAATCTCATCCAAAAGATAGCATCTCTGACAGTTCGTCATTCCCTCTGAGGCAAGAGTGTTACCAGCTGTTGTATATACTGCATCTTTTTCAAATGGCTTGTGTAGGCACTTTGCAAGATAGGGATCATTCAGGAGAGAAAGCACTTTTATTTTTCACTTCACTTCTGCCTTGAAGATAAAGGTCATTTATGTACCATCAGTATGAACCTCTTCCATTCCAGCCAGTAGAAAATATAATTTACTTATTCAGTTATTAAGACATTTTGTGACAAGTGAAGAATTCCATATCACATTTTTAAAATTTTCTAGAAAGGGTAACTTAATCTCTACCCATTAAACCCATTCCTTCTTTGCAATCAGCAAATGCTGAACAAGACCATTCATGACAAGAACAGAAAGATGTGTTAGATAGATTAGCCATAGGAAATGTATGGGCTTACAGGGATAGGGCGGGAGAGAGGACTGGGTATGATGCTCTGATGTGGAAATGCCGACATTGGACTGGAGTAAGCACAGTAAATAGCCTCACAACACCAGGTTAAAATCCAACAGGTTTATTTGGTAGCACAAGTTGTACTACCAAATTTGTGCTACCAAATAAGCATGTTGGACTTTAACCTGGTGTTGTGAGACTTCTTACTATGATGCTCTGTCAGAGAAACAGTGCAGACTACATCTTCTGCAATGTAAGGACTCTTTAATTCTGATTTTTAAAAAGTAAATAATATTCCTTTTTCCCTCATTGACTGAAGGGGTCAGGGGAGTGGTCCCAGAATTGAGTGCATTTTGCAGACAAGGAGATTATCCAGGAAACAAAATACTGTTAAATAACTGCTTTGGGGTCTGGGAAACTATCTGAAATGGGCCATCTGCTGGTGTATGTGCTGGGTATTTTCCCTTTTTAGAGTCATAGAGGTTTACAGTATGGAAACAGGCCCTTCAGCCCAACTTGTCCATGCTGCATTTTCTCTTAAACCCCTAAGCTAGTCCCAGTTGCCCACATTTGGCCCATATCCCTTTATACCCATGTAACTGTCTAAATGCTTTTTAAAAGACAAAATTATACCCACTTCTCCTAATACCTCTGGCAGCTTGTTCGAGACACTCACCACCCTGTGTGTGAAACAAATGCCTTCTGGACACTTTTGTGTGTGTCTCTCTCTCCTCTCACCTTTAAACATATGCCCTCCAGTTTTAGACTCCTCTACCTTTGGGAAAAGATATTGACTATCTAGCTGATCTATTTACCTCATTATTTTATAAACCTCTATAAGATCACCCCTCAACCTTCTACACGCCAGAGAAAAAAGTCGCAGTCGATCCAGCTTCTCCTTATAACTCAAACCATCAAGTCCTGGTAGCATCCTAGTAAATCTTTTCTGCATTCTTTCTAGTTTAATAATACCTTTTCTATAATAGGGTGACCAGAACTGCGCACAGTATTCCGAGTGTGACCATACCAATGTCTTCTACAACTTCAACGAGGAGTCCCAACTCCTGTATTCCATGTTCTGACCGATGAAACCAAGCACCCTGAATGCCTTCTTCACCACTCTGTCCACCTGTGAGTCCACTTTCAAGGAACTATAAACCTGTACCCCTAGATCTTTGTTCTGTAACTCTGGATGCCTTGGTGGTTATTTTCCAGACGTCGCTGGATTCCAGGGAAGTGCCGCAAGATTGGAAAACGGCTAATGTTACGCCGTTGTTTAAGAAGGGTGCCAGGCAAAAGGCAGGGAATTATAGGCCTGTTAGTTTGACGCCTGTTGTAGGTAAAATGTTAGAATCCGTCATCAAGGAGGAAATAGCGAGGCATCTTGAGGGGAACTGCTTGATAGAGCAGACGCAGCACGGTTTCCTTAAAGGGAAGTCGTGTCTGACAAATTTACTGGAGTTCTATGAGGATGTGTCTAGGGCAGTGGATAGAGGAGAGCCGGTGGATGTGGTCTTTCTGGATTTTCAGAAGGCGTTTGACAAGGTACCTCACAAGAGGTTATTGCAGAAGGTCAGGGGACATGGAGTTGGGGGTAGGGTGTTAGCGTGGATAGAGGATTGGTTGTCAAATAGGAGGCAGAGAGTGGGGGTCAATGGGTGCTATTCGGATTGGCGGTTGGTGACTAGTGGAGTGCCCCAGGGGTCGGTGCTGGGGCCTCAGCTATTTACCATTTATATAGATGATCTGGAGGAGGGAACCAAGTGTAGGGTGTCGAAATTTGCTGATGACACCAAAATTGGTGGAAAGGCAAATTGTGCGGAGGGTGGGGAGAGTCTACAGAAGGATCTAGATAGGCTGGGCGAATGGGCCAGGAAATGGCAGATGGAATTTAATGTTGGCAAGTGCGAGGTGGTCCACTTTGGTAGGAATAATGGTAGGAAGGATCATTACTTACGTGGAGAAAAACTGCAGCAGGCGACGGTGCAGAGGGACATCGGGGTCCTTGTGCATGAGTCGCAAAAACCCAGCTTGCAGGTGCAGCAGGTGGTCAGGAAGGCGAATGGGATGCTGGCCTTCATCGCGAGGGGGTTTGAATATAAAAGTAGGGAGGTCTTGCTGCAGCTGTATAGGGCATTGGTGAGGCCGCAGCTGGAGTACTGTGTGCAGTTTTGGGCGCCGTACTTACACAAGGATATTTTAGCCTTGGAGGGAGTGCAGAGGAGGTTTACTAGGCTGATGCCGGAGTTGAGGGGGTTGAGCTATGAGGAGAGGCTGAATAAACTAGGCTTGTACTCGTTAGAGTTTAGAAGAATGAGGGGAGATCTCATTGAGACGTATAAGATGATGAATGGGATGGATAGGATAGAGGTGGAGAGACTCTTCCCGCTCAGAAAGGATAGTAGGACTAGGGGGCATAGCCTCAAGATAAAGGGGGGGGGTGCGGTTTAGAACGGAGTTGAGGAGGAACTTCTTCACTCAAAGGGTGGTGAATCTCTGGAATTCTCTGCCCGTTGAAGTGGTGGAGGCTGCCTCGCTAAATATTTTTAAGACATGGGTTGATGGGTTTTTGATGAGAGAGGGGATTAAGGGTTATGGGGAGAGGGCGGGAATGTGGAACTGAGCCACGACAGATCAGCCATGATCTTATTGAATGGCGGGGCAGGCTCGAAGGGCTAGTTGGCCTACTCCTGCTCCTATTTCTTATGTTCTTATGTTCTCCCCAACGCTCTACCATTAACTGAGTAAGTCCTGCCTTGGTTCAATCTACCAAAATGCATCACCTCACATTTGTCTGAATTGAACGCCATCTGCTATTTGTCAGCCCACTGGCCCAATTGATCAAGATCCCGTTGCAATCGGAGATAACTTTCTTCACTGTCCACTATGCCATCTTGGTGTCTTCTGCAAACTTACTAACCGTGTCTCCTATATTCTCATCCAAATCATTAATATAAATGACAAATAGCAGTGACCCAGCACCAATTCCTGCAGCACACAGCTGGTCACAGGCCTCAAGTTTGAAAAACAACCCTCTACAACTATCCTTGGGCTTCTGTCAAGATGTCAATTTTGTATCCATTTAGCTACCTCATCTTGGATTCTGTGAGATTTAACCTTATGCAACAACCTACCATGCGGTACCTTTTCAAAAGCCTTGCTAAAGTCCATGTCGACAACATCAATTGCACTGCCCTCATCTACCTTCAAAAAGCTCAATCACGTCCTGGGGATTTATCTACCTTGATGTGCTTTAAGACCTCCAGCACCACCTTTGTAATATGTACACTCCTCAAGACATCACTATGTCTCCAAGTTCCCTTTTTGTCTCTTCCAATTATATCAATTATTTATTTTTAAAAACTTGCTGGAAGCTCTTAAAGGTTCTTGTCTATCTCATCTGCTGCATATTTCCAGGATTTTCAGCATTCTGTTTCAGGTTTTCAATATCTGCAGTATTTTGCATTTGTACCCCAATTGTATATTTGCTGCTATTGGCTGGTTAATTTGCTGCTACACAGTGCATGGAAACCCTTTACCTCCAAGTTTTGTAAAGTACCAAATTTGAAATATTGATCAGTATATTATTTTTTAAAACTAAAGTTTATATTTGCATTACTGAAAAATGACTCTTGGTTGAAGCTTTTTATCTTGCATTCTTCAGGAAAAATGCAAAGTATCAATGTCGGGCAAACAGCAATTTTATGCTGTATGAGAAAAGAATGTGGTTTGGCTGGGAAGTGGACTCTGGTGGAGGTTTTGCCATGCAAAATGCTCAAGTTGAAGGTGACTGACAATCAGCTGCCAAGCATTGTTCAAAAATTTAAACCAGGCAGCTTGAGTCTGATTGATTAAGGCATTTCCCAGAGGAATTAGCTTCTCCCCTGCTGCTGTCAGACTTGTGAATGGACCTACCTTGTATTGAATTAACCTTTCTCTACACCCTAGCTATAAGTGTAACACTACATTCTGCACTCTCTTGTTTCCTTCTCTATTAACCAAACGCTTTGTCTGTATAGCACACAAGAAACACATATATGTTAATGCATGTGACAATAATAAATCAAAAGGAATTAAGCAACAAATAGTTATCTTTGTCGGAATTTCACAGCTAAGTTCTTTGTGAACCATCCGAAAATGTGATTGAAATTGCAAAGTTTGCATGTTTCTGCCAGCGTTAGACACCATCTGCACTCTCTTTTGATGCAATATAAAGTTGTTGTTCCCCCTGACATTGGTATTTTTGCGATTGTCCTGATGAGTGCAAGACAAAAAGTTGCAACAAAATGTATTTTTTTTCAGTAGTACTAAAGTTCTGTACTGCCAAATGACTATTTCTACCAGCAAGTTATTTTTTTAATCACCGATTGAGAACTGAGAGAAAACACTGGTGCTTTCTTACTCCTGATGCCTAATGTAGGTTGGTAGGCATTGATGTTTAGCTCCCAGCCACAAGAACATCCTTGCAATACTTGAATTAGGGAAGGAATTTTTATCTGAAAGATGAGTCAATTACTAAGGGCTCTGAATAAACATGTAAGGTTGAAATGATAGTTAATGGGAACAGAGGAAGTTGCTGTTGAATAAAGAAATGCCACTGAGTAATACCAATGAGTAATTGAAGTGTTTCTTGTAAATCTTTGATTTTTAACATGGTAACTGCAATTGAAAAAATGTTTTCTCACAACCTGAAGATATCCCAAAGCCTTTCACATTTATCAGTGTACCTCTTGAAAACTAGTTGTTGTTGTATGGGAAATGTGGTAACCAATTGGTGCACAGCAAGCAACCACAAATAGCAATATGATAATGACTAGTTAAGAAATTGTTTTTGTAGTTCACAGAACTTGGGCTTTGATGGCTCGGACAGCATCCCATCCCTAATAGCTCTTGAGAAGGTGAGCTACCACCTTGAATCATTGCAGATATGCTCTTGCTGCTCGATTTAGACAACAATGATGCAGTTCTATATCAGAATGGTGTATGGCTTAGAGGGGAATTGCAGGTAGTGGTGTTCACATACACACCAAACATGTGTGGGTTAGGTTGATTGGCCATGTCAAATTACTCCTTAATGTTAGGAAGATTGGCAGAGTAAAAACATGAGGTTACGAGGATAGGGCCTGAATGGGATTGTTGTCTGTGCAGGCTTGAAGGGCCAAATGGCCTGTTTCTGCACTGTAAAGATCCTATGATCTGCCGTCCTTATCTTTTTAGCAGATAGACTGTGGGTTTTCAAAGTGCTGTCAAAAGAGCCTTGTGTGGGAGACAAGATGCCTCAAGCAAATTGATAATCAAGTTGCTATTCTGAGAAGTCAGCAATTTGCCACCTTGTATTTCTCAATGCTATCCTGTCGTTGTGCAATGCCAAACATTACGCATTGGATGTGGATCATTAACATATGGTGCATCAGAAAACCTATTGAAGTACAACCGTTGAGTTAATTATCTTATTACATCATATGCAACAGTTGCTAAGACAGATAACAAGTGCTTTTAGACTTGTCATAGACAATGACATTCTTAACACATTCATGCAAATGTACTTATTTAATTGTACTCGCCAGACTTCCATCGAGATTTCGGGAAGAGCAACAACGAATCCAAGTTTCAACCATTTGAGCTGTACGGAGAAGTTAAAGGAGAGTTTTACATACTCAAGAGGTTGAGGGAGGCAGTTTTGGACATGAAATTCATGGACAAATGTTGGTTGTTTTTTATTCACCAACCGTTCTGAATAATCCTTCAATTCCACCATGTGAAACAAAATAGTTTTCTGCTATTTCTCTGACAGAAGGTTTAGGAAGTAACATTCACATAAGTGCAAGAAAAATCACCACATTATTCTCTGGGTGGATGCTGCCAAGTTATTTTGTGTGTGCTGTCTGTGATTTGATGATATGGCACAATATGCTTGTCTAAATTTATTTATTATCAGCTGGGTGTCATGTGATTTGTTTTGCTTCACCTCATTCTGAGTTAATTCACTCCAATACATTTCTCAACAGGTGATCATAATCAGCTTATTATTCATCTTCAGCTTTTTTAATGTGCAAGATCTCCCCACCTTGTCAAAACAATAATATACTGGCTTCAATTGATTTATGCAATGAGTTGTATGAGATTGTTTTGATTCGTATCAGTTTATGGTTTAGGTTCATACTGTAAGGATGCCTGAGGAAGTCTGACTTTTATGCCTGGAAGTGATGGACAGCACAACAGTGCTGGTGCATGGTGAATTGCTGACTTGTATAACCATAACTGCTTCTTCATACAGCCAGGCATTCCATCATACGGCAAAGTTGATCCCTGAAGTGGCAGTCGGTTCCAAGGAAACCCTGTCCCCTTGGCCCTTCAGGTTTTGTTTTTCAATTCTTGCAACCATGTTTAAATTACACTTAACAGTTTCTCTGATCCTGGAAGTGACTTAACCGTATTGCTCACTCTGTGTAAAATTAAGGTCTCATATAATGTGTTACTCTAGTTTTTCAAACCTAACCAATCCTATCCAGTTTCCTGGAAAGTAAAAGTACCAGTTGTGCTTCTCATGGTTCTTAGAGTTGAACAGTCTCTAAATGGTCACTATCTAAGCTAAGGATTTTAAGTTTTATTGTCTTAGTGAGCTGTGGAAGCTTGTGAAGTGGACAACACACACAATTTAATTCATGTTTCCATTATCTGTCTACACATTTTGACTCTTCAGCCCAATACAGACTGGAACAAGATGGCAATGTGACCAAGAATGAGTAATGCATAAGTGAAATTGACTCTTTTGAGAAATGCTGAACCAAACCTGTTGTGATATTGTGTGCATGCTATTGTAATGTGAAGATTTGATTTATTATTGTCACATGTATTAGTGTACAGTGAAAAGTATTGTTTCTTGCATGCTATACAGTCAAAGCATAGAGAAGGAAACGAGAAGTGCAGAATGTTGTGTTACAGTTATAGCTAGGGTGTAGAGAAAGATCAACTTAATACAAGGTAGGTCCATTCAAAAATTTGTTGGCAGCAGGGAAGAAGCTGTTCTTGTATCAGTTGGTAGGTGACCTTGGACTTCTGTACCTTTTTTCCTGAAGGAATAAGGTGCAAGAGAGAATGTCTGAGGTGTGTGGGGTCCTTAATTATGCTGGCTACTTTGCTGAGGCAGTGGGAAGTGTAGACAGAATTGATGGATGGGAGGCTGGTTTAGTGATGGATTGAGCTCCATTCATGACCTTTTGTAGTTTCTTGCAATCTTGGGCAGAGTATGTGCCATACTAAACTATGATACAATCAGTAAGAATGCTTTCTATGGCGCGTCTGTAAAAGTTGGTGAAAGTCGTAGCTGACATGCCAATTTTCCTTAGTAGAAAGTAGAGGCATTGGTAGGCTTTCTTAACTATAGTGTTGGCATGGGGGGGAACCAGGACAGGTTGTTGGTGATCTGGACACCTGAAAACGTGAAGCTCTCAACCCTTTCTACTTCATCCCCGATGATGTAGACAGGATCATGTTCTCCTCTACATTTCCTGAAGTCGATGCCAATCTCCTTCGTTTTGTTGACATTGAGGAAGAGACTATTGTCGCCGCACCAGTTCACAGATTCTCTATCTCATTCAAAGTGCTCAGGATTAATGTGGGACTGGGGTCACATGGTAATATACTCTGAGAGAATACTCTGGAAGCGTACATGCCTGAAGAAGAAGCTCTGTGTATGACGGTATCCTGGGATTCCTAAATGGTTAAAGACTAACAATGAACGGTTTGTTTAAACATAGGGGTCTCAAGATCTCATAAAGAACCCATATTACAACAACACCAACAATGTAATAGCTGTAAATCCGTGCACCCTCCAAAATCTAAACCAGCAAAGAAATAGAAATAAACTAAGCTGCATTGCTGATATTTTGAGAAGTGGATTAACATGTCGCGAGCAGAAAGGTGTGTATGACTTGTAAGCTACAGTTGCCATTCTGCTGGTCGAGGGTCACCTTTGAAAGGTGGTTTCTTGATCGAGTGTCAGAAGCTGGGTGGTGCCTATGGAATTGACTCCAGAGTACTTTTTAAAATTTCATTGAAAGGAAGAAATTTTAGAGAGCTTCTTTAACTGTATTGATAAGTTCTATCCAGCTCACTGTTATTACTCTGGTTATTTAGCACACTGATAGCTTGTTTTAAGCTGTGGTTATCCAGAAGGAGCATTGTGAATTTTGACTTGCTGGATTTTTACAGACTGAAACTTAGGTGGAAGATCTACTTTCTCCCTCTGGGCCCTGCAGTAACAAAAGGCTATTGTTAGTGATGTGTTTTCATGTCTCTCCCCTCCCACTTCCACCTTTATCTTTTGAGCCTTGCCTTTTTCCTCATCCCAGCTGCTCAGTTGCCAAAACAAATAAGACGATTTGACCAGTGTTCGCCTACTGAGTGGAAAGTAGGGCGAGGGCACTGTTTGTGTTGCTAGCTGTGGTGAGGTAATTTTCAGCAAGGACAGGCTAACCATCAGTGTTGTCGATCTATTTTTCCTGCCTTCAGAGACCGCTCTGTTCAGTACCACACCTCATAATTTTAACTATTAAGCAATCCTATCCAAACCAGATGCAATTTTTTCTTACAAGACTCGTTTATTCTGAATGATTTTGCATCAACATATTGATTGTTTGGGGAATCGAGTCTCCAAATATAATGTAATGTATTCTTAAAGAATGTTCAACACCAATCCAACAGCACAACTCCATGTGAACATAAAATGTGATGCCATTTGAGTTATCCAAGATTTGATCATGACTTGTTTGTTTAAATAGCAAAGCTCATCACTTAGGGTGGCAATGTGTTTCAAAGAAACTCTGTCCCATTGCTCCTTGTGTTTTTCAGTTTTCCTAAACATCCTCAAATTAAACTACTCCTCTGATAGTGCATTACTCGCCAATGGTCAAACTGCCATTTATTTTCAGTCTTGTCCTGGACCACCTTAAGAATCAAAAATTGGTTAGATAATGAGAATGTTAATTTATATTTTGTATATAGTCCACTGCCCAAATCTCTAAAGCCCATAAAAATAAATGTCCATCAAAGCCTAACTTTCCCTGGGATGTCGTCGAAGGACAGACAGCCTGAGCTGTAACTATTTTAGAATAGGAAGATTAGACATGGTTGTACAGCCTGAATCTTATAGAATCATAGAATCCCTACAGTGCAGAAAGAGGCCAGTTGGCCCATCGGGTCTGCAGCAAACACAATCCACCGAGGCCCTATCCACATACTTTATACACTTACTCTGGCGAGCCCCCTTGACACTAAGGGCCAATCCTCCTAACGCGCACATCTTTGGTCTGTGGGAGGAAACCAGAGCCCCTGGAGGAATCCCATGTGGACGTGGCGAGAAAGTGCAAACACCACACAGACAGTGACCAAAGCTGGGAATCGAACGTGGGTCCCTGGAACTGTGAGGCAGCAGTGCTAACCATTGTGCTATTGAATATTAAGTGTGTATTGATGACACATAACCATATATAGCATATGGTCCAAGCTAGGAGCTAACCCTACTATCCATTCCACCACACTCGCTAACTTTGATCATGTGACTCTTTACACCATGGGATGGTACTATATTCCCAATCCCACATAAACTGTTATTGTGTCAGACACCCCTGTACTAAAATTTCCTTGTCTTCTAATTGTTTGCATTGCCATAATGCGACCCCCTTCTTCCCCTCCCCAACCCTCAAACTTGTGTTTACAGATTCAGGTGGTCTGGAGGCTTGGCGATGCTTGCAAATCTTGTTATGGTGATAATTGGAGGAATGGTGGTTGATCTTGTTTAATTGGCTTGTTATTAAGAGATTACAAGGCAGTTTGTCTTACTGGCAATTTCTTGTTGTTTCTAATTATTCTTTTTCATTCTTGGAATTGAACTGCTCTCTGAAAGGAACAAGATAAACTGGTCTCCCTCCGGTAGGCCAAGTGGGGAGTTGACAAAGAGAATATTCTCTATTCTTGGTGTGAACCCAGTGTTTCTTTTTGTGTGCAATCTGCTATGATCCGGTTGGAATTTGAAGACGTCTCTCTGTGTAGATGTGTCTTATGGATGGTTCACTGCGTAGTTTGGCCTTTTTCATAACATAGTACTCTTTGGTGTCTTTCAGTTCTTCTCGGGTATGATCTGGCAAGTTGATGGCTACATCCTTGTTATAGAGTCGTAGAGGTTTACATACAGATGGGTGTGTTAGCTGGAGAAAGCCCTGTTAGGGATGTGGAGCTTGTACAAGGAACAACTACTGCATGTCCTTGAGAAATATGTACCTGTCAGACAGACAGGAAATGGTCGAGCGAGGGAACCGTGGTTTACTAAAGAAGTTAAATCTTTTGTGAAGAGGAAGAAGGAGACTTATGTAAAGATGAGACGTGAAGGCTGAGTTAAGGTGCTTGAGAGTTACAAGTTAACCAGAAAGGACCTAAAGAGAGAGCTAAGAAGAGCCAGGAGGGGACATGAGAAGTCTTTGGCAGGTAGGATTAAGGAAAATCCTAAAGCTTTCTATAGGTATGTCAGGAATAAAAGAATGACTTGGGTAAGGTTACGGCCAGTCAAGGACAGTAGTGGGAAGTTGTCTGTGGAGTCTGAAGAGATAGGAGAGGTGCTAAATGAATATTTTTCATTCAGTGTTCACACAGGAAAAAGACAATGTTGTTGAAGAGAATACTGAGGTACAGGCTATTAGACTAAACAGAATTGAAGTTCATAAGGAGGAGGTGTTAGCAATTCTGGAAAGTATGAAAATCGATAAGTCTGCTGGGCCAGATGGGATTTATCCTAGGATTCTCTGGGAAGCTAGGGAGGAGATTGCAAAACCTTTGGCTTTGATCTTTGTCGTCATTGTCTACAGGAATAGTGTCAGAAGACTGGAGGATAGCAAATGTTGTCCCCTTGTTCAAAAAGGGGAGTAGAGACAATCCTGGTAATTATAGACCAGTGAGCCTTAATTCTGTTGTGGGCAAAGTTTTGGAAAAAATTATATGAGGATTTATAATCATCTAGAAAGGAACAATTTGATTAGGGATAATCCATACGGTTTTGTGAAGGGTAGGTCATGCTTCACAAGTTTTGTTGAGTTCTTTGAGAAGGTGACCAAAGAGGTAGGTGAGGGTAAAGCAGTTGATGTGATGTTTATGGATTTCAGTAAAGCCTTTGATAAGATGGTAGGCTATTGCAGAAAATACAGAGGCATGGGATTGGTGGTGATTTTTGCAGTTTGGATCAGAAATTGGTTCGCTGAAAGAACACAGAGTGGTGGTTGATGGAAAATGTTCATCTTGGAGTTCAGTTACTAGTGGTGTACTGCATGGATCTGTTTTGGGGCCACAGCTGTTCGTCATTTTTATAAATGACCTGGATGAGGGCATAGAAGGATGGATTAGTAAATTTGCGGATGACACTAAAGTTGGTGGAGTTGTGGACAGTATGGAAGGATGTTGCAGGTTACAGAGGGAATTAAATAAGCTGCAGACGTGGGCTGAGAGGTAGTAAATGGAGTTTAATACAGAAAAGTGTGCGGTGATTCACTTTGGAAGGAGTAACAGGAATACAGAGTACTGGGCTAATGGTAAGATACTTGGTAGTGTAGATGAGCAGAGAGATCTCGGTGTCCATGTTCATAGATCCCTGAAAGTTGGTACCCAGGTTGATAGGATTGTTAAGAAGATGTATAGTGTGTTAGCTTTTATTGGTAAAGGGATTGCATTTCGGAGCTATGATGTCATGTTCCAGCTGTATAAAACTCTGGTGCGGCCGCACTTGGAGTATTGCGTATAGTTCTGGTCACTGCATTATAGGAAGAATGTGGAAGCATTGGAAAGGGTGCAGAGGAGATTTACCAGAATGTTGCCTGGTATGGTGCGAAGATCTTATGAGAAAAGACTGAGTGACTTGAGGCTGTTTTCGTTAGAGAGAAGAAGGTTAAGAGGTGACTTAATTGTGGCATACAAGATGATCAGAAGATTAGATAGGGTGGACAGTCTGAACCTTTTTTCTTGGATGGTGATGGCTAGTATGAGGGGGCATAGCTTTAAATTGAGGGGTGATAGATACAGGACAAATGTCAAAGATAGGTTCTTTACTCAGAGAGAAGTAAGGGCGTGGAATGCCTTTCCTGCAATAATAGCGGACTCATCAACATTAAGGGCATTTGAAGGGTCATTGGATAAGCTTATGGATGATATTGGAATAGTGTAGGTTAGATGGGCTTTAGATTTGTTTCACAGGTCAGTGCAACATTGAGGGCCGAAGGGCCTGTACTGCACTGTTATGTTCTATGTTAGTGCTGTGATGTTTAGAGGTATTGTGATAGAGAAATGTTGGAGCCTGAGATTGGGGCTCATCTTGCAGCTGCTGGTTATTCTCTTTGTCCACTCAAGGCACCATGAAAACTATCTGAATGATTGACTGGTCTGACCAATGAGGAGCTTCTGCCAAGTACAAGGAAATTGGACAAGCTAGCTCTGCAAGAGTGAAGATAATTCAGAGCTGAAGGTCCAGTCGAGAGGCTCTTTCCTGTTGGACCTCATGGGAACTTGCAATTCTAAATAATTTATGGCAGTTGTTTTGATGTCTTATGTTGTTTCTGCTTGGAAAAGAGAGAGATTGGTAATGGATGATATACATGACTTCAAAATTCGTTTGCCACTATACCATAATGCTTCCAGAATCTCACCGATAACCAGAAGTCAGATGTCTTGAGGTTCATCGTGCTGTCTGTTGTCAGTAGCTAGAGGTGTCTCAGCCGTGGCTCATTGTCTGAGAGGACAGTCACACTGGCTCTGAGCTCAATTTAGGAAGCTAGCAAGGTGACTGTTCATGGAGATGTTCGCATTCTAGAAAGCAAGTCTGGGATCTTTCAACACACCCACGAAACACAATTGGGTCTCCACTTAAGTGTGGAATCTTGATTTCATATACCGTCTAGGGATAATGGGCTGGCCAGCCAGCAATGCCCAGGTCCCACAAATGAATAAAAGAATGGATCTTCTATCCAGCTTGGTGTTTTGTGTTTGTATTTAGCACTTAAATGGCTCATGCTGTTTCAAATAAAACTCTGTCCTGAGGTTGCAGAACATTGATCGCATTTGTGAAATTGTTTGACTTCACAGCATAGCGTGTCGCCTACCTTCTTGTGGCCAATTTGGGTATTGGTTTCGTTGGTTTGGAGTATTTCTGCCCCTTTATTGCTTTCCTAGCTGGATAGTATGGGTTGCTCTGTACCATGCTTTGCTGCCATCACATAAAATGGATTCATGCCATGGGGATATTTTAGATTGCCCAACAATTTGTATGGCCTTTTCAAGGGTCAAATCTTCCTTGGCCTGAAGCACATCTGAAAGGGTGGCATCCGTTATTTCCACAACAATTCTGTCCCTTAAGTTCTGATTTAAGATCACAGCGTTCAGCTAATCTGTATTGTTTGTTAATAAAAGTCAATTGGTTCCTGGATGTTTTATGCCTCCTCCTATTTGTTGAATTTTGCGCTCTCTACGATTTTTGTTTCTTCTCACAGTATCAAATAATTTTAGAACTTTGTTAAATTTAGCTGATTGATTCTTGTGTTATATATTTGGCTATCAAACCTACTGAATAAAGTAGTGTAACCAGTTGTTCAACTTCTGTCTTTTTGTCCAGAATTGAAGCTATCGCTTTCACCAAAGTGTCTAATTTTGTGCCTGGTCTGGTCTGTATTTGAGTCTGGACTGGTTTGGAAAGTGCTTATCCATGAATCACTGGGTGGTAATGGCACAGAAGGAGATCTTTGGCCCATCATGTCTGCACTGGCTCTCCGAATGAACATGATGGCTGAGTGCCATTCCCCCTTCTTTTCCCCATACCTCTGCACATTGTTTCTATTCAAATAATCATCTAATGCCCTCTTCAATGCTTTAACTGAACTGTGTCCACCACACTTCTAGGCAGTGCATTCCAGGCCCGAACACTCGCTCTGTGAAAAAGATTTTTCTCACATCACATTTGCATCTTTTACAAATCACCTTAAATCTGAGCCTTTTACGAGTTTTAAATTTTTCTGGACTTGGGCAGGTTTTTTTAACTGCTGACTTTTTTCTTTTTTTTTAAATTCATTCGTGGGAATGGGCGTTGCTGACTGGCCAGCATTTATTGTCCAGCCCTAGTTGCCCTTGGAGGGCAGTTGAGAGTCAACCAATTGTTGTGGCTCTGGAGTCACATGTAGGCCAGACCAGGTCAAGAATGGCTGATTTCCTACCGTAAAGCACATTAGTGAACCAGATGGGTTTTTCTGACAATCAACAATGGGTTCATGGTCATCAGTAAATTCTTTCAACTTCAAACTCAAAACTTTGGCTCTTTATCTAACTTCAGATCCTGTCAGACCGCTGAAATTTTGCAGCATTTTCTGTCTTTGTTTCACGACCTTCCTGTAGTGATGTGACCAGGATTGCACACAGTACTTAAGCTGTGGCCTAACAAATGTTTCTTACATCCCCATCATGACCTCCCTGCTCCTATTAGTTTATGTCTTGGTTGATAAAGGTAAAGTATCCCTTTTGTTGATTTAACCACCTTATCTACCTGTCCTGCTGCCTTCAGGGATTTTTGGACATGCACTCCAAGCTCTTCTGGTCCTCTGTACTTCCTAGCATTCTGCTGTTTATTGTGGATTCCCTTGCTTTGTTAGTCTTCCCAAAACATATCACCTCACACTTTCTACTTGCCACTGTTCTGTCCATCTGACCAGTTCATCTATATCATCATGTCATTCCCAAGGCTTTCCTCCTTGCTATTTAGCAATTTTCGTGTCATCTGCGAACTTGATGATCATACTCCCAGCTCCTCTGAGGTTTTGAGTTTTTCCATATGTTGCTACTATGTTGCCTGTTTAGTAGGTCTTGTGAAGAGATCCTGAGTCCGATTTATGGTTGAATATTAAGTGTTTATTGATGACGCATAACCTGGATGTATGTACAAAATTATTATCCAGACTGGAGGTTAACTTCATGCTAGCTTTGGCACAGGCCTTTTTCCAGTCCATAACTCTCTCCAGACTCTGGTCATATCACTATATCACACTGGGCTGTACTGTTCCTAGTCCCACATTAAACTTTGCTATGCCAAGTACCCTTAATGGTCAGTGTCTCATTTAGGCAGACTTGGAGTGAGGACTTCGAACCTAGAGAAAATGCAAAGCAAACATTCACAGTCATGCACTAGCTAGCTACTGAATACTAGTCACAATATACATAGCAGTCCAAGGTTATTTAATATTTTTACATTGACTATCTTTTGACTGGGAGTCTGGAGGAGGGGAGCAAATTATCAACATTCATGATGAATCTGCTTTTCTGGTCAGGCAGTTGACTTGTTGTAAAATCTAATTGTGTGAGTTTACCATTTGTTGATGGAAACTGGAAGTCTCTCTTGCACATTGTGTTCCCGAAGATCCAGCTCATGTACATTCTGCTCCTCAGTGACATCAGCTGAAAATATAAATTTGGATTGCGCATGTACGTTGGTGCCCAACTTTACCTCACCACGACCCACTCCAAGCTCTCCATGCTCTGTGTCACAATGCCTGTCCAACATCCAGTATTTTCTGAACAGAAATCGCATCCCACCTAAATAGTTGAAGACTACAGTTATTACCTTCAGTTCTTGCCCGCTCGGCATGTGGAGCTGTTAGACAGAATGGCCTGCTTCTTTGCTCTAAATACAAAGTAAAATTTCATCCATCTTTCTGGTTTCTACCTGAGGCTGAGCCACCTCATTTGCAACCTTTAGTGGTGTATTTGGTCTGGAGATTAGATTCCAGTGATAACTCCACTTCATTGCCAAACTCATACCTGTAGCACACTTCCTCTCTGTCTCTGAGCTCATTTGCTGAAGCTCTTATCCATGCTTTTGTTATCTCAATATTTGATTGATTATTCCAGTGTTTTCACAGCTGGTATCCCAATTTCTTCCCTCTAAATTTGGGACCTGTTCAAAATTCTGCTATTCCTATCCTAAGTGGCATGCTGTCCTGTTATCTCCCACCACAGTTGTGCTTGCTAACCTGTATTGGATCCTGACCCAGATCCAACCAAGATTCATTTATTAAAATTTGAATACATGTTTTTCAATCTCTGCACACCTGTGCATTCCTGATTTTAATTTCTTCATTGTGGTAGGGTGTGCCTTCGCACTACCTTGGCCCAAAGCTTTGAAACTCCTCTGCCTCTCTATCTCTGTCCCCTCCTTTTGGAACGCACCTTAAATCCAACCACTTTAACCAAGTTCCTGTTTGATGTTGAATGTTGTTCTGTAAAGTCACCCCTGAAATACCTTGGGAAGTGGCACAACATTCATGGTGTTACACAAGTGCAAGTTGTTGTTGTTCCCTGGCACCTGAATAAATATATTTATCTAAATCAATGCGGCTGATCCGGAAATGGTGTGTAAGTTGTATAAGGAATGAGGAAAAGTGGCTGTAGTGTTCAAAAATTGCCTCAGAAAATTGGAGTAATCTTCGGTTAAAGTCAGAGGTTTACAACATGGAAACAGGCCCGTCAGCTCAACTTGTCCACGCTGCCCAGTTTTTAACACTAAGCCAATCCGAATTGCCCATCTTTGGCCCATATCCCTCTATATCCATCTTACCCATATAACTGCCTAAATGCTTTTCAGAAGATAAAATTGTACCTGCTTCTACTACTGCCTTTGGCAGCTCATTCCAGACACTCAACCATCCTCTGTGTGGGGGAAAAAAAATGCCCCTCTTCCCTCTCACCTTAAACCTATGCCCTCTAGTTTTAGACTCCCCTACCTTTGGGAAAAGATGTTGACTGTCTACCTGATTTATGCCCCTCATTATTTAGCTTCCTACGCTCCAGAGGAAAAAACTGGTTTAATACCCTCTGCCTGGGTATTACACACGCTGCGTGGGATCATTCAGAAAGAGAGAGTGCTACAATCAATGGAATTATGACCCAGCATTAGCACACCCCCAGCAGAGGAAGGAAAATGTTGAATCTTTGTTGCGGCAAATTGGACCAGTTGCATTATATCAAAGGGTTGTGGTGTTCAGTTCTGACACAGCATTTGATTTTGAACATTTTATTTAAAATTTAACTATTGAAGTTGAAAATTAGAATTTTGATGCCATCATTAAATAGAGTTTCTTTTTCGGTTTGAGCCACTTGGAGTATCTGCAGGGAGATTATAAATAATCTTACTCACTATCTTGGGTCTTGGGCAACCAATGCTAACTTGACACTCAACGATGACTACCTTCCTTTAACTATTTCTGAAGCTTAGGGCCGAGATAATCAATGGAACAGCCACCAATGGTATAGTGATTTAAAAACATCAGGTGTGCAAGAGGACCAAGTTGAACGGAGCGTGGAGATTTTGGATGGTTTAAAGGCCAGAAGGGGTTACAGAGTTAGGGTGGATGCAAGGCCTTGGATAGATTTTGGAACCGGGGTGAGAATTTCAAAATCAAGATGTTGCTGAGAGTCAGTACAGGTCAATAAACACAAGGCTGATGAATGGAGTGCACTTGTTATGACTTAAGATACTGGTGAGTCCACCATTTATGGAGGGTGGAAGATGGGCAGCCATCCTCGAGAGCGTGGAAAGAGTCAATTCCAGAGGCAACGAAGGCATGGATGAGCACTTCAGCAAAATGAGCTGAGACAGGGATAGAGACCAGTGATGTTACAGATGTTTGAAGGAACTGCGCTGGAGTGCATCTCTGCGTCATATACAAGATCAAGGTTACGAATGGTCTAAGTGATCCCCGAGACAGTTGTCAGAGAAAGGGATGGAATTGTGGCTAGAGAAACAGGCTTGTGATGGGTACCACGTGCACTTGTCTTTCCAATATTTGGTTTTGGGAAATTCCTGCTCATCCACCACTGGACAGCAAAGAGGCAGTTGAGGGTCCAGAGAGGCAGAGCTGGGTGTCCTCAGCTTATGTGCACAACTCAAAATGTTTTGGAATAATGTCATTAAGCGGCATCATGTAGATTTCAACCAGGAGGAGACCAAGGATAGATTCCTGAGAACCTTACATCCAACATGAGACTTGTAGTTTCCATGAGCAAGTTGTAAGCTTGAGCAATCGTTTTTAAGGGTGAGGGATCAAAATAGGTAAACAACAGAACAATGGGCATTTAAATAGCAGCTTTTACATAGAAAACCATTTGAAATACCTTCAGCCATTAGACTCCATGCTCTGAAATTCCCTTCCAAATCTTCTCTTCCTCCTTCCTTTTTAAAATCAAGTTTTATCCAAGATTTGGCGACTCCACTCACCTTGTCCTTTAGTTCATCTCTCATTTTTCACATAATATGCCTCTGTGAAGCACCTTGGGGCATTTTTCTGTGTTGTAGGTGACATGTAGTGCAAATTCTTCTGAGGCTTGGCACCTGTAACCTCTGGAACCCCTGCAAGGCCAGCACATCCTTCCTTAGATATGGGGTCCAAAACTGTTCACAATACTCCAAAGTATAAAGCCTCAGAACGACATCTCTGTTCTTGTATTCTAGCCCTTTCGACATGAATGCTAACATTGTATTTGCCTTCCTAACTGCCAACTGAACCTACACATTAACCTTAAAAGAATTCTCCTTGCATCCTTATTGTACTGCTATTGCAGTTGAAACTCTCTGCCATACCGTTACCTCGTCAAGCTAAGGCCTCCAATGTTTTGCATGGCCTCTGAACTCCATCCTACATAAACATCAACGTGTGCAAAATTCTGCTGAATGCATTCTATTTGATTTGATTTATTGTCACATGTATTAGTATACAGTGAAAAGTATTGTTTTTGACGTGTTATATAGTCAAAGCATACCATTCATAGAGAAGGAAACAAGAGAGTGCAGAATGTAGTGTTACAGTCACAGCTAGGGTGTAGAGAAAGATCAACTTAATGCAGGATAGGTCGATTCAAAAGTCTGATGGCAGTAGGGAAAAAGCTGCTGTCCAGTTGGTTGGTATGTGATCTCAGCTTTTCTATCTTTTTGTTGATGGAAGAAGGTGGAAAAGAGAATGTATGGGGTCGTTACATATTGGCTCCCTTTCCTTCAATGCATCACATTCAGGCTAATACAGTCATGTAATGGAACACTTATCATTCACCCGGATGGGAGAAACCTCTCAATATCCAAAGCTGACATAAACTAGCTGACTGTGTTTGCATTGCAGCAGCTTACCAAGCTTACTTTGACAGTATTGACCATGACCTTGATATTGCTAGAAGGATCAGCAGAAGATTGTGCAAAGAGTATTATATTCAAATTACCCTTCAAGTTACACATCATTCTTGAATGTTGTTGTTTACAATCCCTCAGCACCATGAAAACTGCAGCAACTAAAGGGCTAGTTTTCTCCCCCCACAATTGCCTCAGGTCGCTTAGGAATTGACAATTAACACTGATATATCATAGTTATACTTCATGAACAGAAAATAATTTCAAAATATTAATGTAGAAGTCCCTTCATAACTTTGCCCCTCCTTTACAATGTTAAAGATTCTATTTAACTGCACGCATATTGTTGCTTTAACAAATAACTCTTCTGTCTTGACTTCTTGAAACGTGACACTGAGCACTGACCAGACATGAACTAGTGTGCTTTGGCCAACCTGCATTTGAGTTATAATTTATTTGATACAGGATTTCTGGTGTTTGTATTCTACAGATCTTGTTGCCAGCATATTGTTTTGCACCACTTTGTGTTGATTAAATTCCAAGAGCCACTGAGGACTTATTGTACATTTGATTGTGTTCCTAGTTGAACAAAGAGTCAGATCATTCTTGTTCAACTATGAGATTGTTGACACTATGAAACGATTTGCTTTCCAACCAACATTTTAATCACCTGGGTTTAACGTAGTTGCAATTATTTTAAAGCAATGATTTAAAGTATCTGCAGTGAGCTCCAGAAATGCAGTGCAACATAAGTTCCAGTTTTCGTAACCAAACTTTTTCGCCCTCCAACTTGTCGAAGTTTTTCTTGTGAAATGTGGGTAGAATAAACACTGGTTACTTGTAAAATTGCTGATTTCAAAATGTACTAAGTGTGGTTTGTTATATTTTCTACATTTTAAATACTGTAAGTTATCTTAAGCATGTATAATCTGTCCATGGAGGAGAGGATGCTTAAGTAGTGTCCTTTTCCTAGTCGAGTTTACTATAGTTCAGACATTGGTGAGGTCGTACAGAATACAGAAATTCTTTTGGCAATACAGACCTTGAGTATTGTGGGATAAAAGGAGACACACCAAAGCTTTTTGTCTTGTAATCTTCAGAATGCTTTGCAAGAATACCCAGTATAAGGGGAAAATAACAATAGGCTCTATGGAACAGTCAAATGAACTCGCCTTCCTTGATGCACAAGTTGAGAAATCCTCCAGGGAGTTCTCTTGCAGGGTTTGCTGTAAGCTTACCTTCACTGGTCAATATAGCATTGGGATTTTCAGAGTTCCAAACGCTAGAAAATTGATCTTATCAGCTACCATGTAAATAGTACCCATGCCATTTGCTCACTGCGCAAGCTTAATGCTGAAATAAGGCACGTCAAAGGCATCCTGCAAAATAATTGCTACCCTGAGCATATCATTTTGCTCTCTATGTCACACAAACCCATGAATGGGCCAAGGCTGTTATTTCCAGCCCTGAAAAGTGTTCAGTCTACCTCCCACTACCCTGAAAGGGCAAGGTAGCTCAAGAAGTTGTAAAACCCAAAGTGAAGCTAGCTGTTTCACACTGTTACCATGCAGTAGCAACTCAGTTGGTATTTGTCACCAGGATGCTGCCGTTAAGCCAAAAATATGTTCTTCGACCTATCTCTCAAACAAGTAACGTGGTATATGAATTTCAACACCAGTGTTGTGTTTGTAGGCCAAGCAGCTCAAAGACTGGCAGATCGTATCAAACAGGATATCCCTTCTATTATTCGCAACAGGCAAGGTACAGACTGTATCAATCAGCCCATGTTTGGAAAACTCAAAACAGTGTCCAATATTAGATGTGACTCGGTGATTGGACGGCATTTGTTAAATAATTTTCGTTGTGTGAAGAGCTGTCAACCAATTTAAGATTGTTAGTCATGCTCACAGTGTGACACATTTGCGTTTACTGGAAGCTACGTGTATTAATAAACAAGGCCCTGTTCTTTGCAGACAGTAAGAACTGATACACACATTGCACCTCTTTCAGCTAAACAATACAAGTAATAGCCATGACTGACAGCCTGATTCATTCTTCAGGTCAGTGCCTTGACCAATCAGGATGAAACTATATGATTTAAGTTTCAAACAATGCTTGGCAGTTGTCTGTTAACTGTATCCTTCAACTGCTGTATCCTTCATGGAAACACTTCTACCAATTAGAGTCCACTTGCCAACCAGTCAGCATTCTTTTCTCATGCACTATAAATTGTTGCTTTCCCCTTAAACTGCCATTCTTGCAAAGTGCCCTGATGAGTGAAAAGTTTTTGATGTCTCTTTTTATCCTGCAATGCTCTTATTCTTGTTCATGTGAACAGTAAAGTGTTTCCTTCCCTACCTCCTCCTCTAACTAAAAAAATGTTGTCGGAAGGACCGTAAGCAAGGGAAAGATGAGTTGAGGTTCTTTTACCCTATTACCTGGAAAGGGCAGTAGGGCAGTGGTATGCTCCACCTGCCAGATGTGGAAAATTAGGGAGCAATCTAGACTGTAAGAAACTACAAAAGGTTATGAATGTAGCCCAATCCATCACGCCAACCACCCTCCCATTGTTGACTCTGTCTACCCTTTCCACTGCTTTAGCAAAGCAGCCAGCATAAGACCCAAGCACCCCAGACATTCTCTCTTCCACCACCTTCCTTTGGGAAAAAAATACAAAAGTCTGAGAATACATTCCAACTGACTCAAGAACAGCTTCTTCCCTGCGAGTGTCAGACTTTTGAATGGACTTACCTTGCATTAAGTTGATTTTTCTCTACACCCTAGCTACGACTGTAACACTACATTCTGAACTCTGTCGTTTCCTTTTCCACGAACGGTATGTTTTGCTTGTATAGCGCCCAAGAAACAGTACTTTTTTGACTGTACGTTAATACATGTGACAATAATAATTCAAATCAAATCCATCTAATCTCCCTGACAAATTTGTCTGTAGGAAGCATGTCTGGTTGCAGCTCCTCACAGACTGCATTGTTTGGTTGGAACAGCTGATGGATGCAATGTGGAGCATTCAGGAGGCAGAGAGTGTGATCGACACAAGTTACAGGGCAGTTGTCACACCACAAGTTCAGTCAGGTAGGTGGATGACCACCAGGAGAGGCAGGCAGGTAGTGCAGGAGTCTCCTGTGGCTATTCCCCTTTCAAACAGGTATACCGTTTTGGATGCTGTTGAGGGGGATAGCCTGCCAGGGGAAGATATCAGCAGCTGCTTGGCTGCTGCTGGTACAACTGGTTCTGCTGCAGAGCAGGGTCGGGCAAAGAGCAAGCGAACAGTAGTGCTAGGGGACTTGCTAGTTAGAGGCACAGACAGGCATTTCTGTGATCGCGATCGAGACTCCAGAATGGTGTGCTGCCTCCCTAATGCCAGGGTCAGGGATGTCTCTGAGCGGTTGCAGAACATTCTTAAGGGGTAAGCAGCCAGAGATTATTGTATACATTGGTACCAACAATAAGTAGGAAAAGAGATGAGGTCCTGAAGTGTGAAGATAGAGAGTTAGGCAGAAGGCTAAAGGACAGGACCTTGAAGGTAGTAATTTCTGGACTTCACCGGTGCCACGTGCTAGTGAGAGTAGGAATAGGAAGATTAGACAGATTAATGCGCGGCTTGAGAGCTGGTGCAGGGGGTAGGAATTTAGATTTTTGGAAGATTGGGATCCCTTCTGGAGAAGGGATGACCTGTTCAAGAGGGACGGGTTACACCTAAGGGTACTAACATCCTGGCAGGGAGATTTGCTGGAGCTGCTTGGAAGAATTTAAACTAGTTTGGCAAGGGGGTGGAACCCAAAGTAGTGGGGAGACAAGAGAAAGTTGAGGACAGCATAGAAGTTAAAGAGAGCACATTAAATAGTAAAGGCAGTGCCAGTAATCCTAGTACCAGACAGATCAGGTAAAAGCAAGACAGAGAGCAAGGGAAGTCCAGATTAAGCTGCACTTATTTCAATGCAAGAGGCCTGACAGGCCAGGCAGATGAGCTGAGGGATGGATGGGTACATGGGGCTGGAATATTATAGCAATCACTGAAACATGGCTTAGGGAAGGACAGGACTGGCAGCTCAATGTTCCAGGGTACAGATGCTCTTGGAAAGATAGAACAGGAGGTAAGAGAGGAGGGGGAGTTGCACTTTTGATTAGGGAAAACATCACAGCAGGACTGAGAGGGGGTATATCCAAGGGTTCGGCCATTGAGTCTATATGGATAGAATTGAGAAATAAGAAGGGGGAAATCAGTTTGATAGGGTTGTACTTTAGACCGCCAAATAGTCAGCGGGAAATTGAGGATCAAATATGTAAGGAGATTACAGATAGCTCCAGGAATAATAGGGGATTTTATCTTCCCCAATGTTGACTGGGACAGCCGTAGTATTAAAGGGTTGGATGGGGAGAAGTTTGTTGAGTATATTCAGGAGAAATTTCTCATTCGTATGTGGATAGTCGGACTAGAGAGGGGGCAAAACTTGACTTCCCCTTGGGAAATAGGGAAGCGCAGGTGACAGAAGTGTTAATGAGGGATCAGTTTGGGACCAGTTTCCATAGTTCCATTAGTTTTAGGATAGCTATGGAGAATGATAGGTTTGGCCCAAAAGTTAAAATTCCAAATTAGGGCAAGGCCAATTTTGATGGTACCAGGCAGGAACTTTCAACAGTTAATTGGGGGAGTCTGTGGGAAAGCAAAGGGTTGTCTGGTAAGTAGGAAACTTTCAAAAGTGTGTTAACCAGGTTTCAGGGTGACCACATTCCTCTGAAAGTGAAGGGCAAGGCTGGTAGAAGTAGGGAACCATGTATGACTTGGGATATTGAGGCCCTGGTCAAGAAGAAGAAGGAGGCACATGATATGCATAGGCAGCTGGGATCAAGCTAATCCTTTGAAGAGTATAGGAGGTGTAGGAGTAGAGCTCAGAGAGAAATCAGGAGGACAAAAAGGGGACACGAGATTGTTTTGGCAGATAAGGCAAAGGAGAATCCAAAGAGCTTCTATAAATACATAAAGAGCAAAAAAGTAACAAGGGTGAGAGTAGGGCCTATTACGGATCAACAAGATTATCTATGTGCAGATCTACAAGAGATGGATGAGACCCTAATTGGATATTTCTCATCAGTATTTACTGTTGAGACGAGCATGATTGTGAGGGAACTTGGGGAAATAAATAGTGTATATATAACAGAGAAAGAGGTGCTGGAAGTCTTAAAATACATAAAGGTAGATAAATCCCCAGGACCTGATGAAGTGGCCCCCAGCAGAGATATTTGAATCATCAATATTTATTGGTGAGGTGCCTGAAGATTGGAGAGTGGCAAATGTTGTGCTTTTTGTTTAAAAAGGGCTGTAGGGAAAAGCCTGGGAACTACAGACCAGTGAGCCTCACATCTGTAGTGGTTGAGTTGTTAGAAGATATTTTGAGAGAAAGGATCTATAGGCATTTAGAGACGCAAAGACTGATTAGGAACAGTCAGCATGGTTTTGTGAATGGAAAATCATGTCTCACAAATTTGATTGAGTTTTTTGAAGGGGTAACCAAGAAGGTAGATGAGGGCAGTGTAGTTGATGTTGTCTACATGGACTTTAGCAAGGCTTTTGACAAGGTACCTAATGGTAGGTTGTTGCATAAGGTTAAATCTCACGGGATCCAGGGTGAGTAACTAAATGGATACAAAATTGGCGAGATGACAGAAGCCAGAGGGTGGTTGTAGAGGGTTGTTTTTCAAACTGGAGACCTGTGACCAAAGATGTGCATGATGTGCACCAGGGATTAGTGTTGGGTCTACTGTTGTTTGTGATTTATATTAATGATTTGGATGAGAATATAGGAGGCACGATGAGTAAGCTTGCAGATAACACCAAGATTGGTGGCATAGTGGACAGTGAAGAAAGTTATCTCCGATTGCAATGGGATCTTGATCAATTGGGTCAGTGGGCTGACGAATGGCAGATGGAGTTTAATTTAGCTAAAGCAAGGTGATGCATTTTGGTAGATTGAACCAGGGCAGGACTTACTCAGTTAATGGTAGGGCAATGGGAAGAATTGTAGAACAAAGAGATCGAGGGGTACATGTTCATAGCTCCTTGAAAGTGGAATCAAAGGTGGACAGAATAATGAAGAAGGCATTCGGCATGCTTGGCTTCATTGGTTAGAACATGGAATACAGGAGTTAGGACATCTTGTTGAAGTTGTACAAGACATTGGTAAGGCCACATTTGGAATACTGTGTACAGTTCTGATCACCCTATTATAGAAAATATATTATTGAACTAGAAAGAATGCAGAAAAGATTTACTAAAATGCTTAGGATCTTGATGGTTTGAGTTATAAGGCAAGGCTGGATAGACTGGGATTTTTCTCTGGACCATAGGAGGCTGAGGGATTATCTTACAGAGGTCAATAAGATAATGAGGGGCATAGGTCAGCTAGATAGTCAATATCTTTTCCCAAAGGGTGGGGTCTGGGACGTCTAAAACTAGAGGGCATAAGTGAGGGGATAGATGCAAAAGTGTCTGGAGGGGCAATTGTTTCACACAGAGGGTGGTGAATGTCTGGAACAAGCTGCTCGAGGTAGTAGTAGAGGCGGGCACAATTTTATCCTTTAAAAAGCATTTATACAGTTACATGGCTAAGATGGGTATAGAGGGATATGGGCCAAGCACAAGCAATTGCGACTAGCTTAGAACATAGAACATAGAACATAGAACATTACAGCGCGGAACAGGCCCTTCGGCCCACAATGTTGCGCCGACCAGTCTTATTTTTAAAAAAAAACATTGACCCACTAATCTAAACCACTCCTTTTTCGTCCATAAACCTATCCACCAATCTCTTAAACGCCCCCAAACTAGGCGCATTTACAACTGCAGCAGGCAGGGCATTCCAGTCCCTCACCACCCTCTGGGTAAAGAACCAACCCCTGACATCCGTCCTATAACTACCCCCCCTTAATTTAAAGCCATGCCCCCTCGTGCTAGATTTCTCCATCCGAGGAAACAGGCTATCACCATCCACCCTATCTAAACCTCTAATCATCTTATATGTTTCTATAAGATCCCCTCTTAGCCGCCTTCTTTCCAGTGAAAACAACCCCAAATCCCTCAGTCTCTCCTCATAGGACCTCCCCTGCATACCAGGCAACATCCTGGTAAACCTCCTCTGCACCCTCTCCAAAGCCTCCACATCCTTCCTGTAATGTGGGGACCAGAACTGCACACAGTACTCCAAGTGCGGCCGCACCAGAGTTGTGTACAGTTGCAACATGACGCTGCGACTCCTAAATTCAATCCCCCTACCAATAAACGCCAAGACACCGTATGCCTTCTTAATAACCTTATCTACTTGATTCCCAACTTTCAGGGATCTATGTACACATACACCTAGATCCCTCTGCTCCTCCACTCTATTCAAAGTCCTCCCGTTAGCCCTATACTCAACACATCTGTTATTCCTACCGAAATGGATTACCTCACACTTCTCCGCATTAAACTCCATCCGCCACCTCGCGGCCCAGCTCTGCAACCTGTCCAAGTCACCCTGCAAACTTCGACACCCTTCCTCACAATCTACCACACCTCCGACTTTGGTGTCATCAGCAAACTTACTAATCCACCCAACTATACCCTCATCCAGATCATTAATAAAGATTACGAACAGCAGTGGCCCCAAAACAGATCCCTGAGGCACACCACTCGTAACCGAACTCCATGATGAATAATTACCATCAACCACCACCCTCTGTCTCCTATCTGCTAACCAATTCCTGATCCAAGTACCTAAATTACCACCAATCCCATACATCTGCATTTTCTGCAGAAGCATACCATGGTGAACCTTATCAAACGCCTTACTAAAATCCATATATACCACATCTACTGCCTTACCCCTATCCACCTCTTTGGTCACCTTCTCAAAGAACTCAATAAGGTTAGTAAGGCACGACCTTCCCGCTACAAAACCATGCTGACTATCTCTAATCAATTCATTAATCTCCAAATAACTATAAATCCTATCCCTAATAATTCTTTCTAAAACCTTGCCCACTACAGAAGTAAGACTCAGGGGTTTTAAAAAAGGAAGCATGGACAAGTTGGGCCAAAGGCTTGTTTCCATGCTGTAAATCTTTATGACTCTATGATTCTATGTGAAGTTGAAATGACAAACTACCTAAAATCCTACAAGGGAGATTCAATTAATTTTTAAAGACAAAATTGTATTATTTTTAAAGAGAATTCGGATTGTCCGGGCTCCTTCACTAGTAAAAGACAATCCAATACTGTAATTGGATACTTAGGTCACAACAGTTTTTTTGTTGTTGAAGAAAGTGTAGTGACATAAAGCAATGCGAAATCTGAATGCAGTCTGTTTAGATCCATTTTTAAAAGGACTTTTGATTCCTCGTTGGACTGACAAAATAATAATTGATGTCCAGCAGGTGGATATATTGCTGTGTGAACAAGCGATTGAAGCATTACAAAGAGCAGTTGGTCGTGATGCCAATTTTAAACCCAGAAATACTCTTGCTCAAATTGCAGCTGTTAGGAGCCTGGCCTTGTATATAAAGTTGCTCTTATCCTTTTGGACAGCAGGTAATATTTAGAAAACTCTCTGTTGACCAAGTCATTTCTACAGCATGAAGTGTTGTGTTGGCTGATTGCTAGATCTGCTCGTAGTCCTGACATCAAAAAAGGGCGACAGACAAGATGCCATGGGTTTCATTAGCTGGTGTGCCTTTCTGCTGAAGTTAAAATAAATTCCGCAAATCTAGATTTGAATACTGTGCATTTTGTGTACTTGATCATCTTTGATCTTTCCAGCTTTAATCACACTTTTGAGAGAAGATCGGAACTTTCTAACTGGTTCATGTCAGGTCTAATGACAGATACTCCCTTAAACTGTTGGCTATCTGTTTTCCAGGCCTCCTCTCAGACGAGGAAGTTCCTTCACCTTTCTGACCCCGGGACCCTGGGATTTTACTTTGGTATGTATAGTTTCTGTTTCAGTACACTATAGATGCTTTTATAAAAGTTTGGGTTTCTTTTTGTGTGATAGCTATAATTTAATGTAAGAATTGATGGTATTTGGCTCCTATTATTAGCAATAGTATTCTGTTTTGACTTGTGTCATGATGTGGAGATGCCTTGACCTATGTCAGCAGAGTTAGCAGTTATAGAGGACATTGGAAGCAGGCATTTGTGGGCAACTGGAAAACAGGAAGGAAAATGTGGAAAGATGTGAGGAAGTGATCATTAGATTGTCTTGTTAGGATTGAAATCTAATTTTTTTTTAACTTCTCTCATGGATTGTGTTCATGGTTGACAAGGGCAACATTTGTTGCCTGCTCTTAATTTCCCTGAAGAAGATGGTGAAGCTCCACTGCCTTGAACTGCTGCAGTCTGTCGTGTGGTGCACCCACAGTGCTCGAAGGGAAAATTCCAAGTTTTTGACCCAGTGAAGGAACAGTGATATAGTTGTGAGTCAGAGTGGCGTGTATCTTGAAGAGAACTTGCTAGCTGGTGCTCCCATGCATCTACTCCTTTATCCCTTGAGGTGGATTTTGGAGTGTGTGTTGAAGGAGCCTAAGAGAGTTGCAGTTGTGCTTCTTGTATGTAGTGCTCATTATTGCGCAGTGTGCCAATAGGGGAGCGAGTGTTTTAAGGTGGTGGGTGGGTCTCACTCAAGTAAACTTAGTAAGTGTTGGTGAAACTACACTTATCCAGGCAAATGAAGAATATTCTCTCAACTCCCTGACTTGTGACTTGTAAATAGTTCTTAACTTCTCAGGGATTATCTACTATGTTTCTGGCCATGAGTTGCAAACCTCCAGCCTGTTCTTGTAGCCACAGTATTTACATGGCTGGTGCAGTATGTTTCTAGTGAACAGCAGCTCCCAGGATTATTTTGGTGGAGAGATTCAACAGTGGAAGTCCTGTTGGGTATCTCAAAACTTCAATGATCCAGCATTTTGAATTATTGAATTTTAAAGCATTGAACTTTAAATTAATGCTTGACTTGCTGAGGGGCAAAAAGAGGGAAAGCTTTGTAACAAACATTTGGGAAAATAGTTTTGCAGTTCATTATTTCAAAACTAGGTAGGAATCTTTTTAATTGGAAGTTTCAGCATGTGGCACCCTCAATTATATCAATGAAAAAGGGCCAAATAAATAAATTGATTAGAAAAGTGGGTGTAAATTCAGATGAAAGACTGATTAAGCTTCTTAATCAAATAAACTAGCGACTTTTAAAAAGTGTCAGCAGAAGTGCCATGTTATGATGCATGCTGATCAGTGCTATGCCACAATTGAATAGTTTAAACAATCTGGGAGTCATGAGACATTTCACCAACATATCAGGTGTTTCACAAAACGCTGTATTGTTTTTTTTGGTTTGCTTTGGGTGCTTTCATTTCACCTTCGTTAGCTGCAGCATTTAGTTCAGAATTCTGAGTATTAATAGCCCTTATGTCTTGAGTTTCTGTAGGCTTATCATTGTGTAGATTAAATAAAAAGCCCAAGGCAGTTTCAGTGTGATCAACTTATCTCTGGCAATAGGACACTGCTGCCATTCAGCTTCTGATGAGATGGTATCATTTGTCAACAAGTAAGACCTCTCACAACACAAACATTCCTTGTTAAGCAGACAGGTAATCTGTGATAAATCTCCTGCCTGTGTAACAGTGTATGTGAGGAGGGAACCGAGTGTAGGGTGTCGAAATTTGCTGATGACACCAAGATTGGGGGAACGGCAAATTGTGCGGAGGGTGTGGAGAGTCTGCAGAAGGATCTAGATAGGCTGGGCGAATGGGCCAGGAAATGACGAATGGAATTTAATGTTGGCAAGTGTGAGGTGGTCCACTTTGGTAGGAATAATGGTAGGAAGGATTATTACTTACGTGGCGAAAAACTGCAGCAGGCGACGGTGCAGAGGGACCTCGGGGTCCTTGTGCATGAGTCGCAAAAACCCAGCTTGCAGGTGCAGCAGGTGGTCAGGAAGGCGAATGGGATGCTGGCCTTCATAGCGAGGGGGATTGAATATAAAAGTAGGGAGGTCTTGCTGCAGCTGTATAGGGCATTGGTGAGGCCACAGCTGGAGTACTGTGTGCAGTTTTGGGCGCCGCACCTGCGCAAAGATATTTTGGCCTTGGAGGGAGTGCAGAGGAGGTTTACTAGGCTGATACCGGAGTTGAGGGGGTTGAGCTATGAGGAGAGGCTGAATAAACTAGGCTTGTACTCGTTAGAGTTTAGAAGAATGAGGGGAGATCTCGTTGAGACGTATAAGATGATGAATGGGATGGATAGGATAGAGGTGGAAAGACTCTTCCCGCTCAGAAAGGACAGTAGGACTAGGGGGCACAGCCTCAAGATAAAGGGGGGGCGGTTTAGAACGGAGTTGAGGAGGAACTTTTTCACTCAAAGGGCGGTGAATCTCTGGAATTCTCTGCCCGTTGAAGTGGTGGAGGCTGCCTCGCTAAATATTTTTAAGACGCGGGTTGATGGGTTTTTGATAAGAGAGGGGATTAAGGGTTATGGGGAGAGGACGGGAATGTGGAACTGAGCCACGACAGATCAGCCATGATCTTATTGAATGGCGGGGCAGGCTCGAAGGGCTAGATGGCCTACTCCTGCTCCTATTTCTTATTTTCTTATGTTCTTATGTAATCTGGTTTCGTGTTGTGTATAGAACACAACAGGAGTTTTTGCTGGCTGATGGCAACTGATAGATAGCTGCATTGGTTTCCTTTCCCTCACTCATTGCTCTACAAGATGTTATAAGATGCCTCACTGCAAAGCAGGCTTGAGGTGATGAATTGCTTAGTCCTACTCCAAAGATGTGTGGGTTAGGTGGATTGGCCATCTTAAATTGCCCCTTAAGTGTCAGGCTGACTAGCAGGATAAACGCATGGGATTACAGCGATAGGCCCTGGGTGGGGTTGTGGTCAGTGCAGACTCGATGGGCCAAATGACCTTTTTCAGCTCTGCAGGGATTCTACGATGTTCTTAGTTCTTACGTTCTCATTCTTATGATACAAAAAGTGAGACTATATCTTTAATTTCTTTCTTAGAATCTTAGAAATTACGCTTTTGAGGGAGGTGATTGGCTAGTGCTTGATGCTCTTTACTTAAAACTATTTATTCTAATTTTATTTTCTCTATCCTATATTTTTCTTCCCGAATACTTGTCTCATTTTCTGGTTCCACAATCTAATATCCTCATTTGGTTGTGGTGGGACAGGAGGAGAATTTTTTATCTTCCCCATCATTTTTTCAAGTGACTAACCTGGAATCCCTGCCACTGATTCGTTAAGCAGTGAAAACAATTGTTCACTTCAACTAAAGCCCATCATAAGTTTGAGAACTTGAATAAAATGTCCTTTTAATTTTCTCTCTTTCAATTGGGGAAAATCATGTCATTGTTTGGGTCTGTCTTTGTAGCCCACTCTCCAATTCCTCACATCGTTCTAGTGAATCTTCACTTGGTCCTTTTATTGATGGTTCTGTTGAGATGTCCAGAATCCAGTAACCACCAGTGGCCAAAACCATGTCCTGTACAAATTCAGCATTATTTCCTTTTTGCATTTCATTATACAATGTGTAAAATCAATAATAGAAAGTAAATACTGTAATAATTTGCCAATCCAAAGAAGTATATATTATAAGAACATAAGAAATAGGAGCAGGAGTAGGCCGTCTAGCCCTTCGAGCCTGCCCCGCCATTCAATAAGATCATGGCTGATCTGTTGTGGCTCAGTTCCACTTTCCCGCCCTCTCCCCATAACCCTTAATCCCCTCTCTTATCAAAAACCCATCAACCCGCGTCTTAAAAATATTTAGCGAGGCAGCCTCCACCACTTCAACGGGCAGAGAATTCCAGAGATTCACCACCCTTTGAGTGAAGAAGTTCCTCCTCAACTCCGTTCTAAACCGCACCCCCCCCCTTTATCTTGAGGCTGTGCCCCCTAGTCCTACTGTCTTTTTTGAGCGGGAAGAGTCTCTCCACCTCTATCCTATCCATCCCATTCATCATCTTATACGTCTCAATGAGATCTCCCCTCATTCTTCTAAACTCTAGCGAGTACAAGCCTAGTTTATTCAGCCTCTCCTCATAGCTCAACCCCCTCAACTCCGGTATCAGCCTAGTAAACCTCCTCTGCACTCCCTCCAGGGCCAAAATATCCTTGCGCAGGTGCGGCGCCCAAAACTGCACACAGTACTCCAGCTGCGGCCTCACCAATGCCCTATACAGCTGCAGCAAGACCTCCCTACTTTTATATTCAATCCCCCTCGCTATGAAGGCCAGCATCCCATTCGCCTTCCTGACCACCTGCTGCACCTGCAAGCTGGGTTTTTGCGACTCATGCACAAGGACCCCGAGGTCCCTCTGCACCGTCGCCTGCTGCAGTTTTTCGCCACGTGAGTAATAGTCCTTCCTACCATTCTTCCTACCAAAGTGGACCACCTCACACTTGCCAACATTAAATTCCATTTGCCATTTCCTGGCCCATTCGCCCAGCCTATCTAGATCCTTCTGCAGACTCTCCACACCCTCCGCACAATTTGCCTTTCCCCCAATCTTGGTGTCATCAGCAAATTTTGACACCCTGCACTCGGTTCCCTCCTCCAGATCATCTATATAAATGGTAAATAGCTGAGGCCCCAGCACCGACCCCTGGGGCACCCCACTAGTCACCAACCGCCAATCCGAATAGCACCCATTGACCCCCACTCTCTGCCTCCTATTTGACAACCAATCCTCTATCCACGCTAACACCCTACCCCCAACTCCATGTCCCCTGACCTTCTGCAATAACCTCTTGTGAGGTACCTTGTCAAACGCCTCTCCCTCTTTCTAACCATTCACTAATTTCATCAGCATTTATATCGCACCTTTGCTGTAATAAGATATCCCAAAGCACTTTAGAAATGTTATAAGGCAAAATTTTATACAGAACCGCAAGGCAATATGAGGGTAAATCACCAAAAGCTTTTTCAGAGCGGTAGATTTTAAGGAGCACTCTCTCTCAACCTTTGGTAGTGCAAAGTGCAAATCTGCACACAAACTGTGCTGTTGCTAAGGCAAAAAGATATCCCCACTTTGCTTTATGTTGCACATGCCATTAAGTCCATGATTTTGTTTGATTTTTCACAGCTTATCCTTTTGAAGATGCTGCTTCTGCTGTCTTGTGTTGTTAAACCTGCAACAGCAAACCTTGAAAGGAAGACACTGCTCACTCTGCACAACTTTCCATTGGTGTTTGGAATTAGTTGTTATGTCTTTTATTTTAGTATCATCTGCAAATGGTTGATACCACTCCCTATATACAAACCATTGTATATACCGAGCATGAATTCGGAATGCATTGCCACCCAGATACAACCACAAACCAGCCCTTTAAATGTTACTATTTCCTAATTTTAACTAGTTTCTATCTTTTTTTGTCCCACACTGTTCCAGTCCATACCTGTCAATTTTCAATAGGTTCCAATGTAAAATGTTTTCAAAGGCTTTCTAAACATACCTCCATCCATGATATTCAAAATGTTTCTTTTATTCCTTCATGGGATATTCGCATTGCTGGCTCGGCTAACATTTTTTGCCCACCCCTAATTGCATTTGCTAGGTCATTTCAGAAGACATGTAAGAGCGACGGTGCAGAGGGACCTTGGGATCCTTGTGCATGAGTCGCAAAAACCCAGCTTGCAGGTGCAGCAGGTGGTCAGGAAGGTGAATGGGATGCTGGCCTTCATAGCGAGGGGGATTGAATATAAAAGTAGGGAGGTCTTGCTGCGGCTGTATAGGGCATTGGTGAGGCCGCAGCTGGAGTACTGTGTGCAGTTTTGGGCGTCGCACCTGCGCAAAGATATTTTGGCCTTGGAGGGAGTGCAGAGGAGGTTTACTAGGCTGATACCGGAGTTGAGGGGGTTGAGCTATGAGGAGAGGCTGAATAAACTGGCCTTGTACTCGTTAGAGTTTAGAAGAATGAGGGGAGATCTCATTGAGACGTATAAGATGATGAATGGGATGGATAGGATAAAGGTGGAGGACTCTTCCCGCTCAAAAAAGACAGTAGGACTAGGGGGCACAGCCTCAAGATAAAAGGGGGGCAGTTTAGAACGGAGTTGAGGAGGAACTTCTTCACTCAAAGGGTGGTGAATCTCTGGAATTCTCTGCCCGTTGAAGTGGTGGAGGCTGCCTCGCTAAATATTTTTAAGACGTGGGTTGATGGGTTTTTGATAAGAGAGGGGATTAAGGGTTATGGGGAGAGGGCGGGAAAGTGGAACTGAGCAGCGACAGATCAGCCATGATCTTATTGAATGGCGGGGCAGGCTCGAAGGGCTGGATGGCCTACTCCTGCTCCTATTTCTTATGTTCTTAAGCACATTGCAGTGGATCTGGAGTATCACGCCATTTCCACCGATTCCAGCATGATGCCAATTCTAAATCTTCCCCTCACTCCCTCTTAGCAATCCACAGGGACAACACCCTCTGTGACAAACCCGAAATACTGCGGATGCTGGAATCTGAAACAAAAATAGAATAAATGCTGGAAAATCTCAGCAGGTCTGATAGCATCTGTGGAGAGAGAATGGAGCTAACGTTTCGAATCTGGAATACCTTTTGTCGAAGCTGGGAGGAAAGGGAGTCAGCAGAGATTTATCCTGTGGGGGTAGGGAGGGGCGGTGGAATTGGATAAAGGGAATGTAAATGAGCTTGCAGAAGGCTGAGAAGGTGTTGAGGGTGTCCGTGAAGTGATCAGAATGTATTAATGGTGAAACAAAGGTACAGCTTGATAAAGGACTGCCTGAGGAATATGGCAGTTGGCTTGAAGAAGGGGGTTGGGGGGCAGGGTAGAAAGAAGAGAACGATACAATGGAGAATGAGATGAAATGAAATAAAATAAATGGAAATGGGCTGGAGGTGGAAACACGAGTTTATGCTCTGAAGTTGTTGAACTTGATGTTCAGTCTGGAAGGCTATAAAATGCCTCATCAGAAGATGAGGTGCTGTTCCTCCAGTTTGCGTTGGGGTTCGCTAGAGCATTACAACAGACCAACAACAGACATGTGGACAGGAGAGTAGGGAGGTGTGTTGAAGTGACAAGTGACAGGAAGGTCTGGGTTTTGCTTGCAGACAGACCAGAGGTGTTCAACACAGCAGTCACCCAGTCTTCATTTAGTCTCTCCGATGTAGAGTAGACCACATTGGGAGTAGCAAATGCAACAGACCAGATTGAAGGAGTTGCCCTCTGTGATCTCCTAATCCACTCCTTCATTCCCCCAGCCTCTCGTTCTCTTCCCACGGCACCTTCCATGCAATCACAGAAGGTACAACATCTTTACATCCTTCATCCTCACTGTCCAAGGCTCCAAACACTCCTTTCCTGTGAAGTGGCATTTCACTTGCACCTTCTTCAATTTGGTCTATTGTATTTAGTGCCCCCCAGAGCAGTCACCTCTACAAAAAGAAAATCTAGAATTAAAAATTTAATGATGACTATGAAATAAACCATTGTCTCCTTGTCTGGTCTGGCCTACATGTAACTCCAGATTCACAACAATGTGGTTGACTCTTAAATGCCCTCAGAAATGGGCAACAAATGCGAAGCCCACATCCCATGAACAAATAAAAAAACATTGGAAAAGCAGACCTGGTGACTGCTTTGCAGAACTCCGTTGCTCCATCCACAGCATGACCTCGACCTTCCAGTGCTTGCCATTGCAACTCGGCCCATATGTCTGTTCTCAGTCTGCTCCAATGATGTCCAATGCAAGCTGGACAAGTCACTCTTGATCTTCCAAACAGCATTCTGGATTCAATGTTAAGTTCAACAATTTTAGACTATGAATTTTCCTCTCCATCTTGACCCCACCCCTTTTTTGAACTCTGAAGAAGGGTCATCTAGACCTGAAACATTGACCCCATCAATTCAGCTCTGCGTCAGCATGGTTTAGTGTCTCTACAGAATTGGATAAAGATTAGGGTAATGATTTCCAATCAGAGAACGCACCTTCCATCCCCAAGTGTGCCACAAAAAAAAGATTCAGGATGATTAAAAATTCATGCAATGAAACAAAAACTGTGGTCACATTTCCAAGACCCAATGAACCTCATACTTCCCGTGCATGAGCCGACAGGGAAAGAGTTGTATATACGCAGATTAGATTTTTTACACTGGACATGACCAACAGGGTTTGGAACTGAAGACAAAGGTTCCATGCACCCACACAAAAAGTGAAAACTCAAAAAAGGTGCAAAAACCCTGGGAGAAGCAAGAGAGACAGGTTAAATTGGCATATGCTGCTCTGAAAGTCACAATATCGAAATCATGGCAATAGTTATGTTTAGCTAGTGTTTAGATATGAGATTAACATTATGCTGAGACTTCTGCCAGCATTCTCCTCTTAACTTATGCTACTGTTTTTTCTCTCATATACTTCATTTTACTCCCTGAGGTAATAGTACTTGAAATATTAATACAAGAGCAAAATACTGCCGATGCTGGGAATCTAACATAAGAGAAAAAGCTGAAAAAATCCAGATAATCAGGCAGCATCTGTGGAGAGAAACAGTCAACATTCATGCTGATGATCATTTCAAAATATTAAATCTTGTAAGAACTGGATAAATTATTTGTGAGCTGTGTTTTTAAGGAAATCAAGATTATCTTTATACATTTTAGATTTATATTGGGCTGTTTACATTTTTCCATGTCACTGGCCTAGGTTTTGTGATAGCTCAAACTGACGCCATCAATGCTCAGTATTATTATGCTGGGAATCAAATTTTTGGCACCCTTGCATGCACAGTAAAATGTGGAAACCCTGCGTTTCCCAATTCTCTCCTGATTTTCCGCCCACGTCACTGTTCTTTCTGATAGCAAAGGCCGAAAATCGTCCCAAAGAAGTCCTTTGCTGGAGGGCAGTTCAGAGAAAATAGGAGATGTGCATCAAAAATCTTCTCTAGAATAGAGGTGTGCCGTGACATATATAAGGTTGGAAACTACTGGATTAGGGAGAAAATGCTAGTTTGCTCTTCTGTTTGGTCAAGGTCTGTTAGCAGACAGAAGCTACGTTTTTTGGTCTATGCGGGCTAACTGTGCATTCTAAATGCTTGCTGCTCGCAAACAGCATTTTGTATGCAGCACTGAGTACTGCCAGCGGTGGTTGTTTATTTGACTGGAGAATCATGTTTTTGTTAACCAGAGGGCCCAGATTTAAAATAATTGGCAAATACTTTTAATGCAGCAAGTTATGGAATGCAGTGATTGTGATAGTGATAGAAGTAGATTCAATCTTTGTTTTCAAGAGGCGATTTGATATGTAGCTGAAAAGGAGAGATTTTCAGCATTATGGTAAAGAACAATGGAATGGGACTAATTGGATAATTTGGACAGAACCAGCACAGCCCAGATGAACCCTCTTCAAGCTTTATGATTCTATGACTGCAATGTTGAGAAAAACTATTCTTTTTGTGTAACTGGAAACATTAGCATTATTACCAACTGTGCAGTAATATAAATGTATTATAATTCTTTATGAATGTAGGTAGGATTGTTCACCTATGCCATTCAATCAATGCTATTGGGGTTGTTACTTTTCACTTTACAGAGCTAAACCGGGCTGTCACTACTTCATTCACATTTTCATTTAGGGTAGTGACTGACAAATCCATTTGCACTTCAGGCTGGTGTGAGGTTTTGGATTTTACTGGTGCACTTTCCAATACGCTTCAGAGGTATTACATTAGGTTAATATTAAATGAGGCTATCCTGCTGTTTAGAACATTACTATGACTGCACTTCTGATAATTGGAGGTGTATCTCCTACTTGAAAGAGGAAACAAGGTAAGCAATAGATTCACACATTGTGTTTACAAAGTAATGTGAAAGCTTGATGTTCCAAGCAGCAGATTCACCTTTTGCCAGTGCAGTTGAGCAAGTAAGGATTTTAACACATTGCTGGCACTTTGAAACTCTTCCCCCATCACTTTGCATTCAACTGTTTTTAATGCAAAATCTATTTCGTGTATCAGCTCAATATGCTGTGAGTAGCTTTTGCTGTTTTCATTGCAAGCCTGGAGACCTGCACCATATGTAAATGAGTTATGAAGGACTTGTAATTAGTTAAATGAATGGTTTGTGAATAGGTTGATTACCCGCTGGTCAAAATAGAATTCAAATCTATTCGTTGTGATAAAGTGCGACCCAAATAAGTGGAAGACTTCAGATCGGATTTTTCTCTGCAGACAGGGACGTTTATTTTAAAGCAGTTTCCTTTGCTAAAATATTGCTGTCTTCGTCTCTTCCTGTTTATGCCTGCACTCTGCTTTCAGTACAACCTACAGTAAGAATGGATTCATTTCCATGAAAAGAAACTAATTGTCCAAGGAAAACTCAGTACAAGAAATTGAAACTCTGCTTAAACAGTCATTCAGAACATCAGACAAGGGTGTGAGAATGTGGGTACAGTAAGCTTTAACGTGCGCACCCATCAAACACCTTTGGTTTCCCTAATGTTTGTGTCTGTGGCAAAATTGAAAACCTATTTGTGAAATAGTTTTAGGATACTTGGGGGGAAAATCTAAATTTTAGAAACAGAGGGCTGCCTTTATCAATTGTCATTAAGAAGTGCTTGACCAATAAAATGCAGTTCATAGTGAAAAATTAAAATGAAACCATCACATCTATTGGTATTGATGTTCTCCCGTCTGATACCTATCACTTTTTTTCCCTTGTTGGGAGAGCAGTTTTTTTTTATTCATTTGTGGGACATGGGCATTGCTGGCTGGTCAGCATTTATTGCCCATCCCTAGTTGCCCTTGTTCAGAGAGCAGTTGAGAGTCAACCACATTGCTGTGGCTCTGGAGTCACCCGTAGGCCAAACCGGGTAAGGACAGCAGATTTCCTTCCCTAAAGGACATTAGTGAACCAGATGGATTTCTCTGACAATTGACAATGGTTTCATGGTCATTAGTAGATTCTTAATTCCAGATATGTTTTTTAATTGAATTCAAATTGCACTATCTTGCATGGTGGGATTCGAACCTGGGTCCCCAGAACATGAGCTGAGTTTCTAGATTAATCGTCTAACGATATTATCACTAGGCCATTGCCTCCCCATGCCACTGGGTTTTTTTTAATGGGCTTTGAGAGAATTTCTGATCGTACAGCATGTTTAAAAATACAGTATGTTTCTACCCTGTACTCCTAGGATCAACACCTGATGAAGGAACAATGGTCAGAAAGCTGTGATTTCAAATAGACCTGTTGGACAGTGTCGTGTGACCTCTCATCTTGTCCAAACCAATCCAACATTGGCATCTCCATATCATTAGGATCAACACCCTTATTGATCATTTAGTGACAATAAAAATAGTATGAGATTTTCAATTCTGTTCTGTGAAATCGTATTTAATGTTTGTTATCCATCCATGCCCCAAATGTGGCATGCAAGATGTTGAGATATTCATGCAAGCAATGTTTCAGTTCATACAATATGGAAAGCTAGCTTTAAAATTAAGTGCAATGTGTAAAAGAGAAATTCATTCCTGCTGTCAAAACCTCAGGGCTGGTGCTTGTTGTATTCTTTTTAAAATTAGCCCCTTGTGAGATATTTCAGTTTCTAATGAGAAGCACCTGGGTTTCATGAACTAAAGAATATGTTAAAATTCTGTCGTGGCCCGTTTCCTGATGGGTGTGGCATGATTGTGAAACTCAACATTGCCTGTGACCAAAAGAAAACAGTCTCCTTGACAGCCATGATGTGGAGATGCCTGTGTGAATAGCAACTCTTCTTGAAAGCACCAGCAATGCATATTCCTTTTTGCCACCAACAGTGCTTTTCCTGTGGACGATATAACTGATGCCATCTTGAGGTGGTATAATCACCCTGTTCTGGATGATAGCCAAGTTCCGCGCACAGGATCTTGGGTTCATGTCGCACTATCTGTAACCCCCGTGACTTGCCTGGGTTTGCAAAACCTCATTTACTGTACTGTCTGGAGACAATACACATCTCTTTAACCTGTGATCAGTGCTCCTTCCACTCACATTGTCGACCACTTTAAGACTTGAACAGCAGGTTAGGTGTAAAGATTTGCATTCTAGTCAGTAATCTGTAAACTGTCTGTGCTTTATATGCTCTGTCTGAGGCCAGAACTCTCCGTTCACCTGATGAAGGGACTAACCCGAAAGCTAGTGAGTGTACTATCAAATAAATTGGTTGGACTTAAACCTGGTGTTGTCAGACTTTTTAACTGTGTTTACCCCAGTCCAATGCCGGCACATCCACATCTGGATTATAGCACCATATGAGGGTTAAAAAAAAACTTTTAAGCAACAAAGGTTTATTTCAGTCTTAAGTATTGCCGTAGGTGACCAGTCCTCTAGAAATAACCAGAAAAAAGTAACTTGAGAAGGAAGCAAAATGAAATTGAGCAGGCCTTCAAGAGAATGTGATAGGAGAGATATGAAGGAAAGGAGCGGTGCAGAATGAAAAATTGGCTGTCAGGAAAGCCAACAACATGTTAATGTGCTGCAGGCTGGATAAAGATCATACTGAGGAACAGTAAATACCACCTGGGATTTGAAGGTCAGACAAGAGCTGTCTGGGTCACCAGGAACCAATGTGACCTGGAAAGCTTGTCTTTGCTTGAACGTAGATTGTGTATGTTCAAGATGATGTGTATTTTGTGAAGTGTAGAACTGCAAGGAGAACGTTGGAGATCTTCAGCCTTGAAGGGATAAATCTAGATTGTTATACAAATACTGTAGTGAGGAAATCAGCATTATCGTATCTCGAGGGGTTTTTGATTGGAGTGAGTTCTCAAGAATTAATTAACTTGCATTTTAAAAAAAAGGCAAACAGAAGGCAGTTGGGAAAACTGGGTGCTTTCTGAATGCAAATAATGGTGAGTGTTACCAGGATTTTCTTGTGGACTTATTTATCTACTTCAGGGCGGCACAGTAGCTTGCACTGCTGCCTCACAGCGCTAGGGAACCAGTTTCGATTCCTGGCTGCGGTCCCCGTATGTGCGAGTCTGCACATTCTTGCTGTGTCTGTTTCTCCCGGGTGCTCTGGTTTCCTCCCACAGTCCAAGACATGCTGGCTAGATGCATTGTCCATGCTAAATTCCCCCTCAGTATATCTGAACGGATGTTGGAGATTTTCATAATAACTTCATTGCAGTGTTAATGTAAGCCTACTTGTGACACTAATAAATAAATTTTAAAACAGTGCCTGAGAATACAAAGGCCACTCTTGGTACATCTCTAGTGTCAGATAGGAGACAGCCATGGCCATTTGCTGGCTCACCACTTTAACAAGGCTAAAATTGGCCCCCTTATTTCAATGGTAATGTTTGAGAACCAAATTTTCATGAGTCAACATAAAAGCTCCATTTTTAGCAATGCAATTCAGCTGGGATGAACACCAGTCGACACCTCCCCTCATTTTAAAGGACCTAATGTTGAAAATGAGCACCAAATATTGTGCTGTTTGCTGTGTATCAAAGTTCTTAACTTGTGTTTTTCTCTGCGCAAGTGAAACATGTTACAGTTTTATGTGATTGAAGTGCATTTGCATTTTGGTCAATATTTTGAATTTATGTTACTGGCAAAGTTGTAAGATTATTAATAATGCAAGTGGAACTTGTTGGTTTTATAACCTGAAGTGTTATTGGAATTGCGTGGTAAATCGTGCCACATGTATTGCATGTACCTTATTAGAGCAATTGTTTTTGTGGATGAACCAAACTAACTCATTGGTATTTCTGATGTATTTTAAATATATTTGCTGGGAAATTTGTTCAGACTTTGTTTCTCTTTCCCCCAGAAGAAAAGGAAACGGCGAGCGAAAGATGATGATGTTGTCAGCCTTTGCAGCCTAGATATTAAGGTATGCTAATGCATGTAACCCGACAAAATAGAGGCTACCTGCAACATTTGATTTGATTTAATATGTTTTTAAAGAGCAGCTTTGTTACTAATGGAATTGGCAGTTAGGGAGGTTGTACTCAATTTAGCATCTCCAATACTTAGTGTGACGCAATAATCTTGCAAAGCAAAAATCTCAAAACACAAGGTGTTTATGTAAAATTGTTGGTGTGACAGATGTTGGCGCATGATATGTCTATAGCACAAAAACAGGCCATTTGGTCCAACCAGCCCATATTGAATACAGGTTTTTAAAACATTTTGTTCTATTATCTCAAGAAATATTTCCATTTTACTTTTGATAAACTGGGTCTTTTCTTTTGTTTACGTTGCCTCCATTCCTCACCTCAAGGTGATGGTCTCTCATGCTAGTCAGAGTTGCATAAGCACCAGTTTCCTTCTGTTACCTCACCAATCAATTACTAACATCATGGTCTTCAAATCAAATGTTGACTGTGTAAGTATTCATCCTCTTGAACTGTAAGGAAGTTGGCTGTCACAACAATGGGTTAAGAGTCAACTTTGAAAAAAAACTCAATCAAAGAAACCACAGTGTTGAGATGGCAATCAGAGGAAAACAAATTTTAAAAATCTGTTTCGGATCCTATGGTGGGTGGGTGTGGGTGTGGTGGAGCGCTGAGGTATCACTGAGTTGGTTGTGCCCTCATTTCTCTGACTCACAAGGATGCAGGGACTTGAAAGTGAATTGAGGTTGAATCTAGACTGATTCTTCAGCTCCGTACTGAAAGAGTAATGTCCGCGGTACAGTCTTTCAGATGAGGTATTCAACCAAGTGCCTCAAAAGACTAAGGAAATTTGGCATGTCATCTACAACTCTCCCAACATTTACAGTTGCACCATAGAAAGCATTCTTTCTGGTTGTATCGCTGCTTGGTATGGCTCCTGCTCTGCCCAAGACAGAAAGAAACTACAAAAAGTTGTGACTGTAGCCCAATCCATCACACAAATCAGCTTCCCATCCACTGACTCTATCTACACTTCCCGCTGCCTCAGCAAAGCAGCCAGCATAATTAAGAACTCCACGCACCCTGGACATTCTCTGTTCCACCTTCTTCTTTCAGGAAATAGATATAAAAGTCTTCAATCACGTACCAACCAACTCAAGAACAGTTTCTTCCCTGCTGCCATTAGATTTTTGAATGGACCTACCTTGTGTTAAGTTGACCTTTCTCTACACCCTAGCTATGAGTGTAACACTAAATTCAGCATTCTCGTTTCCTTCTCAGTGATCGATATGCTCTATTTGTATAGCATGCAAGAAACAATACTTTTCACTGTATAGTAATACACGTAACAATAATAAATCAAATCATTCAAAATATGGGTTCTTTCTTTCCCAAGGAAGCGACATTGTAAACTCCAAATTGACGCATATATGTGTATACTATATATATATATATACTAAAAAACTTGAATGTGGACGTAATGGAAAGCTGAAAGAGATTTCTTGCTCGGAGACTGGATTTGTAGTCAGCAATCTCTTTTCCTTAAGAAGTATATCGTGTTAACAAGAAATTCTGCTTTTATTTTGCATGGGTGTGTGACAAATCAGACTGGTTTCTGGAGTCACTTCTGTGCTATTACAAATGCACTGGAGATATCATTTTTAAAATGTATATCTCTAAACTGCGTTCCATATGCTATTTGCCTTGTAGTCTACAATTTAAACAAAATACCATATTTACTAATTCACCATTGAAGGGATCCAATTAAGCATGCAATTTAATAGCCTGAAAATAATTATTGGACTGAATGCAAATAATACTGCAAATATTGTGAGTGCGTTTTCAATTCATTCGTACGAATACAAGTAAGTATTATGTCACAAGCAGGCTTACATTAACACTGCAATGTAGTTACTGTGAAAATCCTCTTATCGCCACACTCCAGCACCTGCTCAGGTACACTGAGGGAGAATTTAGCTTGTCCAATGCACCTAATCAGCACGTCTTTCAGATTGTGGGACAATACCAGAGCACCCAGAGGAAACCCATTCAGGCATGGGGAGAATGTGCAGATTCCACACAAGACAGTGACCTAAGCTGGAAATCGAACCTGGAACCCTGGCTCTGTGAGGCAGCAGTGCTGATTCAAAATCCATCTACTGAGACAGTTTTTGAGTCTGATAAATCTGAAGCAAAACCATAAAATGTTCAAAAGGTAGAGCACCTGCAATGAAAGAAAGAGCTCACATTTCAGAATTGGGCAGTCTGTAGTGAGAGATGAGCCAAAGATGGGTTCTGAGGGAGTGCCATTGGTGATTTTTGAGTGAATAAGGAAAGTACTGTTTATTATTCAGTTCATATTTGGAAGTGGCTTCACAGACAAGATAAAGTGGGGAGGAGTGGAGTGGTGGTAAGTGGGGGAATTGCCAGATGGAGCCAAATCTGCCAGATCTCATATCCCTTATCTAACAAATTCCTAGAAGCTATAATGAAATGATACCGAAGAACCAATATGTCTCTTTCCATTTTCAATCCTGTGGTCTATCTTGTAAATTCTTTCTATTTGAGATCTGTTTTGAAAATCCTCAGTTCTCCACTCATAGTGCAGGGAACGAAATCTTTCAGCAAGTAGCCAGTAAAGTTCCTTTTAATTTCAAAAACAAATGCCAGGTTCAATCTCAGTTTAAAGACGCCTTCGGACGTTGATGAGATTGTAAAGACTTCTTGTCAAGGTTGAGATCCTTGGCCATCAGCAGAGTTTATAGGATAAGTGAAATGGTGGCAAATGTGCTGACTTATAAAATTGACAGAGACCAGCTGGTCCCTCAAGCCTGCTCCACATCACATGAGAGACAGTTAACCCAATGAGTGTAGATGATGCCACTATCAGAAATCATGCAGATGGAGAGGTGAAAAATTAATATTTTTGGAATAATCCAGAAGTGATTAAGAAATATGGGAACAATTGTGTCTTTCTGTACTTAGCATTTATGTATTGCTTTTTTAGACTGGCCTTAGTTAGCCTGTTTGTCTAAAAATCAATGATGTTTGCACTTGGATGTAATTGATCATAATAAATATTTTGTTTGTGAGATAAATTTCTATATAAATGCAAGTATGAATACAATGGCCAAAAATTATCCCTGCATGTACTGTCCAGATCAAAACACTGTTGATTGAATACCTACCATATCCTAATCACCCAGCCTTGATATTTCCGGGTGGTTGTGGGGGTAAGAAGGGATGGTTTCATAGCTTCACTTTGGGACCCTGTGGACAATAGGTATGTTTTGTGTTCTACCATAAGTACAAGTTAATGGCTCTTCTATTTTGACTACTTGATGTTTTCTCATCTCATCTCAAAACTGGATGGTCATAGGTTCAAGGCGCAGTACAGAGACTTTGGTACATCATCTTCAGTGCTGAGGTGCCGTCTTTCAAATGAGACTTCAAGCTGCAATGTCTGCCCCCTGAGATGGTAATGACAGACCTCTGCCGGAATTCTACTGCCCCGCCCACCCCGGAATTGTAGCGGGCTAGGGGCAGATAGTGGAAATGTTTGTTGACCTCGGGTGGGATTTTTCAGCCTCAGGTTGAGCCAGGCTGTAAATTCCCACCCCTTATCATAGAATCCCTATAGTGCAGAAGGAGGCCATTTGGCTCATCAAATCTGCGCTGACCACAATTCTACCCAGGCCCTGTAACCCCACATATTTATCCTGCTAATCTCTCTGACATTAGGGTCAATTTAGGATGGCCAATCAACCTAACCTGCACATCTTTGGACTGTGGGAGGAAATTTGAGCACCTGGAGGAAACCCACACAGACACGGGGAGAATATGCAAACTCCGCACAAATAGTGACCCAAGGCCGGAATTGAACCTGAGTCCCTGGCACTCTGAGGCAGCAGTGCTAACTACCATGCCACTTTGCTGCCAACTAAGGCAGCATGGGTCAGATAGACCAGTAGTATGCTGTATGATTGTATGAACTGGCATAGCTGTGAGATATGATAGCTGTACATTTGTCATATGCTCATTTTAAAATTTGTTTTAGTGCTTTGTTTAAAACCATCTTTCTAGCCTCTTATGTGAGTAGTTTTTGAAAAGTAGGAGAGTTCTGTTTTTTGCTCAACCTGAATCTCTTGACTCTCACTGAGAAAGTAAAAACCAAGACGATCTGGTGTTTGTGTGACCTTGACACAAATTAGCTGCTGCGTTTCCTATATTTGTGCAGTGTACTGCCAGTACACTTCAAAAGTAGCAAATCAGCTGTAAAACATTTTAAGATGTCCCTTCCTCCTTTCTTTCTAGCGTCCCTCCCTGCCTTTTCCCCCATTTCCTTTTTCCTTTCTATCTTGAGATTTCAATGTATTGAACGTACCATTCCCCAGACTTGCCTCAATACTGCTGTCATGTATTTCCTGATAGTGTGAATTCATGTACAAGAACAGTAGATTGGAACTCGAGCTTTTTTCTCAGAAACTAATTTATGTTAATTCTAAATGTACAAACTTCCTCCTGACTTACCGTATGTTTTGAATCAGAACCTCGGGAAAAAGTTATGGGCCTATGGGCAAAGAGCAGTGGGGTGAGATTAGCTGACTCCTTCAAAGAGTCAACTAAGGCAGCATGGGCCAGATAGACCACTACTGCATTGTGTTATTCAATGAACTGGCATGGCTCTGGGATTTGACAGCTGTACATTTGTCATATGCTCATCTTAAAATTTGTTTTAGTGCTTTATTTAAATCCCTTCTAGTCTCTTTGGGCCTCATTACTGCTTCCTTGAGCAGGGGAAAAGCCTAGAAGTCGTCTCTAACTCAAGCTGTAATGCACTGAGACTTGTGTTTTGAGGTTGGCGGGGGAAAGGTGGGGAGAGAGGACAAAAACGTTCATGGTACCGGTGTGATTCTTTTTCCTTTTAAAAAGGCAGTATAACCAGGTCATTTCCCCAAACAGTGGGGTGGAGGAAATTATTGCATAGCAAATAAACTTCAGCCAATGAAGAAGAATATACCTGTAGTAAGTAATCAATAATTTTCTTCTGATAAATTTTAGTTAAAGTTAAGATATAAGCTCAACACTTAGTGACATTGTATTGTCAACTTCTAGTGGCCCTGTTTATTTGGTGCTTCCTTATCTCAAAATTAGGAGGTCACAGGTTCAAGGCATAGTATAGAGGCTTAATTACATCATCTATAATCAGTGTTGAGGTACTGTGTTTCAGATTTGACTTTCAGCCGCCCTGTCTGCCCCTTCAGGTGGGAATGAAAGACCTGCACTGAGTAAAGTATTTGAACATTTTTTTGAGGTGGAGGATGTGGGGGAAGAGTTGGAATACCCTGTACAGCATATCCCACTTGGAAAGAAGTACAATCTTCAGAATAACTGAGTCACCCAAATGAATTGTTGGACTTTCCTGACTGATGGTATTAACTTGACAGTCAAGTGATCAAAACCTTTGTTCTCCGCCCCTGCCAAATCAAACCTCACCAGTTCCAACACACTGTTGTCTATCCTATTTGTTCTTGAATGTCAATCTTGCATAAATTTGAGATTCCCAACATGCCAGAATAGGGCCTTCTGCAATATAGTAAATTGCCTCACTTTAGTATAACAGAGGGAGATTTCTATCTGTTTACTAGCAACCAGTCATCTTAGCAACCATTGTACCTGCGTAAGCTTTTGACTCAGTATATCTTAATGTGGGTGTTATTGGAAATGGATTCAGAACAATACTTTATTTCTTGATGCATTCTATTTTTGGTGTTTGTTTAGCATACCTCTCAATCTACATAAGGAATGTCTGAAAGTGCATGAACAAAATTACCATCGCAACCTGTGCACGGGTTTTTTCCATTTTCATTTCTCTCCAATTTCCTCATTTTCCAACACTCAATTCCATATCAGTCCCACAGGTATTCTCCTGTGCCTTGTCCAGAAGGCTGTTATACCTATCTTTGACAGTAGGTGAGCTGATCCTGATCCCTCTCATGATTTGTACAGTGGCCTTTGGAGTTTTTAATTTGTTAATTCAGTGATGTGACAATAGATTGTATTTCCCCTACCATGGCTTCTTCTGATTTTCCACATGCCAAGGATCAAAACTGCAAGTTTCAGGGGCTGGAACCTACCTCTGAGACACAAGTCCTCGGTAAAAAAAGTCCAATAACAATGCATGATTTTTAAAATTGCTTTGTTGTAATCTGAGTTGCCAATTTTTACACTTTTTTGAGTTTTGTATTTGATTGTGCATATAGTTTTCTGTCCAGAATGTCAATGTTGTCGTTCCCTGAAGCCTGTGCAGGTGAGGTGTTTATTTTAATGTCTTGTGAACTTGAACCTTCACATACTCCATTTCACATCTCTCAATATTTCTGCTATTCTGAGAATATTTAATTGTTCTATTTAACCAACATTGAAATCCATCTGCCATTTTTTTAATCTACTCAATATTTCTTTTGAGCTTTAGAAAGATCAACAATGCTTCCCATTTTAATATTGCTTTCGAGTTTACATTATCAATTAAAATATTGACAATGTAAATTGATAATTTTATTTGCTCTTAATGGTCTTTAATTATTTTTGTGTTCATCTTTCATTTAGGCTGAAACAGTAAATATACATATTGGGTGTCCAACTTATTTATTGCTAAAACATTTTCAAGGGATTCAGTTCTGCCTTCGATCCTCCTTCAGATTGACTTTGGAAATGTTTTCATTTTTTTAAGGGAAATTTGCAAGCTTACTTCCCTAATTTAAGTATCTGAATTCAGTGCTTTTGCTCAAGTTCCACTCTGCAAAGGAGATTAAACAGTTGGATTTCCGAGTTTTCCCCCTTCTGTGGTTGACAGGGCACTTGACTGGGTTTGACACACTTCCCACATCTCTGCCCTCACCCCTTCCCGTCCGTCCCGGAATCACGATGAGGTCTCCCTTGTCTTTACTTTTCACCCTGTTAGCCTCATCATTGAAAGGATCCCACTTTGCCATTTCCACCTACTCCAGCATGGTGCCCCCCATGAAAAGCATCTTCTATTCAACGCAACCACTCCCTGCCCCTGCCTCCGCCTGCTGCATTCCATAGGAACCGCTCCCTTGGTGATACCCTGGTCCACTTCTCCTTCACCCCCAACTACTCGTCTCTTTCTAATTGCAGGAGGTGTAAAACCTGACCCTTTACTTCCTCACCATTCAAGGCCACAAATGCTCCTTCCAGATAAAGCAACCTTTCACTTGCACTTCCTTTAGTTTGATCTTCAATATTTGCTGCTCCCTATGCCATCTCTTCTACACTGGGGAGACTAAATGCTGACTGGATGACAGCTTTGCAGAACACTCAGTCTGCAAGCATTACCCAAACCTTACTGTTGCTTGACATTTCAACTCTGCTTCTTGCTCTCATTTCCACATGTGCATCGTTGGCCTGCTGCAATGTTCCAGTGAAGCCCAATGCAAACTGGACGAGCAGCACCTCGTCTTCTCCTTAGGCACAGTACAGATATCGAGACCCAACATTGAGTTCAACAACTTTAGACTTCTTCTCCATCTTGACCTCTTTTCTTTAATCCAATTTTGAAAATCCCAAACTACTCCCTTTCTTACTGTAGTTTTGCTTTCACTAAGCACTGACTTTAGTTCTCCTATTCACACATTCTGCTAACTTACCTTTATGTCATTATCAGCACCTTTGATAGTCCTTCGCGCTGCCATTAACACTTCCTCTGTCTTATACCCTACTCATCTTTGTTGCTATTTCTCCCAGTTCTCATCTATCATTGACCTATTTTGCTCCATCCTTTCTTTACATTGTATAATCCAACACACTTCTCTCTCTTTGTAACTCTGAAGAAGCGTCATATGGACTCAAAATGTTAACCTGTTTCCTTCTCCACAGATGTTGTCAGACCTTAGTTTTCCAATGTTTTCTGTTTTTACTTCAGATTTCTGATTGGACACATTTTTCTAACCAGGCTCTTCTAATAAAGATAGTTTTGAAATAACAGTCTGATTATTATTATTATTATTATTATTATTATTATTATTATTATTATTATTATTATTATTATGATGGGTGATAGCTCTGCTATTTCTTCTGAATTCTCAACCATGCAAAGCATGCAGCCCAGTGGACTTGGGAAAGGCCCGGAGTAGCCTGCAGTCCTGTGTAAGATTTGGGACCACAGCAACAGGCCTAATATTGACGCTTCACCCAAACTTTTGTGCCAATGTCAGCTGTTTTCAACATATCGGCCGTACAAGACATGCTAGACTTCCACTTTAACATATTCAATGTTGACATGGTCATCATCAATAATTGTTTTTCTTTTACTCAAAACAAAATTTATTCTGCTTTTTATCTACATCTGTTATTAAAACCTAATATTTATATCTAGGTTTCCTTATCTGTCAATCGTTGAAAACAGTCTTTATTTACTCTGTCTCTTCATAATTTTAAATACTATTAAATCTTAATCCACTTAACAATACACATCTGTCAATTTTGAAATCTGTCTTAACGTGTATTTCTTTACTAAAGACAGCATCCTAGTGAATCTGCTCTGCACCCTCTCTTCCCTCAGCTTCATTATGTACACTGGATGTTCAGAGCACAACATGATTCTCAGTGTCATCTTGCTTATCTAGATTCATCAATTCTTTTCTACACCTTTTTCCATGAAGCCTGATGTTCCATTAATTATTTTTAATGACCCTATGCAAATGAGGTTTTTTAAATGTTTTGTGAACTTGATCCTTCAAATCCTCTCGCACAGGTCAGCATTTCTATCACTGTGTATAATAATTGTTTTTTTAATCTAAGTATACCACCTCAGATTTACTGACATTGAATTTCATCTGCTCAAAATCTCCTTCCTTTTGCGGCACAAAATTGTTTATGGTGATTCCCATTTTGGTGTTTGCGAATTTGGATGCTTCTCCCCTTGTTCTACAGCCAAATCATTCCTGCACCAATGTACTACAACTACAGTGTTCTATATGCAGGATGCACTGCAACAGCTCGCCAAGACATCTTTTGGCAGAATTTCTGAAGCCAGTGAGCTGCACTACCTCCAAGGGCAAGGGCAGCAAGTGCATGATAATACCATCACTGTCAACTTGCACACCATCTTGATATGCACCATTGTTCCTTCTTTGTTGAGTTAGAATTGAACATAAGAACATAAGAAATAGGAGCAGGAGTAGGCCATCTAGCCCTTCGAGCCTGCCCCGCCATTCAATAAGATCATGGCTGATCTGTCGTGGCTCAGTTCCACTTTCCCGCCCTCTCCCCATAACCCTTAATCCCCTCTCTTATCAAGAACCCATCAACCCGCTTCTTAAAAATATTTAGCGAGGCAGCCTCCACCACTTCAACGGGCAGAGAATTCCAGAGATTCACCACCCTTTGAGTGAAGAAGTTCCTCCTCAACTCCGTTCTAAACTGCCTCCCCCTTATCTTGAGGCTGTGCCCCCTAGTCCTACTGTCTTTTTTGAGCAGGAAGAGTCTCTCCACCTCTATCCTATCCATCCCATTCATCATCTTATACGTCTCAATGAGATCTCCCCTCATTCTTCTAAACTCTAACGAGTACAAGCCTAGTTTATTCAGCCTGTCCTCATGTCTCAATCCCCTCAACTCCGGTATCAGCCTAGTAAACCTCCTCTGCACTCCCTCCAGGGCCAAAATATCCTTGCGCAGGTGCGGCGCCCAAAACTGCACACAGTACTCCAGCTGCGGCCTCACCAATGCCCTATACAGCTGCAGCAAGACCTCCCTACTTTTATATTCAATCCCCCTCGCTATGAAGGCCAGCATCCCATTCACCTTCCTGACCACCTGCTGCACCTGCAAGCTGGGTTTTTGCGACTCATGCACAAGGACCCCGAGGTCCCTCTGCACCGTCGCCTGCTGCAGTTTTTCGCCACGTAAGTAATAGTCCTTCCTACCATTCTTCCTACCAAAGTGGACCACCTCACACTTGCCAACATTAAATTCCATTTGCCATTTCCTGGCCCATTCGCCCAGCCTATCTAGATCCTTCTGTAGACTCTCCACACCCTCCGCACAATTTGCCTTTCCCCCAATCTTGGTGTCATCAGCAAATTTCGACACCCTGCACTCGGTTCCCTCCTCCAGATCATCTATATAAATGGTAAATAGCTGAGGCCCCAGCACCGACCCCTGGGGCACCCCACTAGTCACCAACCGCCAATCCGAATAGCACCCATTGACCCCCACTCTCTGCCTCCTATTTGACAACCAATCCTCTATCCACGCTAACACCCTACCCCCAACTCCATGTCCCCTGACCTTCTGCAATAACCTCTTGTGGAGCACCTTCACTGCACAGACTGCAGAACTTCAAACAGAAGGTCCACCAGCACCTTTTCAAGAATAGCTTGAGATGGGCAACAAATGTTTGTCTTGTCCATGTTGCTCATTTTCTGAGAATGTTTAAAACAGTACAAGGAAACAGTGCTGGAACGTCATGGGACACAAATAACCATTGTGAATCACTGAGAATTTAGCCTTACCAGCTTCTCCTTTTTCTCCCCTCTGACCAGTCCTTAATTTCATTTGTCACCATTCACTTAACCAATTATCCTTTTATATTCTGCAACAGTATCTGGTGTTGTATCTTGTCATACACTTCCTGAAAGACCCCTGCTCTTGCACTTGCAGCATATGATTACCTCAATTTATTTCCCATTTCTTTTTCCTGCAAATTTTTCTCCCTTCCCCTCTCTTGAAGAAATTGAGTACTTACTTGTGTATGTATCTTGGATCCATCCAGGCTGGCAAAGTCAAAACTGAGACACAAGTTTTTCTTTATTGAGAGACTTTATTGACAGTCTCTCAGTTCTCCTGTCCCACCCAAAGTCCCAGCTATTACCTAATTCTATGTTTTTTTTTAAACAAACTGATAATCAAAAATTAACTGAGAGGGTATCCCTTATTTATATGGATTCAAAGACAATTAATATACTACTTGTTTTTTCTTAACCATAACAAAGTAATTGACATTAATAAACCTGAATAATGTAATTGAGGAGACATTGACAAGGTATAATTCAATAGTGTCTGCTGTGAATTTGTGAACTTAAACAGTGAATATCAACAAGTTTTATTGCCTCTGCAGTTGACCCTAAACCTGTTCTTTCTTGATGTCCACACACTGTTATCCAGGTTGGTTCTGTGAATAGTAGTCGAGAAATGGAACCTTTGCTGATTCTCCATGACCCTAACCCTAGACCCTGAGGTTAACTCGAGCAACCTGTGGCTTGTTCAACATAGATCACAGTAAAGTGGCAGCTTAGCTGTCTCTATGGCTCAGCTTGCTAAAATAATGGAAATGTCTGATGTTTACTTTTAACCTATTAACTAAATAATAACCTTCTTAAAAACTCAGCTGATATTCCACAGTACATGTATTGAGTGTCAAAAGCAAAAATTAAATGTTCCTTCAACTTGAGGGATTTTCCAAACTGGAAAGAAACTGCAAGAAATAGATAAAAATTGGCACAAATAATGGAAAGTACTGGAAGGAACTTCAGAGATTAAAAAAATGTACTCCTGTGAAATAAACCAGCACAACCAGGCAGACCAATTGCTTTGACAATGGAATATACAGTAGATAATTTGAATGCATTGTTATAGCAAGAGTTACTCTGTTTTATGTTTTGAAGGTTCAGCATCATCATATTATAGATTCCTGTCATAGTGTACTGAAAAACCAGATCATCTGTGACTATGTTTAGTCGCCAGTATGTACACTAACTCAACCTGTGACTAGCAGCAACATGAGAGGTTTATATACTTTATTTTTATGTTGGGACATTCCTGCCTTTTTAAGGCACTCTACTTGTATACTTGGTAGCATTTATTATTACATGTAGCAACTTGGGTCATTTTCTGGATTGGGCTGAGAAGTTGAGAGTTCAGATCCCACCATGGCAGGTTGAAATTAAGTGAATAAATGTTGTAGGATAGCACATATAAAATTACCTTGAAATATGCTGGATTATTATTAAAACTGAACTGGACCTCTTCCTTCGGGAAGGGTAGCTGCTAACCCAACTTTCCACATGATCCTTCTTTCAGACTGTGGTTTTGCTCTGAGGTAGCCAAATAAACCATTCCAAAATTCATCACTACACATGCAACAATTCAGGAAAGCAGCCCATCACCATCTTCTCAGTCAGGTGGTGAATAAACTTGGCAAACCTTTTTCAAAGATTTGAATTTGTGAGGCCATGTTTAGATTACTTTTGTGGGCAATTTGTTATGGGAAGGATATTTATTTTATGCAAGGAGTACAACAAACATTCAGTGAATTAATATTAGTGATGAAAGGTTATAGTTCCAAACATTTCAGGAAAATAAAGGTGACTAAGGAAAATCTAATCAAAGTTTTGAAAGTTATAAAATATTTGATGAATGTACATGGTGTACAATTGTTGCTGATTCACCAACCCGTAAAAACAGGGTAGAGATATCAGTAGAAGAATTTTATCTCGAGGGGTCATTTAAAGCATGGAATTGTTTATCATAAGTAGAAAAATAATAGGTAAGGAAAATACTGAGTGCGCTGGAAATCTGAAGTAACAAAACGCTGGAATTTGGCAGGCCTAACGGCATCTTATGCTTTCTACAATTTCCCCATGTTCATTTCTCAATGAACTGTATGCTTTGTCTGTATAGTTGCAAGAAACAATACTTTTCACTGTATACTAATACGTGTGACAATAATAAATCAAATCAAATCAAAATGTTTCAAGTCCATGACCTTTTGTAAGAATTACAGAGAATTGGATAGTTTCTTGAAAAGGCTTGGTGTAGAGGAAAAGGCAGAACAGTGGAATTGAAATAGATAGTTCTGGTTGAAGTTCGAACACAAGCATGACGAGACAGGAGATTGCCTTTGGTGCTGTAATTTCCATGATAGAGCCGGTGGATGTGGTCTTTCTGGATTTTCAGAAGGCGTTTGATAAGGTACCTCACAAGAGGTTACTGCAGAAGGTCAGAGGACATGGAGTTGGGGGTAGGGTGTTAGCGTGGATAGAGGATTGGTTGTCAAATAGGAGGCAGAGAGTGGGGGTCAATGGGTGCTATTCGGATTGGCGGTTGGTGACTAGTGGGGTGCCCCAGGGGTCGGTGCTGGGGCCTCAGCTATTTACCATTTATATAGATGATCTGGAGGAGGGAACCGAGTGTAGGGTGTCGAAATTTGCTGATGACACCAAGATTGGGGGAAAGGCAAATTGTGCGGAGGGTGTGGAGAGTCTGCAGAAGGATCTAGATAGGCTGGGCGAATGGGCCAGGAAATGGCAAATGGAATTTAATGTTGGCAAGTGTGAGGTGGTCCACTTTGGTAGGAAGAATGGTAGGAAGGACTATTACTTACGTGGCGAAAAACTGCAGCAGGCGACGGTGCAGAGGGACCTCGGAGTCCTTGTGCATGAGTCGCAAAAACCCAGCCTGCAGGTGCAGCAGGTGGTCAGGAAGGCGAATGGGATGCTGGCCTTCATAGCGAGGGGGATTGAATATAAAAGTAGGGAGGTCTTGCTGCAGCTGTATAGGGCATTGGTGAGGCCGCAGCTGGAGTACTGTGTGCAGTTTTGGGCGCCGCACCTGCGCAAGGATATTTTGGCCTTGGAGGGAGTGCAGAGGAGGTTTACTAGGCTGATACCGGAGTTGAGGGGGTTGAGCTATGAGGAGAGGCTGAATAAACTAGGCTTGTACTCGTTAGAGTTTAGAAGAATGAGGGGAGATCTCATTGAGACGTATAAGATGATGAATGGGATGGATAGGATAGAGGTGGAAAGACTCTTCCCGCTCAAAAAAGACAGTAGGACTAGGGGGCACAGCCTCAAGATAAAGGGGGGGCAGTTCAGAACGGAGTTGAGGAGGAACTTCTTCACTCAAAGGGTGGTGAATCTCTGGAATTCTCTGCCCGTTGAAGTGGTGGAGGCTGCCTCGCTAAATATTTTTAAGAAGCGGGTTGATGGGTTTTTGATAAGAGAGGGGATTAAGGGTTATGGGGAGAGGGCGGGAAAGTGGAACTGAGCCACGACAGATCAGCCATGATCTTATTGAATGGCGGGGCAGGCTCGAAGGGCCAGATGGCCTACTCCTGCTCCTATTTCTTATGTTCTTATGTTCTTATGTTCTTATGTTCATGCAATATCTTCTGCCTCCTCCCAATTAACTGTGAAACTAGTCACTGGGAGCTGCAGTTTTAGGCATGACTTCAACACTCTCAACCTACCCAAAGGTACCGAGGTGCTTCACATGAATATTAGTTAAACAAACTGACATGAGTCACATATGGAGATATTAAGGCAGATGACCGAATGTATTTAGGTTTAAGGAGCCTCTTAAAGGAGACCAGAGAAGTGAAAAGGTGAAAAAGTGTATGCAAGGAATTCCAGTATTTGTGGCCTTGGTTTCTGAAGGCAAGACCATCGATGATGGAACAATTAAAATTGGGAGTGGTATCGAGACTGGAGATGGAAGAGCACAGTTATCATCTTGGGATGTAGAGATAGAAAATGATGCAGAGATAGGGAGAGACTAGGCCATTGAATTGAATACAAGAATGCAAAGTTTAAAATCCATGCATTGCCAACTTTGTGGAAACTCTATCAACACATCAGGAAACTGCCTTCTGCTACAAGAAATAAATACTACTTCTAGTGCGGCATAATTATGTTATATATTTATTCTTGTCCTAACCAGTGGCAAAATATTCTTTGGCTCAAGAACTAATAAAAATAATACCAGAAAGCAAAGGCACATGTTTGCCTTTTTGTTATGTAATCATACCTTTCTTTCCCCACATTTAGATTACAGTTGTTGTGACTGAGTCTCTGCCACATTGAGCACTTAAGTAAATTTGCATTGCATGCATATCCTGGAGAGTATGTAATAATCAAGTTTAGGTTTCTTGTGTTATGCTGTAACTTTGATATAATGCATTGTATTTCTGCTTTTCTATAATGGTGTCATTTGTATTTCAGAAGTACAATTGAAAATTGTTCTCACGAATTAGTTTTAGTTAAACCACACAATGACACAATCAGTGAACTATGTATAGCAGTAACCAGTCAAACACGGTACGTGGATGAAAGCTCTCTTGAAGTGCACTCCTAATAATTACGTAGAAGCCTAAAGAAAGGTTTTACTTTGAGGAGCCGAGTGAACAAAGGACATTTGTAAATTTAGAAACTTATTCAGGTCTGCCAGTTTCAGGTTTCTGTCAACACCTCCATGTATTTGTCTTTTCAAGTTAGATCTGTCTTTCAGGGAGTTGCCTGGCGTCTGCTTGCACTCAATAGTGCAATAAATGATCTGTCTGTGTTACCTATGTTCCACCACATTGAAGAATTGTATATTGCTTCTTAAATTTGACCATGTTTATTTTATAAAATATGACAAAAGCAGGTGTTTTTCTCTTGGTCACAGATGGGCTTTCTCCTTTTGCTTCTCTTCACCCTCCTGCACGCAAGTTCCTCCTTGAGATGATTCATGCTGGAGCAATGTTCCTCTCGTATACTGGACCATTACCACATTTCAATTTCAGAACTCCCAGACATGCACTTTCCAGCAAGTTTATATGGTCCTCTTAGTTCAGGAGCAGGAGAGTTGAGTTCTGGATGGAAAGAGATTTATGGCTGGACGCCAGAGGTGGGGACGTGCCACGGCTGTGAAGAGATTTAAACATGAGGATGAGAATTTTAAATTGGAGCATTGGATGCCAATATAGGTCAGCACAGACGAGGTCAAGGATGTGTGTGACTTAGTGCAGGATGTGATACTTCCCATTATCCATAACGAAGAATAGCTAGTTGGTGGGTGAAATGCTATACCGCTTATTCAAGTGAAAGGCATCAGTACCTTCAGAAAAGGAGAAGGTAATCAGTGGGAAATTTGATCTTGCTGAATTCCAAAGAAACTAATTAAAATAGGTTTTTATGGATAGTTCATTTTTTTGATTAAATTTTATTTACAATAACTTTGTAATTCTTGCTTCATTTATATAACCTTGCCCAACTCCACTTCAGTTATGGCAAGTGTAAAGACCAAAACATTCCTCTTTCAACCTTTCTCAGGTTAATATAATTTTATACAATGCAACACAATTTTAGCAATTTCTAAATTAGGAATAAGTACAGCAAAATGTATTGGCATTAAAGTTATGCAGTACTCATACTGAGCAATGTAGCACGTCTACACCACAAAAACAGAATTAGTTCGGACTTCTCAGGAGAAATCTATATATAATATAAATATGCCTTTCATTCCATGGTAAATTAAATAAAATCTACACTTGTATACACATTCTACACCAGTACTTAGTTATACTGACGTTCAGTGGCTTAAACTATTCTGTACTGAGCATCTTTCTTTCTTCCTGTTTATACACACTGTAGTCACTTCCCACAGGTGTAAGGCACATTTTGCAGAAGAAATCCATCAGTCTACCTCAACACTGCTCAGCATCAAAGTGCGGTTATTTGCTTTCATACTGTGGCAGGTAGTCCATGGACAGAACTACTGGTCTTGGTTTATTCATCAATTCCTTAGGTCTCACTGTGCTGTACACTATTTCTGAGCTTGGAAGTCAGGTAAGTGGTGTGTTTCAAAGTCTCTACCAATCCTATGCTTACCAACTAGGAAGGATATAAGTTGACTTGCCTTTTATGCAAGGTTAGACATCAGACATATTTTGCAGGAAATCCTGAGAAATGAAGCGTGATGTTGGCATTTATAATTTTAGCCCCAGCTGAAGATTTTTCCTGGTACCTTTTAAAAGCAGTGAAAACTAGATCAATCCAATACCAGCCTCTTGTAGCAATGGCTTCTGTTTTTCTTTACATGTCATAATCTGGCTTTCTCCTTGCTGGACTTGCATGGATTCTGAGCAATTCATTGGCAAGGGTCTGATGGCTAAAAAGTGAAATAGATCACCATATGTACTTGCTTTGGCAGAGCATATATTAAAATTGGAACGAAACAGAAAAGAATTAGCATGGCTCTGTGCAAGAATGACATGCAAATTTGTGAAGCATTCCATATGTTTTTGGATGGCATGGTGGTACAGTGGTTAGCACTGCTGCCTCACAGTGCCAGGGACCTAGGTCACTGTCTATGTGGAGTTTGCGCATTCTCCTCATTGTTTCCTTCGGGTGCTCCGGTTTCCTCCCACAGTCCAAAGGTGTGCAGGTTAGGTTGTTTGGCCACGGTAAATTGCCCCTTAGTGTCAGGGGGATTAGCAGGGTAAATACGTGGGGCTTCGTGGATAGGGGTGGGTGGGATTGTGGTCAGTGCAGACTCGATGGGACGAATGGCCTCCTGCACTATAGGGATTCTATGATTTTCGAATAGTTGCATTTTCTAAAGGCTGTGCAACCACAGTAAGTCTTTGGAAGAATGTGGTGATCAGGGTTTTATAATGTCTGTAGCGGCATGCTAAAATTCTGTTCATTTTTGCTTGTACTTTAGTAATATTATCCTGTTCTTGTTGGAGAAGGAAGTACATATCCACTTTAGAATAATGACCATGTAACATGTGGGCCAAGGCTGATCCTAAGGCATTGGCCAGTTTATGTATGAAATAATTGAGTGAGTACTGTGGGAACTGCATTACAGACATGCAGTTGCTTACTGGGTTCTAAATTTCTGGAAGGTGTAATCACTGATGACTAGAAATGTCCAGCAAGTGCTGTACAGATGCCTTGAATTTGTAAAGACATCTGATCAACCTGCATGCTAATTTCAGAACTGACTCCCAACGAATTCATGTCCTACTGAGGCTGTAAGTACTGTTTTTGAAAAATTTGGAATTAAGAGTCTGCTAATGACCATGAAACCATTGTTGATTGTTAGAAAAAGACCCATCTGGTTTACTAATGTCCTTTTAGAGATGGAAATCTGTTGACTGTACCCTGGTCTGCCTACATGTGACGCATGCCACAGCAATGTGGTTGACTCTCAACTGTTCTCGGGCAACTAGGAACGGACAATAAATGCTGGCCAGCCAGTGATGCCCATGTCCCATGAATGAATAAAAAATGTACTCTACTATCATATGTAGTATATGCATAATATTTAAACTATAAACTCAAGCCTGAATATGCAAGAACCTTTACACCCTTCAACATTTCTAACATTTCGATATCTGACCAGCAATGTCGAAAAGTTAATTTCAGAGCTCCATATTCAATATCTTACAAAACTTGATGTAGTTCTGCAGTACAAACTATAGCAATGAAATTAATAACTAACTGTTTGCAGAACTTTTTGTAAATTAGCTGCCACGTTAATTATTTTCCAATAGTTATAGTAAATCAGCTGTGAGATGTCCTAGGAACAATTAAGATCAATGCAAGTTCTTTATTTAAATGACAATTTGGCTGGATGTCTTGTCTAGATACAGTGGTATTGAAATATTTTCAGTTCTTTTTTTTCCCCTATCTCTATATGGTTGGAGCTGGTTGATTCAGGAAATTCCTCTTGAGCAGATTTTACTTCTTTACAATGTGTTTCAGTACTGTTTCTTGAGTGTAGTAACTTGGTGGGTCACTTGTTTCAGTTTAGTTCTTGCACAAACTGCAAGTATGAAACACAATGGCTAATACTTGACGCAGAAGCAAAAAAGAAAGTACTGTTCTGATTTGAAGTGGACCAAATTAGAATGAACACAATGAAAATGTGGCCATGGTATTGTTTTGCGTTGGGAAATTCCATTCTTTGATTCTTCCTCGTGATTTTTGCTCTGTCGTATCCTGGAAAAACTGCCAATTACGGTTTTATTGTATCTTGCTGCTGCAATGCCTCACCCATTTTCCCTTCATCGCAATCAGCTTTTATTTTTCAGGCTGGTGTTTATTTGATGCACTAGATGGACAAATTTTTTTAAATTTTAGAAGTGTACTGTTTTTAAGTTCTGAAAATTGCAGGAATTCCATCAACAGTCCAATAAGTTGAATATTTCAAACCCTCAAAGTGGTGCTTCTCCTTTGACCTAGAGACCAGTCTAAAACCCAGCCACTGCTCACTTGGGATCAACTAACTCAGTGTTATCTGACGTTCTTGATTTTGTTTGTTGAGATGGATTTCTGCTGAAAGCCTGGCACAATAATTTGCTTAAATGACCACCAAATAGCGCTCAGACAGGCTTTTCAAAGGTTTTTGCACATTTCTGATTTTGAAAAGTAATTTTTAAAATCTTTAGGACATCCAGAAATATTTCCCAGTTAATGAATCACATTGAAGTGTAAATGGTGTTATATACTCAGACAAGGCAACCAATTCCTGTGAAGCAAATGAGTTACCCAACAGCAGCAGCACACATTAAATGGTTAAGGGAGAATTTGCTGCTGTTCCTTTAATGCTGTCTTGGGATCTTTTGCACTCATCAGTAAAGTAAAACAAGGTATCCATTTACTATCTGGTCTGATAAAAGGCCCTCCTTCATTGCAGCATTGCCATGTGTCTGTGTTCAAGACCTGTTGATTTTACATTTCCATAATCTGCAGTCCTTTGCATTTGTATATGTGTTCAAATCCTGGACTGGAACACTATCTTTCATTTTGAGCCAAGATCACACTTCATTGTTGACCAGAAGAAACAAAACATTTTCCATTTAATAGTTTACATTATGAAATCATAGAGGACACTATAACTGAGTATGATTTTGATTTTGTTAACGCCTAACAGCCATGTATGTACCATTTTTAGCAATGAAGAAACCCTGACTGATTTTCCACCATTCTCCTTTGACCTAGAGACCAGTCTAAAACCCAGTCACTGCTCACTTGGGATCCACAGCTCAGTGTTATCTGATGCTGTTGATTTTGCTCACTACGTTATGGGTAGCTGTTGCTTTGATTTCCCAGTAGTTTTGTTTTACGCTGATAGGGAGGTATTTGCATGAAACTCGTGCTCGGTAAATAAAGATACCATTATGTCATCAGTCAGAGTGCTTGAGTTTATTTTATTTGTTCCTGCGATGAGAACAATGTCACATAGTGCTTACTTTCCTGCCAGTTTGGTGGTTCATGAGTTGACCATGTGCTGACCAAGTGGAATGGATGATTTATGCGTAACCTAGGCCAAGTAGGTATTATCAAGTTCCCTTCCCAGCAAAGTATAATGACAATTTATCACTTTCCATGGTCATTTTTAGTGAATTCCATTTCACAGCTTGTCACAGTGGAACTTGGATTTCCTCAAACTCTATGCTCCTAGTTCAGTTACAGAACCGCTACTTTGCCATACTCATTTGATTGGTCAAAACTCATAAAATTACAGATAGTTATCCATTAGTTTAACACTAACAAAGGTAAGATTGTTGAATAATGTCTCCTCAGCTGCCCTCTCAGTTCTGATGCAAAAACAATAAATCTGTCATGGTCACACCAATATTACATTAACCATTTTCTCTGCCATTTAACTTATGTTCTTTGACTTTCTTTAGCAACTTCATGGGCCAATCTTTGTAACCTCCAGAGTCATCATGGTGCAAAGTATGGTCTTAAAATGCTCTCCACTTAACAGTAGAATATCTCTCTCTCTATTTTAGTCTTAATATTTGATTGTTCTTCCTCTGTGTAGAATAGACAAGGGGCTTGTCTTTTTCTTCCTCCACCCTACCTTGAGGGTCTTTATTGCTTTTCTGGTTTGTTCGGTTTTGAAAAATCAAACTTGTTAAAAGGCTGTGATTGTGAAGAACAGTAGATATCAAGTCACATTTCAGCATGCCAACTAACCAACAGAAACCAGAACCCTTGGCTATATTTGGAACCTTTATAAAATTGGGGAAGGGCTTTGTAGGAATTGACGTGTCATCTGTAATACTGTGAATTTAGAAAGAAGAAGTGATGAAATGTCTTGGTGAGACCTACTTACTCCTTTTGTGAATCATTTGTAAATTCCAACGAAACCATTCAGAGGTTTTCTTGTACAAGATTAAGTGATAGTTTTAAGCATAGAATAATCGCTTTAAGCGGGATCTTCCACTTGTGAAAGTGCTGATTTCAACAAGGGTGTAATTCTCCAATTATCAGTTATGTGACGTAGCCATTCTTCCTGTCTGAGTCTAGATGGAGTTACTGAAATGAGGAGCAGAAATTCTGAATTGCCTTTTTTCACCTTTCATTTGATATTTCTGCTCCCTTTCCAAACTCAGCAACAGAAGGCAGTTGACCGAGTGTTTTGGCTGAGATTTAACACAAAGCAGAGATCAGGCATAAATTCACTTGATCTTTCTGTCTCAACATAATACCAAATACCCTTAAACCATGAAACAACAGATTGTAATGCCACTGCGCTACAGAACTCACCTGCCTTATAGTCAGAGCCCTTTGGGTTTTGTAGCCTTTCAGCAATTCCTCCAAATCTCCAAATTCAGAGATCAAAATACAGTTTGTGGGCTGGACATTCCCCAAGTCTGCAGCATAATACTGAATGTTTTAAATTGATTTAATCTGTTGAATGACAAATTCACAACGTTCAGGTTGCAACTTATGATTGGAGACTGAACTTTGTTGCTGCAACTCTCGTTATCCAGTTTGGGAGAGAGCTTTGTATATATCTGGACACAAGGATCCACAGAATTATCTCTTAATTAAAATGAATTTACATTTAGAGTGGGAAGGGGAGAAACATTGTTTTCTAAATGTTTTAAGATATGATGAGTTTAAAAAATATCAATGGGGTCCAACAGATCAACTAGCCACTTGGTGAATCACATTGGACACCGTTATTTAAAAGGTAAAGTTAAAGTTTATTTATTAGTCACAAGTAGGCTTACATTAACACTGCAATGAAGTTATTGTGAAATTCCCCTAGTTGCCACACTCCAGTGCCTGCTTGGGTAGACTGAGGAGAATTTAGCATGGCCAGTGCACCTAACCAGCACATCTCTGGATGTGGGAGGAAACCAGAGCACCCAGGGAAAACCCACACAGACGTGGGGAGAATGTGCAAACTCCACACAGACAGTGACCCAAGCTGGGAATTGAACCAAAGTCCCTGGAGCTGTGAGGCAGCAGTGCTAACCACTGTGCCACCATGAATTTAAAACTCCCTATGGTATATTACTGAAGCATTGTAGGACTACCTCTAGCAAATATTGCTCAACATAATTTGGAGGTACCTGAAATCCTGATGCAGGTTTATAAGATTACATTTTGGTACTGTAACTTTTAAAATTTGGACAAATGAAAGAGTCATGTGAGCTATTATTCAGTTTGCCTGACAAAGAGCCTGGAGGTGGTATTTTCCCATCCCACCCACCATGGGAATTGTAGCAGGCAGGACAGCACTATGTAAAGATTTGTTAACCTCAGGTGGGATTTTTCGGTCCTGGGGCAAGCATGGCCGGAAAATCCTGCCCAGGGTGGTTTGTCTGCTGGGGGTCGAAGGAAGGATTAGATTACTTTTCTGGGAAGAAGGAGCAAGATACTTGAGAGTGGAGGCAATGTCAACCGTCTCTAAGTTTACCGTGAGGCGACTCCAAGCCTCTCAAAGCTGATACCGGAGTTGAGGGGGTTGAGCTATGAGGAGAGGCTGAATAAACTGGGCTTGTACTCGTTAGAGTTTAGAAGAATGAGGGGAGACCTCATTGAGACGTATAAGATGATGAATGGGATGGATAGGATAGAGGTGGAGAGACTCTTCCCGCTCAAAAAAGACAGTAGGACTAGGGGGCACAGCCTCAAGATAAAAGGGGGGCAGTTTAGAACGGAGTTGAGGAGGAACTTCTTCACTCAAAGGGTGGTGAATCTCTGGAATTCTCTGCCCGTTGAAGTGGTGGAGGCTGCCTCACTAAATATTTTTAAGATGCGGTTGATGGGTTTTTGATAAGAGAGGGGATTAAGGGTTATGGGGAGAGGGCGGGAAAGTGGAACTGAGCAGCGACAGATCAGCCATGATCTTATTGAATGGCGGGGCAGGCTCGAAGGGCTAGATGGCCTACTCCTGCTCCTATTTCTTATGTTCTTATAAAGCCTCAAAAGTGCTGTTGGTATCAGGTTGAAAACAGTTGTGTGGTAAACTAGATACTTTTCCTAAAATGTAAAGGAACTGAGGTCGGAAATAACTAATTAGCACTTCTACCTAGGTATAAGGCTAATGTGTTTCATGATTCCATGTGGAAGAGGAAGACGTTTTTGAGATCAGATTACGGGCTTCCCTACAAATTAGTGAACATCACAGACGGCAGTTTGTTTAGGGTGATGTACAGCCATCTGCGAGACAGCAGGAGATCCAGGTAGCCAGCCTTGAACCTGAAGCAGAGCAGCAAGCCACAGTATATATTCATTCATCCCATATTATTTATTAATTATGATTTCCTGTTATCGTGTAATCTTTCAAGTATTATTTTAAGCTTGCTAGTCACTTCCTGCAGTTTTCTTTTAACTTAACGTTCTTGCTTTTCGATTAATTTTATTACTGGAAGCAAAGGATAGCCTCAACATTATCCTCCCTGTTTTGGCATTCTTTGCTGTCTATGTATTTTGCTGTCTATATCTAAAAACTGAGTGCCTTGTTACAGTGCCTCACCTAACACTGTTGTGCATGTAGTTTCTGTACTGGTTTATCCTGTTCATTTAATTCATCATCATCCCGTTACCAAAGAAAGGCCAGACAACATGCCTTAATGATTATCGTTCGATGGTTCTGACGTCCATCACCATGAAGTCCTTTGAAATGTTAGTCATGGCAAGGTTCAACTGCGGCCTCCCAGATTGCCTGGATCCACTACAATTTGCCTGCTGCTGCAACAGGTCCATAGCAGTTGCCATCTCCCTGCCCTACACTCAACCCTGGAACATCTAGACAACAAAGACCCCTATGTCAGACTCCTATTTATTGACTACAGCTCAGCTTTCAACACCATTATTCCTATGAAACTCATCTTAAAACTCTGTGGTCTGGGGCTCGGCTCTGCCCCTGTGACTGGATCCTGAACTTCCTAACCCACTGACCGCAATCAGTAAGGATAGGCAACAACACCTCCTCCACGATCATCCTCAACACTAGTGCCCCACAATGCTGAGTCCTCGGCCTCTTACTATACTCCTTAACACCTATGTCTGTGTGGCCAAATTCCTCTCCAATTCGGAATTGGGCATGTAAGTTACGAGTCTCACCAACTTTTACCGATACACCATAGAAAGCATTCTTTCTGGCTGTATCATAGCTTGGTATGGCTCCTGCTCTGTTGAGACCGCAAGAAACTACAAAGGGTCGTGAATGAAGCCCAGTCCATTGTACAAAATAGCTCCCCATCCATTGTCTCTGTCTACACTTCCCGCTGCCTCAGGTAAGCAGCTGGCATAATCAAGAACCCCACGCACCCCAGACATACTTTCTTCCACCTTCTTCTGTTGGGAAAAAAGATACAAAAGTCTGAACACAACCGACTCGAGAACAATTCTTCCCTGCTGCCATCAGACTTTTGAATGAACATACCTCAGATTAAGCTGATCTTTCTATACGTCCTGGCTATTACTGTAACATTAAATTCTGCACTCTCCTTTCCTTCCATATATACGATATGCTTTGCCTGCGGAGCACATAAGAAACAATATTTTTCATTGTATACCAATACATATGAAAATAATAAATTGAAATGGAGGAATGAGGCAGGTGCTGATTTAGTTTAACGATCTGTCTTAAAACTATTAAACTTAAAATGGATGGATTTCTAACTTGGTAAAGAAGAATTTAATGCTCATTGGTACTGGTTGAATAAATGAAGCCTACACCTGATTTGGCCACCAACCTTGAAAGAAATATCAGCCTAACAATCCTCTTAATCCCACTAATGTTTGTGGTTAGGGGATCATGTTATAAACCCATCTTGTCAAGAATGCAATTTGTCACCTACATAATTAACATCTTCATCGAATATGAGGTCTCCTTTTGAAAGTGAGCATGTTCAGAACTGTCTGTATCCTGCATTATCACATCATAAGTGAATATTACTTCAAAACTCATTTCACGAGAGTCACAGGAATTGGCAAGTTTGTTTCCACTGTATTTTGATTGTTTTTACAAGAGGGTAGAGGACAGTCTCGGGCAAGTCTTGCTCCTTTTTTCCACCACACGTGGTCATCCAACCAGTCAGTTAAAAAGCCTGTTAGTGCATTGTATTGTCATCTGCATTTCCAAAATAACAGTTGATTTTGCAATCACTCATTTGCCTAATGGTCTCCCAAATCTCCAAAAAAATCAGAAGCAACTACTGACCACGGAAGGAAAGATGAAAATATGGATATTGCCATTTCCAATCCTCTCAATATCGCAAGATATTTTGCAAGGTAGAGTTAATGCACGTGAAGGGATCCTTTTCAAAAAGAGACTGTTGGGTGATTCTACATTTACTACACCAAGCTGTGCATTGATGTGATCTACAACCAATCTTTCATGCAAAACGGAAGAATAAACATTGACGTTATTTGAACAGCACCGCAGGAAATCAGCTATATACCAAACATGAGAACTTTTCATTATGTTTTTGGTTCCTTTGATTTTTGGTGAACTGGAACCTGTTCTTGTGCATGTCATTGCATGCCACTTGCAATCTTGATAAAAGCTTTGGTTGAAAATTTAAGTTGAGATACTCCATTGGATTCTACCAAAAGAAAGACATTATTTGTGAAGGAGAAATAATGTTTCGCTATTCGAAGTACTTAGACATATTGACATTCAAGGTGGATAAAGGGGAACGTGTGGTCCGCTTGGATTTCCAAAAGGCAGTTGAAAAGTTACCATGTCAAAGGTTACACTGCAAGATAAAAGCACGGATTGTTGGGGGAGTAGCTTGATTTAAGGATTTGTTGGCTAACTGGAAGCAAAGAATAAAGATAAAGAGGTACTTTTCAGGTTGGCAGCTGTAACTAGTGGAGTGCCACAAGGATCAGTCCTGGATCCTCAACTGTTTACAGTGTCCATCAGTAACTTGGATGAAGGGAGCCAATATATGGTAGTTAAATTTGCCGATGATACTAAGATAAGGAGGAAAATAATTTGTCAAGAGGAGGTAGTCTGCATAGCTAGTCTGGTAGACTGCAATTCTGGTCACTCTATAATAGAAAGAATGCAGTAAAGATTTACTAGGATGTTACTGGGATTTGATGGATTAAGTTATAAGGAGAGGCTGGATAGACTGGGACTTTTTTCTCTGGAGCAAAGGAAGCTGAGGGGTGATTTTATAGAGGTCTATAAAATAATGAGAGGCACAGATCAGCTCGATAGTCAATATCTTTTCCCAAAGGTAAGGAAGTTTAAAACTAAAGGGCATTGATTTAAGGTGAGAGGGATTTTTTTCACACAAAGGATGGTGAGTGTCTGGAACAAGCTGCCAGAGGAAGTAGTAGAGGCGGGTACAATTTTATCCTTTAAAAGTATTTAGATAGTTACATGGGTACGATGGGTATAGAGGGACATGGGCCAAATGCAGGCAATTAGGATTAGCTTAGAGGTTTTAAAAATAAAAGGGCAGCATGCACAAGTTGGGCCAAAAGGCCCGTTTCCATACTGTAAACCTCTATGACTCTATATAGATTTAGACATTTCAAGTGGAAAAAAAAGTTGGAGTATAGTGTGGATAAATATGAACTTGTTCACTTTGGTAGGAAAAATAGAAAGGCAGCATAGAATCATAGAACCCTACAGTGCAGAAACAGGCCCTTTGGCCCATCGAGTCTGCACCAAACTCAATCCCACCCAGGCCCTACCCCCATATCCTTACACATTATACCCACTAATCCCTCTAACCTTCGCATCCCTGGACACTAAGGGGCAATTTCTTAGCATAGTCAATCAACCTAACCCGCACATCTTTGGACTGTGGGAGGGAACCGGAGTACCCGGAGGAAACCAGAGTACCCGGAGGAAACCCACACAAACAAGAGGAGAATGTGCAAGCTCCACGTAGACGGTGACCCGAACCAGGAATCGAACCCAGGACCCTGGAGCTGTGAAGCAGCAGTGCTAACCACTGTGCTACTGTGCTGCCCTCTAAATGACGCATGCCATTTAAATGGCGAGAGATTAAAGAACCTTGTGATACAGAAGGATCTAGGTGCCCTGGTTCATGAATCCACTAATGTTCGAGTGCAGGCACAGCATTCAGCATTCAGAATATTGGTGTTTACTGCAAGAGGAGTGGAATACAAAAACGTTTCTGACAGTTGTAGAGGGTCTTGGTGAGACCTGATCTGGAGTACTGAGTGTAGTTTCGGACTCATATAATTGCTTCAGAAACTGTTCATTGGATACATTGCTGGGATGAAGGGGTTGTCTTCTGATAAAAGGCTGAACAGGTTACGTGCTATACCCACTGGTGTTTAGAAGAATGGGAGGTGATCTTATTGAAACATATAAGATCTTGGGAGGACTTGTGTGAGTGGACACCTGAAAGATGTTTCCTCTTGTGGGGGAAACATAAAACTAGGTGACATTGTTATAAATGAGAGACCTCTTATTTTTAAACAGGGATGCTTAGATCATTACTAAAGAGAACTTAATAAATTTCTTGGTTCTGAATTCTCCGCTGCTATAGTGCAGATCATACTAATGTACAATGTAGTGCAGACCAGAAAATGTACAAAACCAGCATTTCAACCAGTTGAAGCAATGATGATGTTTTTGATCCTTTTGTTCCATAAATAATAGAGCAAGATTTTCTTTCATTGTCAGCTTGCTAACAACATGAAATATGTTCAAATGCGCGGTTGAAATATGTGCAGTAATGACTCTGCACCTTTTCCCTTGTTCAACAATCACTTCTGTACTGTTGTAAGTCAACCATTTGATTCCATCAGCTGAATATTAAGAAAGCCAAAGCTACCATTTTGGCCCTTGCTGTGATCTCCACTTGCTCAACACAAATTCATCTTCCTCTGTGGCCCTTGTTGCAAGTTAAATTAGGCCATGTGAAAGTTCAGAAATTTACAGCACAAAAGAAGGCTGTTTGCTCATACTGATTGTGCCAGGCGAAAAAGAGCTATACAGCCTTACCTGATATTCCAGTTCTTGCTCCATTTCCTGCACGTTACTGCCCTTATATATATGTATATATATTAACTTTTAAATGCAATGAGACTTTCTGCTTTAACACCCTTTCTGATAGTAAGCTCCAGAGCCTCACCGCCCTTTTCTCAGTTCCCTGTAATACTAGTGCCAAATACTTTAATCTATGTATCCTGTTTATTGCCCTTTCGATGAAGGGGAATTAGTCCTTCATATTCACTTTATCTGGACCCCTCAATTTTATACACTTCAATGAAATCTCCACTCAGCCTTCTCTGTTCCAAAGGATGCCAGCTTGTCCAATTTTACTTAGCTAAACTTCTCCATTTCTAGCCCTATTCATATCAATCTCTAGTGTGATCTCATCCTTCCTATAATGTGGTAACCGGAACTGTATGTAGCATTATAGACACAACTTAACTTGTGTTTATACACTTCTAGCCTGACTTCATGCTCTTGTGCTATGCCTTGGCTAATAAAGGAAAGTGTACCATTTGCCTTCTTAACGACCTTATCTATGCTTTCGTGCTGCTGTTCCCAAAAAATAGGTTTCAAATTCAATTTCTTCCCATTTCTATTGCCTAGAGCTGCCTTACTTTATTCCATTGTTACTAAAGCTACTTTTTTTTTCTGTTGACCACACTTTCTTGCTAGGCTCCCTACAAACAGCAAGTTGCCTAAAATCTTATCACCTTGCTCCTGTCCTGCACTAAGCTGCTACCACTCTAATGGCCTATATCCTTGTCTCTCAACAGGTCAAACTTTTAAAGTTCTTGTCCTCCTTAACAAATAAATATAATTTAGCATTAAAAGACTAGCTCCGCATCCTGATGGCCACAGAATCTTGTTTAAACACTTTCTCTCCATCCAAGCAACTGTGTAATCAGAGTCCAAGACTGGTTACGGTGCAGAAGGAGACCATTTTACCTGTTGTATCTGCCTGGCCTTCTGAAGGTGCAATTCATCTGGTGCCACTCCCTGGCCTTTTGCATGAAGCCCTGCAATTTAATTCCTATTCAGATAATGATTCAATCTCTTTTTGAATGTCTCAGTTGACCTTGCCTCCACCGCACCCTCACACGTTGCATTCCAGATCCTGCCCACTCACTGCACGAAAAATTAATTCCTCATGTTGTCATTGCTTTTGCCAATTATCTTAAATCTGTGCTCTTTCATTTTCAATTCTTCCACCAACGGGACAGTTTCTTCCTATCTACTCTGTTCAGACCCCTCATGATTTTGAATACCTCTGTCAAAACCCTTCTGAATCTTCTCTTCTCCAAGGAAAACTGTTCTAACTACTCCAATCATTTTACATGACTGAAGTCAAATTTGACATCTAACTGCTCATCAGTGCATGCAATAGTAGTATTATATAAATGAAGCTTATTGAATACCATCACAGTTACTTTGAGTTGGATTGGGCAGCTTGGGTCCATTTAATAGCACAGTTTCCACAGAGATTGAGCATATAGCTCATTATCTGAAACAAAATTGGTACTTTGCAAGTATTTCTATGCAAATATGTACTTAATTCACAAAATTTGTAAGTACACGACAAAACATTTCAGCTAAATTACAGAGTGCCATAAAATTTAACACACATCTCAATATGGCCTTTGCACAATTATAATACTCCTAATATTTACATTATTCATTCTATGTAGGTATACAGCCCGAAGACAAAATGTTCCAAATTGAAGATGACAAAAAGTGCTATAAAATTCATCTTTCCTCTCTCTCTCTCTCTCTCTCTCTCTCCAACTCGTCATTGAGATCTTTCAATAAAATTCAAATATTCTTGGTAGTCACAAAATCCATCTTTTTCTCAGGCATACTGCTGAAGAGTTTTACACTGTGTGCTACAGCTGAAAGGCTTTATGAACAGTGACCTTTCCCCATCACACCTCTGCAGCAACTGTCCCAAGCTTTATTGTGTCCCTCACCACATAGTCCTATACCCTGTATTCTGCTATCTGCAACATTTGATTGAGGACAACTCTTTACACTTTAACCAGCAAGTTTTGGGCTGACCAATGAGCATCTTTCACTGAGTTGATGGTCCTACAGCCATAGTTGATGTTTATCTTGGTCACAGAACAAAACCATAGAGCACAAGAGTTCTGCCTCACAGAACTTTTTGAGATCGACAAAATCCACTCTGCAAATCAAAACTCATTACTCATTCCAGAAGGAAGTGGACAACAATCTCTTTCCCACCACAGCCATCTTGAGGATAACATGCAGAGAGGGTGAGACTAAAACCTGGTGTTGTCAGACTTTTTACTGAGGGGGTGAGACTCAGGGCATGTGGAAGGAGCTCACGTTTTAAAATTCTGGCAATGGGGTATTCTTCAAATGACTTTGACAGTCTGCTGAGGGAACCATCTGACAGCATCTATCACATTTCCCTGCAGGGCCGTTAGGACATTCCATGCAGACTGCTGCCTAATAGAATTGTGGTCAAAAATGTTTTTCTGCATAAACCTTTCCACGAGGGATCGATGATATGGCACAATCCAACTGCTTGGGAGTGCTCTGTGGCAGTGTGGCCAGACCCCTTACTTGCAATGCAAAGGACTGGTGGAACTTTAGTGTGTTGCAGTACTTAGTGTTTGCATATGCCAAGGGTAGCTTGAAGCAGCCGCAGTATTTTCTGAACACAGTGCCTGCATATCAGAGTGAAGGGCATGTTGGCGGGCTACAATTCTACTTGGGTAGAGGGGTCAGAAGCTAGTAATGTCAATCTGGGGACAGGAACACCCTCTCAAATGACAGTCACCCGGAATCCATTCAAACCATAGCTTGTAATGAATGCTGCATGCATTTAAAGTGGAAGAAGCAGTGTTGATTTTGACAGATTCCAACAAATGACAATTTAGAAATAGATTATGTAAATTACTGATGTAACTATCCACTGTTTCTAAAGATCCAGCAACTTATTTATCATAAGACAATTTTGTCTTAAAACATACATTTCAAAGTTTCCTATCTTGTGGGTAACAGACTGCAGAAGTGAACTGCTTGCTTTTTGACGAGGATTAATAATTAAAATCATAAATTCTGTTTTTTTTTAAACAGTGTTTCCCAGCAGTGCATTGTGCCTTAGAGATGACAGGAGTTCACTTGATGTCAGCACTATGATTGTACGGAAGTGATTAGAACATGCTTGGTCAAATGCATGCATGCATCTACAACATAGCTTGTGCCTTTGCTGGCACCTTACTCTGACTGTGGAGATAGGCAGATTGTTGTCTAATACTACAGAATACTGTCCTAAAATTAATCCTCATAAGGGTACAAAATCAATCAATAAGCTACTTGACACATTTTCACTGCCTTTGTGAAGAAGCACAAGGACTCCACGTGACACCCTCCTTGATAACGGCGGCACAATGGATAGCACTGCTGCCTCACAGTTCAATTCCTGGCTTGGGTCACTGTCTTTGTGGAGTTTGCATATTCTCCCTGTGTCTGCATGGGTTTCCTCCAGGTGCTCCGGTTTCCTCCCACAGTCCAAAGATGTACGGGTCAGTTTGATTGGCCATGCTAAATTGACCCTAGTGTCAGGGGGATTAGCAGAGTAAGTATGTGGGGTTACGGGAATAGGAATGGGTGGGATTGTGGTCGGTGCAGGCTCAAAGGACTGAATGACCTCCTCCTGCACTGTAGGGATTCTATAATAGTCATGATGTGGGTATGCCGGCGTTGGATTGGCGTAAACACAGTAAAAAGTCTGACAACACCAGGTTTTAGTCCAACCTATTTATTTGATAATATAATATATATTATATATTAATATATATTAATATATTATATATTGATAATATAATATATATTATCAAATAAATAGGTTGGACTAAAACCTGGTGTTGTCAGACTTTTTACTGGGATTCTATAACACAACTATGTCAGGGGACTTGGGTTACTTTATTGAAAAGACTTGGATTTGACTAAAGCCAGTGAAGAAAAATTAAGGTTTGTTGAATTATTTTGAGGGAGAAAGTATGCAAAATGAAAAAAATTGAGCAAAAAGGATTGAATAGGAAGAAATTGCATAGAAGACAAGTTAAATCAAAATGAGGAGAGTAGCAATTAAACAGTAGAATCTAAATCAAATATGTATAGGCCATTCCAGAATCGATACTAATCAAGCTGAATATTAGATTTGAATATTGCTGGCCAATATAAGCCGAGTACATGATAAACCAATAAATTTGGTGGCCTTTGAGGCTGAATCTTGGAAGTATCAAACTGCAATGCAGCTGCCTGTTGCTATGCCACTAATCTCCACCACTGACATCTGCACAACACACAGCAGGATCAGACATCCTGTCTCCAGTGATAGCCACGAGAAGCCCTGGGGGAAAGAAACAGGCGTGGTTACATCATGCTAGTGTAAAATTCACAATGTCACTCCCTGTGCTATGCATTTCGCAAGGGACAACCAAGTGTAATTGAAAGAAGGCTGATTTTTGTATTAAGTGATGTGTATTCCAAGATGAACAATCTGCACTTTGTGTTGGGAACCAATAGGTGGGAGTTGCTTAACTTTTCAGAACAGGTTTATGATTTTGTTATAAAAGGCCCTATAAACATTTCTCTTTGAGCAATTTTAAAAAAAACAACCAAATGAATGTTAACAGTATGATATATACTGTCCAACTACAATCTTTTCTATGATCAAAACATCTGATTGATCTCTGTCTATGCACACTATCACAATTCGGTGATTGTTTAATGTTCTAGAATAGCAAAGCTGAATTAATCAGAGCTGGTGTTAATATGCTTTCATTTTTTAAAAAAAGGATTAGTTATGATTCCAGGCAAGACTTGTCCAAAAATGAAAATTTTTGAGACAAGTTTTATGCAGATTACCGAATGCTGATTTTGGATCATTGCTGTGCATTGCAACATGACAACACTTCTCGTTGGGCCGAAGAGCCTGTTTCCCGGGCTTTTTTTTTGTTCCCTTAAAATACTTAAGCGATGAAAGGCTTTGAGCTATTCTGAGGATGTGAAAGCTGCTATATAAACGTAAGTTATTTATTGAATGGGGTCAGTTTAGCTAAGTTGGACAACCGGTTAGTGATGCAGTGCAATGCCAACAGAGCAGGTTCAATTCCTGTACGGGCTGAGATTATTCATGTTGGCCTCGTCTTCTGAACCTTGTCCCTCATGTGAGTTGTGGTGATTCTTAGGTTAAATCACTACTGGTCAGCTCTCCCCCTCAAAAATCAGAGCAGCCCATGGTCATCTGGGGCTTTACCTTTATTTCTTAAAAATATTTTGTATTATATTTTACTTCAAGGTAGTATCAGAAGGCTAAAAAGAAAATTCGGCATGTCCACTATGACACTTATCAATTTTTATAGATGCACCATAGAAAGCAGCCTTTCCAGATTAGTATAGCTTCTGTTCTGACCAAGACAGCAAGAAACTACAAAGGGTTGTGAACGTAGCCCTGTCCATCACATCTGCTGCCCACTGCCTTGGGAAAGCAGTCAGCATAATCAAGGGCCCACATATCCCAGATGTGGTTCCACCTTTTTCCATCGGGAAAAAGATACAAAAGTCTGAAAATACTTACCAACCGATTCAAGATCAGCTTCTTCTCTGCTATTGTCAGACTTTTCAATGGTCCTATCGTATATTAAGCTGATCTTTCTCTACACCCTATCTATGACTGTAATACTACATTCTGCACCCTCTCCTTTCCTTCTCCCCTTACCTATTCTCCATATCTATGAATGGTATGCTTTGTCTGTATAGTGCACAAGAAACAATACTTTTCAATACATGTGACAATAAATTGAACCAAATATCAAATGGATTGTTCACCAACACTTAATGGACACTTGGAAAGGGAGGATTACGAAGGTCCAGTGTAATTCACACCATCAAGCCCTATTAGAGTTTCCCTTTTAAAGTATGATCAGATGGACTGAAATGTTGTTGGAAAGAAAAATCTGCCCACCTCTTTCTGCCTTAGAGAATTCTTGTTGCTTGGATGAGCTTAACTCCATCAGTTGTCAAATGCCTAGTAATTGCTGCTCAGAGTGTGAGCACCTTTCATTTAATAAAACGTTGCATGTTTTGATCAATCGTTGGGAGCTCATAACTTGCTAGTGTTGTGACCAGTTTAAATGTCTCACTTTTTCTTGAAGAACTATCTGTTTATCTGTAATAATGTATATGTTTGACTAATGTCCATGCTTATTGAAAGGTGTTTGTCTGACATTGACTAGGCAAATTACTGAACAAGCATCACAGACACCTATATTCAGACTATTGGGTAGGGATGAGAGGGAGGATATTCTCCTTGCTCAGTTTCTTGTGTGAATGTTTTATCATGATTCGGATATGATAGCGCACAGTGTTTATGTTACTTGCAGGGATGTGAATCATGGTCCAGAGATGAGTTGAAATCCCACCACAGCAGTCAGGGAATTTAAATTCAATTAATTAAATAAGCCTGAAATAAAGTTAGTTTCAAGAATGGTAATCGATAAAATATCAGACTTATCATAAAATCATCTGGTTCGTGAAAATACTTTAGGGAGAGAATCTGCTGTCTTTGTCTTGTGTGCATGTGATGTCAGTTCCACAGCAATATAGTTGAAGCTTAACTACTGCCTCTAAAATGGTACCTCACTTCCCAGTAACATTTACCACCCAAGAGCAGAAATGCAACACCTTTCCCCACTCACTTTTCCCTTCTCAGTTTTCTGTCCAAGTAGTATATTATTCTGGTGTCGATATATATTGTTACTTGGTTACAGTCTTGGAAATACCTACTTATTATTACTGTGAAGCTACTATATACATAGAAACTTTAGCAGGTCCAGGAGAAGGCCCGTTACAAATAGTAAAGTAGGAATAGGAAATAAATGCAGTCTGAACTGCAGCACCCAAGTCCCAAGAGCAGTTGTGTTTTAAATTGATCTCTTGGCCTCTGAGTTAGCTGATCTCAGATAGGATAGCATTTATGGTGCTATTGCCCTTTGCACTCTCAGTCTCTGATGCAGAAAAAATACCAAGAGTTTCCAGTGATGCTTGGAGTTCCCAGCGATTTCTGTTGGAAAATGTGCTAGTGACCCACCTAAATGTTGACTCTTGTATGTTGTGATCATTACGGTGTTCCTGGGTTACTACTTCACCCTGTCGTATTTTCCCCTTTCCTTGCATTGTTGCAGAGTGACTTATGTTTAGCAATTTGGTATATCAGATCACTGTAACATTTTTAGATCTCAACAGCAGCTCTTCCAGTCAGCTTCAGGCTGTACTGTTAGGTTTGATGTGCTGTGAAATTGCAATTATGTTTTGAGTAACTACATAGCTTTGTTTTAACTCTAATAACAGTTTATTTGGTGCTGAATATAATGTTCCTTTCTCATTAGCTACTGTGGAAATCCATCAATTTCATGAAAGCCAACCTCTACTTTTGTACAAACACAAACCGCCATTCCGCCTTTCCCTTTAATAGATTCAATACCAAAATCAAAAAGCAACTGGAAATAAATTAGCATGCTTGTGAATATGCATACTGTATTCAAAATCTCAGTTTGCTTTACCTGGCATACAGATATTTCAGCAAGCTATTTTTAAAGCTTTAAAGTTTATCTATTAGTCACAAGCAGGCTTACACTAACACTGCAATGAAGTTACTGTGAAAATCCCCTAGTTGCCACACTCCGGCATCTGTTCAGGTACACTGAGGAAAAATTTAGCATGGCCAGTGCACCTAACAAGCATGTCTTTTAGACTGTGGGAGGAAAGCGGAGCACCCAGAGGGAAACCCACACAGACAGGGAAAAAACATGCAGACTCCACATAGACAGTGGTCCAAGCCAGAAATTGAGTCCGGGTCACTGATGTTGTGAGGCAGCAGTGCGAGCTATTGTGCCACCGTGCCTCTGAATGTAACTAATTGCTTCTCCAAGTTTCAGCCATATTTTATAACATATGAAGAAACAATGCTGCATTAAAAAGTGTAAAATGCTAGAGTACTCTGCAGATCAGACAGCATCTGTGGAGATAGAAGCAATTAACATTTCAGGAATGTGATCTTCATCAAAACTTCCAGCATCTGCAATATTTTGCTTCTGTGTAAAAGGTACTAAGCTAACTAGAGTAATACTGTTATAAATCAAATGTCGTTTGAGTGGTTTGCAGAGCTTTTATTCAAATTACAGTTCTTTTACACACATTATCAAGTTCAGGTTAGCCTCTCCTATCAATTATATGAGATGTTTTTGCTGGAGTATGCCACAATATTCGGTCCCAACAAATAACACCAATAATGCAAATAAAAGTGTCCCTCTATTTTATTGTAGTTTACAGCAACTGCTGTACGTTGTCAGTACATTGTTCACATGTCTAATGTAAACTTGCCAGATTCACAAAATCTGGCTGCTGGCAACACCTGGGAAAGAGCGAGTGGTAGAAGAGTCTTTTCAGAAACCAGTTTTAGTAAATCTGGTAGATTCATATTAGAATATCACAAGCTGTACAAGATCCGTGTTCTGGAATGCATATGGTGCAAGTATAACCTGAAACAAGTAATAATGATCTTAAACTCTAAAAGAAAACCTTTATTTCGCATTCCCAGAATGTCTCAAAGTGTTTCATCGCCAGTGAAGTTTTTTTTGGCTTCAAAGGAACGAGTGATGTGTGCAAATCTGTCTAGCCAGTGGGGTATTCAACCGGGTCATTTGTTTTAATGATTGTTGATGTTGGCCATTGTACCAGGAAAATTCCTCTTCTCTCATTTTAAGTAGTGTCATGTGTTGGAGTACTGGGCCAGAACCCTAACGTATGTTATGAAGTCAGACTAAACCCCAACAATTTTTCTATTTTGGCACAAATGTAAGGAAAGGATGATTTGTTCCAGGAACAGTTCCACTGACAAATTAGGGATCTTTTATAGTAATACAAACTTTATTTAATAACACAGTTTAGCTCAGACTCTAGCAAATGAAGCAGCATAACTATTAACAATTGAACAATTTGAAACTAACATAATTTTTAACTCATCGCTGTTTCAGTTCCAAATAAGCAACATTCCTCTTATAGACATAGAATGTTATTTTAAATGTAGTTAGCGCCCATAAATATACTTGCTGTATTGAGTGTAGATAGTCCTGAAGCTTTCAGAGCACTTTGCAGAACTGTCTTCAAACAGACCCCAGCCAGAACTAAAAAGCTGCTTCTCTGCTGAAGATTTCGCTCCCCCAATTAACCACATCATCACATGGCCCTGCCTCCCAAACCCACATTCCATTCCTTTAATCAAAAACCCCAGGAGATTTTTTTTGTAAAGAAAAGTCATTTACTAAGTATCTTAGTAAACACTACATGGCTAAAATGAATAATTATCCTTCTCTCTCAGCATCTGAGCTGTATTCTTTCCAGACATACCAACTACCTATAGCATAAATCTGTACTTTTAAATATCCCCCTTAAACACAAAAAACTATATAATAATATAAATAGCACCACTATCATCACACATGAAATCTTTTATCTTTTCCTGCATAGGCAGAGAAAGTCTTAGCTTTGTACCTCATCTGAAAGACAGCACAGCCAGCAATGCAGATGCCCATCAGTATTGCACAGAAGTGATAGGAAAGGTTTTGTCCTTCAGTCTCTGGAATGAGCTTTGAACCTATGATTTCTGACTCAGTGCCACCACTGAGCAGACTTGACGTCTAAATTGTTGGTTTTTGGCTGAGTTAGTTCTAATCATGTAAGGAGGCAGTTGTGGTCCTATAATTGGCCTCCTGAAGCCTTCCTTTAAAAGCAGAACAGCAGCAAAGAAGTTTCCTAATGATTGTTGTTCAGTGACTCCGACGGGTATGGTCTGTCGTGCCCACAATAATAGTCTGCAAAACTCATTACTAAGAATAGGCAAATTTTTTTAAGGGCAAGTTGGGCAAGCATGTGAGCAATAAGGACGTGAAGAGAATTGAGTGTTTTGATAAACAATTTAGAGGAGGAAAAAATGGGAGGAGGCTTTAGCAGAGCTTTAATACAGCATGGACTGGTTGGGCCGAATGGCCTGTGTCAATACTGTATAAGATACTGGAGTACTGACAGCCAGTTTAGCATCTGAATCCATAGTCCCAGAAAGATCATGCACCTTCTTGGGAGGAGAGAAAAAGTGCATAGAAATAGTGCTCAGTCTAAATTTCACAATACACCTTTAGATTAGTTAAGTTATGCACTCAGCGATTTTTTTTCATAGGTATAAGTTTTAAGGATATAAACTAAGGGTTTAGAATGTAGAACTCCTAGAACAGCTTCTTTCAAACTTTTTTCCATGTGCGAGTCTGTCTATAGATATTGGCAACTTTCAGGGATCTTCAGGGACTTGCAAAATGCAGTATGCCTAAAGCAAAAGAAAATTATACTGTTAACAAAGAAAATACATACAGCAACAGATATCGTGTCAATGTGTGAATAAAGATTGAGAATACAGAAGAAAGAATTCTCAATGCACTGTCTGCTCTGTGGACACTCCAAGCAATCCTCTTAGACCCCAGCCTAAACATCTGTATACCCTAAAGGCTCAGTCTTTCAGCTTATTTGAAACACTGAGTTAAAGTATTGCTTTATAATTGTGTGTCAACAATCAGATGGCAGTAACTGAATAATAAAACTACTAATCTTATGATTCAAATATCTTTATACTGCACCCTCATTATTCTCTAAACCAACCGAAGTTCTGCATAGGATTCTATTGAGTTGATGGCATTCCTTTGTACCTACTGCTTCTAATAAAGTTACATTTTTAGCCTACCTCTAACCAAAGCAAAATATGAACAGATACCACCACGGTGCAGAATACTGAGAGATCCAGATAGAGTGGACATGTAGAGGATGTCTCCACTAGTGGGAGAGACTAGAACTCAAGGACACAACCACAGATTAAAGGGACAGTCCTTTAAAACTGAGATGAGGAGGAATTTCTTCAGCCAGAGAGTGGTGAATCTGTAGAACTCATTGCCACAGAGGGCTGTGAAGGCTGGGTCATTGAATGTCTTTAAGACCGAGATAGATAGGTTCTTGATCAATAAAGGGATCAAGGGTTATGGGGAGGATGAGAATCATATTGACCAGAATTGAATGGCAGAGCAGACTCGATGGGTCGAATGGCCTAATTCCGCTCCTATGTCTTACAGTCTGTCAATAATACCAAAGAAGGAATGGGTTAAAAACAATTATTTAAATTTTTCAGAAATAATGTTCCAATGTATCCAAGCTCACTCCTACTCCCAAAAAACACTCGAATTAAACCCCTCCAATTTTGTATATGTAGTCATCAGCATGGAGTTCACCTTCTTGAAAACAATATGTTTTTAATATTGCGAAAATAATGCATGGTAACTGGTCAAATCAAGTTCCATTCATGAATTGAGATTTGACAAAGAAATATTGACACTTGCTTCACAAAAGTCATCATAAAGGAATCATTTTGTCACCCTGAAGTGATCTTAAGGTATATTAAAGGATTTAAACAATAATTTTATTTCTCAGGCTTTATGCAAAAATTGTTGCAAATTTTATTATTTTGCTTTGATGCACACATACATACATCCATCTTTTCCTGACTTATTTCTGCACTTCAATTTCTTTCCACTTTTCCTGTATTTACAGTTTCTTTAAACTTATTGAAAGTTTAAGATTTTTCTCTATTTTAATTTTCTTGATGCAGAAGAGATTGTTCCAGTTGAAATAATTTACTTCAAAACTCGATGCTGAAATTCATGCACAGACTTGTACAGCTTCATTTCGGAGGTCCTAATGATCTGGTTATTACAAGGTTTTGGGAGTCTTATTTTTCTTGTTCCCCATCTGAAGCAGGTAGAAGATGCATTTATTATTTATGAAGATACATAAATAATAAATGCAAAATAAGGCACGCTTGCAACACACCTTGTTGATGAGGAATTTTGGCACAACAGTGCTGAATGCTGCAACACCTGCCACTGACGTGGGGAATAAAATTTGTTGAATTCTCACTCTATTCCCATTCCATGTCCAACTGAGTTAGGACTGGGAGACAAAAAACAGAAAATGCTGGAAAATCCCAGCAGGTCTGACAGCATCTGTGGGGAGAGAATTGAGCCAACTTTTCAAGTCTAGATGACCCTTTGTCTGAGTGAAGAGCAAACAGAATCAGCAGAGATTTATACTATGAGGGTGGCCATTTGTGGGGTTGGGGAGGGGTAGTGGATTGGGACAGTGGGAATGCAAATGAGGATACAGAGGCTGAGAAGGTGCTAAAAGTGTCCATCAAGTGATCGGAATGTGTGAGGTACAGGTGGCATAGGGACTGCCTGGGGATTCTGGTAGTTGCCCTAAAAGGAGACAATAAGGAGAGCTGGAATGGAGAAGTGGAAAAATGGAAGCGAGAAGGATGGATGATCAAATGGATGAATGAGATAAATCAAAATGAAATAAAACAAATGGAAGTGGGGTGAAGATGGAAGATAGAGTTCGCGCTCTGAAGTCATTGAATTCAGTGTTCAATATGGAAGATTGTAAAGTGCCCAATTAGAAGATGAGGTGCTATCCCTCTAGTTTGTGTTGGGGTTCACTAGCATATTGCCCCTCTTCCCCTTTCAGGGCAATTGTCAGAATCCCTATACCATCTTTATTCTACCATTCACACATTCTGATAACTCATTGGACACTTCTAGCACCTTCTCAGCCTTCTGTATCCTAATTTACATTGCCTTTGTCCCATTCCACCCCACCAGCACCACGCCACCCCTCCCCCCACCCTTTATTGTACAGATCTCTGCTTTTTTCTTTGCTCTTAGCTATGACAAATGGTCATGTTGACTTGAAATGTTGGCTCCATTCTCTCCCCACAGATGCTGTTAGACCTGCTGAGATTCTCCAGCATTTTCTGTTTTTGTTTCAGATTCCAGCATCTGTTTTTATTATGGGACTGGGAGACTTTGAGCCGGGGAAGGAAAACATTATATGGTGCTTCATATCTGAACAATTCTAACAGGGCATAGCAACAAAGGCTATTGAATATAATTTAGGAAGAAGTAGAGCATCTCCGTTCTTATTAGAGAGATGTCAGGGTCATGTGCTTTTTCTCATTATTGTCTAAATTTCAGTTCAGTATAAGTAGGGCAGATTCCACAGTACATAAAACTGATATGTGTCCTTGAATTGCTGTCACTGAAATTGTTAAGTATTATACCCCAGTTCCTTGCTGCCAGTGCTCCACACAGATTTGACAACCATGGATTTAATGTACATTTGAGATTTATATTTAGTTGCTATGAAATGGTAAACACAATTTTAAATAATCATTTGGCAAAGGATCATTTGTACAGTTTATGTTGAGTCACATTGGCAGCATTTCCCTATCTGGATTGGCCTCCTCCATAGTTTGAAGTTAAGGATATGGTAGCACTGAATGTTTGTTTGAATCCAGGGGGGCAAACTTTCTCCTAAGTTGAGGCAATATCTTTGGCATTGGTATTGGTAATGATGCAGCTGCTTTGGAGGGCTTTCTCCAGTGGCTAAACCTGTTGTTAGAAATGGCAATGTTTAGTATAAGTGTGAAATAAGTAATAAATCAGCACAGTGAAGCTGTAACTATTTGCAAATTGATTTATCAACAGTTATCATATGGCATGAATAACTTAAACCAGTGCTTAAGTTTTTAGCAACAAAATACAAGGACAGTTTGTTTCTGAAGCTTGATAACGCATTATTCTCCTTTTGTGTCAGCTGTAGGAATGTGAGAGCAAATGCTCGCTCTGATTTTTATCGCAATATTAGTTTATTTCTCCATTTTCCTCACATTGATGTCCATATATGTCAAATTTCTCCCCATATTTCAAGCCCCTGCTTACTCAACATGTGAAAAAGTAGCAACAAAAACTTTTAGCCTATTGGAGTTCCTTCTGTTATTCAAACCTTCAATTTGTAATATTCAGCTGCATCTTGATGTGTTTGTTTTGTGATTTTACCCCATTTAAAGATCATTCCAAGCATTTATTAATCTCTAGAGAGGTTATTCACGGTGCATTTTAAATACTCACCTAAGTTACATTATAGTAATCCTGGGTTCTCTCATCCATGTTTGTTTGTCTCAAGCGTAGTGAGGTACAATTTCTAAAGATTGTCCCAATAATCCACTTTGAGCATTGTATTATATTTTGACTTGTAACTACCAAGTTATTTAGCCATATAGAATATTACAGCCTACCCTAAATCTAGTCTCTCAATACATTCAATACGTTGAATTTCAGGGGGAAATGCTTAAGAGTAATCTGGAATAGATTGTGGTAGAACATAGAACTGTACAGCACAGTACAGGCCCTTCAGCCCTCGATGTTGTGCCGAGCTGTGTCTGAACCCAAGATCAAGCTATGCCACTCCTTATCATTCTGGTGTTTTCCATGTACCCATCCAGTACCCGCTTGAAAGTTCCTAAAGTATCCGACTCCACTATCACACCAGGCAGTGCATTCTACACCCCAACCGCTCTCTGAGTAAAGAATCCACCTCGGACATCCCTCCTGTATCTCCCACCATGAGCATTGACTGATTTCATGGATACCACGGTTCTAAGTGCCATTGGCCAAACATCAAAAACTAATAACAGAAAATGCTGTAAGTACTCAACAAGCATGGCGGCATCTGTGGCGAGAGAAGTGGTTTTAACATCTCAGATTGTGACCTTTCGTCAAAACTGTTTTGTTCCCAGTCTCTACCACAATGTTGCATATTCAACACCATCCTATGCAGTGAAGCTACCCATTGAGCAATGGACTAATTTCCATAATAGGTTTGTTTTTGGTTATCCTATTGCAAAATGTCTGTTTACCATAACTGCCACAATGTTGATGAGTATACTCCCCTGCTAATAGATATTGCCAAACGTAATGATCTATGTCACACATGTCTGCCCTCCTGTTCACTAACTCAGAGGAACATCTATAATTTACCCACATGTCTCTCATTTTGAGACCAAAGTCTGCTTCCAGCCAATTATTGTTTCCATTGGACATTTGTGTATAAGAACCTAAATCCTTCACGTTTATACAGCAATGTTTCACTTCTTTAGATCTTCAAACATTCTGGAGAACAAACTTTTTTCAAAAGAATGAATATCTGAATGTGCTTTTTTTTAGAATTTTTTTTACAGAGTTGTAAATTTCCATGACGCTGAGTTCTTTGTGAGTTGTGATATGGTGCAATGTCCACCCTTCTCTAATGTGATACCAGCTATAGAGATTATTGAAGGTATTTCTTAAAAGTTCTAATTTCTTTCCTCCAGTTCTCCTGTGCTCTGCTGAAGACCTAGCATTTACTAAAGTATGATTCTGCCAATGCTGAAAGCCGTTGAGCAAGTGGCTTGACTGGATTGACTGAAAATGGCAGACTGGAGAGGCAGTATTAGGCAGGCTGCATTTAAAAGTTGATAAGTCGCCAAGACCTGACGAGAAATGGAACTTCTGACCATAATCTTCCAATCCTCCTTCGATACCAGGATTGTATCAGAAGATTGGAGAATTGCAGATGTTGCAACCTCATTCATAAAAAACTTCGAAGATAAATCCAGCGACTAAAACTTATACATTGTGGTGGGAAAATGATAATCCTCAACGTTGACTTAGGTGGATTAATTAAGGAAAGCTAGCATGGATTTGTGAAAGGCAGCTAGTGTGTAATCATGTAGTTTTATGCAGTAACAGAATATTGGTAAGGATAATACAGTCAATGTGATCCATTTGAATTTTCAAAGGGTGTTTAATAAAGTGTGACACAATAGACATGTGGCTAACATTAGAACTCATGGAATAGAAGGGATGGTAGTAACATGGATACAAAGTTGTCTGAGAATGAAGAGAGAGACTAGAGATGTATGGTTGTTTTTCAAAGAAGGTATACAATGGTATTTCCCAGGGTTCAGTACCAGGACCACTGCTTTTCTTGATATCTTAATGACTTGGGTATGCAGGCCACAAGTTCAAAATTTGCTGATGGTATAAAATTATGAGGAGAATAGTGCTGAAATTCAAAGTATGTAGGTTGGTGGAATGGGCAGATAAGTGGTCATTGACATTTAATGTAGAAAAAAGTGAAATTATTTATTTTGGTAGGAAGAACGAGGATGTGGTGTATATGAACAGAAATCGTTGAAGATGACAAGGCAGATTGAGGAAGTGGTTTAAAGCCCATGTCGGCTCCTGAGCGTAGATGATTATGACGCACTCTTCATTAAAAAAAAGACTGATTCATCCTCAACTCGAGCATTGTGTCCAATTCTTGACCCCACTTGTTAAGATATTAGAGAGAATGCAGAAGAGACTGTTCCGTGGATGGGGAAATTAGTTATGTGGTTTGGAGAAGCTGGGGTTATCCTCCTCGGAGGAGGATGTTGTGAAGGGATTTGGTAGAGATACTCAAAATCATGCAGGGTCCAAACAGAGTACATCAGGAGAAATAGTTCCCATTGGCACTGGGGTCAAGTAAGAGGATACCAAATTAGGGTGGCAAGTTCTCATGTCTTTTGCAAAGAACCATTTTGTTTTTACACAATAAGTGGTTAGAATCTGGAATTCATTGCCAGAGAGAGTGTTGGAGGCACATTCAATTTGTGACTTTGAAAAGGAAAATGATTCACGCCCAAAGATGTATATAAAAAAATCAAGGGCCACAGAGAAAAGGCAGGGGGTGTGAGAAGAGTTGAATTGCTCTTGCAGAGAGCTGGCATGGACTTGACAGGCTGAATGGCCTGTTACCATTTTATGATATTCTGAAACCTTTTTTTCAAAATAATTAATGTGATATGCCAAGTTTGATCATTCTGAATGATCCAGAGTAGTTCAATGTTATGCATTGCAGTTATGGGGAAAATAGCCAGAATCACCAGCTTGTAAGTTTAGTCATTAATGAATTATGATGCAGCTTTTGGAAAGGTTGATCTTTCATTTTGGGTCAAGGAATGAGTGAGAAATTAAAGTTAAAAGCTTAACGTTGTGATATATTTTGATCTAGCACAATTCTGTCTCATTTAAAACATTTTGCAATAGTGTTTCCTTATTGCAGCTTCTAGTTTACTCCTTGCAATTTTTCCCCCTCTACCCTGTTCCTTTTTCTCTCGTTTTGAATCTGTATCTGTCTGTCACCGCTCCCTATTGTTCCCTCATGTTTGATTGAAACATATTGGTCAAAAATAACAATATGCCTAATTGTGTTCTCTGTCACTCGCGCACAAGAACATAAGAAATAGGAGCAGGAGTAGGCCATCTAGCCCTTCGAGCCTGCCCTGCCATTCAATAAGATCATGGCTGATCTGTCGTGGCTCAGTTCCACATTCCCGCCCTCTCCCCATAACCCTTAATCCCCTCGCTTATCAAAAACCCATCAACCCACGTCTTAAAAATATTTAGCGAGGCAGCCTCCACCACTTCAACGGGCAGAGAATTCCAGAGATTCACCACCCTTTGAGTGAAGAAGTTCCTCCTCAACTCCGTTCTAAACCGCCCCCCTTTATCTTGAGGCTATGCCCCCTAGTCCTACTGTCCTTTCTGAGCGGGAAGAGTCTCTTCACCTTTATCCTATCCATCCCATTCATCATCTTATATGTCTCAATGAGATCTCCCCTCATTCTTCTAAACTCTAACGAGTACAAGCCTAGTTTATTCAGCCTCTCCTCATAGCTCAACCCCCTCAACTCCGGCATCAGCCTAGTAAACCTCCTCTGCACTCCCTCCAAGGCCAAAATATCCTTGCGTAAGTACGGCGACCAAAACTGCACACAGTACTCCAGCTGCAGCCTCACCAGTGCCCTATACAGCTGCAGCAAGACCTCCCTACTTTTATATTCAATCCCCCTCGCTATGAAGGCCAGCATCCCATTTGCCTTCCTGACCACCTGCTGCACCTGCAAGCTGGGTTTTTGCGACTCATGCACAAGGACCCCGAGGTCCCTCTGCACTGTCGCCTGCTGCAGTTTTTCTCCACGTAAGTAATAGTCCTTCCTACCATTATTCCTACCAAAGTGGACCACCTTGCGCTTGCCAACAAATCCGACAGCAACTTTAAACAAGGGTGAGGTATGCAGTTAAAATGTGAAAATTCATTGGTTGCTGTCAGAGATGTGCTGCTCTGCTGGCAGTTCTGCAGAAATAGTAACTGCTTTAATTTGAACCACCTATCCAAGTCACCTAGAACAAACAAGGGGAGGCAGTGGTGTAGTGATATTGTCACTGGACCAGAGATCCAGGGTAATTCTCTGGGGACCAGGATTCGAATCCCACCGTGGCAAATGGTGAAATTTTAGCTATTATTGAATTATCTGTAATTAAAAGTCTAAAGATGACCATGAAACCATTGTCAATTGTCGTAAAACCCATCTGGTCCACCAATGTCCTTTAGGGAAGGAAATCTGCCAACCTTATCTTGTCTGGTTGACATGTGACTCCAGATCCACAGCAATGTGGTTGACTCTTAAATGCCCTCAGGTGTGGTCAGTGAATGTTGGCCCAGCCAGGGACACCCAACATCTGCGCATGAGTAAAACAAAACACTCAAGTAGCCTGGCAGATTTTCATTCAGGATGTGGAGATGCCAGGTCTTCATTCAGACACTTTTGGAAAAGGAAGAGAGCTGGAATCCCTGTACAACCTCTATAAACTGAATTAGTTTATAACTTCAAACTTCTCAGTGTGCTGAGAGTCTATTCAACTTTTGCGGAGTTTGGAGGTGGGGCAGGGAGGGTGTGACCCACCTACAGTCAGCTGATGATTGATGATCTAAGTGTGGGCTGCTGCCCTCCAGCACTGACTCCTCCCAGCTGTCTGGAACTGTGTGAGAGTTAGTCAGCGGCAGCAGAGCAAAGAGTGAGCGCGGAGACCGCGCACCCTGAACACCGGGCTGTTAAACAGGGTTTCAATAGCAGCTTACCCAGTATGGTTGCTTTCGATGAGATCCAAAACCTTTTGCCCACTAAAAGGACAATCACAGTGGTCGATGTTCAGTCGCAGGTCTCCGCCGCTAAAGAGTTGGAGGTAAGAATTTTTGGATTTGTTGAAACGTTTGCTGAAGCGAAACTTTAACGTTGGTTTCATATGGAAATTTTATACTTAATGGAATTAGTTGTGTACCAAAATCAGCGAGGTTTAAAAGTTTCCTTCAATGCGAAGTTGTCTTTTAGTTACTTTTAAATACTCCTCGTCGGCTGCCCGAGCCCACCCCAACTGCCTCTCATTGAAGGTACTAAGTAATTAGGCTATGACCTCAGGCTACAGCTTGCACTTAAGTGTAACCAGATCCTGTTCCTCTCGCTGGGAGAAGAAGCTCAGTGTTTGTCAGGACAGTTGAGCAGAATGATAGAATAGTCTCTGCCAGCCTTTGAAAAGCCTCTGGGTGCCTGATACCAGTCCAAATAGAAGTCTTAACTGACATGTGGCTCCAATCTGTCACCACTTTAGATTGTTGCAAAATTGAAACATTGTTGTCTAGCCATTTAAGAGTATTGCATAATTTTATTAACTTTGCAAAATACTTTACCTTCTGATCACCAGTAGAATGTTAATGGCCGTGCTCGCTGTATGGAATGTAATTTAGATTGATTCCTCTTAACTAGTGTCCATCTCATTTATGTTGTAGAAGAAAAATGCTCAAATTTCTTAATGACAAAAAAAAGCCCCAAACCAGTCAGCCAACATTTTTGAAATTAGCCCATTTTAAAAGTGGAAATGAATTCTTTTGCTTTTTGTTCCCCAACCCAAGCAAAATCAAGGCCCATTTTAAAACATAGCAACTGTGCCTACCAGAACTATGCCATGTTGGTGTAGGCAAAGTTATTGGTTAACTTTGGCCAGGAATATTTTTGACATTTTATATAAAGCTGACATGAAATGTGACAAAATAGCTTTGCAACATGACTAAACTGGCAATTGCAGGTGATTTGAAGAATTATTCTAATTTTGCTATCTTTATTAAAGTCTTATTTTGCAGACTTAGACATTTCTTGGTAACTTGGCGGCGGGGGGAGGGCTGGTCAGAATTCCTGACATTTGACTTGTTTGATCATGTTAATCTGTGTTGACTTGCTGTTTTTTTTGTTGGGAATCAGCTGGAAATGACCTGATGGGTCTTTGTCAGGTTGCTCTTGTTAGTTTTGGTTCAGATAGCTTTTATACTGTTTACACTGGGAGGGTTACTTCCCCTCAGGGCTATCAAGCAATCACTTTTTTTCAAGCAATGTTCCACGACCCTTATTCCGCTTTCCTGTTTTATTTTCCATTTTGGACCACCTTAGATTATGATTAAAAACTTGGCCCTGTTTTCATGAGTTTTGTTTTCCTAAAACTCCACTCCAGTTTTTTTTAATCCTATGCTTTGCCAAGGACCTTGCAAAATAATTTGAAACCAATCTACAAGAATTAGAGTATTCCTCATATCCTAAATGGTTTTTGCTGAAAAATATTTTCTTTTGTGTAATATTGGACATTAAATCTAGCTGCATAGTGGAATAACGTGAAACCCTCTTACAAACTGCCCCATAACTTTCAATCTCTTTCTTTCTCTCTCTCTCCCTTTGCCCCCACCATTAGTAGGCAACATTTGATGCCATGCACCATTTCTTTCCTAATGACATATCTGATCTATTCCTTGTTATCTACAAAGTTTCGTGTTGAAGTGATAGGTGATGTAAGAGAGTGCTAGCTATCTCACTTAGTTTCTTAAAAGACTTTTTTATTCCCTCCCTTTATTGTCAGCAAAATGTCTTGTATCCATGTGGTCTACCCTCCAGGTAACTGACCTGAGATTGGAACTTGCTGTGAGTCAGAAGATAAATGAAATCTGACTGTTCCCACTGTGAAGAAAACTTTGTTTGCTTGCATGGGTTGACTGTGTTATATTAGCAAACAACATTCAGCATATTACAGAGTACACACATATGGGAAGCAAATCTACTGTAGGTAGAACCAATGAGATTTCTTTGTCAAAGAGCTGCCAATAAGTACATGGAGGTCACAAAGAACACAAGCACAAAATGGGGGAAAAAGAAAGTGGTGGACTGACCCAATTTTTTTTAAATGAGATCTAGAAAAGGGTGGTGAAAAACTCTGGTTATAGTACTTTTTAAAGAAAAGTTCCTTTCATAAATTAGGAGAATGGAAGTTCACGACTTAAAAATAAGTCTAGGTGAAACCCATCCTGATCATATTCAGGTTTAATCAAAATCTTAGAATTGAGATTGCCTGGTTAAGAAGGTGGTCCAAATTTGATCCCTTGTTGCTGCTAAATTAGTTGGTTTTACCCAGCGCAGCAGCAGGGCTGCCCTAGTTGACCTCTGCTTCCATCAGTACCTATCAATTTAATGATCCCTGCTGTGTGAGGTGCCAGTAAGACATTTGTGCGCATCCCAAGTTAGGATGCTGCCTTCAGCACAAGATATGTAAGCCAAGGAATCTAAATAAATTGTGTGGAATGGGTAGTTATTTTCAGTACAATAAGTTAATGTTGAGGGCAATTGTGTAACACAAGCCAAAATCCCAGCATTCAGTTCCATTTAAGATTATGAAGATTGATGCAAGATTAAGGATTAATTTAAGTGAAGTGTAATAACTATGTACATAGTTTGAGGTAGTGTCAAAGTAGAAATGGTATATTCTGTGTTTAAAATTATTCACAGCAGCATTTCTTTGTTTGGGAGAGGGCTGGAGAACTATAATTTGTGTAACATTGTTGAGATAATGCCTGTCTTTTGGATGTTAAGATGTAAACAGTGAAGCCCTTAAAGAATGGGGAGCAATCTGTAAATTGCCTTTTGTTTGGACATTATTAAACTACAATTACACCTTCATTCTTTAAGATGTCTGAGACAATATCATTTATAATGAACTCTGAATTATCTTTGCCAGAGTGACATTTTAAATGAAGTGTAGAACATAGGCATACATCCCAGCACCTTTTTAATGCAGAAAAATCTTGCTATACTTTATTGTGAAGGGTTGAGAATTAGTGGATATCAGGCTGACAGGTTTGTAATTTCAATTGGGGAATTTGGTGCAAACAGGTTAAATTTATAAGAATCGCAAACTTGGAGCCAGAGTTGGAGGGAGGCAAAATATGTAAATGGAGAACAATGGTTGATGAAATTTAGTACAATGTGTGACATGCACTAAATAAGTGGATGACTAAAGTCCCTGACTAAAGATATCAAAATAGCTTCTGTCAAAAGAGACTAAAATAATCAGTGGATAAAATGCTTTACATGCCCTATAACTTGGAACTATTTGAATGTGGGTATGGTAATACAATGATTGTTACTGAACTAGTCAAATCCCAGCGTGGCAGTTTGAGATTTTGAATTTGCTTCAAAAAAAATTAAAACCTGGAATTAAAAACAAGACAATTAATAAAAGACACTATGTCAATATTACAAAAACCCAGTTAGTTCACTGATGTCCTTGGGTGAGGAAAACCCACTGCATTTAGCTTTTTCGTACGTGACTCCTGTCCCATACCAACATTGACTGATAACTGCCTTCTGAAGTTGCTAAGCAAGTCATGTGGTTGTATCAAACCACTACAAAGAACTGCAGCTGTTCAACGGGCCATACCTTCATCTTCTTAAGGGCAAATAGGATAGACTAAATACTCCCGTGATGCCCACCTCTTGATAATGAATTCTTAACAAAATCAACAAAGCATGCTGAATAATATAACTAAAAAGATTACAAATTTGTGGTAATCATGCTTCAGTGCTCTAATGAAATCACATGTTGATTAAGATGTCCAGTTCTGGTCATCTAGCAATCTGCAAGGAAGCCATTTAATTCCTGAAAAAGTGTGAAGTGTTGTCAAACAGGGCTGGTGGGGAGAGGGAGAATGCAAAATGTTTTTCACCTTTTGAAAAAGCGAACCAAGCAAGGAACAAGATGTTCAGGACTCCACTTAATTTGTGCACATTAATTGTACAAGGGGCATAAGTTCAAACTTGCGAAAAGCAAAATTCAGTCTTGCGCCATAAAATTCTTGGTGCAACACAAGGATAGACTTCAAGGTAAGGTGGTGGCAAATTTTTCTCTGGTTGGGATTTTTAGGAAAGGTTTCAAAAGCATTATTCAATATTGTTACCTATTATAGAAAACATGGAATTTATAGTTTCAGAACACTCTGCTGTGTGCCAGTGTTATCCCATTAATTTAGCAGCAGTAACTCATGAACGTGGTGGCTAGCAATTGGCCAAATTCAATCAATCATTTTGAGATGTCCATTCCTTTGCCAAAAGCTGGAGATTGATGTTTGAGGGATTTTTCTTGCTACAGGATGCACATGTTGGAATTTTTTGATTGTCCTGAAGATTGTCCTTATTCCCGTAACATCCTTTGAAAAGTTTATAGTTTTGACATTATATAATTTCCTGTCCAACTGAAACAGTTTCATTTCAGGTATGAGATTTTATTTCTGATGTAGTGTTTTGGGAAATTGAATGAACGTGTACAACAACATCTACATAATGTCTATGGGAAGACCTGACACTGCACTCGTTAAAGAATTGTCTTGTTGCCTGTAATGCGACTAAACAAATTTTGAGGGCGTGGTCGCTAAGGACATCTGTTCTGATCCAACCTTCCAACAACAATCAATGGATTGCAATTGGCAGTAGACTGTTTACATTGTCCTCTGCTTGAGTTCTAGGCCCAATTATGGACCGAGAATCAGTTATGGTCACCAAGTAACATGTTTTTTAACTCTTATCTATGCAAATGAAGGGCACTTGACCCTTGAACCTTCTAGTGGCAACGGGAAGAGCGCTATAAATACTTGGATAACATACCCCTACATTAGATTGAGATAAGGGGTTGAAGTTCTTGTGAACGTGCCACGTGGATGCCAGAAATTATGTTTCAGTCTTGGTGGTCTTTAGACAACAGTGAGCAAAGTTATGATCTCCATCAGAAAGTCACATTTTACCATTTTAATCCTGCAGACAAGCAAACTACACATGCAGGTATTTAAATGTTCTGTAACTGCCATTGCTCTACTAGTTTTCCAACATAATAGTATGCATCCTCTTCATGACTGTCTGAAATGCAAAGATCTTTTTTATCAGTGGAAGTTGAGCCAAGAATCTCTGATGCTTGGATGTATGGGTGGTTTGCAACTTTGACAGCTGTCCTATATGTCAAGAGTGCAAAGAATTCACACTTTATCATGGAAACAAAAGGAACAGATTTATCTTGATTCCTGAATTCTTTCTGCTCACAGAAAAGCCATTTGAGATGATCTGTCACCCCATTGTCGGAATAATTCCTGTTTCTTGTCTTTAACCGATGGCTCGAATTGGAAATTGCTGCTAATTTGAATTTCAGTGGGTGGTTTTCATGAGATGGAATTAACAATTACAAAGAGTGAGCTTGTGCAGTTAACATGAAAAGTTAGCATTTCAAATTAACGACATAATTGTTCCATTGCTTTTATTAATTTTTCCAAATCTATTTAAACATTTCATTGACCGTCAACTTCAAGCAATTACCAGTAAAAGTTGCTGCCGAACAGTCTGTGCATCTTCCCCCATCGCTCAGTCAAAGAACCGGTCTTGCCACTACAAACCTGGCAAGTTTACTCTGGGACAAAGCTAGATCTCCATTTTACAGCATTTAAGCACCCATGTCTGATAATTGGTGAGCAGCATTGTCAACTAGAAAAGGTTGTAGTTCGTAGCCTTGATCAAAGGAATAACTTGAAAACTTGAGGCCATTTGGAGTTTTTAACTAGCCTACAAAGTGCAGTGAAACTCATGTTTAGGTGCATGGGAAATAATATTTTAAGACAGTTCACGATTATAAGCACTAACAATAACAGCAGCAATCTATCTGTAAACTGCCACAAAGGCGATTGATCGCAGGATGAAGACAGGAGGATTGAGGAACCGTGCCAGAGAACTGCAAAATGTGAGCAAAGGTCAAATGTCAGGAACATTTCTAACCCATCAGAGGAAAAAAAATTAATAAAAATAGAGTGAAAATAAGGGATTAGAAGTTGTGGGAAACTCGGTGTACATTTCTATCAAAGAACAATGCCCCTGCTAATGATTTTTTAAGACTTTTTCATTAATTTAACAATTTCCTTTTTCTTTATAAAAGTACTTAGAGCAACATAGGTATTTATAGTATAATCAGTGGTATGCATCAAAGTAACTCCACATAGTGTAATATTCATCTGTAATGCAAGTGTCTCTTCCAAGGATCAAATAACCTTGTGTTATCTATAGCATCCATCCAAAGATGGGTGTCAACTGTGTGTCTGCAATAAAAGGCTGCAGCTGTTTAACACTTGAATTTGCACAACAAAGTGATCCCTTGGGATGTGAAAGACCCCCACAACTTAAAACTCTAGCCACCTTGGGTTATCCATCAATATTGAATACACAAAACAGCAACCCACTGTGTAGAGCACTGAAATTGAGCATTTTCTGTGGAGAGCTGCAATGAAAGATTTGCAGAAGTTGTACTGAATAGATTTGTCTTTCTGCAAAGCTTGATGTCACTTGTGTGATGTGTTTGATTTGCTGAGTAAAGTGTTTATTGATCTTTTTAATGAGATTGAATCTGAAAGTGACTTGAATTTTAAGGTTTGAATGAAGCATGGTCAGAGCAGCTGGTAATTTTTAGGGAACTGCTCACATCAACCAGCTTAATCCAAAATGAGGAAGGAAAAAAAGGTTTTTGGGCTTAACAGGTTTACTAGGCTGATGCCGGAGTTGAGGGGGTTGAGCTATGAGGAGAGGCTGAATAAACTAGGCTTGTACTCATTAGAGTTTAGAAGAATGAGGGGAGATCTCATTGAGACGTATAAGATGATGAATGAGATGGATAGGATAGAGGTGGAGAGACTCTTCCCGCTCAAAAAAGACAGTAGGACTAGGGGGCACAGCCTCAAGATAAAGGGGGGGGGGCGGTTTAGAACAGAGTTGAGGAGGAACTTCTTCACTCAAAGGGTGGTGAATCTCTGGAATTCTCTGCCCGTTGAAGTGGTGGAGGCTGCCTCGCTAAATATTTTTAAGACATGGGTTGATGGGTTTTTGATAAGAGAGGGGATTAAGGGTTATGGGAAGAGGGCGGGAAAGTGGAACTGAGCCACGACAGATCAGCCATGATCTTATTGAATGGCGGGGCAGGCTCGAAGGGCTAGATGGCCTACTTCTGCTCCCATTTCTTATGTTCTTATAAAAGAATTGGGAAGTGTGTTTAAAGAACCAGAATGTGGAATTTAATGATTGCAGGAGGAAGACACGTATTACATGTGCAAGTAAATTTCTTTATTTTAAGTTTCCATTGTATTTGCCCATTTATTAATAAATTAGTTATCGATCACATTCTGGGATGACAACATGTGAGCTGGCTCCCAATTGACCTACCTCACTTACCCAAACAGTCAAAAAGTGGGGATTGTCACATTGATATCACCAAGTAGAGTTTTGAAATGTGCAGAAACTAATATTACTGAAAATGTTCTCAGTTGTATCCAGCATTGTTTGACAACTCACCAATTGGTGTGGTGAAGGGCATGGGAAATCCAGGAACCCATCCACAGGCTGATGCGGTAATGGATTCAGGTTGACTTTTGGGGAGGGACTGAGCGATTTTTAGCAGGCAAGAGCAAATTTTTTGCCAAAGTGAGTAAGTTTTCCGTTGCTTTGTACTGTAAAAAAAACAAAGCTGCAGGGAGACCACAATCTCTCCCTTTTAGTCGTGCCTTCTCTGCCCCAAGGGAATTGTTGCTTTAAAAGATTGCTTGAAATTTAGGCTGTTTCGAATGTACTCCAACTCTTTGTGCTGTAGCAATTTGTACAGGTGTGACTAGCAAGTACAGACAGAACATTTATCTACTAGATTAAGACATGTAATTTTTTCTCATTGCAGTCAACTTTGAAAGTATATATTGTATTATGAAAAATAATCAGTACAAGTGCTTGTGTATATGAGCACTGTATAGGTAGTCACTGGTTATGCCAAAAAGACACACAATGATGGGGAAAAAAATGTAACAACATCCAAAAGAAACTTAAAATTTAAGTGAAGCCCAATGTTTCTGTCCCAAATTTTGACATGACCTGAACTGAACTGTTACTTTCAGCATTTTGCTTGGTTTTCTATATTTCTTTCCTTCCGCTTTTTCCTTTATCCTGCAAAACAGTAATTCAAAAAAGATCTGAGCCCATATTATGTTAATTGTGAATGGCAATTATCGGTGCTAACAAAAGGCACTTTGCTTTCCATCAGCAGAGGTAACTACACTGTGCAGTGCCTGAGATTCTGTACTGAACTGTATATTAGGAAATATAAAATGTTGGGTGACTTCAATGTTGCGCTCCATTTTCGGGGGGGGGGGGGGTGGGCGGCGATGTGAGGAGGTGGTCAACTGCCTTTGTTCCACAGTTTAAGTTAGAGATGACAGGAAGTGAGGGAATGGGAAACCGATCTTAGCCTAATTTGACACTCGGTTCTGTCACTATTCCGTTGCTGTCTATAGCAACAAGCGTTTGCACAAACCCTTTTACCTAATCAATTCTCTGTTGTGTCCTCCATGAATTAACTATAGTTCATGGGGCTAATGGGATCACGGGATATTGGAGGGAAAGTAGAATTAGGTTTTTGAATTTGATCAGCCATGATCATTATGGCGGAGCAGATTTGATGGGTCGAATGGCCTACTCCTATTTTCCATGTATGTTTTCTGGCACTTACACAATTGTGTATGTGGCAACATATCAGCCGTATAACCCTTGAACCATTCTCAAAGTGGGCTCTTCCGCCATAGCCCTACATCATTGGAAACATGGTTTTTCTTAACCTGCTACTGAATTTCTGCTTGCAATTGAATATTCCAGAATTGGTTCCTTCTAAAGTCATCACATTGGGTTTCTGACATCCCAACTGCTTTTGTTTTAGAGGGGTGGGAGTGCAAAATGGTATATTGGTTGGAGATCTAAATTTAATTTCAACTCTCCTGGGACCCCAATTTAAATAGGAAAACCATTAAAAGTAGGTTTGCCATGAATGTAGAAATCGAGCGCTGGAGCCGTCTGCGTTTACTTTTTATGCACCTAGTAACAGTCTGTTTTGTTGCTGTATTTCAGCATTCCTGTAGGAACATGAGCTAGATCACTTCAGGCATGTGTTCTTCTCACGCCTTTTAATTGTTCAGTAATGTTCAGCTTGAGAAAAGAATACCCAATTCATGCCAACTTACAATTGAGTGGCATGTAAATTAGGGGAACCATTGCATGCAAGTAATGCTACCTGAAGGATGCCTATCCCTGGCTCAAACATACACTTTTTATCCACAACACTTTTGTGAGCTGCTTTGATATTTTGATTTGCATTCCAGAGCCTGGCATCCAAGAACTAGTTCCTGACCTTCAATGCTGCAGTTTTTCTTCTGTAGTGGTGAAACTGAGATCCCAGTGAAGTCTGGTCTATGAATTGGTCATTAAACTATAGAAAATAATTTAATTTAACATGATGAACCACAGGAGCTGATGATGGATGCCAGACCACTGAAGCTGAATTAAAAGCAGTGTTAAAACTGTGTAAAGCCCTTAAGTTAAAATTTTTTCCCTTCTTTCTGGAATTCTCTTGAATTTGGCACTTCCTAATCTTGACTTCCTTAGTTCTGCCTTTTCACTCAAATGTTCACTGTGTCAGTTTCATGGTGTCCTACGTTCTAATGCAAAAGTCTCATGCAACTGGTGGCTGGTTTCAAATGGAACCTATTAAGATATTTGAGGTTATTTTTGGCTAATCAGTACTCATGATGAAACTGGTGGCACCTGTACCTGACTGAACCATTTAATAGCAATTTGGGTGATAGCCTGTATCTTGGGCCTTGATTTCCTTTTTTACGTAGCTAAATGTTGCCAATAATCCCTGGACAGAAGCTGACAGCTAGGTTTCTGATTAAATAAACGTAATCCAATACCGAAAATGACAGAAAATACTTGTGGAATAAGTTTATTTTTAAAACTTAAATAATTGAAGTTAAAGTGTATTTATTAGTCACAAGAAAGCTTACATTAACACTGCAATGAAGTTTCTGTGAGAACTAAGGAGGGGCAGGAGGACTCAACATTCCCAATGGCTTGTATGAGTTTATTGGCATTACAACAAAAATCCAGGTAGACACCAGTGTCAGTCTAATGTCCAAACAGCTGCTGCTGTGTATAGTCCATTACTATGTGAGGTAGACATCTTAACACCAATGATCCAAAGTTTTTGATTATCTGCAAGAAAGAGCCAGTGGATTTGTCAGAAGTAGAGATCAATCTGGAAGCAGCCTTCTAATTGATGACACAAGTTAATCTGTCAGTTAGAGCACTGACAACACCAGGTTTAAATCCAACCGATTTATTTGATAGTACACTCACTAGGTGACGAAGGGACTAACCCCAAAAGCTAGTGAGTTTACTATCAAATAAATCGGTTGGACTTAAACCTGGTGTTGTCAGACTTTACTGTGTTTACCCAGTCTTACGCCGGCATATCCACATCACAGTTAGAGCACTGTTGCAGAAGGACTTATTGCGTAATGGGTTGAGCTATTTTTATACATTTTTGTTCAACTTTCCTCATTCATCCAAGCTGGTGATTCTGAAAGTGAGGAAACTTTTTAATATTGAAGCTCTCAGCTGGTACTGATTATTAACTGCTTTGATGGGATGTTTTCATAGGTTTTGTCACTAAACCTGTATAAATTCCATCTTGAGCTACTTGGCCTGATCATTTCTAACCACAAGAAATGTTTATTTTTGTTTATTTTTGTTTTGTAGCAGGGGTGCACTTTCTTGCATTTAATTGGTCTATTCCAGATCCCTTGTCACATACCCTTCGAATGGGGTTCAAAGTATATTATTGGGACCAACTGCATGTCTTGCACCTAGACTGTGGTTTGAGAGACCTTGGGCAGTCTGTCAATGCTAGGTTAGGCAATCTTCATCAGCTTGATAGAACAAATTCTTACTAGAAAAACACCCTTTTGCCACCTCTTCCCTTTATATCCCTTCCTGAAACAATCATGGTTCCTGGCTAGGGCAAGAGAACTTAATCAAATTGATCTAATTCAGTAAGCAAGCACTGCTTTTTGGGTGTTGGAAGTGTTTGTACATTTGGTTGTGTATGAATAGATGTCTTAGTTAGCTGAGTTGATGGCACTCAGAATTCCTTCGGTCTGCACAAAAAGTGACGCATGTTCATGTGCAGTACTTTTGTTCTCTTACAGGAGCCAAGCAACAAACGGGTTCGACCCCTGTCACGCGTAACATCTCTGGCAAATTTAATATCACCCTCAAAAAATGGCGCAGTCAGGCGCTTCGGTCAAACATTACAGGTAATGTTTCTTGTCCCTTCCATTTTTCTGCCTAACAGTCCTTAGATTTCAGAGCAATCTAGGGTTTTGCAAAACACTTTGAAATGTTTGAACAAGTCAACAAGGCCCCGAATAAACACTTTTGCCCCCTCCTCTTCCTCTGGAGTTAGCAGCAGACAATGGTGCACATTGCTCCCTAGCTAAAGAGGCTGTTGTGCATGAGATCTTTTGGGGAATTGTGGGCATACTAATGAGCAATAAGGGCATCAACGTTGAGTCCTGTCTTTGTCTTCCCTTTTTTTGTCGAGTGAAAGAATAAAGTTGGCGCAGATGAGAAGTTCTACCAGTACAAACCTGGCTTGGACAACGCTAGGTTAATAAAAGTTTGTATAGTGGTTGCATTTTAGTTTGATCAGTTTAACAGCAATGTATACTTGATGAAATCTTAAATTGATAGCTTTCAATTAATTTATCTCAGTATAAAAACAAACATTGCACAACTTTTGAATACAGATATGATCTCAAAGAATCCCACAGTGCAGAAGGAAACCATACAGCCCATCGAGTTTGCACAGACCACAGTCACACCCAGGCTCTATCCCCATAACCCCATGCATTTATCCTAGCTAGCCCCCTGACACTAAAGGGGCAATTTAGCTTGGCCAATCCACCTAATCTGCACATCTTTGGACTGTGGGAGGAAACCAGAGTACCCGGAGGAAACCCACACAAACACGGGGAGAATGTGCAAACTCTTCACAGACAGTGACCCAAGCCAGGAATCAGACCCAGGTCTCTGATGCTGTGAGGCAGCAGTGCTAATCACTGTGCCACCTGACCTCAAGCATGTTGAGAATTTCTTGAGGTGTCACTAGCTAAAATTCAAAACGTTGACTTCATATAGATGCAATTCTATACCAAAAAGGGCCACAGGTATTCCATGCAATATGGCTGAGCCCTTGGTTTTGAGAACATCTTGATCGTTTTGTTGTGTAGATTTGGAGAGAGCTTTTGAATGTTATTTTCTTTGTTTTATTATCTTTCCTCCAAAAAAAACTATGAGTTAGTCTATCCCTGTGCATATGTATTGCTATCATCTTGGCAGAGCCTTTCTATCACTTGGTGCTGTTGTTGGTGTCCCAGCCTTGAAATCCTAGATACACAGTTTCAAAAAAAACTACTCCACAAAGAACATTTTTTGATTTGATTTTTGATTCAGGGTAATGAGTTGCAGTGAATAAGCACTTTTCAAACCTGCTAAATTTAGTGTTTTAATGCTGTGCGAATTTGGAATGCTAACCATCTTGATTTTGGTATCTGCAGAGATCCATCACATTCCGGATTGACAACAAATCTCCAAGTTGCTCACAAAAGCTGTGCAGTAAAACCTCAGCCCCAACCCCACCTAAAAGGCGCAACAGCAAACTGTGGTCAGAGACCCTTGATGTGAGCACAAAGCAGAATTTTTCTTCAAAGGAAATTAAACGACAAGAGGTATGTAGTACACGTGATGGAAAATAGCTTTCAAAGCACTTTTTATTTTTGTATAAGGACAAAATATGTCTGGTGAAATTCAGAATTATTTTGAACAAAAATGTCTGATGGAAGGATCATTAAGATGAAATTAAAGTTCTTTTTTAAGAAAGTTGAACTAATAATACTTCCACCTCAATCTGGAGGATATTTTTTCCATGATGTTTGTGTTATTTAGAGAATTGTGAAGACTCTATTTAACCATTTTAGATCAGCCACTTATTTAATTTGGCTTGCCAGTGCTGTTATTTGTTCCAAAATCCACCGAACTGTTTGTTTTTCTTGCGCAGTTAACTTACATTGATATCTATGTAGACATAACATCAAGCTCTCAGAATTGTCTCTACATGTTAATCCTGCACACAAGTACATGTTAAATTTGACCAGCTGCTCCCTCACGCAATGAACATTGTAGTCTTTACCTTTTAAATTTAACAAAAATGGGCACAGCTAAATTTAAAACTTTCAGGGAAAAATCTTGGGAGAGTAAAATTAGTTTATTTTTAGGTAGTCGTGATAACGTGCCTTTCTTTGCTCAGTTGCTTTGTGCCAAGTACATACCATTCAAAGTTGCTTTCTTTGTTTTCCAGGCTATATTTGAGCTGTTTCGAGGGGAGCAAGATTTAATCGAAGACCTAAAATTAGCAAGAAAGGTCAGTGTTTTAGTTAAGCTATGTAATACATGTTTCCTTGCAAGTAAATTTAAATTGGACCTTAGTCATTTAGAAGTAGTAGCCAGTTGTTGAAATATTTATTAAATGAATACTGGTAACAGTTGTAAAGTAGTTATGCTGATAGAAGTATAAACCCTCGCCATTTGGTATAAGGGTTTACTAGCTTAAGAGGCTGATTTATAATAAAATTATTTTATAAAAATGTTCCTACAAGTGAATTGTGCAATAAATGCTAAGTTATATTGTAGTAATGTCTAAAATCAGATGTGCCAATGGTCTGGTAGTATGAACATTCAGATTGATAACAGCTTTTGTTGGTCATAACTTATGAGCAAGTATTGTGTTAACACTCTGCTGCCACGTCTGTTGTCTGCAGGCTTATCATGATCCGATGCTGAAGTTGTCCATTATGACAGAAGAAGAACTGACGCAGATATTTGGAGCTCTTGATTCTTACATTCCCTTGCATGAAGGTGAATATCTCTTTATTTAAAAAAAGTATAATGTGGAAGAGTTGATCATGTTGATAACACATCACATTTCCATTTGAAGGATAACAAGTCAAATTAGCTCTTTGGCAATGAACAATGATAAGTAAAGGAACTCACTATGTTTAGAACTGCAACTCCCAATTAACATTGCTGTTTTACTCCCAAATAGTTTTATTCTGCCTCAAATATCAAGTGGCTTTTTGTGATGTGTTGACTTCCAATCCAGTTGTTTTGAAGTTAATTACACAAGTAGTCTGAAAATGCTGAAATATTGGATTTCTTTTTACTTGGGTCTGAGGTTTTCATATTGACCTCCAGTTAATGATTGATGCTGCTGACAGCCAGTTCAATGTATTTGTTTTCTTCCAGATCTGCTGAGTAAGCTCGCAAAAGCTACAAAACAAGATGGAACTGTGGAGCAAATTGGTCAAATTCTTGTTAGCTGGGTAAGTTGTTTTGAAAGCATTCCATTAGAAGTAAAACTTCAGATTTTCTAGTTAAACAATGGCTCATAGCTTAATACTTTGCATCATCAAATTACCTAATGACATTACATTACTGTGATGTAGGTACGTTTACCAATATAAACCAGAGCATTTGTCACCAGATTAATTAACAAGAGAGGATCTTTGTGCCATCTTCCAATCCGTTTACTTATGCAGCAAAAGCTGACCTTGATTAATGTAGAGGATAGTCCTGAAACAAACAGCCATTGTTGAAGAGATTTTCAGTTTTCTTGGTGCCATTTATCAGAAGGTACACCAATGGAGTCAAGTTACCCCAACCAGCATGTCTAAATATCTACTAAAACTCAATAGGTCTACCAACATCCATCAAGAAAAAAATGGAGAATCTCTGTTTTCTCGGGTGGACCTGTTTGAGTTTTTTTTTCAGATTCCATTATCTGCCGTACTTTACTTATTTTAGTGCCTAAATATCTAAATCTGGATACAAAAGGAAACAATCATTATTGTTAAATGGACAAAGCTTCACATCAATCTTCATATCAGAAAGCCATTTCTGTGGGATGATTGATGTCACATTGCGTGAAATGCATCAATAGCTTGGGCAACTTTTTCTGCAGTTTGAATTGCCTAGTTCCAATCGTCTAGAATATTATGGCCCGTGATTTAATTGAAATAGTTGCTTCAAGAACAATTTTAATTAGAATTTTTTTAAGTTCTCCAAAAGTAACACAAATCAACTTCAGTGCATCAATCCATTCCAAAACTGTTGCTGACACTCGAGTATATTTTGTCTCCAGTTACCGCGACTTGATGAATACAAGGAATATTGCAGCAATCAGCTGGCAGCAAAAGCACTCTTGGATCAAAAGAAGCAGGACAAGCGAGTGCAGGATTTCCTTCAGCGTTGCCTAGAATCCCCTTTCAGCAGGAAGCTAGACCTTTGGAGTTTCCTGGATATTCCTCGCAGCCGGTTGGTCAAGTACCCCTTGCTGTTAAAGGAAATCTTGCGACATACGCCAACTGATCACTTGGACCAAAAGAGCCTGGAAAATGCAGTGAGTTTCTGTGCTGGATGTAACTACGTTATTGCTGGGAGGGTTAATATTTCTTTAAAAAGAAGCAACACACCACCATGTTTTGCAGATTGAATTGTAGAAATTACATTGAAGGAGACTATTTAGTCTATTATTCATGTATCAATATTAACTCTTCACTGACTCTTTAAAAAAACAAAAGTAACATTAAAACTACAGGAAAAGGATGAAATATAAATTTAATTTGGTTTTAAAGAATATATTAATTTCTTCCAGTAGCCATTTGGGTGTCCATTGCAACACTAGTAAATTTCTTCTCATTTCTCTCTTTTTCTAGTAATTACCCTGTTTATGGTCTTTTGTTACCAATTTTCTGGCAATTGGAAAGAAAATTTTCACCATTTATTTACTGTCTGGAAGCTTTTAATTGTTCAGAAAATCATTGAGGTCCACTTTAAATCCGTTGAAAAATGCCCCTTTGAGCTTTCAACTCGAACCCCTTACTTGAGTTGGTGAATTTTTTTGTGTGTTTGTCATTGCTACAATATAATTCCTCATCATTGAATTACTAGATTTGCATTCAGTGCCCCATATATAAAATCCAGAATCTTGTTTATCTTTTCAATGGATTTTTTATTAAATGTTTCCATACATTAAAAATCCATATATATAATATCTATCTATCTAATATCTATATCTCTGTTCACCCACTCTTTTACCATGTCATAGGCTTTAAGTACACAGCCCCTCATCTTTTCTGTTGCTCTGCAAATGCAGGAGCTCAATTGGGCCAACTAATGCAAAACCTTTTGCAGGTCTTTTGAATTGCTGTGTAGCCACTCAGCTTACAGAGAGTATTTTATAATTATTAGTGTACAGTTTGTTGCAATTGCTGATCTCCAGATATTACTTTATAGATTGCCATTATTCAAGGAGTCCTATCGGACATCAATGTGAAAAAAGGAGAATCTGACTGTCAGTACTACATTGACAAGCTGGACTACCTGGATGAGAGACAGAAGGATGCTCGAATTGAAAGCAGCAAAGTGCTGCTTTGCCATGGAGAGCTGAGAAACAACCGAGGAACGGTGGGTTTGTCATTCCTTGCCATCAATGGACCTGTGTTTTCATGCATTTGAGTCCTGCTATCTGGCGACATTAAAAGTTTAATTTTTTTTGTCTTTTTTTATCTTTCCAGAAGCTGTATGTCTTTCTGTTCCAAGAAATCCTGGTGCTGACTCGTCCTGTGTCCCGTAATGACCGCCAGTGTTACCAAGTATACCGTCAGCCAATCCCAGTGAAAGATCTTCTAGTAGAAGATCTTCAGGATGGTGATACGAAAATGGGAGGTTCCTTCAGAGGTGCCTTCGGCAATTCTGACAAAGGTAAGCCAGGGATCATATGAAGCGACAGCTCTGGAAACTAGATGAATTGCTAATTATAGCTGTGAATTACCTTGTGCTTTGTTTAATGCCTAAAAAAAGAGAGGCAATAATTTGCATTAGCAACATGTCAAGTAATGTGGGGTGGCACAGTGGTTAGCTCTGTTGCTCCACAGTGCCAGGGACCCAAGTTCAATTCTGGCCTCGGTGACATTTTCCCTATGTCGGCACGCTGGTTTCCTCCCACGTTCTGAAAATGTGCAGGTTAGGTTGACTGGCCATGGTAAATTTCCCCTTGGTGTCAAGGGGATTAGGACTGTAAATATGTGAGGTTAATAGGATGGGACCTGGGTAGGATTGTTGTCAGTGCAGGCTTGATGGGCCAATTGGCCTCCTTCCTCTGCACTGTAGGTTCTATGATGATTGATATTCCAAGACAATCTCAATCTTTTTCAGTGTTGCTCTTGTTACTTTTAGTTCAGCGTGTGACATGTACTCAAGATTTTTGTTTTATTGTTGCAATGCCTATAGCGTATACGCCACTTAAATAGGTGGACTTGGATACCTGAGTTTTCTTCACGTTCTTAGATTATAGTGTAAAAATTATTGAATTAGAATTTCACCATAGCTATTCTTATTTGTTATGCTCTTTATTTACAGCTAAAAACATCTTCAAAGTTCGTTTCCGACATACAGTGCAAGGGCAGTCATCGCACACACTCCAGGCCAATGATATTTACAACAAACAACAGTGGATGAATTGCCTACGAAATGCAATGTGTCTCTACCAGACATCACCGTGTTCAACAGACCATAAGGAGCTCTTTGAGTTGCACGAAGAAGCTGAGCAAAGCTCACCCCAGCCTGCAGAGCTCGCAGAGGAACAGCAGTCACCAGTCCCCTTTGAAGGTGCAGAAATGACAGATAGTCAGTCAGAAACAGGCTCCAATATGGACACAAGCGAATCTGAAACAAGCAGCCCAAGAACCAGCATAGAGGGTGAAGAAACAGTCGAGCAGTGCGATTTCTTATCAAAACAAAGCTTCAAAACAGTCGAGCAACAAGAACAAATGACAATGAGAACAGAAACATTAGTGTGAGCACTCAGGTTTCTGGCTCAGGAAAAGGACTCTATTTATACTTCTGTACAGTGTTTGTACTGTGGTGTAGCAGCAGGATTAAATTGCTAATCTTGTTTTGTGTTTATATATATATATATGTGTCTTATGGCAGCTATTAAATGAAGTCAGCTTTGCAGGACTACTTTGGCTCCTCTGCAAAGTGGCAGTAATCCAGTAGTGTTTTTTAAATTACTGGGTTATTCACTGCAGCAGAATAAGGTCTGAAAGGCTCAATTTGTTGCATTTTTGTCAATGGCATTTACTGTCTTATCAACATTTTTGTACATTCCCTTATGTTATCCATATTCCCTGCAAGCATTTTCAAGTTATTATTTCTGTGCTGTTTATAAGACTTCTGTTTTTTTAATTAACCAGGGAAATGAGATCCAGAGTAATATGTGGAGGAAAATCTACTTTGCAATTCAGATATAAGTACTTTTTGATTATATGCTTTTTTAAGATCAGCAAAAATTTTGTCAAGTCAATTTTTAGGTGTCATGCAATTCAATCTTTGAGCCATTCCCCTGATTGTTTTGACCATTCACCTGCTGATGATTTTGCACAAAATTTTTGTTAATGTAAGCGTGTAAAAAGTGTTTTGTGCTCCTAACTACTGAGAGAATTGCCAAGAAAGTTGGTTTTGATGGATAATAGGAAGTTGCAGAAAGGTAGAGAAGAATGAGTTTATAATGGAATTGAAGGGGGTAAAAGCTGATTCGTGAGAAGTAATGAGCAATCAGCCATGATGCAACAGTTTGAGACGGCATGCAAGTGGCTGTAAGGTTTAAACAGTTGCTGGCATTGTAATATGGAAAAAATGTTGCATTGTAAAATGGCTCGAGTATGTATTGTGAAAGTGAGCGTTGAAGAAGGAGTCTAGTATGTAGCGGTAATTGTGTGTAAAATACACATGGAAAGATGGGAATGTGAAATAAATATTGCAGTTGGGCATTTCTCTGTAAAAATTTAGCCTCCAATGTACAATAAAACTGGAAAATTGTAATCTGTAGATTTTTGGCTTTTTTTAAAAATTGTTTACTGATTCCTGGTTATGTTTATTTCCATTTGATGTGAATGGATTCCAATTTAAAGAAACTGGAAATCTGAAACAGTACTAGAATTACGTAGCAGGTCTGGCAGCATCTGTGAGAGAAGGAGAGTTAATGTTCCAGGATGATGACCTTTAGAAACAGCGATTACTGTTTTAGGTCAATCATAATTTTTACACCCCCTTTGAATCTTAATCATTACAAAGGAGATAGACAGCAGAATCTGAGATAAAATTAGACAATCATGTAAATATGGAGAGAGGCTGATGATCTTTCACCAAATCAGATACTCTTGCAAAATTTTCCATTTTAATATGAATGGAATTCCAGTTTGGAAGTTAGAACAAATCAATTGCCAATACCTGTATTCTGAATGAGAACAATCCCAGTTTCTCTAGTCTCTCCTTTATTCTACCAAGAAATCTCCAGTGCAACTCCAAGGCTTGGAAAATTTCAGTCTTTTTGTTATTATTCACATGTTCTTTTAATCCAATTGTTGGAAGATGGTAGGGGATGCGTCACTTTATTTATCAGTCATAACTAGGTTTGCATTAACACTGCAATGAAGTTGCTGTAAAAACCCTCTAGTTGCCACACTCTGGCACCTGTTCAGGTACGTTTGAGGGAGAATTTAGCATGGCCAGTGCACCTAACCAGCATGTCTTTCAGACTGTGGGTGGAAACAGAGCACCCAGACGAAAACCTATGCAGACATGGGGAGAATGTGCAAAGTCTACATAGACAGGGACCCAAGCTGGGAATTGAACCTGAGTTCCTGACGCTGAGGCCGCAGTGCTAACCATGGTGCTGCCCTAAATCCCCTGGTCGCCACACTCCAGTGCCTGATTGGATGATATGGGTAAGGAAGCCCACCAACACCTCTGCAAAGAAGACTAAGGAAATTTGGCCTGTCAGTTATGACTCTCTCCAACTTTTACAGATGCACCATAGAAAGCATCCTTCCTGGTTATATCAGCTTGGTTCCTGATCTGCCCAAGATAGCAAGAAACTACAAGAGGTCATAAATATAGCCCAATCCATCACACAAACCAGCCTCCCATCCATTGACTCTGTCTACACATCCTGTTGCCTCAGAAAAGCAGCCAGCATCATTAAGGACCCCATGCACCCCAGGTACAAAAATCTGAGGTCACATACCAACCAACTCAAGAATAGCTTCTTCCTTGCTGCCATCAAACTTTTAAATGGACCTACCTTGCATTAAGTTGATCTTTCTCTGCACCCTAGCTATGACTGTAACACTACATTCTGCATTCTCTCAGTTCCTTCTCTATGAATGGTGCGCTTTGTATAGCACGCAAGAAACAATACTTTTTATTATACTAATACATATGATAATAAATCGAATCAATACACATAGGGAGAATTTAGAATAGCCAAAGGACCTAACCAGCAACCAAAAGAGAAAATGCAGGAAAATCTCAGCAGGTCTGGCAACATCTGTAAGGAGAAAAGAGCTGACATTTCAAGTCCAGATGACCCTTTGTCAAAGTTGAGCTCTTTTCTCTCCTTACGGATGTTGCCAGAAGTGCTGAGATTTTAGAACATAAGAACATAAGAAATAGGAGCAGGAGTAGGCCATCTAGCCCTTCGAGCCTGCCCCGCCATTCAATAAGATCATGGCTGATCTGTTGTGGCTCAGTTCCACTTTCCCGCCCTCTCCCCATAACCCTTAATCCCCTCTCTTATCAAGAACCCATCAACCCGCTTCTTAAAAATATTTAGCGAGGCAGCCTCCACCACTTCAACGGGCAGAGAATTCCAGAGATTCACCACCCTTTGAGTGAAGAAGTTCCTCCTCAACTCCGTTCTAAACCGCCTCCCCTTTATCTTGAGGCTGTGCCCCCTAGTCCTACTGTCTTTTTTGAGATTTTCCAGTGTTTTTTCTTTTAGAACATAGAACATTACAGTGCAGAACAGGCCCTTCGGCCCACGATGTTGCGCCGACCAGTTTAAAAAAAAACAATGACCCACTAACTTAAACCAATCCCTTTTCGTCCATAAACCTATCCACAGATCTCTTAAACACCCCCAAACTAGGCGCATTTACAACTGCAGCAGGCAGGGCATTCCAATCCCTCACCACCCTCTGGGTAAAGAACCTACCCCTGACATCCGTCCTATAACTACCCCCCCTTAATTTAAAGCCATGCCCCCTCGTGCTAGCTTTCTCCATCCGAGGAAAAAGGCTATCACTGTCCACCCTATCTAAACCTCTAATCATCTTATATGTTTCAATAAGATCCCCTCTTAGCCGCCTTCTTTCCAGCGAAAACAACCCCAAATCCCTCAGTCACTCCTCATAGGACCTCCCCTCCATACCAGGCAACATCCTGGTAAACCTCCTCTGCACCCTCTCCAAAGCCTCCACATCCTTCCTGTAATGTGGGGACCAGAACTGCACACAGTACTCCAAGTGCGGCCGCACCAGAGTTGTGTACAGTTGCAACATGACGCTGCGACTCCTAAATTCAATCCCCCTACCAATAAACGCCAAGACACCGTATGCCTTCTTAACAACCCTATCTACTTGATTCCCAACTTTCAGGGATCTATGTACACATACACCTAGATCCCTCTGTTCATCCACACTATTCAAAGTCCTCCCGTTAGCCCTATACTCGACACATCTGTTATTCCTACCAAAGTGAATTACCTCACACTTCTCTGCATTAAACTCCATCCGCCACCTCTTGGCCCAGCTCTGCAACCTGTCCAAGTCTTCCTGCAAACTATGACACCCTTCCCCACAATCTACCACACCTCCGACTTTGGTGTCATCAGCAAATTTACTAATCCACCCAACTATACCCTCATCCAGATCATTAATAAAAATTACAAACAGCAGTGGCCCCAAAACAGATCCCTGAGGCACACCACTTGTAACCGAACTCCATGACGAATATTTACCATCAACCACCACCCTCTGTCTCCTATCTGCTAGCCAATTCCTGATCCAATTTCCTAGATTACCCTCAATCCCATACATCTGCATTTTCTGCAGATGTTTTGGTTTCAGATTCCAGCACCTGCAGTAAATTACTTTTATCTCGTACCTAACCACATCTTTAGGACTGTCAGAGAAACTGGAGGAAAACCATGCAGACATGGAGAGAACGTGCAGATTCTGCGTGGATAGTTACCCAAGCTGGGAATTGAACCTGGGTTGCTATTGCTGTGAGGCAGCAGTGCCAACCACTGCGCTGCCTGACTTGGCAACTTACCCATTCTATAACTGATTTGGGAGTGCTTGATTCAGATACTGAATGCTGGAACTTGAGCCTAATATTCTTTCTCTGAACGCAACGATATTTCCATTTATGAGGTTGCTTATAACCTGTTCATGGCCATAGCTGGAGAACTGTCTCACCAGCTACAATGCTGTTAAATTAATTAGAGAAAGAAGCATGGGTTCAAGCCTGTAAAAGATGAGGTGAGGACTGACAGCAGCAAGTTCTGGGCACAGCAGCCAGTATATGGAGTGGCTCTCTAATGGATGATGAAAACTCATGTTTTAAGAGCCAAGTGAATGCAAAAAAGTAATATTTTCATGTCTTTCTAGACAGATGAGCCAAGAACAACGGAATTGCTTCTCAAATAATTATCCTAATTGCTGCGTATTGTTGGATTCCTTTTCACATATTATTGAATAACTGTTGTGTTATCTGAAAAGGTTGCCACCAAAAATAGTCAAATGCTTGAATTATATTATTTATAAGCCAGTCTTGGGTCATTTATTTTGCAATGAATACCGCTCACACATTGAGCTTGCTACAAACAGAAAATTCTATTCCAAACTTCAGCAACATATGATACAATCCAGCTGTTATCACTTGTAATGTGTACAATTTGTATTCAATTTAAAATGTTGTACAAAGTTGGTAACATTCTATGGGTTAGTAACAGTTCAAAGTGATTTGCCAAAAATTGGCGATGTCTGTTACAAAGTGAATGTTGTAGTGTTAAGATGACGGACCAGGGATGCCAAAGCACTGTGTTTTAGTGAAATCATTTGTATTGGGTGTTCTTTAAGTTATAGGGAAAAAAAATTGCATTTGTTATATTTGCATCTGCATTTATGCATGTTCTCCTCCTTCCTCTTCAATCCATGTGAAATATTCATTGGTTCCAGCCTCCTGCACAAATCTGCTACTGCAAGATCCAAAATGTGAGTCGGAATGAAATCTACCCAGAAATTGAATAATCCCATCCTCCTCAGTGATTTATTCATGGACGGCTGTGGTTAGCACTGCTGCCTCACAGCGCCAGGGATCCGGGTTCGATTCCCGGCTTGGATCACTGTCTATGCGGAGTCTACACGTTCTCATGTCTGTGAGTTGCCTCTGGGTGCTCTGCTTTCCTCCCACACTCCAAAGATGTGCAGGCTAGATGGATTGGCCCTACTAAATTGTTCAGAACTGTACGAGAGTTAGTCCATAGGACCGAAAGACATAGGCGTAGAATTAGGCCACTCGGCCCATCGAATCTGCTCCACTATTCAATCATGGCTGATATTTTCTCATCTCCATTCTCCTGTCTTTTTCCCATAATCCCTGATCCCCTTACTAATCAAGGACCTATCTATCTCTGTCTTAAAGACATTCAATGAGCTGGCCTCCACAGTCTTCTGCGGCAAAGAGTTCCATGGATTCACCACTCTCTGGCAAGAAATTTCTCCTCATTTCTGTGTTAAATGATTGTCTCTTTAAACTGAGGTTGTGCCCTCTGATTCTAGCTTTTCCTACTAGTGGAAACATGCGCGCCATGTCCACTCAATCCAGTCTCAGGGTGGCTCAAACGCTTACTTACTTCATGGCATGATGCTCAAACCAGAAAGGACCCAAAGCTGCCACCATTCACAAAGCTATGACTGGTCTTTATGATCTTGGGCTAGGGAACATTAAAATCATCTAGAGGGAAAAGTCTCCAGTCTGAACAATGGTTCAGTCTACAGATTGGGAAATTATCCATTCAAAGCCCATTTTGTAAAAGCAGTTTGTCCCCATGGGTGGTTTAAAAAGGTGCAGGCATGTAAATGCTACAGCTGGCCAGAAAGTTGAAGTACAAAATTTACCTTTTTAATAATAGCTCGCAATGAATAAACGAGCAAGGAATGATTAATTATGCAGTCCTTCCCAGTGGTGCCTGTGACTTGGCAGTGTTATTTTCAAATGTTAAAAGGTCCATAAACCTCTGAGTGCCTCCTTTTTCCTGAGCAGTTTAAAAAATAACATTCACTCCCACAGAATAAATATAGACTAAATTATTGTGTGTCTGGGATGTCAGCACAATCTTGTCATTTAACTGATGAAAGCCAACCCTCCAGAGTACCAAATGGTCAAAGGTTTTGTGTATTTGAAAAGGCAAAATGAAATTTTATGGATAGATATTCTTTCCAAATATGGATGTGAGCTTGCCATCAATGTTTCCCGTAAGTGTTTGCGGGAGATGGATTTTAAAGTGACATTTGATAATTGATCTTGCCAAAGACACAGAGTTCATGCTCAACTTTAGCTGCTGCAAGGAGCCAAAATGTGAGTCGGAATGAAATCTACCCAGAAATTGATTAATCCCATTCTCCTCAGTGATTCATTCAGGGGCAGCACGTTGGCACCGTGGTTAGCACTGTTGCCTCACAGTGCCAGGGACCTGGGATAGATCCCTGGCCTGGGTTACTGTCGGTGTGAAGTCTGCACGTTCTCCCCATGTCTGCGTAGGTTTCCCCGGAGTGCTCCGGTTTCCTCCCACACTCCAAAGATGTGCAGGCTAGGTGGATTGGCCATGCTAAATTGTCTCTTAGGGCCAGGGAATTAGCAAGGTAAATATGTAGGGTTACGGGGATAGTGCCAGGTGGGATTAAGGTCAGTGCAGACTTGATGGGCCTAATGGCCTCATTCTGCACTGTAGAGATTCTTTTCTAAGTTGCTCCTTATTGTCAGGGCGGTTAGCAAGGTAAATGTGTGGGATTGCAAGGATGGGGCCTGAGTGGGACAGTGGTCGGTGCAGACCCGATGGCCGAATGGCCTTCTTCTGCACTGTCAGGATTCTATCATTGTAACCTACGATTTTAACATCTGCAACTTGCTACCAGAAGGAGTAGTTGAGGCATCTAGCAAACACGTGCAAGTGAAAGGGATAGAAAGATATATTCATGGAGTAGATGAGGAGGTGGCTCATTTGGAGCATAAACACCAATATAGACCAAATGGCCTGTTCTTGTACTGTAAATTCCATGCAGTTCTATATTTTTATTCAATCTGGAAAATCATATCATATGTCCTATAAAGTTATATTCAGTTCTGTATTCGAATCTTTGGCGATCTACCCAAATGTTTAATTGTGAAAATGTTCTGTCCAGTATTATTTCAGCTACTGGGGTGTGTTTCCAGGTCAGGCAATAAGAATTTGATGGTGTTTACTCATCTTTATTATGGATATGGGATGGGAACGAGGAGATAAAGGGAGCAGTTTCCTCCCCTGATGGGTATTATTCCATGTTTTGTCTAAAATAAATTGTCTTTGGGTACACATTTTAGTGACAGTTGCTGTGCTTCCTAGTTTAGAGTAAAAACTTTGAACCTAATTCAGAGGTTCAGTGTCACCTGGTTGAGAGTTAATTTACTGGAGATTCAAGTCGCTTTGTCCACCTCTTCCAACTTACCTTAGGCACTGTCTGTGCTGCTCAGTTTAACAGTCAAATCTCTTGAACATTATCTAAATGACATTCTTAACCTGTAGGTTTGGACGGTTTATTCAGCAGCTATTTTACTGGAGGGCATTGCAGATCAGCACAATCCTGACCTTGTCTGACCTGTTCTCTTCCTTCCTTTGTGCTGGTTCACTGTTAGATGAATCATTGGTGGCCACCTTTCCTGTCCCTTTGGAACAATTCCAGTGCCTCTACTGTTCCTTCGCCACTTGTCAAGATCATGGAATCCCTGCAGTGCAGAAGGAGCCATTTGGCCCATCAGATCTGGACAAACTGCCCAACAGAGCATCCCAGTCAGGTAACCCCACATATTTACACCTCTAATCTCCCTCACCTACAAACCTTGAGACATGAAGGAGCAATTTAGCATGGCCAATTTGCACATCTTTTGGAGTGTGGGAGGAAGCTGGAGCACCCGGACGAAACCCATGCAGACACAGGGAGAATGTGCAAACTCCCCACAGACAGGAATTGAACCCCTGTCCCCAGTGCTGTGAGGCAGCAGTACTGGCCACTCAACCAATGCCACCTTTGCCTTGCTAATTTATGCAATCATAACCAGCGATTGTAATTCAGGTCCCCCATTTCCATCTCCCTGGGATGGAAAAGCTGTTGACACTGACTAATTAACAGCCAAGGAATAACCTGGGCTGTGGCTGGGGAAAAACCTCAACAGCTGTGTAAGTACTGCCCACTGGAGTGACCCTAACAATGTTCTGCAGTCCTAAGGAATTAGTAAAGATAATTGGCAAATCTGGTGGTTTTTGGATGATAAGCTACGATGATGGATGAGGGACCTGCTGAGCAGTCGTGCAATTTTGTGTCAGTCACATCGCTTCCCTTAACTGAATGTGTTGGGTAAAATGATACTCAGTACAGAAGTGTTCTGTTCAAATATTGACCTTCTCAAAACTGCATCTTCACCTTATGCATCGCTACATTTTCATTAGCAGAAAGTTGCTTTTAAATGAAGGGTGGATTCTAGTAGCTCACACAAGTAAATTGGCGACTGCGTTATTGCACATATTGTCAAGTGCATTCAAGGATAGAGAGAGCTTGGTAATGATGTTTAATTGTTCTTCCACTTACATTGTGCTTCAAACATTTATCACAGAGAGTTACGTTTGCCCAATCCCTGACATTTCCAATAGCTCATACAGACCCAGCTGCCTAATATTAACAACTAACTCAGAGTAATGACTGAAAGTGAATCTCACCCTGATGTTCAGCTTCTGATCGGTTCACTTCAAGCCATCATCACTTTATCTCCATCACCTATTTTTTATCCCTATTGATGTTAGGATCATTGCTCCAATTAATTTCTCCTGTTCTTCCTAAGGCCAACTGTGAGTCAGTGGTTAGTACTCTAAGTGAAACGGTTGTGGTTTGAGCCATATTGCAGAGACTTGAGGATATAATCTGGATATTTCAACACCACTACTGAGGCTGTGCTTCACCCGGAGGTGTCATCTTTCAGATGAGATTTTAACCCCATCCATCCCCTCAGGTCGATGTAAAAGATCCTATAGCAATACAGTGGAGTTATCTCCATGGTGGCATAGTGGTCAGCACTGCTGCCTTATAGCTCCAAGGACCTGGGTTTGATTCCAGCTCAGGTCACTGTCTGTGAGGAATCTACATGTTCTCCCCATATCTGCATGGGTTTCCTCCCCGTGCTCTGTTTTCCTCCCACAGTCCGAAAGGCTTGCTGGTTAGGTACATTGAGGGAGAACTTAGCACAGCCAATGTACCCGAACAGGCTCTGGAGTGTGGCGACTAGGGGATTTTTGCAGTAACTTCATTGCAGTGTTAATGTAAGCCTACTTGTGACTAATAAATAAACTTTAACTTTGTATTGGTCAGTATTTATACCTCAACCAATTTCACTGAAAAAACTTATAGTTATTATCATATTGTTTCTGGAACCTTGTCATGTAAGCTTCATAATCTTACTCACTTGTTAAAGTTTATTTATCAGCGTCACAAGTAGGCTTGCATTTACACTGCAATGAAGTTACTTTGAGAATTCCCTAGTTGCCACACTCCAGCGTCTGTTCGGGCAGACTGAGGGAGAATTTAGCATGACCAATGTACCTAAACTGCACATCTTTCAGACTGTGGGAGGAAACTGCAGCACCCGGGGGAAACCCATGGGGAGAACATGCAGACTCCGCATAGACAATGACTCAAGCCAGGAATCAAATCTGAGTCCCTGGCACTGTGAAGCAGCAGTGCCACTGTGCCACTATGCTGCCGCTCCCTTTTGGAAATAGTAAAAATGAAGCAGTCTTGTCCCTCACGCACAATATTCCCCAATCCACAAGAACTTGTTGCCTGTTCGAAGGAAAGTTCGCTATGTAATTTACAATGCCTTGCAAACAGCCTTCTAGCTGACTGTTGATCCAAGAGCAAATACCTCAGGGATGAACGTTCCCAGAGGAAATCGAAGTTAATGATTGTTGGTATTTCTCAATTTAGCTCCTTCGTTTTTACAGACAGAAAGGGTATAGTTATTACCTTTAACACGGTATTAATTTATGAGCAATGTAAGGAAAAGCAACTCATGAAACCTGAGCAGCCATACTGGAACTAGGGAGCTTTTGACTGGGCCCTGTTTATAGTCACAGTTTGAAACTGATACGTTTGCTGATTGAAGGTGATAACTGTGTTCTGACCTTTATTTTACTTTGCTGTAAACTGAAAGATTTAAAACCATGGGTCTCGTCACCTTTCAATGTAAATTATACAGCACTGATTATAATCCATCTGATATAATAACAATCACAGTGGATGCACAGACTGTACAAGGTACAATTCTGCATTATTCCCAATGCAGACTGAGGAAGATGCCTGGGGATATATAATTATGAAGGTTTACACTCGAGAAGGGGGCGATTTGAACCATTGTTTGAGTGCCGGCTCCTTCCCAAAGCAATCCAAGTCTAATCCCAGGACCTGCTCTTTCTCATAGCCCTGCAATTTTCTCTATTCAAATATTAAAGAATGCTTTCGTCTGAGCGGTTTGCGAGACTATTCCAGAGGGCAGCTAAGGTTCAACCAGGCTGGTGTGAAACTAAAAGTCAGCTGTAGGTCAGACCAGGCATGGGTGGCAGATTTTCTTCCTGAAAGTACATTAGAGAATTGGCTATTAAATTGGGATTCGCTTCTTTGATACATGTATTTGTTCTATATCCTTCTTTACTGCCTTTTGTAACGACCTTTTGGAGGACGCATGACATATTGTGGAAGATATCAGTCTGGACTAGCCTTCTGGCTGAGCATTATGAGTGACTAAGATGCCATGGCCAAAGTACATTGCAGACAAGAGTAAGTGAGAGTGGACTGATATGAAATTGAGACGAACACGGTGGCTATGTGTGCAGTACAAGGTGGGTCAGCTCTCTCTCTTAGGAGGGGGAAAAGGCATGGAGCAGCACTGAGAACAACCAGAAGATCCACCAGTTAGACCTACAGTTAAAGTTTATTTATTAGTTACAAGTAAGAACATAAGAACATAAGAAATAGGAGCAGGAGTAGGCCATCTAGCCCTTCGAGCCTGCCCCGCCATTCAATAAGATCATGGCTGATCTGTTGTGGCTCAGTTCCACTTTCCCGCCCTCTCCCCATAACCCTTAATCCCCTCTCTTATCAAGAACCCATCAACCCGCTTCTTAAAAATATTTAGCGAGGCAGCCTCCACCACTTCAACGGGCAGAGAATTCCAGAGATTCACCACCCTTTGAGTGAAGAAGTTCCTCCTCAACTCCGTTCTAAACCGCCTCCCCTTTATCTTGAGGCTGTGCCCCCTAGTCCTACTGTCTTTTTTGAGCGGGAAGAGTCTCTCCACCTCTATCCTATCCATCCCATTCATCATCTTATACGTCTCAATGAGATCTCCCCTCATTCTTTTAAACTCTAACGAGTACAAGCCTAGTTTATTCAGCCTCTCCTCATAGCTCAATCCCCTCAACTCCGGTATCAGCCTAGTAAACCTCCTCTGCACTCCCTCCAGGGCCAAAATATCCTTGCGCAGGTGTGGCGCCCAAAACTGCACACAGTACTCCAGCTGCGGCCTCACCAATGCCCTATACAGCTGCAGCAAGACCTCCTTACTTTTATATTCAATCCCCCTCGCTATGAAGGCCAGCATCCCATTCGCCTTCCTGACCACCTGCTGCACCTGCAAGCTGGGTTTTTGCGACTCATGCACAAGGACCCCGAGGTCCCTCTGCACCGTCGCCTGCTGCAGTTTTTCTCCACGTAAGTAATAGTCCTTCCTACCATTCTTCCTACCAAAGTGGACCACCTCACACTTGCCAACATTAAATTCCATTTGCCATTTCCTGGTCCATTCACCCAGCCTATCTAGATCCTTCTGCAGACTCTCCACACCCTCCGCACAATTTGCCTTTCCCCCAATCTTGGTGTCATCAGCAAATTTCGACACCCTGCACTCGGTTCCCTCCTCCAGATCATCTATATAAATGGTAAAAAGCTGAGGCCCCAGCACCGACCCCTGGGGCACCCCACTAGTCACCAACCGCCAATCCGAATAGCACCCATTGACCCCCACTCTCTGCCTCCTATTTGACAACCAATCCTCTATCCACGCTAACACCCTACCCCCAACTCCATGTCCCCTGACCTTCTGCAATAACCTCTTGTGAGGTACCTTGTCAAACGCCTTCTGAAAATCTAGAAAGACCACATCCACCGGCTCTCCTCTATCCACCGCCCTAGACACATCCTCATAGAACTCCAGTAAATTTGTCAGACACGACTTCCCTTTAATGAAACCGTGTTGCGTCTGCCCTATCAAGCAATTCCCTTCAAGATGCCTTGCAATTTCCTCCTTAATGACAGATTCTAACATTTTACCTACCACAGACGTTAAACTAACCGGCCTATTGCAATTAAGTTACTGTGAAATTCCCTGACACACCACGCTCCGGTGCCTGTTCAGATACACTGAGGGAGAATTTAGCACCGAATCAGCACATCTTTCAGACTGTGGGAGGAAACCAGAGCACCTGGAGGAAACCCATGCAGACACGGGGAGAATGTGCAAACTCCAGACAGACAGTGACCCAAGTCGGGAAACAAACCCAGGTCCCTAGGGCTGTAAGGCAACAGTGCTCACTACTCTGCCACCATATTGCCCAGATGAGTCCAGCCTTGTGCAAGAAGAATGGAGTTTAAAAAATAAATTAAGTAGTATATAGTTGTAATAACTTCAATCATGACTCACTGTGGCTTCAAATTATAGAGGGTTTATCACCAACAATATTTATATATGTACAAACAAGGGTCCGACAGACCAGCAATGCACATTTACTGTAAAGTTTTAGTCTATTTATTAATGTCACAAGTAGGCTTACATTAACACTGCAGTGAAGTTACTTTTCCTTCCTGGCTCCAACTGAGATTCCTCCCCAACCCAGGACATGAGCCCTTGTGCCCGTTGGATTCGGCTTCCCATGCTGTCTCTCCATAGATCTGGCCCAATCATGTGGCCCTCAGGGATTGTCCCCTTAAAGGGGCCACACTACCACCATATTTAAACCCAAAGGGAAGGTACCATAACACATTTGCCAGGGGTGCCATTTCCCCTAATTTCTATAGTGGGATCCATGATAATTAATCCATTTGAAAAGGTATCCCTTCAACCAGAGAAATTTGAGAAATGCAGCATTAGAGAACCATTTAGGTTTTCCCCGCAATCTGATGCTTTATTGTCATTTGTTAACTGGTAATAGTTTTATACTTCCTGTGTCTACCTCTTTCTAATTGTATAACTGAAAGACAGCCCTGACTGTGGATTTCTGCTTCAGACGCTCGGGACTTTGGATTCATACAGTCAGTTGGACATTGTGCAGTGCTTGTCTCTGCCTCACTCCTCGTGGAAACATTTATGCAGACAATCACCTTTGACCGCAGTCCATCAGGCAGTGACGTGCACACAATGTCCGAAAGCACCTCCAGGAAAAGAAGATGGTGGATTCTGTGGATGATTGCCTGAGCACACTGTCAAAGTTATCTGGCAGAATTCCTCATCTCCAGAACTTTCAAACAAACACCAACACATATCTTGGCTGGTGGTGAGAAAGCACCCTGCCTGACAAATCCTTCCTACACGCCCACAGTCTCGCCCTGTCTACACATTGCCCCTGAGGTGACTCTGGTGGGGAAGGGACTGTTGTCCACCTCCTTGTAGACGCAGGACTCTGTGCTCTACGGGCTGTTCCCGAGGGACGCAGGACTCTGTGCTCTACGGGCTGTTCCCTAGGGACGCAGGACTCTGTGCTCAACGGGCTGTTCCCTAGGGACGCAGGACTCTGTGCTCTACGGGCTGTTCCCTAGGGACGCAGGACTCTGTGCTCTACGGGCTGTTCCCTAGGGACGCAGGACTCTGTGCTCTACGGGCTGTTCCCTAGGGACGCAGGACTCTGTGCTCTACGGGCTGTTCCCTAGGGACGCAGGACTCTGTGCTCTACGGGCTGTTCCCTAGGGACACACACTGAGACAAATATCAACCATGGCTGGAGATCATCAAATCAGTGAAAGCTCTTTGGCTTGCCCAAAATGTGTAAATGCAAAGAAATGTCCTTGACCGAGTGGCACATTCCAAGGTCTATGACTAGGTGCTGAGGGACACACTTAAGCGTGGTGCAGTCACCGCAGAGGTGCAATGGGGAAAAGTTGTTACTTTAAGACCTTTTTGCCACAGCACACTGAGGAGCTGGAAGTTATATAGATCCCATCGGCTATATGAGTCACAGTGAAATGCATATGGTGAATATTACATATATCAAAATGTTCTGGAGATTCAGAATACAACATGATCTATGTAGACAATTTAAATATCATTGCACTTTCTACAAAAATCATTTTGAAATGTTTGTGATCCGTTTATTGTATTGAAGCACCTCAGAGTGAAAGGTTAAATATCATTGTGCTTTCTGAGATGAAATGTTTTGCAGTGCTCCTTCAGATATTTTATGATTCAAGTACATTTTTGCAAATAAAAAAATGAGGGCAATGGCACAGAGAGAGGAAAGTGGGAAAGATGTAAAGGGAGTGAAGGTAAAAGAATTTTAAAAACAGACGTAAAAAGGCTTGAGGAGATTTCCTATTTACTGAAACGCGAAGGCTTGAAATGTTTCACCACATTCTGGAAGACTGCCATTTGCTAGCCTACATTTTCCTAATTGCCTTGAGACAAGTCGCATCCAGTTTATGCCCTGCAGAACTCCACACCTTATTAGTGAGTCAGAAACGAGACTGATACTGGGCTCGCTCTATGTTGCTGCCTGTATTAATTATGCGTTGGACTTCAGTGTCCGTGGAGGCGTGAAATAATTGAATCACTGGGGCTCGGTCTGCTTCGTCAGAGCATTATCAATTTTAAAGGACGGGGGGGTTGCTGAAAAATGGAACCGCCTTTGCTAAGTTTTAATGAGCTTCAAATAGGTAAGTGTTTCACTGAATTTCAGTTGAGCAATGCCCAACCTAATCCCCGGAGGCTTCTCTCCTAAATTAATATTGTCCATAGACTCCCCTCCTTTTTGACCAACTCACACGCACATTCGCCTTCAGGTGATCAGAGGCAAAGGATAGTGTAGATAATTGCAATTTACAATAAAAATGCTGTGAGACAGGGAATATACACTGAGTCATGCGTATTCATCATATAGAGTACAGGATGCAACCTCTGTTTTAATCATTGATGTAATCTGCCTCATTTAGACAAAATAAAGAACTTTTATCCATATAGCAAAAATTCATAGACGTTTATAGTACATAGAATCAAAAGTTCCCTACAGTGCCGAAGAAGCCATTCATAGAACATTACAGCGCAGAACAGGCCCTTCGGCCCACGATGTTGCGCCGACAAATTGCACCATTAATTCTAAAAGAGTATCTTATCCAGGCACTTTTCCCATTCTACCCCCATAAATCCATACATTTCCCATGGCTAATTCATCTAACCTACACATCATGGGAAACTAATGGGCAATTTAGCATGGCCAGTCCACCTAACCTGAACATCTTTGGTCTGTGGGAGGAAACTGGAGCACCGGAAGGAAACCCACCCAGACACGGGGAGGATGTGCAAACTTCACACAGATGGTCACTCGAGGCTGGAATTGAACCCGGGTCCCTGGAGCTTAGGCAGCAATGTGCCGCCCTACAGAAGTGCAGAAGGAGGCCATTCAGTCCATCATGCCCACACTGGTCAACAAAGATTCGGCCACACTAATCCCATTCCCCAGTGCTTGGCCCATAGCCTTGGAGGTTACAACAATGCAAGTGAATACCTAAATACTTCTTAAATGTAACAAGAGTTTTTAACTCTATCACCCTTTTAGGCAGTGATTTCCAGACTCCCTCTGGGTTAAAAAAATGCTTCTCAACTACCCGCTTAACCTTCCACCTCCTATCATAAATCTGTGCCCCCTGGCTTTTGACCCTCAACTAATGGAAAAAATAACGTCCTATCCGCTTGATAAATTCCTGTCATAACCTTATGCACCTCTTTCAGGTCCCCTCTTAAACTTTGTTACTCATAAGAAAACAGCCCCAGCCAATGCAAAGATGTGCAAGTTAGATGGATTGGCAATGATAAATTATCTTTTAGTATCCCAAAATGCCTAGGTTAGGGGGTTTAGAGAGGTAAGAATGTGGGGTTACAGAGATAGAGCCTGGGTAAGATCCTCTGTTGGAGAATCAGTACAGGCTCGATGGGCCAAATGGCCTCCTTTTGCATTGTAGGTATACTATTCTATTCTATGATTCTATCCAATATTTCCTAGCTCAGACCCTCCAGCCCAGGCAGCATCCTGGTGAATCTCCTCTGTAACCTCTCCAGAGCATTCACATCCTTCCTATAATGTGATAACCAGAACTGCACACAGTACTCCAGTTGTAACCTAACCAGTGTTTTATACAGTTCCAGCATGACCTCCCTGCTTTTGTGTTCTGTGCCTTGGCTAATAAAGGCAAATGTCCCATATATCTTCTTAATCACCTTATCTATCTGCCCTGCCACCTTCAGGGATCTGGGGGTGTGCACTCCAAAGTCCCTCTGACCTTCAGTACTTTCCAGGGTCCTACCATTCATAGTCTAATCCTTTGCCTCGTAAACCCTCCCCACGTACATTACCTCCCACTTCTCCGGGTTGAATTCCATTTGCCATTCTCTGCCAACCTGACCAGTCCATTGATATCCTCTTGCAGTCTATGGCTATCCTCTTCACTGTTTACCACCCAACCAATTGTCATGTCATCCATGAACTTCTTGATCATACCCCCTACACTTGAGTCCAAATCATTAATGTTCACCATAAAGATCAAACGCCCCAGCACCAAGCCCTGCAGAACCTCACTGGAAATAGACTTCCAGCCACAGAGACATTCCTCTACCATTACCCTCTGCTTCCTGCCTGTCGGCCAATTTTGGATCAAATGTGCCAATTTGCCTTGAATCCCAAATTATTTTCTTGACTGGATAGTCATGAGGGACCTTATCAAAAGCCTTGCTAAAATCGATATGGATGACTTCAAATGCATTATCCTTATCAACACTGTTTCTCTCCTCAAAAAATTCAATTAAATTTGTCAAACGTGACAAGTCCATGTTGACTATCCCTGATTAATCCGTATCTATCCAAGTACAGATATATTCTGTTCCTCAGAATTCTTTCTAGAAATTTCCCCACCATTGAGATTAGGCTGACTGGCCTTTGGTCTCCTGGTCTATCCCTCCCTCCCTCCCTCCTTTTTTGAATAATGGAACACTGTTAGCATTCCTTCAATCCTCTGACACCTCACCTGTAGACAGAAGACTTGAGAAAGGACTTGCTCACCTTTCATGATCATTGGCTGGAAAGCAATTTGGGACATCCTGTGAAGTATTTTCAAAGTGTGGTCACTATTTTTCTACAAGGTAAGATGCACACAGCAAGTAAGCTCCACAACCAACTGTATGATAATGATCACACAGTTTTTAGCGATTCTTTTTATTGCCCTCGGAAGAATATTCCCGTCACTTCTAATTCAATCCTTTCCACCCACGTGAGACATCAGACAGGGTATCACTTTCTTGTTCCACCTGACAGTGCAGCACTCCCTCAGTACTGCACTGAAGTGTCAGCCTAGATTATGTGCTCATGTCTCTGGATTGGGTCACTGGCCCCTGATTCCAGCAATGAGAATGCTGGATCTGAACAAAGCCAAGGGCAGTAAAAGAAACTGGTGGCAGATTTAGAGACTGAATTCAAAGTTTGATTGTGTTGAGGTGAAATTAGTTACATTTAGTTTAACTGTGCAAGAGTTACACATCAGAAGTCACCAGCAATGGTGGCACAGTGGTTAACACTGCTGCCTCACAGCTACAGGGACCCGGGTTCGATTCCTGGCTTGGGTCACTGCCTGTGTGGAGTCTGCACATTCTCCCCATGTCTGTGTGGGTTTCCTGTGTGTGCTCCAGTTTCCTCCCGCAGTCTGAAAGACGTGCTGGTTAGGTGCATTAGCCATATAAGGACATAAGAAATAGGAGCAGGAGTAGGCCATCTAGCCCTTCGAGCCTGCCCCGCCATTCAATAAGATCATGGCTAATCTGTCGTGGCTCAGTTCCACATTCCCGCCCTCTCCCCATAACCCTTAATCCCCTCTCTTATCAGAAACCCATCAACCCGCGTCTTAAAATTATTTAGCGAGGCAGCCTCCACCACCTCAACGGGCAGAGAATTCCAGAGATTCACCACCCTTTGAGTGAAGAAGTTCCTCCTCAACTCCGTTAAATTCTCCCCCAGTGAACCCAAACAGGCGCCGGAGTGTGGCGACTAGGGGATTTTCAAAGTAACTTCATTGTAGTGTTAACGTAAGCCTATTTGTGACACTAATAAATAAACAATGATGTAAGGTTAAAGTGTTTACTGTAGTGATATCACTCACAAATAATGCAGATATGCTTTAGCATGGAGCTGGATGAGTTACATAAGAACATAAGAACATAAGAAATAGGAGCAGGAGTAGGCCATCTAGCCCTTCGAGCCTGCCCCGCCATTCAATAAGATCATGGCTGATCTGTTGTGGCTCAGTTCCACTTTCCCGCCCTCTCCCCATTACCCTTAATCCCCTCTCTTATCAAGAACCCATCAACCCGCTTCTTAAAAATATTTAGCGAGGCAGCCTCCACCACTTCAACGGGCAGAGAATTCCAGAGATTCACCACCCTTTGAGTGAAGAAGTTCCTCCTCAACTCCGTTCTAAACCGCCTCCCCTTTATCTTGAGGCTGTGCCCCCTAGTCCTACTGTCTTTTTTGAGCGGGAAGAGTCTCTCCACCTCTATCCTATCCATCCCATTCATCATCTTATACGTCTCAATGAGATCTCCCCTCATTCTTCTAAACTCTAACGAGTACAAGCCTAGTTTATTCAGCCTCTCCTCATAGCTCAATCCCCTCAACTCCGGTATCAGCCTAGTAAACCTCCTCTGCACTCCCTCCAGGGCCAAAATATCCTTGCGCAGGTGCGGCGCCCAAAACTGCACACAGTACTCCAGCTGCGGCCTCACCAATGCCCTATACAGCTGCAGCAAGACCTCCCTACTTTTATATTCAATCCCCCTCGCTATGAAGGCCAGCATCCCATTTGCCTTCCTGACCACCTGCTGCACCTGCAAGCTGGGTTTTTGCGACTCATGCACAAGGACCCCGAGGTCCCTCTGCACCGTCGCCTGCTGCAGTTTTTCGCCACGTAAGTAATAGTCCTTCCTACCATTCTTCCTACCAAAGTGGACCACCTCACACTTGCCAACATTAAATTCCATTTGCCATTTCCTGGCCCATTCGCCCAGCCTATCTAGATCCTTCTGCAGACTCTCCACACCCTCCGCACAATTTGCCTTTCCCCCAATCTTGGTGTCATCAGCAAATTTCGGTGTGAACTATATCACTGTGCTTGCTGCACACACAGAAACATGTGAGCCCCTTATAAAGCCATTTACTTTCATATTCAACTTCTTCTTCAGCGTGTAATCTGATTTGAATTTACGCAAATTAATTGGGAGATGAGAAAATGGTGAAACATAGCAACCAAAACAACCGATGAACACACATTTTGTAACTTCAAATACACCCTCTAATCCAGTGTGTGGTTATATTATCATGTCAAACCTGTCTCTTACGATGAAAGAATGTAGGGCTCTGCTGACTGGATACAATTACTGTGGTTCTAGGAACAGGGCCTTCAGAAATCAACGTGATTCATGCATGACGATCAGATCTTTCTGTAACGCCCTGAAGGTTCAGCCTGATGAAACAGTGGTTGTTGTTCGTGACATATGTGTTAAATCTTGCCAGCTGTACAGTTGTTGGAGCGAGGAGACCGTGAGCAGCTAACACTGCTTGTGTGTTGGCCATTCTGCCCTTGTGTATCAAATTCAGGTTACACAGAGCTGCGAATGATTAGTCACTCAGGTGGTGATCTGTTTTGTCAAAAAGGTATCCATTGATAGCATTGCAACCGTGAAGGGGGAGGGCGGCCAGCGGCATTTATTTTAATGTTGGCCTCTGTTTCACTCCTGATCCAGAAGGGGAAATCCTGGAAGACCTGGCCAAGGAGGAGCTGGGACTTCTCCCAATGTCCTGCTGAGCTTACATCTTGCAACCAAAAGTCAGACCATTGAATGATTCATTCTTTTAGCTTTTTGTGGGACTCTGTGAGCAACTTGTGTTTTTCCACATAACAACAATCACTAAGCTCCTAAAAAAAAATACTTCCTTGACCATGGAGCTTCAGCACCAAAAGAAAAACAGTGCTATCACATTATCATTGCAAAGGACATTACAAGAAAAGAAATCTCATGTCAACTACAATGTAGGTGATGGTAATAAGTCTTCAGAGGCAGAAGTCCCTTCACCAAAATCCCTTTATTTAAAAGTCTGACAACAGCACCCAGACTGCCTTCAGTGAACAGTCTATATTAGGAGTGCCAGAGGAACTGACACTCCTGGTTACATACAAAGCGAGAGACTCCCTGATTGGCCCATCAATTTGGCCCAAAATCAGGGAATTCATATTCTAACAGGCCCCCCTCAATTACCTGATTAAAGTCATTCCAATGATCGAGTGGCATTTTCTCCCTTCACATGGGCCTTGTCTTAAGTGTCTTCAGGCCTTTTCTTCAGTGGAATCCAATAAGAAGTTATCCTTCTTGGTTATCCATTAAATCCTCACTTGTTGTGTGCTGCATTGTAGGCTCCTTCCTGGCAGTGAGATTTACCCCCATCTTAGGATCAACTCTTACATTATGGATTCCATTCAACCCAGAGACATGGCCTAGAATTTAATATAACTGACACAGGTCCAGCCCTGGTTGGAAAACTGTTGGTAAAATCTCATTGCTTCTGAGGGGGAGGCCCGACAGAACTAAGTGCCTGTCAGGCACTTAACTGGCCAGCTTCAGGCCTTTGCCAGGATTTAGGACCCTTGGGGGCAGAAGCCCCATTCACTGAGAGCTGAGGGCCAATCAGCGGTCAGCAGCTCTCCATTGCCAGCGATGCCACAGGGAGCAGTGGCTGCTGGCAGTAATACTTCAGGTTCTTCTACGGAGAGTATTGTGGGAGTGCTGGACTCAGGTGAATGAGAGCGAGGTAGAGGTTGCGGGAGGTTGCAGGGGATTGGAGGCAAAGCCAGGGGATGGGCGCCTTGCAGCAACCAGCCACTTCTGAATGCTGAGCACTTTGATTGGACACGAAATACCCATTCGAATACTTTTGAAAGACCCCTTGGAAGTCACAAGGTTTGCTGGGCGGCCAATGGGAGGTACAGGAAAGGCTTTGCCACTCACATTTAATCCCTGAGCCACCACTGAACTCTAGTGAGCTCAGGAATAGTTGGTGTCAATTGGCTCTGTAACGAGCCAAACTAACCCATCACAAACAGCTGAGATTTCCCCCCGGGTCCTTTCTGGTTTCTCGTAACTACAAGGCTTTTTTTGCTAGACAGAGACATCCTGCGAAGGATACTTTCAATAAAAGATAAGAGTTTAGATATATTGTGGATTTTAGTGTGCGTTTTCAGTTCAGTCCAAGGACTGGCTAACTTAAAAGCCAGCTCCAAAGTTTGCTTTTCCTTTTTTGCTTCTGATGTGTTGATTTTTTTAAACATAGAAACCCTACAGTACAGAAAGAGGCCATTTGGCCCATCGAGTCTGCACCGACCACAATCCCACCCAGGCCCTGCTACTGTGCTCCCCTAACCACTGTGCTACCGTGCCTTTCTTAAGTTCTGTTCAATAAAAGAAATTCATTTTAAAACCCTGTACCAGTGCTGTCCCCTCATCTGTTCAAAGGAATGAATGGACACTTTTCTGCAATTGAATGGGCCCAGCAACCTTGTTTCCCACTGCAACAGACTGGATTAAAGCCCACCCTTGGATGGGTGTGATGTGGTGGGGTTGGGGGTGAAGATTCCTGTCTGCAAATCCATTGTATCTCATTGTGCAAAGACGCAAATATCCTGCCATTCACCTCTAAGTCTGAAGGTGGAAGGGTCAAGACTCACTCCAGGCATTTCATTACAACAAGCTGAGCTGCCAGTCCCCTGCTGTACTGTGGGAGGTGCTTTCTCTCTGAGATGTGACGCTAAACAAGTGATGGGCAATCTAGGCTGGTGAGTGGGCTGCATGAGTGACCCTCCCCCATCTCAAGAGGGCCACAAGGTTGAAATTGGACTTGTTCACTAAGCGTGATCCCATGACTAAGATTAAATACATTTAATACATGCTGAATATTTCATAACTAGCTATAGAAAATGCTTAATCATTTATATAGAATAGAACGGTCATCAACCTCAAATTGTCAAAACAAAATAAATATTTGCACTTCGGACTCACGGCTCTCACAGTCAATGATGTGAGCAATCAGCACTCATCTCACTTTCACTTGCCCTTGTTTTACCTGCTTCAGCCTTATTGATAGGAAAAAGACTACACAGAATGCAGCAACCCTGTGTATGGGCAATGGTCAACAAAATGTCCAATGGGCTGCAGTCAGAATCCAGATGGGCCACTTGTGGCCCCCGGGCTGTAGGTTACCCACCACTGTGTTAAACTGAGGCCCTGTAGATCCCATGGCATTAATCCTTAAAAGAGTGGAGGAGTATTCACTGGCATCCATGTCAATATTTATCCTTCAATCATAGCTGCTGTTTGTGGGAGCTTGCTGTGCACAAATTGCCTGGCACATTTCCTAGATTATAACAGTGACTACACTTGGAAAGTGCATCATTGGCCGTAGAATGCTTTGAAATGTCTTGAGGTTGTGAATGGTGCTATATAAATGCAAGTCTTTTTCCTTCTATGATATCATCACCACACAGGGGCAAAAGCCTGTGTGCACTGTGTTTATTTAATCAATTAGTATGGCTTCATGAAGGAGAAATCATAACTAGCAAATTTATTAGAATTCTTTGAGGTGGTAATGAATAGGATAGATAAAGGGGAACCAGTAGATGTAATGTACTTGAGTTTCTAAAAAGTGTTCGATAAAGTACTGCACAAAAGGCTATAAGAGCCCATGGTGATGGGGGTAGTATATTAGCATGGGTAGAGGATTGGCTACCTGATAGAAGACAGGGAATTGGGATAAGAGAGACATTTTCAGGATGGCAATCTGTAACTAATGGAGTGCCACAGGGCTGGGGCCACAATTATTTACAATATATATTAATGACTTGGACAAGGAATGTGAATGTCCTATTGCCAAGTTGATGGATGACACAGATAATGGGTGGGAAGGCAAGTGTTGAGGATGACATGAAGTGTCGACAGAAGATATTAGACAGGTTAAGAGAGTGCACAAAAACTTAACAGATGCAATATAATGTGGGAAAATGTGAAGTAATGCATTTTAGTAAGGATAATTAAGGAGCTGAATGTTATCTAAATGGAAAAAGACTGCAGAAAGCTGCAGCACAGAGGGATTTGGGAGTCCATATGCATAAATCACAATAAGCTAGCATGCAGGTTCAGCAGGTAATTGGGGAAGGCAAATGAAATGTTGGCCTCTATTTCAAAGGGAATCGAGTATAAAAATAGGAAAGTCTTGCTGAAACCATACAATCAGACCACACCTGGAATACTGTGAACAGTTTTGGCCTCCTAATCGAAGGAAAGATATACTGGCGTTGGAGGCAGTCCAGAGAGGTTGATGCTGGGTATGGAGGGATTTTTTAATGAGTAGAGGTTGAATAGATTAGGCTTGTATTCATTGGCGTTTAGAAGAATGAGAGGCAAACTTAATGGAGACATATAGGATTCACAGGAGACTTGACTGCATCACTGCTGAGGGACAGTTTTCTCTTGTGGGAGAGTCTTGGACCAGAGAAAATAATCTCAGATTAAGGGGTTTCCCATTGAAGACAGAGAGGAGGAGGATTTCTTTTCTCAGAGGGTAGTGAATTCTGTATCGCAGAGAGCTATAAAGGTCGGGTCGTTAAGAGTGTTCAAGACTAAGACAGACACGATTTTTAATCAGTCAGGAAACCAAGGGTTATGGGGATAAGGTGGGAGAGTGAAGTTGAAGGTTATATCAGATCAGCCATCTCATTGAATGGCATAGCAGACTCGATGGGCTGAATAACCTGCTGCTTCTATTTCTATGTCTTATGGTCTAATGCAGGTGAAATCCTTTACTTTCTCCTTTGAAAGAGTCTCTAATTATTCCTAATTGGGAAAAAAAGTCACCATCAAATATTTCTGTCCCTTAAAGTTAAAACAAAAGCAAAATGTCCTAACAGTGCACTTAAACAGATAGTGAAGTTAATAATATTTTTTGATTTACAAAAGAGTCAGATGGTAAAAATTCAGTTTTAGCATTGCTGGCAAGACTAGCCTTTACTGCACTCATCCCTGGGTAGATACAGCTGAGGAAAGGTGCAGGTCAACCATGTTATAGTAGGATTGCAGCCAGGTTAGCTCATCAATGAGCCTATTGGGCTTACAACTCACATCTAGCTACCAACTGAATTAATTCATTATATTTTAAAACTGAAGTTAAATTCTGAGACTACAGTGGGGGATTTAAACTCAGTTGCTGGATTACACTGCTGCCTCGCAGTGCCAGGGACCCAGGTTCGATTCCCGACTTGGGTCACTGTCTGCACGAAGTCTGCACATTCTCCCCATGTCTGCATGGGTTTCCTCCAGCTGCTCCGGTTTCCTCCCACAGTCTGGAAGTCATGCTGGTTAGGTGCATTGGCCATGCTAAATTCTCCCTCAGTGTACCCAAACAGGTGCTGTACCCAAACAGTAACTTCATTGCAGTGTTAATGTAAGCCTATTGGTGACACTAATAAATAAACTTTAAAAACTTTGACAGAATCATCCAACTAGTCCCACATGCTTGCTGTATCTTTCCCTTTTACCCATACACTTTTGATACAGCTACCCATTCTGGTTCTCGCGCCTTCACAGGAAATGCATTACAGATCAAAACTGAGTAAAAAGGGTCCCTTATCTTCTCCCTGGTTCTTTGGCCAGTTACCTTAAACCTGTTCCTTTTGGTAACTGATGACTTGGATTATTTAACTGCAGCTGCGTAGAATTTAATATCCCAATTCAACTTTTATTGTAACTGCTATCTTTAGCAGTGGGTTAAGGTTCACATAGATAAGACACGACAAAGATAAAAACTACACTCCATGTTCAGAATTGGCCTAACCCTTTGACATTGTACGTGTGTAAGGCTCTTAAGAGCTCCGAATAAAACAGCAACAAAATCTTCCTTGAAGTCAAAGACCCCACCGACTATAGCAAAGCCTGCAAGTGGGTTGACGGTAGCACAGTGGTTAGCACTGCTGCTTTACAGCTCCAGGTTCGATTCCCGGCTTGGGTCGCTGTCTGTGCAGAGTTTGCACATTCTCCTTGTGCCTGCATGGGTTTCTTTTGGGTTCTCCAGTTTCCTCCCACAGTCCAAAGATGTGCAGGTTACGTTGATTGGCCGTGCTAAAATTGCCCTTAGCATCCTGAGATACGTGGATTAGTGGGTAAAATGTGTAGGGATATGGGGGTAGGGCCTGAATGGGATTGTCGGTGCAGACTCGATGGGCCGAATGGCCTCTTTCTGTACTGTAGGGTTTCTATGATTACAGGCTACGAGATGAAGGCATGTAAAATCGTCAGTTCCAACGCACCCCCTCCCTGATAAGCTCAATGCATTCTACACCCATTTTGAGTAAGAGGTCAGTGGGGGCATGCCCTCCACCCTGGAAGCCCTGGACCTCCTCCACCTGTATCTGAAGTCACGATGGCAGATGTCAGAGCAGCTTTCTTGAAGGTCAGCCCACGGGAAGCAACTGGCCCGGATGAGCACTCAGATCCTGGGTGGAGATATTCGCAGACATCTTCAACCTCTCTTTACATAGAACAACTACAGCACAAGCAGGCCCTTCGGCCCACAAGTTGCACCAATGATATCCCTACCTACTAGGCTTACCTATAACCCTCAATTCTATTAAGTTCCATGTACTCATCCAGAAGTCTCTTGAAAGACCCTATCGAATTTGCCTCCACCACCACTGATGGCAGTCGATTCCACTCACCCACCACCCTCTGAGTGAAAAACTTACCCCTGTCATCTCCTCTGTACCTAGTCCCCAGCACCTTAAACCTGTGTCCTCTCGTAGAGACCATTCCAGCCCTTGGAAAAAGCCTCTGAGAATCCATCCGATCTATAACTCTCAACATCTTATACACTTCTATAAGGTCACCTCTCATCCTTCGTCTCTCTAAGGAGAAAAGACCGAGCTCCCTCAACCTATCCTCATAAGGCATGCCATCCAACCCAGGCAACATCTTTGTAAATCTCCTCTGCACCCTTTCAATAGCTTCCACATCCTTCCTTTAATGAGGCGACCAGACCTGAGTACAGTACTCCAAGAGAGGTCTGACTGGGGTCTTATAAAGCCGCAACGTTATTTCCCGACTCCTAAACTCAATCCCTTGATTGATGAAGGCCTTCTTAACCACATCCTCTACCTGTGAGGCCAATTTAAGAGTCCTATGGACCTGGACCCCAAGGTCCTTCTAATCCTCTACATTGCTAAGAGTCTTACCCTTGATATTATACTCTTTCATCCCATTTGACCTGCCAAAATGGACCACTACACATTTATCTGGGTTGAAGTCCATTTGCCACTTCTCTGCCCAGCCTTGCATCCTATCTATGTCACGCTGCAACCTCTGACATCCCTCCAAACTATCTATAACACCACCAACCTTTGTGTCATTGGCAAACTTACCAACCCATCTTACCAAACTTATAACAATCTGAGGTCTCTATCTGCTTCAAGAAGATCACCATCATCCTGATACCTAAGAAAAACCAAGCAGCGTGCCTTAATAACTATCAACAGGTGCCTCGGACATCCATCATCATGAAGTGCTTCGAAAGGCTAGTCATGGCAGGAATTAATTCCAACCTCCTGGACTACCTGGATCCAGTACAGTTTGCCTACTGCCACAACAGGTCCACAGCCAACCCTACCTGCCTGGCCATGCACTCAACCCTGGAACACCTAGATAACAAGGCACCTATTTATTGACTACAGCTCAGCCTTCAACACTATTATTTCCACAAAACTCATCTCCAAACTCCATGGCCTGGTCCTTGGCTCCTCCCTTTGCGACTGGATCCTGAATTCACAGACCACAATCAGTAAGGATAGGCAACAACACCCCCTCCACGGTCATCCTCAACACCGGTGCCCCACAAGGCTGTGTTCTCAGCCCCCTACAATACCCCTTATACACCTATGACTGTGTGGCCGAATTCCCCTCCGATTCGATTTCAAGTTTGCTGATGACTCCACCATAGTGGGTCAAATCTCAAATAATGATGAGATGGAGTACAGGAATGAGATAGAGAATCTGGTGAACTGGTGCAGCAACAATTATCTCTCCCTCAATGTCAACTAAATGAAGGAGTTGTCATTGACTTCAGGAAGTGTAAAGGAGAACATACCCCTGTCTACAGCAGTGGGGATGAAGTAGAAAGGGTCAAGAGTTCAAGTTTTTAGTAACCAGATCACCAACATCCTGTCCTGGCCCCCCCAGTGCCGACACTATAGTTAAGAAAGCCCATCATTGCCTCTACTTTCTCAGAAGATGAAGGAAATTTGGCATGTCAGCTATAACTCTCGCCAACTTTTACAGATGCACCATAGAAAGTATTCTTTCTGGTTGTATCACAGCTCGGTATGGCTCCTGCTCTGGCCAAGGTCACAAGGAACTACAAAAGGTCGTGAATGTAGCCCACTCCATCACGCAAACCAGCCTCCCATCCATTGACTCTGTCTACACTTCCCACTGCCTTGGAAAAGCAGCCAGCATAATTAAGGAATCCACACACGCCAGACATTCTCTCTTCCACCTTCTCCCGTCAGGAAAAAGATACAAAAGTCTAAGGTCACGAACCAACCAACTCAAGAACAACATCTTCCCTGCTGACTTTTGAATGGAATTACCTTGCATTAAGCTGATCTTTCTCTACACCCTAGCTATGACTGTAACATTACATTCTGCACTCTCTTGTTTCCTTCCCTCAGAACGGTATACTTTGTCTGTATAGCACGCAAGAAACAATACTTCTCACTATATGTTGTGACAATAATCAAATCAAATTTAAAAAAAAATCAAGAAAAACTTCATTTCTTTATTTACTGCACCATAATTTTATTGTCAATGTTCTCTCCTCCTCTGTGTTCTACAAGTTGTTGGCCTCTTGTTATGGTGTAGTTCCTTAAGCATCAATGGCTCTTCATTTCTGATCTAAATGGCTGTTCCTTATTGTGAGTCTTGAAATCGGGCCAAGAACTCAATTCCATTTGGAAAACATTCTGGCAGAGCTCTGTCCGTATCCATATTCCCAGCGGCTGGCTCTCCAAATGTTTAAAAGGTTGGGTAAGAATGGTGTGTCTATGGGTCCACACTCAACACTGCAACAGGTGCTAAACTCCACGTAGTGTGAAAACAAACTGTGTGATCAGTTCCCGCTGAGGCCTTTCTCTCCTCACTGCTCCAGAGTTCAATTTATATTTCACTTAATAACCAAGCTGAAATTTGGTTCACACAAATGCTGAATGCATGTTATCAAATCACCTTGAATACTAGTTCTGGCTATCTATTCGTACAAGGTGATCCTAAAGTCATCATTGCATCATTAAAATGGATGACTTTACAATGACTTTATCTGATTATTCAGTTTGATATCTTGGATTCCACCAGCGTTGTTATTTTACAATGGATTTAAAGAAAGCAGAAAGTCAACCCCTTGATCATCTGGTATAATCCAACAAAGCACCATTCCGTACATCTGCAGACCAAGTCGTGTCTCATTGTGTTTCAAAGGATTATAAAACTTGAGGTCACTCTGCAACAGTCTGCCCCCAGATACAGAAGAGGCTCCGATATACAGGGGAGGTTCAGGAAAGGCTCTGTGATACTGAGGGCGGCATGGTAGCACAGTGGTTAGCACTGCTGTCTCACAGTGTCAGGGACCTGGGGTCAATTCTGGCCTCGGATGACTGTGTAGAGTTTGCATGTTCTCCCCATGTCTGTGTGGATTTCCTCTGGGTGCTCCTGTTTCCTCCCACAATCCAAAGATATGCAGGTTAGGTTGATTGGATATGCTAAAATTGCCCTTTAGTGTTAGGGAGGGAGAGGATTCCGTGCTGGAGGGTTAGGGAGGGAGAGGATTCCGTGCTGGAGGGTTAGGGAGGGAGAGGATTCCGTGCTGGAGGGTTGGGGGGGGGAGAGGATTCCGTGCTGGAGGGTTAGGGGAGGGAGAGGATTCCGTGCTGGAGGGTTGGGGGGGGAGAGGATTCCGTGCTGGTGGGTTAGGGAGGGAGAGGATTCTGTGCTGGAGGGTTAGGGAGGGAGAGGATTCCGTGCTGGAGGGTTAGGGAGGGAGAGGATTCCGTGCTGGAGTGTTAGGGAGGGAGAGGATTCCGTGCTGGAGGGTTAGGGAGGGAAAGGATTCCGTGCTGGAGGGTTAGGGAGGGAGAGGATTCCGTGCTGGAGGGTTAGGGAGGGAGAGGATTCCGTGCTGGAGGGTTAGGGAGGGAGAGGATTCCGTGCTGGAGGGTTAGGGAGGGAGAGGATTCCGTGCTGGAGGGTTGGGGGGGGGAGAGGATTCCGTGCTGGAGGGTTAGGGGAGGGAGAGGATTCCGTGCTGGAGGGTTGGGGGGGGAGAGGATTCCGTGCTGGTGGGTTAGGGAGGGAGAGGATTCCGTGCTGGAGGGTTAGGGAGGGAGAGGATTCCGTGCTGGAGGGTTAGGGGGGGGGGGAGAGGATTCCGTGCTGGAGGGTTAGGGAGGGAGAGGATTCTGTGCTGGAGGGTTAGGGAGGGAGAGGATTCCGTGCTGGAGGGTTAGGGAGGGAGAGGATTCCGTGCTGGAGTGTTAGGGAGGGAGAGGATTCCGTGCTGGAGGGTTAGGGAGGGAAAGGATTCCGTGCTGGAGGGTTAGGGAGGGAGAGGATTCCGTGCTGGAGGGTTAGGGAGGGAGAGGATTCCGTGCTGGAGGGTTAGGGAGGGAGAGGATTCCGTGCTGGAGGGTTAGGGAGGGAGAGGATTCCGTGCTGGAGGGTTAGGTGCTATAGTTCAGTTTGTCTCCTTAAAATGTTAAAATGGAGCTTCCTAGGCTGTGGATGTCACTGGTTGGCCAACATTCATTGCCCATCCCTAGTTTCCCTTGTGTAGGTGGTGCTGAATCATTTCCTTGAACAGCTGCAGGCTATGTGCTGTTGGTACACCCACAGTGCTGTTAGGGAGGGAGTTCCAGGAATTTGCCCCCATTACAATGAAGGAATGGCAATAACTCTAATGCAGATTGGTGACTGGCTTGGAGGGGAATTAGCAAGCGGCGGCATTCCCATGTGTCTGCTGCCCTTGTTCCTCTAGGTGGTAAAGGACAAGGATTTTGATTCGATTTGATTTATTATTGTCACATGCATTAACATATAATGAAAAGTATTGTTTCTTACACGCTATCAGGCAAAACACACCGTTCATAGAGAAGGAAGGGAGAGAGAGCAGAAAGTAATGTTACAGTCATAACTAGATTAACGTTTTTGTCTTTTTATTCCGCAGGTGGAGGTCCACCTCGTTGTCAAACGAGGGGCATGCACACGGTGGGTCGTGCGTGGGCTGCTCTTGGAAGTTCCGGGAGTGGCCTAGTACTTCGTGTCGGTGTGTGTGCTTGATCCTGGACCGGTAGACGGGCGCCGCAACAGCTCGGTGACTAGCACTGCTAGCTGTGCAGATACATGGATTTGGGCCTGTGTCTGTGGGAGTTTGCGCATTCTCCCTGTGGATGCGTGGGTTTCCTCCGGGCGCTCCAGTTTCCTCCCACACCCCAAAGATGTGCTCTTAGGCTGATTGGTTTTACCAAATTGACACTATTCTCCCCTGAATCTGGCTAAGTTAGGGGTTCCATTCGTAGACATGCAGGGTAGAATAGGTGTAGGGTGATGCGGCGGTGCGGGCTCGTTGGGCCGAAGGGCCTGTTTCCCGTGCTGGATTGTTCTTTGTTCTTTGTTTAACTAGGATGTTGCAACTTAATGCAAGGTAAGTCCATTCAAAAATCTGACAGCAGCAGGGAAGAGGCTGTTCTTGAGTTGGTTGGTACGTGACCTCAGACTTTTCTATCGTTTTCTCAACGGAAGAAGGTGGAAGAGAGAACGCCCAGGGTGCGAAGTGTCCTTAATTATACTGGCTGCTTTGCCAAGGCAGCGGGAAGTGTAGACAGAGTCGATGGATAGGAGGGTGGTTTGTGTGATGGATTGGGCTACATTCACGATCTTTTGCAGTTCCTTGCTTGGGCAGAGCAGGAGCCATACCAAGCTGTGATTTAACCAGAAAGAATGCTTTCTATGGTGCATCTGTAAAAGTTGGTGAGAGTCACAACTGACATGCCAAATTTCATTAGTCTTCTGAAAAAGTAGAGGCATTGGTGGGCTCTCTTAACTATAGTGTCAGCATGGGGGACCAGGACAGGTTGTTGGTGAATTGGACACCTAAAAACATGAAGCTCTCGACCCTTTCTACTTCTTCCCCATTGATGTAGACAGGGGCATGTTCTCCTTTACGTTTCCTGAAGTCGATGACAATCTCCTTCATTTTGTTGACATTGAGGGAGAGATTATTGTTGCTGCACCAGTTCACCAGATTCTTTATCTCATTCCCATACTCTGTCTTGTCATTGTTTGAGATCTGACTCACTACTGTGGTGTTTGTCAGAAAATTTGAAAATCGAATTGGAGGGGAATTTGGCCACATACTTATAGATGTATAAGGAGTATAGTAGGGGGCTGAGAACACAGCCTTGTGGGACACTGGTGTTGAGGATGATTGTGGAGTAGGTGTTGTTGCCTATCCTTACCCATTGTGGTCTGTGAGTTAGGAAATTCTGGATCCAGTTGCAGAGGGAGGTGCTGGGGCCCAGGCCACGGAGTTTGGAGATGAGTTTTATGGGCATAATGATGTTGAAGGTTGATCTGTACTCAGTAAATAACAGTCTGTCATAGGTGACCTAAGCTGGGACTTGAACCCGGTTCCCTGGCGCTGTGAGGCAGCAGTGCTAACCATTTGCCACCGTGCTGCTCTGAGCAAAGTAGAGATTATCGAGAGCTTCAAGTTTTTAGGTGTCCAGATCAGCCACAACCTGTCCTGGTCCCCCCCGCCCTGCTGAAACAATAAGCTAAGAAAGCCCACCAATGCCTCTACTTTCTCAGAAGGCTGAGGAAATTTGGCATGTCAGCTACGACTCTCACCAACTTTTACAGATACACCATAGAAAGCATTCTTTCTGGTTGTATCACAGCTTGGTATGGGCTCCTGCTCTGCCCAAGACAGCAAGAAACTACAAAGGTCATGAATGTAGCCCAATCCATCACGCAAACCAGCCTCCCATCCATTGACGCTGTTTACAATTCCTGCTGCTTCAGCAAAGCAGCCAGCATGATTAAGGACCCCACGCATCTCGGACATTCTCTCTTCCACCTTCTTCCTTCATGAAAAAGATACAAAAATTTGAAGTCACATACCAATCGACTCAAGAACAGCTTCTTCCTCCTGCTGTCAGACTTTTGAATGAACTTACCTTGCATTAAATTGATCTTTCTCTAGCCCCTAGCTATGATTGTAACACTACATTCTGCACTCTCTCGTTTCCTTCTCTACGAGCGGTATGCTGTGTCTGTATAGCGCACAAGAAACAATACTTTTTACTGTATGTTAATATATGTGGAATTAGTAAATCAAATCAAATCAAATCAAGGTCTTGCTACATATGGAAATGGGCTGTTTCAGTATCTGAGGAATCGTGCTGATCATTGTGCACTCATCAGTGAACATCCCCATTGCTGATCATATGATGAAGATAACGTCATTGATGAAACAGCTGAAGATGGTTGGGCCGTGGGCACTATCCTGAGGAACTTCTGCACGACTGTCCCGGGATTCAGATAATTGATCTCCAACAACCACAATCACCTTCCTTTGCACTCAGAATGACTCTAACTGTGGAGAATTTTTGATCATGATGTGGGTGTGCCGGCTTTGGACTGGGGTAAACACAGTAAAAAGTCTGACAACACCAGGTTTTAGTCCAACCGATTTATTTGATAGTAAACTCACAAGCTTTCGAGGGGACTCTCTCTGCGTCAGGTGAATGGAGTGTTCTGGCCTCGGACAGAGCATATAAAGCACAGACAGTTTAGAGTTTACTGATTAGAATGCGAATCTTTACACCTAACAGCAGGTTAGGTTAACTCTCCATTCACCTGACGCAGAGGGAGTCCCCTCGAAAGCTTGTGAGTTTACTATCAAATAAATCGGTTGGACTAAAACCTGGTGTTGTCAGACTTTTTACTTAGAGAATTTTTGATTCCAGTAGTGTGAGGGATTCCTTGATGCCACACTCAGTCAAATGTTGCCTTGATGTCAAGGGCAGTCACTCTCAGCTGGTCTCTTGAGTTTGGCTCTTTTGTCCATGTTTGAACCATGTTTGTAATGAGATCTGGAGCTGAATGGTCCTGGTGGAGCCCAAACTGACTGTCAGTGAGTTGGTTATTGCTAAGCAAGTGCTGCTTGGTAGCACTTTGACAACACAGTCCATCACTACTGATGATCGAGAGTAGAGTGATGGAATGGTAATTGGCCAGGTTGAACTTGTGCTGGTTTTTGTGTACAGGACGTACTTGGGCAGTTTACCACATTGCCAGGGAGATGCCAGTGTTGTGGCTGTACTGGAACAACTTGACTAGGGGCATGGTTAGATGCGGAGTACAAATCTGCAGTTCCATTGCCAGAATTTTGTCAGGTGCTGTAGTCTTTGCAGTATACAGTGCCTTCAACCGTTTGTTGATACTATGTCAAGTGAATTGAGTTGGCTGAAGACTAGTATCTGTGACTCTGGGGACTTTGGGGGGGGGCAGAGGTTAATCGTCCATTCAGCATTCCTGGCTGAAGGTGATTGCTTCAACCGTGTCTTTTGCTCTGATGTGCTGGACTTGTCCATCACTGAGGATGAAGATAACCTCCAGTGAGTTGTTTAATTGTCCAGCACCATTCATGACTAAGTGTGGCAGGACTGCAGAGCTTAGATCTATAACTTCGATCTCCAGCAGTGACCACACTTTAGAAGTATTTCATTGGCTGTAAAGTGCATTGGACTGTTCAGTTGTTGTGAAATGCACTACATAACGCAAGTCTTTCTTTTCTTCTTCATTAACCTCCATTATTTCTTATTGCACAATACAATCCTGGATCCCAAAACCCTACAAAATGGTGCTGTAAGAATGATTGTTTGGGAGCGCAGTGGCTTACACAGTGAGAAAGGTAGGTAGCTGGCATTCTTCTGCTAATGAAAATGTATTTCCTAAGCAGAGGCAAAAATTTTAGAATGTCAATAAAAAATAATTACTTTGCAATCCTCAGTTACAACCTGCACATTTATAGCACTCCAAAGGTTCAGAACCTTGTCTCATTCATTTCACATTTGGTTCAGGATTGCTCAGTTTAAATAGAATAAATAAATGGAAGCAGTTTCCAATGGTTGAAGGTTCAATAATCTAAGGTAATTGGCAAAAGAAGCAGAGGTGACAGGAGGCAAATCTTTTCTTATGTAAGGTTAGGATTCGGGGATGGACTGCCTCATGTGGTGGCAGATACAGATTCCTTTAACTATAGGAAATTGGATAAATATATAAGAACATAAGAAGTAGGAACAGGAATAGGCCATCTGAATCCTTGAATCTGCTCCGCTATTCAGTAAGATCATGGTTGATCTTTTTGTGGACTCAGCTCCACTTACCCACCCACTCACCATAACCCTTAATTCCTTTACTGTTCAAAAATATATCTATCCTTGCCTTAAAAACATCCAACGAGATACTTGGAGAAAAAAAATTGCAGGGATGTGGGAAGAAAGCTGAGGGAATGGAATGGATCCATTTTCTCCTTGCAAAGACCATGCACAGACTCAATGGGCTGAATGGCCTCTTTCTGCACTGCGTTATTTTATGAAACCCATGGTTCCACTTTTATCATATTCAACTGGCCTTTAAATGATAATGTTTTCCCTCTCACCTAAAGGACCATGTTTGCTTGAATTATATCCTGATTAACCTTCTGGAATTCTATTTAGCGTCGTTTCTACATCTATAATATTTACACTTATTGGTTTCTTTTAAGCAATCAAGTGTCTGTGATTTTTTGAACAGTGTTAATTCACCACAGGAACACTCCATCCTAAACCATTGCATGCAACATTTTGCAATGTCCCAGAAAAGTCCAACAAAAACTGGAGGATCACTTCATCTTCCGATTGGGCACTTTTCAATTTTCTGAATATTGAACTTGACAAATTCAGAGCCCTCTCTTCCACTTTCACCCCATTTCCATTTATTTTATTTAATTTCTTCTTTTCACCTCATTCATCCACTTTTATCACTTTTCACTCTTGGTTTTAATTTTACACTTTTGAAATCTCTCCCTCCATATTCTCTCCAAATCCTCCCTACCCCCACAATCCTCCTAGGGCCAACTGCCACATTCCTCAGACAGTCCCCTAACAATCTGTACCTTTGTTCTGCCTTTCATACACTCCGATTACTTAATGGACGCTTTTAGCACCTTTCTCAGCCTTCATCATTACCATTTAAATTCCCTTTGTCCAATTACAGCCCCCCCCATTCTCATAGTATAAATCTTGTCTGATATTCTTTGCTTTTAGCTCTGATGAAAGGTCACCCTGACTCGAAACATTGGCTCTATTCTCTCTCCACAGATGCTGAGTTTCTCCAGCTTTTTCTGTTTTTGTATCAGATTCCAGCATCCGCAGTACTTTACCTTTATCGCCTGATGCTTGCTATCATTGGCAGAGGCTTTGAAACGCATTATCTAACCCATCTCTAATTTGAGGTGTGATGGATTGCAGAAATAAATACCCTGTGTTCAGGGAAAGAAAGGACTTCTGAAAAAAGAGTCATGCTGTCGAAGCTTTTCATCTTGTACTCATCAGGACAATTCACCAAAATATCACTCCAAAGGGAACATCAATTTATTCTGCATGAGAAGAGAGTGCTGATTGGTTAACAAGGTCAAACAAGAGGTCTTGAATAAATTTTGAACAAAAACTTGGCAGCTAACTGCTCCCTATAAATTCTCTATAGCAAAGTTTCTATCAATCACTGTCCACTTGCCAATCAATCAGCACCCTGTTCTTGCAAATTGTCCTGCTAAGTACAAGACAAAAAGCTTTGACAACATGTCTAATTTTTCAGAAATACTCAAGATCTGTACTGCCAAAATAAAGGAGTAATTAGGGAAAAAAAGGACAAGGAATATGAAGAATTCAATTGCAAGCAATCATGTCCTAGGGATTTGCAGTGTTTGATTGGAGATTTAATAACTTATGAAAGTATTGAACAAGAAAAGGTTATTCAGTCCTTCAAGATTCCCCCAATTTGCTCGGTTATTGAAGCTACATAAACTATGAGCAAAGCATAATTGCCAATAAAACCTTCTCAAGGTGAAAGAGATAAAATTTATGACCTGCTCTAGTTAGCTCTGGCGATGATTCATGATCAGAGGTGATTCATCCATTATAACTATGGCACAATCATTGCTCTTTCTTATTAGTTTGATTAGCTGTATTTGTGTCTATCCTTACAACCTTTATTCTACCATTTTTTCAACAGAATTAATCAACTGCATCTCCAGGGAATCAGTTTCAAGTATCCACTCATTTATTAGGTAAATCATTTTTTCAGTGTTACCTTCATTGCTTATAATGTGGAGCCATAGACTCAAGGTAAAACTTGACAACTATCCAAGCAGGTGTTCTCTGATAATATGTCCCTATCATTAAAAAGTACTTGGCACCTGTTCAATATCCAAGCCTAATCTACAGTTCCACCATTGGTATACACAATTTATGAGCACGCAATCGTCAAACAGCGAGGGGCAAATGGAAAACCAGTTCTGGAATAGCAATCCAATCCGCGGTTGTTAATAAGATATTAAGCAACGCCAGATGAAAGAAGGAAGACTTGCATTTATATAGCACCTTTCATGACCACACAATGTCCCAAAATGCTTTACACTGGCTGTAAACTTTACAACCATTGAAGTACTTTTGAAGTGTCTCTCGCAATGTAGGAAACTCAACAGCCAATTGGCACACAGCAAATTCCACAAGCAGCAATGTGAGAATGAGTGGATAATCTCTTTTGATGACATTAACTGAGGGGTAACTATTGGCAACAACACAAGGACAACTCAGCCCTTCTTTAAAATAGGGTCAAGGGATCTTTGATACCCAGCTAAGAGGACAGTCAAAGATTCAGGTTAATATCTATTTCCGAAAGATACTTCTAACACCATAGGGCTCCCTCAGCACTGGACTGGTGTGTCAGCTGAGACTTCTGCGCTCAAGCTCTGGAGTGGGACTTAAACTTACATTACTCCTAGGGCTGGATTCTCCAATGTTATCCGCATCTGGGATTCTCCAGTCCCGCTGCTGTAACGAAGAATTGGCTGAGCGCTAAATTCTTCATTCTCGCCGGCAGAAGTGGCGGGGTCTGAATAGCTGGAGAACTCTGGCCCTTATGTTCTCTTCACAACTTACTTTCTGACCTATCTTTGTGTCATCAGCAAATTTATCAACCATACATTCAGCCCCTTAATATAAGTCATTGATATAGACTGTAAATAGTTGAGGACTCAGCACTGATCCCTCTGACACTCCACTAGTTACAAAGAGCCGATCCAAAAAAGACCCATTTATGCTTACTCTCTGCTTACTGTTAGCTAAGCAATCCTCTCTTTGTCCTACTATGTTACCTCCATGAGCTCTTATCTTGCACAGTGACCTTTGATGTGTCACCTTGTGAAATGCATTCTAGAAATCACATTCCTCTTTATCCACATTGCTTCTTACTTCCTCAAAGAACTCCAATAAATTAGTCAAACAAGATTCCCTTTCCACAAAATCATGTTGACGCTTCCTGATTTCATTGAGATTTTGTAGCCATTATAACTTCCTTAATAACTGATCCAGCAATTTCCCAAATCAGATATTAAGCTAACTGGCCCGAGGTTTCCTACTTTTTGCCTCCCTCCTATCATGAACAGAGACATCCTGTTCACTATTTTTCAATGTGATAGAATATTTCCATAATCTACGGAATTTTGGAAAATTAAAAGCAATGCATCTACTATTTCAGACGTCACTTTTTCTAAGACGCTAGTGTGAAGTCCGTCAGGATCTGGGGGCTTGTCCACTCTTAGTGCTAATAATTTTCTCAGTTCCCTTTCCCTAGTGATTGTGATTATTTTAAGTTCCTCCCTTCCACCTTCTGTTATAGAGTCATAGAGTCATAATGGTTTACAGCATGGAAACAGGCCCTTTAGCCCAATTTGTCCATGACGCCCATTTTTTTAAATCCCTACCCCAGTCCAAAGATGTGTGGGTTAGGTTGATTGGCCACGCTAAGAAATTGCCCCTTAGTGTCTAGGGATGCGTAGGTTAGAAGGGATTAGTGGGTATAATATGTAGGGATATGGGAGTAGGGCCTGGGTGGGATTGTGTTCGGTGCAGACTTGATGGGCCGAATGATCTATAAACTAATCCCAATTGCCCGCATTTGGCTCATATCCCTCTATACGCACCTTATCCATGTAACTATCTAAATGCTTTTTAAAAGACAAAGTTGTACCTGCCTTTACTACTACCTCTGGCAGCTTGATCCAGACACTCACCATCTTCTGTGTGAAAAAAATTGCCCCTCTGGACACTTTTTTATCTCTCCCCTCTCACCTTAAACCTACATCCTCTAGTTTTAGACTCCCCCAGCTTTGGGAAAAGATATTGACTATCTCGCTGATCTGTGCCCCTCGTTATTTTATAGACCTCTATAAGATCACCCCTCAGCCTCCTACGCTCCAGAGAAAAAGGTCCCAGTCTATCCAGCCTCTCCTTATAACTCAAATCATCAAGTCCCGGTAGCATTCTAGTAAACCTTTTCTGCACTCTTTCTAGTTTAATAATATCCTTTCTATAATAGGGTGACTAGAACTGCACACGGTATTCCATGTGTGGCCTTATCAATGTTTTGTATAACTTCAATAAGACGTCGCAACTCCTGTATTCAGTGTTCTGACCAATGAAACCAAGCATGTTGACTGCCTTCTTTATCACTCTGTCCACCTGTGACTCCACTTTTGAGGAGCTATGAACCTGTACCCTAGGTCTCTTTGTTCTGTAGCTCTCCCCAGTGCACCACCATTAACTGAGTAAGTCCTGCCCTGGTTCAATATACCAAAAATGCATCACCTTGCATTTGTCTAAATTAAACTCCATCTGCCATTCGTCAGCCCACTGGCCCAATTGATCAAGATCCTGTTACAATCGGAGATAACTTTCTTCACTGTCCAGTATGCCACCAATCTTGGTGTCATCTGCAAACTTACTAACTATGCCTCCTATATTCTCATCCAAATCATTAATATATATGACAAATAGCAGTGGACTCAGCACTGATCCCTGAGGCACATCACTGGTCACAGGTCTCCGGTTTGAAAAACAACCCTCTACAACCGCCCTCTGGCTTCTGTCATCAAGCCAATTTTGTATCCATTTAGATACCTCACCCTGGATCCCATGAGATTTAACCTTGTGCAACAACCTGCCATGCGGTACCTTGTCAAAAGCCTTGCTAAAGTTCATGTAGACAACATCAACTACACTGTCCTCATCTACCTTCTTGGTTACCCCTTCAAAAGACTCAATCAAATTTGTGAGACATGATTTTCCACACATAAAGCCATATTGACTGTCCCTAATTAGTCCTTGCATCTCTAGATGCCTGTAGATTCTGTCTCTCAAAATACTTCCAACAACTGACCCACCACAGATGTGAGGCTCCCTGGCCTGTAGTACCCAGGCTTTTCCCTGCAGCCCTTTTTAAACAAAGGCACAGCATTTGCCACCCTCCAATCTTCAGGCACCTCACCGTGACCATCGATGATTCAACTATTTTGGCTAAGGGACCCACAATTTCCTCCCTAGCCCCCCACAATGTCCTGGGATACACTTCAGCAGGTCCCGGGGATTTATGTACTTTGATGCGCTTTAAGACTTCCAGCACCTCCTTCTCTGTAATATGTACACTCCCTGAGACATCACTATTAATTTCCCCAAGTTCTCAAACATCCATGCTTTTCTCAATAGTAAATACCGATGAGTCACAGGTCTGTTTGATAATTATTTTGGGGATATTATTTGTATCTTCTACACAGTGAAAACAGACACAAAATATCTGCTCACTTCATCAGCTATTTCCTTATTTTCCATGATTAATTCCCCATTCTCCATTCACTCACTTTACTTGCTACTTTTCTTTTTAAATGCCCATTGAATGTCTTACTTTTTTATATTTCTAGCTATTTTTCTATTGTACTATAATTCTTTCCTCCTTATTAATCTTTTAGTCATTCTTTGTTGTTCTTTATATTCTGACAACCTGCCACCTATCTTTGTGGAATTAAGTGCTTTTTCTTTCGATTTGATGCTATTTTTAACTTCTTTAGCTAGCCACGGATGGTGCGTCCTTCCTTTAGCATCCTTCTTACACAAATGTCTGCCAATACATCTGTACTGATTAATTCCTTAACCTAATTTTCGAGTTCCCTTTAGCTAGCTCTGTCTTCATGCCCTCATTATTGTCCTTATTTGAGTTTGAAACACTAGTCTTAGATCCATTCTTCTCTCCCTTAAATTGAACGTGAAGTTCAAACACGTTGTGATCACTGCTACTTAGAGGTGCTTTCTGGAGCGGGAGAGACAACTGGTCAGCCATGCTTAGTGTGGAGAGCGCTCCCCAAACTATAAGCCTCTAATGACAGGCTAGTGGCCTGCTCAAAGAAAAACCTCGCTTTGGAAGTAGATGAAAGTCTGCGTGGTGTATCATTAGATGCAGGAAGAGAAACAACCTCAACAATATTGCTCATTACCAGATAATAGTGTAATCTGCCTCTCTGGTTTGTTCAAGCATGCGCTGCACCCAAGAAACTACTTTGCAAAAACTCTCAATTCACCATCCAGACTACTATTGTCACTTGGAATTATCCAATGTATATGTAGATTAAAATCATACATGGTTATTGCTCCATATTTCATAGAATTCCTACAGTACAGAAGGAGGCCATTCAGTCCATCAAGTCTGCACCAACCACAATCCCACCAGGACCCTATTCCCATAACCCCACATATTTAACCTGCTAATCCCCTAACACTAGGGTCAATTTTGTATGACCAATCAATTTAACCCGCACATCTTTGGACTGTGGGAGGAAACTGGAGCACCTGAAGGAAACCCACGCAGACACGGGGAAAATGTACAAACTCCATATAATGACCCAAGGCTGGAATTGAACTAGGGTCCCTGTGAGGCAGCAACTTAACCACTGTGCCACTGTACCACCTTTTCTCACAAGCCCCCATTATTTCTTCCTGTATACTCTGTCCTACAATGTGAATAATGTTCGGAGAGGTAATAAACCACTACCACAAGTGACTTCTAACAATTACTATTTCTAATCTCTATCCACACTATGTCCTGATCTCCGGAACTAAATTCACCTCTCTCTCTATTGTACATCTGGCATCATTAGTTAACAGAGTTATCCATCCACTTTTTCCAAGCTTCCTGTCCTTCCTAAATGTCATGTCCCCTTCAGTGTTTAGGTTCCAGTCTTTGTCATCCTGCAGCCTTGTCTTTGCAATTGCTCTCAGTTCATGCATGTTTTTGGAACTTCTTGCCTTCTCTGCTGGTGCATTGTTAGGTTTGTACACTCTGTCCCTTACTGCCACACTCTGATCATCACTTCCCTATTCTTACCTTGCTCTCTTACCTTGTCTTCTGTAGTTAATTTAACACATCTTCCCAAACTTGAATCTTTGCCCCACTATTTGATTAAAACTCCTTCATTCATTTTGCCAGAATACCCGTTCCAACATGATTCAGGTAAAGGTCATCCCAATAATGCAGCTCCCACTTTCTTCAGTACTGTTGCCAATGCTCCACAAGTCACAATCCATTCCTCCCACACCAATCTTTCAACTGCGCATTTAACTCTGTAATGTGATTTACTGTATACCAATTTAGTCATGGTTCAGATAATAAGCTGGAGATGATTAGCTTTGAGTTTCTATCTTTTAATTTTGAACATAGGTGCTCATGCTCTCTCAGTACAACCACTTTCTTAGTTCTACCTATCTTGCTGTTACTTATGTGGATCATGACCATTGCACCCTCCCCCTCACGCTGCACATCGCCCTCTAGCCCAGAGCAGATGTTGTGAATCCTGGAAATGGGCAGGCAGCACGTACATCTGGACTCCCCCTCTCAACTACAGAGAACTGTGTAAAACCCCTGACCCCCGACTATCACTATGTCCCTACTAAACCCCCTGCTTTAATGGTTTCCTGTGCAATGGTGCCATGATGTGGAGACGCCAGTGTTGGACTGGGATGGGCACAGTAAGAAACCTCAACACCAGGTTAAAGTCCAACAGGTTTATTTGGAATCATGAGCTTTCAGAGCGCTGCTCCTTTATCAGGTGGGTCATGGTGTCGTGGTCAGTTGGCTTATCCACCCTGCGGACTGTTTTCATCCACACACGTTGCAAGAACCTCAAATCGGTCGGACAATTTCAAAGGCTGGGGCTCCTCCACTTTTACTTCCTAGACCCTCATATCTGCCTTAGTCACAGTCACACCCTCCTATTCCTAACTGCTGACCAAATCAGAAGACGCTACCCTTAAGTGTGTGACTGTTTCCTGGTACAAGGCATCCAGGGAACTTTCCGCTTCCCTGAAGCATGGGAGCTCTGCCTCCAGCTCAATGACTCTGAAACTCCTTAACATGCAGACATTTATGGCAAATGACTTTGCCCTGGATCACACAGGAGTTCCCACATTCTGCAGTCGCAACACATCACCTGCTGTGCTATCTTTACTAAGTTTCATGAATTTACCTTTCTTAATTAATATATAATCAATAAACGCTGCTATCTTAGGGGCAATGGGGGATACCAATACAGCTGCAGCTAACACTTAAGATGTTATTCTTAAACTCTATGTATACCAGTAGCCAGACCAGACAATTGTTACTGGAGGTCCCATTTGCAAATAGGTACAGTGCAATCTTGCATCCACAGTATGCATATTACCACTTATCCAGACTGTTTAAATCAGAGCTAACATCAGTTAAGAACCATACATCCTGAACGAATAGATACTTGGGTCCATATAAAGACCTGGGCCAGAATTCTCCAGTCTCGTATGCCCCACCACTGCTGCCAGCAAGAATGGAGAGTTTAGCACTTAGCCAAATCTTCTATTCACTGCAGCGGGACTGGAGAATCCCAGCCACAGGTGAGGTCGGAGAATTCGGGCCTTGGTTTCATGGGTTTGACTCCTAAAGATCAAAATCAGGCAGTCGGCACGATCAAAGAAGTTGGTGCAAACTTTTTATTACAACCTCCCAGAAATATTTGTGCCTCAAGTCTTGTTTTTTTAAACAGCAATCAGGAAAAATAACCCATTCCCACCTCTGTAGGCCCCTCTCACCCTTAGAGCCATGGCTAGACTCCTGTTCTTAGGGTTCTTCAGAGGTATACCATTAACCTGCTACAGGACGTACAGGAATTATAGACTGCTGGGAACAGAGGGAATATGCTTGAAATGTGTTTTATCTCGCTAGCGCCCAGACTTGGGAAGGACTGCAGGAAGGGAGGGGCGCAGGCTGTGTGGAATGAACCCAAAATGTGTCACAATTGTTTAAAATCAATGTGCAACTGAGACATGAAGTAAAAGCAACAAACAGTTGTAGAAAACGGCAAGTTTGTCAGCGTCCGCTAAGTGAAAAAATTAACACTTTAAGGATTAGCCTTCACTGGAAATTTTGCCAGTTTAAATCAGCCAGATTCTGACGCCTAATCACTTTTGTGGAACAGTAGTGAAAAGTGCGTACTGTTGGATGTTGAGTGAAACAGGGTCAGGTTCCTGTCTAATAGTCACAACAGGATCCCACATGAGGAATAATCATTTGGACAAGTTCATGAAGACTGATTAGTGAGTATGGGACATACCCGAACTCGATAAGCTATGAGGGCATTAGCTGTGAGGAGAGGTTGGAGAAATTCAGCTTTTTACCATTTATATAGATGATCTGGAGGAGGGAACCAAGTGTAGGGTGTCAAAATTTGCTGATGACACCAAGATTGGGGGAACGGCAAATTGTGCGGAGGGTGTGGAGAGTCTGCAGAAGGATCTAGATAGGCTGGGCGAATGGGCCAGGAAATGGCAAATGGAATTTAATGTTGGCAAGTGTGAGGTGGTCCACTTTGGTAGGAAGAATGGTAGGAAGGACTATTACTTACGGAGCGAAAAACTGCAGCAGGCGACGGTGCAGAGGGACCTCGGGGTCCTTGTGCATGAATCGCAAAAACCCAGCTTGCAGGTGCAGCAGGTGGTCAGGAAGGCGAATGGGATGCCGGCCTTCATAGCGAGGGGGATTGAATATAAAAGTAGGGAGGTCTTGCTGCAGCTGTAGAGGGCATTGGTGAGGCCGCAGCTGGAGTACTGTGTGCAGTTTTGGGTGCCGCACCTGCGCAAAGATATTTTGGCCTTGGAGGGAGTGCAGAGGAGGTTTACTAGGCTGATACCGGAGTTGAGGGGGTTGAGCTATGAGGAGAGGCTGAATAAACTGGGCTTGTACTCGTTAGAGTTTAGAAGAATGAGGGGGGATCTCATTGAGACGTATAAGATGATGAATGGGATGGATAGGATAGAGGTGGAGAGACTCTTCCCGCTCAAAAAAGACAGTAGGACTAGGGGGCACAGCCTCAAGATAAAGGGGAGGCGGTTTAGAACGGAGTTGAGGAGGAACTTCTTCACTCAAAGGGTGGTGAATCTCTGGAATTCTCTGCCTGTTGAAGTGGTGGAGGCTGCCTCGCTAAATATTTTTAAGACGCGGGTTGATGGGTTTTTGATAGGAGAGGGGATTAAGGGTTATGGGGAGAAAGCGGGAAAGTGGAACTGAGCAGCGACAGATCAGCCATGATCTTATTGAATGGCGGGGCAGGCTCGAAGGGCTAGATTGCCTACTCCTGCTCCTATTTCTTATGTTCTTATGTTCTCACTGGAACGATGGAGGTTGAGGGGTGACCTGATATAAGTCTGCAAGATTATGAGGGGCATGAACAGAGTGGATAGTCAGGAGCTTTTTCCCAGGGTGGAAGAGTCAATCACCAAGGGGCACAAGTTTAAGGTGTCAGGGGAAAGGTTTAACGAAGATGTATGAGGCAGGTTTTTTTTTTTTACACAGGGGGTGGTGGGTTCCTGGGACTGGTAGTGGCAGCAGTAATGACTTTTAAGGGGCATCTGGACAAATACATGAATCAGATGGGAATAGAGGGATATGGTCCCTGGAAGGGTAAGGGGTTTTAGCTAAGTTGGGCAGCATGGTTGGTACAGGCTTGGAGGGCTGAAGGGCCTGTTCCTGTGCTGTAATTTTCTTAGTTCTTTGATTCACTGTCTTCAGGAGAGGAGGTGAAATATTGAAAGGAAAAGGAATAAAAATAAGCTAATAAGTGATTGAAGTGACTGACCAAACATCCAACTGACCAATGATAGTATCACACGGCATTCCAAACAAAGCAAAGTCTCATCAGCCAATATATTCATTCAGTCAATCTTGCCAATTGCATTGTTTTTTGTTATTTATTAACTCAAAAAGTCTGGGCATCACTGGTGAGGTGAGCATTTCTTACCCATCCCTCATCACGCTTAAAAAGTGTTGTGACCCACATTCTTGAATCACTGTACACCATGTAGTGTAGGGACATTGCAGTTAGGTGGGGAATTTATGAATTTTGAACTAGTGACAATGAAGGAACAGCAATATAATTCAAAGTCAGGATAGTGTGCGCTCTGGAGATGACCCTGCAGATGGTGGTCTGTGCCTGCAGCTCTTGCCCTTCTAGGTGGTGCCGACATGAGTTACTGGAGTCCTGTTGAAGAAGCCTTGGAGAGCGACTGCAATGTACCTTGTAGGTGATACACACTGTTACCATTGTGCACCAGTGATTGAATGAGTGAATGGCTGTGGATGGGTGGGATGCCAATCAGGATGGGCTGTTTTGGCTTGGATGGTGTTGAGCTTTTTGAGTGTTGTTGGAAATGCACACATTGGACATGTAGCAAGTATTAATTACATCAAACTTCATACTCATGACTTGTAGGTGATAGCAAGATCTTGAAGGGTCAGATTGTGAATCATTTGCTGCAGAATGCTTAGCCTCTGAATTGTAATTGTAGCCACAGTATTTAAGTGCCCAATTGATCAAGATCCCGTTGCAACTGAAGATAACTTTCTTCACTGTCCACTGTGCCACCAATCTTAGTTCATCTGCAAACTTACTAACCATGCCTCCTATATTGTCATCCAAATCATTAATATAAATGACAAATAACAGTGGACCCAGCACTGAGGCACACTGCTGGTCACAGGCCTCCAGTTTGAAAAACAACTCTCTACAAACACCCTCTGGCTTCTGTCAAGAAGTCAATTTTGTTTCCAAAAGGATGGGATGATTTGACTGATGTTATATTCTTCCTCAATACCAGAAGGATGTGAAAGCTTTGGAGAGATTGCAAAGAAGGTTCACCGGGATGTTACCTGGTCTCGAGGGTGTTGGTTATGAGAGGAGGTTGAATAAACTAGGATTTCACTGGGATGACAGAAGCTGAGGGGAGACCTGATGGAGGTTAACAAAATTATGAGAGGCATAGTCAGGGTGGATAGTCAGAGGCTTTTTTCCCATGGTGGAATGTCAGTTACAAGGGGGGAAAGTTTAAGAGTGATGCGGAGGGGAAGTTTTTCATGCAGAGAGTTGTGGGTGCCTGGGACGTGCTGTCAGAGGAGGTGATGGAAGCAGGCACATTAGCAACATTTAAGAGGCATTTGGATGGGTACATGAATAAGAAGGGAACAGACGGATACAGACCAAGGGGAGAAGGTTTTTTAAAATTTGCTTAGGGCATTATGATTGGCATGGTTTTGGAGGGCCGAAGGGATTGTTCCTTGTTCTTTGCTCCCAAACCAATTGGCAAATTATGAAACTAGGCCCTTGTCTTGATACTAGGTCTATTCACAGAATTCAGCATTACATCTGGCTGCAACCCAGCCTCAAAACCCAGTGGCCCAGCAAGCTCTCCTTACAGGTGTTCTAAGTACTTACTTAAACAATGCCCTTCACCTTTGTATACGATTAACAACTAACGTAGACTCCCTGGGACAGAGAATTTCATTTTGCACTTTGGGGAAGAGGTGAACAGCCTTTCTAATCTTTTTGGAACAGTTTTATTTTATTTTCAAACGTGATCAACATTTCCATTTGAAGATATGGAATGGAAACTTGGCACCTTCAGACAAAGACCAGGTTCCTATAATTGCAGTGCAGGAGGTTCTGAAATGCTGTGTTTTGATTAGGTTTGTTTTATTGCTTGTAAAAGCAGGAGGTGCCACCAGTACAATAATAATGTGTATGCCTGGGGATTTTATGAGGCATATTTCAGGAGTATAACTGGGAGCAAAAAAACCCTTGCTTTTTTTAGTGATAAAATCAGCTGCAGATGAATGTACATAATTGCATTTTGGAGTCTGGATTAATGGCTGGTTTTAATGGTTACCACCAGAGTTGTTAGACTATTAATTAAACGACTAATTACAGGGTTGAACAGCTTGACATCTGCCAGGTTTCTATGTGCGATTCCCACATTCCAGTGTTAAATTCTGGAGGTACGAGGGACTCTTGAACTAGGTTCAAGTACCACCTGTCCTTAGACTCAGCCTTTGTTCAGGCTGCTGCAGGAAAATTAATCATTCTGCTGGCAGTGGCAGCTGTAGTCAAACAACCAGAAACCCGAGGAGGGGGTCCACCGGCCACTGTGGGCTGTTAGAACAGCTGCAAAGTACCACCCGCCCCCACCCTCGAGAAAGGAGGTCAAAGTTAATGTAAAATACTCAATGTGTAGCAGGGAAAAAGTAATATCTCACCACTGGTTCTAGCCAAGATTATGCTTTGCAGCTTATTTTTTTGATAGACTGGATATAGAGAGAATGTTTCCACTTGTGGGGCTGGACATAACTAGAGGCCGTCAATTAAAGATAGATTTGATCATTACTGCTTAACAAGTGGCTATAAAATGAATTGTATTAAGGTCATGTTATCAATTTTCTTCAAATACCTTTGTCCTACTCACACTGCAAGCAAGTTCAATATCCAGGTTAGCATTACAGGTAAGGTAACTTGTCCTTCAGTCAACACGGTGGCACCATGAGTAGCAACCCTGCCTCAGAACCAGAAGTTCTGGATTGAATCCCGCCCCAAGACTTGAAGGCCAAGGAAGTTATGTTCATACCCTAGCCAAATATTTACAGGTTGAGTATCAACCTGTAAGTCCTTCTAACACACCAATGGCAGGCGGCAAGAGTGGGAAAGATTCGGAGTCAGACATGTTGATGGAAAAAAGTTGGAGCTACTACCCATAACACAGCATTTCAGAACCTCCTGTACTGCAATTATAGGAACCTGGTCTTTGTCTGAAGGTGCCAAGTTTCCATTCCATATCTTCAGATGAAAATGTTTATCATATTTGAAGATAAAATAAAAAGAAGATTAGAAAGGCTCTTCCCAAAATGCAAAATGAGACTCTTTGCCCCGGGGAATCTATGTCAGCTCCAGGTTACAACATGCATGTAAAAGTGTACGGTACCACAAGTACATGGGACCCCCCCCAGTGAACTGTAACACACTACCACATTCAGCTATGGGGCAGGTTGTCACATTAAAATGAATTGCTTCTTGGCTTTTTGGCTAAGATCAAGTGTCAGATTAAACCCAAGATGGGGTGCGATGCCTTATCTTGTCAGCGTGGATCTTGTTTGTCTCTCCTGCGGGGACCATGAATTGGATTGAACCAATCTGAATTGGTTTTTGGAGCAAACAAGGAGATGGATATTTAAGCTTGCCATGTAACTTTAACAATGGAATAAAAATTATTTTAAAAATATGTTAAGATGAATCAGCAATTGCACCAGTTGTGTCTATACTACGACCAGCTAATGACCTAAAAAAGAATTAGTATTTGGAGCTGTTGTTTATTCAATCACAAGATGATTTTCCCCAGAGTGGGACCCACCCCAAAAACTATTTTAAGAAGATGAGTTGACTGCATGTTTTATTTGGCTTTGAGAGTTTGGCCTTCAGGTCCTCACTGTCCAATGGAAATTCACATGAGTTGAAGGCCACTCATATTCATGGAAAGTGTACATGTGTTATTGAAAGAAGGGACAGCAGCCTTGTAAACATACATTTTCTGATACAGCTGGGATGTTTGGGTTGAACCTTTCTTTTCCGTTCTCCAGTGTTTCTTTACAAACTAAATAAAATTATCTTTATTCCAAGGGGGAGCAGAGCTTGGAATCATGGAAAGAAAATGATAGTGGATATTCAACGTGCATTAGTTGGTGTAGGGAAGGACTTAATGCTGGTTATTATCTGATTATGGTAATGCAAGCCTTGATTGTCATTTTTATATCCTGAAAACGTCCAAGTTCCATAGGAGTGGGAGAGGGTGGTGGGGATGGATGGTTTAGAAAATAGGAGGGAGTGGTGTCAGGGTTCGGAGAACCAGGGAACTTTCTGAGGGAAGGCTGGGAAGCCCAGTCCATGGAGGTGATGGCTAATTACCATTGTTGAAGCCCCAATTAGAAATAATTTTGCCATTCCTCTGATATTATATCAATGGTCGGGAGACTCTGTTTAGGGTTGTAGACTGAAGGCTTCATGATCCATTGAGAACATTAATGAAAGGACATAATTGTGGTTGAGACTGATCTCTTTCAGATTCACCAATCGCTCCACATGTTGGTTATTTGTTGATGTGCAATCCACCAAGAACACGTCCAAAATAAGGTGCACTTGTGATCCCCTACCTGCCTCGTAGTGCCCACTTCTCCCAATGAGGCTGTCTAAACTCCAGAGCTGCTGACCATCCGGTTGGGCCAGCAATATTGGGAGATCACCAGCTATTGTTAATAAGAACATCTGGAAACATTCCCCTATCTGTCTCACTCCACGTTTGGGACCCCCATCTGGTCCAGTGAGGGCCCAAAGTTCATGGCAAAATCCAGCCCTTGACCTATTAAAAAATCCTTTGATTGGATCTCGGCGTCACTGCCTAGGCCAGCATTCATCAGCCATCCCTAATTTTCCTCGAACTGAGTGGTTTGCTAGGGCATTTCCCAACATTATTCCATTGCTTTCAAAACTATATCAGTTTGATTTCAACCAGGTTGTAATTAAATGTAAAATACCCTGGATGCTGCTTGAAGAAGAGCAGTGGTGTTCTCCTGAGGTCTGTCCAACACTTTGCCTCTGCACCAACAACCAGCCTCCCATCCATTGATTCTGCCTACACTTCCCGCTGCTCGGAAAAGCAGCCAGCATAATCTAGGACCCCAAGCATCCCATCTTCTTCCGTCAGGAAAAAGATACTGACTCAAAAACAGCTTCTTCCCTGCTGCTGTCAGACTTTCAATGCAAAACCTTGCATTATGTTGATCTTTCTCTGCACCCCAGCTGTGACTGTAACACTACATTCTGCAATTGCTCCTTTCCTTCTCTATGAACGGTATGTATTATGCACAAGAAAAAATACTTTTCATTGTATACTAATAAAGTTTATTTATTGGTCACAAGTAAGGTTTACATTAACAATGCAATGAAATTACTGTGAAATTCCTCTAGTTGCCACAGTCCGATGCCTATCCGGATCAATGCATCTAATACATGTGACAATAATAAATCAAATCGAATCAAAACCAAAAGCAATTTGTCATTTATCTCATTGTGGGATCTTTCTATGCACTAACTGGTTGCCATGTTTCTGAGACAAGCAACTGCACTTCTTAAGTAGATCAGTGCTTGAAAAGTGCTCTGAGGCATCCTAAGGGTATGAAAATCACAATGTAAATACTTCTCCTTTACACACCTTTAAAGAGAACAATATTTAAAAATGGATTCTTCCTTGCAGTTTACACAGAATTTGGTCACTTAGCAGCAGCTTAGGGAATTTTCTGTTCTCTATAGCTCTGGTGACGTTCCCCTTTCAGACTTCTGCCCTTTGACGATCACTGCTGTTTCGATTTTGTTCCCCCTTGTAAAAAGCGCAGTTCTCGAAAAGCAGAACAGTTCCTCATTTTGTGCAAGAGGCCTTACTATTAACACACCGCTCCTTATCAAATGTTGTGGTATTTCTCTGATGCTGCAGCTGAATCCCACATATGCAGAGAAACTAGCTGTCTATGTTAAATAAGTTACTTGTTTTAGAGCTAAATAGAGAAAACCAGAGATTGAAAGTGGGACACCTTCTCTACTGGCGGAAGTAGTTTATTTCACAAGTGTGAGTCAAGCCACCCATTCATTAAAGGCAGCTGGACCTCCAAATAAAAGACACCACCTGTGACAGACTGGATATTAAATAACTTTTCCCATATTTAGTAGTGATTTCAAAATTGCAGCACACGAATGAAACAAGCTAATTTCGGTGGAAAATCCACACGGTTTTAAGACCAATTTATAAAGAATAGAACAGCAATTCCAATATTACAGTTGAATAAAGGAACACCTTACTAGACAGCTGATAGATGCATTCTTGAGGAAAACCTCAGAGCATATCTGGAATAAGGTATGGAACATGGTAGCACAGTGATTAGCACTGCTGCCTCACAGCGCCAGGGTGCTGTGTTTGATTCCCATCTTGGGTCACTGTCTGTTTGCATGTTCTCTCTGCATCTGTGCGGGTTTCCTCCCACATTCTGAAATACGTGCTGGTTAGCTGCATTGACCCAGACAAGCCACCGGAGTGTGGTGACTAGGGGCGTTTCACAGTAACTTCATTGCAGTGTTTATGTAAGCCTTACTCGTGACTAATAAATAAGTTTCAACTTTACTTTAGAGCATTGTTTTCTGTCTTCACCCGAATATGTTGATACATTCGGAGGTTTATTAATTATCCTATTGATTGATGAGGAATGGCAACCCTTCAAAGCAGAGAAGCTTCAGTTACAAAGCAAAAACAGGAAGGATGTGAAGTACAAGGCTGGAGCTCCCTGGATGAGAAAGGAAACAATGGTTACAACAAAACAGCAGGAAGAGATTTATGACAAATCTCAAAAACAATAGGCAGAATCCTGAGATTGCAAGGAGTCAGAGAAAAATGTATATAAAAGGGGGCAGAGGGAAAGTATGAGGAAAAATTCAAACTTAATGGAATAAGGAATGCAAAATTTTTACCAACGTATAAAAAGTGGAAAGAGAATCAAACAATTGGATGTAGGTTTTGTTGGGATGTCCTGGCAATGTAAATGTCTTATTGAAAACAAATTCTTTCCTTTCTTCAGTGTGGAATTAACCGTTTGTCCTATGACTTACATCATAGAATCTTACAACAAAATGGAGGCCATTCAGCCCACAGTATCAGTGCCTGCTCTTTCAAAGATCTATCCAATTTAGTCCCACAATCCAGCTTTTTCCTCCAGGATCTTAGAATCCTACAGTGCAGAAGGAGACCATTTGGCCTATCAAGTCTGCACCGACCACTATCCCACCCACCGGTATGCTAGACCAAGTTAGGAAGGCAGATTTCATTCCCTAAAGGACATTAGTGAATCAGATGGGTTTTTCCGACAATGGTTTCATGGTCATCAGTAGATCGTTAATTCCAGATATTTTTTATTGAGTTCAAATTTCACCAGCTGCCTTAGTGGAATTCGAATCCGGGTTCCCAGAATATTAGTTGAGTTTCTAGATTAATATTCTATCGATAATTCTAGGTCACCCCCCGACCCCCCCACCTTTTGCAGAAGAGCTGGACAGATTTCAGACGTTTCCTTATGGAAAGCAGCAATTGTTGGCCAGATTGCCAGAGGCCCCATACTAACAGCATGCTATGACTGAGTCTTCTCAGCTGTGAGATGTGGGGAGCTTCTAAAAAATGGGACTATGGAAAAAAATAACTTCATTTAACAAATATTCTGCTCAAAGGGCATACATCCAGGATGTGTGGCAATTGACATTCTGGTGCTGACAGAGGCATTCAAATAGTCACCATTTCCCAATAGCATTATCTGATTGGTGCTATTTTTAGTACACTCTGGTTTCCCTTGATCCTATAAATATTTTAGTTAATAGCTCATGGAAACTCCTTTGGACACAAAGGAGTGAAATCTGCTTTTTTTTCAAAGAGACAGCATTTATAGCGAACAAATTATCAATTCCTATTCTCGTCCACAACTAAAGGTATGAGTGAAACATAGCCCATCTATCCACTTTGTATTATTACCATCATTGGAAAGGAATAAATCATTCCACTCTGGACAAGACCCAGTAGTCGAATCATAGATTTCTACAAGGCAGAAGGACACCATTCAGCCCATTGAGTCTGCACTGACCACAATCCCACCCAGGTCCTATCCCTATAACCCCATGCATTTACCCTAGCCGGTCCCCTTGACTCTAGGGGGCAATTTAGCATGGCCAATCCACCTAACCCGCATATCTTTGGACTGTGGGAGGAAACCAGAGCACCAGGAGGAAACCCACGCAGACACGGAGAGAACATACAAACTCCATCCAGACAGTGACCCAAGCTGGGAATTGAACCTGAGTCTCTGGCATTGTGAGGCAGCAGTGCTAACCACTGTGCCACCATGCCAGTTATTCTGGCGCAGTCAATAATTACCTAATGAGAAAAGAAGGTGATCCAGAACATCTGTATAAATTATGTTCTGGAGATAAACTGTACACTGAACAATTATTTGAACTGTGCATACAATTATTTCAAATTATATTGAAACCTTACGGATTGTGTACAGGTGAGCCAGTCAAAAAGTTTGTTTTATGTGTTCTTGGAACGTGGGCGTTGTTGATTAGGCCAGCATTTATTGCCCATCCCTATTTGCCCTTCAAAAAGTGATGGTGAGCTGCCTTCTTGAGCCACTGCAGTCCATGTGGTGCAAGTACACCTACAGTGCAGTTAGGGAAGGGATTCCAGGGCTTTGACCCAGCAACAGTAAAGGAGCGGCCATATGTTTCCAAGTCAGGATGGTGAGTGGCTTGGAGGGGAACATACGGTTGGTGGTATTTCCATGTATCTGCTGCCCTTGCCCTTCTAGAAGGTAGAGGTTGTGGATTTGGAAGGTTCTGCTGAAGGAGCGTTGGTGAGTTGCTGCAGTGCATCTTGTAGTTGGTACACATTGCTCCCACAGTGTGTCAATGGTGGGGGGAGTGAATATTAATGGTGGTTCTATGTGGCATTGACCAAGTGGGCTGCCTTATCTTGAATTTTGTTGACCCTTGAGTGTTGTTGAAGCTGCCCTCATCCAGGCAAATAGAGAATATTCCATCACCATCCTGACATGTACCTTGTCGATGGTGGACAGGCTTTGGGGTGTCAGAAGATGAGTTACTCACTAGAATTCCCAACCTCTGTCCTGTTCTTATTGCCTCAGTATTTATATTGCTAGTCTAATTGTTGAGCTTCTGTCAGAGATGAAACAGAACCTAAAGATGGTTATTGTAATGAATAATAATTATACTTAACACATGGCAAGGCCTCAATAAGATGCCACAAAGAATTGTGCTTGAAATGCAGTGATTCGCACTGTAGGCTACCTCAGCCTGCATTCTATACCAGAGATGTGCAATGAACAGCAAGGAGATGAATAATGAGTCAACTTGGTTTTGGTTTAATGCAGCACGGTGGGAGGTTCTTATGCCCTTGTAAGAACAGGATCTGGCACTCGGTTCACTGATCAACAGTTCCAACATGCCACAGTGAAAAACTGCACCAACTTCCTCAGAAGACAAACACGGTACTTGGTGGACGGAGTACCCTTCATCATCCAGTACTCCACTGGAGTGGAGGAGCTACGACATCTTCTTTGGAGACGTCAACATGTCATCAATGAAGACGAACATCTTGCCAAGACCATCCCCAAACCCCCACTACGTGCCTTCAAACAACTGCACAACCATCAAACAGACCATTGTTTGCAGCAAACTACCCAGCCTTCAGGAGAACAGTGACCACAACACCACACAACACTGCCATAGCAACCTCTGCAAGACATGCCGGATCATTGACATGCAAGGCGTGTCAGATCATCGGCAATAAAACAAATATACACTCTCACAATCAAATACTCTCACGCACACAAACACACATTCACCCATACAAACACAGTTAAACATACAGTCGTACAAAGATACAAACACAGATACATTCACACACAGACTCACACACTCACATGTCCACACGTATACTTATACATGTGCACACATTCATATATTCACACATCCACGCACACATGATCAAAACCACATACGCACACACACCCACACTCATGCATACACATTCATAAGAACATAAGAAATAGGAGGAGTAGGCCATCCAGCCCTTCGAGCCTGCCCCGCCATTCAATAAGATCATGGCTGATCTGTCGTGTCTCAGTTCCACATTCCCGCCCTCTCCCCATAACCCTTAATCCCCTCTCTTATCAAAAACCCATCAACCCGCGTCTTAAAAATATTTAGCGAGGCAGCCTCCACCACTTCAACGGGCAGAGAATTCCAGAGATTCACCACCCTTTGAGTGAAGAAGTTCCTCCTCAACTCCGTTCTAAACCGCCCCCCCCCTTTATCTTGAGGCTGTGCCCCCTAGTCCTACTGTCCTTTCTGAGCGGGAAGAGCCTCTCCACCTCTATCCTATCCATCCCATTCATCATCTTATACATCTCAATGAGATCTCCCCTCATTCTTCTAAACTCTAACGAGTACAAGCCTAGTTTATTCAGCCTCTCCTCATAGCTCAACCCCCTCAACTCCGGTATCAGCCTAGTAAACCTCCTCTGCACTCCCTCCAAGGCCAAAATATCCTTGCGTAAGTGCGGCGACCAAGACTGCACACAGTACTCCAGCTGCGGCCTCACCAATGCCCTATACAGCTGCAGCAAGACCTCCCTACTTTTATATTCAATCCCCCTCGCTAAGTGTGCGTGAACATACATGCATATACAGGCACACACACACACACACCGCCCCCCCCAACCTTTCACAACTGAAATAGTGATGGACAATTGTCATCCGTAACCTACCCTTGTCCCTTGTTCCCTTCTCTGTCCCCCACAATTCTGAGTTTGTGTACCGCCCCTTCAAGAATTATAATTCAAAGCTATCAATTTTTCAAACGTTAACAATCCAGTTCCCCTTACCCCTGGTGAAGAATCTATGTTTCTTTTTCACAATTATACCTTCATCTAATTGTGATATTGTGCCATAATTTCCCTTGTGAAATAATGGAAGAAAAAATCCAAATGAGAAATCCATAATTCTTCTAGTACAATAATATTTGATTTAATTTTATATATTATTCAGAAATGACGATAACAAAGAATCTTGAAATTAGAATATCCATTAAGTAAATGTTCCACTGCATCATCATCCAGCAAATGGATGTAAACTGGAAGCTCTGAAGGCCACAAGTTCTCATATCATGGTTAAATTAGATTGTAGAATCTGTACATTGCAAAAGGAGGCCATTTGTCCCCTCATGTCTGCACTGACGCTCCAGCATTTTGCCCACTGATCCCCCAAACCTGCATATCTTGGGACATTAAGAGAATTTAGCCTGGCCAATGCACCTAACCTGCACATCTTTGGAGTGCAGGAAGAAACTGGAGGAAACCCACACAGACATGGGGAGAATGTGCAAACTCCACACAAACAGTGACCCAAGCTGGGAATTCAACCTAGGTCCTCTGTGAGGCAGTAGTGCGAACCACTGTGCCACCCACATTTATTATGGCACAGGGGTTTGTTGTCATTTAATTGCAGATTTCAAAATGTTCCATCAGTGCCTCTACTTTCTCAGAAGACTAAGGACATTTTGCACATCAGCTATGCCTGTCACCAATTTTTACAGATTCACCATTGAAAGCATTCTTTCTGGTTGTATCACAGCTTGGTATGGCTCCTGTTTTGCCCAAGACAGCAAGAAACTACATAAGGTCATGAATGTAGCCCAATCTATTACACAAACCAGCCTCCTATCCATTGACTGTCTACATTTCCCACTGCCTCGGCAAAGAACCCAGCATAATTAAGGACCCCTTGCACCCTGGACATTCTCTCTTCCACCTTCTTCCTTCGGGAAAAAGGTACAAAAGTCTGAGGTCACATACCAACCAACTGAAGAACAGCTTCTTCCCTGCTACTGTCAAACTTTTGAATGAACTTATCTTACATGAAGTTGATCTTTCCTTACACCCTAGCTATGACTGTAACACTACAACTCTGCACTCTCTTGTTACCTTCTCTATGAATGGTATGGTTTGTCTGTATAGCGCGTAAGCAATAATACTTTTCATTGTATGTTAATACGTGTGACAATAATAAATCAAATTAAAATAAAAATCAGTGTGGCACAAAGACAACTAACCCCTTGAAATTGAAAAGACTATCCTTAACATTCTAATTTTTAAAATATTTCAGTTCAGATATTTGATTTCCTGTCAAGAACTCAATTTAAAATATTTACTTTTCATTTCTGTATATACTGTTAACAATTGCCTCCACTGTGCTGATTTATCCCAGCTCTACTCCCCACCCCCATTACTCTTCATTTTAGAGCAGAAATAATGCATGTTTGTTGAATTTAACAACAGAGACATTTTAATAGCCAATGATTGATAAATAAAGATTTAAACTGAGTATTGTTTGCAGCCCGCATTATATTAACTGCTTTTCAATAGAGCATTGACTGTAACTAAGAGATGCCACAATTTACACCTAATTAAAGGATGTTGGCTGCTCTAATGCACTGTCACAATGACAAGGCCAGGACTACAACTCATTTCAAAAGGTTATTTAAACATTGATTGCGTTGAAATGTTACCGCTATTCCTAAATGGAAAACACAGTTGGTTTAATGGGCACACCTCTTTCCTTTCAGTATAAAATACCTAATTTGTGGAAACTGGAAACACATTAGCTATTTGCTCATCAATGCAAATCTGGCTGGTTTTCAGTTACATTTTGTTCTAAAAAGTTGGTGTTGTTTTCCCCTCCCGTAATTAATGTCCCTTAGGCAGGTGCTTAGTTCCAGTGGATCCACTCGAGGTTCAAAAGATAGGAAAGGCAGGATAAACTCAATAGGTTTGGCAGTACCTCTGGAGAGAGAAATACAGTTAACGTTTTGAGTCCCTGTGACAGATATGGGGCAGGATTTTCCGGCTGATGTCATCCCAAAACTGAAAAATCCCACCCAAGATCAACAAAACTTTGTGTGGTCTACACCACCCCCACCCCTATGATTCCCACGGCAGGCAGGATGGCAAAATTCACTCCATGGACTCAAAACGTTGACTGCAATTTTCCCAAGATTGCACAGAGTGTTGGATCAAGTGAGAAATGGTGTGTGAAACTCACTGACTTCACGGTCACCTTTTCCCGTCTGAACTAACTGCACTCTGTGCAATTTCAGAGTCCTGGCAGGGATCACACAGTAAAAAGTCTGACAGCACCAGGTTTTAGTCCAACCGATTTATTTGATAGTAAACTCACAAGCTTTCGAGGAGACTCCCTCTGCGTCAGGTGAATGGAGAGTTCTGGCCTCGTACAGAGCATATAAAGCACAGACAGTTTAGAGATTGCTGATTAGAATGCGAATCTTTACACCTAACCTGCTGTTCAAGTCCTAAAGTGGCTGATAATGTGAGTGGAAGGAGCACTGATCACAGGTTAAAGAGATGTGTTTTGTCTCCAGACAGCACAGTGACACCACACAACCTCGCCACAGCAACCTCTGCAAGACATGCCGGATCATCGACACGGATACCATCATCACACGTGAGAATACCATCCACCAGGTACATGGTAAATACTCTTGCAACTCGGCCAACATTGTCTACCTGATACGTTGCAAGAAAGGATGTCCTGAAGCAAGGTACACTGGGGAGACCATGCAGACGCTACGACAACGGATGAATGAACATCGCTCGACAATCACCAGGCAAGACTGTTCCCTTCCTGTTGGCGAACACTTCAGTGGTCACGGGCATTCAGCCTCTGATCTTCGGGTAAGCGTTCTCCAAGGCGGCCTTCACGACACACGACAGCGCAGAGTCACTGAGCAGAGACTGATAGCCAAGTTCCACACACATGAGGACGGTCTCAACAGGGATCTTGGGTTCATGTTGCACTATCTGTAACCCCCGTGACTTGCCTGGGTTTGCAAAACCTCACTTACTGTACTGTCTGGAGACAATACACATCTCTTTAACCTGTGATCAGTGCTCCTTCCACTCACATTGTCAGCCACTTTAGGACTTGAACAGCAGGTTAGGTGTAAAGATTCAAATTCTAATCAGTAGTCTCTAAACTGTCTGTGCTTTATATGCTCTGTCCGAGGCCAGAACTCTCCATTCACCTGACGCAGAGGGAGTCCCCTCGAAAGCTTGTGAGTTTACTATCAAATAAATAGGTTGGACTAAAACCTGGTGTTGTCAGACTTTTTACTGTGTTTAACCCAGTCCAACGCCGGCATACCCACGTCAGGGATCACACAGCCAGCTGGAGGGACAGGGCCTAAACATTCCGTCAAAGCCGCGATTCTGAGATTGTGATGCCGTTTTTATAAGCTGTCTCGATCTCAAAGTTACACTTAAGGCCCTCACCTCCCCCCCTTCAAAAATCTGGACACCCATCCCTGCAAGCATTGGGGTACCCCCCACCACAATGCCAAAAATTGGGGCATCGCCCCCCTCATAGACATTGGGACTCAGCCCTCTCTTTCCCCACCACACATAAGGGGAACACTCCCCGAGAGGAATAGGGCTACCCTCCCATCCGAGCGACCTTGGCACTGCCCCCATTCCTGTGCCCCTTGCCAAGGGGCAGGTTAGGTGGATTGGCCATGCTGAATTGCCCATTGATGTCAGGGAACCAGCTAATATAAATGCACGGGGTTCTGGGTGTAGGGCCTGGGTGGGATTGTGGTCAGTGCAGACTCAATGGATTTAATGGCCTCCTTCTGCACTGTAGGATTCAATGATTCTAAGATAACTTGCGAAAAAGCAGAAAATGCCGGAAGTACTAAAAAGACCTGGCTGCATCTGTGGAAACAGAAACAGCATTAACATTTCAGCTCTGTAAGCTTTTATCAAGCTCCGAAACATTAACTCTGCTTCTCTCTCTATCGACGCTGCCAGACCTGTTGTGTATTTCCAGCTCTTGTGCCACGGGGCAACGCCCAGTCTTGTCTCTCAGTCCTCGGGGTTTACAGGTACCTTTGTGCCCCCAGCATGGTTACCACAACTGGATTTGCTTCTTAAGTGAATTTGCAGTCGTGAATCATGTTGGTGTGACTTCACACTGCTGGAGGAGGGGTGGGTTGGGGGTGAGGATACATTGTGGGCAGGTGCTGCAGTGTCAAGACCTTTAATTACATTCAATTTATTTCAATCTATGGAAATCAGGTACACGTCCAGCAGGGATGTGTGGAAGATCTCAAACTGAGATCTTGTTGGCGCAAGTCATGTTTCGGGTGAGATTTAGCGGTCATTATGGGATTTGTGCCTGTGGTTAACCATTAGATTGCATCTGTTAACTCTGTTTCTCTCCACAGATGCTACCAGATTCTTAAAGTTAAAGTTTATTTATTAGTCACAAGTAAGGCTTACATTAACACTGCAATGAAGTTACTGTGAAATTCCCGTAATCGCCACATTCTGGCGCCTGTTCAGGTCAATGCACCTAACCAGCACGTCTTTCAGACTGTGGGAGGAAACGTACACAGACACAGGGAGAATGTGTAAACTCCACCAAACGGTGACCCAAGCCAGGAATCAAACCCGGTCCCTGGCGCTGTGGGGCAGCAGTGCTAACCACTGTGCCACTCCAAACTCGAGTTTATTCTGCATTTTCTGTTTTTATTTCAGATATCCAGCATCCGCAGTGGTCTTCCTTTATTTTAAGGTTCAAAAGGGAAAAAGCATGAGTTGAATCTATTCTCCAGCCACACTTTTCTTTCCTTTTGCAAAGGACTTGATTCTGTCAACACCAGATTGTTTAGTTGGAAATTTCAGCCACACACTCACACTCTGACAAAGGGTTATTTAGACTCGAAACGTTGGCTCTATTCTCTCCCTGATGCTGTCAGACCTGTTGAGATTTTCCAGCATTTTTTGGTTTTTGTTTCAGAGAAGTGTAATAATTGATAGATAGCTCAATGTGGTAGACAGGTTTTGCCAAAGCAAGATCACTTGGTGGTGTTAAGTTAGGAGAGATGTATTGGTCAAGATTCTGACACTAAAGCAAAAATCCTGTCACATAAACGTACTTACTTATGCACACACACACACACACACACGCACACACACACTTGCACACAACCTTAATTATACAACATGGCAACTACTTTTGTGTATTATAGACAAGGATGCTGATATATGGATTAGAACTGCAAATCCAATTAGCAAAATAACATGGTGGCACAGCGGTTAGCATTGCTGCCTCACAGTGCCAGGGACCGGGGTTCGATTCCCGGTTTGGGTCACTGTCTGTGTGGAGTTTGCACATTCTCTGCGTGGCTTTCCTCCGGGTGCTCCGGTTTCTTCCCACAGCCCAAAGAGGTGCGAGTTAGGTGGATTGGCCATGCTAAATTGCCCCTTAGTGTCAAGGGACCAGCCAGTGTAAATGCTTGAGGTTATGGGGATAGGATCTGTGTGGGATTGTGGTCAGTGTAGACTTGATGGGTCGAATAACCTCCTTCTGCACTGTAGGATTCAATGATTCTAGATAACTTGCAAAAAAACAGAAAATGCCAGAAGTACTCTAAAGACCTGGCTGCATCAGTAGATACAGAATCATTTCAGCTCTGTAAGCTTTTATCAAGCTTTGAAACATTAACTCTGCTTCTCTCTCTCTATCGACCTGCCAGACCTGTTGTGCATTTCCAGCTCTTCTTGCTCTTGTTTCAGATTTTCAGCGGCTGCAGCATTTTGCTTTTGTCACTATAACTTGTGATTTATATCATAATTTTCAGATAGTGAACCGTCGCAAGGCTTCGCAGGAGCACAATCAAACTAAATTTAACACCGATCGCTGAAGACGATGTTAGGACAGGAAACCAAAAGCTCGGTCCAAGAGTGGACTTTAAGGAGCATTCAGAATGGCAAAGGGAGAGGTTACAGGTAATCACCATTTTAAGTTGCCTTCATAATGTGTTTCTCTTTGGTATCGTGGATATACTAGAATTTGTACTTAGCATCAGGACTTCTGCTTTAGTGTCATTCCATGCTAGGGCGATGGAACGTGCGTGACCCAATCTGCACTTTTTGGAGAGGGCGCTCCCACTCCAGGATTCTCTCTCCCTCTTACTCCTTAAGACTCTCTCCCACTCTCCTAGACTCCCTCCCACTCCCCCAGATTCTCTCCCACTCTCCCAGAAGCTCCCCCACTGCCCCCAACTCTCTCCCACTCTCCGAGACTCCCCCACTGCCCCAGACTCTCTCCCACTAACCCCAGACATCCCCACCTCCCTGAGACTCACCCCCACTCCCCAGACTCTCTCTCACTCCTCCAGACTCTCTCCCACACACCTATACTCTCCCCCACTTCCCCAGACTCTCTCCCACTTCCCCACTCACCCAGATTATCTCCCACTCCCTCCCGACTCTTTCCTTCGCCCAAACTCTCCCCCACTCCCTGAGACTCTCCCCCACTCCCCAAGATTCTCCCCCACTCCCCAAGAATTTTTCCTGCACATGAGCTCATCCTAGCTCTCTGACCCTCTGCTTCCTCTTGCTCGGAGCTTCTCTCACTTCCTCACTTGCTTTCTCCCTCTCCCAAACCTTGCACCTCCAGTGACCAAGCAAAGAAAATCAGGGATGTGTAAAAAGGCCAAAATTGGAGGAACCGCACATAGTAATGAAGAGTTCAACTTCAAACCAGTGATTCTGTACATAATGTTACCCTGACTGCCAGACTGTTGGGAGAAAGAAGGAGCTTTCACCTGCACAGTGTCCAGCCAACTCCACTTTCCCCTGCTTTCCTGTCTTGGATCTGCTAGCTTTTAGCAGACGGGCGCTGAGGGAAACAACAATAATGATTGGTGCCTGTAGCACATCGTAAAGAAAGCTCTTGGCTCAATCACTCATGAATATTGCAAACAGCTTCTGCGCCCAGCTGCTGGTCTGGAGTCCTGCAGTCATAATTTTTAAATGTTTCTTGTAAATGTTCAGCAAATGAGATTATGATGTCTAGACAGGCAAAGCGACTCATGTTGCGATACTTACTTTTACAACCTATTTTATTGCTTCCAAACTTGTACTTTTCAGCAAGAATTTAATGCTGTACAGACAAAACTGAATGGTACCCAAATTATTTTTTTTTGGTCTGGTTTAGGGCTGGTCCATTCATTGTAATGTCATGGGCATTGCAGGGCGACTATATAGTTATTTAATGTCTTTTAAAAATGTACATTAATTCGTGTTGCCTCCGAGGTCAGTATTTATTGCCCATCCCTAGTTGTCCTTATGAAGGTGGTGGTGAGACAAAGAACAAAGAACAAAGAACAGTACTGCACAAGAACAGGCCCTTAGGCCCTCCAAGCCTGCACCAATCATGATGCCTGCCTAAACTAAAACTGTATGCACTTAAAGAATTCATAGCCTTCCATTCCCATCCTATTCATGTATTCATCTAGTTGCCCCTTAAATGCCACCATCGTACCTGCTCCCACCACCTCTCCGGGCAGCACGTTCCAGACATTCACCACCCTTTGTGTAAAAAAACTTGCCTCGCACATCTCCTCTAAACTGTTCCACGTACACCTTACACCTATGCCCCCTAGTACTTGAATTTTCTACCCTAGGAAAGAGCATCTGACTATCCACTCTGTCCATGCCACTCATAAGCTTGTAAACCTCCATCAGGTCATCCCACAACCTCCGTCATTCCAGTGAGAACAAACCAAGTTTATCCAACCTCTCCTGTGGATTCTTATTGTTGCTATGGTAACTGGAACATGCTCATTAAAAGCCCCCCAGCTATCAACCTATGGAATATTTTGCCTTCCTTCACCCTACTGAATGCAGCATTGAAAACTTTCACTATTGTGGTTCAATTCCATTGATCGAGCACACACTGAATTATGTGACAAAGCAACTGCTTTTGTGTGTTATCGACAAGGCTATTCATTTCGTCTTTGTTTTCGCAAAAATGGACCAAAATTTCCAATTTTGCGATCAGCAAAACAACAACAACAACAAATGCATTTATATAATGTAGGAGAATGTCGAAAGGCGTTTCACAAGAGAACAGTCCAACAAAACAGGGCACTGACACATGAGGCGATATTGGAACAGGAAACTGAAAGCTTGAGGTAAACTTTAACTAGCTTCCTAATGGAGAAGATAGAAATACAGCCATCACTCTTTCAAACCCAAACAAGAGAATTGGACATGATCAACTTTCTTTTCTTTGACTTTCCCCTTCCCCAAGAGTTACTTCCGTACAGTTTGTTAGATTTATTATGCTGCCATTCTTACAGCAGCCCAAACCTTCTTTGAATGATTGAGAGATTGCCATGAAGACTCATAATAGAGGAGGCTGGCAGACTTGATTAGAGTGGAGGAGAATAGGAGGCGAATGACATTGTGATGATTAACTGGAATCGAACTTGTGTTTTATGAAGGTTTGAAGATGGTAAGAGGGTAAATGGTCTAACAGGGCATCAGAAAGATAGGATCAGTCAATATTTTCCAACTGTTTATGTCATGACACACCTTTATGCTATAAAACATTTTGAGATACACCTCTTATTTTCTCCAACTGAACTGCCTTTTATCTCGAAAACCTCCTAAAATCACATCAAGCCACCATTGAATACAATTTTCGTTAGTTTAAGAAGCTTACAGTGCTTTGTGTGTCAAATACGATATTGGGGCCCATTTCTCCTTTCATTAGTTTTATTTGTTCCTGTTTCTTTCCTCTGTCTCCTTCCCTTACTGGGAACTCTGTTTTTACTTCTCTTTTTCCTCTCTCCTGTTTTTTGTCAGCCTCTCCTCGTCTCCCTTGCCTTCCCCAGGCACTTGCTCCCTTTCTGTGTTGTTGCGCAGGCACATGGGGCTGTTGTCCTCAACTTTCCCAAAAAAACTTTCCCAAATTCCTGAAGAACCTTGGATCGCTTGTGCATGAGCCAGCCAGGAAAGGGCCACGCATGAGCAGTTCTTAGTTTTAATATTGTTCAGCACATATGCCTAACCAACGTAAAAAAAAAATCCAAAGTACATACGTGCAGCCCATTCCCAGCTGGCATGGTGGCACAGTGGTTAGCTTTGCTGCCTCACAGCGCCATGGCCCTGGATTCAATTCTGGCTTTGGGTTATTCTCTGTGCAGGCTCCGCACATTCTCTGGGTGCTCTGATTCCCTCCCACAGTCCAAAGATATAGAGATTGGGTGGATTGGCCATGCTAAATTGCCCTTTAGTGTCCCAAGATGTGTAGGTTAGATGGATTAGCCACATGAAGGGTTATGAGGTAGGGTGGGGAACAGAGCCTGGGTGAGATACCCTGTCAGAGAGTCAGTACAGACTCGATGGGCTGAATGGCCTCTTCTGCATTGTAGTGATTCTATGATCCTTCATTACAGAGACAATTGTTATGTAGTTTGGAGGAACAACACTCAATATTAACTATGGGGCAAGGCAAGAAGGCAGGTTTGTATAGCTGTTTGAGCCCATGCAGTTGGTGTCATTCTGTGCACTTGCGCTAAGCAGCTCAGTTTGCAGCACTCTCGTGAGGCATAAAATTCCAGGCACAAGTATGACTCCAGGGCTTGAGAACAAAAATCAGGATTATATGTCAGGGGTCCCCACTCCACACAGACAGTCATCCAAGGCCAGAATTGAACCCTAGTCACTGGAGCTGAGGAGCAGCAGTGTTAACCACTGTGCCCATGGGCTGTTGTGAACTAGAAACCCTACAGTACAGAAAGAGGCCATTCGGCCCATCGAGTCTGCACCAACCACAATCCCACCCAGGCCCTACTCCGATATCCCTACATATTTACCCACTAATCCCTCTAACCTACACATCTCCAGACACTGTGGGCAATTTTTAACATAGCCAATCAACCTAACCCACACATCTTTGGACTGTGGGAGGAAACCGGAACACCCGGAGGAAACCCACGCAGACACGAGGAGAATGTGCAAACTCCACACAAATAGTGATTCCCAAGCCGGGAATCGAACCCAGGTCCCTGGAGCTATGAAACAGCAGTGCTAACCACTGTGCTACCGTGCCGCTCGTAGAAGTGGGCAAATTCAACCCTTTGAGTCTGCTCCACCATTCAATCAGACCATGGCTGATCTGTCCCTGGTCTGAAATCCATCTTCCCACCTGTTCACCATATCACTCTTTTCCTTTTATTTAAAATTAGAAATATGTCCATCTCCTTCTCGAAATCATTCAATGATTCGAACTGCACCGTGCTATGGGGCAGTGAGTTCCACAAATTCACCAGACTCTGCGAAAAGTAGTTCCTCCTCATCTCAGTGTTAAATCTATTGTCTTGCAACATACACTTATGACCTCTTGTTCTAGATTGCCCCATAAGAGGAAACATTTGGTCTATGATTACTTTATCAATCCCTTTTAAAGCCCTTCTCATTCTTCTAAACTTCAGAGGTACAAGTCCAAACTGTTTAATCTCGCCTCATACGTCAATACCTTCATCCCCAGAATCAATCTGATGAACATCCTCTGAGCTTCCGCTAACGCCACCACATCCTTCCTCAAATAAGGAGACTAAAACTGAACACAATATTGCAGATGTGGTCTCACCAACACTCTATACAACAACACCTTCTTTGCAACTACACTTCTCTATTTTATACTCCAGTCCTTTCGCAATAAGTGCCAACATCCCACTTGTTTTTTTTTTCATTTCATGCTGCACCTGCATGCTGATTTTCCATGATTCATAAATGCAGACACCCAGATCCCTCTGCACATTTTGAATCTGCTTTCCATTTAGGTAATAATTTGCCTTTCTATTTTTTCTGCCAAAATGGACAACCTCACACTTATCCACGTTGAACGCCACCTGCCAGATTTTGACTCATTCCCCTAGCCTATCTATATCCGTCTACAGAATTTCTTCACTGCTTGTTTTCCCGTCCATTTTAGTATCATTCGCAAACTTTTGATGCAGTGTTGAAAAAAGTTTAGAAAAAATCCTTGGCAAGACCCAGGGACATGGTGAAAAATCCAGTTAGGGATCAGTAGAGTAGACAAAGTTTGAATTTAAGACACTTACTAAGGGAATAAAGCTACAAGATTCCATGGGTCTTGAACAAATAAAAATAAATTTTACCATTCAAGTTCGGAAAGATAAAATGCATATTCTTATATTCTAACATTCAGGGTAAGTATGAAGTACATCTGAATGCAGTAAGAAGTCTGACAACACCAGGTTTAAGTCCAACCGATTTATTTGGTAGTAAACTCGCAAGCTTTTGGGGTTTGCCCCTTCATCAGGTGAATGGAGAGTTCTGCAGCCTGGTGTTGTCAGACTCCTTACTGTGTTTATTCCAGTCCAACGCCAGCATCTCCACATCATGAGTACATCTGAATAAATAGGCAAACTATGGTTGAACACACCATGCTACAGAATAAGTGACAGATACGAACATGAGAGTCCATGGATTTCTCAAGCAATTACCCTGAAGATAGTCCTTCAGTGTCCCACAAGACTTTTCAATCTCTATCTTTGAAAATCCTGTCTTGGGATTCTTTCCAAATCACTCTATCGCCCGGACAGGTTTAGCACTGGCCCACTTTGCAGAGTTTCAATCCCGCCTTCCGAAATTCCTTACCCTTGGATCTCTGAGTGACTCAACATTCACCGGCACACTTTTAGACTAATGGCCATATCAAGCAGAACACCACTGCTTCAAAGCAGCACCTTTACCCCAACAGCCCACAATGCAGAATCAGTCTGTTAACTGCAACTCTCTCTTTAATCCAGAACTTATTATTTTGCTCCAATTTCTAACTTATTTAACAGGATCTATTCCAGTCCCTGTTTCTGTGACATTTCTTGAGCAGATTACCTCAAGTTGACTGAGGCAGTGTTGTTCACCAACACTCGAACCGGTCTGGGGAACTTAACAGAATGCTCCCAAACCTTGTTTGAATGGTACAATCTCCACAGATCAATGGGTTTCATGACAAAAGATAATTAAGAGTTTCAGCAAAATAAATAATTAGGCATGTGACACTGATGAACACTTTGAACGTGATAGCACTGGACTAAACTTAAAATAAGGGGAGTCAGCCACGTACACAATATTGATAGATAATAATATGAAACTGCAGAATGATCAGAACCCTTTGAGAAACTGCCTCAATCTGCTGGATGGTTTAAATGGTACTTGCACCCATATCATATTCTAGAAAAATTAAGGTGAAGAAATGGAAATAAAAATAACAGATTCTTATCTGTAATGTCTTATTGTTTTACACTAACCGTAAATCAAAATCAGTGAGGGTCCACCCATTGACAAATGTGAAAGTGATACGTACTGACCCTCCACCAGTGTCATAGATACTTGGCACATTGGGCAGGCAGGTGGTAAAGTAGAATTAAGAAGACTGGCGGGGATGAAACCATGGGCAAGCAGGGGGACAAGAGTAGCCCATTGCACTTGTGGTGTGCTGGTGCCTGCGATGGTGGTTGGCCCAGGCTAGGGTAGAGTAAAGGAGCAGGGGAGCCAATGAGGTGAAAATTGAAGCTTTACCTGATGCAATTTTTCAAAGCCATCCCGGCTTTTTTGCCGTGATAAAGTGTTAGGTCAAGCCTGGGAGGTGATGCAATGCCTCATCCTGTCCACTTGGATCTTATTTAGACTATAACACCAGCAGAATCAGGCCGTTCAGCCCATTGAGCCTGCTCTGCCATTCATCATGGCTGATAAGTTTCTCAAACCCATTCTCTCGCCCGTAACCTTTGGTCCCCTTACCAATCAAGAATTGAGTCCAAGATGGGGGGGAACAACGTCTAATCCTGTCAGCTTGGATCTGGTTTGTCCCTCACATGGGGACCATGAATTAGATTTAATTTGAATTGGGGTTTTGGATTGGAATAAAGGTACCAAAAAAAAATCACAAAATGTGTTTTCCACAAATTTTGGTTGGAAACTGATGATTAGTCTAACTGACGATATTTCCTATGACAGGCTGCAAGATCCATCTGAGTCTTGTGTAATATTTCTGTTCAGCTGATATCATTTCTACTGTAGTTCCTTTTTCCATTGCTGATTTTTTTTTGCATTCTCTCAGTTCACTTGCTCAGTTTGGGGAGAGGTCAAGGGATCAACTAAGTCTCCAAATAAGTCATTCCCACTCATTCTGAAATCATTATTTGGATTAATTGTTGGCTGTACATGCCAAGAAAACCCTTAAACAGAGGATTTCTTCAATTATTAAAGCATAGGTTATGACACCAAATTACTGGATGGTGGCATCATAGAACCTACAATGCAGAAGGAGGCCATTTGGCCCATTGAGCCTGCATGGACAACAATCCCACCCAGGTCCTGTCCTATCCCGTAACCCCACATATCTTCCCTCCTCATCCCCCTGACATTAAGGGGTAATTTATCCTGGCCAATCAGCCTAACCCGCACATCCTTGGACTGTGGAGGGAAACTGATGCACCTGGAGGAAACCCACACAGGCATGGGGAGAATGTGCAAACTCCACACAGACAGTGACCCAAGCCAGGAATTGAACCCGGGTCCCTGGCGCTGTGAGGCAGCAGTGCTAACCACTGTGCCACCATGACACCCCCAAGTCAAGTGATAACCCATGCATCATGGAAAGTTGACATGAAACGGCTGGAGGGATGGCTTCATCTGAATTTATCTTATGAAAACCATGTTACTCCTAGGGAAAGCTTTTATTCTGTTCTGTCATTGGTGCCACCCAGATGATTTCATTCCCTCAAGAAATGTTCAAATAACCATCTCCCTGAGCATAACAGTAGATAGAAGAAAATTCCAGAGTGGGTACCTAAACTGGGAAGCATAATGTATTAGGACGGGCTCTGAGGAGGGTAGGTGCTATGATTCCAGACTTTGAGGGACTAAGTGTCCAGATTTATTTAGTTAGCGATTATACTGAAAGGAAGGGATACAAAACTTCAAAAGATTGTGATGCATAGATAAATATCATACTCCAGGATACTGCAAGCTTAGAATCATAGAATCCCTACAGTACACAAAGAAACCATTTGGCCCATTGAGTCTGTACCAACTATCCCATCCAGGCCCTATCCCACAACCCCATGTATTTACCCTGCTAATTCCCCTGATACTGAGGGGCAATTCAACACGGACGATCCACCTAACACGCACACCTTTTGGACTGTGGGAGGAAACCGGAGCACCCGGAGGAAACCCACACAGAAACAGGAGAACATGCAGACACAGCACAGAGCTTTAATAAAATTTTATTATATAATTTAATAATTTACTGAAAACCCTCTGCTTAAAAGACCTGAACTTCAACTAAAATGATCAACTCATGTAAGAAATTACAGACTTGCTCTGAAAGAGAGACAGAGACAACTATACATTGTAATCATATTGTTTGCTCGTCATCTATAGCTAATCTGCCTTTGCGAGATTGTGTTTGAATTTGTAAACCTTTGGGGCAAATTTATAATAATAATTAACCTTCTTTATTGTTAAACTCACAAGAAAGGTTTGGCTGGAATTATGTAAATTGGAACAATCACTCTGAGGGTAAGAACGTACACATCCAAAACACACAAACAGTAGGAAAACACATAAATACTGTCCATGACATAAGATTCAAACGTGAATGAGCTATTTAACTTCGACAATGAGTAGAGAACAATGATGCAGAATTAACGTCTTTTGGGCGAGGCTCACAATAAGTGGCGGGGGAGGTCAACAATTGAATAAAAAGTCAGGATAACTCCAGGTGACCTTCTTTCACTCCCAAAATTCTTATTTAACTCTTCCTTCTTGGTCCAATGACTTTCTTGGTTTGACAATGTCAGCATTCCATCTATCCACGGCTGAGGACTCTGGGTCTGTACTCATTGGAGTTTAGAAGGATGAGGGGGGAATCTTATTGAAACTTACAGGATACTACGAGGCCTGGATAGTGGTCGTGGAAAGGTTGTTTCCATTAGTAGGAAAAACTAGAATCAGAGGGCGCAACCGCAGGCTAAAGGGATGATCCTTTAAAACAGAGACGAGAAGGAATTTCTTCAGCTAGAGAGTGGTGAATCTGTGGAACTCTTTGCTGCAGAAGGCTGTGGAAGCCAGGTTATTAAATGTCTTTAAGACAGAGATAGATAGATTTTTGATTAGTAAGGGGATCAGGGATTATGAGGAAAAGGCAGGAGAATAGGAATGCGAAAAAAATCAGCCATGATTGAATGGCGGAGCAGACTCAATGAACTGAGTGGCCTAATTCTGCTCCTATGTCTGATGGTCAACTAAACATTCTCATGCCCCCTGACATTTTGTGCCATAAATAAATCTACTGCAGTTTGTGAAGACACTGATAATGTTTTATGAAAGTGAGATAGAGGGGCAAATCTTCCCATTCTGCCTGCCATGGGAATTGTAGCAGGAGAGGGGCAGAACATGGAAAGGTCCATTGGACTTGGGCGGGATTTTCTGGTTTTGGGGTGTGTGCGACTGGAAAAAATCACGCCCAGAATCTCCACATGCAGCAAGACCTGAACAACTTTCAGATTTGGGCTGATAAGTGGCAGGTAAAATCTATACCACACAGACCCCAGGTGTAAGTTGTTGATAAGATACTAATTTTGGAATCCAACATTAGATTGCCCTATCACTTTGGGATTGCAACCCTTTTAAGTACTAGCTTAAGTACTTATCTGCTGATAAAGAGGCAATTGATCAGGCTGCTAGCAATTTGCAGCAGCCAGATTCAAGGTTGTCACTGAAGAATTGTCCTATTCATAAGAGTTAGCTTGCCTGCTTGTGTGAGTGTTCATAGACAACACCCTAAAGACACACTCAAAACTTCCTAAGAAATCTCAGCATGAATCCCTCCCCATCGTGATAAAGACTGACACAAACACATACACATTTTAATTAGAAAAGTTTTCTAACATATTGATTGAGTTAATGATCTAAACAATCACTTAAAACAGCTACTTTGCTTATTTTTCCTGTTTTAACCCAAGGAATACTGAGCAACACTTTCTGGTTAAACATAAGTCCCCATGTCTGTGGAAACAACTTATTGTAATATCCAGAGATAGCATTGAGAATGAACATCTGTTACTGTTACTGGCTACACCACTTCAGGCATCAAGGTGGGGAGAGAAAGCAAGTGACCTCACTTTCAATCAACTGAAAGGGTTAATACAAGTTATATCCAAATGTGGAACAAGGGCATACAAAATTAGGAATAAGCATTGACGTTTTTATGACAATTAATGGCACAGAGTGACCATTGATCCCATGGTATCTACTCTCCTGAGACACAGCTCAACATCAGGACAAAGACTTCACCTGTGATGTCAGTACCTGAGGGATTCTGGGCTCTCGGTCGGGGCAATGTCTTCATTAGGTATATTTACCATTCTTACTTAATGAATTGTACATCGATTCACTGCAGCCGAATGTCTCTATGACTTGATCATATCTTGTAGGTCTGCTCAGTGGTAAGAGGACACAAGGAGGTTACAAAAAGATAGGTGTGGTGATTGTCCCTTTAAGGACAACACAGCAGAAGATGGTCACCTGGCTTGAGGGACCAATTAGGATGAGAGTGGGTAATCAGCCTAGGGGTTGGTCAGGCAGAAAACAGTCTGAGGACATATAGGGACTGAGGTGGGCTTCCAGCCTCTGTACAGTTTTCTCTTATAAACAAATAAATTTATGTTCCACACAAAGTCAGTGAACATGCTTCATTACGATTGGTTCAGTGAGTGGGTAAAGATTTGGTAAATGGAATAAATTGCGGAAAACTGTGAAATGGTCCATTTTGGCAGGAAGCATAAAAATAAAACATATTGTCTAAGTAGTGAGAGATTGGAGAGCTCTGAGGTACAGAGGGATCTGGGTGTCCCAGTGCATGAAGCACAAAAGGTTAGTATTCAGGTGCAGCAAGTAATTAGGAAAGATAATAGAACACTATCTTTTATTGTGAGGGGGAATTGATTATAAAACTGAGAGGTTATGTTTCATTTGTACTTGGCAATGGTGAGACCACATCTGGAGTACTGTGCACAGTGTTGGTCTCCTTATTTAAGGAAGGATTTAAATGAGTTTGAAACAGATCAGAGAAGATGTACTTGATTAACATCTGGGGTAGGTGCCTTATGTCTTATGAGGAAAGGTTAGAGAGGCTACGCATGTATCCAATGGAATTTAAAAGAGTAAGAAGTGACTTGATTGAAACATTGGGGTGGCACAGTGGTTTTTACTGCTATCCTCCTGCACCAGGGACCCAGGTTTGATTCGGGCCTCAGGTCGATGTCTGCCTGGAGTTTGCACATTCTGCATGGGTTTCCTCCCACAGTCCAAAGATGTGCGAGTTAGGTTGATTGGCTATGCTATGTTGACCCTAGTGTCAGGGGTAAATATGTGGGGTTATAGGAATAGGGCCTGGGTTGGACTGTGGTCAGCGCAAACTCAAAGTCAGAGGTTTACAGCATGGAAACAGGCCCTTTGGCCCAACTTGTCCATGCCTCCCTTTTTTTTTTTAAAACCTCTATGCTAGACCCAATTTCCTGCATTTGGCCCATATCCCTCTTTACCTATCATACCCATGTAACAATCTAAATGCTTTTTAAAAGACAAAATTGTATCCACCTCTACTATTACCTCTGGCAGCATGTTCCAGACACTCACCACTCTGTGTGGAAAAAAATTGCCCCTCTGGACACTTTTGTATCTCTCCCCTCTCACTTAAACCTATGCCTTCTACTTGTAGAATTCCCTACCTTTGGGAAAAGATATTGACTATCTAGCTGATCTGTGCCCCTCAATATTTGATAGACATCCATAAGATCGCATCTCAGCCTCCTATGCTCCAGAGAAAGAAGTCCCAGTCTATCCAGCCTCTCCTTATAACTCAATCCATCAAGTCCTGGTAGCATCCTAGTAAACATTTTTTGCACTCTTTCTAGAGTAATAACATCTTTCTTATAATAGGGTGACCAGAATTGCACACAGTATTCCAAGTGTGGCCTTACCAATGTCTTGTACAACTTCAAGACGTTCCGATTCCTGTATTCAATGTCCTGACTGATGAAACCAAGCATGCCGAAATGCCTTCTTCACTGCTCTGTCCACGTGTGACTCCACTTTCAAGGAACTATGAACATGTACCCCTAGATCTTTTGTTCCATAGCTCTCCCCAACACCCTACCATTAACTGAGTAAATCCTGCCCTGGTTCAATCTACCAAAATGCATCACCTTGCAGTTGTCCAAATTAAACTCCATCTGCCATTCGTCAGCCCACTGGCCCAATTGATCAAGTAGCAATTGGAGATAACTTTTTTTCACTGTCCACTATGTCACCAATCTTGGTATCATCTGTAAACTTACTAACCATGCCTCCTATATTCTCATCCAAATCATTAATATATATGACAAATAACAGTGGAACCAGCACTGATCCCTGAGTCACACCATTGGTCACAGGCCTCCAGTTTGAAAAACAACTCTCTACAACCACCCTCTGGCTTCTATCAAGGAGCCAATTTTGTATCCATATAGATACCTCACCCTGGATCCAATGAGATTTAACTTTATGCAACAACCTACCATGCGATACCTTGCCAAAGGCCTTGCTAAAGTCCACATAGACAACATCAACTGCACTGCCCTCATCTACCTTCACTCCTTCAAAAAACTCATTTAAGTTTGTGAGACATGATTTTCCTCTCACAAAGCCGTGCTGATGATCCCTAATCAGTCTTTGCATCTCTAAATGCTTGTAGATCCTGTCTTTCAAAATACCTTCTAACAACTTCCCCAGCACAGATGTGAGGCTCACTGGCCTGCAGTTCCCAGGCTTTTCGCTGCAGCCCTTTCTAAAACAAAGGCGCAACATTTGCCACTCTCCAATCTTCAAACTCGATGGGCTGAATGGCCTCCTTCTGCAGTATAGGGATTCTATGAGGGGTGTTGTCAGGGTGGATATGGAGAGGATGTTTCCTCCCTTGTGAGAATCTAGAACTAGTGATCACTGTTTATAAATAAAGTCTCGCCCATTTAAAATGGAGATTAGCTGAAATGAGGGTCAGAAATAGAACATAGAACACTACAGCACAAACAGGCCCTTCGGCCCACGAGTTGCGCCGATCACATCAACACCTACCAATCCATAGACCTATCTATAACCCCCAATCCCATTAAATCCCATATACTCATCCAGAAGTCTTTTAAAAGACCCCAGCGAGTTCGCCTCCACCACCACCGACGGCAGCCGATTCCGTTCACTCACCACCCTCTGAGTGAAAAACTTACCCCTAACATCACTTCTGTACTTGCCTCCCCGCACCTTCAATCTGTGTCCTCTCGTAGCGACCATTTCAACCTGGGGAAATAGCCTCTGAGAATCCACCCTATCTATTCCTCTCAACGTCTTATAAACTTCTATCAGGTCGCCTCTCAACCTTCGTCTCTCCAGGGATAAGAGTCTCAGCTCCCTCAACCTAACTTCATAAGGCATGCCTCCCAGTCCAGGCAACGTCCTTGTAAATCTCCTCTGTACCCTTTCTTGGAACTCTCTTCCTGAAAAGGCAGTGGAAGCAAGATCTTAGGATATTTTTAAAGCAGAGGTGGATAGATCCCTGGTAAGCAGGGGGTGATAGGTTATTGGGGGAGGTGGGATGCAGATTTGAGGTTACTACCTCATCAGCCATGATCCTATTGATTGGCACAGCAGATTCGAGAGGCTGAATGGTCTACTACTGCTCCTAGTTCATGTTTTCATATGTTAATTTTCCTCCATAGTTTCTAAAAACAAGTTAGGATTTGTCAAGCCAGATTTCACTCTGGGATCTGACTTTTCCAGTACTTACAGCAGGACCTGCAGGGAGGGATATTCAGTTGGAAGACTGTGGTCTTTCTGCTCTCCCACAAAGGACACCAGCCCAATCAAAGGGCTGGCAGCTTTCCAAGCCAGTGCCGCCACTAGCTCCGACCATTGCTACGGCTGTGGCCACAGGGAGAGGGCAATTCTCCCAGAGGAGTGAACAGGGTTGGGAGACGCCACGGTTAAGGGGTAGTCCCTGGCAATCAGGGGGTTGGGATGCAGTGCACAGTGGTACTTTGGCAGTGGGCTTCCATGGGCCATGGTACATCCAAAGAAAAGAGACACACCCCATCACCAGAACCTACAGGGAGGCTGCCAGGTTTCACTGGGTGGTCTCCCCATATATTAGACGGCCTCCAGTGACAGGGGAGAAATGCCAACAGGGGTGGGCAATGGCCTGTAATTAGCTACCTAAGTGATTCAGTTGGGCCTCTGGACAAATTTCCCAGCACTGGCAAATTGGCGTGTCTTTCCACACCATTCTGCTGGCCTTCTCACCTCCCACCCATTGCCAAAAGGGCAGTTAAAACTCTGGGTCACATCACAGTGGATAGCTTGTTACCAGGTAGGGGATCAGACATTAAGAACAGTCATTCCAATAGAATGCTGAGGATGTTAGTGGAACCCTGAGCTCAGAAATATAGAGAAGAAAATGGAATAGGGAAGGGGTGGATAGTTGCAGTCACATGGAGTGCAAGTGTGTGGGGAAAGGGTTGGGGAGCGGGACAAGTGAAATTTCTCCCCAGAGATCCAGCATGGCCTCGCAAACTGAATGAACTCCTCTGTGCTGTAACTATCCCATAACTCTCACAGAGTAACAATCATGTCTTTGGATTAACTCATTCATAATTTTTACAGATACAATCTGTCATAAGCATTATGGTTTCCAGCTCTGTGCTGTATATCTTTTTGAAAGTCTGTGTTTGGCTTCTTGGAATTTGACCTTTGTCTCTGTATCCCCCCACCACCACTCGAAAGGATTTTGTTGCTTCAAACATCAAACACCTGTCGCCACATGTCACGGGAAAGCAAAATTGAAAATATCTTTCTCTGACCTCATCCGCTAACAACTCGGTCAAATTCCCCCCGGCAAGAGGATTCATCTACAATTGCCTGCAGTGACGTTCTGAGTTCTGTTTGAACTTTCTTTACCTCTGCCCTCTACCCCTGAAGGGGCTGCTCCATGTTGGAGTACTGTGAAACACTTCCCCAAATATTTATTCTTTATTGGGGGGCCTGGTTCAAGGCGGAGTGCGGTTTGGGAATGGCTAATAATTGAAACATAGAATCCTTGCAGTGCAGAAGAGGGCCATTCAACCCATCAAGTCTTCACCAACTCTCCAATACAGCATTCTGCCCAGGCCCTAGCCCTATAACCCCAAGTATTTACCCTGTTAATCCCCTTAACCTACACATCTTGGGAAACTAAGGAGCAATTTAGCATGGCCAATCCACCTAACCTGCATATCTCTAGACAGTGGGAAGAAACCGGAGCACCCAGAGGAAACCCACTTAGACACGGGGAGAATGTTCAAACTCCACATAGAGACCCGAGGCCAGAATCGAACCCAGGTCCCTGGCGCTGTGAGGCATCAGGGCTAACACCTATGCCATTGAAGTCCATCCAATCCCCGTCTGGTGTTGACATGAACATTTTGCTGTTAGACTCGACAAATAGTGATCAGGATTGGGATTTAGTGCCGACTGATGTTGAATTGGTTGCGCCTGTACTCATTGGGGTTTAGAAGAATGAGGTGAGACCTTATTCAAAACATATAGGATTCTCAGGGAGCTTGATAAGGTCGATGCTGAGAGGTTTTTACCCCCTGTGGGAGAGTTTAGGACCAGACAGTCACCCATTTAAGATGGAGATGAGGAGAAATTTCTTCACTGAGTGTGGTGAATCTGTGGAATATTCAAGACTGAGATGGACAGATTTTTAATCAGTAAAGGAATCAAGGTTTGTGGACATGAAGTGGAGCTGCTGGTGTTGGACTGGGGTAGGCATACTGGAGTAGTCTTCCAACACCAGCTTAAAGTCCAAAGACTTATTTGGTAGCACAAGCTTTCAGAGCTTTGCCCCTTCATCAGGTGAGTGAAGAATTCGGTTCGCAAACAGGGCATATATAGACACAAACTCAATTACACGATAATGGTTGGACTGTAAGTCTCAACAGGTAATCAAGTATTTATAGGTACAGACAATGTGAGAAGAGAGACGGTGAAGCACAGGTTGAAGAGGTGGGAATTGAGTCCAGCCACGACAGTTAGTGAGATTTTGCAAGCCCTTAAGAGGCTTGTAACTAATTATAAGGTTTATGGGTATTAGGCAGGAAAGTGGAGTTGAAGATTATCATATCAGATCAATCGCATGGAATGGCGGAGCAGATTCAATGGGCCGAATGGCCTACTTCCACTCTTCCATCTTATGACCTTTTTCTGCTTTCCCCTTCTGCTTTCCCATGGGCTGTGAATTGAGTCATAGGAAGCCAAGTGGTCCAGCTGAGATCACCATGCTTAGCACAGACTGAATGTGGAAGATCTTTGTCTGCATGGGTAGGTATCACACTCCATTATGTGCTTGTGCATCATTACTGTCTTTACCAACTGTTCTTACACCCTCATCGTGGGCTTCCCAGATGATATTTCCAAGGTTGCTGACAGCACAAACCTATCTGGGAAGGTGAGTGGTGAGGAGGATGTAAAGAGGCTGCAAGGAGATTTAGACAAGTTGAGTGAATGGGCAAATACGTGGCAGATGCAACATAATGTGGACAAGTGTGGAGTTATCCACATTGAATGGAGAAACAGATTGGCAGGGTGTTATTTAAATGGAGATAGATTAAGAAATGTTGACATACCAAGAGACCTGGACATCCTGATAAACCAGTCATTGAAGGTAAGCATGTAGGTGCAGCAAGCAGTCAGGAAGGCAAATGGTATGTTGGCCTTCATTGTGAGAGAATTTGAGTGCAGGAGCAAGGCTGTCTTATTGCAGCTGTACATGGCCTTGGTGAGACCACACCTGGGGTGTTGTGTGCAGTTTTGATCTCTTTATCTAAGAAAGGATTTACTTGCCGCAGAGGGAATGCAGTAAAAGTACACCAGGCTGATTCCTGGAATGGCAATGTTGTCACATGAGGTAAGATTGGATTAATTAGACCTGTTTTCACTGGAATTTAGAAGAATGCAAGGGGATCTCATTGAAATATGTAAAATTCTGACAGGGCTGGACAGACTGGATACAGGGATAAAAGCAAAATACTGCGGATGCTGGAATCTGAAACAAAAACAGAAAATGCTGGAAAATCTCAGCAGGTCTGACAGCATCTGTGGAGAGAGAACAGAGCCAACATTTCGAGTCTAGATAACTCTTTGTCAGAGAGAAGGGTCATTTAGACTCAAAATGTTGACTTTATTCTCTCCCCACTGGATACGGACATGTTGTTTCCTCTGGAGTCTAGGCCTAGGTGTCACAGTCTCAGGATACGGAGTGGTCCATTTAGAACTGAGATGAAGAGAAACCTCTTCACTCAGACGGTGTTGAACCTGTGGAATTCTCTACCACAGAAGGCTGTGGAGGCCGAGTCACTGAATATATTTTAAAAAGAAATAGATTTTTAGGTGTCAAGGGGTGAGAGCAGGAGTATGGTTTTGAGACAAAGGATCAGCCATGATCATAATAAACAGCAGAGCAGGCTCAAAGGGCTGAATGGCCTACTCCTGCTATTATTTTCTATGTTTTTATGATATATTGTTTGAACTTACTTAGAAGAAAACATCATATTTTCATTGCAATGTAATGCGGACTGATCAGGTGCCAGCTCACATTCTCCTGATTATAGTGCCTGTGTCAACACAACAGGGCAGAGATCATAGAAATCATAGAATCCCTAAAGTGCAGAGGGAGACGCATTGAGTCGGTACCAACCATCTAGGCCCCATCCCCGTGACCCTACGTATTTACTCTGCTGATCCCCCTGACACTAAGGAGCAATTTAGCATGGCCAATCCACCTAACCCACACATCTTTGGATTATAGGAGGAAACTGGAGCACCTGGAGGAAACCCACGCAGACACGGGGAGAACGTGCAAACTCTACGCAGTCACCCGAGGCCGGAATTGAACCAGGGTCCCTGGTGTATGAGGTAGCAATGCCGACCAATGTGCCACCATGCTGCCCAAATGGGTGGGGACAACTCAGCTGCTTCTCCCCACGGCGCAAACATTGAAACGAAGGTCTCACACTCCCAGCTCCCAGGGGAAAGTCATTGAATAGCATTAACAAAGGAATCAACAAAACACCTCATACTGGTTTCAATGCTTTCTGAGGAGAAGAATGTAATAAAGTTAAATTAAAGACAGGATTAAATATTCAGAAGGAAGTAAGTACAGTGTGTGCATCTGTTCAGTTAGTACAGATAGTCTTGTTTGCATCAAGTACATCACTAATTCTACTAATTCCTGTTAAATTAATACAGTATGGCATTGCGATAAGATAGAATCAAGTTGTGTATGTCGTTCCTTGCATGCCAAGTTCCAGATTTGGCTGAGTTGATTTGGGGAACAAGAAAACAGTGACTGAGCAGAGATTAAATTCAACAATATTCCATCCTTACAATAAGCTTGCGTCGGCTGCTTCCAGATTTGAACCTTCTTGTCCAGCGAGAAAATGAGAGCTCTTGGCAAGTTCTGGCATTAGCTTTACATTCTAAGATTGTACACTCAAACCCTGCACCAGTGAATTGATACAATAATCTCAGCTCGCGTTTTGAGGTAATAGTGGGAGAGTCCTGCACTGCTGGGTGTTCTGTTTTTTTTGGATGAGATATTAAATCAAGGAAGTTTCTGACCTCTCAGAAACATGAAAGAACATGAAAGAACACAGTGCATTATTGTTCCCAACCTCAAATTCATAGCTATCTGGACTACAGCTCTTTGCACCCTACATCCCTGTAAGGATTCCATCCCTTTCTCTCAGCTCCTTTTCTCTTTTGATTTCAGATTCCAGCATCCGCAGTAATTTGCTTTTGCCAAATTCCCTAAGCTCCGCCCTGAACTCAGTCATGCTAGGAGACTTCCAGCGGGACAACGGAAACGCATTAGGAATGTTCTCGAAGCATCTTTGAAGAGATCAGACATCCCTGCCGATACATGGGAGAGCCTGGCTTGTGACCGACCAAAATGGAGAAGGTTCTTTTGGGAAGTCACTAAACAAAGTGAGAGAAAAAAAAATAGAAAATGCTGGAAAATCTCAGCAGGCCTGACAGCATCTCTGGAAAGAGAATAGAGTAAGGAATCTCACAACACCAGGTTAAAACCCAACAGGTTTATTTGGTAGCAAAAGCCACTAGCTTTTGGAACACTGCTCCTTCACCTGGTGTTGTGAGACTTCTTACTGTAAAAAAAAAGTCCAGTCCAATGCTGGCATCTCCACATCGGAGAAACTAGAGCCAGCGTTTCGAGTCTGGATGACCCTTTGTCAGACTCTGCTGAGATTTTCCAGCATTTTCTGTTTTTGTTTCAGGTTCCAGCATCTGCAGTAATTTGCTTTGAACAAAATTCATTGGAAAAGAGCAGAAGGGAAGTTGGGAAAGCACACTAACCTCCAAGCAACCAATCTACCCAAACCTTCAAACCCCACCTGGTAGGGTTTAAAGACTACACATTAGACTTAGCAGCCATCTCAGAACTGGAGCGGACTGAGTCATCCTCGAACCTGATAGACTGTTGAAGGAGAAAAAGGGACTCATTGATCTGAAACATTGGGCTGAACCTTTTGAGGGTTGGCAATCACAATTAAATGGCCATTCTGCTCCCACTTTTTCATCCTAGGATGTAACTCTGCATTTATGGCCTATACTCCTGAACCAGCTCTCCTCGGGGGTGTGGAGTGTCGCTGTTCTGGGAGTCCTTCCTCGTAGTCCAGGATCATTGGGGGGAAGCCAAGCCAAGCCTCTCTTTTATGGCACCAATTTCCATTTGCCCAGAAGGAGAGAGTTTAAATGCCCAAAACCACTTCAAGAAGCAACAGAGACAAGGTAAGTGGGTATGGCGGAGAGAGGGGAGGGGGAGCTGACAGGTGAGTGGGTAGGAATGGAGGTAAGGTGGTAGGTGGGTGAGGGGTTAAGGTGGCAGTCGGACTGGGGGAGTGGGTAGGGTGGCAGATGGGTGGGTGAGTGGGTAAGCTGGCAATGGGTAGAGGAGAGTAAGATGGCAATTGGGCAGGGTGGTGGGTTGGCTGGCAGGTGACTGGGTGAGGAAGTAGATTGGCAATGGGTGGGTGAGAGGATTAAGGTGGCAATTGGACAAGGTAGTGGGTAGACTGGCAGGTGGGTTGATCTTACCCAGTAGTTAGAACTGGTTTTAATTCTCCTACCATTTCCTGAGTAATTGGTAAGTGGGTCAAAACCATTTTAAGTCTCGGACGGTTCCAAGCACAGGGAAATTGTCCATGGGAAATCCAAATGTCCAATGCAATTACTGCCTAGGCAGTGTGTAGAGACTTACAAGGGGTCCCCAGAGCATCTCTGGGGTTTCCTCTGGGTACAACCATCCAGAGACCAGAAATCCTGGACTAACTTCCTGGGTGGCACAGTGCCGGCACCAGGGATTGGGTTTGATACTAGTCCCGGGTGGCTGTGTGGATTCTCCCCATGTTTGTGTAGGTTTCCTCCGATTGCTCTGGTTTTCTCCCACATTCCAAAGATGTGCAGGTTAGGAGAATTGGCCGTACAAAATTGCCCCTTCAGTGTCCCAAAATATGTAGTTAGGTGGATTTGTGGGGTAAATGCGTAAAGTTATGGGGATAAGGTGGGGGCTAGGTCTGAGTAAGGTGCTCTGTTGGAGAGTTGGTGAAGACTTGATGGGCTGAATGGCCTCTTTCTGCACTGTAGTGATTCTACTCTATGAACAACCCCTCTTTCTCTCTCCTGCCTGATGTCTGGAGCATTTCCAGCATTTTCAGCTTGTTGATACGTTCTGATGAGATGACGATGTGAAGAATATTCTTTACTGGAATGCTTGTGTGTAACTGGAAGGAGGACATGACTGCCAGCAGTATGAAAATTCCTAGCAATGCTATGTAAACAAATGAAAAATTGTGGAAAGAAAAGAGATTATTGACCAATAGATTAACATCTGCTCTTCAGTAATCAAGGAATGGACGTTCTGTAATTGGAGACACATAAAAAATTCTTTCAAGTTGACATTTAAAAGCTGATCAAACTTCAGCCAACGTCCCCAAAACATCCTGAACTCTTCATCTTTTAAGGATGCTAAAAATTCCACGTAAATATTTGAACTGTGCATGTTTGAGCAAAACAGTCATCACTGACAACAGCACAGCGGAACTATCTCCTTGGCCCCCATGTTTGGGGGACAATGCAGGGCTCAGTGTTGGTGCTTGGGGCATACCTGCCCCTTTATTTATTTATCGAACTGCACAACTTGCATTTTACACAAAGTAAAACACACTTTACATGAGTGTTCTCAAACAACAATTGGGTGCATCAGGAGATATTGGAGCAGATGACCACAGCTTTGCACATTTTAAAAGTGTATTAAAGAGAGAGAGGTAATGAGGTGGAGAGGTTTACGTTGGGAGTTTGAGAAGGGCTGAGACAGCTGAATGCCACCGTGAAAATCGAGAAGACACAAGAGGCCAGAATTGGACAAGCTCAGAGATCAGGGAGGGTTTTAGCGTTGGACAAGGCTACAGAAATAGGGAGGGGCAAAGCCATGGAGAAACTTGAAAACAAGGATAAGAATTTGAAAATTGAGACGTGACTTCACCAGGCACCAGTGGAGGCAAGGGTGATGGATAAATGTGACTTATGCGAGTTGGATGATAAAGTAAAAAGTAAGGTATAAAGTTTATTTATTAGTCACAAGTAAGGCTTGTATTAACACTGCAATGAAGTTACTGTGAAATTCCATTGGTCGCCACAGTCCAGTGCCTGTTTGGGTCAATGCACCTAACCAGCACGTCTTTCAGAATGTGGGAGGAAACCACAGCACCCGGAGGAAACCCACACAGACATGGGGAGAATGTGCAGACTCCACACAGACAGTGACCCGAGCCGGGAATCGAACCCAGGTCCCTGACACTGTGAGGCAGCAGTGCTAAGCACTGTACTAGAACATAAGAACATAAGAAATAGGAGCAGGAGTAGGCCATCCAGCCCTTCGAGCCTGCCCCGCCATTCAATAAGATCATGGCTGATCTGTCGCTGCTCAGTTCCACTTTCCCACCCTCTCCCCATAACCCTTAATCCCCTCTTTATAGAAATATATATATATTTATATATATAATATATATTTATATTTATGTTTATAGAAATAGAAGTATATGGAGGTTGGAAGAATGGGACAGGAGTGCATTAATATTGTCACGTCTATAGGTAACAAAGGCATGGGTAAGTCAAGGTTAGCAAATAACTAAAGCTGGAAACTTGGATAACATTGGTGCTTTGATAAGACCATAAGTAATTGGAACAGGAAAAGGCTGTTCAGCCCGTCGAGCCAGCTCCTTCATTCAAAAGGATCATGGTGAGTCAACATTCCTCACATCCACCCTCCTGCCCTTTCCTCGTAACACTTGATTCCCTTAATGGTCAAAAATCTATCTATCTCAGCCCTAAATGACACAATTATTGGCATTATTTAATGTTGGAAGTGGCAAATTTAAATGTTGCAGTTGCAATGCTGTTAAATAAGAGAAAGAAACCCACTTACTTGTGTCAGTCACTCTGAGCTTTACACTAATGGAGTGCAATGGCTGTTTATATGGAAGCAACTGCGAATATTATTCTGTGTTGGAAATGTTAATGAATAGTAATAGTCTGGTATCTTTTTTGGATGGTGTTGGTTGAGGGGCGAATAATGGGCAGAGCACTGGGAGCACTCTCTTAATTACTTTTAATAATTCCATGGTGGAGAATGAACTAAGGAAGTTTTCACAAACTCAGAATGCTTTACAGGCAATCAAACACATCCAAAACACCAGTTTACACAAAAAACCTTTTTAAAATTTAGATATGGATAAATATTTGCCAGGGAAGGCTCCCCTACTCTGCTTAGTGTCTCTCTGAGAAGGCAGGCTTCTCTGTATAACATCTCATCCAAAAGAAGGCACCTCCTACAGTGCAGCACTCCCTCAGTGAAACCTCCCTCTCCATTATCTACTGATGTCACTGGAATGGCCAAGAATCCCCACTACATTTAACTCAAGAGGTGAAAGTGCAACCAGCAGAACGACAGCTTCTTCCCCGATTATTCCCGCTGTATCCAACTTCTAAGGCTGATGGGACCTTGACCTAATACTTCCTTCCAACTGGGGATTTCAGCACTTCCTCAATATTGCGTTGGAATGTCAGGATAATTTTCTATGCTGATATCGTCAATACGGCAATTAAACTATTGCAGTAATGCGATGGTTTGTGCTAGTCCTTCGTCATACAAGGTTTACGTGTGATAGATCATGAAGAAATTAAAGTTGGGCCTACGCCCAGTTAGTAAAATAATGGAAGCAAACAAGGCTTCATTAGCTGCCATAAATAACGTCAGTGCAAATCCTGCATTTCGACCTGGACAGCTTGAAGGCTGAGCTGTGATACTCAGATGCAAACTGTTGCAAAAACTTCTGGAGAACAATGTTATTCTACTGGTACTCCTGTCAAGTTTGCATTTGTTAGAAGAATGCTCAGAGTCACTTTATACAAATATGCTGATGTTCCAAACTGTAATTTCTCACTGTTCGGAGTCCCTGTGTATTCGGGGATGGTTACATGCCATGGATTATTAATCAGAAATGCCAAGCTCAGGCATTCTCAGGTTTAGACAAAGTGCTGTTCAAAGGTCATTGTGGGTCCTGCAGTTAACTGACTCAAACAAAAACTTTTCCTGCACCAATCAATGGCCTTTCTTGTAAACCTGTGCAGAGGAGGGCAATCCACTTGATTAGTCATGTTTGAAACACGCCAGAGGGAGGGGAGTGGTTCCATAATTGTGCAAACCTGACCAGACGAAGTGTGGCATTCCACCTCTCTGACTCAAACAATTTATCCCTTTTTTTGTTACACTGACCCTCAATAAATCAACCACGTGTGACATGCAGACAGTCAGACACAGACAGAAGAGACAAACACACACGTGAATGGCAAGTGGAGATGACCACAGAGACAAACTAGCACCCACACTGACGTAGACAAATGGGCACTATGCTAATCCACACACCAGCACAACTTATCACTCATGTATTTATGTTTATCACTCTCTGAGCTTCTTAATGCTCTGATACTTTGGCTGCAAAATTTGGCTCCGTTAGCAACATTGTGTCACACTACAGAAGACCAACACTCAATAAATATTGGCCATGACACCTCTGGCCACTTTGACTCTGATTAACAACACAAGCAAGGTGTGCCCTGTGTGTGTTGGAAGCATTAAATTTATGTCTTAGTGTCACAAGTAGACTTACATTAACACTGCAATGAAGTTACTGTGAAAATCCCCTTGTCGCCAAATTCCAGTGCCTATTTGGGTACACTGAGGGAGAATTTAGTACGGCCAATGCACCTTAACCAACACGTCTTTCAGACTGTGGGAGGAAACCCGAGCACCTGGACAAACCCAAGCAGACATGGGGAGACATGCACAGACAGTAACCCAAGATGGCAATTGAACCCTGGCATTGTGAGAAAGCAGCGCTAACCGATGTGCCATTGTGCTGCCCACGTGGAGCAGGTGCACAGTGGGTGAACAGTAGGTGGACAGCGGGTGAACTGTGGCACCAAACCTTGAACACTGACCACACAACCCCCAATTTGGCTGCACAGGTCCAATTAATACCCTCTTCAGCGACTCCTAACTGAATATGTGTTCAGCTACAAGAGGAACATCCAATAGCACTATTTGAAGTGCTGTATATCTAACTTCTCCGTAAGGTACTTTATGCACCTTTGTTGGTGCAGTTTCAGTGGAAATACAATATGCTGTGTGATTGGAGGAGCTTTTGCATTTTTGAGTGAGTGGCACTGGATTTTAACAAGACGCTCAGTGGAGTTAACCAGTTGGGAGAGAACCTGCTTTAGTAATGGGGGGGTGGATAGTTGCAGACTCTCTTGTGTTCCTGCGTGCCAGGATCTTGGAGCACAGGCAGCAGAGGAGGGAAACTGCCAGAGAGAGAGGGAGGAAAGGGATTCTCAGTGGAAGGCCCACCCACTAAAGATCTTTAAGGGAACTTTATCTCTCTCCATCTCAGTCAGGAGCATGTCAGCTGTGGCTGTGAGTCACCAAGTCTGAAGTCTATGAGCTTCTACAGCCAGATCTGCAGTGCCACAGCAGGACAGCCCTCTGCCATTGAACAGAGCTGGCACTGGAGTTATCCTTTGGCCTGGCCTGTCTGCAGCCTCGCTCATACTCCCTGACTCACCACATGCAGATCCTAACTCCATATAACCCCTTAAACTGGTTTGCACTGTGCCTGCGTTTAAGCCAGTGACCATGATTACCTGAACAAGTGAGGGGGTTTCTTCACTAGAGGTCTGGTTTAGTTCTCACCTTGGTGATGAGGCCACAGTTGTTAATGAGGTGGCATCTGAAAGCAGCAATGTAGAAAGGGAGGGTGAGGTGAAAAGCGAGAGACCCCCAGTCGCACCACCTACACTTTGCGCTGAAGGCCAGAGAGCCGGATAACCAGTTGAGGTGGGAGTTGAGAGGCGTGGCAGTCTGAAGGGGTAGACAGTGCTTCAGCTTAAACCTCTCACGAGAGAAACAGAGCCTCCAACAGTGCAGCTCTCATAGCGAGGGGGATTGAATATAAAAGTAGGGAGGTCTTGCTGCAGCTGTATAGGGCATTGGTGAGGCCGCAGCTGGAGTACTGTGTGCAGTTTTGGGCGCCGCACCTGCGCAAGGATATTTTGGCCTTGGAGGGAGTGCAGAGGAGGTTTACTAGGCTGATACCAGAGTTGAGGGGGTTGAGCTATGAGGAGAGGCTGAATAAACTAGGCTTGTACTCGTTAGAGTTTAGAAGAATGAGGGGAGATCTCATTGAGACGTATAAGATGATGAATGGGATGGATAGGATAGAGGTGGAGAGACTCTTCCCGCTCAAAAAAGACAGTAGGACTAGGGGGCACAGCCTCAAGATAAAGGGGAGGCGGTTTAGAACGGAGTTGAGGAGGAACTTCTTCACTCAAAGGGTGGTGAATCTCTGGAATTCTCTGCCCGTTGAAGTGGTGGAGGCTGCCTCACTAAATATTTTTAAGAAGCTGGTTGATGGGTTCTTGATAAGAGAGGGGATTGAGGGTTATGGGGAGAGGGCGGGAAAGTGGAACTGAGCCACGACAGATCAGCCATGATCTTACTGAATGGCGGGGCAGGCTCGAAGGGCTAGATGGCCTACTCCTGCTCCTATTTCTTATGTTCTTATGAATGTGTCAGCCTTGATTCTTTTCATGTTCCCACAGCCTGGTGTCTCAGAGGCAATAGTGGCATCCAAAGAGACCCAGTTGATAGCTTCATATGGGCGAGGGAAGCTTGGAGGAATGGCTTGCTGCTGTCGATCTAAAGGATGATCCTTCCCGAACTTTCACGCATCAGTTGACATTTGGAACTTTTTATGGGGTTTCTCTCAATCTCTCACCATTATTCCAGAAACAGACCCCAGTTTCACCTGTTCCTTCATAGAGTTTCTAAAGTAAAGGTTATTTATTAGTTACATGTAGGCTTATATTAACGCTGCAATGAATTACTGTGAAAATCCCCTAGTCGCCACACTCCAGCACCTGTTTGGGCACGCTGAGGGAAAATTTAGCATAGCTAATGCACCTAATCAGCACGGCATTTGGAGTGTGGGAGGAAACCGGAGTACCCGGAGAAAACCCACAGAGATGCAGGGAGAACGTGTAGACTCCACGCACATTCCTGGTTTGAGTAATCAAACCGGGAATCGAACCGAGGTAAGGCTGCAGTGATAACCACAGTGCCACCGTGCCACCCCTCTACTCCTTGTTGATGTTTTGTGTGGGTGTAATGTAATTAAATGAAGGATTCTCAATTCTTCTGACCTCATGCCACAAATCCTTAAACGTATATTTAATATGTTACTAAAGTGATAGAGAGTTGGAGGACTCAAGAAGTGACTTGCAAAGAGCTTGATCTGGAGTGTTGGTTTGTATGGAGACTTCGATCTCACAGAAAGAAGAAATCAACTTGCTAAATGCCTTTGAAATGTGAGTTTGGAGGAGAATGGAAAGGGTCAGTTGTGCAGAAAAAGTAACAAATGATGAAGTGTTGCAGAGAGCTAACAAATAACGAAACTCACTGAGTGTAATTAGGAACAGCCAGAGAGTCTGGGTAGGGCCCGTTTTACAGGCATGTAAGAAATGTAATGGAGGAAAACAGAGGAAGAGGAAGGAAGAGAATATCAGTGTTAGATGGCTTGTCAAAGAAGGGAGTTTTTGGAAAGTGAAAAAGACTGTCACAGTACAGGGAGACACAGAGAAGACTCTGAGTCAAAGATGAAGTGGATAAGAAGGCATATGGTATCCTTGCCTTTATTAGCCAAGATGTAGAGTTTACGAGCAGGGAGGTAATGCTGGAACGATATAAAACTTGCTTAGGCCACAGCTGGCATATAGTGTGCAGCTCTGCAATTCACATTATAATTGAGATGTGATAGCACTGGAAAGGGTGCAGAGGCGATTTAACCAGGATGTTGCCTGGACTGGAGTATTTCAGTCATGAAGAGAGATTGGATAGACTGGGGTTGTTTTCCTTGGAGCAGAGGAGACTGAGAGGAGACGTGCTTGAGATGTATAAAATTATGAGGGACATGGATAGTGTAGACGGGAATAAACTTTTCCCCTTGGTGGAGAGAACAATGATCAGGGGGTAGAGATTTAAGGGAAGAGGCAGGAGGTTTAGAGGGGATGTGAGAAAAAGCCTTTCGCCCAAGGGATGGTGGGAGTCCGAAACTCGCTGCCTGAAAGAGTGGTGGAGGCAGAGACCCTCGTAACATTTAAGAAGTACTTATTTGTATCCTAGCAATGCCAAGGTGTACAAGGCTGGAAAATGGGATTGGAATAGTTGGGTGGTTTGTCATTGACCGGCGCAGACACAATGGAACAAAGGCCTTTTTCTGTGCTGAATACCTCTATAACTCTATGACCTGCCTTCAATCAGAGCAAAAGATGATGATAATGAAAGAACTGGAAATCAAAATGGATTGTGAATGGAAAGTTTAGATGCAGGGTATGCAAAAGATAATTTACTAGGTTTTATCAATAATTCAAGGCCTATTAAATAGGAGACCAGGATCCTGAGTCAAAGAGCGATCAAAACATATACTGTGCAGCATTACAAACAAGAGGAGCCACAAGGAAGATGGGAACCTGAGGTGATTTCCCCTTTAAGGGCAATACAACAGAGTAAGGGTCAACTGGTTTGGGTGACCAATCAGGACTCAGAGTGGAGAATCACCCCAGAGGGAGGAGGTTTCTCCTCGTCAGACCCCATTCGGAATATTGTGAACAGTTCTGGCCCCCATTCCTAAGGAAGGAAGTGCTGGCGTTGGAGGGGGTCCAGAGAAGGTTCACAAGAATGATTCCAGGAATGAAGGGTTTGTCATATGAGAAGCAGTTGAGGAGTCTGAGTCTACACTCGATGGAGTTCAGAAGGATGAGGGGGGATCTACTTGAAGCTTACAGAATACTGACTGGCCTAGATAGGGTGGAGAGGATTTTTCCACTAGTGGAAGAGATTAGAACTGAAGGGCACAACCTCAGAGTGAAGGAACGTTCCTTTAAAACTGAGATGAGGGGAATTTTCTTCAGCCAGGTGGTGGTGAATCTATGAAACTTATTGCCACAGAGGGCTGTGGAGGCCGGGTCATTGAGTATCTTTAAGACAGAGATAGATAGGTTCTTGGTCAATAAATGGATCAAGGGTTATGGGGAGAAAGCAGAAGAAGGGGGATGAGAATCACATCAGCCATGAATGAATGGCGGAGCAGACTTGATGGGCTAAATGGCTTAATTCTGGTCCTATACCTTATAGTCTTATATTCTAGAATTACCCAGAAGGGAAAGAGCAGTAAAAACTGGGAAATAAATACACTGTTGTTTCCTTCTGGGTAGCTGCTCCACTTGATTTGTTAATACATCCCTTGTTGTTTACTAATGAAGTCTCTGAAAATGCGTCATTACATAACCCAAGTGTCAGGATCTGGTCGCTGACTCAACAGGCTGGGTGGTATTCTGGGATGTGGCGAAACTCTTGCTTCAATCACCATGAAGAAATGACAAACCAAAAGATTGTCCGCTATGGGTTGCATTCTGTTACTAAGATACATTTCTGGCAAGCCAGTGGACTGCTGGATTGAGAGAATGTCTATGCTCCTTGGAGATGAGAGATATGCTCTTGTCAAAAAATGTGACAGGTTCGCCCATTGTGGACAGGCAAATGAGAAGTAGGAGTCTCCATGAGCTTGCAGTTCGGTTCACTTTGCTGCTATTGAACCAGGATTCAGAACAGTTAGGTGGAGCTGATAAAGGATCATCCAGACTCAAAACGTTGGCTCTATTCTCTCTCTGCAGATGCTGTCAGACCTGCCAAGATTTTCCAGCATTTTCCATTTTAGAGGAACTAGGAAAATAATTGAAGATTGCGTGCAGACTATTGCAAACGGGTACCACGTTGACTGGGTCACATGCTCACGCTGTGCAGAGACGAGATACCCACAGTGGCAATTGCAAGCAGAGTGGAAACACGCAGAGAGATAGCAAGTGCTGGGAGAAGGGGAGCAGAATCGGGAAATGCAAAGGCTCAGAACATTGACTAAGCTCGAGACAATATGGAGGCAGACAAATGGGGCATTGACTCTCTTTTGATGCCTGCCCACCTGCCCATCTTACATCACACCCTGAGGTATTAAAAAAGTCAAACTAACAGAAGAAAAGGGAATCATTTTGTAACAAAAACAGAAAATGCTGGAAAATCTCAGCAGGTCTGACAGCGTCTGTGGAGGGAGAATAGAGCCAACGTTTCAAGTCTGGATGACCATTTGTCAGAGTCATTTTGTGCTTTATTGATGATCTAAAACTGGAAATTAAGAGCACATTCTGATCTGCAAACTTCTCTCCCAGAAAGTCATCTTAAACCACTGGCTGCAACAGGCTTTTGTGGTGACACAGGGATAGGTCAGTTTAAATACAGTTGCATAGCAACAGAATAACATTTGTGCATGAATGTAGTATCGGTGCTCCTGTTTATGAAATAGTTTGTTGGCCACGTCACTGGGAGCGATGCCATGGGTGATGCGTAAGTTTTGTTATAAAATTACTATCGTTTTCTTACAGTTGAAAACATAAGGTGGATAATGTTAACATTTACTCCAGGGTATAAACCAAATATTAGTGAATCAGGAACCATTTTACACTCTGATGTCGTAATATAATGGTAATATAAGGGGTTCATCCTTAAAATTTAGCCTACAAATCAATTAGATTCATAAACATTGAAATTCAGGTGCCGTGGATCTATACGCAATCATTTTTTAAATTTGTTCATGGGATGTGAATGTCACGGGCTAAGCCAGCATTTATTGCCCATCCCTAATAGCCCTTGCAAAGTTAGTGGTGACCGCCTTCTTGAGCCACTGTAGTTTGTGTCTAGAGCCACAATACCATTAGGTAGTTCCAGGATTATGGCCCAGTCACAGTGAATGGACGGCAATATAGTTCCAATTCAAGATGGCGAACACTGTCCTTATTATCGGTGGTTGTGGGTTGTGAAGGTGGCGTCGAAGAAGCTTTGGTGAGTCGCTGCAGTGCATCTACATGCAAGACTGTGCCCCTAACTCCGCTCCATCGCAATCCCTTTCACTTCAGCCCAGGTGGTGTCCGGCTCTTGAAGACCCTCCTTGTGGACCAAAGGATTTTTGTGTCCAGCCCCATCTTGTTTTCCTCATCTGATGATGTCCATTTATTGCCAGTACATCTCGGTGGCAAAGTATACGTGCGGCCAATCTCAGTCACCTCTTCATCAAGATGGACCGGAGATACCTCTGACCAGTCCTCTGCAACACATTTTCATTACCACTGTTTCTCCATGTCATGCCCAGGATCTTATATAAGCAACACTGGTGAAAGACAGCCAACTAATTTGGCACATTTGCTGTTCTCTTAGAATCCCTACAGTGCAGAAGGCCATTGGGCCCATCTAGCCTGCACTGACAACAATCCTACCCAGGCCCTATCCCCATAACCCTTGTTAATCTCTCTGACTCTAAGGGGAATTTATCATGGCCAATCAACCTAACCTGCACATCTTTGGAGTGTGGGAGGAAACCGGAGCACCCGGAGGAAACCCACATAGGTGAGAGCATGCAGAGTCCACACAGACAGTCACCCGAGGCCGGAATCAGACCCGGATCTCTGACGCTGTGAGGCAGCAGTGCCATTGTGCTGCCTCTTCCATGTCTCATTGGCGTAGATTGTGGTAGATATTGCTATTGACATGTAGAGTCGCAACATCTTTGCCATGTTGATCATGTTGGCTCCCAGACCTTGTAGAACTGTTGGAAAACCAATGTTATTTTGCTGATTCTTGTCTATATGTTCTCTACATTGACCTCCATGGAGATGTTACTTCTGATGTAGGGGAAGTGGTCGATGTATATGACGTTCTATCATCCAGCAGTGATGGCAGCATCTTGTAGCCATCCTGTCAGTCTTCTTGCAGCTGATGCATAGACAGCCTTGGCACCATTACTCTTAATTCTGGCAGGCATGTCTTGGAGTGTGCGCAAGATTCTTTGGTTGGCAAATGAAATCCAGGTCCATGAAGCAGTGTTGTCCCACAAGAGGCCCATCCAAGACAGTCCCAAGCCCAGTTCAAAAGGAGGAGGATTAGGCGTGGGCTAGCTTCCATACCCTGTAAAAACCCATCACTGCAACAGCAAGAATTAGCCCTCTGCACAGCAATCCACATAACTCTGCACCACATGAAGGCTGAATTATAACTCCATGAATGGAAGAGTTAATTGGCTTAACCTTTATCAATAACTTAGCGAGTGAATGCCATTGGTTTGTTATCTTGTAAATAGTTTCACTCTTGCTCCATATAATGGCTGTTCTACCAACTGGAGCTTTAATTATAACTCTTGCTGGATCATTCGTATCAGTTAGAAAGGATGATGGATGCTGAAAGGAATGCTTTGTAGAATATACCTGAAGGTGATCAAATGATTTAATATTTTAACATTCAGTATGGCACATACTTCACTGTTTGATCAATAGTCACTGCGTCAACATTCCAACATTATAAAGAGAAACCAACAGTGATATAACCATGGATGGAGCACAGCCTTATTAACCCTTTCCTTACGATTGTGATCTTTTGATCTCTGACTCCAAAATCAGTCCCTCCAGTTCTGGCCCTTGTGCATTCCCCATTTTTGTTGTTCCACCAGTGGTGGCCCTGCCTACAGTTGCCATAGAACTTATGATCTTTTAAAATAAAAGTTAGCACTTCAATTTATAAATTTAACTGCGAAAGCCTCAATCACCTTTCAAAAGGAACCCATAACTAGTGCAGAATCATGTCGAATGGAATGTAGAGGGAGTGAGAGAAATGTATAAAAACTGACAGTTTGTTTTTGATTTGAGTTGATTTATTATTGTCACGTGTATTAACATACAATGAAAAATATTGTTTTTTGCATGCTATACAGACAAAACATATCATTCATAGAGAAGAAAATGAGAGAGTGCAGAATGCAATATTACAATCATAGCTAGGGTGTAGAGAAAGATCAACTTAATGCAAGGTAGGTCCATTCAAAAGTCTGACAGCAGCAGGGAAGAAGCTGTTCTTGAGATGGTTGGTATGTGCTCAGACTTTTGTATCCTATTCCTGACTGGGGAAGGTGGAAGAGAGAATGTCCGGGGTGTATGGGGTCCTTGATTACGCTGGCTGCTTTGCCGAGGCAGCAGGAAGTGTAGACAGGGTCAATGGATGGGAGGTTGGTTTGCGTGATGGATTGAGGTACATTCATGACTTTTGTAGTTCCTTGCGGTCTTGAGCAGTATCCCTACGACACTTAGAAAAGAAGTGCAACAAGTTTGCATTCTCAAATAAACCATTAGATTTTGTTGTTAGCCACATCTATTAACTGTAAGCTTAAGAAACTTACTGGACCAGCCACATAAAAACAGAGAGGGACAGAATATTATCTGTAACCTCCCTTCCTCCCTATCTCGGTTCCCTTCTTTAAGGTACTCATTAAAGCTTGCCTCTGTGGTTAGGTGCACTGACCCAAACAGGCGCCAAAATGTGGCAACTAGGGGAATTTCACAGTAACTTCATTGCAGTGTTACCGTAAGCCTTACTTGTGACTAATAAATAAATAAACTTTAAACAAGCTTTTAAACTTGACTAAGTCTGATCTAATATCTCCTTATACGGCTTGGTGTCATACTTTGTTTCACAAAGCTCCAGTGAAGTGCCTTGGAACATTTGCTTGCGTTAAAGATGCTACTAATTTGTTGTTATTGTTTGAGCCTCTAACCTGAAGTCATAGTCAACATCCTGGGACCAGCCATATAAGTACTGTGGCTATTAGAACAGGTCAGAGGCTAGGATCCCTGTAGTGAGTAATTCACCACCTGACCCCCCCAAAGCCTTTCCACATTCTACAAGGCACAAGTCAGGAGTGTGATGGAATACTCACCATTTGTTTGGATAAGTGCAGCTCCAACAGTATTCAAGAAGCTTGACATCATCCAAGCCAAAGCAGCTTGATTGATTAGCATCCCATCGACAAACATTCACTCCCTCTAAAACCAACACACAATGTGTACCAGCTACAAGATGCAGAAACTAATCAAGTCCCCTGAGGCAACACCTTCCAAACCCACAACAATTACCATCTAGAGGGACAAGAGCAGCAGATACATTTAGGATCCACATCACCTGAAGTTCCCCTCCAAATCACTCATCATCCTGACTTGGAAATGTATCTATGATGTGGAGATGCCTACATTGGACTGGGGTAAGCACAGTAAGAAGTCTCACAACACCAGGTTAAAGTCCAACCTCTTGGAAATATTATCACCATGCCTTCACTGTTGCTGAGTCAAAATGCTGGCATTGCCTCCCACCATGGGTGTACCCACATTTCATGGACTGCATCGCTTCAAGAAAGCAGCTCACCACGACCTGCTCAAGGGCAGCTAGAGATGAACAATACATTCTAGCCTAGCCTGCACAACCCACAATGAATAAAAAATAATCTATACCATCAGCTGTGTCTAACTGAGGGAATTCTGCACTGTCAGAGTTGACATACTTTAGATAAAAGGTCAAATGGAAATGCATCAGTTGATTCTGTATCTGGAGAGAAGTGAGTTCTCCAGTGAACTGGCTACTCAAAGAAAACACATGAAAATTAATGGGCATTTCACTCTAATCCTGTGGATGTGATCCTGATGCTTGCAAAATGTGTTGTAAATGTAAACATTTCCATCTACTTATGAACTGGACGAAGAAGTAAGATATTATGGCATTTTTAATTATCTTGGTTAAAATCAACTGGGTTTAGGGCGGCACAGTGGTTAGTACTGCTCCTCACATCACCAGGGACCCGGGGTCGATTCCCTGCTTGAGACACTATCCGTGCAGAGTCTCCACGTTCTCCTCTTGTCCACATAGCTTTCCTCCGGTGCTCCGGTTTGACTCCCACAGTCCGAAAGACATGCTGATTGGGTGCTAAATTCTCCCTCAGTGTACCCGGACAGGCACCTGAATGTGGCAACTAGGGGATTTTCCACAGAAACTTGATTGCGGTGTTAATGTAAGCCGACTTGTGACACTAATAAATAAACTTTAAAAACAATTTTACCCAAAGGCCAGGCCAGCCTAAGAACAATCCCTGCACATTGAGAAGTCCAGAAATAGGTTATTATAATCACAGCGAACAGTGAAAGCACTGCGGACTTGCCAGCTCTTATTTAAAGTATGTTGACTAAAAACCATATGTCGGTTTATAAACCTTCATGTTTATTGGCTAAGTGGGTTTATCTGACACTTAAACTGGCGTCTCTCAGTCTTTGCTCTCCCTGGGCTCCAAAACTGCTGGCCAGCAACAGAGCGTTTTGTGTGGAATTCCCCCTCGCACCCCCACCAGTTAACATCATTGTCACTTCTCCAGTTGTTTTAAGAATGGTCCATGTTGCCCGCTGCTTGCTTCTTCCTCACAGCTTTACTGCAGCGCAAAACTTCAGGCCGTTTCTTCAGCCTAAATACAAACACACCAGCAAGTTACATTTGTATAGCAGCTCTTATAGAACATAGAACACTACAGCACAAACAGGCCCTTCGGCCCACAAGTTGCGCCAATCACATCCATACCTACCAAGCCATAGAACTATCTGTAACTCCCAATCCCATTAAATCCCATATACTCATCCAGAAGTCCTTTAAAAGACCCCAGCGAGTTCGCCTCTACCACCACTGACGGCAGCTGATTCCTCTCACTCACCACCCTCTGAGTGAAAAACTTACACCTAACATCTCCTCTGTACTTGCTTCCCAGCACCTTAAACCTGTGTCCTCTCATAGCGACCATTTCAGCCCTGGGAAATAGCCTCCGAGAATCCACCCTATCTATTCCTCTCAACATTTTATAAACCTCTATCAAGTCGCCTCTCAACCTTTGTCTCTCCAAGGAGAAGAGTCCCAGCTCCCTCAACCTATCTTCATAAGGCATGCCTCCCAATCCAGGCAGCATCCTTGTAAATCTCCTCTGCACCCTCTCAATAGCCTCCACATCCTTCCTGTAGTGAGGCGACCAGAACTGCGCACAGTACTCCAAGTGGGGTCTGACAAGGGTCTTATAAAGTTGCAGCATTACCTCCCGACTCCTAAACTCAATCCCTCGATTAATGAAGGCTTAATGAAGGTTTTCATTGGTGAACATCCCAAGGCACCTCACAGGAGTGTGAGTCAAAGTCATTGAGCCAGGAAAACAGCTAAGGTGGCGCCATGGCCTGTCTTCCACTATCACACTGCTTTCTTCAACATAAAGAAAAGGCTGTACCCGTGGCGCTTAGCAACATGAGTCCTGAACTCCAGACCTACAACAACTGGTCATGACTGTGAGCACAGGTTATAATCTCTCGCAACTCGTTTCTCATTGGGTGCGCTCCCATTCACTTAATAGGGAAACGCGCACTCCGTGAAGCTCAGGGAAAGACTTATTGATGATCCCCTATGTCCTTCATCACTATACCAGTGAACAAAAGCTTGGTCAAAGGTGTAGGCTTTAAGGGGGAAAGTGATATAGAGAGCTGGAGAGATATTGAGAGGGTCGCTTACTGTTTGTGATCGAAATAACTGAAGGCACTTACACCAATGGTGGAGAAATTGACATCAGGATACTCCAGGAGCCAGAATGAAATGAGCACAGACGTGTCAGAGGGCTGTGGGGCTTGAAGAGGTTGGGAGTGGTGCAGGTACCTGTAACAGATGAACAACTGTGCCTTGTCATCACCTTCTCAAGGGCAAATAGGTTTGGGTAATGTGGAGATTGTGCCTTTAAGGGTCACATGACCTGGGGAACCATTTAGGGAGCAGGGTGGGGGTGACTGGATCCTGGACTGGATCCTAGATTTCCTAACTCACAGACTGCAGTCAGTAAGGATAGACAACAACCCCTCCTCCACGATCATCCTCAACACCGGTGCCTCGTAAGGCTATGTCTTCAGCTCCTTACTATACTCCTTATACACCTATAACTGTGTGTGGCCAAATTCCTCTCCAATTCGATTTTCAAGTTTGCTGATGACACCACTGTAGTGAGTCGGATCTCAAACAATGATGAGACAGAGTACAGCAATGAGACAGAGAATCTGGTGAACTGGTGCAGCAACAATAATCTGTCCCTCAATGTCAACAAAACAAAGGAGATTGTCATTGACTTCAGGAAGCATAAAGGAGAACATATCCCTGTCTACATCAATGAGGATGAAGTGGAAATGGTTGAGAGCTTCAGATTTTGGGTGTCCAGATCGCCAACAATCTGTCCTGGTCCCCCCACTCCGGTGTTATAGTTAAGAAAGCCCACCAATGCCTCTACTTTCTCAGGAGGCTAAGGAAATTTGGCATGTTCGCTATGACTCACCAGCTTTTACAGATGCACCATAGAAAGCATCCTTTCTGGTTTTATCACAGCCTGGCATGGCTCCTGCTCTTCCAAGACCGTAAGGAACTACAAAGCATCGGGAACGAAGCCCAGTCTATCACACAAATCAGCCTCCCATCCATTGACTCTGTCTACACTTTCTGCTGCCTCATAAAAGCAGCTAGCATAATCAAGGATTCCACGCACTCCAGACATTCTCTCTTCCATCTTCTTCCATTGGGAAAAAGATACAACATCTGAAGTCATGTATCAACCAACTCAAGAACAGCTTCTTCCCTGCTGCCATCAGACTTTTGAATGGACTTATCTTGCATTAAGCTGATCTTTCTCTACATCCTAGCTATGACTGTAACACTATATTCTCTCTCCTTTTCTATGGATGGTATGCTTTGTCTGTATAGCGCGCAAGAAACAACATTTTTCACTGCATACCAATACATGTGACAATAATAAATCAAATCAAATCAAATCAAATCAAATGTTGTCTTTGCCAGCGAGTCTCACATCCCATGATTAAATTTTTAAAAAGCATACCCTGTAACAGACCATGAGGAGCGAAACAGGTAATGTGCTCAAAACAATAAAAAGTATATTTAATATGCATCATTCTTCGTCTGGACTTTATAGCAACAGGAATCATCTATCAAAGATGCGTGTGCAGAGTCCTAATGATCTTTTTAGATGCTGGTAATCACGGATGGAATTTTACAGACCTTCCTACTGACAGGGTCTTCCAGTCCCGCTGAAGTCAATGGAATTTTAGGTGGCACCATTTTCCAGCCATGTGAAAGGGCTGGAAAACTCTGCCCCACTGCTTTGCTTGTTCAATAATCTGTCAGAGGACATGGATCTGCTGTTGAATTCTTGGCTTCGGATCAACTTTCTGGTTGAATTCCAGCGACCAAAGCAAGTTTGTTAAGCAAAGCTGTCATCTGATTCAAAATTTTTATCACTTGTTTAAGTTTGTTTTCAATCCAGTGTTTGCACATTTCCTTTAGGCCCTTTAATGGAGGGAACATTGTGAAATAAGGATTCTTTTTGCCTTCAGTGGCCACATTTTATGGATGTTTTACTTTGTTGAAAACAACTGTGGCCATTTGTAATTTGATCTGATATAAAAAGAAAGAAACTGAAAATAGAAATGCCTGTAAAGGTAAAAAAAAATTTACTGGAAGCACAGACTTTCTGGTAGAATGGCGTTTGCACTCCAAATAAAATTGTATATTCGAAATTCAGAACTGTTAGCACTGCTGCCTCACAATGCCAGGAACCTGGTTTCGATTCCCGGCTTGGGTCACTGTCTGTGTGGAGTTTGCACAGTAAGAGGTCTCACAACACCAGGTTAAGGTCCAACAGGTTTATTTGGTAGCACAAGCTTGCGGAGTGTTGCTCCTTCCTCAGGTGAGTGAAGAGTTGTGCACATCCCCCTGTGTCTGTGTGGGTTTCCTCCAGGTTCTCCAGTTTCCTCCCACAGTCCAAAGTTGTGCAGGTTACTAGGGGGCACAGCCTCAAGATAAAGGGGAGGCGGTTTAGAACGGAGTTGAGGAGGAACTTCTTCACTCAAAGGGTGGTGAATCTCTGGAATTCTCTGCCCGTTGAAGTGGTGGAGGCTGCCTCGCTAAATATTTTTAAGAAGCGGGTTGATGGGTTTTTGATAAGAGAAGGGATTAAGGGTTATGGGGAGAGGGCGGGAAAGTGGAACTGAGCCACGACAGATCAGCCATGATCTTATTGAATGGCGGGGCAGGCTCGAAGGGCTAGATGGCCTACTCCTGCTCCTATTTCTTATGTTCTTATGTTCTTATTAAGTTGACTGGCCATAATAAATTTGATTTGATTTGCTTTTCTTTTGTTATTGTCACTTGTATTAAGATACAGTGAAAACTATTGATTCTTGCACACTATCAGGTAAAACATACAGTTCATAGAGAAGCAAACGAGAGAGTGCAGAGTGTAGTGTTACATAGACGGGGTGTACAGAAAGATCAACTTAATGCAAGGTAATTCCATTCAAAAGTCTGACAGCAGCAGGGAAGAAGCTGTTCTTGAGTCAGTTGGTATGTGACCTCAGACTTTTGTATCTTTTTCTTGATGGAAGAAGGTGAAAGAGAGAATGTCCAGGGTGCGTGGGGTCCTTAATTATGCTGACTGCTTTTCCCGAGCCAGCGGGAAGTGTAGACAAAGTCAATGGATGGGAGGCTGGTTTGTGTGATGGACTGGACTACATTCACGACCTTTTGTAGTTCCTTGTGGTCTTGGTCAGAGCAGGAGCCCATACCAAGCTGTCATACAACCCAGAAAGAATGCTTTCTATTGTGCATCTGTAAAAGTTGGTGAGAGTTATAGCTGACATGCCAAATTTCCTCAGTCTTCTGAGAAAATAGCCCCTTCGTGTCCTAATGTAGGTTAGGAGGATTTTCAGGGTAAATACATCAGGTTACGGGGATGGGGGTGTGGAGTGGACCTGAATGAAATGTTGTGTTGGAGAATCAGTGCAGGCTGGATGGACCTTCTGCACTATAGGGATTCTATGATTCTATGTTGTGGGACTAGTAATCCAGAAGCCCAGGGTCATACATTGGAATGTAATTTAATCTGGAACCTGGTGAAGCTACCAAACAGTACTACTTGCATGTTAAACTGCAGCAGGCGACGGTGCAGAGGGACCTCGGGGTCCTTGTGCATGAGTCGCAAACACCCAGCTCGCAGGTGCAGCAGGTGGTCAGGAAGGCGAATGGGATGCTGGCCTTCATCGCGAGGGGGATTGAATATAAAAGTAGGGAGGTCTTGCTGCAGCTGTATAGGGCATTGGTGAGGCCGCAGCTGGAGTACTGTGTGCAGTTTTGGGCGCCGTACTTACGCAAGGATATTTTGGCCTTGGAGGGAGTGCAGAGGAGGTTTACTAGGCTGATGCCGGAGTTGAGGGGGTTGGACTATGAGGAGAGGCTGAATAAACTAGGCTTGTACTCGTTAGAGTTTAGAAGAATGAGGGGAGATCTCATTGAGACGTATAAGATGATGAATGGGATGGATAGGATAGAGGTGGAGAGACTCTTCCCGCTCAGAAAGGGCAGTAGGACTAGGGGGCACAGCCTCAAGATAAAGGGGGGCGGTTTAGAACGGAGTTGAGGAAGAACTTCTTCACTCAAAGGGTGGTGAATCTCTGGAATTCTCTGCCCGTTGAAGTGGTGGAGGCTACCTCGCTAAATATTTTTAAGACGCGGGTTGATGGGTTTCTGATAAGAGAGGGGATTAAGGGTTATGGGGAGAGGGCGGGAATGTGGAACTGAGCAGCGACAGATCAGCCATGATCTTATTGAATGGCGGGGCAGGCTCGAAGGGCCGGATGGCCTACTCCTGCTCCTATTTCTTATGTTCTTATGTTCTTATAAGCAGCAAGTGATAGTCAGAGCTAAGCGATCCCACAACCAATGGATCAGATCTAAGCTCTGCAGTGTTGCCACATCCAGTCATGAACAGTGCTGGACAATTAATCAACGCACAGGAGGAGGGGGTTCACAGATATTCCCATCCTCAATGATGGAGGAGGCCAGCACATCAGTGCAAAAGGCAAGACTGAAGTGCTTGCAATAGTCTTCAATCAGAAGCTCTGAGTGAATGATTCACTTTGTCCTTCTCCTCCTCGCTCCCCAGCAACACAGATGTCAGTCTTCAGCCAATTTGATTCACTCCATATGATATTGAGAAACAGCTGCAGACACTGGATACCGCAAAGACTGTGGGCCTGACAACATTCTGGCAATAGCCCCTGAAGACTTGTGCTCCAGAACCGGGCAAAGGGACCCAGCCAAGCTATTCCAGTACAGCTACAGCGCTGGCATCCACCCAGCAATTGCCCAGGTATGACTGGCCCACACTGTCCGCAGCTTAGGCAATCAAAATTAATCGAGGAGAAACTAAATACTAATCGCTTTATGAACCATCAGCCCAATGTTAAATTCCAGCTGTACAAAGCTTCTCTTTAAGTCATTGCCTTCAAGTAACATTCCCAAGTTTCACTAATTCGTCACCCTGTATTTAGTGATGGAACAATGTGTATTCTCAATATCTGGCTCAAACTGAAATACTCGTTCGCTTTACTCAAACTTTAGTTTAGGTCAATGTGACCTCTCTTTGCACAAACTAGTGCGCAGCTTCTTCCTCAGTGACGCACACAGATAAACATGGGATGAGTCAGAATCATCCTTCTTTGTCAAAATCCTGTGAAATCGCACAGGATCTATATTCACAAATTACCACATTCAACGGGGATGATGCGTCAGAGGAAACTGTGCCCCAGCTGCTCAGGACAGCCCCACTCCTCGAGCTCCATGTCCCGTGCTGGCCAGCAACACACGGAGGAGACATGGGAGAGACTATTGAGAAGAACCATCAGGCTGATCCACATGTGTCAAAGGTCCGGGACATGAAGCAACAAACTTGAGGATCGAGGCCTTGTCCTTAAAACCTTCAAAAGAAACGGCTGAGTGGTGATCACGATGGCAGTGTGGAAAAGGTAAATCGGGAAAATGACTTGAAGTTGGAGTGAAATTGCAGGTCGTTGATTAAATGGTTTAAAGGAAACAATAGGACTGATACGGGACGTGCTTAACAAAGAATGGTTCATAGAATGAGCTTTTGGATAGAAGAGCGATGGCAAAATTTCTTGCAATCATTTAAGGACAAATTTTTGGGCTGTTTGTGGGGCTTTCAGTGTCTTTCTCAATCGATTGACTCAGCAAATGGTTCTTTATGACTACGTTTGTCGGAAGAGGACTTCTGGCCTGGCTCTTTATCACAATTAAACAAATGCAAACCTATCAATTCCATTTCATGTATGGCACAGTTTTAGCTCCTTCTGTTCTGTTTGAGATCTCTAAGGGGCTTCTCATTAAACACATGAAGAAATGGAACTAATTGGATAGCTCAAAGAGCTGGCACAGACTTGATGGGCCAAAGAACCTCCCTCTATAATGTAGTATCCCTTTACTGGTGAACAAATCCTCTCTAGCACTTTCATTGTGAGGTCTTCACTATATCCACTCACAAGCCTCTAGCAAACAAAAATAATAGACTCCTTTGCCCCTGTAAACCATATTATGTGGAAAAACAGAGAGAGAACGCAGAGGAACATAGCCAGCGTCCAGACATTCATTATTATTAATGACTTGATTATATTGCCAGAGCTTCAACTGGTACAAAACAAATATTTCCAAGGCTGGAATTACAGGGCGAAGATTTAGGGGCGAAATTCATTTGCAGATCTCTGCTTCCAGCGTCGATTCCCTGAGACAAGCAGCAAAAATGCTGTTCCTCCTTCATCAGTGCTCCAACATTGCAAACATGTTCTTTTCTTTAATTGGTTCATGGGATCTGTCACTGCCTGAAAAAAATTGGCATCAATTTTGCTTTCATTGGCCTTGCCAGCAAACCCAACACTTATTACACAATTGCCTTGGAGTGGCTACTGGTGGTGTTCCGCTTTCTTCAATACAACCGAGTCCATTGGTGAGTAACCTACGACCCAGGGGCCAGAGGCGGCCCAGCTGGGCTCTTAGTGCGGCCCACAAGATATCTTGTGGACCATTGCCCATACGCCCATTGTTACGTTCTGCCGATTTCCACCTGCATAGATTTTTTCCTACCAATGTGACTCTCAAAGGTAAGTGAAGTGAGGTGCGTGCTGACAACATTGACTGTGAGAGCCGTGCGCTCCCTCTGAGTCCAATTGTAAATATTTATTTTGTTTTTACTATTTGAAGTTGATGGCAGCTCTGTTAATGTATAAATGATTTGAGTTTTCTATAATCAGTTATGAAATATTTGGTGCGTATTAAATGTATTTAATCTTATTCATGGGGTCACGAACGAGCCTGATTTCAATCTTGTGGCCTTCTGAGATGAAGGGGGGGCCAGTCACTGGGCCAGACTGCCCCCATCACTGACTGAGTGACTCGCTATACCATTTGAGAGAGCAGCTAAGAGTCAATCATATTGCTGTGGGTCTGGACCCTCATGTAGATCAGATTGGGTAAGGACAGCAAATTTCCTTCCCTAAAGGACATGAGTGAGTTTCTGGATTGCTGGTCCAGTTACACAGGTATAATAATTCCTCAGAGACAGAACTCCTTCGTCAAATTCCCTTTATTGACAAGTCTGACAACAGTGTACAGAGTCTTTTTAGTTACTCCTAGTCTACACTTGGAGTGCCAGAGGAACTGGCACTGCTGGTTCAATATCAGCAACAGTCTCCCTGATTGGCCCATCGATTTGGCCCTTAATTAGGGAGTTCATATTCTAATAGGCCCAACTCAATTACCTGATTCAAGGCATTACAATGACTGATTACGTTACTATATAAAAGAAAATTACTGCAGATGCTGGAATCTGAAACCAAAAGAGAAAATGCTAGAAAATCTCAGCAGGAAAGAGCTGACGTTTTGAGTCCAGATGACCCTTTGTCAAAGCATTGCCTTTGTTCTGTTGCTTTGACAAAGACTCAGCTCTTTTCTCTCCTTACAGATGCTGCCAGACCTGCTGAGATTTTCCAGTATTTTCCCTGACGATGTTACTGCTTTTCTTATGATTGCTATTCTGCTAATCTGCCTCGCTTCACTCAAAGGGTGGTGAATCTCTGGAATTCTCTGCCCGTTGAAGCGGTGGAGGCTGCCTCGCTAAATATTTTTAAGACGCGGGTTGATGGGTTTTTGATAAGCGAGGGGATTAAGGGTTATGGGGAGAGGGCGGGAAAGTGGAACTGAGCCACAACAGATCAGCCATGATCTTATTGAATGGCGGGGCAGGCTCGAAGGGCTAGATGGCCTACTCCTGCTCCTATTTCTTATGTTCTTATGTTCTCATAAGTTCTGGTCAAAATTAAAAAGGAACATATTTTGATTTGAAACCAGAGGAAAAGGTCACCAAATCACTGCGAGTCGCTATCAGACTGGGTAGCATTGAGGTTGTTGTTCTGTAGAAGGGTCATACTGACGTGAAACACTAACACTGTTTTTCTCTCTCCACAGAGACTGTCAGACCTGCTGAGTTTATCCATCATTTTCTGTCTTTAGTTGGGACTGAGGATGGAATAGGGTGAGGGCTGCTTTTACCACAATGCCTGTCCAGATTAAATTTCTCAACTGACTGCAGACATTTTTTCTGGATCCAATCCCTTCAACCTGATAGGATCACAGATTCACAAAAACCCAATTCCAGGAAAAGTGCCAGCTTCAGGAATGGAAACTTAAGAAGATAGTTTCCCACATTCTAAATAAAAACTGTGCCAATCTCAAGGTAGTTTTGGCTACATACAAGAGTGTTTATGGAAGAAAATGGTGGAAAAAGTGCTTTGGGAATACATTCAATTTGTTTTGAATACAAACACTGGATTAACTGTGTTATTTTCAGTCTGTTTCAACTGGTTCGTACAGATTGTACGTACCAGCATCAGCCACTGCTGATTGATGCTGTTCCACGCTGCGTATGGTCATCCATGCAGGCAACAGATTAATCTCAGAAAGTAATTGTTCTGTGCAGGGTTTGAGGAATGTTATGTGTCCCTTTTAACAATGACAACAACTTGCACATTTTACTATGGTCATTGCCATAATAAAATGTCCTAAAGTGTTCCAAAGCAAGAGAGATGGGAAAACAGACTGTATACACTAAAAAGGCAGGAAAAGGTGCAGTCAGGTGTTCAGGAAGAGTTCCAAAAAGATTGGCTGATATTCACTCATGGGACATGGGCTTCACTGGCTAACCAGGATCCCTGGATGCCCTTATAGTAAGAAGTCTCACAACACCAGGTTAAAGGCAGTTGAGAGTCAACCACATTGCTGTGGTTCTGGAGTCACAAGTAGCCCAGACTGGAAGATTTCCTTCCCTAAAGGACATCAGTGAACTAGATGGGGTTTTTCCTGACAGTCAGCAATGGTTTCGTGGTAAACAGTAGATTTTTAATTCCAGATTTATTTTTATATTGAATTCAGATTCCATCACCTGAATTGTCAGGATTCGAACCGAGGACTCTCGAACATTAGTATAAGTTTCTGGATTGATAGTCGAGCAATAATGCCACTAGGCTATCATCTACCTTTACTGAGTGATCTCTGATTAGAAGATAAGGTCAAAGAGATATACTGCAAACCAGTCAGTGGGTGAGGAGTGCAAGTTGGGCTCGAGAAATTGAGAAGTTTGGAAAGGTGGTAGTGGGTGCAGCTGGTTATCTGGACATGCCTCCTTTCCACTGATTAACTTTTTAAGTTACCTTCCCACCCCTGTCCTCTTTCACCTTGGCCAAGATCAGTTAGATTAGCAAATCTTTATTGTTTCTTAAGCGTGACATTTAATCTCCGCGCAACCTTGAAGAGTACAACCGCCTTACTAATCCTGCATTCCAGTGCAAAAGTAAAGACAAAGAAAATGAAATAATCCAAAAATTGATCTTTATTCTTTTAAATCTGATTGTATTACAGCTTTTCCCAGGATAAGTCATCACTCAAGGTGCTTTTTAACTCGTCAAAATCCTTTGACATCATCACGGATTGAGGAAAACGATAGACCATGACCTCTGACACCCCCCACCCACCACCTCCCCACCCCACCCCTTCCCCCCATGTTGTATGGGGCATGGAGGAAATACCCCAAAGGTGCGCTGGGGAATCCCTGTCGGAAATTCCCAGGTAGGTATTTGCATAGCAATTGTCCGGAAATGCTAATTTCCACTGGACAATTACCCTGTGCCGGAAACTATCTCAGAATGGGATTTAAATCATAAGCTACGAATGGTCCCGGTTCATCGATCATAGAATCCTACTGTGCAGAAGGAAGCCATTCAGCCCATCAAGTCTGCACCGACCACAATCCCATCCAGCCCTGTCCCCATAACTCCATATATTTATCCTAGCTAGTCCCCCTGACAATAAGGGGCAATTTAGTATGGTCTTTTCCACCTAACCTGCACATCTTTGGACTGTGGGAGGAAACCAGAGCACCTGTAGGAAACTCATACAGACACGGGGAGAATACGTGATATCGAATATCCCGTCTTCTGACCACCCCCCCCCAGCCCACCCAATCCCCACAGCCAACTTCAAACTCCTTACCTCTGACTTTCCCACTCTGACCTCTGATCCCTCTGCCCTCTGACCTCCATCTCCCACCACATCTGCCTCCAAGTATCCGACTTCTGACCCTCAACCACCTCTGACTCCCCCACCCCCGAACTCTGACCCACCCTCTCCTGTCCTCCAACCCCACTCACACCTCAGACCACCCCTGAGTCTGACTCCGCAACCACCCAAATTCTACCCACCTATTTTAATACTTTCCGCTTGGCCTGCCAATTTCATTGGCCTCTTTAAACTTAGCCTTACGACAGTGCAGTGAAACAAGAGTGCAGCCTTCCACATCCACTGGAGCTGGACTGCAATGGGCCTGTAAGGAGTCTTTTGATTCAGGCCCTAAGCAGCTCCAATCACCGGATATATCAGTGTAATTGTTGATAGCAAGCTAGTATGTACACATTTCCAGTAATTCCTTGACTTTCTCTTTCCAATGCTAGTCAGAGGTTATGGTTTTATTATAACAGGTCTGGAGTATTCACAAATGGGAAATCAGTGTGTGAGCAGCAATAGAAGAGATGACCAGAGGTGCTCTGGGCTTTTAGAGGCAGGAAGAAAAGATGTATATTTATAAAGCACTATTTACGATCACCAGATATCTCAAAGCATTTACAGCCAACCTAAAAGTGTAGTCACTAATGTAGGGAATGTGGCAACCAATTCACACACAGCCAACCCCTACCATGTGCTAATGAGCAGGTAATCTGTTTTTCTGATGTCAGTTGAGGGATAGATATTGGCCAGAGCATTGAGGAGAACCCGGGCGAATCCCAGGCTTTTGGATGGGGAGGGATTAAGCACTTGAGGGAGAGGTGGGAAGGGAGTCAGGGATTGGGTTTTGAAGGCCGATGGTGGGGAAGATAGGGAAGAGGTACAAGAGCGTTGGGGTTAAGTAATTGCCCCAAAGGACAGCCCCAGATAGTTCCAAGATGGCGCCAGAGTGAGGCAAGCTGCGCCCAGCATATCTTCTAGTTCTATCTTTTACTCTCGTTCTGCATTCTGCACTCTCTTGTTTCCTTCTCTATGAACAGTATGTTTTGTCTGTGTAGCGTGCAAGAAACAATACTTTTCACTGTATGCTAATACATGTGACAATAATAAATCAAATCAAATCAAGAAGAAACTATCACTCACCCCCAACAAAGTGCCAACTGCATTATGGTGCGCACGATGTAACTTTAGTTTGTCCATAAACTTGATTGCTCTTTAATGAGTTGGATAAAAACAGCAGGCGGACATCTGATTCCATTTACAGCTTTAACAGAGATGGGGTAGGGGGGATTGGGTAATCAACTCTCAGCAATAAAATGGTGGGGGGGGTGGGTCCCTCATTCATCAGGAGGGGCAAAAAGACATATCCAATCGAAGAGAATTCACTTTGAGATGCACTAGGAAGCCTGTCATGGTTCAGCTAATGAAGGTAGTGGATAGTGTGAGCCTCAAACACAGGACGATCCCCACAGTTTGTGACCAAACTGATTATCAGCGAGGGTGGGATGGACGGAAAATCCTCCCATTTCCATATTATCGGCAATTGGCGTGTTGACATAGGACACTGACGGAACACCAGATTTTACATGTGAGTATATATCTGACTGATTGGTTCAACTACTGGACCACACTGCCTTCCACTGCAGGTGGGGAAACTGTCTGCCCCCTTTTCTCAACGTTCTTCCCTTTTACCCTTACTTCCCCCTGGATAGTTACAAACTTTTGTTGAGGAACTGCCTTGGCTGCTTCCTGGTATCTCACCCGACCAACCCGACTGCAAACGGCAACTTGAAACACCGAGTGGCATCAGACATTTGACTGCGGGAGGCATCACAGCTTCAGCTCAGGCCCAGACGGGCGCTTGCAATCAGGAGCACGACCGCTGGCTACTCATCTTTCCTCCTCTCCTCACAACAAAAATACTGAGGCTGTACCCTCCAGGTAAAATCAGGTACCTCAGGCGAGGCTGGGGGAATCTTGGTAGGGATTTTTAAAAAATTTATTAGTTCCACAAGTAGGCTGACATTAACACTGCAGTGGAGTTACTGTGAAAATCCCTGAGTCACCACATTCCAACATCTTTTCAGGTACACAGAGAGAGGATTTACCACGGCCAATGCATCTAACCAGCACATCTTTCGGACTGTGGGGAAAAACTGGAGCACCCGAAGGAAACCCACACAGACACGGGGAGAATGTGCAGACTCCACACAGACGGTGACCCAAGCTGGGAATCGAACGCGGATCCCTGGCACTGCGAGATGGCAGTACTAACCACTGTGCCATCGTACTGTCCACGTGGAGCGGGTGAACTGTGACGCCAAGCAGAAGTTTTTTTTACTTATTAGTGTTACAAGTAGACTTACATTAACACTGCAATGAAGTGACTGTGAAAATCCCCTAATCGTCACACTAAAGCACCTGTTCGGGTACACTGAGGGAGAATGTAGCACGGTCAATGCACCTAACCAGCATGTCTTTCAGACTGTGGGGGGAAACCAGAGCATCCGGAGGAAACCCACGAAGACACGGGGAGAATGTGCAGACTCCACACAGACAGTGACCCAAGCCGGGGATCGAACCCGGGTCCCTGGCGGTGTGAGGCAGCCGTGCTAACCACTGTGCCACCACGTTGCTTAGGATTGTCCTGTGTTTGCAGCTCACACTATCCACCACCTTGATAGGTTTCCCAATGCATCTCAAAGTTAATTCTCTTCAGTTGGATGTCTCTTTTTGCCCATCTAGATAGATGAGGGACCCCACCCCTCTCGCAGCCCCCCCACCTTTCTGCTGAGAGCTGATTATCCAATCGCTCCACCTCATCTCTTAAAACTGTAAATGGGCCTGATGTCCCAAGATGTGCAGGTTAGATGGATTAGCCTTGAAAATGGGGGCTACGGGGATAGGGCGAGAGAGAGGGCCTGGGTAAGATATTCTGTCAGAGTCCCTAGAATCATTGAACCACAGTGGGCCGAATGGCCTCTTCTGCACTGTAGGGATTCTATGATTTTAGGGAACCTTCTTTGAGAGTTAGAATTTCCTGCTATTAGACTGTGAATGCCAATGCACTATCAGCTTAATGCCAAGCTTGGTTCCAGAGGGGAGGAAAATCTCACCCGATCGGGACTGAGTAGATTTGAACTCCTGCCAGTCTCAGAGAGCAGAAAAGCGGTCAGCTTTCCAGCTCCTCAGCGCCATCCAGTGCCTGCTGCTGGAAAATTCAACTGCATGGACTTTGAGTCAAGATCACTCTGAGTTTCCTCAAACCAGCCCCACCATCCTCCTCAACGCAACATCCCAATGTCAAATGGCCCCTCTGCGCTGACGCAGGAAGGGGCAATGAAACTGGGGGTGGTGTGGGGTGGGGGAGGAGGGTGTACAGCAAGTTCAGGAAAAGAGAGGTTGTAAAGTATACAGTAAATGAGCATTCACAGGCTGTCATTAGCGCGGTGAGATTTCAGCTATAATCTTTAGTGGCATCTCCATCTAACTAGCTCAGGTGGTCTCTGTAACCTACAGCTCCATAGGGGCAGCATGGTGGCACAATGGTTCCACTGTGGTTAGTGGTTAGTGGAGAGCTTCAAGTTTTTAGGTGTCCAGATCACCAACAACCTGTCTTGGTCCCCCCATGCCGACACTATAGATAAGAAAGTTCACCAACGCCTCTACTTTCTCAGAAGACTAAGGATATTTGGCATGTCAGCTATGACTCTCACCAACTTTTACAGATGCACCATAGAAAGCATTCTTTCTGGTTGTATCACAGCTTGGTATGGGATCCTGCTCTGCCTAAGACTGCAAGAAATTACAAAGGTCATGAATGTAGCCCAATCCATCATGCAAACCAGCCTCCCATCCATTGACTCTGTCTACACTTCCTGCTGCCTAGGCAAAGCAGCCAGCATAGTAAAGGACTCCACACGTCCTGGACATTCTCTGTTCCACCTCCTTCCTTTGGGAAAAAGATAAAAAGTCTGAGGTCACGTACCAACTGACTCAAGAACAGCTTCTTCCCTGCTGCTGTCAGACTTTTGAATGGAGTTACCTTGCATTAAGTTGATCTTTCTCTATACCCTAGCTATGGCTACAACACTACATTCTGCACTCTCTCCTTTCCTTCTTTATGAATAGTATGTTTTGTCTGTATAGCGCGCAAGAAACAATACTTTTCACTGTATGTTAATACATGTGACAATAATAAATCAAATCAAATCAAATCACTATTGCCTCACAGCATCAGGGATCTGGGTTTGATTCCCAACGTGGGTCACTGTCTGTGTGGAGTTTGCATGTTCTCCCCGTGCCTGTGTGGGTTTCTGCTAAGTGCTCTGGTGTCCTGCCACAGTCCGAAAGACGGGCTGGTGCATTGACCTGAACAGGCACCAAAACTGACGACTTGGGGATTTCACAGTAACTTCATTGCAAAGTTAATGTCGGCCTTACTTGTGACTAATAAATAAACGTTAACTTTTTAGCCACTTAGAATCCCTACAGTGTAGAAGGAGGCCATTTGGCTCATCGAGTCTCCACTGATCACAATCCCACCCAGGCCCTCCTCCTGTAACCCCACATATTTACCCTGCTAATCCCCCTGACATTAGGGTCAATTTAGCAGCCCATTTTTAAAAATTTATTTATGGGATGTGGGTGTCACTGGCTAGGCCAGCATTTATTGCCCATCTCTAGTTGCCCTTCAGATGGTGCTGGTGAGTTGCCTTCTTGAACCACTGTAGTCCCTGAGATGTAGGCACACCCATCGTGCTGTTAGGGAGGGAGTTCCAGGATTTTAACCCAACAACAGTGAAAGTAAGTAAGCTGATATATTTCCAAATCAGGATGTTGAGCGGCTTGGAGGGGAACTTGCAGGCGGTGGTGTTCCCAACTATCTGCTGCCAGGGTCCTTCAAAGTGGTAGAGGTTGCGGGTTTGGAAGATGCTGTTGAAGGAGCCTTGGTGAGTTGCAGATCATCTTGTAGGCGGTACCACTGTGTGTCGCTGGTGGAGGGAATGAGTGGAAGGGGTGCTGATCGAGTGGGCTTCTCTTTCTCTTGATAGTGTTGAGCTTCTTGGTTGTCGTTGGAGCTGCACCCATCCAACCATATGGAGAGCATTCCATCACACTCCTGACTTGTGCCTTGTAGATGGTGGACAGGCTTTGGGATCAGAAGGTGAAGTACCTGCTACAGGATTCCTAACCTTTGACCTGTTCCTATTGACAACAGTATTTATATGGCTGGTCCACTTCAATTTCTAGTCAATGGTAACCCCTTGGATTTTGAGAGTAGGGGATTCATTAGGGACTTATGTCAGCTCCTGCCCTCGATGGATTTAAACTCATAGAAGCAACAGTAAAGTGAAAGTTATTCTTTATATTTCCTATTTTTTAAATCCATCTTCATATTTATGCAAATATAATTATTCCCATCTCCTGCTTCCAGCATTCCTCTAATTTTTATTTACATTTTAGCCAATATGATGTTTTGAATTTTATTTAATTGTTGTTTTAAACTCGATAACATTGGTGCGGTTTATGAACGACTTTACGTAATGCATGAAGGAAATCTGCTGTCCTTACCCGGTCTGGCCTACATGTGACTCCAGATCCACAGCAATGTGGCTGACTCTCAACTGCCCTCCAAAGGAATGGGCAATAAACGCTGGCCAGCCAGCGACACCCATGTCCCGTGAATAAAAAAAGTAACGGTAGCAATTTGCGGGTGTGATACATCATTAGGACATTGTGGAAGAGTTACTTTCCAATGAGTCGTGCTCATAATAACAATGTATATTCAGAGAGCACTTTCAATGTGATAAAGATTTTCCAAGGCTATGAAACTCAGTATGACGATGAGCTATGTAAGAGGAGACTGAATCAGATGACCAAAAGCTTCATCAAAGAATTAGATTTTGGGGAGTGCCTCAAAGGAGGAATGTGAGGCAGAGGGACAGAGAGGTGTGGGGAGGGAATTCCAGAGTTCAGGGCCCAACCAATGAAGGCCTGACCAACTTTTGGTTAAAATTGGGGATGCGCAAGAGGGCAGGATTAGAGGACTGCAGATATCTAAGGAAGTTGAGGGGCCGGAGGAGGTTACAAACACAGGGAGGGGCCACGGAGGGATTTGAAAGATGAGGATTTTAAAATCAAAGCATGGACTGGTTTGGGAGTCAGTGTGACACAGCAGTGATAGGAATTGATGAGGGTTAAGACACGGGCAGCAGAGTTTGTGATTAACCCAAGTTTATGAAGGGTAGAACGTGGGAGACAAGTGAGGATTGCACTGGAATAGTTGAGTCTTGAGCTAACAAAGGCACTAGTGAAGGTTTCAGCAACAGTTTGGCTGGGTCAGGGGGAAGTTGGGCAATGTTATTGGAGATGAAAATAGGCGGCCTTAGTAATGGGGTGAATATGAGGTCAGAAGCTGTCTCAAGGTCAAATGTGACACATCAAGGTTGTGAACTGACTAGTTTAAACTCAGACTGTTGCCATGGAGATGGATGGAGGTGGTGGCTAGGGAATGGAGTTTGACATGGCGATTGTAAGTGATTCAGTTTTTCCAGTGTTCAATAATTGGCAAATTGGGTTACCTCCCAATGTTCTCATTATAAATAATTACATTTAAAAAGCCATTTAAAAGGTTGACAGCTTATCACGTTGACAAGGGTGGAGAATGTAATGAGCTTCTATCTCTTCAACCTCCTCACTTAGTAACAGAAAACAATTACATAGAAACACAGAAAACAGGAGCAGGAGTGGGAGTAGACCATTCAGCCCTTCAAGCCTGCTACACCATTCATATGGTCATGGCTGATCATCCAACTCAATAGCCTGATCCCATCTTCCTCCCGTATCCTTTGATCCCCTTTGCCCCAAGTGTTGGATCCGATTTCTTCTTGAAAACATACAATGTTTTGGTAGTGAGGTCCACAGACTTAACACCCTCAGTGAAGAAATTTCTACTTATCTCAGTCTTAGAGGTGGCACGGTAGCACAGTGGTTAGCACTGCTGCTTCACAGTGCCAGGATACTGGGTTCAGAATCCCTGCTTGGGTCACTGTCTGCGTGGAGTTTGCATATTCTCTCTGTGCCTGCATAGGTTTCCCCTGGGTGCTCCAGTTTCCTCCCACAGTCTGAAAGATGTGCTGGTTAGGTGCATTGACCCAACAGGCACCGGAGTGTGGCGACAAGGGAAATTTCACAGTAACTTCATTGCAATGTTAATGGAAACCTTACTTGTGACTAATAAATAAACTTTACCCTTAAAACCCCTTGCTCTGGACACCCCAATTATCAGCAACATCGTTCTTGCATCTACTCTATCCGGTCCTGTTAGAATTTTTCTATGAGATCACCCCATCATTCTTCTAAACTCCAACAAATATAATCCTAACTGACTCAGCCTCTCCTCATACATCAGTCCCACCGTCCCTGGAATCAGCCTGGTAAACCTGCTCTGCATTCCCTCAAAGCAAGAATATCCTTCCTCAGACACAGAGATCAAAACTGCACACAATATTCCTGATGCGGCCTCACCAATGCCCTGTATAACAGCAGCAAGACATCCCTGCTCCTGTACTCAAAACCTCTCACTATAAACACACCATTTGCTTTCTTTACTGCCTGCTGCACCTGGATGCTGACCTTCAGCGTACAAGGACACTCAGGTCTCTTTGCACATTCCCCTCTCTCAATCTATAGCCATTCAGATAATAACCTGCCTTTTTTTTGCTACCAAAGTGGATTACCTCACATTCATCCACATTATACTGCATCTGCCCATTCACTCTGCTTGTCACAGGACATTCCATTCTCTCGAGGTCTATTTCACACAAGAGGAAAACATAATGGAGAGATTGAAAAGATTGACCACTCTATCCACCTCACCTTCCTCTTTATTGGTCCCTGCCAACGCTCCAAAAAAAACTCCTGTGTTAGTGTTTGCATCAGAGCCCCATGGACAAAATGGGCTGCCGAGGATCAATCTAAAGATTAATGGAAAATTTTTGAACCCCTCAGGGCTTCTCTTTGCTTCAGGTTCCCCATCAATGGGCAGAAGTCTGCCAGGAGTGGAGGCAATTGAATTGTTCCTGTCAAAACCACCCCCCCCCCCTCCAGTCAGATGCAAGGTGGGGAGGATGAAGCCCAGTAGAGTTTTCTTTCACGTGCATTTCAATGCAAGCATTTCTGCATCAACCAATATCATTAGAAATAAATTAACTGATGATTGGTGCTTGTTGTGGCTGTGCACAAAATAGCCACAGTGTTTATCTACTCAACAACAGCCTCTGCACATCCATGGATTCGGTGAGACATAACCATCATAGGCAACAGTTAACATTCAAACAACACTTAATGCAGATGAACCCTTCCAGGGAATGGATCTCCTTTGGGAATGCCACTAGCCTCGGTAGGTGACCTGTGACTAGTGATTCAGATATACCTCACCTGGTGTCCACAAAAGGCATGAGAGCTGGGGAAACAGGGGAGGGAAGAAGTTATTTCAATCTTGATTGACATTTAAGCAGCTTGATTTTTTTCCCCCCAAAGGATACCAATCCTTTATCGTCATCTATACCAGAAGATAGGATGTGGCCTGAGCAATTCAGGATTAAATCACAGATCATAGAACCCTACAGTGCAGAAAGAGGCCCTTCGGCCCATCGAGTCTGCACTGAACACAATCCAACCCCAGGCCCTACCCCCACATCCCGATATATTATACCCACTAATCTCTCTAACATACACATCACTGGATACTAAGGGGCAATTTCTTAGCATGGCCAATCAACCTAATCTGCACATCTTTGGACTGTGGGAGGAAACCAGAGTACCCGGAGGAAACCCACGCAGACACAAGGAGAATGTGCAAACTCCACACAGACAGTGACCTGAGCCAAACCCAGGACCCTGGAGCTGTGAACCAGCAGTGCTAACCACTGTGCTACCGTGCTACCCCAATGAATACAAATTGAAGATTGGAGTTATAGTAGCAGTGGTACAGTGGTTATCACTGCTGCCTCATAGGGCCAGGGACCTGGGTTTGATTCCCGGCTTGGGTCACTGTTTGTGCAAAGTCTGCACGTTCTCTCCGTGTCTGTGTGGGTTTCCTCTGGGTGCTCTGGTTTTCTCCCACAGTCTGAAAGATGTGCTGGTTAGGTGCATTGGCCATGCTAAATTCTCCCTCAGTGTACCCGAACAGGTGCCAGAGTGTGGCGATTCAGGGAATCTCACAGTAACTTCATTGCAGTGTTAATGTAAGCCTACTCGCGACACTAATAAATAAACTTTAATGTGATTGGTGTTTTGCTGCACTGCAATTGTATCACGCTCTTCATACTTTCCCAGTACAAAGGAACTGCATACTGGCACCAGGGTCCAACAGGGGGTGTAAGGCAAGAACAAACACTTTATTAAACATGTTAAACATTTTTATTTCGGTTTGCAAAGTGATCAGCACGTTCAGATATTCTTGAAACATGGCTTGACGCTGAGTGGGAATGATGTGTGTGAGTCTGTGTGCGTCATTCCAGTTAGATAACAGATGTTGCAGAGTGATGCAATAATGTGTAAGTGATAGTATAAATACATTCCAACAGCATCAAAACTGGCAAATCTTGCTTCTTCACAATATCAGTTATAACCGATCAGCTGGCAGCAAAATGTCCAAAAGCAAAATACTGCAGCTTCTGCAAACCTGAAATGAAAACAGAAAATGCTGGCAATGTTCAGGTGACCTGACAGTATCTGTGGAGAGAGAGAGAGAGAAACAGAGAAACACTATTACAAAGACAAAATATAACAGATGCTGAAATCAGTTCTGATGAAAGGAGTCACAGACCTGAAACCCTAACTCTCTTTCTCTCTCCACAGATGTTGGCAGCGCTGCTGAGAATTTCCTGTTTTTATCTACAATGTGAGGTGCTCTACGTGATTTTCTGCAGTTGTGAAAACCCCGCAGGCTGACCAGATAAACCACTCTCACTTGAACTCTCTCTCCTGCCAAACCATTGGTAATTTACATACAGGAAACATATGCTTCTACAGACATCAAGAATGGCTTTAATTCTTAAGAAAATACTGAGGTTAGTGGGTGACAGTAAGATCACTTATGGATAAATGATAAAAACAAGAGATGGACAGTGAAGGATATTGGATAAATAGAGCGGGAGATAGATGCTTTATTCAACCAAGTTGTTCTTTTATCCCCCTCTTTAATCTTTCTTGGGAGATGCGCACAGCCATTGTGTCCAACCCCAATTGCCCTTCAAGTGAGTGGTTAAGAGTCATAGAGATATACGGCATAGAAACAGGCCCTTTGGCCCAAATTATCCAATACTTGCTGTGGATAATTACATTGCTGTGGACCTGGAGTCACATGTAGGCCAGACCAGGTAAGGATGGCAGATTTCCTTCCCCAAAGGACATTAGTGAACCAGATGGGTTTTTCCGACAATCGACAATTGTTTCATGCCCATCAGTAGATTCCTAATTCCAGACTTTTTTTTATATTGAATCCAAATTCCACCATCTGCCATGATGGGATTTCCTTCCCTCAAGGACATTAGTGAATCAAGTGGGTTTTTCGATGATAGTTCTCCTGGTGACTGTTCCTGACACTAATTTTACATTAAAGATTTAGGAATTGTAATGGAATTCCACCAGTTGCTGTGATGGGATTGGAACCCACATTCCCAGAATATTGGGGAAGGTGGTGGCCTAGTGGTATATCGCTAGATGACTAATCCAGAAACCCATCTCATATTTTGGGGAGCCGGGTTCGAATCCCTCCACGGCAGATGGGGGGATTTGAATTCAATTAGAAAAATATACATCTGGAATTATGAATCGACTGATGACTGTGAAATCATTATCAATTTCAGAAAACCTCATCTAATACCCTTTAGGAAAGGAAATCTGCCGTTCTTACCTGGTCTGGCCTACACGTAACTCCAGAGCCACAGCAATGAGGTTGACACTCAGCTGCCCTCTGAACAAGGGCAACTAGAGATGGGCAATAAATGCTAGCCAGCCAGCGATGCCCATCTCCCACGAATGAATAAAGAAAAAAAAATTGGCCTTTGGATTACTAATCCAGTGACATCACCATGTCTTGGTGGAAAGATATGTGGGGGTGGGGGGATTAATATCACTGGGATAATTCTACAGGCCCACCTGTAGCCACATCAGGAGTGACATTAGTGGGACGTCTGCTCACAGTTGGCCTGCCCAAAGCTCAGAAAGAGCAACCAGGACATGAGAAAGTCTAGCAAGAATTATGGATGTTGCAGATTCCACCCACCCCCAGAAACAAGTTTAAAATTCAAATGCATCAAAAAGAAAAGGGAGGATAAAACAAAGACCTCTTGTCTTGTCGATTGTGTTCACCACAATCAGCCAAGCACTCAGCTGAGTGAATACCCCTCGTGTCCTAGACCGTGCCAAGCAGATTGTTGCAAGTTAAAGGTCATTGCATAATTCTGGAGACAAACAATAATGTTGTACAGTGACTCGAGCCAGTCTCTTATGGTCCTCACTGTCACCAGATACAACTGCCGGGTGACACTGTTTCATTAATGTACAATGTTTTAATAGTCAAACAAGGAACTGATGTAGGAAAATAAACACCAGGAATCTGGGTCAAGAAATAATCCATGCTCCATTGCCTAAGCTGATGCATCAACTTTCTCTGTTTTGACATGTTAAAGTTTTAATTTATTATTTTCTAAAGAAGGCTTACATTAACACTGCAATTAATTTATTGTGAAAATCTCCTAGTCGCAGCACTCTGGCGCCTGTTTGGGGGCACCAAGGGAGAATTTAGCATGGCCAATCCAGCTAACCAGCACATCTTTCGGACTGTGGGAGGAAACCCACGCAGGCATGGGGAGAACATGCAGACTCCGCACAGACAGTGACCCAAGCTGGGAATGCAACCCGGGTCTCTGGCGCTGTGAGGCAGCAGCGCTAAGCACCCTGCCACCCTTAGCTTCTCAAACTTCATGAAATCATCACTTCTGAGGTCTCCAAGTTAGAAATCATCCTGACTTGGAAACACATCAGCTTTTCCTTCACTTTCGTTGGGTCAAAATCCTGGAACTTCCTTCCTAACAGCACTGTGGGTGTATCTATACCACCCAACTATAACGGTTCAAGATGGCAGCTCACCACCACCTTCTCAAGGTTAATTAGGGATGGGCAATAGAAATTGGACCTACCAATGATGTCTGCATGTCAAGAATCAGGTTCAAAATAAATTAAAATTACAAAGATTGTAACAAAGACTGGAACCTATGGAGGAAGATGGCTCTGTCCCCAGCTGGAGAGCAGGTGAGTGCTGCCCCTTTCTGGGAAATCCTGCCCAATCTTACTCCGTACAGCCCCCTGCCTGGCTTTTATTTTATTCATTCGTGGGACACGGGCATCGCTGGCTGACCAGCATTTATTGCCCATCCCTGGTTGCCCGAGGGCAGTTGAGAGTCAGCCACGTTGCTGTGACTTTGGAGTCACACGTAGGCTGGGTGAGGAGAGCAGATTTCCTAAAGGCCATTTACAAATGGGTTTTTCCAGACAATCTACAATGGTTTCAGGGTCACCAGCAGATTCTTGCCTGCCTGGGTTTCCTCTGGGTGAAAGATGTGCTGGTTGGGTGCATTGACCCAAACAGGTGCCAGCCAGTGGTGATTAGATTTTCACAATAACTTCATTGCAGTGTTAATATAAGTCTTACTTGTGACTAATAAATAAACGTTAATTTAGCATGGCCAGTCAACCGTTTGTCAGTGTCACAAGTAGGCTTATATTAACACTGCAATGAAGTCACTGTGAAAATCCCCTGGTCCCACACTCCAGTGCCTGTTTGGGTACACTGAGGGAGAATTTAGCATGGCCAATGCATCTAGCCAGCACGTCTTTGGACTGTGGGAGGAAACTGGAGCATCCGGAGGAAACCCACACAGACATGAGGAGAACGTGCAAACTCCACACAGACAGTGACCCGAGCCGGGTATCAAACCTAGGACGCTGTAGCTGTGAGCCAGCAGTGCTAACCACTGTGCCACCATTAGGGTTGAGAGAGTAAAGTGGTTGGGTGCTCACTTGCCACCCTCCTGCCTGATCTAAGGCCCTTTGCCAAACTTGCCCAGGGGATTCCAGCCAAAGCGTGGTGCCAGTGTAAGCAGATAAAAAAAGTATAACATGTTAAAATATTTATACAATATTGAACAATGCAGTTTTCAGATTCCGAATTCTCACATCAATTACAGCCACACAGAATGACACTGCTATTCCTGAGCAGAACTGAACGCATTGATTCATTCTCCCATCAATCAAGCTGGGAAACGTTATTGCTGTCAGTGATTGGGATAAATTTTACACCCATCGCCTGCATGCCACTATCCGCTGCTCACTGCAATCTGCTGGGAAAGAAATACATCACCCTGCTTTTCCTCAGAGAAGTTGCTGTAGTTTCAGTCAGGAATTCCGTTTACTGCAAACTCTGGTAAATAGATTCCATTAGCTTTGCTGCAACTAGCTTGGCGAACTGCTAAATATGTAACCCGCTGCCAGTCTCACTGGTAAGCTCAGTCCCATCGCCAACTCACTGACGGACACTGTGATGTCAATCGAAACTCTGGAAGAACCAATATTGATTTCCACGGTGTCAAGTTTAAAAACGTCTTAATTGTACAACCAAGATTTAACTTTATCAACAGTTAAAAGTACTTTCTACTGCCTTCGAGAACATTTCAGCAAACTTAATAATCGAGGGTCAACTTCTGCACTCGGAGATTAATCTGAATGTCAAACTGCAGATCGGGAGCTGTGGGAAGCGACAGCTCAGGTTCCGTGTAGTCTGTAATCTCTCATCTTCTGCAGGCAGTACCCATAAAGATTAGAACAGTCCACAAAAGAAATCACTGATTGGGCTTTTAATTCCTCAGTTCTACACGTCTTTGAAGAACCCGTTCATATCCTGGGAATTAAAGCCAGGTTCAATCGTAGCATAGATAACTGATGAGTCTCGGGGCGATGTCTAGCTGGTAGATTGTGTGCAGTCTCCGGGGACCGAGGGCTTTCCTCAGTGTCACTCTGCAGTAATGTGATAAACTCAATGGTGTCCCTAAAGTAAAAACAAAGTGATTAATAGTTACAGAGACTGAGAAACACACAGACATGCCACCTAAACAAAAATTCAATCGTGTTTGAAAATAGGTTCCCATCTACCAAGTCGCACAATAGCTGGAATAATTCGCTCACGCAGGAATTATGTTACCTCTGCACCCTATTCACTCAAACATCACTTGCCCCAACTCATGAAATGCAACAAATTCTAAATAAACAAGACAGAAGTTAAACTGAATTACACCAAATACTTGGATTTTCTTCGATAGCTGTCATCATTCCATTTGCTCATGTGAACCACCAGTTACTCCGTACTGCAGAACTGTGTGTTATTGGCTAGGCCAGCATTTTATTGCCCATCCCTAGTTGCCCTTGAGAAGGTGGTGGTGAACTGCCTTCTTGAATCCCTGCGGTTCATATGGTGTTAGGTACACCAAGCCAGGATGGTGAGTGGCTAGGAGGAGAACTTGCAAGTGGTGCTGTTCCCATGCATCTGCTACTCTTGTCCTCCTGATGGTAGCCCTGCCTCACGCTCCTAACTCATCCAGATACCCTCCCACCAGCTCAATTCCTGGGGCTGTCAGCTTGGATCCTGACCTGCAGCCAGCTAAGCACCAGCTGGGCTTTAATGCGATAGGAACAGGGGTAGGAATTCAGTGCCTGGAGTTTCCCCACCACTCAATGTGACCACGATTGGGATGCTCCTCAACTCCATTTACCTGCCTTGGTTACAGGTCACTCTCTGCAATGAAAAACGTGAAGTACATTTTGTATTAAAAACACTGCGGCCCGGACTCATAGCTGAGAGGATTGCTGAGTGTCAGACACAGCTCTGGAGTACTCAGGTGATATTTATTCAGGACACCTTGTTCCTCCTCACTGCTGTCAGACTCCAGATCCGTCTATCCTGATGAAACTGCGGACACTGGAAGAAATCCGAAACAAAAACAGAAAATGCTGAAAAATCTCAGCAGGCTTGACAGCATCTGTGGAGGGAGAAAGTTTCAAGTCTGGATCTCCCTTTGTCAGATCTCTAATGAAGGGTTGTCCAAACTCGAAATGTTGGCTCTGTGCTTTCTTGCTGAGATTTTCCAGCATTTTCTGGTTTTGTTCCGTCTCGCCCGACCTCGGCTCCCAGCGGCGAATTTAAAGAAGGTTCTTGCAAGTAAATTCTGAAAGGATATCTTGACCAGCACTAAACAAAACACTATCGTTAAAAGCTTTCCCCTGCAAAGTGATACTCTTGATGTGGAGATGCCGGCTTTGGACTGGGGTAAACACAGTGAGAAGCCTCACAACACCAGGTTAAAGTCCAACAGGTTTATTTGGTAACAAAAATCGAGGAAAGCTAGTGGCTTTTGCTGCCAAATAAACCTGTCGGACTTTAACCTGGTGTTGTGAGACTTCTTAAAGTGATAGATATTTTGTTAGGTTGGCTCTGGGGTAAAAGACAACTGTTATCCCTCAGATGACCACACAGTGGCGATACACTCACATGTTCCAGGAACTACTCTGCTGACACGTCATGAAATCAAAGGGCTGAATTTTTAAACAGCTGGAGAGGAACCTGGAATAGTTTTGCCAGTGGCTGGTTTGTCAACATGTTCCCGGCCATTTTCACTGTTTGGGAGGGGGGTAGCCAACTGGGCATCATTAAGGGCCAATTGAGGCCATTCTGCCAATGTTGACAAGATCTTATTATTGACGACAGCAGACCATAAGAACACTCCATCGACTGTTTCCAACTACTGTCCCTAACACTCCACTGCGGCCGTAGTCACGATCCCCCCCCCACCCCCCCACCCCCACCCCCACCCCCTGCCCCCAGAGTATCAGACTGCCAACTGTGGTCATTTTTAGCCATTACTAAAATCTTCAGAAAGTGCTTCCAGCTTGGGGAGCCGCCCCACCCCCTCCCCTCGCCTCGCCTCTTTCCTCACAAAATCCCTGCAGTGCAGGAGGAGGCCATTTGGCCCATTGAGTCTGCAACACCTGTCCGACGGAGCATCTTACTCAGGCCCTATCCCCGTAACCCCACATACTTACCCCCACTAATTCCATCTAACCCACTCATCCGTTGACACTAGAGATCAATTTAGCGGGGGCCAATCAACCTAATCTGCACATCTTTTGGGGGAAACCGGAGCATCCGGAGGAAACCCATGCAGACACGGGGAGAGCATGCAAACTCCACACAGACAGTCACCCGAGTGTGTGCATGTGTGTGTGTGTGTGTGTGTGTGTGTGAGAGAGGGGGGGTGGCAGTGTTAGGTTTTGACAGCACATGGGGGCAGGACTCCGAGCTAAAACGTAGCCCAGAGTAGTTGAACAAATTCACACAGAGGGTGAGGGGTGTTGGAAACCCAGGCGAGTGGGTAGGATTGGCTGTGAACAGATTGTGCCAGATGCCATCGGTTTTTAAATCCATGCCACATGGTTAATTGATGATAAAACATTCTCACTCTGGTAGTACTCCAGGCACTCGGAGGCTGGTGTTCCAGACTGCGTATAGTCCAAAGGCTTCCTTCCTCTGTTGTCCTGAGCGTAAACATTGGCTCCGTAGTCGATCAGCATTTTAATCAGATCTACATCCTTTGCCTTGGCAGCGAGATGTAGCGCCGTCTCATGGAGTTTAGCATTATTCACATTCGCCCCTGAAACAGAAGAACCACGTTCAAAAACAGAAGGGCCAGCTTTGCATTTCTATAGCACCTTGGGCCTTTACATTCAGGCAGCCGAGCGGGGGGCTCAGTTTGCCACCATTGTGAAACCCAGCACGGGCCAAGTCGCAAGCAGACCTGGTCACAAGGATCACAGGCCTGAAAAACAGCTGGATTCAATTTGACCCTTTGAGAGAGTGGGTGCTCTTCAGGGGGTTTGTGGTTACGGTTTGCTGTGACAGAATGGGTCACCGACAAACAACTAGGAAGTGAACACCGCCAACACTGGGTAGCACGTGGTACAGTGGTTAGCACCGCTGCCTCATAGCACCAGGGACCCGGGTTCGATTCCTGGCTTGGGTCACTGTCTGTGTGGAGTTTGAATGTTCTTCCCACATCTGTGTGGGTTTCCTCCGGGTGCTCCAGTTTCCTCCCACAGTCCGAAAGACGTGCTGGGTAGGTAGATTGGCCACGCTAAATTGCCCCTTAGTGTCAGGGGGATTAGCAGCGTGAATATGTAGGGTTATGGGATAGGGCCTGGGTGGGATTGTGGTCGGTGCAGATTCGATGAACCAAATGGCCTCTCTCTGCACTGTAGGGATTCTATAATTCTAATGACTGTGGAAATGTGTTCCATTTGTGAGCACTGATGTCATCTTAAGTGGTATAAAGGTTCGCAAAGGTAGCAACTAATGTTAAAGACATCAGCAAGAGCTGCTCCCAGTGAGCTTGGGGACAAACACATTACCTGCATTCAGCAACAGCTTTGCACAGTCGATATGTGGCCTTGCGCAAGCCACGTGTAATGGGGTTCCAAAATGGCAGTCATAGGCCTCCAGATTGGCACCAACATCTATCAGCACTTTCATGCATTCAGCACTACCTGAATCACAAAAAAAAATCAGAGGAAATTGTAAGAATTAAAATAAAACCAACCATATCCTTTTGTGTTTCCCACCCATTCCTTGGTCCATAGCACAGGTGGAGTGGTTCAGGGCAAGTCTGTCTCCAAATATCTCCCTCTCTTAAACAATCACTGCTTCCAATCCCAAAATAGTCTACCTCAGGAGGAGGTCAGGAATCTGGGAATTGTAGAAACCCTACAATGCAGAAGGAAGTCATTCGGCTCATTGAGTCTGCACTGACAACAATCCCAGCCAGGCCCTATCCCCATAACCCCACATATCTGCTGTGCTAGTCCCCCTGACACTAAGGAGCAATTTAACCTGGCCAATCCATCTAACCTGCACACCTTTGGACTGTGGAAGGAAACTGGAGCACCCGGAGGAAATCCACGTAGGTACCGGGAGAACGCGCGAACTTCGCACAGAGTGACCTGAGGCTGGAATTGAGCCCGGGTCCCTGGCAATGTGTTAACCACTGTGCCGCCCCAATCTCAGGAGTTGGTCTGTATCCCGGGAACCTCAAGAGGATGTCAGTAACTCACAACATGGGATACCACTGGTGAAAACAAGTACATAGTGATGGTGCCTCTCCTGGGGACAGACAAATGCATTCAACAATAATTGGGTACAGAACAAAATCTGCAAAGATTGGTCCAGTTTGTTAGTTAGGGAGACATCAAATACTTGCAATACTTCCCAGTGACACAAGAGTTCCACTCTTGGGCAAGGACCCAGCAGATGGAGTATAATGTTAGCAAATGTGAAGTTATCCACTTTGGTAGAAATAATAGTAGGAGGGATTATTATTTAAAAGGCGAAAAGCTGCAGCATGCTACGGTGCAGAGGGACCTGGGGGTCCTTGTGCACAAATCGCAAAAACCCAATCTGCAGGTGATCAAGAAGGAATGGAATGTTGGCCTTTATAGCGAGGGGGATAGAATATAAAAGTAGGGAGGTCTTGCTGCAACTGTACAGGACACTGGTGAGGCTGCAACTGGAGTAGTGTGTGCAGTTTTGGTCGCCGCACTTGCGGAAGGATGTATTGGCCTTGGAGGGCGTGCAGAGGAGGTTCACTTGGCTGATACTGGAGATGAGGGGGTTGGACTATGAAGAGAGATTGAATAGACTGGGTCTGTGCTCCTTGGAGTTTAGAAGGCTGAGGGGGGATCTTATAGAGACATATAAGATAATGAAGGGGATGGATAGGTTAGAAGTAGAGGGATTCTTCCTGCTTAGAAAGGATAGCAGGACTAGAGGGCACAGCCTCAAAATAAGTGGGGGGGGGGGGTGCGCAGTTTAGATCGGAGTTGAGGAGGAACTTCTTCACTCAAAGGGTGGTGAATCTCTGGAATTCTCTGCCCGTTGAAGTGGTGGAGGCTACCTCGCTGAATATATTTCAATCACGGATAGATAGATTTCTGATAGACAGGGGAATTAAGGGTTATGGGGAGAAAGCGGGAAAGTGGAACTGATCCACTTCAGATCAGCCATGATCTTATTGAATGGCGGGGCAGGCTCGAAGGGCTAGATGGCCTACTCCTGCTCCTATCTCTTATGTTCTTAAAGTCATTAAAGCAACTTGCCAAGGTAAATAAATACTGGAGCAGAGAATTTGCTGAGGTGCAAGCTGGTAATGAGAATGCCAGATTTATAGCTGACAAGGGGCAGGTGAAAGGACGTAATGAATAAACACGTCATCTAAATGGCTTTCAACAAGGATCATCAAAGCAGCCGATAGCTTCAGCTGTTTCTGACCTCACCCCCGACTCACCTCCTCCAGCCTTACAACCCTCCAGGACCTCCACACTTCCCCAATTCTGGCCAGGTGAACATTCACAACCACTCCAACATTGGCAGCCGTGCCTTTAAGCTGCCAGGTCCTGCAGCTCTGAAATTCCTTCCTTAACCCTCTCCATGTCTCTACTTCTCTCTCCCCCTTGAAGTCATTCCCTAAAACTTAGATCTTTTGCTCCCCTGTCTGAATATCACTACGTGGCCTTGGTGTCAATTTTGTTGTTGGATGTGCCTTTGTAATGGCTCTCCGCTATCAAAGGTAGCTATATAAATTGCAAATTGCTGTTGTTGTCTGGTCAAGTGAAGCACCCCACTTCTCCGAGTTAGCTGATGTACATTTTAATTACCGACGCAGTAAGTGGCACTTGTAACTTACCAGTCATACACGCCTCATGTAACGGTGATGCAGCAAAAAAGAGGGGGTTCACCTTTGCCCCATAGTTCAACAGTAACTTGACACATTCAATGTTGCCAGCTGCACATGCATCGCAAAGTGGGGTACTCCCGTCAATGTTTCTGGCATCAACCTGAGAGAGAGAAAAAGAGAGATATCAGAACAAAGATACATTTTTAATACAGGATAGAGACAGAGCAGCTATTGAGGCAACTGTGATTAAATCACTACAAGTAGAACAAAACGGGTTTGAAGTGTAGGCTTGACTGGTCTATTCTATTGGTCACAGTGACACTCCAGGACAAACTCATAATTCAGAAACAGCAGAGGCAAAAAGCAAAGGCTGCTGATTGAACAAGACTAATAAGGGTGGCACAGTGGTTAGCACTGTTGCCTCACAGCACCAGGGACCTGGGTTCAATGCTGGCCTTGGGTCACTGTCTGCGTGGAGTATGCGCATTCTCTCCGTGTCTGCGTGAGTTAGCTCCGGCTGCTCCCGTTTCCTCCCGCACTCCAAAGACGCGCAGGTTAGGTGCAATGGCCATACTGAATTGCCCCTTGGTGTCAGGGGTTCTAGCAGGGTAAATAAGTGGGGTTTCAGGAATAGGGTAGGATTGTTGTCAATAGGGTTGATGGGCTGAAAGGCCTCCTGCTGCAGTGTAGGGATTCTATGATTCTAAAATTAAGTTTGACCGTAACCACGTTCAGCAGTTTAAAATTTATTTATTATCACAAATAGACTTATATTAACACTGCAATGAAGTTGCTGTGAAAATCCCCTGGTTACCACACTCCGGCACCTGTTCAGGTACACTGAGGGAGAATTTAGCATGGCCAATGCAACTTCTCAGCACATCTTTTGGACTGTGGGAGGAAATCGGAGCATCCGGAGGAAACCCAGAAGAAAGACACAGGGAGAATGTGCAGACTCCACACAGACAGGAATTGAACCCAAGTCCCCGGTGTTGAGGCAGCAGTGCCAACCATTGTGCCACCCGATTTGTTTGACGACCTGAAGGCTAGAAGGTGTCCAAAGTTAAAACTCAGCAAGACTTTAGACAACGTACGTCACGCTATACGCAACAAAAGGCATACAAGGGAGGACTCAGCTAGGAGCCTCAGCTGGAGAACCGTGAATGGCCTGGGCAGTACTTGCACATCATTCACTGGAGCCCTTTGCACACAAGTTTTCTAAAGTGGGGCTGTGTGCACTGTTCTGGATATAACAACTTCCATTTATTTATTGTTTCAAGCCAGGTGTCAAACATGTTACTGTCTCTATTCTACTTTTAAAAGAATTAGGATCATATGCCACTGATTCCAGTCAAGTAATGAAACTCACTGGAAACTTCTGGAGGGGCACCCGCACTGCACAGAAACGGAAAACAATGCTATGACGGAACGCTGAACTGTCAGAAGTTCCACCTTACCAGTAAGTGCTAAACCAAGGGGTCCCACAAGATTTTTCAGGTGGTTGCTAAAAAATAAATCCCATGGCACTCTTCAAAGAGCAGCAAGGGAGTCCTCCCTGGTGTCATGACCAATATATATATATCCAACATCACAAACAGCTTCCTGGGTCAATTGCGTTGCGGTTTGTGGGATCTTGCTGTGCACATGTCAATTGCTGAATTTCCCCACGTTGGCGACACTTCAGAAAGGGCTTTGGGATAACCAAAAGGACCATGAAGTGTGCTATTTACAATGTAAGACCCTCTCTCTTTTTCCCTCCAAGATGTTAAGAATCAGATTGATTGGTGCCAGAGATCATCAATAGTCGGATAGATTTATGCCTCATTAAAGCAGTGCGTCAATAAGTCTTTTATCAGATAAACAGCTTTTGAGCCTCTGAGCAGCAAGTGCTGGTTCACATATATTTTGCTTGAGCACATTTCCTCGCTCAGTACAAATTCCACCCATGCTTCCTGGAGTAACATGATCCCTTCAGCAGTGAATGAGAAACTGAGGATTGCATCAGTCGAAGTCATTCAGCAGCAAAACAGTTAGCGTGTGCAAAGTTCATAGGTTACAAAATCGGAAGCAAAATAAGTCTCCTCCCGATTTCTAGACCAATCAAACCACAGAGGAACACACACAGAGCCATGTCACCACTGAAAGGATATCTTCAGCCAACAAACACAAGTTCAGCCCTAGCCTGCAGCTGCTAGAATCTATCTGAAACATCTGCTTTCAGAGCACTGAGAAAACTGGCTTTATAAATCTAGGTCATTATAATCTACTCTTGATTAGAAGTAGCTGAAGTAAAATGGAGGAAGGGAAGGGGTGATAGATTTGAAAATTGGAATTCCATTTCTTAACTTGTATCTCTTAATCTGAATTATAGGCCAACCGAGGTAAGCAAGTGGGTTTTCCAGAGTGAAATGTATATAATGGTCCATATCTTGTTGAAATGATACTCGCTGTTATATTGGCCCATAGCTCACTCTCATTACATGGACTGTAAATCATAACATCCCTACAGTGTAGAAGGAGGCCATTTGGCCCATTGGGTATGCATCGACTCTCTAACAGAGCATCTTACCTAGGTTTTATTGCCATAACCCCATATATTTACCCTGTCAATCCACCTAACCTACACATCTTGGGAAACTAAGGGGTAACTTTACCATGGTCCATCTACCTAACTTGCACTTATTTGACTGTGGGAGAAAACCGGAACACCTGGAGAAAACCCATGCTGACTCTTTTTGATTTTTGATTTGATTTATTATTGTCACACGTATTAACATACAGTGAAAAGTATTGTTTCTTGTGCGTTATACAGACAAAGCATACCATTCATAGAGAAAGAAACAAGACTGTGCAGAGTGTAATGTTACAGTCATAGCTAGGGTGTTGAGGAATATCAACTTAATGCAAGGCAAATCCTTTCGGAAGTCTGATAGCAGCTGGGAAGAAGCTGTTCTTGAATTGGTTGGTATGGGACCTCAGACTTCTGTACCTTTTTCCCGATGGAAGAAGGTGGTGGGGAGAATGTCCAGGGTGCTGGCGTCCTTAATTATGGTGGCTGCTTTGCCAAGGCAGCAGGAAGTGTAAACAGAGTCAATGGATGAAAGGCTAGTTTGCGTGATAGATTGGGCTACATTCACGACCTATCGTAGTTCCTTGCAGTCTTGGGCAGAACAGGAGCCATACCAAGCGATGATACAACCAGAAAGAATGCTTTCTCTGGAGCATCTGTAAAAATTAGTGAGAGTTGTAGCGGACATGCCAAATTTCCTCAGTCTTCTGAGAAAATAGAGGCATTGGTGGGTTTTCTTAACTATAGTGTCGGCATGGGGGGACCAGGACAGGTTGTTGGTGATCTGGACACCTAAAACATGAAGCTCTCAACCCTTTCTCCTTTGTCCCCATTGATGTTGACAGGGGCATGTTCTCCTTTAAGCTTCCTGAAGTCAATGAAAATCTCCTTCATTTTGTTGACATTGAAGGAGAGATTATTGTTGCTACACCAGCTCACCAGATTCTCTACCTCATTCTTGTACACTATCTTGTCATTGTTTGAGATTTGACCCAGTACTGTGGTGTCATTACTGAACTTGAAAATCGAATTGGAGGGGAATTTGGCCACACAGTCATAGGTATATAAGGAGTATGGTAGAGGGCTGAGAACACAGCCTTGTGGGGCACCGGTGTTGAGGATGATCGTCGAGGTATTATTGTCTTTCCTTACTTATTGTGGTCTGTGAGTTACACTCAATGTCTGTCAGACACAGGGTGAATGTGCAAACTCCACACAATCACCCAAGGCTGGAATCGAAACCAGGTCCATGGCACTGAGTTTTTAAAAGTTTATTTATTAGTGTCGGAAGTAGGCTTGCATTAACACTGCAATTAAGTTACTGTGAAAATCCCCTAGTTGCCACACTCTGGCACCTGTTCGGATGCACGGAGGAAGAACTTAACATGGCCAATGCACCTAAGCAGCACGTCTTTCAGACTATGGGAGGAAACCAGAGCACCTGGAGGAAACCCAGGAAGACATAGGGAGAATGTGCAGACTCCACACAGTGACCCAAGCCTGGAATTGAAACACTGTGCCACCGTACCACCCAAATTGACACACTTGGCAGCCAATTTGCGCCAGTCTACCATTAGTTTCACAAACTGTCATCTCCTGCTTGCCCCTCCCACGATGTTTGGAAACTTTTTCAATGTGCACATTCATAATCCACTGAACACTGTGTAAGTAACAATAAAATTATTAGTATGTGTCCAACCTCTTTGCTCTGAATGTGAACATTTAAAACATCACAGCCTCATTTCTTTAGGGTGTGAATTGTGTTAGGAGATTTCTTTCCTTGCTGTTACTATAATCTCCAAAGTTTAACGTATTTTTTGCTCACGTTATTTCTGTTTCTGTATCTGATCACTGAGTTTACCCACAATAGTTTATTCTCCTTTTCTGTCAGTCAGTCATGCTTCTGGTTCTTTCTAAATCCTTTGATTTTAATTGAGTTAAGGAGATACGCTGTTTGTCAAGTTCCCAGGTGTCTCATCACCCTTGCTGTGCTGTTATGTAGGGTTAGCTTACAGATCAGTCATCATCTCGAGCAGGAGGGGGGAGGGGAGAGGGAAGTTGCCCTTCAACTTGCGTGCGATGTTAAGTAACCTACTTCAGTTCTCAGGTTTCCATCAGCTAATACCTCCAGCAGCTTTGGAAGCAGAAAATGTTTATGACTAAACCTCAGAGAAGTTCTCACTAATAGGACACACTTCGAGCTGCAAAATCGGGTCCTTTATTTTTTTAAAAAATCAACTATATCGGCAGTATCAACTGTTAGGGCAATGGGGGAGGGGGGGAAACCTGCAGCCTGCAGGGGTGGGGGGTGGGCTGGGGAGGCGACAGAAGAGGGGAGGGGGCACACGCAGCCCACCTGGATTTTGAGTGCGGCCCACAAGACATTTTGTTGACTGTTGCCCACGTGCACGGTTGCTACATTCTGCTGATTTTGGTCCAGGTAGTTTTTTTTTTAAACCTTGTGATGTGACTGAAATGATTCTCATGTAAGGCAAGGGCATGTGAAGTGAGACGTGTGCCGATTGCTCACAACATTGCTGTGCGTTCCCTCCCCAAAGTTTTAATATCTCTTTTGTTTTTACCCTTTGAAGTTGATTGCAGTACTGTTGATATTTGAATGATTGAGCATTTTCTATAACTCATTATGAAATGTGTACTAAATGTATTTAATCTTACTCATGGGAGCTTGGTTAGTGAACAAGCCCGATTTCAATCTCAGGTCCCCATGGAGATGAAGGAGGGCCACTCATGGCCCACTTATTAGCCAAGGTTGCCCTTCACCTTCTAATGCTCCCCAGAAAACTGGGAGATTTCCAGAGTGCCCACGTGAATGACTCCATAATGCTGTATATCAGGCAAAACCTGGAGGGGCATCATAAGGAAGTAACTCCAGAATGCGGGGCATAATTGGTTGAAAACACAGTTGCCTTGAATGGGCAACATCTTAAATGCATCTAAAAACAATTTGCACCATTTTCTGATTAGCTGAAACTTCCCTCGAACCATACAAAAGTATTTCAGCGAATCACACACAAAACTCTTTCTAAATCCCAGGTTTGGTTTGCCATGTGTTTTCTCTTATAATTCCTGCACATCATACATATTGAACCTAACAGCTGGGTCTTGCAACTGAACATCCAGCCCACAAGTGAGTGGAGGAAGAATTGCTGCTCTTTAACCGCAAAGATTCTCTTCCACTTAACCAGCAGCAGAAATGCAGCTACTTTTAATATCACTCTGAAATGGTTTAGACCACAAAGCACATTACGCCACAGCTCTGTAACAGCTGCCAAGTACTCAGTACACATGGGACATATTTCACATGGTACTGGGTGCCAGACCTGAACTCGGGCTAAAGCTGGGTGGAACTCAATGCGTAAACATGTTCATTAGAAAGATCTTGTTCACATTCATGGCACTATCATCCCTTATTAATATTTAACCCAACACATGGCACTAGAGCTCTGGAGAGGCGATGTTCAAACATGAATGAGATTGTTCGTGATTCAGTTCAGAGTTTCCCTCTTCACATAGTGATTGATCCACAGGGTCATTGGGTCTTTCCTCACTGGAATGTATTTCCCTCTGCTGTCCATCCACCCCCACCTCACCCTCACCCAGTTGCTGACTCTTGCCAGGATCTGAGTTTGCTGTAGAGTAATAGTCACAGAATCATAGAAACTCTATAGTGTAGGAGGCAGCCAATCCGGCCCATTCAGTCTGCACTGTGAACAATCCCACTCAGCCCCTAACCCCACAAACCCACACATTCCCCCTCCTAATCCCCTTGACACTAAGAGGCTATTTAGCATGACCAGTCTACCTAATCTACACATCTTTGGACTATGGGAGGAAACCCACGCAGACACAGGGAGAACATGCAAACTCCACACAGACAGTGACCCAAGGTCAGAATTAAACCCAGGTCCCCGGTGCTGTAAGGCAGCAGTGCTAACCACTGTGCCACCCGTTCAGCAACTTCAGCACATTGAGAAATGTTGACCTGACGAACACTGACAGAATGAAGTTAACGGAAGTACGTGGTATATTTGTAAGTTATGACACAGAAATAGATAATTTGGTCCAACCAGCCTCTGTGGGGTTTGGAATGGTAACAGCTACAAGAGCAGGATTCACACACAAACATACACAAACTCGGAGCAGGGATAGGCCATTCATCCCCTCGACCCTGCTTCTCAATTTGATAAGATCATGCTAGTAACCTCAACTCCACTTTCCCGTCAACCTCTTTGACTCTCTCGTAAGGAAAGAATCTAACACAGTCTTAGCAGTATCTAAGTGCCTCATCTCCTCTGCTCTCCCTGGAAGAGAATTCCACACACTACTTTTCTAGCTCATATTCTACTTGCTAACACAAGAACATCATGTACAATTATTAGCACGAAGCAGGAACTGAACCTGTGTCATCTCAGTGCCACACCATAAAATGGATTTATTCACTCAAGTATTGATAAGCTCCACCAGCCTGAGAAGCATCAGAGCCAGAATTGATATAGACTTTGCCAGATGTCTCAGATCTCAGGTGAAGCTATATTGTATTTTTTAAAACTTTTTTGATACATCTGGTTTTACAAGTGGTACAGACTAGCCCTTTTTGGGCTTGACGTTTGTACCCAATTTGTGTAGCTGCTCTCTTACACAGGGTACAAGAAAATACGAATTATCAGATGGAAGATGCATTGCTCACAACCCTTTTCCTCTTTCTTTATCAATACAGTTAATATGTTCCTCTTGGGGGCCAAATGTTACATCTCACTTTTTCCTGCACTCTCACTATGTAGGGATCAAGATTACATTTGGGGAGGCGATGGTCTAGCAGTATTATTGCTAGACTATTAATCCAGAGTAGGAAGTCTTACAACACCAGGTTAAAGTCCAACGGGTTTATTCGGATTCACGAGCTTTCGGAGCAGCCGGCATCTCCACATCATACTAATCCAGAAACTCAACAAATGTTCTGGGGACCCGGGTTCAAATCCCACCACAGCAGATGGTGGAATTTGAAGTCAATAAAAAAAATCTGGAATTAAAAATCTACTGATGACTGTGAAACTATTGTCGATTGTTGGAAAAACCCATCTGGTTCACTCAAGTCCTTTAGGGAAGGAAATCTGCCGTCCGTACCTGGTCTGGCCTACATGTGACTCCAGAGCCACAGCAATGTGATTGACTTTCAACTGGCCTCTGAAAATGGCCTAGGAAGCCACTCAGTTCAAGGGTAAATAGAATTGGGCAATAAATGTTGATCAACCAGTGATGAACATGTCCCACAAATGAATAAAAAAAAACATCCAATTTTTCTGTTCCCCATAACCTTCTAACCATGAAATACTTGTCCTGTCTGAGCCTCCATTATAAGAGATGACAATTCACATAACAGCAACATTCAATTTACAGGATCTTCCCTCCTAACCCTTGGCGATGTTCTACACTACAAGCCCGGCCTCCTTTCCCTTGTGCTTCTCAAAAAAAAAATACTTCTTGAGGAATAACACAAACAGCACATTAATGAGCGTGAGCCCAGTTTTTACCTGTGCTCCTGCAGCAAGCAGCATTTGTACACATTGGATTTGCCCCCGCAGACTTGCCTCGTGCAAGGGGGTGATGGAATCTACAGTAACTAAATTCACACAAGCTCCATTTTCAATCAGTTGCTTCAGTTTAAAGACCTCGCCTTGTTTGACTGCTTCGTGCACAGGTGTCCGCTCAGCCCAAAAACCTAAAGAAAGAAAATAAATGTGAAGTAAAGAGTTTTACTTATAAAAAGAAGTAATGTTTTCTGTTATGGAGCTATTATATTCTAGAAAAGCAGTTGGTGAGCAATAGAACTGGAGTCAATCTTCACATGCTCTTATAGATATTTGTTTATAGATATGTACATTACAAGCATACAACTCCTAACCCAACAGCTACAGTTTCATTTGTCTACTTATAGGGGCACAAACTAATCCCCAGTAAGATATTCATCACCTGCAATGAGCAGATTCCCTTCTCTTTACGTTAAGTTAAGAGTTTATATCTAAAACCAAAAGTTCAAATTAAACCGAACATAAGACAATAAGACATAAGAGCAGAATTAGGTCACTGGGCCCATCAAGACTGTTCCACCATTCAATCATGGCTTATATTTTTCTCATCCCCATTCTCCTGCCTTTTCCTCATAACTCCTGATCCCCTTATCAATCAAGAACCTACCTATCTGTCTTAAAGACACTCAATGACATCTGCGGCAAAGAGTTCCACAGATTCAACAGTCTCTGGCTGAAGAAATTCTTCCTCATCTCTGTTTTAAAGCCTGAGGTTCTGCCCTCTGGTTCTAGTTTTTCTGACTAGTGGAAACATCCTCTCCATGTCCACTCTATCCAGGCCTTGCAGTATCCTGGAAACTTCAATAAGATCCCCCCTCATCCTTCTAAACTCCAAAGTCCTCAATCGTTCTTCATACAACAAGCTCTTCATTCCAGGGATCATTCTTGTGAACCTCCCCTGGACTTTTTCCAAGGCCCTCACATCCTTCCTTAGATATGGGGCCCAAAACTACTCACAATGCTCCACATGGGGTCTGACCAGAGCCTTATACATCCTCAGAAGCACATCCCTGCTCGTGTGTTAGCCCTCTCGACATCCCCATTTTCTGTACACAGCATTATTTTTCAAAACGACCCTTCTCTAAAGCTGCTATTTATTTCAGTTCTTTCTGCACAAGAAAGGGATAAGGGATTCAATTTGTCTCTTTCGTTCGCAATAAATCACGTCACCTCAGTTACCCACTCTCCCCCCTTCCCCATCTTCCAACCCCCAATCTTTAAAGGTTGTTCCAATCTAATTATTGGTTTTGGTTTTTTCCTCCCAATTTACTATTATTGCCAATTGACCTTTTCTCTTAAAATACGTGTAACATTTTAGGACATGCTATTGCATAGCAGTTCATGCCGAGAGAGAACTTGTTGAGAAATAGTGCAAGAGTGAAATGAAAGAGGAGAAAGAAAGAGAGATCAAATGAAAGGCAGAGTCAGGATAAAAGGGTAAGCAAAAGAAAAACAAATGATAGAAAAACAGTGAAGGATGGGAACAAATGGGAAAGTAAATCATTTTACTTTTGCCACCTTCATAAGGGCAATGAATGTGGGCCTAATCAATGATGGGCACATCCTATAAACAAATACTTATAAAACTAATCATCAAAAATAAGTAAATGAAATATCAGGGAAAAGGAAATGAGAAAAGATAAGGAGGAACCAATCAACCACCAGTGCCTCTACTTTCTCAGAAGACTAAGGAAATTTGGCATGTCCGCTACAACTCTCACCATTTTTTACAGATGCACCGTAGAAAGCATTCTTTCTGGCTGTATCAAAGCTTGTTATGGCTCCTGCTCTGTCCAAGACCGCAAGGAACTACAAAGGGTCATGAACGTAGCCCAGTCCATCATGCAAACCAGCCTCCCATCCATTGACTCTCTCTATACTTCCTGCTGCCTCGGAAAAGCAGCCAGCATAATTAAGGACCCCTCACACCCCAGACATACTCTCTTCCACCTTCTTCCATCAGGAAAGGCATACAAAAGTCTGAGGTCACCTACCAACCGACTCAAGAATAGCTTCTTCCCTGCTGCCATTGGACTTCTGAATGGACCTACCCTGCACTAAGTTGATCTTACTCTACAGCTTAGCTATGAATGTAACATTTCATTCTGCCTTTCCTTCTCTATGAATGGTATGTCTTGGCTGTATTGCGCGTAAGAAACAATACTTTTCACTGTATGCCAATACATGTGACAATAATAAATCAAATCAAAAGGAATGTTTGAGACAGAATGAGTGTGAGAACAGGAATAGTGAAAATTCACACAAAACATACACATTTAATGAAGGGTGCATGCACATGCGTGTTACTGTTGAAAGAGAAAGTCAGATAGAAAGAAAGGGAGCACAGCAGCAAAACAAAACTGATAGTTAAGGGAGAGAGACGAGCAAATAAATGAAAAAGAAACAGCATTTGAGTGAAAGATAAAATGGAATCGCAGTAAATTAGAAAGAGTAAAAGATGAAGCCAATGGAAATGGAATGTACGAGAGAGAGACAAACTGAAAGAGTAAAAGATAGAAAGTTAAGGTTAGAGTGAAAGTGCAAGAGAGAAAGTGAAAGTTGAGACAGACGGAAACCAATCGAGAAACCACGTCTGAAAGTGAGAGAGACACAATGAGAGAGAAGTGGAGGAACAAAAGCAAAAGAAGTGGAGGAAACTAAAAGCAAATCAGAGAAAGTGAGAGATGGAGAGAATTGCAAATACAAAGAGAGCCTGAATGACATTCTGTGTGATTATAATGTATTAACCCTCCTCATGGCTGTTGTGGTTGTGGCCACAAGCGCAGATCAGAGGCTAGGAATCCTGCATAAAAGCAAATTACTGTGGATGCTGGAATCTTTTCTTACAGATGCTGCCAGACCTGCTGAGATTTTCCAGCTTTTTCTCCTTTGGCTGGAATCCTGTAGTGAGTAACTGCCACGTGTACTATCTACAGGAACTCACCAAGCCTTATTAGACAGCACCTTCCAAACCCATGACCAGTACCATCTAGAAGGAAGAGGGAGCAGATATCTGGAAACACCGCCTGGAATTTCCTCTCAGTCATTCACCATCCTGACTTGGAAATACATTGCTGCTCCTTCACTGTTAGTAGGTCAAAATCCTGGAACTCCCTCTCTAGCAACAGTGTTTGTGTACCAACATCGTATGGACTGCAGCAGTTCAAGAAAGCAGCTCACCACCACCTTCTCGAGGGCAAGTAGGGATGGGCAGTAAATGCTGGCCTAGCCAATGATGCCCACATCCCATAAATCAATTCCCCTTGACCATGCTGCAGCTTTTTAAACAGTCAATCACACATCTGCCTCCAATGCCTCTCCTTTATTCGCAAGCTGGTCAAAATGCTCTGACCTGATGTTATTCTTTCTTACTGATCACAGCCAGAACATCTCAGGCAATGATTGTTTTCCCACCACAATACTTCACTTTGGAAACCCACCAAAGATCCACCCTCCTGCCCCCGCCTCTTCCTTTTCTGTATGCTGAATCTCCGCAATATCATACGTGGACCCGGGGGTGAGCTTCTATACGTATGCTGAAAGCATCTGGTTCTGCTTCTCCACTGCCTGTGCGAGCAGACTGTTTACCTCTAGGGTGGCATGGTGGCACAGTGGTTAGCACTCTTGCCTTACAGCTCCAGGGACTTGGGTTTGACTTCCGGCTTGGGTCACGTGCAGAGTTTGCACGTTCTCCTTGTGTCTGCATGGGTTTCTTCCCACGGTCTGAAAGACATGCTGGTTAGGTGAATTAGCCATGCTAAATTCTCCCTCAGTGTACCTAAACAGGCGACTTGGGAATTTTCACAGTAAATTCATTGTAGTATGAATGTAAACCGACTTGTGACTAATAAGCTTTAAATTTCACATCCAACCTGAGACAAGGTTTTCTTTCCTTCAGTTAAGCATTAGTAAGATCAAAGTGATGGTCTTCCACTCCTGCTGTAAGTTCACCAGCCATGCCACTCCACTGACGGAGACTGAAGCAGTTTAGTTGCAATGGCAGCACCCAAATTGACCCAGAGTTGAGAACTGACTCTATGTCATATCCATCATAAAAACTACATTAACTTCCACTTCCATAGCCCCCATCTTCATCCCACCCTCATAGCATCTCCCATTGAAATTGTACCTTAATTTGCTTCGTTGTCACATGTATAGTAGACAGTGAAAAGTATTGTTTCTTGCGTGCTATATAGAAGGAAAGGAGAGTGTGCAGGATGTAGTGTTACAGTCATAGCTAGGGAGTAGAGAAAGATCAACTTAATGCAAGGTTGGTCCATTCAAAAATCTGATGGCAGCAGGGAAGAAGCTTCCTTGAGTCAGATGACATGTGTCCTTAGACTTTTGTATCTTTTTCCCAATGGAAGAACATGAGATGGAGTATGTCCGGGGTGCATGGGGTTCTTGATTATGCTGGCTGCTTTCTCAAGGTAGCAGGAAATGTAGACAGAGTCAATGGATAGGAGGCTGGTTTGCGTAAAGGACTTTGCTTCATTCAGGACCATTTGCGGTTCTTTGTAGTCTTGTGCAAAGCAGGAGCCATACCACGCTTCGATACAAACAGAAAGAATGCTTTTTATGGTGCATCTGTAAAGGCTGGTGAGAATCGTAGCAGGCGTGCCAAATTTCCTTAGCCTCCTGAGAAAATAGAAATGTTGGTGTGTTTTCTTAACTATAAGCAGGTTGTTGGTGATCTGGACACCCAGAAACTTGAAGCTCTCTGTCATGACTATTTTGGTAGGGGTACGTCCTCTACTACACTTCCTGATGTCAATGACTATCTCTTTTATTTTGTTGACACTGAGGGAGAGATTATTGTCATCACACCAGTTCAACCACATTCCTCTGTCTTATCCCTTTTTAAAATCCACCCACTACGATGGTGTCATCAGTAAACTTGAAAATCGAGTTGGAAGGGAATTTGGCCTCACAGTTACACAAGGAGTATAATAAGGGATTGAGGACACAGCCTTGTGAGGCTAGCTGAAGGAGCTGAGTTTTGCTGCCTTGTGGCTCTAAGGAATTTGGCAGATCGAAAAACTACCTGGATTTTCAGTTCACATCTTCCTCTTGCTAATTGTACTACAGTTCTCCATGGGTTAACAGACCTTCCAACAAAGTCTAAATTTGATGTCAATTGTTCAAATAGAAGGCACTGATATATAAAGGGGCCACAGGTGGCACAGGGTATGTGTCGAGGACTCTATAATAAGATGAGAGAAATAAAGATAGTTTATGAAGAAGCAGAACACGTGCCTCGTTTACAGAACAGTAACCGAGAGGCTCAAACACTCGGGACTCAATTATGACAGCGAGAGAACGCTTCTTCATTTTAAGGTCATTCAAAACTGAATTAGCTTTACCGGTTCCATATATGGATTGCCTCGACTCCTGGTTTCCCGAAATGTATTTACATCCCTGGAATATCTCACCCTGTCTCTATTCTTTCAATGCAACAAACAGCAATCAGCAATCCACTATTCTGTTCTCTTATGCAGTAGGGGGGTGTGACAAAATGAGGAACAGTGGGGAAATGGAGGAAGGGGATAGGGAAGAATAGAGAGTGTTAGAGACAATGAATACAAAGTGAAAAGCCAACGTGAGGGAATAATGAAAGGGAAAGAGACACATACATAAAAGAAACTGAAAAGTAATGCACAAATCTGAAAATGAAACTGAACATTGGAAAGTAAAAAGAAAAGGACAATGAAAAAGCAAGAGCTGAGCTTGAACACCTGTCAGCAACTGGTTTACAAACACACCAATCTGCATTATGGTCTAACTTACTGATATACTTTACAGGAATTAAATTTCAACTCTTTCTGCTGTATTGCACGAATTGATTTAAATTTATCCCTTCAAGTTCTGTTTTCCCCCATACAAACGAACCCACTTCATTAATAGTGTTCAGAGTTTTACATCAATCGCTCTTTGGCTCAGTGCCAAATTACGTAGTTTAGTCATCGTCAATTGATAGCATATACAAAAGGAAGAGTACTTATTCCTTTGCACCTTTATCTATCTACATACAGCAAATCAAACTGTTACTTAGAGTCATAGAAGTTTACAGCATGGAAACAGGCCCTTCAGCCCAACTTGTCCATGCAGCCCCTTTTTTTAAAGAACCCCTAAGCTAATCCCAATTGCCCACATTTGGCCCATATCCCTCTATAGCCATCTTACCCATGTAACTATCTAAATGCTTTTTAAAAGACAAAATTGTACCTGCCTCTACTACTACCTGTGGCAGCTTGTTCCAGACATTCATCACCCTCTGTGTGAAAAAATTGCCCCTCTGGACACTTTTGTATTTCTCCCCTCTCACCTTAAACCTCTGTCCTCTAGTTTTAGACTCCCTAACCTTTGGGAAAAGATATTGACTATTTAGTTGATCTGTGCCCCTCATTATTTTATAGACCTCTATAAGATCACCCATCAGCCTCCTATGCTCCAGAGAAAAAGTTCCAGTCTATCCAGCCTCTCCTTACAACTCAATCCATCAATCGCGATAGCATTCCAGTAAATCTTTTCCACACTCTTTCTAATTTAATAATATCCTTTCTATAATAGGGTGATCAGAATTGCACACAGTATTCCAAGTGTGGCATTACCAATGTCTTGTACAACTTCAACAAGACATTCCAACTCCTGGATTCAATGTTCTGACCGATGAAACCAAGCATGCCGAATGCCTTCTTCACCACTCTGTCCACCTGTGACTCCACTTTCAAGGAGCTATAAACACGTACCCCTAGATCTCTTTGTTCTGTAACTCTCCCTAATGCCCTACCATTAACTGAGTAAGTCCTGCCCTGGTTCAATCTACCAAAATGCAAAACCTTGCATTTGTCTAAATGCCATTTGCCATCTCCATCTGCCATTTGTCAGCCCACTGGCCCAAGAGATCAAGACCCTGATGCAATTGAGGATAACTTTCTTCACTGTCCACTATGCCACCAATCTTGGTGTCATCTACAAACTTACTAACCATGCCTCCTATATTCTCATTCAAATCATTAACATAAATGATAAATAATAAACGGGTCCAGCACTGATCCCTGAGGCACACCACTGGTCACAGGCCTCCAGTTTGAAAAACAACCCTCTACAATCACCCTCTGGCTTCTGTCAAGAAGCCAATTTTTTACCCACTTAGATACCTCACCCTGGAACCCGTGAGATTTAACCTTATGCAACAACCTATTTTTAGGTACCTTGTCAAAGACCTTGCTAAAGTCCATGTAGACAACATCAACTGCGCTGCCCTCATCTACCTCTTGGTTACTCCTTCAAAAAAGCTCAATCAAATTTGTGAGACATGATTTCCCATTCACAAAGCCATGCACAGTCCCTAATCAGTCCTTGCGTCTCTAAATGCCTATAAATCCTGTCTCTCAAAATACCTTCCACCAATTTAACCACCACAGATGTGAGGCTCATTGGCCTATAGTTCCCAGGCTTTTCCCTGTATCCCTTTTTAAACAAAGGCACAGCATTTGCCACTCTCCAATCTTCAGGCACCTCACCCGTGACTATCGATGATTCAAATACTAGGGGATCCACAATTTCTTCCTAGCCTCCTACAATGTCTTGGGATACACTTCATCAGGTCCTGGGGATTTATCTACTTTGATCTGCTTTAAGACTTAAAGCACTTCCTTCTCTGTAATACGTACACTCCTCAAGACATCACTATTTATTTCCTGAACATCCATGCTTTTCTCAACAGTAAATACTGGTGAGAAATATTCATTTAGGATTTCACCCATCTCTTGTGGATCCACACATAGATGACCTTGTTGCTCCTTAAGAGGCCCTACTCTCTCCCTGGTTACTCTTTCGCCCTTTATGTATTTGTAGAAACTCTTTGGATTCTCCTTTGCCTTATTTGCCAAAACAAGCTTAGGCTGATTTGCATCAAAATAGATTTTTATAGAACTTTAACCAGTTTTCTTCCTAGTGATTTTTGCTGCCTGAGGGTTCCAAGGAATTTGACAAGTCAAAAGGTTAGCTGGATTTTCGGTTCTTCCTCCCACTGCTAATTTACTACAGTTCCCCAAGCGCCAGTCTTCAAAATAATTAAAGACTTGCATCCATAAAGCATCTGTTGTGGTCTCAAAACGTTCCAAAAAAGCCTCCAGATGTTAACCGGGACTTAATTGATACCTCTTGCCTCTAGGGTGAGACGACTGAGAATTCAAGTCCCACTCCAGCTTTTGAGCACATAATTTAAACGTTGACACTTGAGTGCAGTATCGAGGGAATGCCAACTGTCAGAGAAGCTGTCATTCAGATGAGACATTGTGCTGAAATCCCACAAACTCTCTCAAGTAGCCAAAGGCTAGGAGTCTGTGGGTCTGATGGTCTCCTTCTGTGTCGTAATCACTCTAGTCATGGAACAGAAGGGGCATTTTCTCTTGTGTTCGGGCCAACGTTCATCCCCAAGCACCATAAAAACAGGTTTATCTAGCTATTATTATGTTGCTGATTGTGAACCTTGCGCTTCGCACAAATTGGCTGCTGCTGTGTTTCCCACGACAGTGACTGGATTTCAAAAAGTACTCTGCGGCATCCCAATGGTCATGAAAGGTGCTGTGTAAATGCACATCTACTCTGACACTTGCCTAAATTGGTAAAACGAGATTAGTTGGTACTGGAGGGAATCAATAGTGTGAACCGATTATGCATCATTAATCAGTAGATCAGCAAGCGTCAATGTTTTACTACATTGCATCATCCGTATTGGGCAAACGTGTCTCAAAGTTCTAAGCAGTGAGTGTCAGACACACACAATTTGCTCAAGGATATTTCCCCACTGGTTACAAATTCCACTTATTCCCTGAGGTTACATGATATTTTCAGTGGGTTCAGTGAATTAAAAAAACTCAGTCTGAATTACTCTGCAGTGAACCCACTTGATGGCACAGAGCAAAACATTTACCACGTATAAAAATCCTAGGTCACAACTCTGAAACCACAAAAGGGTTCCTCTGCTTACCACGTCAACCGAGCCTTGACGTCACAAAACTAAATTAGCTGGTCATTTTCTAATTGCAGGAACCTTGCTGTGCACAAATTGGCTTTTCCTTTGTGAGACTACACTTCAGGACAACATTTCGGACGTTTGAAAAGGTGCCATTTCCAGGTAAGTCGGTGCTTTCTTTAATACAGGAAACAAAGCAGTCAATTTGTACACAGTCATGTCCCACAAACAGCATGAGATAATGACTTGATCATCCGCAGATTGAGAAATAAACGTGGGCCATTGTAGTATAAAGGTATTCAGCAGAGCAAATACTAATGTGGGACTGCAGACCAGCCCCGCCCACAGTATGATGTAGAGAGTCACATGATCATAGATTGGGCGCAGTAATGTCTGGAAGGAACCAGGGTGGAGAAAGTGCAAATGCTTGGCTGTACCTTTGATATGTTTTCAGTTATGTGTTACCAATAAATGGTTTATGTTCAACCATACAAGCCTCCAAGCCTCTCTGAGAGACAGTAAACAATCTTACAACATGGTAGCAATGATGGGATGGAGCTCAAAATCCCAGAGAAGCTAGAGAAGGAACCCAGAAACTCAAAGCACGAAATAGGAAAGAAACTGAAGGAAGTGGCCAAGACAGATTGGAGATTCACTAAAATAAAGCTCAACTGCAGATATGGAGGCTGACAGACTTCCCCAGAGCTGCTAGACATGATCAAATGCAGAATCACGGATCTACCTGATCCATAAAAGTGGACCGAGAAACAGAAGAAATGATGAACTTGACTGAACACAGGAACTCAGAGACCTATCCAAATCACAAGAGGGATGAGAAAAGTACTGTGAAAAGGCAGAAACTGCCTTTGAAAATAGGCTGCAATCTGGATCAACTCTACCAGAGTACAGCTGCAGCAATGGGTCTATAACTGGAACATTAATGCTTGGTGGCTGAGCTGGATTGAGGAAGAAGGAAGTTTTTAAAAGGTGGAGTTAAGAAATGATGACAGGTGTGCGGTACAGTCTTGAAGAAGATAGCACCCGGGCATGGCTGTACCTTGGTTATGTATATATCATAGAATAGAATCTCTACAGTGCAGAAGGAGACCATACAGCCCATAGGTCTGTATCGACAACAATCCTATCTGGGCCCTATTTCACACAAACTCCACATATTAACCCCGCTAATTCCTCTAACCCATGCATCCCAGGACACTAAGGGGCAATTTAGCATGGCCAATATACCTAAGCCACACATCTCGACAGTGGGAAGAAACCGGAGCACCCGGAGGAAACCTAAGCAGACGTGGGAAGAACATGTAAATTTCACACAGACAGTGACCCAAGCAGGGAATCAAACCCAGGTCCTGGAGCTCAGCGGTGCTAACCACTGTGTCACCGTGCCGTCCCCACATACAGTTATGAGGTTATTAATAAACAATTTATGTTCAATTATACAAGTCTCTGGACTGGTTAGCGAGACATTAAACCTTACAACAGCTATGAAACTAGGGAGGAGCCCCTTGTTTGCCCTCAAAGTAATATCATGAGATCTTTCCCAAGGGGATATTTCTGACTTGTACTCAATGCCATGTTTTCATAGAATCTCTACAGTGCAGAAGGAGGCCATTCAGCCCATCAGGTCCGCACCAGCAACAATCTCACCCAGGTAGTAACCCCACATATCTATCCTGCTAATCCGCCTGACACCAAGGATCAATTTAGGGTGGTCAATCCACCTAACCTCCGCATCTATAGACAGTGGGAGGAAACCCACAAAGACAAGGCAAGACCATGCAAATTCTACGCAATCACCCAAGGACAGAATTGAACCCAGATCCCGGGCATTGTGAGGCAGCAATACTAACCACTGTGTAATGGCATGGCATTTGGATAGGGAAATGTCCTTCTGTTCTCATCCAATTTCCACCTTCCAGCACAGAAAAGGACAACACCAGCTGGAGTCCCAGTTTGGGTCACTGTGTGGAGTTTGCACGTTCTCTCCATGTCCGCTCGGGTTTCATCCGGGTGTCCCGGTTTCCTCCCACAGTCCGAAAGACACGCCGGTTAGGGTGCATTGGCCATGCTAAATTCTCCCTCAGTGTACCTGAACAGGCGCCAATGAGTGGCGACTAGAGGATTTTTGCAGTAACTTCACTGCAGTGTTAATGTAAGCCTACTTGTGGCACTAATAAATAAACTTTGAGTTTAATCGGTAGCTCCTCTTGATGATTTAGCAGGTTTATCGAGTGTAATCTGTGGTATAAAGGCCAGGCACTGTCCAGGCTTGATCCCTGCTCTCTGTGGAATTAGTTAATATCAGCCGACAGCAGTGCAATAATCTGCTTGTGATGATGACAGATTCCCTTCCCTAAAAAGGACTTTAGTGAGTTGTTGCAATTCTAATGGCAATTCTTCTTTTAAAGCTCTCTCTCTTTTATCAATTTTATTTTAACCAAATTCAAAATTTTCACACTGCCGTTGAGATTTCCACTTACGTTCTTTTGAGTTGTTAATCCAGACTCAGTTACGTGACCACAAAGCTATCCTAAAATCTATATTTACTGAAACCACCTGAAAGAAGGATGAATTTATTTTCTTTGCTGCCCTCCCCTCCGCAGAGATTCAGTTTCGCTTACAGTGATCACCCAGATGAATGATGCTCCGGGTAATCCTGTGTGTACTGTCTGCATTGCCAGGCTATTGGATATAGAGATATCACCGCAGCCTGATTCTGTCCTCAGGTACCTGCACACACAAACTCTTCACTGGGCATCACTGAAAAGCAATCAGGATAACTGACAATTCTATGCTCAGGTCAGTTTCTGCATGGAAGCTGGCATGGCACACTCTCAGCTTATTCAGGATCTAGTCCTGGGTCTATCCTGAAATGAATGCCTCAATTCCATGCTGGGTGGCACATTTATATAGCACCTTTCACAAGCACAAAATGCATGTCAACAAAGACAATTTGACTCCTTTCAATTAGAAATGCTGTACTGCACATTTTCCTGAAATATGCAAGGAAACATTAATCTGTTATGTTAATCTCCCTGTAGCAGCATTGATAGTATCTGATAAGCTTTCAATATTTTCATAAAAGCAAAGAATTATGACAACTGACAATCACTATTTTTAATATAAATCCAGTTTATCCTTTAAAAATGTTTATTACATATGGCATGCATCACAATTTACACTCTTTGCAATTGTGACCTGTCACTTCCTCATCCTTCTGGACATGTCTATAGTCTTTGACATAGTTGACCGCATCATTTGACTCTGACAATTCTCTTTGGTTGTCCTACTCAGTGGGACTGCACTCACCTGGTTGCACTCTTCCCTGTTGAGTTGTAGCTGTAAAATCACCTTCAGCAGCTTCTCTTCGCACTCCTACACCATTACCTCTGATGTTGCCCCAAGAATCTATGCTCCTCTCCTGCTATTTCTCATCTACCTGCTCTTCCTTGATGACCCCGTTGCAAACAATGTTCCTCCACGTGGAGCCAGCTCTACTTCACCATCACCCCCCTCAATCTCTCCACTCTCTTTGATTTGTCACACTGCCGATTTAACAGGCAAAGAAATGGATTTGCATTTATATAACATCTTTCACAACCACAGGACTTTCCAAAGTGCACAACTGATGAAGTATGATGAAGCCTAAGACAAAGGTACACAATCTCAGGATATGGGATGGGCCATTTAGGATGGAAATGAGGAGACATTTCTTCACCCAAAGAGTGGTGAGCCTGTGGAATTCACTACTACAGGAATGCCTATCCTGAAGTACTGCTCTTTTCTCAAAAAAGATATCTGTATGTCTTTCTCCCCCATCCTTCCAGGAATGCCACAGGAGTAATTGATGCCAAAACATTGAATGTGTCCAAGAGGCAGATAGATATAGCACTTGCGGTGAATGGGATCAAAGGTTATGGGGAGAAAGCAGTATTAGGCTATTGAGTTGGACAATCAGCTATGATTGTGATGATTGGTGGAGCAGGCTCAAAGGACCAAATGGCCTTCTCCTGCTTCTATGTTTCTATGTTAGTCTTTGCGTTCAAATCTCTCTGTGGTGCAAGTCCTCCCTCTGTCAATCCAGTCCTAAAATCTTCCCAAGAATTCCACATTCCACCAATTCCAACCACTATTAGATCCCTGATTTTCTCCCCCCACTATTCCTTGAGCTCTTGCAGATCTATGCTCCAGAATTCCTTCCTTAAACTTCTTCCTTTCTCTCTCCTCCATAAAAACTACCTCTTTGATTACAACAACATGTATTCACAAAGCACATTTACTGTAGTAAAATGCCCAAGGCACTTCACAGGAGCGTTAAGACAAAGAATTGCATGTAAGGAGATATTAGGTCAGATAATCAAGACCTTGGCCAAAGAGATTTGTTTTAGGAAGTATTTTAAAGGAGGAACGTGAGGTAGACGAGCAAAGAGGTTTATGGAATACACTCCGAAGCTTGGGATCTATGCAGCTGCAGGCTTGGCATTAATGGTGGGGTGACAAAAATTGGGGATACCAGAAATAGAGTGCAGAAATCTCAGAGGGTTGAGAGGTTGGCGGAGATTGCAGAAATAGGGAGGAGCAAGACCATCCAGGGATTTGGAAACAAGGATAAAAATCTTAAAATCAAGATGTTGTTTGACCAGGAGCTAAGGTAGGTCAGTGAGTGCAGGGGTAATAGGGCAATGAGATTTGCTACAAGATTTGACATGGGCAGAGCAGTGGATGACCTCAAGTTTACATAATGTGGGAGACTAGTCAGGTGAGTGTTGAAATATTTAAGTCTGGAGATAACAAAGGCATGGATGAGGACTTCAACAGCAGATGAGCTGAGACTGGACTAAAGTTGCATGCTACTTCAGAGGCGAAAATAGACATAACCATGACACAACTGGAAGCCCATGTTGTGATACACCAGGTTGCAATCAGACTGACTTAATCTCAGCCAGTTGTCAGGGGAAGGGATAGTGTTAGTAGTCAGGGAACAGGATTTCGACCTCGGTCTTAATTCACCTGCCCCTATATTTCTTATTTCGATTCAGTATCAATTTTTGATCCGATCGGCTTCCTGTGAAGAGAGGGATGCTATGTAAATACATGCTGTTGTTGTCACTAAAGGCATCACATTAAGCGCAAGCTGTTATTGACAAATCAGATGATCGCGCGTTTAAAAATAAAACAATTCCGCTGCGGCACAAGGCAAGGTATTTCCAGGGGGATAGTCTCGGTCAATTACCACACAGACGCTCGCATTGCCCTGACTCTGTTGTACTCACTGATGTCTCCCATTCCCCTCTGCACTGCTCCGCCGCTACTGCCACTTTCCATCTTCACATCAGCAGGGCACCGTCACGTGACCCGGGCGACTCGCTACATTGCAGTTGCAACATCAGGCGGCGTCTGCGCATGTGCGTGATAGGCACTGCGAAATTGACACAAGGAAGTGGGAAGTGTGTGTGTGGCTGGTTGTGGGAGTGCAAGGTTTCAGTGGGCGGAGTTGGGTTAATTAGCCTGGATGAGATTAGTTTGGGAGGATTAACGGATGGAGGGATTTACAGAGAGTCGCTTTTATGATTTTTCAAAGACAATTTCCGTTTGAATGCAACTCCATTGGAGTACTAGTGTGGGAACTCATCCTCCTCCTCCACCGCTCCCACCACACCCATCCACTTCTTCAGTTGGAAAGGTTCTTATAGTCAGAGGGTGAATGAACGCTGCTGGCAAAATGTTCAGGCAGGGAGGGGACCTTTGCACAGTGACAATGTTACTGATCCGGTAATCCAGAGCTTTTGCTCAAGGGAACATAGGTTCAAAACCTACTGAGGCAGCTGTAAAAATTAATTATAAAGCTCATTTCAGTCATGGTGACCATGACAACTACCAGTGATTGTCACAAAAACCCATTGGGACACTTTACGCTCTTTATGGAAGGAAATCTGCCACTCAGTTCAAGAGAAATAATGCTGGTCTTGTCAGTGATGTTCATGTCCCCTGAATAAGAACATAAGAAATAGGAGCAGGAGTAGGCCATCCAGCCCTTCGAGCCTGCCCCGCCATTCAATAAGATCATGGCTGATCTGTCGCTGCTCAGTTCCACTTTCCCGCCCTCTCCCCATAACCCTTAATCCCCTCTCTTATCAAAAACCCATCAACCCGCGTCTTAAAAATATTTAGCGAGGCAGCCTCCACCACTTCAACGGGCAGAGAATTCCAGAGATTCACCACCCTTTGAGTGAAGAAGTTCCTCCTCAACTCCGTTCTAAACCACCCCCCCTTTATCTTGAGGCTGTGCCCCCTAGTCCTACTGTCTTTTTTGAGCGGGAAGAGTCTCTCCACCTCTATCCTATCCATCCCATTCATCATCTTATACGTCTCAATGAGATCTCCCCTCATTCTTCTAAACTCTAACGACTACTCTATCTTATATCCTGTTTTTCCAGCCATCAAACTGCAGTTAATAAATAATAAAAGTTACAAAACAGATTTCAGAACATTGAAACAGGAAATACTCAGCAGGTCAGGTGGCATCTTTGGAGAAGAAACAGGGGTAACTGAGGGGTAATAACGGCAAATCTGTCGCAACTCAAACTGTCAGGATGTGGTCTCACCTGCTAATCACGCTACGCTCCCACTGCGGTGAAGTTGGAGAATCTGGCGTGAACGGTGGTAAGATTCTGGCCACAATGTATACTTATACAGTTTAATGTTGAAATCCAGACATTGCTGTTATTGTTTCTCTGCTCCCCCACACTGGAGGGTCCTCTGTTGCAGTTCCTACAGACAATAATCTTTAGAAATTACTAGACATGAATTTTCCCTTTTACACTGCACAATAACTCCAGGAGTTGGCTGTGAATGAACTATTCTTTTATTGCACAAAATGAAAATAAGCATTAAGCACAATAAGCATTAAGCACAAGCCTGTGGTGAACACAACAGGTCCCAACGGGGATTAAAGTGTTAACGGACCCACTCAGGGTCTTGCTTTATACAGGACTCCATATACAAGCGGAGTCTGTTTGGCTAATTACCAGTCCCCAAGAAGCTCATATTCAACAAGCCCAACTGGGAGGTCAAATATGACCCATAACTCATGCAGATCATGTGGGTCATGCACATCATGTTTGAAATAAAAAAAACTCTGTTCCAAAGGAGAATGATTAAATGGTACAATTTACTTCCTGGTTTGCTATCTGAGAATTCTTCAATGTAATTGGCTGCTTAGCCTGTTTGATGACATCACTGTTGCTGGATGCCTGGTGATGCCAGAGACATGGTGCCAAAGACAAACTGAAATGGAGGAAGGGGAAATCCACGCAGAGAAATCATTAGATCTTAGTGGGCAGCTTTTTATGAGGTCAGAGGCAAGCACTGAAAACACAATCTGGGTAGATGTTTCAGGTCAAGGGTCTTTCATCAAAACTGGAAAAAGTTGCAGATGTTGCAGGTTTTACATAAGCACAATTATTGGCAGGCAGGGAAGCTCAATGACAGTGGAAAACAAACAAGTAAATGATAAAAGGGCTGAAGGTTTAAGGCAAAATGGCATGGCAATAGAACAAGAAAATATATAAAAAGTGAGTCCAGAGGAACTGAAATGACAAAAGCATCTTTTTAAAAATTAATTTATGGATGTGGGTATCACTGGCAAGGCCAGCATTTATTGCCCATCCCTTATTACCGTTGAGAAGTTGATGGTAAGCTGCCTTTTTGAATCACTGCAGTCCATGTAGTGTAGAAACACCCACAATGCAGTTAGGGAGCGAGTTCCAGGAGTATCCCACACTGTGTTACCCAGCCTCTGCCCGTGAAACCCCAAGTTGGATACTACCATCTGTGGAATCAGCAGAGACGGCTGTACAGTCTCTGTAAGAGTGATCGTTGTTTATCTGGGAAAGAAAAGAAAGCACTTGTAAAGATCACTGAACAATGCCCAGTGATCTCCTTTTTTGACTGGAGAACATGCATGCAGTTGTGTTGGATGTTCCTTACCAGCTGAATAACCTCTAAACGCTCACCACTGACAATTACATGAAGTTGCGTGACAAAGAAGGATTGCTTGTGCGTGTAAAACTATCTTTGTATGTCTGACCACCCCGAGGCAAGTTGTATTTTTTAAACCAAACCGAGGGAGCTCTCACTACAACGGAATAAAACTTGAAAGACAACTTAAAGTTTACTTATCAGTCACAAGTAAAGCTTACATTAACACTGCAATGAAATTACAGTGAAATTCTCCACACTCCGGCACCTGTTCAGGTCAATGCACCTAACCAGCACATCGTTCAAAATGTGGGAGGAAACCAGAGCACCTGGAAGAAACCCACACAGACATGGGGAGAACGTGCAAACTCCACACAGACAGTGACCCAAGGTGGAAATCAAACCCAGGTCCCTGGCGCTGTGAGGCAGTAGTACTAAGCACTGTGCCACCGTACCATTTCTGCACAATCTCAGTTTCCCTCCCATTGCTCCACTTAGCAACAACAGGGCACAGGAGTTTTCAAATTCACCATTTTTAAAACAGTCATGTACCCTTCAGACTGAAGCAGAGCTAATGGTTAGTTGGAGAATTAATAATAAAATCTAAGAATATGGCATAATTCAAGTGGTTTAGGTAGGTGGTTGATCTACCCGAATTGTGTGTTCCTGGTGTTGCAGTTACCATCGTGTACTTGTATAGCATGGAAGGAGGCAATTCAGTCCATCAAGTCTGTGCTAGCTTTTTCAAAGAGCAATCCAGTTAAACCCATTTTTCATTCACACTGGCATTTACACTGATGTTAAAAGTGGCTTTTTCTTTACTTGGGGCATTCCTACCCTGGCAGAATGAAAGAGGAAAACTGTTGAGCAATAAGTGATATTATTGCACAATAGATTAATGCAAGTAATCAAATACTGAACAGAACAATAGCATGTTGACATATTGCCCTGTACTTGTACCAAAGGCAATGATGGCACAGTGGTTAGCACTGCTGTCTCATAGCACCAGGGACCCAGGTTTGATTCCTGGCTTGGGTGACTGTGCAGAGTTTACACATTTTCCCCATGTCTGCGTAGGTTTCCTCTGATTGTAAGTTTCCTTCCTTCCTAAAGGTGTGCTGGTTAGGTGGATTGGCCATGTTAAATTCTTCCTCAGTGTATCTGAACAGGTGTTGGAGTGTGGCGACTAGGGGGTTTTTCACAGTAACTTCATTGCAGTGTTAATGTAAGCCTACTTGTGACACTAATAAATAAACATTAAATTTTAAAACCTGTGGCAGGGCCTTAGGGGAGATCAAGTACACCTATTTATCTTGCTTTTTAGCTTACAGTTCTTCAGGTCTCTCAGAATTAAACCTTCTCACCCCTCCCCACACATTCCAGTTGAGATCAGGAATCTGTCCTCACATCCTATTGTGCAACATGCTGCCAACTTTGTACCTTCAGATCAATCATGTGCATGCACAAGTATTTGGGTGTGCAGAGGACACTCCCCTTGTTATTCCCTGAGCTCTGTACTCAATTAACTATTGGTAGGCAGTAGGGCAAAGTGACAATCCTGTTCCCATGCTTTTTTTTTGCAATGTTGCTTTTAAAGAAGAAACACCAGTGTTGCTTCACATTTTTTACAGCAAAGAAACAGGCCAGCCACCCCCTGTATCTGTGTTTATGCTCAAAAGAATATGCACCTCCCTCCTACTTATCAATGTAACATTTCTTTCTCCCCTGTGTTTATCAAATCTTCGCTAAAAGCACCCATGCTTTTTATCCAAACTTTCCACACATTAGCGAGTTCCACATTCCAACAATTCCCTAGATAAAATGTTTCTCCTGTATTTCTCATTGGATTTATTAGTGACTATTCAATTTGCCCACAAGATCAAGAAACATGGATGTGGGGAATTGCTGGAACAGTCCCACTTTCCATTAATCTATGAGGCTATACATTTGCCCTCCAATGGATGGCACGGTGGCACAGTGGTTAGTATTGCTGCCTCACAGCGCCAGGAACCCAGGTTCAATTCTGGCCTTGGTCACTGACTGTGTGGAGTTTGTACATTCTCCCCATATTCCCATGGGTTTCCTTCAGATGCTTTGGTTTCCTCCCACAGTCCAAAGATGGCCACTTAAATTGACTGTAGTGTGTGGTGGATTACCAGAGTAAGTGTGTGCTGTTGTGGGAATAGGGCCCTTGTGGGATTGTGGTCAGTATGGATTCAATGGGCCGAATGGCTTCCTCCTGTCCTGTAGGGATTTTATGATATGGTGATACTGACTAAAGGGGTTTTCAGTGCCAGTCACAACTTTCTATTCTGAGGTGAATGCCATTCAGCAAACAATACTAAAACTGTTAAACTGTTGAAATCATCAATTTTAACTCCTAGACTGTTGGAAAAGGAAGGGGAACTAAGAGAATAAAATACATACAGAACACTGAATGGACCTGTAATGCTGCAAAAGTTAAGTTCTTTGAATGTTGAGCTCTCTGGAACACAGTATTTTAAAAGCTCTTTTTTTAAGTTTTAAAAAAATGTACTCCGCTTAATATGTGCCAAGAAGTATCAAATTCCCCAGAGGAATGCCTTTCCTGTTTATGTTCAACATTAGAAAAAATAGAAGTGTGAATAGAAAAGACCCATGAAAAAGATACTAATTACTGAAAAATTACTGATTAAGCTTAAGTAAGAGAAATGTAATTTATCATTGAAAATCAGAGATTACAGAGAGGCAACAGAGTTTCATCTCTGCTAATGCCAGAAAACTAGCAAAAAACTGATTAAATATTGCTTAGTGGACACAATCACCCATCACCAAAATCATAGAACAAGGCAGAGAGCTTGGAAATTAGTGGCAGAAAGGCATGGCCAAATCTTTGGATCTCCAGAGCATCTCTTGTTAAAATTTAACTTCTTTTTCATTAGCGTCATTATAAAACCTGAGAAAAATGTTCCCAATTCACATCCCTACAAACAAGATCAAACTGGAATTCTGTACTGATGTAATCTGATCGGCAGTTTACACAGCATACCTTCTGAAATTAAGGAGGGACATTCTTGTTAGTCCCTGCCAGCCTTACAAAAGTAAGGTGAAGGACACCACCCTGACGATTGAGAAATATGTTACACAAGACAGCAACATATGGTCAGAACAAAATGGCAGATGATTGTTTGGGTGAGTAAACCATTTCCTATCTATTTATTATGTCCATACATACAATATATATTTAAAATTACAGTTTATTGACCTTTTATACAAATGTCTCATTTTAGATTTGAGAATGAAATATGGAATTCATACATAAAGTTAATTTATTCATTAGTCACAAGTAGGCTTACATGAACACTGCAAGGAAGCTGCTGTGAAAATGCCCCAGTTGCCACACTCTGGCGTCTGTTCAGGTACACATGACCTCTTGCACCTAACAAGCACGTCTTTCAGACTGTAAGAGGAAACAGGAGCATCCGCAAGGACAGTGACCCAAGTCGGGAGTCGAACCTGGGTCCCTGGCACTGTGAGACAGCAGTGCTAACCACTGTGTCACCATACTGCTTAGCTTCCTTCATTAAAAGAAGAATTATGCCATAGAGAAAAACATGGATCATAGAATAAAATTGTCTGTTCACTCACTTTCAAATATGGGAATAGGTCACAACCACGGTAAAAAGTATCAGTTTTTAAAATCTATTAACCTGCTACTATATTATTATGGATTTTTGTTGCTGCCCCATCTATGTTTTATTACACCTCCACTTTCAAATAATTGGCAAAAGAACCAAAAGGGAGATGGAATGGGTTTTTACAATTTGGGATTGTCAGTGTTTAAGTACTGTGCTGAGTGGCAATAGGTGACCATGGTCTTGCAAACATTCTAATCATAGAAATTATAGAAGATCTGGTTGTCGGAGTTCTGGTTAAGTTGGTCTTTAATGGTGTTGAGCTGTATCCTGCTTTGTCAACCTCTTGCTCTTCTTCCATTAATTCTTCTGTTAGGCAACTCCAAGCTTTCAGCATGGATAACATGTTCAAAGAACCTTTGTCTTTTTTAATATTATTCAAGAGTTGTCTTGTTCTTCTGGCCTCACTCAATACTTTTTGTCAGTGTTTTTCTCCACTCAGCTAACTCATTGGATCCTTCTTAAATCCGACATTTCAAAGTTGTTGATTTTCTTCCTCTTTCCAATACTCCAATCCATAATTCATCACTAACCAGACTGTAAATAATGCTGCCAAGGCCAGTCTTTCATCGCCAAGATCCTTTATTTGCAACATGCGTACTTTTCAGTGGCTGCAGTGTACAGGTCAGCCGCTGAGACCTTTGACTGCTGGCCTGAGTGGAGCCAGCTGGTTTTAAACTTACCACTGCTCTTTCCCTATTGGGCTGCCTTCACTCGTTTAATCGGGTAGCTCATACTCTGAGGCCCACAGGACGATCCATTGATGATGCCCCGTGGCTATTGTAATATCCCTCCCTCCTCAAGTCTATTTCTTCCCCTGAATCACCCACACCCCAATGGGAAGGTCTTTTCCACCGCTTTGCCATCAGCCTGGGGTCAACTGGAGGGAGGCCCAGATCATGGAGGTCAAGCGGATCAGAGACCTTTGCCTCCAAAGGGAGTGCAGTAAAGCCACTGATGTTGGTTCTTTCTGACGTCTTGCCTCAGTTGACGTCATGGTTTCTTCTGCTTCCATCTTGGGATTTGTGTCCTCACCACCTGGAAGGGCATGGGACGTGATGAAGGCAACTTCTAGTCGTTGCTTGGCGCTGGCAGAGGTTGTCCCCATGGTTGGTAGTGAGGCCTGAACTGGTTCAGGCTGTCTATTCCTGAGATAGCCCAGCTGCTTCCTGACAATTCTGCCCTGACCTTAGACCTTATAAGACTTGGGCGACATGTTTTCTGTTCTGATCCCGGGAACCCAACAGAGGCCATCTGCAAAGTTCCTCATGTGGACTGGGTCACTGATGTTGAACATCCTTTCTGTCCATGTGGAATCATAGTTCTTCTGGTTCTCTGGTTGGGACTCCACCCTCCCTGCCAGTCTTTGGGAATAGTAGACTTAATATTGTCCAAAGTTTCCATCCCAATAACAATTCCACTGGAGCGATTCCCGTTGTTGTGTGAGGAATAGACCTGTAATCAAATAAAAATTGCACCAGTTTGGTCTCTGTGGATGCTGCAGCTTGTTTCTTCATGTTGAACTTAACAGTCTGCACCGCCTTACCAGCCAACCCATTTGATGACAGGTGATAGGGTGCTGTCCGAATGCATTTGATTCCATTGGAGTGCATTAAGGTCTGAAACTCGGTGCTAGTAAAAGCAGTGCCATTGTCAGAGACCAGGACTTTGGCTATCCCATGTCTGCAGAAACTTTGTGGTATGTTCTCAGTGGTGGCATGGGACATGAAGTGTATCTCCAAACATTTCAAACTCTTCAGTGATCTCTTTTCTTGCCCCAGTGCTTTTCTGTTCTTCAACTCCTCATCTTCTTTAACACCAGATATATCTTTTCTCACAAACATTCTGAGCCAATGTCTTTATACGTGGATGATGTCCACCTTACCTTAAGAACATAAGAACATAAGAAATAGGAGCAGGAGTAGGCCATCTAGCCCTTCGAGCCTGCCCTGCCATTCAATAAGATCATGGCTGATCTGTCGTGGCTCAGTTCCACTTTCCCGCCCTCTCCCCATAACCCTTAATCCCCTCTCTTATCAAGAACCCATCAACCAGCTTCTTAAAAATATTTAGCGAGGCAGCCTCCACCACTTCAACGGGCAGAGAATTCCAGAGATTCACCACCCTTTGAGTGAAGAAGTCATCATTGTGCATCTCGTCTATGTATTCACTCCATATTGCTCTAATTTCATCTTTTTCCATTAGCATTGAACCATCCTATGCTTTGAAGAACTACAAGTTACTCTCATTCCCGACAGTTCATTTGACAAGGTACCTCACAAGAGGTTATTACAGAAGGTCAGGGGACATGGAGTTGGGGGTAGGGTGTTAGCGTGGATAGAGGATTGGTTGTCAAATAGGAGACAGAGAGTGGGGGTCAATGGGTGCTATTCGGATTGGCGGTTGGTGACTAGTGGGGTGCCCCAGGGGTCGGTGCTGGGGCCTCAGCTATTTACCATTTATATAGATGATCTGGAGGAGGGAACCGAGTGTAGGGTGTCGAAATTTGCTGATGACACCAAGATTGGGGGAAAGGCAAATTGTGCGGAGGGTGTGGAGAGTCTGCAGAAGGATCTAGATAGGCTGGGCGAATGGGCCAGGAAATGGCAAATGGAATTTAATGTTGGCAAGTGTGAGGTGGTCCACTTTGGTAGGAAGAATGGTAGGAAGGACTATTACTTACGGGGTGAAAAACTGCAGCAGGCGACGGTGCAGAGGGACCTCGGGGTCCTTGTGCATGAGTCGCAAAAACCCAGCTTGCAGGTGCAGCAGGTGGTCAGGAAGGCGAATGGGATGTTGGCCTTCATAGCGAGGGGGATTGAATATAAAAGTAGGGAGGTCTTGCTGCAGCTGTATAGGGCATCGGTGAGGCCGCAGCTGGAGTACTGTGTGCAGTTTTGGGCGCCGCACCTGCGCAAGGATATTTTGGCCTTGGAGGGAGTGCAGAGGAGGTTTACTAGGCTGATACCGGAGTTGAGGGGGTTGAGCTATGAGGAGAGGCTGAATAAACTAGGCTTGTACTCGTTAGAGTTTAGAAGAATGAGGGGAGATCTCATTGAGACGTATAAGATGATGAATGGGATGGATAGGATAGAGGTGGAGAGACTCTTCCCGCTCAAAAAAGACAGTAGGACTAGGGGGCACAGCCTCAAGATAAAGGGGAGGCGGTTTAGAACGGAGTTGAGGAGGAACTTCTTCACTCAAAGGGTGGTGAATCTCTGGAATTCTCTGCCCGTTGAAGTGGTGGAGGCTGCCTCGCTAAATATTTTTAAGAAGCTGGTTGATGGGTTCTTGATAAGAGAGGGGATTAAGGGTTATGGGGAGAGGGCGGGAATGTGGAACTGAGCCACGACAGATCAGCCATGATCTTATTGAATGGCGGGGCAGGCTCGAAGGGCTAGATGGCCTACTCCTGCTCCTATTTCTTATGTTCTTATGTTCTTAAGTTAGTGAATATCCTTCAGATGTGAGCTTTTCAATGTCTCAATTCAAATGCATTAGTCATTCGGCCATGGATTATATGCTGCTTGAAAGGATGGTGAAAGCTGGTTCAAAAGTAACTTTAAAAGAAAAAACAAAAACATTGCAGGTCTATGAGGGAAGAGTGGGGGGAGGAGGGGTGGATAATTCCTTCAAACAGCTGGCACAAGAACAATCAGATGAATGGCTTCCTTCTGTGTGGCAAGATTGCATGCTGCACAATGATTGCTGATGAGAACACTCTAATTCTGTTGTCAAAGCCCCCCAGGATAAGTGTCAGCTGCCTGTTAAGAGAGCGGCTGCATTATTTCCTCAGTTTTGGTTGGCTACAGTAGAAGCTTCAGATGAAATGTGGCAACAAGATGTGTCAATTTAGGAGCAATCTCAGTGACAAGGGCCAAAATTAGGGTCCATAAATAAAAGAGAGTTTCGAAAAATTCAAGAAAAACGCTTTTACTCAGAGAATGCAGGTTCAAATGTAGAATTTGCCTTCACCTGAAATAGTTTGAAGCAAATGAAATAAGATGTTTTTAGGGAACAGAAGGATATGCTGATAGGATTGTGTGTGGAGTTTGCACGTTCTCCTCGTGTCTGTGTGGGTTTCCTCCAGGTGCTCTGGTTTCCTCCCACAGTCCAAAGATGTGTGGGTTAGGTTAATTGGCCATGCTAAAATTGCCCATTGTGTCCTGAGATGCATAGGTTAGAGAGATTAGTAGGCAAAATATGGAGGATATTGGGGTAGAGATTGGGTGGGATTGTGGTTAGAACATAAGAACATAAGAAATAGGAGCAGGAGTAGGCCATCTAGCCCTTCGAGCCTGCCCCGCCATTCAATAAGATCATGGCTGATCTGAAGCGGATCAGTTCCACTTTCCCGCTGTCTCCCCATAAGCCTTAATTCCCCTGTCTATCAAAAACCTATCTACCCGTGACTTAAATATATTTAGCGAGGTTGGTGCAGACTCAATGGGCTGAATGGCTCTTTCTGTAGTGTAGGGGTTCTATGGAGGTTCTATGGAGGATTAGTTAAAATGGGGTGGAAGGAGGCTCATTGGAGCAGAAACGGTGGTACAGACTTGATGGTCCAAATAGCCTTTACAGCAAACAGAAACCTGTTCTGTGAACACTGTGGAACATTTCGTCGACACCACCAGCCAATTCATCCTCAATCGACTTGAACAGAGTCAGATGTCATCAGAGAATCTGAGCAACTGAAAAGGCAGGGGAATACCATGGAGCAACAAAGGGTTTGCTTCAACACATGGCACAGTGCCAGATGGGCACAGTATAGGATGGGCCCAATGTGGGATGGGCAGAGTGTGGGATGGACAGTATTGTTATACAGCCGTGACATAGCTCTGCAAGATCTGCTATCCCTTGGCGACTCTTAAAAGGACCTTAGCTCAAGCTAACATGTCTTTGACATGGAGTTTCCTATATGAACATCACACCATCCAGAAATAAAGCACAGTGGCATTTTTAACATTAAAAAAAATGGTTTGTTTTTAAATGTGATGTGAAGTTAAGATCTGAAGCCATATCGTAATAGTCTCCCTTCCATTGATTTAAATGTCTGATGTAGACAGTCTGACGCAACTTGAGAAGAAGTCTGGACCACAGCCATTGCAACAGCTCATGCTATTAACACTTATTCTCACACAGTATTAGAGGCCAAACTTGATAGAATCAGTGACTTGGTGGTAGATTTCAAGTGAAGAGGCACAACAATTGGGGCGTTCTTTTTCAACTCAGGGCTATGTTACTTTATCAGGTAAGACACATGTAAGATCTGAACTGGGTTTGTAGGATGCAAGAACTCATTTATGTAAGTGGCCCTTGATGCTGGCACAACTGAAATATCCGTTGAAAGGCCTAAGTTAGGAACAGGAAGTTCAAAAACTTGTGTTCATTACAAAATTTGAGAAATATGAACCAAAGTTCTTTTCAGGAAGCCACATTAGTAACACTTGTTTCTGCACTGCCTTAGGAACAAACATGTTACTGCCAAATCATCTCTAAACTTTAAAGAGGGAAGTCAGGATCTGCAATTTGAAGGAGAGATCAGCGCACAAATGTTCTTAATGCTTATTTGGTGGGCTACATCGATTGGAATGGTGCTTATATATGTCATTTATATAAGTGATATATATACTTCCTATATTACAACAGTGACTACTTCAAATAAGAACTACCTAATTAGCTATAAAGTTCTTTGGGATGTGGTCATGAACATCACTATTTAAACACAAATCTTCTTTTTTCCTTTACTTCAATGAAGTAACTTTAGCTTCTTATATTCACTCATTGTTCATTAGCTCCCAATGTTGTATCTGTTCCAAAAAAAAACCCCTGCATTCATACTGCAACTTTCATGACCACAGAATATTCCAAAATGCTTTACACCCTATAATTTACAAATGAACCAAACCATCCTTAGATCTGAATGGTCACAGTACAGAAATTACAAAATCCTTTTCAATCGCAGTTAGTTCTGATTTATGAGGTTCAATATTCAGCTTCAGAATAGCTGTTAGGTGAAGACCAGAACCGTCATTGTTGCATAGCAACAGATTCAAAGTAAAGGAAAACCCATTTTGCTCAATTATTTTTCAAAGGCATGGCTCCTAACCAGTAATTCTGTCTGTGAAAAAAATTAAATAATGGTGGCTGGTTTCTATGCAAGCTAGACAGAACTCAAACTGTCAAATGATGAGTCTATATACTGATAAATCATTAGCTATCTCAGTAATTTTAATACCCATCTAGGCCACATACTTGGTAGGCTGTCAAGCATATGATCTCAGACTTTTGTCATTTTCATGGGTGGATTAACTTGAGTTAAGTATTGCTTTAAAAAATATCAATTGTTGAAGCTTTTTGTCTTGCTCTCATGACAATTGCAAGAATACCAATGTCAGGGGAAGCAATGACGTTACATTGTATGAGAAGAAGATACTGTTGGTTAGTAAGTGGATTCTGATTGGTGAACATGTTGCCGTGGAGAATGCACCAGTTGATGGTGACTGACAGTGAGCTGCCAAGCATTGTTCGAGATTTAAACCAGGTAACTTGACTCTGATTGCTCCGAAAGCTTTACCTTATGGAATACATCAGCAAATGGCTGACACTAATTTTGTTTTGCTGAAACAACATTGTTATTTCCCCAAACATTGGTATTCTTGTGATTGTCCAGATGAGTGTAAGACAAAAATCTTCAACACAATGTCTTTTTTAGGTACATTCAATTTCTGTACAACAAAATAACTATCTTGAGTTAAGCATTATATCTTCCACAGTTAGATTACTTTGTAGTGATAGATCACAGAAACCATAGGTAAATATTGAATGTTCTTGGAACAACAGGTTGCTATTTGCCCTTTCCACAGTTTGTTCCTAATCACAGAGCCACCTAGAAAATGGGAACACAATAAAGGTGGTAGAGTTTATGAAAGAACATAAGAATGAAGAGCAGGAGTAGGCAATTCAGCCCCTCGAGCTTGCTCTGCCATTCATTACGGTCATGACTGATCTCATCTTGGCCTCAACCTCACCTTTGCTGTCCATTGTCCATAAACCTTTAACCATTACTAGTTAAAAATCTGTCTATCTCCTCAAATTTACTCAATATCCTGGCATTCACTGCACTCTAAGATAGTGAATTCCACAGATTCATGACACTTTGAGAACCTGTTTTAAATCTGTAGGCTACCCATGCATATGATTAAGTCAGCCTATTCTGGCGAAGACTAATATGCATTGTTGTTTACGATTTCTAATTGTAATTGTAGTTATTTGTGGCACTTTCTATGTTAATATTTATGTCTTCATATCACCTGGGGAAAAAATACTTACGACACCCAAAGAAATCTGCTATTTACATCAGCAGGTAAACCACAAGAGACAGTCACATAGATGATTTCATCTTGGAAGTGAGAAGGCTGCTTCTTCCTGATTGCAATCTGGGCAATAAACCATAGAATCTTACAGTGCAGAAGGAGGCCATTCAGCCCATTGAGCCTGCACCAACCACAATCCCATCCAGACTCTTATCCCCATAACCCTATTATTTACCCTACCTAGTTCCCCTGACACTAAGGGAGCAACTTAGCATGGCCAAGCAATCTAACCTGCACATCTTTGGATTCTGAAACGGAGCATCCAGAGGAAACCCATGCAGACATGGGGAGAATGTGCTAACAGACAGTGAAGTGACCCAGACTGAGAATCGAACCCAAGTCCCTAGCATTGTGAGGCAACAGTGCTAACCACTGTGCCATTATGCAGCCCCAAATCAAAAGATCTTATGCTCAAGAACAGAAAGCAAGCTAAGAAGGAAGGTAATTTAAATTTCTGTAGCAGGAAACTCGCTGGTGCTAAACATTTCAACATCTCAGCTTGTTTAAATGTAAAAATCGCAAATATGATTTCATAATAAATGCCTCAAATGGAATGAAATATTCTGCCTGAAATGTTGTATGCTTAATGAAGAAGAGGGCTCGATCTAATGTAAACTTGGTGTTCTCAATGTTACATTCTTGTTTGCCTCATTCATTTGTTCAGTCTCACTCTACAGATCCACAAAAACCAGGTTAACCCCAACTAATCCTGGAACAAGTGGTGACTCCGTTGATAATGGAATGCATTGTAGTTCCTGGAATCTCCCATTTACCTGGAGCTGGAAATAGCAAACTAATGTCTGGTAGACCAGGCTTTCCACTTATAGACCAAAACACAGCTATATTGGGCAACCTGAGATGTAACACCATCATAGCATCTGTGAAAGTCTTGAAGGGAACTGGTCTCTTTTACTGATTTTTTTTCATGGATATGGGTTTCACTCGCAAGGCTGGCATTTATTGCCCACCTGTAGCTGCCCTTGTGGCATGTAGGTTTTCACCTTCACCCACTGCAGTTCACATGGTGGAAAAGACACAGCCAATTGCAGTCAAGTATGAAGTTTCAGGATTCTTTCTCAGTGACAATGGGTCAGAAAACACAACCCGCTGCCTACACATTGATGTGTGCTGATGTACTATAGTTAATAAAGCCCACCAATGCCTTTACTTTCCCAGGAAGCTAAGGAAATTCAACATGTCCGCTGCAACACACTAATTTTTACAAATGCATCATAGAAAACATCCTTTCTGGATATATCACAGCTTGGTATGGCTCACACTCTAACCAAAGCCACAAGAAACTACAAAGGATTGTGAATGTAGCCCGGTCCATTGCACAAACCAGGCTCCCATCCATTGACTCATTGTATGCTTCCTGATGCTTTAGGAAAAGCAGCCAGCATAATCAAGGATCCCACGCACTCTGGACATTCTCTCTTCCACCTTCCTCCATCAGGAAAAGTATACAAATGTTTGGGTACACGTAGAATCATAGAATCCCTACATTGCAGAAGGTGGTTATTTGGCCCATTGAGTCTGCACTGATCACAATCTAACCCAGGCCGTATCCCCACAACCTCACTCATTTATCCTGGTAATCCCCTGACACTAAAGGGCAATTCAGCATGGCCACTAATCCTAACCCACACATCTTTGGAGTGTGGGAAGAAACTACAGCACCCAGAGAAAACCCATACAGAGATGGGGAGAATGTGCAACCTCCACACAGACGGTGACCTGAGGCCAGAATTGAAACTGGGTCCCTGCGTGAGGCAGCAGTGCTAACCACTGTGCCACTGTGCCAAATAGCTGGAGTTACAATACAGACCAAATGAATGGCAGAAAGGAATGAACCAACTTGGTATGGTTCCTGCTCTGAGCAAGGCTGCAAAAACTACAAGTCAAGGACTCCACACATCCAGGACATTCTCTCTTCCATTTTCTTCCAACGGGAAAAAGATATAAATGTCTGAGGACACGTACCAACCGAATCAAGAACAGCTTATTCCCTGCTGCCATCAGATTTTTGAATAGTCCTATCATATATTAAGCTGATCTTTCTCTACATGTTATCAATAATTGCAACACTATATTCTGCACCCGCTCCTTTCCCTCTTCCCTATGTACTCTATGAATGGTATGCTTCATCTGTATAGCGTGCAAGAAACAATACTTTTCACTGTATACTAATACGTCTGACAATAAATCAAAACAAATCAAAAGAAGAACCTGGGATGTTTTTCCACATTCCGTTTTGATTATTGTATTGTTCCCTCCTGAAGAGGTAGCTTATCTTACTCGGACAGATTCTGACAGGTCTGCTGTAACTTTTCCAGCTATCATCTCAGATTTTAAACATCTATACTTCTTCTGAAAAATATTTTGTATTCAAAAGGTATTTCAATGACAAAGAATGTCTTGCGTTTTGTCACCGGCCTTATGATGTATATTTATTGTGTGTAATAAATTTGAATAAGTGGATGTATATTTGTACATAAAGAATTTTGCTGCCAACTCTTGTTCACAAACCTTGCCTCCTGTTGAGATAAAATATAATGAAAACTCCTGACAAGATTTAAAATGCAAAGGCTAGTTGCTATGTAAACATTAATGAGACAATTTTCTTACACCAATGATGGCTGTTTCAAGTTCTAGTCACTAATTAGCAGTGTGATATCAGCATTGTAACATTTAAGATAACAAAAAAAATAACAAAAGTGCAGCATGTGATTTTCTGCAGTAAATGAACAGTGTTGCATTCAAACTCAGGTCAACTGACACATGGACAAAGACACTCAAACTCTCAAATTATTGCACAACAAATCTCCTTTATTCAAGTTATCACAGACTGATCAGGGAATAACTATTTTTGGGCAACTTGGTGGCACAGTGGTTCGCAATGCTGCCTCACAGTGCCAGGGATCCGGGTTCGATTCCAGCCTTGGGAAACTGTTTAGGTGGAGTTTGCACATTCTCTCCGTGTCTGCATGAATTTCCTCCGGGTGCTCTGGTTTCCTCCCACAGTCCAGAAATGTGTAAGTTAGGTGGATTGGCCACGGTAAGTTGGTGTCCAAAGATGTGAAGCCCCTTGGTGTCCAAAGATATTTAGGTTAGGTGGATTGGCCATGATAAATTGCCCCTTTTTGTCCAAAGATGTGTAGGCTGGATGGTTTAGCCATGCTAAATTGCCCCTTGGTGTCCAGAGATGTGTAGGTTAGATGGATTAGCTATGGTAAATGTGTAGCGTTACAGGGATAGGGCAGAGGGCAGGGCGTGGGTGGGAATCTCACAGGGTCCGATGGTCTTTTTCTGCACTGTATGTCTATGGTTCTATCTCTGTTTAGGAAGGTCTATTGAACTAAGTGCCACTCAGACACTTAACAGGACAAAGGCGGGACTTTCCCAGGATCAAGAATCCCAGGGGAATCTGGCACACTGAGATCCACTGATAGAGATCAGCAGCTGCGCATTGTTCAGCAATGCTATGGAGGAGCCCACTTAAGGCCCACGGTTAGAGAGGAACTCTGAACATGTGATTGATGGAGAGAGGGGTATTGTGGGGAGGGCAAGGAAGGTTGGCAATAAGGGCACAGGTTGACTCAGAGGGCCACCCTTCCCAATGTTGGGTTCCGCGATCAGTTACTGAGTGTTGAACAATGAGGGTCTGAAGGTCCCCCTCCAGCCACGGTTTTTTGAGCTTCTAGTACGGTGAGTTAATGGTGTCCCCACTGCACATGATGGGTGAACCCAATGGGGGTGCAGAGAACTCGCCATACTAGAAGCCCATCCCGCCGCCAATTGAGGCCCTTAACTAAGTAATAAATGTCCACTTAATGGTCTCCCCAATGCACATAATGGCTGAACCCAATGGGGTGCACAGAAGTGGACATTTATTGCTTAGTTAAGGGCCTCAGTTGGCAGTGGGATGGGAAGACAGTCCATGAGCTTTCTCGCCACAGTATGAATTGGGGCAAGAGGCAGGCAGGGGTCCCTGCCACCCCACTGCCCAAATAAATTCCCTCCCTGCCCCCAAACCTGCCAGGGTGGGTGGCATTAAATTCCATCCATAGTATTAGCAGGGCACAGGACGCCATTCAGCCCATCATATTCATGATGGCTGACTATTTCCTTTGGTATTCCTCCACACTACTCTGGGTATAAATTTGGCTTCATGAAAAGATGTCTCTCCTCCCTCCCTGTTGTGTGAAGGTTGACCATTGGTGGGAGGGGGATATGGATGATGAAGCTGATGCACTACGCGGGAGTTATGGAAAATGACGCTGATACACTATGCGGGATATGGATGATGAAGCAGATATGTTATGAGGGTTATGGATGATGACATTGATACACAATGTGGGGATATGTATGATGAAGCAGATACACTATGGAGGGATATGGGTGATGAAACAGATATACTATGGAGGGATATGGTTGATGATTATGCGGGATGTGAATGATGGTGCTATACACTGTGGGGGATATGGGTGATGAAGCAGATATACTATGAGGGTTATGGATGATGACACTGATATACAATGTGGCGATATGTATGATGAAGCCAACACACAATGGGGGATATGGATGATGAAACAGATATAGTATGAGGGATATGGATGATAATGCTGATACACTATGGGGATATGGATGTTAAAGCTGATACACACTGTGAGGATATGGATGATGAAGCAGACATACTATATGGGGGATATGGATAATGAAGTTGGTACAATATGAGGGATATGGATGATGAAACATACATTTTGGGGGATATGGATGATGAAGTTGATGCAATACGAGGGATATGGATGATGAAACAGATACATTATGGGAGATATAGATGATGGAATTGATATACTATGGGGAGGATATGATGAAGCTGATACACTATGAGGAGGATATGGATGATGAAAAACTCTGGGGAGGATGTGGGTGACAAAGCTGATACACTGTCAGGAAGGGACTGATGTGAGATTCCGAGCAGAGTGGTATTTGTTGGGGGGGGGGGGGTGGGTAACCATGGAGATTAAAGGGCGGGGGGAATTGTGACGAGATCCTCCGAAGCCCAATTGAAGATAAACACAATGTAGCAGCAGCAAAAAAAAGGCAACGTCAGCGCCAATGGATAGAATGTAGCCGCGGCGAATGGGGAAGGAAGTTCCCGTCTGCAAACTCCTCTCACTTCTGCAAACTCCCGGCTTAACCCCAAAAGTTCAGGTGTCGCCGAGAGCGGAGAGTCCGGCCTCGCTCTCTCCTTCAGGGACAGCGGGCTGGGGGAAAGTGAGCTGGGGGCCAGCAGTCAGCCTAGCTGAGTGAGTTCAGGAAGTCCTGTCTTCTCTCTCTCTCTCTCTCTCTCCTCCTCCTCTGGCCATGTTCAGTTACGCAGGCAAGCTTTCCCTTTCTCTATCCCCTTCCTCCCGCAGCGCTTCCGCCTCGCCGCACCGACAACAGGCTCGCACGCCGTGCACGGCGCGGAAGTTTCCTCAAGCGATCTTCTTCCTTTAAAGAAATGTAATGTCATTTCCAACCCAATCCTCCTCCTCACCTTCCTACCTGAGTGATTCCCTTCCCTCCGGGACATGTCGCCGGTGCCAGCAGCTTTCTCCTGAGGACATCTCTCTGTCCCGGACTCTCCTCACGTGGAGGTTTTATTTTAAAAATTAAAAATCTCCGCCACACCAAAATATAAACTTTTCTCCCCCCTCCGAGGACGAAGACATGTCTACTCCTCGCCTGTCGCCGACTTGTGAACAGCCATGTTCCCCCAGCCGGGGTCTCTCTTCCTCAGGTGAGTCCTCCCCAATCCCTAGACACCAATGTCTTTCTTTATTTGTACTCTTGCCCATCAGCAGTGAGAACATTGGGCTGTTTTTCTTCCCTACCGAGCTAGCTGTGACAGGCCTGAAAGGGGGAAAAAAAAAGTTACATCGTACCTCAGTGTCAGGAATGTGGTTCTCTTTTTATCATCACCAGAGGTGTATCAACGATTCCACTTCTGAAAATCATTAAAACCGACACTTTGGGTGCAACATTTGAGTTATTCGGTGAAATCAAGGCAGATGACTTTGGCCAGAATTCGCCCACAGCTGGGATTCCCTGGTCCCGCTGCAGTGAATGGAGATTTAGGCTGAGTGTCAGATTCTCCGTTCTCGCTGGCAAGTGTTGGAGGAGCGTACGGTGCCTGGGAATCCTGGCCAAATGTAACACATGCCCTTCTTGCCCTCTTCCCACTAATTCATAAAGGGGAGGGTTGGATGAATTCCGTCATTGTTATGGTTAACAGCTCGGTTAAGGTCAAGTGTCAGTTCAAGCCCAAGGTCAGGTACGGTGTCTTGTCAGCTTGGATCATGTTCTTGTCAGCTTGGATGGTGTATGTCTCATGGGAACAATGAATTGGATTCAATTTGAATTGTTTTTTGGAGCAAGCAAGGAGGTGGATTAAAGGCTTGCCCTGTCCCCTCTGTACATTAGCTTTGTAACTTTAAGAAAGGAACAACCATTTAAAAATCTTGGGTTATACTTACTCTTTGAGCTTATTGTTGATGCTTCTATTACTTGGTAATAAATGGGTTGGACACCATCCTCCATAGGTGAAGTTATTGCATTACCTCTGATGGAAGTGTATAGAGTTACAGTGTGACAGGTTTACCCAGATGCATTTCATTGGGAATGTAGAGAGAGGAATTTTATCAGAAAAATGTACTGTTTTTATAAACAAGGACTGGATTATGTCAGTGCCCATCCAATTCACCTGAAAACTAATGTTGGTCTTCACTTCCTATGGGAGATAAGCCACTGTAAAGAAAAAAAGTTCCATTTCTTAAACCCACATAGGTGTGCATATGCAAGGATTAGTTAGTCCATTTGCAATAAAATGTGCAGAAACTTGAATTGTCTAAACTACTGTTTCAAGAGCTCATTTTCAAACAGCGTTGTGAGTGTACCTACACTATATAACTTAAGTTTATTTATTTGTGTCACAAGTAGGCTTACATTATATTGCGATAAAGCAATGAAGCTACTGTGAAAATCCCCTAGTCATCACAGTCCGGCACCTGTTCGGGTACACAGAGGGAAAATTTAGCATGGTCATTTCACCTAACGAGTTGTGGGAGGAAACTGGAGCACCCTGGAGGAAACCCACTTAGACATGGGTAGTATGTGCAGATTCTGCACAGATAGTGACCCAAACCGGAAATTGAACCCAGGCCCCTGGCATTGTGAGGTAGCAGTGCTAACCACTGGGCCATCGTGCCACCTCTTCAGTGATTCAAAGCAACACTCCCCACCACTTTCTGACCGGCAATTAGAAATGGGCAGTAAATGCTCAGTGTCACCTGTAGCTCATTGACAAAATTTAGAAAAATAAGTGAGACGTACCAATTTTGAACTTGGTCTTCAATTCTCTAATCAAAGTTGACTTGCTTAGTACTATCCTATTTATGTCTTCAATGACTTACAATTGTCAGGTTGCCTCAGTGGCAGCTTTACGAGTCAGAAGGTTCAAGCCCCACTCTAGGACATAATCAGCAGCACAAAATCAAGGAGTGCTGTATTGGCAGGGATGCCATCTTTCAGATGAGATGTTAAGCTGGATCCCTGTCTGTCAGTTCAGGAAGCCAACACTTGTCCTTCAAATTGCCTCACCAAAAGCAAATTAACCAGTTATATGTCACATTATTGTGGTGGACCTTGTTGGCATTTCAGTTTCTGGATTTGCCTAGAAAACAAGTGACTGCGTTTCAAAAGCAATCATTGACTGTAAGCACTTTGAAGCATCAGATAGGACATGAAAGGGACAATCTGAAAAGGGGGAGGAAATACTTCCATCTGTGCAAGTTATTTTGTATATCTAATGTGGTATGTTAATGCGCATAATGTGGAACTTGAATCATCGCACTATGTCTTGAGTTTCTATTTTAATCGCTGTGACCTTGCCGCTGTAACGGAGATTAGGATGGCAGTTGATTGTACCATGGTGTAAGACCTCTAACAGGATGGGATTGGAGAAGGGAGTAGGCTTACTGGTTGGAGATGTTGTAACATACAGTGTAGGGTTTAAGTAGAGAAATTGCCTTAGAGGAATGGATTGAACTGAGAAATCTTTCAACCTCGTAACAGTAACAGCACCTGGGTTTCTTCCAGGTGCTCTGGTTTCCTCCCATACCCCAAAGATGTGTGGGTGGAGTTAATTAGTCATGCTAAATTGCCCCTTAGTGTTAGGGGGTTAGTAGGGTAAGTAAGTAGGGTTATGGGGATAGGGCCTGGGTGGGATTGTAATCAGTGCAGACTCGATGAGCCAAATAGTCTCCTTCACTGTAGAGATTCTATTATTCTATGAACAATGGATTGAAAATTAAGGATGAAATTTTTGGGGTGAAAAATTTGTATCACCAATGGAGGTATGATTGCAGATTTTAATTACCTAATAGTAAATAAGGATAGGGAAAGGAATGGTCAGAATTGTTTTCTCATTCAGTGTATTGCTATTCCAACCAGGGTGGAAGCAAAAAAATTAAATGGAATGAAAAATTGACTGATACAACTGGAAATAAATGTTATAAATTTCGGGGCTGCACTTGGACTCTGCGTCACCAGTCACTCTTGCAAGTGGAGCTTGCATCCCCTACAAACTGAGAAACTATTTATTGCCCAATATCTAGCTAAGTCTTTGTGTAACCTGAGAACATGTATGTGTATTTGCAATAAATACTTTGAGCTTCCAAATACTGGCATTTAAAAAAGTCATGAGGTGTGGGCATTGCTGGCTAGGCCAGCACTTATTGCCCATCACTGTTTGAACTTGGGAGGCTGGTGGGGAGCCGCAATCTTGAGCTGCTGCAGTCCACATAGTGTAGGTGCACCCACAATGCTGTTGGGTAGGGAGCTCCAAGAAGTTGACTGGGCAACAATGAAGGAGCAATAATCTATTCCCAAGATAGGATGATGTGTAACTTGGAGGTGGTGGTGTTTCCATGCATCTGTTGCCCTTGTCTTTCTAGGTGGTTTGGAAGGTGCTGTTGAAGGGGTCTGTGTGAGTTGCTGCAATGCAACTTGTAGATAGCAAACATTGCTGCCCCTGTGTGCCGATGCTGAGGGAATGAATGTTGAAGGTGGTCGATGGGATGGCGATCAAGCTGGCTGTTCTTCCCTAGATGGTATCAAGCTTTTTTTTATTCATTCATGGAACATTGGCCAGCATTTATTGCCCATCTCTAGTTGCCCTTGAGAAGGTGATGGCGAGCTGCCTTCTTGAATTGCTGTAGTCCATGTTCTGTGGGTAGACCCATAATGCTGTTAGGGAGGGATTGCCGGTGTGTGAAGAAATGGTGATATGTTTCAAGTTCTAAGGATCTTTGGCGAATTGCTGCAGTGCTTCTATTCACCAAACAGCTTCAGACAGCACCTTCCAAGCCCATGACCACTTCCATCTAGAAGGACAAGGGCAGCAGATAAATGGGAACACCACCCACCTGCAAGTTCTCCTCCAGGCTACTGGAGTGCAGTTGGAGCTGCACTTGTCCGGGCAGGTGGAGGCTTTCCATCACATTCCCATTTTGTAGAATGTGAGTCAAGCGATGAATTACTTGTCCCTAAACTGCCAGGATTTTCCAGTCCTTCCCTGATCCGTTGAGTTTGGCAGTGATGTGACCTACCATTTGTTCTTAATGAGTTGGCCTTTTGCGGTATCTTGCACCATGCGACTTAATCAGCTGTGAATAGATATATAACTTACTAAAAATAGCAGATATACCCACAAAGTGTGAAATGGGTTCTTTGTCTTGATGGTGGCTACAAAGATTGCAGTGCTAAAAGTGGAAGCTGACTGTATCTTGGCTAGGTATAACTCGTTGGCTTCCTTCATAAAATGCAACCTCTGAGCAGTATTACTGGGCTAGCTTGTATTGTGAGTGTCTTGTATCATCAGGTGAATGTTCTAGGACTCTCCACAAACAAACAAAGATGTGGGGGATTTCTATTTCATTTTAAAGAATGCACAAAATGCAAAAGTTCGGCTCACAGTGGAAAGCAAGGAAAATGGTAAAACAGCTATCTATCAGCAATATGGAGCAAAAATTGAGAATGACTCCAAAAAAAAAGATTTAACGAACCTTTGCCAACAAATGGTGCTTGGGCACTTCAAATTAATTTCACCCACTGGTAATGATGCACATTCATTTTCTATGGGAGTGATTTTACATCTGGCACTTCTGAGAGAGTAATGACAGAAAACGGTAAGGTTTCCATGTTCATGTAAGTTCAGGGGTGATGTGTGGGAGAAGTTTTTCAGAGTTGTGGGTGCCTGAAACTCACTGCCAGTGGAGGTGGTGGAAACAGGCACGTTGGCAGTGCTCAAGGCATATCTTGATAGACACATGAATAGGAGGTGAACAGAGGGACAGTAACCACGTATGGGCAGTAAGTAGTGGGTCTAAATAAGGATTAGGGATCAGTGCAGGTTTGATGGCTGAAGAGCCTGTTCCTATGCTGAATAGTTCTTTTACACATGTTCTACATTGGGAACAACTGGTGCCTAAAATATTTGAAATGCAGGCAGTAGTCAGACAGCATGGGTCCCTGTTTCATTTCCTGCTTCCATCTTGTCCTTGTGGCAGCTAACAATCCGGCAGTTTGAAGAGGAAACCTCAGGCTACAGTATTGAGTTACTTCCGAGCTGGTAAAGTAAACAGAATGCTAAGCTATATTATTAGCGCAACACAATGTGGTCTGAGACTGCCGCAATGAAGTCGTATTGTTCAGCAGCAAGGCTGTATTTTGTCTGCATTATTGGATTTGGGTCAGCACAGACTACAGGAAGTATCTTAATTCCTGGAAGAGGTGTGGGGAAGGGACACAAACTGATTTCTGGTGTTGGAAGATTGAGTTAAGAGTCAAGCTAATTCATTAGTTCTGAAAGAAGGTGGTGAATAGAGACTCATAGTAGTATTTGGGTAGCTCAGTGGCAAAGTGGTTAGCACTGCTGCCTCACAGCACTAGGGACCCAGGTTCAATTCTGGCCTTGGGTGACTGTTTGTGTGGAGTTTGCACATTCTCCCCACATCTATACAGGTTTCTGTCAGATGCTGTGGTTTCCTCCCATAGTCTAAAAGATATGCTAGTTAGGTTGATTGGCTATGCTAAATTATCCCTTGTATTAGGGGGACTAGCAGGGTGGATGCATGGGGTTACCAGGATAGGGCCTGGGTGGAAATGTTGTTGGTGCAGGCTTGATGGGCCGAATGGCCTCCTTCTGCACTATAGGGATTCTATGATTCAGTTAAGGTAACGAAAGGAACAGAAAATTCCATTTAAACATAAATCGAGGCAAACCAACAAAAAATCATGGATGTCTAGAGACACCTTGTTATCTTCTCCTTAGCAATCAATGCCTTAAAAGAAAGAAGTCTTGACGAGGCCATTAGAACTACCTGAAGGACAAGAAGATTTCACTTTTTAAGACCTCGACTGGAATAACAAACTAAAATGAATATAGATCAACATTAAGTAACAGGCAAATGATACATTTTATTAAAGGAAAAGATATGTTTTGCATAACTGACTAATACAATCAGAATTTGCCTTACAAAACTCTGATTCTGTGACATACTGCTGGTAGATAGATGGTATTAAAAGGACAGTCTCTATGTCAACCCTGGCTCTCCAGGGAGTAGAGGTTCATGTCAGGTCAAAACTTCAATGTCCTTTGACAAGCGTTCCAGTCTGCTCCAGTTTTCTAGATACGACTTTTCAGATAAGATCATCAGCAAGGCACAGGAGGAGATTCCCCTTCTTCCTTAGGTCACAGAAGTTCTGATTTTCCCAAATTCCAAAGATTGCTGTGAACTTCTTTGAGAGGTGCTAGAAGACTCCTCAGTGAGATTCTATTTGAGTTTCTCTCCCTCCTCAGCTCCCATCACCTGGGCAACCTGAAGTGACTTCTCAGAACTGAGGTGTTTGCCAGGAATTCACCAAAAACCTTTCAAAACTAACCTTTTCTTTGGGTTAAGTAATGTAATGGGTTTACATTCCGAAACATAGTTATCTTGCAACATTCAGTGTTCGTGACGAGTGGTTAATGTTTGGAATAGTCTAGGTGGGGAAATTGAGAAACTGATTTTTAGAATTGCCAAAGACACTGGAATTCCAGGCATTTTGGTTTTTGATGGAGGGTTTGCTAGATGGACAGAATTGTCTTCTTCTGTACCACGAGGTTGGTGGAAGCGGAGGTGATTAATGATTTCAAAAAGAAATAGGATGGACACTCAGGGACAATAAGGCTGGAGGGCTGCAGGGATAGAATGGGGAACTGGGACTGATTGGTTTGCTTTATAGAGAGCCAGTAAAGCTAGCCACAGCCATTGCAAACTCTACGGGGACATCAAGGCTGTGAATGTTGGTTCCACTGCTTCATACAGCAGCGGATATGTGGGCAGCTAGGTAAGGTTGGGCTGCGAGATTGGGTAGTTACAGTTTCCTGTTGGACTCAATACCCATGGAAATTCTGAAGATCAGATCTCTCATGTCAGGGACACGAGAAGATCTAAAATGTAGAGCTATTTTGTGATTTTTAAACAAATCCTTGTTATGTGTGATGGGGCATGCCCCTCCAAGAGAATGGGTCATGTTGTGAAGTTGGGTAGAGAGATTGTAGATTGGTATTTGTAAGTTTGTAAAATGTTAGAGAGAAAGCATTGCATGGTCCCTTTAAGAGAGTGGTGCTTTTACAGTGTTTAGAAAGTTAAAAAAAATGCAAATACATATAGTGTGCCCAAAATGAAGCAGCAGTGTTACCAAGACAACATGCTTTCAGGCTTTTGAATTTAGCCAATCAATTTGAATTAGATGCTTTGATACCAAGAACTATTAAATTTAAATCTGATGGTTTTGACAACCTAGGACCAACCCTATTGTGGGGGATATTGATATGTCATTACCGGTATAAAAGGAAGAGGGCAGTGGAACAAGGAGAGAGAGCAATTGCCAGTGTAATAGCTCTTTCTTCAGTTCTCACTCTTGAGAGAGAGAGAAAAAACGAACTGCTGGCCCTCAGCCTCATTTATGTCTTAAAAGAAATCACAAACTTGATAGCAAAGGTATCACAGAAGAATCAAAAGAGAAGGCCCAGAATATTGCAGAAGACACTAAACCTGGTTGTAATTTAGTGTCTGACTAAAGTTCAATTTTTTTCGTTAACGAGTAGGAGTTGTATTTATCTGAACAATTTTCCATTAGAATCATGTTTTATTTGGTTTGTTAATAGTTTATTTATCTAACTAATAGTAAACAAGTTAATTAAAGTGTTACTTGTTGGTCTTAGAGAGAGATTCAGGGGGTTATTTTGATTTAACCACTAAAAGTTGCTAAAGAGTAGATTGCATCACTTCACACATTTTTTACAGATTATGGCTGTGATGCTCCTCTTTGAGTTGTTGGGTGTTAGTTTTCAGAGGAGGATCTGGGACTCGGGCTCCATCCAAGGATGGAGCTTGCCTGGTCAATCTTGTGCTAGGAAACAAAAGTGTGAACAAACAGTTCCAGTTAGTTTACGTCCACTGACCTCACGGTTCTTTATTAGTCTCTATATCAGACCTGAAACATCAAAATCCTCATCGTTTGAATGCGTCGCACGGACCTATGCCATGTATAGACGTGGACTACTGAATCAACACTGAAAACCGGCAAAGTGTAGTGTTGTAAAATGCTGGAAACGCTCAGCATGTCTGGCCACATCTTTGGAGAGAGAAACAGAGTAAATGTTTCAAGTGCCTTAGGACTTTTCTGGGAAATTGGTCACAATAATGGTTAGTGCTGGGGAAGGGCTATTGAACAGAAAAGGTGGTGTGCTTCAAGGGACAGTGTGCATTGGAGTTTTTTTTTGTCTGTGGGGAAAAAAACTGCCTTTATCTTCAGAAGCTTTGAGATTCTTCAGACATAGCAGTATCTTGCACCTGCTTGGGTCTACAATAAACTCGTGACATCAGGAACAATGAGTACCTCTACAAAGGACTGTGAAAGCCTTACAGTACCCTGGTGCTTTTGCTGCAATATTGCAGAAGAACGGCAATTATTCGGTGCAAGAATTACAGCAGTGTTTCGCACCCAGTGGACCAGCTCACCAGAATTTCAGATTTTCAAGCAATCATTTTTGTTAACCTAGCTGTCACAGAAGCAGAGACACCAGTTGGGCTCACACTTAATACTTCTGGCCTCAGTGAAAGATGCAGCAAAAACCTGGTCCTCTGTTAAGCAGATCAACTTTGTTTCAAATCACTTTTTGTGTCCATTGGCTCAAATTTATGTCCTTTCGAGCAGCTGACTGCACCTGTTGACCGACTGGTCAGTTGATGTTCTGCTTAGGGTCGTGTGTGTGACTTCACAGAAGCTGAGCTGGTGGACCATGCCATCAATTTAATGGTTGCATCTGCAACAATGGAGGCATACCAGATGGATATCTTGGAGAAGTCCATATTGTGGATGCTTTGCATTGGTTGTAAATTTGAGGCTATCATTGGAGCCACCAGAATTTACAATTACAATGTTCTGCGAATACTGTAGATACATCAAATAAGGATTCTGGATCTGGGAAACATAGAAACAGAAAATAGGAGCAGGAGCAGACCATTTTGCCCCTCAAGCCTGCTCCCCCATTCAATATGACTAGGCTGATCCACTACCATAATGCCATACTCCTGTTCTCTCCCAGACGCCTTGACACTTTTGGTGCCTTGAAATCTATTTCCTTAAATATGTTCAGTGACTTGGTCTCCACAGCCATCTGTGGCAGAGAATTCCACAAGTTCACCACCCTCTGGGTGAAGTTTCTTCCTATCTCCAGTCCTAAATGGCCTACCCTGTATTCTGAGACCGCCGTGATCCATTGTTCCATCATCCCTGCCTCCAGTCTTTCCAGCCCTGTCAGAATTCTACACATTTCCCCCTTTCATTCTTCTAAACTGCAGTTGTGGATGAAGTCAACTCCAGTGATTATGATGATAAGAGTCTGAGTAGGTGACATGAATATTTATATCATGTTGTCAATGTCACTGAACACATTGAATTGATTACTGTAAGAGTTTGCATCTATCCATGTGTGAAGAAGGCAGGCAAACGGGTTCCTTGCAAGTATTTTACACTCACTCAAGAGTATGTATCTGGGTATATGATGAGCCCTGTTAATGCTGGAGAACAGGGATGGCAGGACTGATAAGAACATAAGAAATAGCAGCAGGAGTAGGCCATCTAGCCCCTCAAGCCTGCCCCGCCATTCAATAAGATCATGGCTGATCTGAAGTGGATCAGTTCCACTTTGCTGCTTTCTCCCCATGACTGATGTTTGAGGAGAGATTGACTAGGTTAGGATTGTTTTCGCTAGGGTTCAGATGAATGAGGGGAGATCTCAGAAATTTATAAAGTTCTAATAGGATTAGACAGGCTAGATGCAGGAAGGATGTTCCTGATCTTGGGGGAATCCAGAACCGGGGGGTCACAGTCTGAGGATACAGGATAGACCATTTTAGGACGGAGATGAGGAGAATTTCTTAACTCAAACAGTGGTGAGTCTATAGAACTCATTACCACAGGAAATAATTGATGCCAAAACATTGAATGTATTCAAGAGGCAGCTAGATATAGCACTTGGGGCGAGCGGGATCAGAGGTTATGGGGAGAAAGCAGGATTAGGCTATTGAGTTAGGAGATCAGCCGTGCAGGCTCGAAGGAGGAGGCCATCCGGCCCTATCCTCTATGTTTCTATGAATGTCCAGCTGACTGCATACAATGGTTTATTGATTTGAGTTCAGGGTCCATCAAGAGTAATTACAAATGTAACCAATTGGAGTGGAAGACCCAAGTCTTAAACAGTCTGAATGAATGGATCTACAACCACAGGACAACAGGCTTGCAGGGGTTTGACCTGGTTATTGGTCATCACCACAGGAGTGAACCAAGCACGGAGGATAAAACAATCTGCTCTGTTGAGGATCTCATATTGATTTTATCCTGTTTCAACAGGAAGGATAGGGTAGCGTGTTGATGCCACACTCATCGTGGCTCAACCACCTCTACCTCATCTGATGATTATCCCTATGTTTTGGGAGTAAAACTGTAAGACAATCACCATGCTTGCAAAGATGGTGGAGAGACATGGCAGCATTGAAGAACTTTTGAGGAACTTGAAGAGTCAGCTTGAAGAAAAGAGTGAGGAACCTCGAGAGAGTGAATGACAAGCACAATAAAAGACTCTCGGGCATAGGAGACAGAATACTGATAGAGTCTACATATTCTACGCCTACAGAGAAGAAAAAGAGTCCATGCAAAGCCATTCCAGATTTCAGGAAATGTTATTCTGCTTCCAGAATAATCTGGCTGTTTGATTAAGCCATCTTTATGTTATCAGGACTAATGAGTCTACATGTTTCTCTTACTGTTTTGCATTGTGTATATTTATCTCCTTTATTGTTGAATTGTATCGAGTTAACTTTTATCTATTTGAGGGGGTGATGTTTAAATTTTGGAATAAATGGGAAATGTTGCAGTGGACCTTTAAGAGCGTGTGGTTATGTTTTTAGTATACAGTGGTATAAGTGTGACACTACCGTGTCTAACAAGGTATTTTTAATCATGTTCTCTGCAGTTATAAGTTGGCCCTGAGTTGTCTGCTTAGAAGTCCTTTTGTTGCTGCTTAAATGGGGTTTTGTTTATTTTTATTCTGGGCCTAATGTAGTGCATGGGATTTTTATGGCCTAGAATTGTCAGGGAAAGAATGATGGATAGGTTGGGTGCCTTAGGACAGTTTTTAAGTTTCACTTTCAGTTTGGGCTGCTGTTTTAATTGGCAGGTGTTTTACTTCAGGCTGGGTGCAGTGTTCTGTCTGTCTCCCCCTGGTCTTTTGGGAAGCAGTTCTGACTTCATGCTTGTCTGTGCTTGTATCAAGAAGGCTGCAGAATCCAACAGCATCATGTGAGCATCGTTGTTTTCTGTGTTAAACCAGTGGCATGTGTATGTTTATAAGGATGTTTGTTGTACTAGAACAGTATTTAGTTGTTAAAGTCTGTACAATATCATGTTTTTTTTTCTTGTTTGTTTGTAATTGGTAAAAAGTTATTGCTAATTTTCTTTCTATATGTTAACTGTATTCTTAAATAAACTTTGTTTGTTTGATAAAAGCTCCCTAGTGGGTCATTTGATTCATATCTGAAGTGAAGCATCCCATGCTCACCCTAGCCAAATTTAAAGTGCAAAACTTATGATCCAGGCTAACTTTATAAAATATCTTGGAGTTCCTGACAGGGATTATAACATAAGGGATGTGATGTGTAACTTCTGCAGGTTAGCAATTTGAAGATGATATCTGGGTAGGGAAGATCTGTACATGCAGAACCATCCTAGAATAAAGAATCCATGTTTTTAATCCGGTCCTGAGAGTAGTCAGTGTGTAATAGCAGCTATCACAAGTTAACAAAATCCAACATGCAACCTTCAAGCCGAACTGTTTCTCATCTAAATCGATTAAGAATTGGTCCAATCTTGTTTGTACAAGCACCATGTGTCAGATGTCTGGAGCCGCAGTGACTTTTCCTGCGCCAGGGACCTGAAACTGTAAATAGTTGGTTAATGCTGATCGAAGATCAAATGAAAAACATGTTTCCACCTACTGTTCTATCTGAACAATAAGGCTTCTGTCAACCATGTTGATTTGAAGCAGTTCTAAGAACGATATCACCCAGGGATTATCATCACCGCAGATCGAAGTGCTTTACTAGATGAAATAAAGGGCCCCTGTGTTGATTCAACGAAACAAACCTGTGAACAACAATAAAGATGTGTGCTGCAAGCACACTGAACAGAAAATCATTACTATACTGCTATAACAGTGGAAGGAAGCATTTATCTTTTGATCAGTTTGTGGGCAGAAGGTTTCCTATTCCCAATATGATGAAGTCTGGTAATGAATGAAATGTGCTATGTGGGTCAGCTGAGTTTTCTCATGGTTGGTGAAGTTCCTAGAAGGCTTTGCATGAGGACATAGTAACAGAATGCTCTTATTCAAACACTCTGGCCACAGAAAGGTTACAACACACAAAAGAGGCCATTCAACCCATCTTGTCAATACCGGATATGAAATTAAAAAAAACAGCTGCCCATTCTAATCCTACTTTTCTGCATCTGGCCTGTAAGCTTGCAAGTTATGGCACTTTAGATTTAGATCCAGATATCTTTTTTAATTGATTCAAAGATTCCTGCCTTCACCATCAAACCAGGCAGTGAATTCCAAACACCCGCCACCCTCGGGGTGAAGACGATTTTCCTCATGTTCCCACTCAGCCTTCTATCAACCACCCTAAATCTGTGCCCTCTGGTATTTGACCTTTTCTGCTGGGGGGAAACAGGGCATCCCTGTCTACTCTTTCTAGGCTCCTCATAATTTCATACACCTCTTGGCCTCCTTAGTTCCAAGGAAAAAAACTCCAGCCTATCCAATCTTTCCTTTGTAGCTGCAATTTTCAAGGCCTGGCAACGTTCTTGTAAATCTCCTCTGCATTTTTCCCAGAGCAATTATGTCCTTCCTGTAATGTGGCGACCAGAACTGTGCACAAAATTCCAGCACTTTATACAGTTCGATCATTACAGCCTTGCTTTTATATTCAATACCTCGTCCTATAAAGGAAACCATTCCATATGCTTACTTTTTAACCACCTTATCTACCTGTCCTGCCACCGTCAGGGACCTGTGGATATAATTGTGAGGAGATGTTTGGCTCATAATTTGTATAGTGAGAACAGAGCAGCATTTTGGATGACCTGGATCGTCAAGGTGAAAGCTGACATTACTGCAATGTTCAGCTTTGAATGAGTGACATGAAAGTCAGTCTTGGTGTGACGGTTTCCCCCTTGCTGCTGCTGGGAGATAGGACAGCACCGTAATGAATTGTGTGCAAAGCGCTCTAAGTTCTGGAACAGGATGAAACTCACCAGTTTGTGGTTTTTTTTTGGAGCAGTGAATTAATGCGGGTTTATCTGATTCAGCGGAAGTCACTTGGGTAGAAGAAAGCTTTTGTCGTCGGGATCTCATTTAAGTCAAGGAGCTGGATTTAGTGGAGTCGGCCAGGGTAATACAGGCTGGGCAGGCCAGGAGAATTCATAACTGCATCGGATTCCTGTCGCTCAGTAAAGTCAGGAAGGGTCCAATACAGGAATCCCACCCACCAGTAGCAGGAAGCCAATTAGCCTTATTAATGGGTCAATTAAAGACCCATTATCCCTGAGTCCACTGAAATTGAGTGGCCAGTGATGTACAGTGAGCTCACAGCTTTCTCATATTTCCCGAAGGCTCCCTTTTTGTTGGGAGGAGGTGACAGGCACTCATTTGATCAAGGGGGGCCCCCTACATCTGCAAGGCAGCAGGGGAAAGTGGGAGACGGATGCTGTTGCAATCCACCTGCCACCCCCACCCCCACCCCATGACCTCCCACTCGCCTCTCACTCAGTCTATATCTATCCTTGGGCTGGATTTCAGTGTGTCACCGACTGTGGCTGCCACTCCAATGGTGTTGTCAACACTGATTTGACAGGCAGCTCTTCTTCCCTGCATGGCTCCCCCCACCCCCCCCCAACCCCCCCACTTGCCATAGAAGTGCTTGACAGGTTTGAAGTGTCCCACCTCGTAATTGTATGATGTGGAGATTGAGAGGTAAATGGAAGGGGATAATCCCAACTGGTGGCCAAGCTTCTTTCATGGTTTACCTCCACAGCTGCATGGTGCACAGGACTGGGTCCCTGACAGGAGAGGTGACCCTTTTGTTTTAATTCCTGCATTCATCCAGTGTACAATGGACCTCAGCACTATTGCTACCAGTCTTCCTTTGTGAAGACTGAAGCAAAGTACAAATTTAATTCGTCCATCATTTCTTTATTACCCATTGTGAATTTTCTTATTTCTGATAATAAGGGGCCTACGTTCATTTTTGTTAATCTTTTTCTCTTTATATATCCATAAAAACTTTTACAGTCAGTTTTTAATGATCCCCACGAGCTTACTTTTATACTTTTTTTTTTGCTTCTTAATCAGTCCCTTGGTCCTCCTTTGCTAAATTTTAAACTGCTCTCAATCCTCAGGCCTATTGCTTTTTTTCTTGCCAGTTTGTGTGCTGCTTCCTTGAATCTGATACTATCTCTCATTTGCCTTGTAAGTCATGGTTTGGCCACAATTCCGTGACCACTCTTGAACTTCTGGAGTTCACCTACTTGTTTTTTAATTGCCTACAATTGCTTGTCCATTGCCTTTCCTTTCAGTAATGTTTCCCAGTCCATCATGGCCAATTCATGCCTCGTACCATCGTAGTTACCTTCATTGAGGACCTTGGTCGCAGAATCAATTACATCATTATCCATCTTGACAAAGAATTCCACCATATTATGGTCACTTGTCCGCAAGGGTTCTCTCATAACTAGATTGCCAATAATCCTTTCTCATTGCACAACACCCAGTCCAAGATGACCTGTTCCCTTGTTGGTTCCTCAATGTATTGCTCTAGAAAACCATCCTGTAAGGACTTCAAAAATTCGTCTTCTATTGTACTGTGACTAATTTGACTTTCCCAATCCATATGCAGATTAAAGTCACCCATAATCCTTTAACACACGCATCACGGATTTCCTGCCTAATGCTTTTTCCAACATTATCACTACATTTGGTGGTCTGTATAACCCCCTTCAATGTTTTTTTGTTCCTTGTTGTTTCTTAACATGATCCATACGGATTCCACAATTTTCCTCGAGATCATATCAATATTTAATCAACAATGTAACTCCACCAGCTTTTTCCTTTCCATCTGTGCTTCCTAAACATTGAATAGATGTTTAGTTCCCATCCTTGCTCACCTTCGAGCCAGTAATGCCAACTATATCGTATCTTTTTCCATCTATCTGTGCAACTAATTCATCCATTTTGTTTTGAATGCTCTGAGCATTCAGGTACAAAGCCTTAAAAGTGGGCATTTTCTATGTTTCTTTTCCCTTTTTTCTATGATTTTTGATTTGGACCTTATCTGACTCTGGCCCTTGATTTCTCTGCTTATCACTTTCCTTATTCCCCTTACTTTCTTTTGTTCGTAATTCCCCCTGCTCTGAATTTTTGCAAAGGTTCTCATCTCCCTATCATATTACTTTAAACCTTCTCCAACCACTCTAGCAAGTAGCCCCGCCCCCAGGACATAATCCCAATCCTGCCCAGATGTAACCTGTCCAGTTTTGTACAGGTCCCACCTCCCACAGAATTGGTCCCAATGCCCTAGGAATCTGAAACCCTCCCCCTCACACCATCATTTCTACCATGTATTCATCCTATATATCCTGCTGTTTCTACTCTGACTGCCATGTGATCACTACCTTTGACGTCCTCCTTTTCAGCTTGCTTTCCTAGCTCCCTATATTCTGTTTTTAGGACTTCATCCTTTTTTTAACCTTTGTCATTTGTACCAATGTGTACTACAACCATTGGCTGTTCATCCTCCCCCTTCAGAGTGGCCTGCAGCCACAATGAGACACCCTTGACCCTAGCACCAGGGAGGCAACATGTCATTCTGGAGTCTGGTTTGCGGCTACAGAAACCACCTCTCTATTCCCTTATGATTGAAACCCCTATAACTATTGAATGCCCAAATCCACCACCCCTGCAGCAGAACCAACCGTGAAGAACAATTTTAGCTATTGCTGTATTCCCCTGAAAGGCCATTCCCCTCAACAGTATCCAAAGAGATTCTGCCTAGCTCTCTTGCTTTGCCTGGTGGTCACCCATTCCCATCCTGCCTGTGGTGTCTGAGCCTATGGTGTGACCACCTCTCTATATGTGCTATCCACAATACTCTCTGCCTCATGGATGCTCCTCAGTCTCCCCAGCAGCTGTTCCAGCTCCCAAAATTTGGGCTTCCAGGAGCTGCACTGGATACATGCTGCACACATGCTGGCCGCAGGCACTGGAAGTGTTCCCAGCTGCCCACGTGGAGCATGAAGAGCAGACCACGGCTTGGAGCTCCCCTATCATATCTTATCCCTTTAAATTAAACTTTTGAAAGATGTTTTGTTTCAGACTATATTGAATTCTCTTGGGTCACTATTTCCTGCTCCTTGTTACTACTGAATAAAGCTTTTACAAACTATAAACCACAGAAATTAGCTCTGCGATTACAACTGATAAAAGTATTAAATACTTACCCAACCTTTCTACTTTCTAGTCAGCTCTTTCCCTTATGTCTTCTACTTTTTTGAATTCAATTCAATCAAATCAAGTCCAATTTAAAGTCTCAACAAGTTGAGACATTCCCGATCCAAGCTGACAAGACAGGGTTCTCACCCTCTGTCCTGGGCTTGATCTACATGATTCAAGCTGATTGGAGCAGGCATTGCACCTTGTCCAAGGCTCAATCTCATTTGCATCTTAATCCAAAAGACCAAAAGATGCCACTCTAAAAAAATTACTTCAAATGAAACCACAATGAAACCTTTTGACTTCAATCAAGTACAGCATATCAATACTACACTTGCCATTTTTTTTTTAATAATCCAATTCAGAGTCTCAACAAGTTGAAACATACCCGATCCAAGCTGACAAGACAGGACTCTCACCTCCTGTCTTGGGCTTGATATACATGATCCAAGCTAATTGGAGTAGATATTGCACCTCCTCCAAGGCCTGCTCTTACTTGCATCTTAGCCAAAATGCCACTTCTAAAAACTACTTCAAATGAAGCTAAAATATAACCTAATGACTTCAACCAAGCACAGCATGTCAATACTACACTTGATCTTAGCCAAAAGGCCAAGAAGTACTATTTTCTTTTGGTTAGAGGAGGAGGGAAACAGTGTTTCAGGCTTAACTAAAATATTTATAGGATCAAGGCTTAACTTTTTTGTTTTTATTCCAATTCAATCCAATCAAGTCCAATTCAGAGTCTCAACAAGTTGAGACATTCCCGATCCAAGCTGACAAGACAGGGCTCTCACCTCCTGTCCTGGGCTTGATCTACATGATCCAAGCTGATTGGAGCAGGCATAGCTCCTCCTCCAAGGCTTGATCTCATTTGCATCTTAGCCAAAAGGCCGAGATGCCGCTCTTAAAAATTGCTTCAAATGAAGCTGAGATGTAACCTTATGACTTCAACCAAGCACAGCATGTCGATACTACACTTTTTTTTTGTTTACTTCATTCCAATCCAATCAAGTCAAATTAAAGCCAGTTCAGAGTCCCAACAAGTTGAGACATTCCCGATCCAAGCTGACAAGACAGGGCTCTCGCCATCTGTCTTGGGCTTGATCTACATGATCCAAGCTGATTGGAGTAGGTATAGCTCCTCCTCCAAGGCTTGATCTCATTTGCATCTTAGCCAAAAGGCCGAGATGCCACTTTAAAAAATTGCTTCCAATGAAGCTGAACTGCAACCTAATGACTTCAACCAAGTGCAGCATGTCGATACGACACATGATCTTGGCCAAAAGGCCCAGCAGATGGTCAAGCACTGAAACAGATCACTTTTTTTTTTCTTTTTCCAAAAATATACTTTATTCAGAAAAATCTCAAATAAACCATTGCAAATCTACATGTCTTTGAATTGCAAACAGTGCAGAATTAAAACTTTTTACAGTTCTGTACAAATTACAGTCATAACATTTCAAAACTTAAAACTATATACATGCCTCAAAAATTACAGTGTGCCATTATTGCTCAGATTGGCACACAGTTTTTTTTTTAAACTTTATTCTGATCCAAGCAAGTCAAATTAAAGCCAATTCAGAGTCCCAACAAGTTGGGACATTCCCGATCCAAGCTGACGAGACAGGGCTCTCACCTCCTGCCTTGGGCTTGATCTACATGATCCAAGCTGATTGGAGTAGGTGTAGCTCCTCCTCCAAAGCTTGATCTAATTTGCATCTTAGCCAAAAGGCCAAGATGCAGCTTTAAAAAATTGCTTCAAATGAAGCTGAAATGTAACCCAATGACTTCAACCAAGTGCAGCATGTTTATACTACACTTGATCTTAGCCAAGAGGCCGAGAAGACATTGGCACACAGTTTTTTTTTAAGTGTTTAAATCACTATCTTTAATTTACTTTGGACAAAACAGCTTTAATTACACCTTCCACATTCAGTATCAATTTGCTGATTCAGTGACTTTATTTGGTCTGCGCCCTTGAAACAATTTTCTGTTTCTCTGAACTTGAAGCTTTGCCCCTTCAAGGAGGTGTGGTTCCTTCTGCAGTACATTCTGAAGCCCTTCTTCTGTACTGAAGCCAACCCAACAGAATCCTCTATGAAATCCAGTTTCTTTGCCAGCTGGGGTCCAGGGCACCCGCGACTTGAAGATCTCGAAGCTCTTTCTGGAAGAAGCCACTGCCATCTCGTAACGGCCGCAGGTCGAGGGTGTTCTGCTGTTCCCGGGCTCTCGGTCTGCCTCCGTTACTGCTCCTTGACACCGGATCTCCTGCTTCCCACTTTTTAGTAAACATTGTTTTGAAAATCTGAGTGTATCTTGTTCGGGTCCCCTTTCTGGAAAGGGTGCCTTGGCCAAAAATGCAAATTTTCACACCAACAGCCAATCAGCTTCACCACTCTGCTGCCAACTGCATATTCTCCCTGCGTCTGTGTAGGTTCCCTCTGGGTGCACCGCTTTCCTCCCACAGTCCGAAAGACGTACTGGTTAGGTACATTGGCCGTGCTAAATTCTCCCTCAGCGTGCCCAAACAGGGGCTGGAGTGTGGCGACTAGGGTATTTTCACAGTAACATCATTGCAATGTTAATGTAAGCCTACTTGTGACATTAATAAATAAACTTTAAACTGTTGCTGTGCTGCACAGTAATATTTTCTTTCTGTTTTCTTCTGCAGAAACGTTTCAGATGGTATCCCTGTCCTCCACTCAGTTCACACAAGAAATACTTCCAATCTTGCAGAAGGGCTATCTGGACTCTTCATCAGGGAGTTACTTCCAGTATGACCAAGTGACATTAGTGAACAATACAAAACTTCTAGATCAGGTAATGTTGTATTAAAAGCTTGCAACGTATCGGACAGATATTGAGATTTTATTTTTGACTTAATGTTGATGCAATCATTGGGGATTTTCTTTACTGCGGTACACTCTCTTAGTTTTGCTGATAGTTGCCCTGCTTTTAAAACTTTCAATTCAACGTCAGAAATAGGAACAGAAGCAGAGCATGTGACCCTTCAAGTATGTTTCCCCCCAATAAGATCAGGATGTGAAGATGCCTCTAATGGACTGGGGTAGACATGGTAAGAAGTCTCACAACACAAGGTTAAAATCCAACAGGCTTATCTGATATCACAAGCTTTTGGAGTGCTGCTCCTTCACCTGAGATAAGCAATAAGATGAGGCCTGACCTTCTCCCTCAACTTCACTTGATGTTCATATTCAAATATTTATTGATCTAAGTCTGGACTATGCTGTAACGATTTTAATCAGGCCGTTGAGGTTGGCCTGCTTGAATATGAGCTCCCTGATTAAGGGCCAAATTGATGATCCAATCAGGGAACCCCTTGCTCTGTACTTAAACAGGAATGTCCATTCCTCTGGCATTCTGGATGGAGACTGCATACAGAGAGCATTCTGGATAGTGTTGCTGGATCTTGTAAATAAAGGAATTTTGGACTTCCGCCTCCAACGGCTCAATGACTGGGCATCGTAGAGAATTGCAAAGATTCACAACCCTCTGAGTGAAGAAATTTTTTGGTTTGATTTATTGTTGGAACACTGTGAAGAGTATTGTTTCTTGCGCTGTATATGGACAAAGCATATTGTTCATAGAGAAGGCAAGGAAAGGGTGCAGAATATAGAGATATAGTTATAGCTAGGGTGTAGAGAAAGATAACTTGATATAAGGTAGAGCCATTCAAAAGTCTGATGGCAGTAGGGAAGAAACTGATCTTGAGTCAGTTGATCTGTGACCTCAGACTTTTTTGTATCGTTTTCCACACGGAAAAAGTTGAAACAGAGTAGGTCCTCCACTATACTTCTTGAAGCTGATGACTATCTCCTTCATTTTACTGATATTGAGGAAGAGATAATTGTCGTTGCATCAGTTCACCAGACTCTCTATCTCTTTCCTGTACTCTGTCTCATCATTGTTTGAGATCCGACCCACTATGGTGGTATCATCAACAAACTTGAAAATAGAGTTGGCAGGGAATTTGGCCATGTAGTCATAGGTGTATAAGGAGTATAGTACGAGTCAATGCTAAATGGCTTTCAACCCTTTTTTAGTGATGGAGAAGTGGCACCAACAGAATAGGCTTTGCCGAGATTCTGGGACTTGAAGACCTAAAACATTGCTCTCCCAATGTGGAGCTGAGCACAATAGGAGCAGTGACCATTGACGTACAGGTAAATTACTATTCCATCCAGGTTGAGGCAAAAGAAGGACATATCAGAATAAGCTGGTATAGAAAGTTGCATCATCAGATGTGACCGGGGACAGAAAAACTGGAAGAATGGATTAAAGTTCTCACAGGAAGTAGTGTGAGCAAGTATAGTCAAGGTAACTGTGGGAGATTTTTTAATAATCATTGGGATATGAATGTCGCTGATGAGGCCAGAATTTATAATCCAACCTTAATAGCTCTCAAGAAGATGGTGGTGAACTACTTGAACGGCTGCAGTCCATGTGGTGTAGATATAATCATAGTGCTGTTAGGAAGAGAATTCCATGACTTTAACCCCAGCAACTGTGAAGGAATGATGATATATTTCCAAGTCAGGATGATGAGTGATTTGGAGAGGCACTTGCAAGTGGTGGTGTTCCCATGTGCCTGCTGCCCTTGTCCTTCAATGTGATAAAGCTTGTAATCTTAGAAGGTGCTGTTGAAAGAGCTTCAGTGAGTTCCTGCAGTGCTTCTTGATGATGGTACACACAGCTGCATTGGTTTTGGAGGGAGTGCATGTTGAAGGTGATGAATGGGGTGCCAGTCAAGTGGGTCTGTTTTGTACTGGATAGTATCAAGCTTCTTGAGTGTTGGAGTTGCAGCCATCCAGGCAAGTGGAGAGCATTCCATCACACTCATGAATTGTGCCTTGTCGATAGTGGTCAGGCTTTGGGGAGTCAGGAGTTGAGTTACATGACTTGGTGTCAAATGAAATATTTGAACTTCCACGTCCAGGTTTAGTCTCTGATTGACTCGGTAAGGATTCTTCATTTTGGTTGGTTTAATAGTCACACTGTTATTTGCCCTGTTCACACAGGTCCCAGACTTACTGTAATGGATCTTAAGCTACAACTGCACACCCAGTGTGAAATCACACACATTTTGTATGGGCAAATGTTGATGTAATGAATACTAGAGTTCCGATTGTTTGCCATTGATACGCAATCTGGGCCAAGACCATTATTTGCACAAGACAGAATTTAATGTTTGTCACATCCAAATTTTTTTTTTGTCATTTGGGAGAGAGTGTAACATTTTACTTATTAATTGCAGTTCAATGGTTATCGGTTGGATCTGGAGGGGAAAGGATATAGTGAGGAGGAACTTGCCGAGTCCTTTGCTTTCCTACTGTTTGAAACGGAAGATCAGGTAAAAATAGAAAATGATATTTTGGGGGAGAAATAGAAATCTTATGAAGCGTTATTACACCAAAGACTTTCAAAATGCATTTCGGTGTATTTTTGAAAATGTAGAGGGTAGAGAATTGCATTGTAAGGAAAACCCTTAACACGTAACAAATTTGATTAGCTCCATTAATGGGGATGGCAGTTACTGAAAATGTCTTAATTTCATCCAAATTATAAGAGTGTTGTAGCCCTGTAACACAGTTCTGCCTAGGGGAGGCATGGTGGGTTCGATTCCTGGCTTCGGTCATTGTCTACATGGAGTTTGTACATTCTCCCCATGTCTGCATGGGTTTCCTCTGAGTGCTCTGGTTTCCTCCTACAGTCCAAAGATGAATGGGTTAGGTGGATTGGCCATACTAAATTGCCCTTTAGGCGGATCAGCTCAGGTAAATGCATCGGATTATAGGGATGGGGCCTGGGTGGGATTGTGGTCGGTGCGGGCTCGATGGGCCAAATGGCCTCCTTCTGCACTGTAGGATTCTATGATTCTAATTCTTTGTGGATTCTATCTAATATCAGTTGTACTTTTATATGAGCATACAGACGTTGGGATGGTCTGAGAGAGGGCGGTCCAGTCCAGAGCCTTGGAGGAAGAGGGTTATGTATAATAAGCAATGTGATTGAGTTCATCTGGATTTAATTGCTACAATACAGCTCTGATTTTGATTTCCTTTATGCCGATGCCTCTTAACATTTGTTCTACTGTTGCAGGCAAAAGCTGTCTGTCAAAAAGGATTGAAGGTTGGGAGCAGTAACATTACAAATCTAGGAGATCCACTAAAGGGTATTTTTAAAAAAATTCTCTCATCTGTTTATAAACTAACGTACATACGCACACATGTTGAGCGAATCATAGTGCCTGCATATTACAGGAAGTGAAACTTTTTGCTGGAAGAAAGCCAGTAGATTTCTGTTAGATCATTTCAGCAATGTGAACTTGTTAAAAATAAGCACGTGATTCAGATTCCACGTTACGTATCTGATTTGTACTGCAAGTTCCTGCCTGCCTATGGGGCCAGCAAGTCAGGATTTGCACAAGGACCATAGGTTTAATTAATTATTAAGCTTGTTCCTGCAACTTTACTGTTGCTGCTAAACTTTATTCTGCGTTGCAATCATCTGCAATCATTCCTCATCTAGGTATGCCAGTTTGTAAGTGAATAATTGACTTTTATGTCTTATGACAATCTGGCACACTGCTTTGTATCACCTATCCATGTTTATTCAGAGGGCTCCACTTTTGGATTTTTAGAATGCTTAGTAACAGAGCGTCTCCACTGAGAGATCCCAGGAAAGTAGCATTAGGCACTCTTAACATCATTCCCATAAATATTACAGATTGTAAATCTCCCAAGCTATTGAAAATATGCTTCTGTACTTTTAGCTCCTCCTCCTGCTATCCGTTAACTCTGTAGGAAACAGGTAATTCATCTCTACTTTCACGGACAAGAGTCTGCTTTATTCACGGGACGCTCCTCCCTCTGAGATGAGCACAGAGAGACTCCCTGTGGAAAGGAGGTTCCAAGAAACAAAAGAAAGTTTAGCACATTGACCTAAATAATGTACTAGAGGCAACATAGTTAATTCTACTGAATTTTCTTTTGTACACAGTATATGTACAAATTAACATATATATACACATGCTTATGTTTAAGGTTATTTATTAGTGTCACAAGTAAGGCTTACGTTAACACTGCAATGAAGTTATTGTGGAATTCCCCCAGTCGCCACACTCCGGCATCTGTTTGGGTGCATTGAGGGCCAGTGCACCCAACCGGCACGTCTTTTGGACCGTAGGAGGAAACCAGCACACCCGGAGGAAACACATGGAGACACGGGGAAAACATGCAGACTCTGCATAGTGACCCAAGCTGGGAATCGCACCCAGGTCCCTGGCGTTGTGAGATCTATTCACGTCTAATTGGCGGGGGGGGGGCCTTACCTGGTCTGACCCAGACCCACGACTGAGCATTGATTAATGAACTCGGTGAAGAAGTTTTCTTTCAGTTTCAGTTCTGCTATTGGTTTAAGATTATACTGAAGGACTTGTGTGAAATTAGATTGTTGATCAGTATGTTATTTTTTTTTCTGGTGGAGAAGTTGTAATTCAACACTCCCGAGGATTCTGTTGAAAGAAAACTAGATATTTCAGTCTTGTAATATTGCCGGGTTTTAGACTGTGTGTTTACAGAAGTGTAAACTTGATGTGGTGTTAGTTTTCATTGAGATTATTAACTGACGTTGTGGAAGCTATCTATCTATGATAGTGTCTGTCCATAAAGTACATTGTTGAATTATATTTGAGCTCTCGTGTTTTATTTGTTTTGTCTTTTTTTTTTACTTTGGGTTGGTATGGAATTTTTGGTTATACAGATAATGGGGATGGATACCATAAGCTAGATTGTTGTGCATCCTAATCCGTCAGTGGTAAATGTACACAATAATTTGCTGGGAAAATTATTAGGAACTTATTAACAAATATTGGAGAACTGACTAGGAGGTACAGAGGAATCTTGGGGTGCATGTTCATAGATCCCTGAAGGCAGCAGGGCAGGGAGATAAGGTGGTTAAGAAGGCACATCGGATACTTGCCTTTATCAGCCGAGGCATAGAGTATAAGAGCAGGGAGGTTATGATGGAGCTGTATAAAACGCTTGTTAGGCCGCAGCTAGACTACTGTGTGCAGTTCTGGTCACCATACTATAGGAAGGACGTGATTGTGCTAGAAAGGGAGCAGAGGAGATTCACCAGGTTGTTGCCTGGGCTGGAGCATTTCAGCTGCGAAGAGAGGCTGTTAGGCTGGAGTTGTTTTTCTTAGAGCAGAGAAAGCTGAGAGCGAACTTGATTGGGATGCACAAAATCATGAGGGACATACATAGATAGGGTAGAAACTTCCCCCTTAGAGGGGTCAATAGCCAGGTAGCATAAATTTAAGGTAAGGGGCAGGAGATTTAGAAGAAAACATTCTTTACTCAGAGGGTGGTGGGAATCTGGAATTCAGTGCCTGAAACGGTGGTAGAGGTGGGAGCCCCCGTGGACATTTAAGAAGCACTTAGATGGGTATAGCGTACAAGGCTGTGGACTAAGTGGTGGAAAATAGGATTAGAGCAGTTTGATGGCTGGCACGTACACGATGGGCTGAAGGGCCTCAATCTGTGCTGTAAAACTCTGACTCTAAATAATCAATTCTGGAACAGCAGCAGTAAGATTTAATCAAAAACCTCTATTTAACGAAAAAGAGACAAAGAAAATCAAGTAATTGTATACGGACATGCATATCAAACCTGATAGGTAGGAGATGGGCAGCTAGCCCATCCAACCCACCCATTACTCATGATGACTGGAGGATCAGCTCTAGACACTTCCCGATCCCATTTCCCCAATTATGTAAACTCCTGGGACTTGCAATATTAGCATTTTCTAATATAGAGGCCAAGGGGACAGGAGATCAAACTGCAGAAGGATGGGAATAGACCACATGTTAGAATCAAACAGGATGCTGGAAGATCTCAGGAAGTCTGAAAACATCTGTGGAAAGAGATCACAGCCACAGTTTCGAGAATGAATCCAGATTCCCATTTCCCCACTGTGTAAGTGACATCATTGACTTTTGTAAACCATTTAGATATTGTATATTTACTGCAGTACCAAGTAACTTCTCCTTTTCTTCTTGAGACAGAGGAAAAGCCTGGAGCCAGTGAGGGGAGGGGAAAAAAGGTATTCCGGGAAAAAAGGTATTCCAGGAAAATACCCCTCCACTGGCTCAGATGATTGAAGTCACGATGTGGAGATGCTGCTGTTGGACTGGGGTAAACACAGTAAGAAATCTCACAATACCAGGTTAAAGTCCAACCAGTTTATTTGATAGTGAACTTTCTACACACCTGATGAAGGAACAGCGTTTCTGAAAGCTTGTGGGTTTACTATCAAATAAACTGGTTGGACTTTAACCTGGCGTTGTGAGATTTCTTACTCAGATGATTGAAACCAGTCCAAGCAATGATGTGAACCAAGGACTGTTTCTTTTTTTTCCAGGCTTCTTAATGCCCCCCTCAGGCTCAGAGGAGGTCAGAAGGCTGCACTGTGTGATTTTTCCCTGGGGTGTATTCCACAGGCTCTGTTTTCTGAGGGAAGGGGATCATTCTGTCATGTGGATAAAGGCAAAATACTGCAGATGCTGCAATCTGCAACAAAAACAGAAAGTGCTGGAAAGTCTCAGCAGGTCTTGACAACATCTGTGGAGAGAGAATAGAGCCAATGTTTCGAGTCCGGATTCAGACTCAACATTGGCTCTAATCTCTCTCCACAGATGTTGTCAAGACTTGCTGAGACTTTCCAGCATTTTCTGTTTTTGATTCTAACACATGGTCTATTCCCACCCTTCTGCAGTTTAATTTGAATTTAAATTCAATTTGAATTTGTGGGGTGGGGGGGGGGAGGGCACGGTGGCACAGTGGTTAGCCCTGCTGCCTCTCAGTTCCAGGGACCTGGGTTCGATTCCCGGCTTGGGTCACTGTCTGTGTGGAGTTTGCATGTTCTCCCCATGTCTGCATGGGTTTCCTCTGGGTGCTCTAGTTTCTTCCCACACTCCAAAAACGTGCAGTTTAGGTGCATTGGCCATACCAAATTCTCCCTCAGTGTACTCGAACAGGTGCTGGAATGTGGTGACGAGGGGATTTTCACAGTAACTTCATTGCAGCTTACTTGTGACTAACAAATAAATTTTACTTTAATCTCTTGTCCCCTTGGCCTCTATATTTGAAAATGCTTAAATTGTAAGCAGTGATTTCTAAGCCATAGGAAAGACATCATTAACTTTTTTAAAACGTTTAGGTTTTCAATTTGAATTAGGTTTGCTGCAGTACCAAGTAACTTCTCCCTTTCTTCTTGTTTAACAGGGGTATATCTTTGTAAATATTCAGACTTCCTTCAACCCACACCGTGGTATCATGGGAAGTGTGGCTATATTATAATTTTTAAAATAATGAAGGTAAGGTAAAGGAAAACATTGTGATTATATTCTGTTCAGTTGTGCTCGTGTTGATTGAGAAGCGGTATCTCTAAAGTTCCCTAACCAGATCTAATTTAAACATGTGTTCTTTTCTTCTGCGTGCTTCTTCCTGTTGCTGACGCCACTGTAATGGGTAACGATGCTACAACATCTTATAAATACACTGCCCCCGTTGAATCATGTGGGGTCAAATAATGCAGCTCAGATATCATGTGCAGAGCTAGAAACTTCAGAAAGTTTCTAGCAGAACTAGAAGCTTTCTGTTTCATCCACTAGCATAACAGGATGAGTTTCATTCCTGGCTTACAGTGTCCACCAGATGCCATTCATTCCTTAAACATGTCTCTCCAGGAAATCACTTTTACACGTAGCAAATATTTCTCAGACAGCTGCCCACTTCTCGATGAACAGCAGATCGAGATTTGCCGAGTTAGAATCGTCCCTGTGATCACAGCTGTTTTGCTCTTTGCTTTTCTGTGACAGTTCACCGTAATTCATGCAGGATCTTTGGAATTGGATCCTCAAATATTCTACAGTGTAAGAGCAAAACATGTCTTTTCCCTGATTGCAGGCAAACATCTCAGTACTCCTGTGTTTATATCACACATACGGCCATGTTCAAACACGTCATGTCTTGCAGCTGCTTGTTGAATTAGTACAGGTTACTTTCAGGAACACTGCCATCTGTTGAACTCAACTGGTCAGAAGAGAGAGTGCTGAAAGATGTTGTGATATTAGCCAGTTCATATATGAATTTTTTGATGTAAATGACACTGCATTTCAGCCTTTGGCTGCAAGCATGTTTCCTAAATGAAATAACATCGTTAATACCCCATTGCTTGATCGGCTGGAGTGAAATTTTTTTGAGTTTATTTATTAGTATCACAAGTAGGCTTACATTGACACTGCAATGAAGTTACTGTGAAAATCCCCTAGTTGCCACACTCCGGTGCCTGTTTGGGTACAGTGAGGGAGAATTTAGCATGGCCAGTGCACCTAACCAGCACGTCTTTTGGACTGTGGGAGGAAACTGAAGCAACTGGAGGAAACCCATGCAGACGTGGGGAGAACGTGCAAACTCTGCACAGACAGTAACCCAAGCCAGGAATCGAACCTGGGTCCCTGGTGATGTGAGGCAGCAGTGCTAACCACTGTGCCACCATGCTGTCCAGTGTTCACTCATTGATTTTACTACTTCTTCTTCAGTTCAATTAGCCTTATTCAGCACAATTAGCAATTTTCCACATTCCTTACTTGGGAGTAAACCTAAGGCTGTTTTGATAATTTTAACAGGGTAAAGTGAAGCCTGTGGTTGAAAATTACACAGCGGATTTGACTGAGCCATCAGCCGGTTACAACTGCCACATTTCTATAAACAGCGATACAGTCTCTTCCATAACCAGCCACTTCCAAGCCTTTGAACTGACACAGGTGAGATCATTCTTTTCCACATGTCTGAAATGTGTATTTAATGGCAATTACTCCCTCTCAAAAATTCATTCTCTGCTCGCCACACAATTTCGCTAGAAATGAATTCTGATTCAGTCTGAGGTGTTCTGGTTTTGCAAACATGCGATTACTTTTTAGGTCTTGTTGCTGCATAAACTTTGCTATTGGATTTCGGTATTTTGCACTGTGTTAGTGACCCAGTTTTATTTCCCTTTTGTTCCAGTATTATTTGTATGATTTTGGACAGTGTGATGTTCTCCAGTACCCCCGACAGATTTATCCTTACGCTGTTGTAGAATTTCGGTACTGTGATAACAAGTGCATGATGGCAAGTTCAGCAGAAACAGAGGTGTAAGTTCTCTTTCCTGTCCCATTTGGACTGATGTTATTTTTGTTTCATGACGCACATACAGATGATTGATTGTTAAAAAACATGTGATGATGTCTAAATGCCTTTTCTCTTCCTTTTCCCCTTTACAGTCATGTTCCAGAAATTCAAGGTGAGGTGCTTTTCCTTTAAACTCAGGGGATTAAAAGTTTAAATGTTATTTATCAGTATCACAAGTACGCTTACATTAACACAGTTACTGTAAAAGTCCCGGAGTTGCCATACTTTGGCACCTGTTCAGGTACACTGAGGGAAAATTTAGCATGGCCAATGCACCTAACAGCACATCTTTCAGACTGTGGGAGAAAACCAGAACACCCAGAGGAAACCCACGCAGACACAGGGAGAACGTGCAGACTCCGCACAGATAGTGACCCAAGCCAGGAATTGATCCCAGGTCCCTGGCGCTGTGAGGCAGCAGTGCTAACCACTGTGTCATTAGCATATCCCTTCATTTCAGGAGTGAAATATTTTAAAATAAAATGTTTTACTCTGTGGTTGCCACACATTTTTGAATCTTATTTTTAATTCCAATGTCTCTGATCTGACGTAAGATTTGGAATTCTGTGCATGAGATCCAGTTGCTCAAGAATGACTTGTTGACATCATGAAATGGATTTTTATTGCGTAATAGTTCTGTGTTGCGCTGATGTCGTTCTGTTTCATACATAAGAACATACATAAGAAAATACATAAGAAATAGGAGCAGGAGTAGGCCATCCAGCCCTTCGCGCCTGCCCCGCCATTCAATAAGATCATGGCTGATCTGTCGTGTCTCAGTTCCACATTCCCGCCCTCTCCCCATAACCCTTAATCCCCTCGCTTATCAAAAACCCATCAACCCGCGTCTTAAAAATATTTAGCGAGGCAGCCTCCACCACCTCAACGGGCAGAGAATTCCAGAGATTCACCACCCTTTGAGTGAAGAAGTTCCTCCTCAACTCCGTTCTAAACCACCCCCCCCCCTTTATCTTGAGGCTGTGCCCCCAGTCCTACTGTCCTTTCTGAGCAGGAAGAGCCTCTCCACCTCTATCCTATCCATCCCATTCATCAACTTATACGTCTCAATGAGATCTCCCCTCATTCTTCTAAACTCTAACGCGTACAAGCCTAGTTTATTCAGCCTCTCCTCATAGCTCAACCCCCTCAACTCCGGTATCAGCCTAGTAAACCTCCTCTGCACTCCCTCCAAGGCCAAAATATCCTTGCGTAAGTGCAGCGACCAAAACTGCACACAGTACTCCAGCTGCGGCCTCACCAATGCCCTATACAATGACCTTGTTACAAATCAAGGTGAGGGGGGAGAAAAATATCAACTGCTCACTTTGTCTGTTCCTCTTAATTGCTTAATTCAAACAGATTAAAGGGATGGGGTGGGGGGGAGCAAACTGGATTTAAAAAACTGGTTTGAAGGGAGGATATGGAATGGGAGTTTCCCAGAGAGAATTGAAGTGTCTACTGCGTTCTGTTCCTGAACTACTAGTGTTCAGCCTACATCAATTACATAAAGATTTGATTGATGGGAGTGACATGCAAATTTATAAAAAATACTGAAATAAGCTGCACAGTAATTTGGAGGAGTGAAGGAAGCAGTGAGGAGATATTGATGGAATGGGTGGAAATGGCAAAATAGGTAGATTGAATTTTATTATATATATTACACATTGAATGGGGAAGATTGGGCTGCAGTAGAAGAGCAGATAGATTCAGCAATTCAGTTTCAAAAGTTGATAGTGAGAAAAAGACAAGCAGAATACTGGATTGAGTGGTATAAAATATTTGCCTCAGTTTAATAGTTAAAGTTCAAAAACAAAGATTATATTTGGAGTTTGTTTGTGATTTTGAACTCGGGCAACATGGCAGCACTGCTGCCTCACAGCGCCAGGGACCCGGGTTCAAGTCTGACCTCGGGTGACAGCTTGCATGGAATTTGCACGTTCTCCCCATGTCTGCCTGGGTTTCCCCTGGGTGCTCGGTTCCCTCCCACATTCAAAAGATGTGTGGGTAGGTTGATTGACCGTGCTGAATTGCCCCTTAGTATCGGGGGGGGGGGGGAGGGGGGCTAGCAGGGTAAATACGTGATGTTACGGGAATAGGGCGTGGGTGGGATTGTTGTCAGTGCAGCTCGATGGGTCAAATGGCCTCCATCTGCATTGAAGGAATTCGATGGTTCTACGTTGAGAGGAAGCAGCATAGATTCACTAGGATGAGAAAAGAGCAAAACACTGTGGACGCTGGAAATTTGAAATAGGAACAGAAAATTCTGGAAGTACTCAGCACGTCTTGCAGCATCTTTGGTGGGGGGGTGGGAAGAGAAGCAGAGTTAAATTTTCAGTTTGCTTATCTTTCATCAGAACTGGGAAATCTTAAGAGATGGAGCAGGTTTTGTTAAGCAAGGCAGGGAAATGAGGAGGGGAGGAAATAATCACAAGAAAAAGCCTGTGATAGGATCGGAGGAGGGAGGCATTAAATGGCGAAAGATGATGTTGCAAGGCAGAAAGGAATGGTAAAAGGACAAGAAAATAAAAGGTGTGTCCAGAGGAAACGTAAAAACAAGAAACAGAATTATCACCAACATCTGCCATTCAAAAATAGAAACACAAAATTGGGATCAATAGATGGTGTACTCACGGATGAGTCTGGAAGGCTGTAATGTGGCTAATCAAAAGAGGAACTACTGTTTCATGATTCATTGTTGACCTGGTCAAGGACAGAGAGATCAGTGAGGCATAGAGTGGAGAATTGAAATGACAGGTGACTGGAAGCTTGGGATTATGCTTTCTGACAGAAATCTTTATTTGCTACTCAATGTGATCTCCTCTATGATGGGGAGACCAAACTCAGATTGTGACCCCAGCTTCCAGTCATCTACTGCACTTTCACTGCTACCTCTTTATGTTCTTGGCCTTCTGCACTGTTCCAGCTCAGCATAAGGTCAAATCTTCCAGCCTTCCACACTCAACATTTGAGTTCAACAACAAATCTCTGTCCCTATTTTTCATGGCAGCTTTTGTTGGTTATTTTGCAATGTGTCACCTCCTCTTGACACACTTTTTTTGTCCCTTTACTTGCCCCACTACCATTTCCTTGTGCCTGTCACTATAATTCTTTTTGTCATTTAACCTCTTCTGCCTTCCACCCCATTATATATAACCTCCACTTGCCCTACGTCTGTTTAAAAACTGTTCCATCTCTAAGCACGCATGATGCTGTTGGAGGGTCATCAGCCTGAATGCTGTCAAACCTAAGTTTAAGTTTATTTATTAGTGTCACAAGTAGGCTTACATTAATACTGCACTGAAGTTAAAGTGAAAATCCCCCAGTCGCAACACTCTGGTGTCAGTTCAGGTACATCGAGGGAGAACTTAGCATGGCCAATCCACCTAACCAGCACGTCGTTCAGACCTACAGAGCATTTGCAGCATGTTCTGATTTTATTTCACTGGGATGTATCCTGGTAAAAAGTCTGACAACACCAGGTTTTAGTCCAACCGATTTATTTGATAATACTCACATAGTATTATCAAATAAATCGGTTGGACCAAAACCTGGTGTTGTCAGACTTTTTACTGTGTTTACGCCAGTCCAACGCCGGCATACCCACATCATATATCCTGGTACCAGGGAAATGAGATATGAAAAAAGACTTTGAGAAACTGTGGATGTTTTCTCTAGAGGAGGCTGTGGGTGCTTTTGATAAGAGGTGTTTCAAATGATGAAGGAATGGATGAGAGTAGATAGAAACCAACCATTTCCAGTTGTTGAGAGGCCCAAAATGAAATGAGATTTAATGAAAGAGAGTTAGAACTGAGAATAGGAGACAGAATAAGGAGTTGCCCCATTCAAGGTGGTGATGGGAAGGGTTATCTTCTCCCAAAGGGTTGTTAATCTTTTGAATTATCCCAGAGAGTGTGGAAGCTGAGTCATTGAATATATTTTGATTTGATTTATTATTGTCACATGTATTAGTATACAGTGAAAAGCATTGCTTCTTGTGCGCTATACGAAACATACCAATCTTAGAAAAGAAAAGGAGAGAGTACAGAATGCAACGGTACAGTCATAGCTAGGGTGCAGAGAAAGATCAACTTAGTGCAAGGTAGGTCCATTCAAAAGTCTGACAGCAGCAGGGAAGAAGTTGTTCTTGAGTTGGTTGGTACGTGACCCTAGACCTTTGTATCTTTTTCCTGATAGAAGAAGGTGGAAGAGAGAATGTCCAGGATGCATGGGGTCCTTGATTATGCTGGCTGCTTTTCTGAATCAATGGGAAGTAGACTGTCAATGGATAGGAGGCTGATTTGCGTGATGGACTGGGCTTCATTAATGACTCTGTAGTTTCTTGCAGTCTTGGGCAGAGCAGGAGCCATACCAAGCTGTGATACAACCAAGGTATATTCAAGGTTAAGATAGATATACTGTGGGGGAATTGACGGTTTTTGGGGGAGGTTGGGATCGGCTGTGATCTGATAGTATGGTGGAGCAGGCCTGAGAGGCTGAATGGCTTACTTCTGCTGTTTCTCATCTTCTTGCATTGTCTACAGAGGATTGTGGGATGTAAATAGTGTGTTAATGATTGAATCAAAAATCCTGAGTGCTTTGAAGAATCGGCTAGGCTAGGCTAGACTAGAATAGGTGGTTAAAAGTAAAAGGGGGATTAAGACTCATCGAATAGGGTGTAATAAGGGAACTAGGGTACTGCTTATGCGGGGATAAGTACAACACAGTCTGGTTAGACCAAAAAGTCAGCTTCTGAGTTGTAGTTTGAATGTAATCTGATCATTTATTTTATTTGAAATATAATTGTAGAATTTAAGTCCCTACTCTGCTGCATTAGATAATTTCAATTATTTCCATTTTTAAAATTTGGAACTAAAAGTAGATTTGAGTTATTAGGACTAGCTTGCATATTATGGGGAATTTCCCAGAAACTTCATTGCGGTGTTAATGTAAGTCTACTTGTGACTAATAAATTAACATATCCATTTTTTGTGTTTATGTTTCCTTGTGGCTAGCTGGACAGTTATAGGGGTGTGATGTAGAAATTGATGATTTGTCAATGTGAAGCTCTGTTTTCAGGCATTTGCACTGGCTTTTAAGCTCCACCATTTATATTAAACAGCGGAGTACCATCCTTGGAAAGGACATCTGATCAACAATGGCAAAGCGATCAGTGTGGCTCTGAGGTCAAGTGGCAGTCCATTGATGCCAGTTGTTTTGTAAGTCTGCATGTTTATTTCTTCTTCAGTCCCGACTTAAACTACTCTGGCTCCCTCTCCTCTTAAGAGCAAAAAGTCTCACAACACCAGGTTAAAGTTCAACAGGTTTATTTGGAAATATGAGCTTTCAGCGCGACTCACCTGAGGAAGGAGCTGTGCTCCGAAAGCTCGTGATTCCAAATAAACCTTTTGGACTTTAACCTGGTGTTGTGAGACTTCTAACTGTGCCCACCCCAGTCTAACGTCAGCATCTCCACATCATTGCTCGCCTCTTAAGATGCTCCTTAAAACGTGTCTCTCATTGTCTGACCTTTATCTTTGGGTGGCTTGGTGACAGATTTTATCTGAAACCACTCCTATGAAGCAGTCCGGAATGTTTGAACACTAAAGGTGCGAAATAAATGCAAGCTATTGCTGGCATTTGCCTATGTAATATGAGAGTATGTTTAAGGAAATGGGACAAAAACAGGTTTGCTTTTAGTTGGAAAACTTCTGTCAGGATCTGGAGTACCCATCTATTATTGCTTAACATTTTCGGCTATGAAGAACAGGCTAGCTGATTTTGGGACCATGATGTAAGTACCTGCCGGGAAGTATTCTGATGATGTACTGCTGCATAATAGACACCTGCAGAAGAGTCTTTTCTTTGTTACGTGAGGATAATGTTCTTCCCGTCGTGTATTTTAACTGGTCCCTAATCTTCATATTTAAAAGTTAAAAGTTTTATTTATTAGTCACAAGTAAGACTTACATTAACACTGCGCTGAGGTTGCTGTGAAATTCCCCTGGTCGCTGCACTCTGGTGCCTGTTTTGGTCAATGCACGTAACCAGCACGTCTTTCAGACTGTGGGAGGAAACCGGAGCACCCGGAGGAAACCCACGCAGACGTTGGGAGAACGTGGAATTGAACCCTGATCCCTGATACCGTGAGGCAGCACTGCTAACCACTGTGCCATTGGGCCGCCCATTTTATTTGTTCTGGGATGCGAGTATGACGAACAAGGCCAGCATTTACTGCCCCTCAGAAGGTGGCGGTGAGCTGCCTGCTTGAACGGCTGCAGTCCATGTGGTGTAGGTGCTTTTTTCTATTGTAGTTTGCTAGGCCGTTGCAAAGGGCAGCCTTGTGAACTTAGAGTCAAAACCAGACCAGATGGGGTAAGGACAGCAGATTGTAGTGAACCAGCTGGGTATTTTGCATAAATAAACCTGGAATAAAATGTTAGTCTCATAATTAATTAAATTTTAATTTGCCATCTGCCATGGTGGGATTTGAACTTGTATTTCTAAAGCACAAGCTTGGGTCTCTGAATTAATAGTCCAGTAACATTTGCCAATCTGCTGTGATGCTGTCACCGTGCTAAATGGGGTAGATTTCGAACAGATCCAACAATTCAAGACTGGTCATTGATGAAGTGCTGCAGACTATCAGCAGCAGCAGAATTTTATACAACCACAATCTGTAACCTCATGGCCCGGCATATCCCCCACTCTACCATTACCAACCCTGGCTCAATGAAGAGTCCAGGAGCATAGTCAGGTTGAGGTGCTAAAGATGAGGTGATACGTGGTGAAGCTATGGTATAGGACTACTTGCATGCCAGGCAGTGGCAGTGACATGCGAAAGACAGAACCAAGAGATCCCATAATCAGTAAATCAGATCTTAAGCTCTGCTGGCTTGCTACAATTTGTCAGGAATGATGGTGGACAACTAAACAGATAATAGAGGAGAAAGAGGCTACTTTTCTCAGTGCAAAAGACAAAGCTGAAGCATTTGCACTCATCTTCAGCTGGAAGTGCCAAGTGGATGATCCTTCTCTGGCTTCTCCTGAGGTCCTCAGCATCACAGATGCCAGTCGCCAGCCAATTCAATTCCCTCCATGTGATACTAAGAAACAGCTGAAGGCACTGGAAACAGCAATGACTGTATCCCTCGATGACACGTCGACAAGGGCACTGAAGACCTGTGCTCCAGAACTAGCTGTACCCCGAGCCAAACCATTCCAGTACAGCTACAACACTGGCATCTACCCTGCAATGGGGAAAATTGCCTAGCTCTGTCCTGTACACACAAAGTAGGACAAATATAACCCAGCTAATAACTGCTCAATCAGTCTCTTCTCAATCATCAGCAAAGTAATGAAAAGTGAAGTGTTTTGTCATTTCCAAACAGCTGAGAGTACAACATCATTTTCTGAACCTAACTACCCACCAAAACAGGAAGGCCCCATTTATTCTTTCTTATAATAAATCAGGGACTCCAGCTCCAACACCCTCTAATGGCAGGTTTTTATATAGCACTTTTTAACTAAAATGTTCTTTTACAAAAACATTAAACTTTCAATAGAAACAGCACATCTCCTCCCCCTTTAATGACGAACAAATTGGTCTGGCAGTTTGTAGATTCTCTGGTCTAGAGAGTTGTCTGGGGTAGCTTCGCTTCCTAGCTTGGAAATGGAAGGTTCTGCTCTTCCATTTGCTTCTGTTCAGGCTCAACAGTTGAATCAAGTCTGGTTTCACCAATGACAGTAACAGTGATTACAGTTCAAAAAGTACTTCATTGGCTGTAAAGCTCTTTCAGATGTCTGGTAGTCGTGAAAAGCTCTATATAAATGAGAGTCTTTATTTATGTATGGGATGTCGGTTTAGCTCCGTTGGCTAGATGGTTCGTTCGTGAAGGTGCTGCATAATATAAACGTGCACAGCGTTACGGACAATGTATTAGAGGATTGGTGAACTAACAGAAAGCAAAGAGTGGTGATAAATGAGTATTTTTCTGGTTGGCAATCAGTGGCTAGTGGTGTGCCTCAGGGATCAGTGTTGGGACCGCAATTGTTTACAACTTACATAGATGATTTGGAGTTCGGGAACAAGTGTAGTGTGTCAAATTTGCAGATGACGCTAAGATGAATGTGCAGAAGACGCTGAACGTCTGCAAAGGGATATGGATAGATAGTTTGAGTGGGTGAGAGTCTGGCAGATGGAGTACAACATTGGTAAATGTGAGGTCATCCATTTTGGTGTGAATAACAGTAGAATGGATTATGATTTAATGGTAAAAAATTGCAGCATGCTGCTGTGCAGAGGAACCTGGATGTCCTTTTCCATGAATCTCAAAAAGTTGGTTTGCAGGTGGAGTAGGTAATTAAGAAGGCTAATGGAATTTTGTCCTTCATTGCTAGAGGGATAGAGTTTAAAAACAGCGAGATTATGTTGCAGCTGTATAAGGTGCTGATGAAGCCACACCTGGTGTACTGTGTACAGTTTTGGTCTCCTTGCTTAACAAAAGATGTACTGGCACTGGAGGGGCTGCAGACGAGATTCACTAGGTTGATTCTAGAATTGAAAGGATTGGCTTATAAGGCGAGACTGAGTAGATTGGGACTATACTCACTGGAATTTAGAAGAATGCGGGGGGATCTTATAGAAACAAAAGATTATGAAGGGAATAGATATGAAAGGAGCAGGGAAGTTGTTTCCACAGGCAGGTGAAACTAGCACTAGGGGGCATGGCCTCAAAATGAGGAGCAGATTTAGGACTGAGTTGAGAAGTAACTTCTTCAACCAAAGGGTTGTGAATCTGTGGAATTCCCTGCCCAGTGAAGTGATTGAGGCTACCTCATTGAATGTTTTCAAGGCAAAGATAGATTTTGAACAGTAAAGGAATTAAGGGTTATGGTGAGCGGGCAGGTAAGTGGAGCTGAGTCCACGAAAAGATCAGCCATGATCTTATTGAATGATGGAGCAGGCTTGAACAGCCAAATGACCACTCCTACTCCTAATGTTCTTATGTGATGTAGAGTGACCCCAAGGAGGCAGGTTCAATTCCTATACCGGCTGAGGTTATCCACGAAGGCCCTGCCTTCACAACCTTGCCCCTCACCTGGGGTGAGTGGGGGTGTCCCTTGGATTCATAGAATCATAGAATCCCTATAATGCAGAAAGAGGCCATTCAGCCCATCAAATCTGCACCAACAAAAATCGCACCCAGTTCCTATCCCCGTAATCCGATATATTTACCCTGCTAATCCCCTGACACCATGGCAACTTAGTGGCCAATCAACCTAACTCACACATCTTTGGACTGTGGGACGAAACCGGAGCACTTGGATGAAACCCACGTAGACACGGGGAGAACATGCAAGCTCTACACAGACAGTGACCTGAGGCTGAAATTGAATCAGGGTCCCTGGCACTGTGAGGCAACAGAGTTAACTAGACTAAATTGCCTCTAGTCAGCACTCTCTCTCTCTCTCTCTTTCTCAAGAAGGGGGATAGCAGCCTGTGTTCCCCTGGGAATTTGGCGACTTCTTTCATTTCATCCCATTGACCGCAATCTCTGCCTGTGCTGCTCCAGCAGGGTATCTGCGATCTCTGTGCTGCTCCAGCAGGGTATCTGCGATCTCTGTGCTGCTCCAGCAGGGTATCTGCGATCTCTGACTGTGCTGCTGCTGCAGAGTGTCTGATCTGTGGCCGTGCTGCCGCAGCAGGGTATCTGCGATCTCTGTCTGTGCTGCAGCAGGGTATCTGTGATCTCTGTCTGTGCTGCAGCAGGGTGTCTGCGATCTCTGTCTGTGCTGCAGCAGGGTGTCTGCGATCTCTGTCTGTGCTGCAGCAGGGTGTCTGCGATCTCTGTCTGTGCTGCAGCAGGGTGTAATAACAACACATTCCAAAAGGTGGTGCCCCATTCACACCAAATGAATGTCGGAAGGCCATCGTCATTGGTGGCTTTTCAAGTTTCCAATAAAAGTGATGGAAAAGAGCAAAGTCAAAGAACTTGTTCAAACATTTTGATGGAAAATTCTTTTTCCTGGACTTGGTGTGGTCTGCCTTTTAATGTTTCTGGACAAATCTGAAGGGCCGATTGACTTTAAGGCCAGTTCTTTCAGGCTACTCATCAGTGCCAGCCCCACCTCTGAGACGTTGTGAGGGGGGAGAGAATGGGGGGTGGGGGAGTGGAGGGGGCGGTGGGGGATGGGGGGAAGTGGGATGGGGGGTGGGGGGGGGCAGTCGGGGATGGGGAGTCGGGGGGAGGGGGGTGATTTTACAGCCTTGCTCGCCCCAAAACCATAAAATCCCACTGAGGTCAACAGACCCTTTCCATGGTCTGCCCCTCACCCACTCCAGTTCCCGTGGTGGGCAGAACAGTAAAATCCCAGCCATCCCGTTACTTTAGCATTGGCCTCACGTTAAGGTGAAGTGATCAAGATCAGGATCAAGGTCAGATACTATGCTACTCCTCAGTTGCCCCTTAGTGTCAGGGAGATTAGCAGGGTAAATATGTGGGATGTAGGGATAGGGCCCTAGGTGGGATTGTTGTCAGTGTAGCCTTGATGGGCTGAATGGCCATTCCCCCTACTAACCCTCCCCAAATCCCTCCCCGACAAACGTCACAAAAGATTGTGCAATTCATGAATAGTTTGTGACACGAGAAAGATTAGTACTATTTGCACTGCTTAAAAAAAATGATGACTATGCATCGTTTCTGTAAAATAATAACATTTTTCACCTACTGTACATTTTTATTCAGACCAGCAAAGCTTGAAATTGAATACGCTATGAGCATTGGTGAACTGAAAAGCAAATTGCCACAGGCAGTTTTTGAAAGAGAAAATTACAAACTTAAAGAAGGTAATCAGATTTGATTGCATCCACATATTATGCGACACGAAGATGTTTGGTGTTAAAATTGACCCCTTGTGTTTGCTTTGTTTCAGTTTGTTTGGAAGGTTTGTATTGCAGTTGGTTTGAGCTGGTGGAATGCGTGGAGGGAACAGGAGACCGTCAGCTGGGCCCTTTAATAGAGGAAATGAAGGAAAAGGACCTGGTAAGAGTTGAAATGGTCTTCGTTCCGGGCTAGGGGCAATGATCAGTTTTGAATAAATGGTAGCGTTCTCCTCTCTTGAGTCGGAAGGTTTTGGTTTTGGTGGGGGGGGGGGGGGTGGCGGGGAGGGGGTGTGGTGGCGCGGCACAGTGGTTAGCCTCACAGCGCCAGGGACCTGCGTTCGATTCCGGCCTCAGGTGACTGTGTGGGTTTGCTCTGGGTGCTCCCACTCTCCAAAGATGTGTGGGTTAGGTGGATTGGCCATACTGAATTGCCCCTTCGTGTTAGGGGGACTAGCAGGGTAAATATGTGGGGTTACGGGGATTGGGGCCTGGGTGGGATTGTCATCAGTGCAGGCTTGACAGGTCGACCAGCCTCTTCCTGCACTGTAGGAACTTTATGATTGCTGCATTGTTGGAGCTACTGTGTTTCAAGTCAGATAGTCAGCTGAAGCCCTGACTGTGAATTGTATAATTGTGTTTAATTGTACACAGGTGGAGAACATTAATTGGGACTTCATCTGAGCAATTTAAAGAGACACTTGTGGAGGGTGGGGGGGGCTGTTGGTGAACGAGGAGGGTGGAAGACCCTGTGAGTCTGCTCCTGGGCCTAACAGGTCACAGCAGCAGGCAATTGAGGGTGTTGTGTGGTCTGACTGTCTGCCTCTAGTGTGGCTATATTGGCAGCTTGGTGCTCTTAGAGAGGGGACATGCTATAACCCACTGGCACCCTTCAGAGCTCTGTGACCATTGGGAACCGTGAGGTCTGGGTCCATCATCATCACTCTTGGGAATGACAGTTTTATTTGAATTAGTTAACTTTCCTTTTGGGGAGAACATGCAAACTCCACACAGTCACCCAGGCTGAGAATCGAACCTGGATCCCTGACTGAGGCAGCAGTGCTAACCACTGTGCACCGTGCTGGTATCAGTGCAGCGGCAGACTTCAGCTGAACAACTTTGCATCTGAGTCATTGAGGGGGATGATAAAAACAATCACAACAGGTTTTTGACATTATTGGATTCCTGTGTTCAAATGACCTGGGCAAAAGGCTGGCTAAATGTAAAACTAAACCAAAAAAACTGCTTTTCTCTGATGAGTTTGTGGCGAAAATCTGTGCATTATCCTATTACAAACCTGAATTGTCTGCAGGATTCATTGCTAAAATCTTGGTAGCTGTCTCTTTCTTCTGGAAAAGCACTGCGAGTTCTTTCCTCTTTGTGCTGTTCTAGTTCACGTCCTTGTTCGCCTTCAATAACTTTTCAGCCCCTTTATTCCACATTTGTACGCTTATGCACTTGGAATTTCAGCAGGTGTCTTTTTGTTGTTCCAGGCAATTGTAAAATGTTTAGATGATCAGGGGCTACTTCTGCTGTTCAGTGCTTCTGTCTCCTGCTTCAGCAGTGGTAAGTACGTAGATAACGAGCAACTTGAATACTTCAACCACTCAACTGAGAAGTCCTTCCACTGCAATAATGAACATTTTGTTTCATGCTATGCAGGGACCAGCCAGACTGCCCACAATGTGTTGCAAGCTGTGTTCGTTTTCAAAGCAGCCAGAATTTCTCACCTTGAAGGTACTGACTCTTCTATACTTCTGCTCCTTGTTGTGCAGGCACACCTTTGTTTTCCTCTTATAGGGGGTGGCATGATGACACATGGTGGTTGGCACTGCGGCCTCACAGTGCCAGGGACTCAGATTCAATTCCGACCTCAGGTCACTGTCTGTGTGAAGTTCTTATGTTTTCCCTGTGTCTGCATGGGTTTCCTCCAGGTGCTCCAGTTTCCTCCCACAGTCCAAAGATGTGCAGGTTAGATGAACTGGCCATGCTGAACAGGCGCTGGAGTGTGACGACTAAGGGATTTTCACTGTAACTTCATTGCACTGTGAATGTAAGCCCGCTTGTGACACTAATAAATAAACGTTAAACTTTAGGTCATCAAACATCATCAGATATTTTTAACATCTTTGAGTGTGTCATTAAAAATGGTTGTAACGTTTTTATTTGGTTAGCTGAGTTTTTGGATTAATATTCTAGCGATACCAAAAGGCCCCCTCTAATTGGACTGTTAATTTTTTTTGTCAGTTTGAGTTATTTGAACACCTCATGTTAATAAGTTCCTGAAAAGGATGCAGAATTTATTAAGCGTTGATGATAATTGTCAATAATTTTATGTTTTCTGTATTTTTGTGTAATGTTGCTTTTTCTTCGCCAACATAGGAATGAATCGAGCTCCCCGCACACTTTCTCAAAATAGGATAACTTCCCTTCTTCCCGGTATTAGTTACGCTGTGACACAAGGTCTAAAATCTGCTGGTGCTCGGGCAATCCCACGAAACAAATTGGTTGAAGATCACCTCATTGAATATTTCAAAATGAGTCCACAGCACTCCATGAGTTCCAAAGGCGTCAGCACAGACAGCAGCCCTCCAAGTGCCGCTGGTGTCCTGTCAGACAATGGAGAGCCACCTACTCCTGGAGATTGCCAGGCCACAAAAATCTCCCAACTTTCTCACTATTTTGCTGACCCTGCAAGCTACACACTCCCCATATCAACGGTCTTGAAACTTCGGGGGAAGTCTCTCAGCTTGTGCCAAAGCTCTGATACCACGCATAAGGCCTTGTGCCATTCTGGTGTTTCAGAACCGAGGCCCCTTGATGCTGTGGCCCCACAGCACAAAAGGGTTTCGCGGTTCAGGAGACTTGGAGGAAAAAACGCTGGGCGCCTGAGCCCGCCTGCGGTGAGTACGCCTCCTCAAAGTGGAATAAAGAGTAGGTCTGCCACCAAGGGCCAAACAAATGGGGAACAATGCAAGACGGCAGGAAGAGCTAATGCAATCAGCAAGCCGATTGCTGGTAAGGCAGTGAGCAAAGGCTCCAGCAAAGTGAAAAGAAAGGCAGCTAAACCTTTGCCCGCCAGCCTTTCAAACAAACCGGATGCCAAAGCGGAAACGGCGGGAGCCCTCAAAAGCTCCAGTGGCGTAGCCCGTAGTAACGTGGCCAGTGCCACCTCCGCCACTCTGGGATACTCCACAAGGTCACAATCTGCCCGCGGTAACAAAAGGACCCTGGCCCAGTCGGGTAAAGATGTCTCCACGGAAGCACCTACTCCACCAGCGGTGAACAGGAAGAAACCCAAAGCCGCTGGAGAGCCTCCTCGAACTGGTTTGAAACGCACCTCTGCCGCAAGGAAAACTGTTGGCAACTGCCGGGGCACCAGGAAGACCGGGCCGGAGAAGCTGTCCAGACAACATGTTAAAGCCGGTAAGTGGAAGTTCAGCTTGCTGCCCTCCAGCCACACCTTGCCGTCAGATGCACTGGTATATCTTGGGATAACACAGTTATCCCTGGTTACACTTCTGGAAAACCACTTCCTTGTACGAGCAGTAAATTTGGAGCAATGCTTTTAAAAAAGCTTCCGAGATGTATGAAGTTTAAAAGAAGAAAAGCAAGTATTTCCTTTTAAAGGAACAGACGGTTATTGATAAATGTGCAAAATCATCACCTTATGCAGCATATCTGTGCCCTAGAGGAAAAGATTGAGGAGATTGGTCCTGAATTCTCAAGAGTTTAGAAGAATAAGATCTGACCTCATTGGGGCCTATAGAGTTCTGTCAGGATAGATGCAGGAAGGATGTCTCCAGGCTGTTGGGCGGCAGGGGGTGAGGGGAAAGAGTCTAGAACCAGGGGACACAGTCTCAAAATAAAAGACAGGCCATTTAGGATGAAGCAGAATTTCTTCAGATAGATGGTGGTGAGTCTTTGGAATTGTCTACCCCAGCCTTAGTCGTTGAGTATGTTCAAAGCAGAGTTCAATAGATTTCTAGATACCAATGAAATTAAAGGCAATGGGGATAGTGCGAGAAGATCAGCCATGATATATTTAAATGACGGAGTATGCTTGACGGGCCGAATGGCCTACTCTCATGTTCCTAATCCCCAGCTGTAATCATTTAAATTGGCACAAAAGTCCCGTAAAAGACGAGGGGCAAATCCTGAGAGGAAAACCAGGAAGACATTATTATCTGAATGGCGATTAAATTAAGTGAGGAGAATGTCACCATTGTACACCAGTTGCTGAAGGTGCAGCAGGTGGTGAAGAAGGCAAATGGTATGTTGGCCTTCACAACAAGAGGGTTTGAGTACAGGGGCAGGGATGTCTTGCTGCAAATGTATAGGACCTTGGTAAGGCTTTATCGGGAATATTGTGTGCAGTTTGGTCATCTTATCTGAGGAAGAACGTTCTTGCTTTGAAGGGAGTGCAGCAAAGGTTTATCATTCTGATTCCTGGGATGGTGAGACTGATGTATGAGGAGATTGAGCCGATTAGGATTATATTCATTGGAGTCTAGGAGAATGGGGAGAGAATCTCATAGAGATCTATAGAATTCTAACAGGATTAGACAGGGTAGATGCAGGAAGGATATTCCCAATGGCGGGGAGGTCCAGAACCAGGAGTCAGTAGGTAAACTATTCAGGGCTGAGATGAGGAGAAATTTCTGCACCCAGAGAGTGGTGAGCCTGTGGAATTCTGTACCACAGAAAGCAGTTCAGGCCAAAACATGGAATGTTTTGAAGAAGCAATTAGATCTTGGTACAAAAGGGATCAAAGGATATGGGGGGGGAAGAAGGTCTCAGGCTATTGAATTGCATGATCAGCCATTATCATAATGAATGGTGTAGCAGGCTTGAGGGGCCGAATGGTCTACTATTTTCTATGTTTTTATGTCCTAACTCAAGAATGTAAAATATCAACGGAATATAACAGCACCTGCCTTTGCTTTCCAGTTTGTTCTCAACCTTTAGAATCTAAACAGAGAACGGGCACAAAAACGTGGTAAAGTCGGGTGTGAGGCCATTGATGTGATCCACGCCTGTGACCGCGCAGATGGCCATTTTACCCAAACCCGGGAATGGCCGCGATCCGCTTCATTGCCCAAAATGGGCGCAGTGACGATTTAAATGTATTTGCATGTTTTTCAATTGAATTAATGAACTGCCCGCCCAACTTTATCAGCATTTCCGTGTTCGCCGATCTGGAATCGCGCCGAAATGAACCTGCTGAATAAAAGTCTGAATCGGGCGATGAGAATTTTAAACTCTAGGCATTGCTTAACCAGGAGGTCAACAAGCACACCGGTGATGGACAAAACAGTGTTTAGTGTGAGTTGTAACGTGGTCAGCAGAGTTTGGGATGACCAAGTTTAGGAAGACTTGGAGACTGGAATAGTCAAATTTAAAGGTAGGGATGAGGATTTCATTGCAGTTGAGCTGAGGCGGGGTGGAGTCAAATGACATTATGGAGGTGCAACTAGACAACCGTAGTGATATGTGGTTCATAGCTCACTCAGACACAAATATGGCACCAAAGTTACAGACTAGTTCCGCCTCAAACAGTTGCCAGGGATAGAGATGATGACAGTGGATAAGGTAAACTCATTTCCATCATCCCACTATTAATGGCTTGTCTGTCGAAACTGACAATGCTGCAAGAGTGTTTGGATTGTGAAAGTACTCTCACCGTATAAAATCTTAGCAAGTGTGCACGTTAAATAGGAACACGAGTAGGCCCTTTAGCCCCTGAAGCCTGTTTTGCCATTTTGTGAGATGGTGGGTCATCTGCAACCACATTCCAAATATCTGCCAAATTTCGAGTCTGGATAAAGCGGCCCGTGAGTGATGGCCCCCAAAGATATGGCCCCACCCCCAACGTAACTGTCCCCCTTATCCTCATCCACCCAACCCCCTCGCTATCCAGACCGATCATGACCCTCTGCCCCCCTTTCTCCCCCCACCGATCCCCCGCAGAGTGGCAGCGGACACCTCCCTGCCCCCTCCATTGGAGATACATCTGACCCTCCTCCCACCGGAGAATGATCTGGCATCCCTCCTCCCTTGTCCCCCTCACAGAAAATGATCCAGCCTGCCTCACTACTAATGCTGGTCAAGTTGGGCGGGCAGCCCATTAATTCAATTTAAATGCATGCAGATGTATTTAAATCACCATTGCGCCCATTTCAGGCGTGGTTAGGATCGCGGCCATTTTTTTTTTTGAACCTAGGTAAAGTGGGCACCTGTGTGGGCGCGGACCGCGCTAATCACCTCACCCCCGACTTGACCAAGTTTTTGGGCGCGGCGCAATGGTAAAATCGGGCCCTCAGTGTCTGTTGAAGAGGACTCAACAACCAGAAGTCAGGTAGGCAGGTAATAGGAAACAAATCAGTGATGCAAGGCAGAGTGGTTGTTTTAAAGTGACAGGCCTTTTTAAAGCCTGCTGCTTGGAAATCTAGGCTATGCATGGTGATAGACCTCCATATGTTTTATATACCTGCCTGATCAAATAAGAACTGATTGCGTTCCTCCTCTCGGTCACCTGACTCTGTATATAGGCTGTAACCCAGTTACCCTATTGCGACTGACTTTGTGAATCTGTCAGTTTGTGTTACAGGAGTGAACACAGAGCAGGTTTCGCGGTATGGTGTTTGCACCTGGAACATTGTGGAAAAAGCCTCTGAAAATGAACCTGCCTCCCTGCAGCCCCTGCCCTTGGGAGACGGGTCAACCTTGCTGTGTGAAAAGACAACTCCAGAGGTGGCAAGCCAGGCCCTGCAGGAAGGTGTTGGTACCAATGAGGGGGAAACGGACGCACTCAATATTCTCGCTGATCTTGCAATTAATGCAGCGATCACAGCGGTACTGAAATCTAAACGGCAGTGCATCTTGACGTTGCAACCTGCATCTGAGATGTGTGCTCCTGACACGGCCGAGCCTGCTGGCAGCAACAGGCAATTGAATCATTGTCCCAACTTGCTTGACAGTGATTGTTTGCCTAACGCAGAATTAAGGGGACAAAATATCACGCCGTTTTCGGCAGAAAGCCATCAAGGCACAAGTGGAGGATCCTCTGAAAATCAGCCACCCCATTCTGCTGCATCCCCAGGTTTGGAATCTCCTCCTGGGGTAGCCCCGGTTTTCTCCAGCCGCGCAAACTCGCAGGTACACGGTTCTCAGGCCCGTGTGGGGAAGGAGCTGTCACGTCGGTCATCAGCTGCTTCTCGGATTTCTCACCCCCTGGGAGACCATTCGTATTCCCGGCCACCGAGGGAGAGAGAGTCCTTGTCTTTAGCCGTCACTAACCCTGTGCCTTCCGAGAAGGAGCTTGTGGTGTGTCAGAATACGTCGCTGCACACGGAGAGCGAGAAAAGATTCTCTACTGTGTCGGACTCGCAAAACACAACGCACACTTCATTGTCGCAGTCCGAGGTTGGCTCCAAAGACGAGGAACGAGGTTATGAGGAAAGAACGTTAGTTGGGAGAGTGCTACCTTTCAGGCGTGAAGACATCTGTTGGGAAAATGTTACAAATTCTCCACCGAATCCACAGAAGAATAATGGTGCACTGGGAAAATATGGCCAGATAGCTGATTACACTTTTGCTGACTCAGCGCAGAGCAGGTTTGATGAAGAGTTCCAATGTTGTCGCAGCGTATATGAGGAAAAGGACACTGTGAAGGTGACATTCGAATGGAAAGGACCATACTTGTTCCAGTGGGACAGCAAGTATACGAATGATTCACTGGAAAAATCTGTGAATCGGGCTCTTCATGGGTAAGTAGTTTTGAAGTTTTCGGAATGAGGAAGTGATGCAAAAGTGGTTTTTGGTGGTTTTTTTTTTGTTGTGCAGGAGTGTATTTCTGTCTTTAATGGAAAAAGATCTTCAAATATTTTCATTTCTCCATATCTATTTCCTGGTGTACTCCAACTGTTTGGGGATGCTGTTACATGTTCAAATCGATATTGTAGATTTGCACATGAAGCAGCCTTCACCTTCTATGTCAAGAATATTTACGTGGCATGGCCGATTTGCCAATTAGGAGGAGAGGCACAACTTTGCATGAAAGAACAAAGAAAATTACAGCACAGGAACAGGCCCTTCGGCCCTCAAAGCCTGCACCGACCATGCTGCCCGACTGAACTAAAACCCCCACCCTACTGTATTCTCATCCTATTCATGTATTTATCAAGACGCCCCTTAAAAGTCACTATCATATCTGCTTCCATTACCTCCCCCAGTAAGACTTCTAAATTCCAGATACTTTTTATTGAATTCAGATTCCACCAGCTGCCGTGGTGGGATTTGAACCCAGATCCCCAGAACATTTGTTGAGTTTCTGGATTAATAGTCTAGCAATCATGCCACTAGGTCATCACCTCCCCCAGGAAGTGCGTACTGGGAAATTTGCATTTTTATCCATGGTGAATGAAAGGTGGTGTGTAACGTGTGCCCCAGCCTTCTGATGTGTGCTCCCACCAGGAGGGGATAGTGGAGCCTCATAAATTTACTCCATCTGATTTTGGCGATTTATTTGCAGTAAAGGAGGAAGAAGTGAAATTTACAAAGAACAGTACTGAGGATTAATGCATATTGGCGAGTCTAAAGAGAATCCGAAGTGGGGGAAGGAGAGAGCGCTGTCCAAGGAAGCAGTTTCAGAAACTGCGAAGTTAGAGCTCTGTCTTTTCAGAATGTTGTCAGCTAACATATCCTTGCACAGCGGGTAGTGGAAACCTGGAACACATCCCCTAAAATGCTTTTCAAGTTGAGCGTGAATTAAAAGGAAGTGGATAGATTTTGGCTGGGCAAAGGATAAGGGATTAAGAAATCAAGATGGCTCTCAACAGTCAAAATGAAAGTCAGCCATGATCTAATTGAATGGTGCACGTGACTTGAGGGGCTGAATGGCCTATTCTTTATGTGCCATTCTGCCCCAACTCTCCTTCCCATTATCAAGGTACATGTCACTAGTTTTATGAATGCTTCAAACAACCAAGACTGCAGTTGATTCATAAGTTGATGGTCTCTACCTAATGAGCAAATGTTCGCTAAAGATGCTAGGGGGAGAATTTTGTGGAGGCAGTGGGAATCCCTGCCTCCTCCAGGAAGGTTGATCAGTAATATGTGCCAGTGAAGCAGTTGAGGAGTCACCAATAGACCGTCCACAGGATTAAGACCCTGTGAACAGGAAGTCCTGCCCACCGAGATCTGATATCCAATCAAAAAGCAGTAGTGTTATTGCACAGCAGCAGGATCTGGATCACAGACTGACCCAGGCCAGAGGTAAGTGATGACCAGAAGGGCCTTCGCGGGGAAGGGAATCATGGAAGAACAGTGTGGAGGGTGTGGGTTAGCAACGAGGGCGGATGGTGGCTTTCAGCAGGGCCCCTCCTCATACTAGGTCCTTCGATTAGGCAATGAACATTTGAGTGAGGGACATTTGTACCCTACTCTAGATTAATACCAGCGACTGAAGACACCCATAATTGGGCATTAATTATCTCTTAAGGGCCTCAATTGGAGGTGCGGTGGGAAAGCCATCTATGAGCTGCCCTGGCACAGAATTAATTGGGTTGGAAGGGGACAGGTGGCACCGTGCCCTCCTGCCCAATTAAATGCTCTCCTCACCACTGAACTTATCACGGGGGAAGGACATAATATATCGCCAGTGTGTCTCATCTCCTCCACATTGCTGCCAACTGGATAACAAATATCCCTAATAGAGAACAGAGAAAGCTCAAAAGTCAATGTCCAACACATCACATCATCATTCAACAGGATAGGGTTGGCTTCTCCAATGAGAATGAAGTTGCACGTATGTTCTTAGATCTATGAGTTTGGCTGTGCAGGCTTCTACAAAAGAGAAGTCTGATTATTGTGCTCTTCTTTATCCCCTTCCCTTCCCTCCCTGTTACACCTTTTTTCTTCTAGGCCTTGGGATCCGACTATCCAAGAGACCATGAAGGAAGTGAAACTTATTCTTCACATGTGGATTGGGCTTTTTTATACCAAGTCTAGTATGATGCTGCAGACCTCACTGAGGCAGGTGCAGGAATGTTATGGGACGCCCGAACCTGGGGCCGGAGATTCGCACGAAGAATCGGCTGGATTTGGAGAACCCGCTTTTAGTGAAAGCGGTTCTGAGTCGGCGGCTTCGGAAAAGCAACAAACGACAGGAGTTATCGTTTCATCCGTGATCAAAAGGATTGAGAAGAAATCTAACCTTGTCACTTCTTGTGACGACGATGCGCTATTTTATAGAGAAACACTCTCTAATGCCAGTTCTCAGCCAGAGGAAGACTGTCTCCAGGGCAGTGAGGGCAGTATCAATCTTGATAATACACAGGGTTCAGCAGCACAAAGTGGGCTTGCACATGTTGCACACATCTTTCACGGGGAGGTAAGTGCTACTGCTGTTGGCAAACATTTAACCATTTATGATTAACCCTTTAACAGTCTTTTTGAACATGATTTGGAAATGAAGGCTTTGTAATAAATTACACTATTCTGTATAATTTTTTAAAAATTTATTTGTGGGACATGGGTGTCGCTGGCTGGTCAGCATCTATTGCCTATCCCTAGTTGTCCTTGTTCAGAGGGCAGTTGAGAGTCAACCATATTGCTGTGGCTCTGGAGTCACATGTAGACCAGACCGGGTAAGGATGGCAGATGTTCTTCCCTAAAGTGAACCAGATGGGTTTTTTCAACAGCCGGCAATGGTAAATTCTTAATTCCAGATTGAATTCCACCAGCTGCCGTGGTGGGATTCAAACCCAAGTCCCCAGAACATTAGTTGGGTTGCTGGATTAATAGTCTAGCGATAATACCACTGGGTCATCTTGTTTGAATGGAGGAAAAACACAAAAGCTGAGTATCTTGTTTTTCAGATTCTTATACTAAATATTATCTTGGGTTCAGCATCACCATCCAGTCCTTTTAACTTGATCTAGTGTCTGTCCTCAGTGTTCCTGAGCCTACCCGTTTCTCCCTAATATCTGGTTTAACTATTCTGACACTCAGTAATTCCTGTTATGTTATTAAATGTGACCTTATGATTCTCCTCTGTTAACAAACTGAGCATTTTCTGTCATCACCTCAGATCAGTTTCGGGCTCTGCCCCAATAGATGGTTTCATTTAAATCGAACAGGTCATGGTGTGATAAAAGTTTGCTCTCATTCTCTAGAATAATGCAATAAATACACCGTTCACTGGCTCTGTAAACATAGAAGATAGGAGCAAGAGGAGGCCATTTGGCCCTTCGAGCCTGCTCCTCCATTCATCACAATCATGGCTACTCATCCAACTCAATAGCCCTAATCCTGCTTTCTTCCCGTAACCTTTGATCCCATTCATCCCAAGTGTTATACCCAGCCGCCTGTTGAATACATCCAATGTTTTGCCATCAACTACTTCCTGTGGTAATGAATTCCACAGGCTCATCACTCTTTGGGTGAAGAAATGTCTCCTCACCTCCATCCTAAAAGGTCTCCCCTGAATCCTCAAGACTGTGACCCCTGGTTCTGGACTTTAAACCGCAGTTTACTTTCCGTATTTTCAATTGAGTCCACCTCACCACAACTTTTTGCAGTAAAGCTATCACTGACTGTGGATAGTTTTCTGGACTGGCTATTGATGTAATGGGATTATCAAGGATGAAGACATTTTGTTTTGGTTACAGCCGCTAAGGAATTGCCGTCATTTTTTTGCGGATAGGCCAGTCGGAGGAGTAGTCTAGCATCAGCGATAGCTTCACAACCAGCAGCGGGTGATAGGTTAGACCTAAAGTCAACGCGTTGTAATTCTATCTCAACACTGCAGCAGTTCAGTATCTTTAACCACAATGCTTCCATTCATATTCAATCCTTGGGCTTTGCATGTTAAGATACTGCTAAAACTCAGCACAGTGCGCATTGTAAATCTCAAATAAGCTTTGGTTTTCAGCCAGCTACCCAAGATGGAGGATACTGCTGTCCTGCTTTTTTAAAATTTGTTCTTAAGATGTGAGCATTGCTGCCTGTGCCCATCCCTAATTTTCTTGAAGAAGGTGGTAGTCGGCTGCCGTCTGGAACCACTGCAGCCCACGTGGTTGTAGATACATCCATAGTGCTGTTAGTGAAGGAGTTTCTTACATATTGACTCAGTGACAATGAAGGAATGGGGATATAGTTCCAAATAAGGATGGTGAGTGACTTGGAGGGGAACTTGCAGGCGCTGATAGTCCCATGTGTCTGTTGTCCTTGTCGATTTGATTTGATTTAAGAACATAAGAACATAAGAAATAGGAGCAGGAGTAGGCCATCCAGCCCTTCGAGCCTGCCCCGCCATTCAATAAGATCATGGCTGATCTCTCGCTGCTCAGTTCCACTTTCCCGCCCTCTCCCCATAACCCTTAATCCCCTCTCCTATCAAAAACCCATCAACCCGCGTCTTAAAAATATTTAGCGAGGCAGCCTCCACCACTTCAACGGGCAGAGAATTCCAGAGATTCACCACCCTTTGAGTGAAGAAGTTCCTCCTCAACTCCGTTCTAAACCGCCCCCCTTTTATCTTGAGGCTGTGCCCCCTAGTCCTATTGTCTTTTTTGAGCGGGAAGAGTCTTTCCACCTCTATCCTATCCATCCCATTCATCATCTTATACGTCTCAATGAGATCTCCTCTCATTCTTCTAAACTCAAACGAGTACAAGCCCAGTTTATTCAGCCTCTCCTCATAGCTCAATCCCCTCAACTCCGGTATCAGCCTAGTAAACCTCCTCTGCACTCCCTCCAAGGCCAAAATATTATTATTTATTATTTATAACAAAATATTTATTATTGTCACAGTGAAAAGTGTTGTTTCTTGCGTGCTATTCAGACAAAGCATACTGTACATTAGGAAAGGAAAGAGTGCAGAATGTAATGTTACAGTCATAGCTAGGGCGTAGAGAAAGATCAATTTAATGTGAAGCAAGTCCATTCAAAGGTCTGATGGCAGCAGGGAAGACGTTGTTCTTGAGTCCTTCGAGGTGTTGGAGATCGTGGGTTCAGAAACTGATAACAAAGGTACCTTGGTGAGTTCCTGCCGTGCATCTTGTAGATGGTACACACGGCTGCCACTGTGTGTCAGTGGTGAAGGGAGTCAATGTTGATGGTAGTGGAAGGGATGCCAATCAAGCAGACTGCTTTATCCTGGATGGTATTGAGCTTCTTGAGTGTTGTTGGAGCTGCATCCGTCCAGGCAAATGGAGAGTATTCCATTACACTCCTGATTTGTGTTTTGTAAGATGGTGGACAGGCTTCGGGCAGTCAGGAGATAGATTACTCACTGCATAATTCCCACCTCTGGATTCCCAGCCCTGTCCTGCTCTTGTTGATGGGGACTTTACAGAATCCCTCACTTTTAGAAAAGAACATCCTAAAACAGAGGAGATTAAGCAGCAACAATCTTTTGGTCATACGACCTGCCTGAGAGCAGATATTATATTGCTGACTCCATAAGGATGTGACAATAGCTGTCAGGTTTTGGAGTGAATGACTAAGTGTAAGTTGTTTGGAAGGAAGCATTGACCACTTCCTTCTCTTAGGCAGCCAATTCCTTTAGTCCCTTTCCAAAGATGTTGCAACATGTCATTGCACCATTCCATCCCCCTATCATCCTTTTCTTTTCAGTTGCCAGCCCAACGGAAGAGCCAACTAATCTCTCCACTCACTTGTTGACTGGGTAGGTTGGGTTTTAAGGAGCAGAGGAAAGAGAGCTAGGGAGGTGGAGAGATTTAAGGAGGGAGCTTCAGAGGTCGGGCCTATTGAGGAATAGGGCCTATTCAGAGCTAGAGCCTGTGGATGTGGCATGCTGAAAACAGAAGGCCACTGTTGGAGGAACACTGGGGTTGTCGGAGGCCTGGAGGAGGTTACAGGCCCAGTCTCTCATCAGCATTTGGCCTCCTGTACTGCAGTTGGCAGCAAGATGACAATGAACAGTTTGTAAGCCATAGTAAAACCAGTGAAAGTTATGAACTGAGCTGGAACCTTTTAAGATGGGGGATGTCGTGAGAGGCAGCATCAGGTTCCATATCTTTATAAAGTACTAACACGAGGGTAGTAGCCTAAAGTATTAATCTGTTTAGGATTAATGTAAAAAAGTGGATTGCAAAAAGGAAGGAAAGATAGAGTAGAATTATTTATTTGTACACAATATATAATTTCAAATTGAAGTGTGTTTGCAATAAAGGCTAGAAATCTACCAGCTTGCTTGCCACAGAATCAGAATGCATGAGGATTCGATAACGGAAATCTCCATTGATCTCAGGCGAGGATTCTGAGTGAGGCCATAAAACCCTGCCCACTGTCTTTATGAATTTAATGACTATCTTTATGGCGTAAGGGATTAAAATGAGAAATAATATGTTAATGCTGGGTAGTCGTTAATTGTTTTAAATTATATTTTGTTGTGCGAACAGGACAGTGAAGAGGAATCCAGGAATGACTTGCGTGCTTCTGGATTGGAGCAAGAGAGCCAAGAATCCAACTTGTCTCAGAGATTAACTCCACCATCAGGTTTGGGATTGCTACTGTTATGAAGGTTGCTGCATACTTGCATGTGGCTGTGAGGTTAACATTATGAATATTAGGTTCAACTATTTGAGTGTCAGTGTTGTATACAATTCACTTTAGTAATATGTTGTGAAAATTGAGGTTCATGTTAAAGGAAATAGTCCAAATTATTTTCTGGATGTTAATTTTATTCCTTGTTATTTGCACAAAAAAAAATCAAAGGAATAGGTTGTAGAATACATAGCCTGGCTGCATGCTCCTGGTATAGCCATGCCATTAAAATTTGCATGTGGAAAATTGTCAATCACACACGCATGGGGGATGTCTGGCAACAAAACACTTACCTTTAAAACAATAAGAAATGCCATCATAACCCTGTGGGGTTTCTATCTATCTTCGACTGGCTATAATTTGTTGTGAGTTACTTATAAAATTATTGCTAAAACTCTTTCCGAAATACATTGATGCACCTCAGGGGAGAATGAACACAGTGCTACATCTGTCCCGTGAATGAGGGATCAAAAGCAGCTGAACTGGTTATTTTTAATGCGCCCGTGAGGCTAAATAGTGACTACGACGCCCACGATTTCCCCTTCGATTACGTGTTCACTGCTTGCAGTCATCAATGAAGTGAGTTGGGCATGGTAACTAGTCTGCAAATGAAGACACTTCCTGTAACTTGCCAATTTGATTTAGGAGATCCCCATAGAATTAATGAGTTTTCCTGAACAGAGCCTCAAGTGCAGAGTACAGTGATTTTACTTGGAATGAAACATTTAAAAGATGCTGTAGGTGGAGCTGCAGCAGTGGAGTGGCTTACCACCATGGAACGCTGATCCTTAGGGAATCGTAGAATCCCGGCAGTGCAGCAAGAGACCATTCAGCCCATCGGGTCTGCACCAGCAATAATCCCAGCCAGGCCCTATTCCTGTAACCCACGTATTTACCCTGCTATTCCCCTGACACTCAGGGGCAATTTAGCATGGCCAATCAACCTATCCTGTACATCTTTGGACTGTGGGAGGAAACCCACCCAGACATGGGGAGAACATGCAAACTCTATACATGCACAGTGACCTGAGATCAGAACTGAACCTGGGTCCCTGGGCTGTGATACAGCAGTGTTAACCACTCTGCCACCTTTTGTGTCATTGTGCTGGTTGGGTTTTCCTGAGCAGAACCTCAAGTGCAGAGTACAACAATCTTACTTGGGAGTTTTGTGTTGAAACATTTCAAAGATGCTGCAGAACTGTGGCAGCGGCTTACCATGGTGGAACGCTGTCTTTGTGAAGTTACTAGATTTTTGATGTCCCACAGCGCCCTGTTGAAGGATGCATATCTTCTTTCTGTGACTCCCCAGGTATTGTGTGGACTGAGCAGTGCTTTCCCACTGGGAAGAGGGGGGAAATCAAGAGCACTGGTCACATTAATCAAAGCTGTCGAAACTTCTCACCAGAGCCTTTGTAGAGCACCTGGGAAGTTGTTAACCTCATGAATTTCTACGTGCCTCGGATTGCTGATATCGGCAGATGCTATTGCTCTAATTTAGGATTTTTCTACTGTTGAGGGATGATATTCTTTCTGTATTAGGCTGAATGAGAACAATCCAGATTGTGTACTGCTGGCTAACAGTGTGAGGAATAGCAGCAGAGAGTGCTCCACTCAGCTCCCTGAGTGCTCTCCACCATCCAACACCATCATGGCTGATCCTCTGCCTCGACTCCTTAAGACCATAAAACACGGGAGCAGAATTAGGCCATTAGGCTCATCAAGTCTGCTCCGCCATTCAATCATGGCTGATATTTTTCTCATCCCCATTCTCCTGCCTTTTTCCCATAACCCCGATCCCCTTATCAATCAAGAATCTATCTATCTCTGTCTTTAAAGACACGCAATGACCTGGCCTCCACAGTCTTCTGTGGCAAAAAGTTCCACAGATTCACCACTTGCTGGCTGAAGAAATTCCTTCTCATCTCTGTTTTAAAGGATCATCTCTTTAGCCTCAGGTTGTGCCCTCTGGTTCTAGTTCTAGCTCTAGTTCTGGACTCCACTTTCCCAACTGCTCCCCATGTCCCTTGAAAATCTGTCAACCTCAGGTCATGAATCTCTCCAATCGTGGAGGATCCATAACCCATCTGAGGCAGACAATTTCAAAGATTTACAGCTCTCTTGGGACTGAGATGAGGAGAAACTTCTTCACTTAGTGGCCGACTTCTCATCCTGGTGAGCCCCCATATTCTCGATTCCTCAGTCGGGGAAAACAGCCTCTTGGCGTCTACCCCTGTCGGGTTCCTTCACAACCTACTAGCCCCATTCCTCTCCTTTTGTATCTTGGTTACGTCAGTAGTAACTGGCTATCATAAGAACATAAGAACATAAGAAGTAGGAGCAGGAGTAGGCCAATTAGCCCTTCGAGCCTGCCCCGCCATTCAATAAGATCATGGCTGATCTGTCGTGGCTCAGTTCCACATTCCCGCCCTCTCCCCATAACCCTTAATCCCCTCTCTTATCAAAAACCCATCAACCCGCGTCTTAAAAATATTTAGCGAGGCAGCCTCCACCACTTCAAAGGGCAGAGAATTCCAGAGATTCACCACCCTTTGAGTGAAGAAGTTCCTCCTCAACTCCGTTCTAAACCACCCCCCCTTTATCTTGAGGCTGTGCCCCCTAGTCCTACTATCCTTTCTGAGCGGGAAGAGTCTCTCCACCTCTATCCTATCCATCCCATTCATCATCTTATACGTCTCAATGAGATCTCCCCTCGTTCTTCTAAACTCTAACGAGTACAAGCCTAATTTATTCAGCCTCTCCTCATAGCTCAACCCCCTCAACTCCGGCATCAGCCTAGTAAACCTCCTCTGCACTCCCTCCAAGGCCAAAATATCCTTGGGTAAGTACGGCGCCCAAAACTGCACACAGTACTCCAGCTGCGGCCTCACCAATGCCCTATACAGCTGCAGCAAGACCTCCCTACTTTTATATTCAATCCCCCTCGCTATGAAGGCCAGCATCCCATTCGCCTTCCTGACCACCTGCTGCACCTGCAAGCTGGGTTTTTGCAACTCATGCACAAGGACCCCGAGGTCCCTCTGCACCGTCGCCTGCTGCAGTTTTTCTCCACGTAAGTAATAATCCTTCCTACCATTATTCCTACCAAAGTGGACCACCTTGCACTTGCCAACATTAAATTCCATTTGCCATTTCCTGGCCCATTCGCCCAGCCTATCTAGATCCTTCTGTAGACTCTCATCACCCTCCGCACATCTATCATCAGAAGACACTCCCTTCCTTGCCCTTACTTCCCAACTGTCCACACCAGAAGGCACCACTGCGATTGGAAATATGATTAAGCTGCAGTTTGCCTGAGCTTATAAGGGGATATTTATACCCATTTGTCCTAGACCTATCTTGTAGAGCTCCGAGTGTTATGCTGCAGTTTACATGCCTGCCTCCACGCTTAGAGAATCATGTGGTTTTTCAAGAAAAAGACCAATATCCTTTTTCAAGAAGAAGACCAATACCCTTCTGATAGTTCAATAACGGTGCAATTTATGTTGGGAAATCTTCATTCATTAATTACTTAATTATTGTTACTTTGGCCTTTTGTTGAGTATAGTGTTCTAGCCCTATCTTGAGTCTTGTGAGGCAATTCCCTGACTTGCAAATTGACTCTTTTAGCTGGTTATTTCTTTTCACCATCTGAAATACCATTTTAATTCTGAAATTTTCATTTTATTTGAAGTAATTCTGTAGGTGGGGTCATTTTTGATTGTTGGGAAATGGCACGTAACAGTACTATCAACGTGTATTCAACAGATGAAAGAAATGTGAATGACTTGATACAACGCGGTGGTGTCCAGGATACAATTACTGGATTCTTGGCTGAAAGCGACTTTGTGGATACAAGTCAAGCAGATGGCAGACAGACTACTTCAGTTATAAAGCAAACTGAAAACATTCAGCAGCTTATACTGGATGAGCCTGAAGGTAACCATTAAAGCTGATCAAATACACGCTGCAAGTCACAGTGTTATAGGTCATTGAATCTTTGGAGAAACCTTACAAAAACTGGATGGACTTGTACGTTGAATATAAAATATAAATTGTGTCAGTGTTGACATAGGTGGTGGCCATTTTGAAATGTGTGGGCCTGTCCTAAGCTCCTGTGCAGTGTAATTGGCAACAAGCCGTATGTCACCTGCTTTGATCCCATGCACTGACTTATAAATGAGCACGGTCCTAACATGCGTTTTTCTGAGCTGAAAAATTGAGGCTGACTCTCAGTATGAGAATAGCCTTTAACATGGATTTACCAGTTGCAAAATAGCAATGAACTTGTGCAGTGAGCATAGGCCTGAACACGCATTTTGGCACCAGGAAAATGGGGTCATCTTATATGTTGTATCTCTAATAAGTCCCTTGATTCCCAGTCACTATATGTCCACAGTTCTAATTTGTAAGTTTAAGTTTATTTATTAGTGTCACAAGTACGCTTACATTAATACTGCAATGAAGTTGCTGTGAAAATCCCCTAGTCGCCACACTCCGGCGCCTGTTTGAGTACACTGAGGGAGAATTTAACATGGCCAATGCGCCTAACCAGCTTGTCCATCAGACTGTGGGAGGAAACGGGAGCACCTGGTGGGAACCCACGCAGATACTGGGAGAACGTGTAGATTCCAAACAGACTGTGGGGAATATGGGTCAGAGGATTGGTGCAGCAGATCATTAACCTAGAGGTGGGCTTGTTTTCACAGTGGTGAAACGTACACAGCACTGTCCTGTTTGCCAGTTGCCACCAGACCATGTCCAGGAATGTTTTCTTGTGCTGCCCGTACACAGTTACCCCTAGAGGCATTCTCTGGCCTCCTTCCTCTTCCTCGTCCACATGCTGTTAACATCGAGCAGTCAGAGTCCCTTTCTGGCCTAAGTTGGAACAGTGTTCTTTCCGCATTCAGAGATGTGAATTATAGGACAATGCTGTGGCTTGTTTGTTTAATTATTCATAATGAGAGTTTTATCATTCCAATCTAGAACAGAATGTGTTTGTCTTTATTTGTTCATGGAATGTTGGCATTGCTATCAACGCCAACATTCCCTACCCCTAATTTCCCTTGACTGAGGGGCTTCCTTAGGATACTTCAGAGAGCAGTTGAGAGTTAACTGCGGTCACATACAAGTTAGACTGGGTGGGATTGCAGTGAACCAATTAAGTGTTTATGACGGTCTGGTGGTTTAATGTTATCATTACTGATGCAAGCTTTTTTTTAAATTCCAAATTCCCCTGTGAAGTGAACTTAAGTTCAAGGCTGAATTGGATAGTCGAGGGTAGTTGGGGGGCAGATAGGAAAGTGGAACTGAGACCACAGTGCAATCAATCATGATCTTATCGAATGGCGTAGCAGGCTCAAAGGGCCAAATGGTCTATGCCTGCTTCTAGCTCCTTTGTTCCAAGATAAAGTTAAAATTTGTTTATTAGTCACAAATAGGCATACATTAACAGTGCAGCTAAGTTATTGTGAAAATCTCCTAGTCGCCACACTCCAGCGCCTGTTCGGGTACACTGAGGGAGAGTTTAGCATGCACCTAACCAGCTCACCTTTGGGACTGTGGGAGGAAACCGGAGCACCTAGAGGAAACCCGCGCAGACATGGGGAGAACGGTGACCCAAGCCGGGAATCGAACCTGGATCCCTAGCACTGTGAGGCAGCAGTTCTGACCATTGTGCCACCGTGCCACCCACATGCTGTGGTGAGATTTGAACTCTTGTGTCTGGATCATTATTTCAGGTTTCTCAATTGTTAGCATGGTAATGTGGGCACTACGCTGCAACTGTGCCCCTGTTTAGATTCCATGGAACTTATTAAGCTGTTCCTAATAATCGAGGCATGGTTTTAGTATTACTGGATGGTCACAGTTAACAATGGAAACAACAAGCCAAACGGGTAACAACTGTGACGCCTTCAGTGAACTAAGTGAATTTGTTTTTATTCTGTATTAGAAAAACTGAAATATTTGGGTATTTCAGAGCAATGGATTAAATCTGCATATTTTTCTTTATAGTGTTGGAGAGCCAGAATCCCTCAGTGCGGCCTTCAACGTGCCCAGTTTCTGCTGTGGAGAAGCCAAGAAGTGTGGATAATGTTGATGATCCTGTGAGTGAAGGTGGCCAATTGGGAATCATCCGACAGTCTTCGGTTATTAAAGAGATGTTTGGTATTCAGCTGCCAGCAGAGGAGTTACCTCAGACTGGAGAAAGCATGAGCCCAGGCAACGCGGATGCTTCAGGGAGCTGTCCAAAGCCAAATGAATCCAGTGGAAACAGACTTCAGACCAAATGGTTCGATAATCTCTCTGCTTCCGAGAAACACAGCGGAAACACAGTGGGCACAGAGGACTTGGGAACCAGCAAAGACACACTTCCAACCAAAAGAGATGTGTCACAAGCTAATTTTGGTGGCGTAGACCAAAGTGAGGCTACTTTGCAAAGCTTCCCTTTTACCAGTGATGCACCAAGTCTTAATAACACTATAGACACTTCCGAATCTTCAAATGTCATCATGCACAACCATAGCAGGACTGTGAGCCCCAGCAGGTCATTGGACAGCTTTGCTGGGCCATCGGTGATAGGAAACACTTGCTCTTATGTTGAAAGCTGCACTAATGTACAGCAACTCAAAGATGGCACAGAAACACAAAGGAAGAGAATAAGTGTTGGAAAGTTGCAGGGGGAGGGGAAGATTGCAAGTTATTATGATCCTGACTGTCCAGGCAGCTGGAAACGTTTGTCCCCAGTCAACGAATGTAGAAGCCAGATAAAACCTCAAGCTACCTCGGTTCGAAACGGTGTGGAAACCTTGAATGCTCAGGGAAAGCAGAAGGAACTTGAAACAATGAATCAGCACAGTGACTTTGACACAGCTTCCGAACAATCGGATTGTGGTTGCGCAGTTCCCAAAGAATCTGCTTTTACCTTTAGAAACTTCTCAGAAGGTTCAGAGATTGAAATTCAGACGGGTGCTAGAGATCTTTCCCAAAGCAAGATGGCGCCTGGGATGAGTCTTCATGTGAGCAGCCAGAAGCAGAAAAGGAAAAGGAAAGTGTCCAGAGAGAAATTGCAGTGCTTTCCCGAAACAGATTCAGAGCATGGAGATGTCAGAGAGCAGTGGAACACCAGAGGTGGCCGTTTGCAGATGAGAAATGTTGACAGGCATTATTTGCCAGATGTCTTTGGAGAAAGCAACATGGCGGAAGAGATGAGTGATGGTGACGTCCCTGTGCCTGCAGTTATTAACATCCCGGATCCTCTTGGGAAACCAAAAATTTACCAAAACTTTACCATCACTGCAGAGATGCATCAAAAACCTGATCGGCAATTTGCATGCAAAAGAATCACCAGGACCTTTTGTAATTGGCAAGAAGAGAGCAACACGTCTCAGCAGTTAGGACAGTGGGACTCGAATGCTAGATGTTGGAGCAATATCAGTCCAATTGAAAAAATTCTAAACTTGGAGTATATCTATTTTTCTCGGCATCTTCACAATATGGTGAACAGAGCTTGCACTGCCCCCTGCGCCAGCCTCTTCTCATCCTCTTGGGATGGAAATAAAACAGCTCTGAGGAGGAAGAGGAACATTCAGACGGTTTCCAGTGGAAGACTAATTGGGAGGAAGGACCCATTGACAGTGACGATATCGTGTCGCAAGGGTTACCAAAGCAGTGGGAGGCGTTTGTGCAATAAAACTCAAGTACCTCATTGGACTAAGGCAGAAGATGGGAGCTGGCAACAAGAGGACGTTGCACTTTACAAACATAAAAGTACCGCAAGCTTCACAAATAAACGCAAGAGACCGTGCAGTCAAACTCACGCCGTGAGTCGCAAATCAATTGGGCCTGCAGATAGGATGCCAAGTAAACCACACTCCACTGGGGAGAAAGGGTCTTTGTTTGCGGATGAGCTTTTGATTGTAAAGCGTAAGGGATACAAAGAACTTCAGGCTGATGGGAGGAAAAGAATTGATCCATTTTTGTGCCTAATAACTGAACTATGCAGCGACTTGCACCAGAATTTGAATGATGTTGTAAAGGAATCGTGGAAAGGCGCTTATCAGTTTTATGTCAGTGAAACAAATTCTGATCCATTTTTTAAGGAAATTAAGGTAATTGTAACTTTCTTTATTTTAAAATTATTAACATATTGAAAATAAATCTCACATCTGCGCTAATTTCTTGCAAACTTCACCCATTATGAATTCCTATATTTACATCTATAATGAAAACTTGTCGATGCAAACTTGCTGCATTGTAGTGACATCCTCCTACCACTGGAGGTGCTGCAATGCCACCACTCGTGGAGGAGAACCTGACAAGTTTCCGTTATAAATGTACATGTAGGAATTTATAACATGACTTTAAACTGAGATCTGAATGATGTCCAGTTGTACCTCATGCTCTGTAACCTCCTTCAGCTGAAGGTTCTCTTTAACTGTTGATGTAGAACACCACAGACAATTGACCGCAATCTGTTTAAAAAAAACTATGTTCTATGTAAAAAAAAAAGGAAGAATTTGTATTTATGTAATGTTTTTCACAATCACTGAATGTTCCAAAGCACTTTAGAGCAGTGATTTATCTTTGAAGTGCAGCCTCTGCTGTTCTGTGAACAATCATGGGATACAGTAAGCCCCATAAATTGGGTGGGGGTGTGGAGGTGGGATATGGAAGTTAATTGAAGAATAACTGGACAGGAGTGGAAATCCTGACCCTCCTCTGGAAAAGAGCTATGGGATTGTAGGTCATGTAAAAGCCTCAGCGTTGCAGCTATTTTTCCAGTAATACTGCACTCATTACTGCACTGGAGTGTTAACCTGAATTATGGCCCGAGGGCCTGAACCCATGGCCTTCTGACTCTGACAAGCCTCCGTTCCAATGACGAAGCCAGACTAAGATGTATTGTGTACAGTAATTATGACTTCCAACCACTATCACAAGCACTGGCTGGAGAATGGCCTTACTTTATTCAGTATATTTCATTAATTACTCAAGTCTGTACTGAAGTACAACAGCAAGTTTCCAACCAACTGTAGATTGTATTCGTCACCGATTTGGGTACGTTCTCTAAATAGAAAGAAAGATAGTCATCTTAACTAAAAAGCAAGATTATATAAACAGGGAAAAGACAGGGACAGCTTTGGCCCAATTGACCGTGCAAGTCCCGTCACTTAAGAATGTAGGAGTTGGATTCCCAAGTTGCTGCAGTATCCCTCCGGCAGGTCAGCAACAGCCTGATATAGGTACGATGTTGTGAGTATGATCATCAGCCAATATTCTAGCCTCCTCCATCACCACCCCCTAGCTTGTGTCCTGTCATATTGATAGAACCATACTTATTGGAGGTGGAGACACAAGTAGAATACAATCCTTGGCCTTTATGTACCCACCGTCTATTAATATGAACTGAATGTCTGACTCTTTAATGGTCCTTGGCCATTGATGGGATGTGGGCATCACTGACAAAGCCAGCATTTATTGCCCACCCCCACTTGTCCTGGAGAAGGTGCTGGTGAGCTGCCTTCTTGAACTGCTGTAGTCCCTCTGGTGTGGGCGTGCACACACCGTGCTCTTAGGGAAGGAGTTTCTTGGTTTTCACCCAGCGACAGGGAAGAATGACGATAACTGAAGATGATGACTCTTGATCTTGACTCAGTGTGCGTCACCAATTCACGGGTTCCCAAGAGACATGCCGTTTTTGCATTGTCGCCGAGTCCACAGACCATGTCTACGTTAAATGTTCTAGGCTGCACAACTTTTTAATTGATGTTTGCACTTCAGTTGCATGCTCTTGATCTACAGACACCCAGTGAGGAGAGGGGTGGGGAAGGAGGAGGACCTCCTCGAGAAACTGCTCGTGGGCCTGGCAAAACTTGCCATAAACAGCGGGCAACCAAAGGGGTCATCTGACCTGACCATCTGCCCACACCACAGCTACATTCGTATCCCTAGAGAGGGAACATGCCATGTCCGAGTGCACTGTGGAGACCTTCTGTGCCTACTGGGCACCGCAGGGGCTGGGGGGTGCATTATCGACCCCTTTAATCACATTTTATTTTGACGTTTTAAGTTTCCTTTCTGCTTTGTCATTTGTTTCGGGTGGTTCCCTTTTAATTTGTCCCTAGTTAATTTGATTTAGTTTAATTGTTATAGCCAAAAAGTGTGCACGATGCATGGTGGATTGATTGTTATGTAAATGATCATTGAAATGGTAATGTGAGGAAGGAATAATTATTGAAATGTAGCAGATGTTCATAATAAATAATTCTATTTGAATATATTTTATATATGTATTTATGTGTATACATAAATCATTTAAATAGTTGTAAAACTGAAACATTCAAATAGTTTTGGTTATCACACCTCTGCTTACATGGGAAGCTGGTGCCTAACTATCCATTAATCCCGCTGATACGAAGCTCTCTGTTGCTTGGGGAAAAAAGTGGAATTATCCACGAGTCCAAAGTAAGCAACTTAAATAATGACCGGTGTTTTGAACAACTTCCAGTTCAGCTGAGAAGATCATTCAAATTGAGCAACTTTGAATTAAGAGGACCCGTCAGCCTGTAAACCATGTCGCAATAGTCAGCATGTGGATATGCCGGCGTTGGACTGGGGTAAACACAGTAAAAAGTCTGACAACATCAGGTTTCAGTCCAACCAATTTATTTGATAGTAAATTCACTAGCTTTCGGGTTAGCCCCTTCAGGTGACGAAGGGGCTAACCCGAAAGCTAGTGAATTTACCATCAAATATATCGGTTGGACTGAAACCTTGTGTTGTCAGACTTTTTACTGCAATAGTCAGCTCCAGTAACTACTGGAACACACTAAAAGTGTAAAATGCTGCTTGGTAAGGAAAAATCCGTGACTGAAAATAATCGTACAGGGACTGTAAAATAATAGGTTTAATGCGCTGAATAGTCTTTTTGTCATGCATGTTTTCTGCTTTTGCTGCATGCTGTCAGGTCACTTTGCCCTTCCCAGTTGCTCTCTCTCAGGGCTCTTCCAGACAGCATTCAGAGATGTTTGCCGTTCGCTGGGGTCAAGATACAATGTCATAAACTACACCTTTCTCCCATTGCTTCATTGCTGCCTTACCGCAAATGAGATGCCCCGCCCCAAGTTATTGTTATTTATTTGATAATCCCACTAATGTTTCAGGAATGTCTGAAGAGCGAAGGTCATGTGGAGATTGGACCATTGGATCTTTCAATGTTACAGCCACATCATCCTGGCAAAGTGCTTGTTATTATTAGAAATGAAGACATATCAATGCACTTGCACCAGGTGAGTTGCACAGCTGTGCTCCTAAGCATTTGAACCTGTGTAAGAAAGGCATTTTAATGAGGAGTTTCTTTTCATAAATACATTCAAAAACACATTGGAATGGTTTGTCCACAGGGAATACACTGTTTCTATGGGGAAGACGAGACTGGGGCGGCACGGTGGTTAGTACTGCTGCCTCACAGTGCCAGGGACCCAGGTTCAATTCCAGACTTGGCTCACTGCCTGTGTGGAGTTTGCACATTCTCCCCGTGTCTGTGTGGGCTTCCTTCGGGTGCTCTGGTTTCCTCCCACACTCCAAAGATGTGCAGGTTAGGCTGATTGGCCATGCTAAATTGACCTTTAGTGTCAGAGGGATTAACAGGGTAAATATGTGGGGTTACGGGTATAGGATCTGGGTGGGATTGTTGTCGGTGCAGACTCAATGGACCGAATGGCCTCCTCCTACGCGGTAGATTCTATGAAAACTATGAGAACCTGCAAAGATCCTGGCACCGACTGTCCGAAAGAGTCCTATCCCCGTATAACCGCAGCTATATATTCCACTAACCTTTCTAACTCGCACATCTTGAGATACTAAGGGACAATTTAGGATGGCCAAACTTAACGAGCACGCCTTTCGGACTGTGGGAGGAGCACCTGGAGGAAACCCAAGCAGACATAGGGAGAACGTGCAAACTTCACACAGATAGTCACTGTTGGTTATTGGGTCCCTGTCACTGTGAGGTAATAGTGCTAACCACTGTGTTCCCATGCCGCCCATGTTATTCTTCATTGATTTCATTGGGGTGTAAAACCAGCAAAATACCCAATCCTGTCAGTGTCCCCAGGGGTGGCTTGGACTAAAATTAGGCCCTGTAATTCTTTAATTGATAAATAATTATAAACACACTTAAGCTGCTTTCTTGATTTGTCTTTTAATTATGACATTGTTATGCACATACAGGAATAATTTTTTTTGGGACCATTTCCCAGATTCCTCATTTAGTAGCATTGAAACGGATGCCATGTGTTCAGTTTGCCGGAGTGGATAGCCCGGGAGACATAAAAGACCAAACATTCCAGGAATTATTTAGCTCTGGCGGCTTTGTTGTTTCTGATGGGACTGTGTTGGACTATATAACTCCAGGTAGGTGCAGTAGCTGCACTCAGTTTGTACAACAAATAAAATTAAGGGCATACATAATATATGTATATATATAGATACCTAACTGTATCATTTATTACTGTGGCGATGTAGAAATCCAGAATATGAAATAAGCTTAAGTTTAATTTCAATGATATATAACGTTTTAAGATTATGAAGAAGTGTGATGGGTAGATTCAGTGTTGGAATTGGAAGGTTTAAGATTCTAAGCTGTAGTTATCTTGCGATGTAAATAAGATTAAATATGTCATTGATAATGCATGGCATTTGATAAATGAGAAATCTGTCAAACTGAAATTGCACAGCGCTGCTATCGCAGAATAGCTAATATTACAATACCCCGAAAGGGCAGACAGGTAATATCTTGAAATGACATGGGGAATTTGAATACAATCATAGGTTTAAGGTGAGAGGGGAGAGATACAAAAGGGTCCAGAGGGGCAATTTTTTCAGAGGGTAGTGAGTGTCTGGAATGAACTGCCAGAGGAGTAGGAGAGGCGGGTACAATTTTGTCTTTTAAAAAGCATTGTGACAGTTAAATGGGTAAAATAAGTATAGACGGATATGGGCCAAATGTGGGCAATTGGGATTAGCTGAGTGGTTTTTAAAAAAAGAGTGGAATGGACAAGTGGGGCCGAAGGGCCTGTTTCCATGCTGTAAACCTCTATCACTTAGTTGAATTATGTGGCTATCTTCTGGAAGCTTTGAAAGAAAATCGAATGCATGGCGATGTTCAGAAACTGGCAAACTCATAATCGTGGGACTGGTGATAAGCTGTCAGTGGGAAGGAGTAAAGCTCAGTCATGGTAGTCTCCTATGAGAGCAGGTTAATAGAATGTAATTGTTGATGAAAGCAGTGGGTAATTGGGATAGGCAGTGGTCTATCAAATGGGTGGCTAAAATTCTGCCGGGCACTCCCTACCTGTTCTTCTCTAAATACCTGTTCTGATTCCTTGAGCTGCACCTTCTGAGGTTTTTCCCCAGTGAAATCAAATTGAACAAATGAGCAGAAGCAAAATACTGCGGGTGCTGGAATCTGAAACTGAAGCAGAAAATGCTGGAAAATCTCAGCAAGCCTGACAGCATCTGTAAGCTTTGACAAAGGGTCATCTGAATTCGAAACATCAACTCTTCTCTCCTTACAGATGCTGTCAGACCTGCTGAGATTTTCCAGCACTTACTCTTTTGGTTTCAGATTCCAGCATCTGCAGTAATTTGTTTTTGACCCCATCTTGGTTGGTGGTTTTTGACAATTGAGGGATATGGAGCCATTACGAGTAACTGGAGGTGAGATACAGATCAGTCATGATCTAATTGAATGGTGGAGAAGGCTTGAGGGGCTGAATGGTAAATTCCCTTCCCTATGTTCTGAAAACATCTAAACTTAAGGGTTAATATCTCCACTGAGCTAATGGAGTGACAAAGTGCAAACTTGTGTACATTTCATAGTGATGTCAGAGGCTGTGACTTAACATTTGATCCCTTTTTGATTTTACCTGTTTTTGTTAACTTGTTAGCTAAATGTTGTAACAGCATATGAACCCCAACAGTGGAAATAGTCACTAGCCTGGGAATGCTTCAGCACTAACTAACCACCAGCACTCTCACAGCAAGGTCCATTTCTGACCTATCTCCAGGTCACATTCCTCTCAAACCTGGCTCCCCAGTTGGAGGGCTCTGTGGGTGAATGTATCAACAGCAACAACAACAACCTGTATTTATATAGAGCCTTTAACAGTAACAGAATATCCCAAGACATCTCACAAGAGCATCATCAAACAATGGGGCAGCATGTTGGCACAGTGGTTAGCAATGCTGCCTCTCAGCGCCAGGGACCCGGGTTCAATTCTGGCGTTGGGTGACTGTCTCTGTGGACATTCTCCCCATATCTGCATGGGTTTCCTCCGGGTTCTCTGGTTTTCTCCCACACTCAATTTTGTCTTCTAAAAAGCATTTAAAAAGTTTTTTAAAAGATGGGCAGATTAGGTGGATTGGCCATGCTAAATTTCCCATTAGTTTCAGGGGACTAGCTGGGTAAATATGTGGGGTTACAGGGGTGGTGCCTGGCTGGGATTGTAGTCAGTGCAGACTGCATGGTCTGAATAGGTTTCCTTCTGCACGGTAGGGATTCTATGATTCTATTCTATGAACATTTGCAACAAGCCACATAAAATTGCCACACAGATTACCATAAGCTTAATCAAGGAGATTGGTTTAATGACCATCTAAAGAAGGATAACAAGCCACTGAAGGAGACAATAAGGCAGATGAACAAAAGTCTGGCCAAAGAGAGAGGTTTTAGGAGTGTGTTAAAGGAGGAGAAGGTTAGAGTGACAGAGAGGTTTTAAGGATATTAAGGTGTGAAGGAAAAATTGGCCTGGGAGAGAATGCAGTATAGATTTATCAGAATGGTACCTGTTCTCAAATTAAATTTGGAGGAGAAATGGCAGAAATAAGGGTTGTATTTCATGGAGTGATTTGACCAAATATTAAGAATGGATGAAAAATATTTGCCCTGGTTGGGGATTCTAGGGCGAGAGGGCATGGTCTTAAAAATTAGAAGTTTCACGGCACCCAGGTTGAAGTCCAACAGATTTATTTGATAGCAAAAGCCACTAGGTTTCGGAGCGCTGCCCCTTCATCTCCCAGAACAGTGGGAGATCTGTTCACAAACAGGGCATATAAAGACACAAACTCAATTTATAAAATAATGCTTGGAATGCGAGTCTTTACAGGCAATCAAGTCTTAAAGGTACAGACAATGTGAGTGGAGAGAGCATTAAGCACAGGTTAGAAAGATGTGTATTGTCTCCAGACAGGACAGTTAGTGAGATTTTGCAAGCCTGTACCTCTAAGAGTTGATTACCTGTAAAGACTCGCATTCCAACCATTATTTTGTAAATTGAGTTTGTACCTTTATACGCCCTGTTTGTGAACAGAACTCCCACTCACCTGACAAAGGGGCAGTGCTCCGAAAGCTAGTGGATTTTGCTACCAAATAAATCTGTTGGACTTTAACCTGGTTTTGTGAGACTTGTTACTGTGTTTACCCCAGTCCAACGCCGGCATCTCCACGTCTTAAAAATTAGAGCCAGAGCTTCCAGGAGTGAAATTGGGCAACAACTTCATGCACAAGGAGTGATAGAAGTTTAGAACGCTTCAGCAAACATCAAATTACGCTATTAACCATAGAATCTTACAGTGCAGATTCTGCCCATTGAGCCTACACCAACCACAATCCCACTCAGGCCCTGTCCCTCTACATTTACCCTAGCTAGTCCTCCTGACACTAAGGAACAATTCAGCATGGCCAATCCAGCTAACCTGCACATCTTTGGAGTATGAGAGGAAACCGGAGCACCCGGTGGAAACCCACACAGACATGGGGAGAATGTGCAAACTCCATACAGACAGTCACCCAAGCTGGGAGTCAAACCCAGGTCCCTGGCACCATGAGGCAGCAATACTAACCACTGTGCCGCCCCCATTCACTAGATCAGTTGTTAGATGTTAGTCTGCGATTGGTAAATGTCTATTACCCCCTCAGTACTAAGAGATATTGGGGCAAAGGCAGGCAAAGATTGCAGATCATCCATGATCTCTTTGAATGGCTGAACAGGCTCAAGGAGCTAAATGGCCTACTGTTGTTCCCTGGAGAAAATTCCAAAATGCACGACTTTGGGGGCCAAAGGCCCAGCTGCCAGCGCTGGAGTCACAAAAAACAGTCAATGACCCATCTGTAAGTGTGTACCTAAATGCTGAATGTTAGCAGACTTTCTAATCATGGTGCTAACACTGGTTTGTGGCAGCTCAACATCTGATAAAATGTGCGATTGCCGACAGGAATCACAGAAAAGGGATCCTGAATAGGAATGCTGGATAATTCCACCACCTCCATTGTTCAGAGATGGTAAACTCTCACCCCAGCCCCCACACACCCCACCCCACTCCCCACCCCTACTGGAACTCCCACAACATACCAAAAAAATGAAGCTGGGCACCAATCAATGACTGTGCCGGTTTTAAGCCATGATTGTCCAAGTGAATGCGTTTACCAACCCCATAGTATCGGATTTGAGAATTTGGCAATTTCAAAACATTTTCTCTCTCTTTATTTCATCAGAACATTTGCAGCAGATTTCAGCCATCTTGGAGCAGCTGAGCGCAGAGCATAAATGGAAGTGGATGATTCATTTCAAAGAACTTAAGAGGCTAAAGGAGACGGCCAGGTTGGTGTGGGATGAATGAATCTTGTACGTGCTGCAGGGACATTGTGGTCCTCGGGTCAGGGGCTTGGGTTCCGGTCACTGTGGAGTGTGGTCTGGCTGCTGTGGGAATAGCGGCAGGGAGAAGATGCAAAGCATTGATCTTAAGAGCTAGAAAGTGAGTGGAGCTGTGGATAACGGACGATAATTTTTCCTGTTTTTTATGTATAACAGCATCAGTTGGTTTTGAATTTCACAGTAAAGTTATTTAAGTAAAATAATTTTGACCCATGCTCTTGAGCTCAGTGGTTAGCGCTGCTACCTCACAGCTCCAGGGAACCAGATTCGATTCCCAGCTTGGGTGATTGTCTGTGTGGAGTTTGCACATTCTCCCTGTGTCTGCGTGGGTTTCCTCCGGATGCTCCGGTTTCCTCCCACAGTCTAAAGATGAGCAGGTTAAGTGGAAAGGCCATGCTAAATTGGCCGTTAGTGTCGGGAAATTAGCAGGGTAACTGTGGGGTTGCGGGGATAGGGGCTGGGTAGGATTGTGGTCAGTGCAGACCTGATGGGCCAAATGGTAGAATCATAGAACCCTACAGTGCAGAAAGAGACCCTTCGGCCCATCAAGTCTGCACTGAACACAATCCCACCCAGGCCCTACCCCCCATATCATACCCACTAATCCTTCTAACCTATGCATCCCTGGACACTAAGGGTCAATTTCTTAGCATAGCCAATCAACCTAACCCACACATCTTTGGACTGTGGGAGGAAACTGGAGTACCCGGAGGAAACCCACGCAGACAAGAGGAGAATGTGCAAACTCCACACAGACAGTGACCCGAGCCGGGAATTGAACCCAGGACCCTGGAGCTGTGAAGCAGCAGTGCTAACCACTGTGCTACTGTGCCACCTAATGGTCTCCTTCTGCACTGTAGGGATTCTGTGATCTATGTGCATATGTGTGAAGTACATGGTGTCTCTTCATTCTCTATGTCTTGTCCAGAATCTGTGAAGGTATATTCAGTGCTAATTAGCTTCAAAGTATGAATCCCAACAGTTGGATTCCCATGTTGTACAATAACTACTTTTCCTTCACTGCCTATCAATTTACCTAAGGTCTTATCCATTCTTGCCATCTTTCTCTTTTATAATGTACCAGGTCTCCTCCTCAAGCTTTATGCGATGCCGTAAGGCTCAACAATTTTTTTCTGAAACCTCAGCTTTAGTCAAAGCCTTGCTGCTTGTATGCAAAGCATTCAGATGAGCAGAAAAAGTAGAGTTAATGCTCGAGCCTTCTCGAGCAGGGGAGCATCTGAATGGACTGAAGTCACTTTGGATTCTTGCTATACTGATGCGTTCTGCATCCCCCATGCCCTGCCCATGCCAGCACTATTTGCATCCTGGCTGACCAGCCAAGATTTTATGTAACATGTCATTGTTTCTCTCACAGAGGCCATCACTGAACAAACTCTCAGTCTCATTGTGCATGATATTCAAATTTATACATCTTAAAATTTCTCATCGGCAAATTGCCTAACATTATTTGTCAGGAATTGAGCTGCTGTTCCTAATCTGTTCCCACCCATTCCTTGACATTGATCTGCTTGTCCTCACCATGTTATACAGTGAATGGGCGGAATCTGGTCTGGTCGCAATATCTGTAGGATGCAGCAGAGAAATGCCTTTATCTTAGTCCCATACTTTTAAGCCTATTGCCACTGTATTGTTAAACACCCTGGCAAGTAGCAAACTCACAACAGGGATATGGTGGTGTCTTTTGATATTTTATACAAATTTCACACTGAGCCTCGATTTACTCAATGAGGTTATTGTATTCTCTATCAAGCACGCCAGCATCTCGCAGTAATACTCAGTTTTTTGTGATGCCAGATGTGCAAACTGTCTATGCAACTTCCAAATGATCACGGTCAGCACTGCTGCCTCACAGCCCCGGGGACCTGGGTTCAATTCAAACGCCCGGTGACTTTCTGTGTGGAGTTTGACGTTCTCCCTGTGTCTACATGGGTTTCCTCCAGGTGCTCTGGTTTCCTCTCTCACTCCAGAGGTGAATGGGTTAGGTGGACTGGCCATGCTAAATTGCCCCTTAGTATCAGGGGAAACACATGGGGTTACAGTGATAGAGCCTGGGTGGATTGGTGTCGGTGGAGACTTGTTGGGCCAAATGGCCTCTTTTTTTATACACTGTTGGGATTCTGTGATCTTTTAGTCAACCACATTCTTTTTCTCAGAAGTTAATAAGACTTTCTCAGTTCTTTGATAAGAAACTTCTGGTTTGTTGAATGGCAGATAGTAATGACCTGACCTAGTAAAATGTAGATCCACTTAATTCCTGAACATGATCACTGTGTTATTCTTCATGTCTGATGCCATCTGTGCTTTTTTTTCATCGAAGACCTGCTTAACAAGAGAGTTTTATCTAGAGAAACCACATCTGTACTGATGAAAAAACTGAGCTCAGCTATCCTCCAAGGGAGGGCTTTCATTTGGAAAAACGTTAGTATGTTGTTATCTCCAAACCTGAAGCATGTTGAGCTTTAGTACTCTTTGACCTTTTGCCAATCTGCCTTATCAAGAGAATCCAGGTAGCAGTTAAGCCAGTCCGCCCCACACACTGGAAGTGCAACCGCTATCTAAAAGTGCACAGTTGAATGAATCAGCTATGAAAATACTCATCACTGGGTTCAAACTCTCAGTGACTAACACAATTCCTTCATGGCAGTCCCATCATCATTGCAGCCTCAGAATTACCTGTTTCATGCTTTACTTCAAAAACATGATTCTTTTGCTGTGGGCAAAGCATTGCATAATGATACTTGGAATCACACCAATAACATTGATTAACCATGCCCCGTGCATTTCTCAGGTTTAAGCGCCTGCGGCCATCATCCCAGACCTGTTTTTTTCTGATCATTCAGGTCAGATAGAGGTATGGCAATCATCAGTCACCACCTGTCAATAACCCCATCTTTATTCTGGAGTCTGTGTTGAAAGTGCTGTCGATCTCAAAAACCGGCCAGCGTTGAATCCTCCATTCCTTTGCTTTGTCACAGAGTTACCTGTATTCAATAGGAAAGTAGCTAGAAATGATTGTCTTCCTGGAGTGTTTTTTAGGGGAGCAGCCATTTGGTCTGAAAGAGTTTTTATTTCAGTGCTGATCCCCCATTAATACTAAAAGTCTATCCATAGAGAAACACGGGCATAATCCAGTAATTTAAATGCCAATTCTGAGCCTGAGTTGTCAAGTTCAAATTTCTTCAGTCTCTTACACCATCTGTCAAAGTCCATGATATATTCCTCCATGGACTGACCATCTGGTTTCTTAACTCTATCAAAGACTCCAAATGCTTACAATAAGTCATCCTTTTTAACAGAATTTATCAAAAAATAACAGAAGGTCCAGCCCCTCTGCACTGTTCAGATCATTAATGTTCCACTCTGGAAAAGCTTTACTCTTAATCTTTCTCTTTGCTTGCAATGATAAAGCCAAAGCCATATCTTGCTTCTTTCAGGATAATGAAGTAACTCATGTCCACATCTCAGCTTCAGTTTTCCATTCCTCATCTGGTTTCACTTCTGAGAAAATTGGTGGAAATTAAAGCCTGGCATTTTGCATTGTCCTTCTGCCATCCTGGAATTTAAATTTGTCTGCAGCAATATACTACTTATCCTTCAGAGGATAGAGACAGAAACCTGTGTGCTAACTGACTGCTGGGTTTGCCTTTTGACAACATTGCTTTTGGTATTATTCATTCATGGGAGGTAGGCATCGGGAGATCATGCTGCAGCTATACGAGACCCCACTTGGAGTACTGTGCTCAGTTCTGGTCACCTCATTACAGAAGGGATGTGGAAGCCACAGAAAGGGTGCAGAGGAGATTTACAAGGATGTTGACTGGATTGGGTGGCTTGCCTCATGAGGATAGGCTGAGAGAGCTTGGTCTTTTCTCCTTGGAGAGACGAAGGATGAGGGGTGACCTGATAGAGGTGTATAAGATGATGAGAGGTATTGATCTAGTGGATTCTCAGAGGCTTTTTCCCAGGGCCGAAATGGTTGCCACAAGAGGACACAGGTTTAGGGTGCTGAGGAGTAGGTGCAGAAGAGATGTCAGGGTAAGTTTTTCACTGAGGGTGGTGGGTACATGAAATCGGCTGCTGGCAGTGGTGGTGGAGACAGATCCAGTAGGGTCTTTTAAGAGACTTTTGGATAAGTACATGGGACTTAGAGGGTTATAGGTATGCCTAGTAGGTAGGGACATGTTCAGCGCAACTTATGGGCTGAAGGGCCTGTTTGTGCTGTAGATTTTCTATGTTTCTATGTTTCTCTGGCTAGGCCAGCATTTATTGCCCATCCCTAACTGAGAAGCTGGTGGTGAGCTGCCTTCTTGAACTGCTGCAGCCCATGTGGTGTAGGTTCGCACATAGTGCTGTTAGGGAAGGAACTCCAGGATTCGAGCAACAGTGAAGGAATGGTGATATATTCCCTGGTCAGGATGGTAGTGGCTTGGAGGCAGTCGACGGTAGTTGTCATGCGTTTGGAAAGTGCTGTCTAAGGAACCTTGGTGAAGCCCTGACAATGGATCTTATAGATAATGCATGCTTCTACCACTGTTCATCAGTGGTGGAGGGAGTGAATGTTCATGCATGGGGTACTAATGAAGCGAGCTGCTTTGTCCTGGATGGTGTTGGGCTTCTTGAGTGTTGTTGGGGCTGCACTCATCCAGGCAAGTGGAGATTATTCCATCACACTCCTGACTTGTATCTTGTAGATGGCGGGTTGGCTTTGGGGAGTCAGGAGGTGAGTTACTCACCACAGGATTCCTAGCCTCTGAACTGCTCTTGTAGTCACAGTATTCATATGGTTAGTTCAGTTCATTTTCTGGTCAATGGTAATTCCTCAGATGTTGATAGTGGTGATTGAATGACAAGGGGCAATGGTTAAATTTTCTCTTGATGGAGATGGTCATTGCCTGGCATTTGTTTGGCATGAATGTTATTTGCGTTTTTCACAGAAGTGCTTAGGGATGTCCTGGGGATAAGAAATGTGTGAGTTAACAGCAAGATACATGATAGTACAATTGGTTTGATTACAAAGAGCGTTAAGTGTTTTAGTGCATAACATTTTGAATTGTTCTGTTTTATTATTGGCTTGAGAATATATTCACTTTGCTTTAGTGTGTAACAATGAAATTTATTCATGCAGAGGAGACAGTGTCGCAAAGAGGAAGATCTCTCTCCTGACCCAAAAGATTGCAGCCAACATTTTGGAAGTCCTCCCTTTCCATGAGTGTGACTCCAAGGCCCAGAAGAAACCCGACTACCTCAGCTGCCTTGTGAAGTTACAGAGTCAGAAAATAAGCTGTAGGTTTGCAGTATTCCTCACAGGTGAGATGTGACAAAATTGGCTGAAGGGGTGATGATGTTTAGAAGAATGAGAAGATATTGTTTGAAATGAAAATGGAGAAAGTTGGTGGCTGTTGTTCAAAGTGGATTAGGTAGTAATACTTAACCCAAAAAAAGCTGCCAATGTTGAAGGCATGGACAACTTTTGAGATTAGGCTAAGCCTGTGTTCTTAATTTTCTCAGGACAGCGGTCACGCAGATGGTTACAATACACAAAAAGGTCTTGAGGAAAAATACTAACAAAAGACCAAATCACTCGCTTATATAACTCAGGGTCAAAATTGCCCCTGAAGGAAAATCAAGGCTGGGTCAGATCTTTATTAACAATGAAATCTTGTGCCTGATGAGGTAGTAAGAATGGAGTGTTGACACTTGAGATCTGCAGGGATTAGGTAATAAGTGTGATGCAACAAAGCCACCATGAATCCAGGAACCAAAACAAAACTCAGGATCCAAACTCCATTCTCCCACATGCAAAGAATTTAAAACACAAACAGGTTATTCAGTGTTTGCTGATGCTTACACTGCATATTTCAAGAGCTCCCTCACACTTTAATGGCTTCATCCAACCCTATCAGTGTAACCTTCTCTTTGTATCTCCCTCAAACACATTGTTGGCTTCCCCTTAAATGCGCCAGGGCTCTTAGGAACAAAGGAATTAGGAGCAAGAGTAGGCAATTCAACCCTTCAAGCCCACTCCACCATTCTATATAATCATAGCTGATCTCCATCTATCCTAACTCCACTTCCCTACCTTCTCCCCACAGCCCTTTATCCCACTTCAAGTATTTATCTATCTCTTCACATTCCCCATTTTCACTGCTCGCTGAGTGAAACATTCCCACTGATTTGATTTATTATTGTGACATGTATTGGGATACAGTGAAAAGTATTGTTTCTTACGAGTTGTTACAGAGAAAAACATACCATTCATAGCATTCATTGGGGAGAAGGAAAGGAGAGGGTGCAGAATATAGTTTTGCAGTTACCGATAAAGTGAAGAGAAAGTTCAGCTTTATGTGTGAAAGAACCATTCAAAAGTCTGATGCCAGTAGAGAAGAAACTGTTTTTGAGTCAGTTAATACGTATTTTCAGGCTCTTGTATCTTTTTCCTGACAGAAGAAAGTGGAAGGGTGAATGTCCAGGGTGTGTGCGGTCCTTGATTATGCTGGCTGCTTTTCCAAAGCAGCGGGAAGTGTAGATAGTCAATGGACAGGAGGTTGGTTTATGTGATGGGCTTACTAGTGCTGGCAAATATTGAAAACGCCCAACTTTGGACTGCCTTACAAATGGAAGAAACTTCTCTGCCCTATCGTAGTTTTAAAAACCTCTGTTTAGGTCATCTCTCAGTGTTGTTTCTCATAGGGAAAAGCGATCAGCCTTTTCAGAGTTGAATATATAATCCAGGTTGGCACTTCAGTGTAGCATTTCGTCAGTGCTGCAGGTAGCAAGTAACAGATGGAACATAAGTCCTACATGTCAGTGCAGCTGGATGTAACATGCTACAATAGTGTTCGGAAGAGTAGGGCATTCACCTGGGTCATGGCCAACAATCTGATGAAGGTGTTAATTGGCCATTCCTCTCCCTTGCCATTTGGAGGATGTCACTATTGCATTGGCTCATGACTGTCCTTGCAAGGAGTGAATTGATAATGAAGGGTGTTTTTGAGATGATCTGAGGATGTGATAAAATGCTATAATCTCAGAATTTGAGATTGAAAGATGCTTTTTTGTTGGGTAAAGGTTATGGAACCAAGGCAAATAGAATCCCTACAGTGCAGAAGGAGGCCATTTGCCCATTGAGCCTGCACCGACAACAATCCCACTTAGGCCCTATCCCCATAACCCCACGTATTTACCCTGATAATCCCCTGACACTAAGGGGCAATTTAGCACGGCCCATCAACCTAACCTGCACATCTTTGTGGTGTGGGAGGAAACTGGAACACCCGGAGGAAACCCACGCAGACACGGGGAGAATGTGCAAACTCCACACAGACGGTGGGCTGGAATCGAACCCAGGTCTCTGGCGCTGTGAGGCAGCAGTGCTAACCACTGTGCCACCATGCAGCCCAAATAAATGGGCAGAACAATACAGTCCAGCATTAATCTAACTGAATGGCAGAATGGACTGAACCAGCTGAATGACCAGGTCCCTGCCAGCCTACAATGAAAGAATGTATTCTTTCCTTTATAAAAGAAATGAAGTTATTTAAAACAGTGAGCAATGGAAGCCCGAGCTCTTCCCAAACATTGACCTTTTTATGCTTCTTCCTTTTTGAAAATGTGATTGTGGATTGTCAGCCTGTTTAAACTAATAGTTGCTCATGTTTCATTGTCTCTCCTAATTGACGACCTTTCAGGGAAGCCTGAGAACCGAGAGGTTTTTGCACAAAGTGGAATCCTTGTTACGGATGTAAATAGTTTCACTAAAGGTTTGGGAACGCTAACCACTCCTTCACAAAGCACTTCGGCCGCCAAAAACGGTAAGACTAATTTACAACTTGTCCCTTTCTTAAATGACATTTTCATTTCTTGCGATACTTGGACGGATTGCCTGACGTTTAAAACAATGTTACTAGCAATAAGTTTATCACAGAAAATGCTGGGAAAATGCCAGCAGGTCTGACAGCATCTGTGGGGGGAGAGAGAAGGAGATCAGAGCTAGGGTTTTAAGTCAGGATGTCCAGACTTGAAATGTTGGCTCGAGTAGCACAGTGGTTAGCACTGCTGCTTCACAATGCCACGGTCCCAGGTTCAATTCTGGCCTCGGTCACTGTCTGTGTGGAGCTTGTATTTTCTCCCCATGTCTGTCTGCATGGGTTTCCTCCCACACGATGTGTGGATCAGGTGGATTGGCCATGCTCAATTGACCTGAGTGTCAGGGGGATTAGCAGGGTAAATATGTAGGGTTACAGGAATAGGGCCTGGGTGGGATTATGGTTGGTACAGACCCGATGGGCCAATGGCCTCCTTCTGTACTGTATGGGTTCTATTCTCTCTCTACAGATACTATCAGACCTGCTGAGACTTCCCAGCATTTTCTGTTCTTGTTTCAGATTCCCGCATCCGCAGTAATTTGCTTTCACAATAAGTTTATCAGCACTGGAAATCTAATCCGTTTTGAAAGCACAGAAACATTGTACAAGCCAATATTAACATGCTGGAAATAGTTAGCAGGGCAAGCAGCAGAAAACTCAGTTAATGTTCAGGTCTTTGTGCTTCAGAAATAGAAACAGTTACTGATTGAATAACCTTTAGCAGGTGACAGGATTGGAGAGCAGAGAATTGGTGCATTGAGATCCGGAGGAACCAATGGTTACATTATTTAACAAATTGTTGAGCACTTAAAAACTAAGTTCAACAACCAGGTACGTGCAGACCGATTGGAGTAGAATACCTGTAATGAATCGCAATTGCTTTGATTTGATTTATTATTGTCACGTATTAGTATACAGTGAAAAGTATTGTTCCTTGAGCGCTATACCGAGATAAAGCATACCGTTCGTAGAGAAGGAAAGGAGAGAGTGCAGAATGTACTGTTACAGTTGTAACTAGGCTGTAGAGAAAGATCAACTTAATGCAAGGTTGGTCCTTTCAAAAGTCTGCTGGCAGCAGGGAAGCAGCCTTGAGTCCTTCGAGTGTTAGAGATTGTGGGCTCAGAAAGTGATGTCAAGGGTGTCTTGGTGAGTTCCTGCTGTGCATCTTGTAGATGGATCTGTAAAGCAAGATAGCGCCATTCAAAAGTCTGATGTCAGCAGGGAAGAAGCTGTTCTTGAGTCGGTTGGGACACGTCCTTACACTTTTGTATCTTTTTCCTGACGGAAGAGGGTGGAAGAGAGAATGTCCGGGGTGCGTGCAGTCATTAATTATGGCAGCTGCTTTTCCAAGGCAGTGGGAAGTGTAGACAGTGTCAGTGAGTGGGAGACTGGTTTGAGTGATGGACTGGGCTTCGTTCATGACCCTTTGTAGTTTCAGTTCACCAGTTTCTCTATCTCTTTCCTGTACTCTGTCCCGTCATTGTTTGAGGTCCAACCCATGACTGTGATGTCATTAGCAAACTTGAAAATCGAGTTGGAAGGGAATTTAGTCTACTTGTGACTCCAAATCCACAGCAAAGTGGTCGACTCTTAAATACCCTCAGGGATGGCGTTTAAATGCTGGCCCAGCCAGTGACATCCACATCCCATGAACGGATAAAAAAAAGTGATGTGATGATCATTGGGCCACAGAGGAAATGAGCTATCTGTAAATTAAATGTTGATTTGATGAGAAGTTTTCTCCAGAATATTTTTTTGAGTCATTGCTGCATTTCTAATACACTTGAAATAAAATATATTAATAGCCAAGTTAAACATACACCAGATTCAGGCCAGTATATCCCAATGCATCAAACATGGTCACATTTCCTCAATTTATTACACCTACAAATTCTCAGGGATCAGGATATTGAATTTGCTGATCAGCCATGATCAAAATGAATGGCGGAGCAGGCTCGAAGGGCTGAATGGCCTCCTCCTGCTTCTATTCTCTATGTTTCTGTGTTCTGTCTGATTTAGGCTGCCCCATTCGATCCTGCCAGCAGGCACACCAACCCACATGAGGAGATGCGAAAGAACAGTTTGATGTGGTTTTGCTTTTTGCCCCTCCATCTTTTTATTCTGCCCCTTAGCAGCTTCATTTCACAGGTCATTTCTGTGATTCAAAAAAAAAATGTTTCCATCAATTGCTGTTTTAATTTGTTAACGATTTTAAAAGGCAGCTCCGGTGCAAAGACTTGCAAATCGGCCACACTGCATTTGTATGCGGAACTTGTACAAAATGCCATGACAGATTGAGCTGCCCACAAAGCCCTCTGGTAATTCTGGAACCGTCGAGCCTTGCAGCACAGAAGGAAAACACACTTGTGACAACTTGTCGAAAGAGATGCATCATCAGTTGGGGCGGCATGGTGACACAGTGGTTGCACTGCCAGGGTTGTAGATTCGATTCCTGGCTTGGGTCACTTTCTGTGTGGAGTTCACACATTCCCCTTGTGTCTGCATGGGTTTCCTCCGGGTGCTCTGGTTTTCTCCCACCGTCTGAAAGACGTGCTGGTTGGTGCATTGATCCAAATAGGTGCCATAGCGTGACAACTAGGGGAATTTCAAATGTAAACCTTCTTGTGACTAATAAATAAACATTTTCTTTTACTTTTTAAGTACAAAGGTGAATTGTATTTTGTTTTGACGTGTTTAGAATCATAGAATCCCTACAGTGCAGAAGGAGATCATTCAGCCCACCAAGCCTGCACCGACCACAATCACACCCAGACCCTATCCCCAATACCCCACATATTTACCCTGTTAATCCCCTGATACTAGGGTCAGTTTATCATGGCCAATCAACCTAACCCGCACATAGTTCATCTGTGATGCTGAAAATAGCTTTTCCAACAGGCGGTTATTTCTATGAATGTAAGCACGAGGTGTGCCAGTGGACAAGCATCATTATATATAAATGAGAGCACAGATAACACTTTGTTCTTTCTTTCTAGCACGTCTGACTGAAGTAAGCCGCTCCTCAGAGACCCAGTTGGAGTCACCCTTTGGGAAAAATACAGCGACCCAGATGCCTCCCACCTTGTTCTGATTATGATCTGTGCATGGTATGTGCAATGGGAGAAGAAGGGTAGGGTGAGGGGTGGTTGGTGGAGAAAATCCTCCCAATTCCACAGCAAAAACAAAGCTCAAAGTAGCTATCCATCTTCATCCGGTCATGCTTGCTCAAGGTGGCATGAGAATGGTAACCTGTGCAACCAGCAGGATCAAAGTGTGAGTTGTGCATTTGGAAAATGGTGCAAGAGAATGCCTCTATGTTTTTTCTTTGGGTGCATCCACATTAGCTTTTCTGCATCTCATTTGTGTGTTGCCAGGAATGAATTATTTGAGTCTCTGCCTGATTTCGGCAAACACTGGGCTGAGCATGTTCCACGCGGCTTGGAAAACTTGATCTGATATTCTGTAACTGACAGCAAAATCTCTTTTCAGCCGAGCCAAGAGGCTTCTTATTTCTCAGTGCCTAGTGACTTGCTTTCAACTGCAAATCTCTTCCGTTATTGATCTCTTGTCAGGGTCAAAGGTGCAGAGGAGCCAATCCTGCAGTGCCTTCTGTTGCTCGAAGCTTATTGACTAGTTTAACCACTAATGATAAGGAAGCTGTTGCAGAGGTTCCCCGAACCCCTTCCTCCCTTAAACAGTATTTTACTTTGAGCAGTCATAAACCCATCAAGGTTCCTCGACTTTGGCACTTTTGTGTTCAACACATAGGGAAAGTGAAGAACTGAAAGTGACTTGTAGTTGTGGATTCAGACAGGATTTTCCTGAAAAGATACAGGTATCCTCCAATTTACATGTATATAATATCCTGGTATTTTATGAAATATAAGCTTTATTTGAGGAAATTAGTCTGAACCTAATGGGTAGTAATCTACCTCTTATCCAGTAAAACACAAGGAAGCAGTTTAAGATGCTGAGAAATTTCATTTAGCAAAACACGTATTGATTTAAGTATTTAATGCTATTTTAAAGGTTTATTTGCATTGGGTACAAGTTTCTCGGCTAACTCCATGAGATCAATTTCCTTTTGATGTATTAACTACAGTTAATAGACAAACTGAATGGAACACAATTAACACAGAAACATGTTTCAGACTTCTTGGTTGATAGTTAGGAAAACTTGCAAACGGGAGTAGGAAATGCATGTTTTGTACTTGTCACACAACAGTCAAAATAAATTATCATTGCCATGATCAGTTTTCATTTTTTTATGGATCAAAATGTGCTTCCTAAGTCACACTCCAACTAAAATTAATTCAGTTAAATAGAATTGAAGTGTACTATATTTTTGTATTTATTTGTAAACGTGTACATATTTAATCAGTCAAAATTAAGATTATTTCTGTATTTCAAAATAGCAACGTTATAATCTTTTTATCAAAATAAAGTATGATTTTAAAGTATTGTGAAAGGGATTTTCTTTTTGCGTTTAGAAATTCAACTATAGTTTAAGTTGGACTAAGATAGAATCATAGAATCCCTGCAGTGTAGGAGGAGGTCATTTGGCCCACAGAGTCTGCACCAACAACAATCCCACCCAGGCCCTATACCTATAACCCTGTAATCTATTTACTCTGCTAATCTCCTGACATTAAGGGTCAATTTAGCATGGCCAATCAGTCCAACCCATGCATCTTTGGACTCCCCATCACTCTGTTAATACATTTAAAAAAAACCTCTCCAGAGTTGGTTTGCTAAGAATCCAGTACTGACCGATAAACTAGAGTTGCCAGACTAAATATTTTTCCTTTACTTTCCCAGGAGCCCCATGTCACCTTCTATGACTTTTCTCCTGCTTGTTACACTTAACACTAACAGCTTGCATTTATATTGTACTGGTAATGTAGAAAAATGTCAAAAGGTGTAATCGGACAAAGGTTGATGTAGCCATATTGCTCCCATTTGAATTACACATGTTCTTTTGGCACTTCCAGTCGTTCAATGAGCCCACACATGATGTGTTATATTTTAACTTTCTTCGCTCAACAACAGATCTACAGAACCTTAGTTGGGTTCATAGCAAAACAAAACTCATTTACTCAATCTGGTTTTCTCCCACAGTCCAAAGATGTGCAGGTTAGGTTGATTGGCCATGCTAAATTGCCCCTTAGTGTCCCAGGATGTATAGGTTAGAGAGATTAACGAGGTAGATATATGGGGAATAGGGCCTAGGACGGGATTATTGTCGATGCAGACTCAATGGGCCAAATGGCTTCTTTATGCACCGGGGTTGCTATGATTTCTATGATTATTTCTATGAAATGGTAAGAATGGGTTAGAAAAAGTGGACCAGTAGTTAAAGCAGTAATGCAGACTGGATAGACCGAATTGCCTCTTTCTGCACTGTAGGATTCTATGATTCTAATATTGGACTGATTTGCAATAATAGTTTGTCTTTGGAAACAGAGATTACCCTGCCAGAATGGGTACACTAAGCAAGGCACAAAACATCCTCTTGTGAGATAAAAGTTATTGTGTGTTGGTTTCAGTGGAGAAGCAATGATGTTGCAGTTTCATTAAACAGTATGACATTAGACACAGTATTGCACAATTAACTTGAGCAAAATTAGAGCATATGAAATGAAAGGGATAGCAGTAAGGTAGATATGAAATTGGCTGAGTGACAGGATGCAGAGTGATTTTTTTTTAGATTGGGGGAAGGTTTACAGTGTGCCAGGTGTTGTGTTAGAACCTCTGCTTCTTCCTGATGATGACCTGGACTTAAACATACAGAGGCACAATTTCAAAAGTTGCAGATGGCTCAAAACTTGGAACTGTGACGAGGTGAGTGTTAAACTTCAAAAGGACGAAATGGTGGAATGGGTAAACAGGTTGTTTCTCCTCCTGCAGCTCGTACAAACTATTGTCTGTTCCCATCACCAGTTTTACCTGGAGCAGGTCGCTTTCCTGTCACCAGAGGCTTATAGTTCAAGAGGCACCACTCCATACGACGCATGGCTGACCGAGAGCCTATTCCGCTCTTACCACCTGCGATTGGCTGCATCATGAATGCGTCTTCCTCGGCCATACAAGTCCTGTGGTGGAACTCAAACCTGGAGCTTGATGGCTCAGAGGCAGGGACGCTGCCCACTGAACAAGATCTGAGCAGATGAATGGCAGATACAATTTAAAGTGTGAAGTTACTTATTTTGGTAGAATATGAAGAGACAAGGTAAAGGGTATAATTATAAAGGTGGTGCAGTAGCAGAGTCCTGGGAGCGTATATGTGCACAAAATATTGCAACTCCTGTTTGGGACAGTTTGAGAGTAAATTAAAGCCGATGGGATCCTGAATTTTCTAAATAGAGACGTAGACACAGGGCCCAATTTTACCATCGTGTTTTGTCCATTTTTGGGTTCAAAAACTCAGTGAAGTCGGGTGTGAGGTGAGTAGTGCTATCATCTTTGCCTGCCTCTGTGCTGGTTCCCCCTTTACCAAGGCCCAAAAATGGCCGCAATTAGGACCATGCCCACAACCGGCATGATGGCCATTTAAATTTGCATTCATTTAAATGGTCCGAATGGATTACACGCCCAACTTTACTGGCACTTCCCCCTTCACCACCGCATTCGCCCTTCCAGAATCGGTGCGAAACAGACATAAGAACATAAGAACATAAGAACATAAGAAATAGGAGCAGGAGTAGGCCATCTGGCCCTTCGAGCCTGCCCCGCCATTCAATAAGATCATGGCTGATCTGTCGTGGCTCAGTTCCACTTTCCCGCCCTCTCCCCATAACCCTTAATCCCCTCTCTTATCAAAAACCAATCAACCCGCTTCTTAAAAATATTTAGCGAGGCAGCCTCCACCACTTCAACGGGCAGAGAATTCCAGAGATTCACCACCCTTTGAGTGAAGAAGTTCCTCCTCAACTCCGTTCTGAACTGCCCCCCCTTTATCTTGAGGCTGTGCCCCCTAGTCCTACTGTCTTTTTTGAGCGGGAAGAGTCTTTCCACCTCTATCCTATCCATCCCATTCATCATCTTATACGTCTCAATGAGATCTCCCCTCATTCTTCTAAACTCTAACGAGTACAAGCCTAGTTTATTCAGCCTCTCCTCATAGCTCAACCCCCTCAACTCCGGTATCAGCCTAGTAAACCTCCTCTGCACTCCCTCCAAGGCCAAAATATCCTTGCGCAGGTGCGGCGCCCAAAACTGCACACAGTACTCCAGCTGCGGCCTCACCAATGCCCTATACAGCTGCAGCAAGACCTCCCTACTTTTATATTCAATCCCCCTCGCTATGAAGGCCAGCATCCCATTCGCCTTCCTGACCACCTGCTGCACCTGCAGGCTGGGTTTTTGCGACTCATGCACAAGGACCCCGAGGTCCCTCTGCACCGTCGCCTGCTGCATGCTCCAAAGAAGTCCAATTCAAAACAGACTTGCTCCATCAGTGAGAGTTAGCGAGGAGGTAAGGGCCGAGCATCCGACAGCTCTCTGCTTGAGATCGGTGCAGGGGGAAAGGGGTTCCTCTACCACTCTGCCTGAGATCAGTAGGGGGAAGGGGGAGAGGGCTGTGATTGGTCTGGGTGGTGGGGGTGTGGGGAGAGAAGTGGGTCAGTAATGTGGGGGTGGGGCAATGTCTGCGGGGACCAGTGGGAGGCATTATCCAGCCTGGGAGCGATGTGGCAAAGGAGCAGCATTCTATCATTTTTTTTTCTGTGCATGCGCAGCTAGAGGCGTCAATCGGAGCTGTAGTGTTTCAAGCGCGTTAAACCTCACCCACAGGTTTGTGCAGCGCGATTCGGAATCACTGATCTTTTTTCAGGTAGAGTGCGAACGGAGGCACCTCAGAAGGGGTCTGAAAGTCAGATCTGAAACACTCCCAGTTTCAAAAAGCAAGGAAGTTATGATAAACTTGTATAAAATACTGGTTTGGCCTCAAACTGGAATATTGCACCCAGTTCTAGATGTGAAGGCATGAAAGAGATTTCAGGAGAATATTTATTAGAACGGTTCCAGGGATGAGGAATTTCAGTTACGTAGATAGATTGGAGGAGATTGAGAGTAGATTGGATAATGGTATTCAAAATCATGATGGAACTGGACAGAGTAGATTGTGACAAACTGTTTCTGTTGGTGGAAGGATCGAGAACTAGAGGGTACTGATTAGGTAATAAGGACAAGGTAATTGTCAAAAGGAGCAATGGCGACATGAGGAAAACTTTTTTTTACAAAGTGACTGCTTCAGAACAGGAATGCACTGCTAGGCTATTAATCCAGAGACTCCGCTAATGTGCTGGGGACCTGGGTTCGAATCCCACCATGGCAATTGGTGGAATTTGAATTCAATAAAAAATATCTGGAATTAAGAATCTACTGATGACCAGGAAACCATTATTGATTGGTGGAAAAACCCATCTGGTTCACTAATGTCCCTTAGTGAAGGAAATCTGCCATCCTTACCTGGTCTGGCCTACACATGACTCCAGAGCCACAGCACTGTGGTTGATGCTCAACCGCCCTCGGGCAACTAGGGATAGCAATAAATGCCAGCGCCACCCATGTCCCATGAATATGAACAAAAATTCCTTCATAGCGTTCAAAAGGGAATTGCATCATTACCAGAAAAAGAAGAATTTGCAGGACTATGGGGGGAGTAGCATGAGGAGAATTATTCTTGCAGAAAGCCAGCACCAACAGGATGTGCTGTAACCACGCTGTGATTCTATGAAATTTAACGACACTGAATAAGGAGAAATGTTCACTATCAAATACACAAATACCATGGTTGATATAAAGATCTGTCCAATCAGAACTTCAAGAGAAAATAATTACAATCTGATCTCATTGCCATAGGGAATGGGCCTGCATCAGACAGATGATATTTGATGTAAGATAACTATAGTGGAATACACATGGGTGAGACTTGAATTATCCAAACTAGAACAGGATTATTGTGCCTTTATGTGAAATTTTAATTTGATCCCATGTAAATTACTCTGTCCAATTCTGCTCCTCTGTGTTTTTTCTTCTTTTGTGGAATATGACCATTCCTAACGAGGCCAGCATTTGTTACCCATCACTAATTTCCCTTTAAAAAGTAGCGGTAAGCCACCTTCTTGAACTGCTTCGACTCCATCTTGTGCGAGTACTCCAACAGTGCAATTTAAGAACGTTCCAGGATTCTGACCCAGTGACTGAAGAAAAGGTGATATAGTTCTGAGTCAAGATGGTGAGTGGCTTGGAGGGGAACCTGCTGGTGGTGGTATTTCCATGTATCTGCTGCTCTTGTCCTTCTAAAGTGGTAGAGATCATGTATTTGGAAGGTGCTGTTGCAGGAGCCTTTGTGAGATGGTGCAGTGCATCATGTAGCTAGTACACACTGCTCCCAGAGTGTTGGGGCTGGAGGGAGTGAAGGTTGAAGGTAGTGGATGCTTTGTCCTGGATGGTGTCGAGCTTTGAGGATTGTTGCAGCTGCACTCAGCCTGGCAAATGGAAAATATTCCATCATATACCTGACTTGTATCTTGTAGATGCTGGCCAGGTTTTGAGTCAGGAGAGTTACTCTCTACAGAATTCCCAGCCTCCGACATGCTCTTGTAGCCACAGTATTTATGTGGCTGGTCCAATTCAGTTTCTGGTTGATAATATGAGATTCAGCAACGGTAATGTCATTGAAGACTGAAAAGGGGAGATGTTTAAGTTCTCTAGTTTGGAGATGGTCACCTGTCATTGCAAGCCTGAATATCATCCAGGTTTTGCTGCGGGTGGGCACGATCTGAGGAATTACAAATAGTGCAATCATCCACAAACTTTGCCACTTCTGATCTTGTAATTGAGGGAGGGTAATTGATGAAACAGCTAAACATGGTTAGACCTAAGATAATAACCTGAGGAACTCCTGCAACAATATCCTGGAACAGAGATGTTTGGCCTCCAACAACCAGTCATCTTCCACATTTCACGATGATTCCCATTTACTTAGTATTTGGCAGGGCTCCTAGATGACACGCTCAGTCAAATGCTGCCTCGATTGTGGGAGATTTACAGGTCCATTAATTTAATACCCAACACCAGGTTACTTGAATTAGGGTCAATGTTAAAATCTACAACACACCTCCATAAGCAGATGTGCAGGAGCAGAGTGGATGACGACTTCTAGGACTCTCCTGAGCTTTCTGCCACACCACAGCAACTGTACTGTAATGCCTTATGACTTATCCAACTGTGACCTGGTAAACTAACCCTTGTCCATGCTGCAATCTTTGACATGTTTAACTACATCACCACCAACACCTTTCAATGATGTACAGCAGTGAGCGACTTCCCATATTCCCACCCAATTCTATTATCTACCCATTCACCAACCAGAAAATCACCTGCAATGGTTTCTCTTCCCTATGCATGATTATTTTGTGTCAAAGAACAAAGAAAATTACAGCATAGGAACTGACCCTTCAGCCCTCCAAGCCTGCACTATGCTGCCCAACTGAACTAAAACTCCCCTACCCCTCCAGGGACTGTATCCCTCTATTCCCATCCTATTCATGTACTTATCCAGATGCCCCTTAAAACTCACTATCGTATCTGCTTCTACTACCTCCCCCGGCAGTCAGTCCCAGGCACCCACTGCTATGTGAAAAAAAAACTTGCCTCTTACATCTCCTTTAAACCTTGCCCCTCACACCTTAAAACTACACCCCCTAAAATTTGTCCTCCAGGACAAATCATTGGCCCCCTCCTAATTTCTCATTTACAACTGGCCCTTGGTGACACATGAAAATGTTTCCACATGTATGTTGATTGCTCCCAGCCACATCTCACTAATTCTTGATCCCACCATAAACTTATCCAGGCAGTGCAACAGTTAAAGTTTTCACCAAAACATTGGGAAGATCAAGATCCTTACAGGCTCCATTTCCGTCTCTTGCAATTATGAGGCTGAATCAGAATATAACTTGGTCATATTTGATCCCAAGGTGACATTGACAATAGCTATTTCATCACTATAACTTTCCATCTTCACAATGTTGCTGACTTCCACCCCTGTTTCAGATGAAACCTTCATCCATACAAGTAGTTAGCTCTTATTGCAAAATACACCTGGCTGGCCTCCAATCTTCCAACATACATAAACCTGCTCTTTTATTGCTAGTATCCTAATTTGTTGGTTTAGCTCAGTTGGCTGGATAGTTGGCCTCAACCTTGTCCCTTGCTAGAGGTGGGGCAGCCTATAGGCATCTGGAAGCATGGTGACTATCTAATTTACACAAAATCTGTTTCATCTAACATTCTTCTACTCACCAATCAATATTGGCTCAGGATTAAAGCAACACCTTGATTTTAAAATTCTCAGTCCTATTTTCAAGTCTTTTTAGTTCTCCCATCTCTTGAACCTCCTCCTGTCCTCCAACCCTCCATAACTGAGTTGCTCTAATTCTGGCCTAAGCACCCCTGAAAGAAAGGCAGTAGCAATGGCATGAGACTAGTAATCTAGATTTCCAGCCTAATCCTCTGCAGTCACAGTTTAAATCCCACAATAGCTGGTGAAATTTAAGATCAATTCATGAAATCTGTAATTGAAAGCAAGTCAGCAATGGGGACTGTAAATCTACAGATTGTCACAAAAGCCCACCTGGTTCACTTTTCCTCTTTTTTCATGGGATGTGGGTATTACTTGCAAATCCAGTATTTGTGGCTCATTCATTGTCCTTGAAATGCATGCTGTGTTGTCAATCACTTTGGTGTTGGTGTGGAAGCACCTGAGGGCCAGGCCTCGATTTATGCATCTGAAGGATGACTTGTGAAACATCAATGATAGTGCTACAGTGCCGATTGATGACATTTTGCCCATCAAGCCTGCACCAACATCACCACCCAGGCCCTATCACTGTAGCTCCACATTTATTCTGCTAATTCCCCCTAACCTACTCATCTTGGGACACTAAGGGAAAATTTAGCATAGCCAATCTATCCAACTTGTGCAATCTTTGGATTGTGGGAAGAAACCTGAGCACCCACAGGAAACCTGCACAGACGTAGGGAGAATGTGAAAGGTCCAGTTATGAGGCCTGAACTGAAACCAGGTCTCTGGTACTGTGAGGCAGTGTTAACCACTGCCACTGCCACCCATTACTGAAACAAGCTCTCAATTCCATATTTTGTTAATGGAATTTAACAGTATTCCAGTGACATTACCACTATGTCACCAACTCCCCCAAATAATGTTCCTTAGGGAAGCAAAGCTTCCATGACTCTTAACTACTCCCTGAAATGGTCATTTAAGTCACAATTCAAAGGCCATTGGGGGGATGGGTAACAAATAATAGTCTTGCCAGTGACACATCCCAAAACTTTTTTAAACAAATGTTAAAACAAAGTATGTTACGATTAAGTTTGTAAAAGTCCAGTAGTCAACTACTGTCCTCCATGCTTGATCAAGCAGGATCTTTTTGTGCAGTTTTGTATAAAAATGCAGATGGCAGTAGCAATGTACATCCAAATCCAGTTATTTTCCTTTAAGTGTACAATGCTGCAACTGGATTGTTAGCTCAGTCCCAGCTTAGGTTCTTCCATTCCCATTACAGAATCCCTTATGAAATTACCCTCCCAAGCTTTCAACGGGCAGTGAAAATGGAAAACTAATGATTCAAGCTTCCTTATCTAGAAAGACTAGATCAGCTGATAGAAAGGGTTTGTCAAGGGGAGAGAGAGAGAGAGAGAGAGGTCAGTTCAATGCTATCCCAGTGGGCCAATCGAGAACATAAATTGCTCAAATTTAAATATCTGGCAACTTAACTCAAATGTTAAAATCATTGCATCCCTACAGTGTGGAAGGAAGCCATTCAACTCAGTTTACAATGACCATAATCTCACCCAGGCCCTATTCCCATAACCCTACATATTTACCCTGATCCCCAACACTAAGACAATTTAACAATTTAGCATGGCCAATCAGCCTAACCTGCACATCTTTGGACTGTAGGAGGAAACCAGAGCATCTGGAGGAAACCCATGCAGCCACAGTAAGAACATGCTTTAGTGACCCAAATTGATCTGGGTCCCTGGCGCTTTCAGGCAGCAATGCTAACCATTGTTTGACTGAACGTTCAGCACAACTATCCAACTTGATGGGCCAATAGTTAAGTTGGAAAACCATTCTGGTTGGGGGAAAGGACAGTCTAAAAACTTAATCCCTGCTCAAAAGGAGACTACAATTCTGGTTACAATCTTTACCAACCATTTCCATTTTAGTATGAAAGCTTGGAACTCACCAAGTTTGTGGTAGATTCAGAAAGTATAGTTTATTTGAAGACCATTTAATTTTGCAGTACTTGAGTCAATTTGTGCAAAGTGGTAATGACAGAACCTTTCAGATCCTGACATTTCACTGCATTCAGTTTGATCCTTCCAAACCAGAGATAGAGAAGGCATTCACAACCACCTGCTTTGAAATCGGTTCTTCATTTGACTATTTATTCTCAAGTTGCCTCTAACATATACTGCCTACAGCTCATTAAAAAGCACGGGTTTACTTCAACTTGGGTGTCCAGAGTTATATTAGGAGGTTCCTTTAGCAAGATAAAAGTCAGCTCCACAAACTTTACCTTCAGAGTTAACTGAACCTAAAAGGACATTGAATGGACACCACCCAAAATTATGAAATCCCAGAGACGTAAACAAGATTAAAAATTATACAAGTGTCTATAGTGTTTAGAAATGGCTGGTGGTACATACAAGTTTTTATTGTGAAGTTGCAGTTCTACATAGAATCAATCCATCATAAACTGTTAGTCGATTACACAAATGAATTTTTAACCCATTAAATGTTAGAGCTGATGTTAAAGCAGATGGCAGTAAATACTTCCACAAACAATATGGAATATTGATTTAGCATTTTTACATCTTTCCATGTTTACAGTAAAGAATGCATCTGAATTTAAGTCATGGCTTCCCCAACAACCCCTCCCCCACCCAACATGCCCCACTATTCTTCCTGCAAAAACCTCTGATCAAAGCTTTTCAGACATCAGTAAATTGTCTTCTTTGGACAGCACCCCTAAGATATCAGCAAAATTTACACATGATGCCAAAGACAATGATGGGGTTTCCATCTAGAATCAGTGCAATACTTGTCAGGATCTTGAAGACGCGATTTAAAAAATAAGCCGGCCCCACAATATAAACTTCCTTTCCTGCAGTGCTCATTAGTTTCCTTAATGACACTCAAGTTGAATCAGCCAAGTCGAGAATTTCAAGGGGGGTTTACTTTGAAGCTTCGTTCTGCTCATCTTCGCCGAAGATATCATTCTGCTTTCTCTTCATTTCTTCAAAGTCAAATTCAACTCCCATCATCCTCCTGTAAATATCTTTAATATCGTCACAGGTGGTCTCAAAGTGAGTGGTTGCATCATATGTTCTAGAAATGAAAATCTGTTAAAGATAAGAGTTAAATCAATTAATACAGGGAGTGAGGTTGCCTCAGCCATTTTGACCTCCAGCCATATAGAACCAGTTTCTCCAAACTATAGAGTACTGTGCCCACTACACAAGCCAGAGAACCAATTTTGAACAACAACAAAATGCTGGAAAATCGCAGATCTGACAGCATCTATGGGGAGAGAAGGGAGCCATGTTGAGTTCAGATGGCCTGTCAAAGTGTTTCAGATTCCAGCATCCACAACATTTTGCTTTTATCTTAGTGAGCCAGTCTCATTTGTTCAACTATTATCCATAGATATTCTTTACAATGGCTGTTTCCACCCAGCATTATTACCTCAGGTGACAACTCATACCAAAATATCCAACTTAGTCTTCCTATCTTCAGCCACATATTAAGCCCTGAGCAATTATAGCTAATGAATGAGCTTCATAAGTCCAAAGACTGTCCATCTGCTCAAATTATTCCCTCATGTCTACTTTTCATGCCTTTTCCCTCTGCAAATCTTTACCCTTCCCCTCACTGGATGTGTTTTGGATCACAGTTGGACACGATCTCACCAAATGGTAGAAAAAGGCTCAAGGACTGAAATGATCTCCAGTTCTTATTGTCCTCATCTTTACTTCTTCAGACCAAGGAGGGCAGATTTAAACATGCAGGATGCACAACAGCTATTTAATAGAGTCATAGTCAGTCATACAGCACAGAAGAGGCCCTCTGGCCCAGAGTCTGCACTGACAATTCTACCACTGAAGTCATACTAATTTCATTTTCCTGCACTTGTCCTGTATTCTTGAATAGGTTTCAAGTACTCATTCAAATACTTCTTAAAGGCTAAGGTTTCTGGCCTCCACTACCTCTCCAGGCAGTGCATTCCAGATTCCCACTACCCTCAAAGAAAAGTTCTCAAATCCTCTCCAAATCTCCTGCTCCTTATCCTAAAACTATGCTTCATGACTGACCCCTTAAACAAGGGGAACAGCTGTTTCCTATTCACTCTATCCACACCCCTCAAGTTATTATAAACCTGCCCCCCATCAGCCTTTACTGCTCCAGAGAAAACAATCCAAATCTATCCAGTCTTTCCTTATAGCACAAATGCTCCATTCCAGACAACATCCTGGTGAATCTCCTCTGTTCCCCCTCTAGTGCAACCACATCCTTACTACAGCAAGGTGACCAGAACTGCACACAATACTCCAGCTGTGGCCTAACCAATGTTCTGCACAGTTCCCACTCCCTTCTTGCACTTGTACTCTATGCAATGACTGATAAAAGCAAGTGTCCCATATGCTTCAAGTACCCTATTCAGCTGCCTTTGGGGATCTGTGAATAAGTACCCCAAAATCTGTTGCTCTTGAGCTTCCTCATATCTTGCTATTCATTAATGTCTTGTTACTTCTTCCAAAGTGCATCCCATCTGCTACTGCTCTGCCCATCTAACCAATCCATCTATGCCTTCCTGAAACCTATGGCCTTCTTCATTAACCACTCTACCAATCTTGAGATCTGCAAACTTGCTCATCATTTTCCCTCCCCCCCACGTCAATGTATATAACAAACACTAAGGGTCCCAGCACTGAACCATGTGGTATGCTATTGGACACCAGTCTCAAGTCACAAACGACCTTTTACCACCACCCTTTGTGTCCTATTACTAAGCCAGTTTTGAATCCATCGTCAAGTTTCCCTAATCCATGTGTTGCAATCTTCAGTCTCCCACCAACTGCATTTCCCTCATCCACACATTTTTGAAAAATATCAAATTTCTTAGGCATGATCTCCCTCTGACAAAGCCTGTTAATTGTCCCTAACTAAGCCAAGCCTTTCCAAGATCAAGATAACCACAGCAAGTCCTGGTATCAACTAAAGCTATTCTCTGCTCTGAATCATCCTAGATTACAAAAAGGTAATGCTGGCTCCTTTTATTTCCTATTGCACCCTTAAGTCCTTCTGCCCAACCCTGTCCCTTTAATCTCATAACATGCAAGCAGCTCAATACATTTTTGGCACCAAAATTGAGATCTCTTGTTCAGCTACCTCTCCTTCACCACCAAGTTAAATTTCTCCAATGCCCTAATCTTGGATCCACTCTTCTGAGGACATGAGGAAATGAGTAAGGAGTTCAACTTGACCACGACATTCATCTTGCTCTAGTAATTCCATTCCCATTAAACTCCAGTCCACCCAACTTCCCTTCATGGTCACACTGCTATCTGATATTAAAAATGGTGGTCTCTTCTCAGGTACTGCCTTCATTTCTTCCAAGTGTCTCTTCACCCCACCCCTCAAAAAGGCACACCCTTAAATCTTTGGAAATTGCCCCACCGCCAACATCCTTCAAGTCGGTGAATATGTTGCCTCCAGAATTTGTGGCCAACTTTCCCACAATGTTCTGAATCTGAGCAGGTTTCCACCACCAGTTACACAGACTGCTCCAATAACAGGGTTTGAGCTCAAATCTTCCAACTTTGCTGTCACCAGATCAAACTGAAATCACTAAATTCATTACCAGGAATGATTAAGTGATATGTTCTGTTCACAACAGCCAGAAACTATGAACCTTTATTTCCACTGGCTATATAACCAATTTACAACTTGTGATTCTACAAATCTTTTAGTTACAAAAAAGTTGATGGCATCATCTGCTTACCTGGCTTTCAGTCCCCACGTCAACTGGAACATACATATCACTGATGCAAACAAATCTGAAGAGCAAAAGTACACAATAAATTAAGTACCAATTATCCCATAAAATTAAGGGGTTATAATTCAATCTAGACACTTATGCTTTAATGAAAAATGCTGAAATTGCAGGTTTCATACACCTGATAATGGAACCATTAGTATGGACTATGGTTTTTCAATTTTACGCAATACAAAATGCCCAACTCCAAGCCTTTAGAAAGGTGCAATTAACCCAACCAGTAAAAGGCAGGACTCCTCCCAACTCCTCTAGGAATGGGGTAGGGTAATGAATATAGTTCCAGTGGTTAGCACTGCTGCCTTAGCACCAGTGACCTGGGTAACTGTTCAGTTTGTACGTTCTCCACGTCTGCGTTGGTTGTCTCCCACACTCCCAAAGATGTATGGGTTAGGTTGATTAACCTCACGTATTTAGAATGGCCAAAGGGAATAGGGCCTAGATGGGATTGTTACTGGTGCAGGCTTGATGGGCCAAAGCCTCCTTCTGCACTGCAAGGATCCTAAGAAAGCACAGGAAGGCCATTTAGCCCATCATTTCCAAGACTCTATGAAAGCACAATTAACAACTCCACTTTAAAACTTGCGGCAACCCAAGCTTACATTTTTTGAACATTCAGAAACTATTCCACTGATTCTGATGTGTACTGACATACAAGTCAATACCAGCTTTGAACAGATAGGCAATGGTTCCTTTTTGAAATCACAAGGAAACAAGACCAACTACCACCAGTGTGGATGGTCATATAAAATCAACACATCTGCCATAATAGTCCTCTGCCTTGGTGGGAAGACAACAGTACTACAAAAAACATAAGCAGTATATTAAAAAAAGTCAAAGTACCATATTAGTAATCCAGGCACAGTAAAGTTATTTTGTGGGGTGAGAAGTCTCATGTGGGAGCATGAATTACCTGTTTCTGGGTAGTTAACCTCATGCAAGTTCTATCTAGCTGATGGCTGGATAGAACAGATTTAAGTTCAGGCTGGCAAAATCTGAGATTATCCCAAACTCTCAACATTGAAGCAAATATTTAAAGGATACTTTTAATTTGCACACAAAGTAGTTTAATGGATGCACTTCTTTATGGAGCACATAACATAAGAAATAGGAGCAGGAGTAGGCCAACTAGCCCTTCGAGCCTGCCCCACCATTCAACAAGATCATGGCTGATCTGAAGTGGCTCAGTTCTGCTTTCCCGCTTTCTCCCCATAACCCTTAATCCCCTTGCCTACCAAAAACCTATCTACCCACATCTTAAATATATTTAGAACATAGAACAATACAGCGCAGAACAGGCCCTTCGGCCCACGATGTTGCGCCGACCAGTTAAAAAAAACAATGACCCTCTAACCTAAACCAATCCCTTTTCATCCATAAACCTATCCACTGATCTCTTAAACGCCCCCAAACTAGGCACATTTACAACTGCAGCAGGCAGGGCATTCCAATCCCTCACCACCCTCTGGGTAAAGAACCTACCCCTGACATCTGTCCTATAACTACCTCCCCTTAATTTAAAGCCATGCCCCCTCATGCTAGCTTTCTCCATCCGAGGAAAAAGGCCATCACTATCCACCCTATCTAAACCTCTAATCATCTTATATGTTTCAACAAGATCCCCTCTTAGCCACCTTCTTTCTAGCAAGGTAGCCTCCGCCACTTCAACAGGCAGAGAATTCCAGAGATTCACCACCCTTTGAAGAAGTTCCTCCTCAACTGTTCTAAACTGCCCCCCTCCCCCCCCACCTTATCTTGAGGCTGTGCCCTCTAGTCCTGCTGTCCTTTGGGCGGGAAGAACCTCTCCAACTCTACCCTATCCATCCCTTTCATCATCTTATATGTCTCATGAGATCTCCCCTCATCCTTCTAAACTCTTAACGAGTACAAGCCCAGTCTGTTCAGCCTTTCCTCATAGCTCAACCCCCTCAACTCCGGTATCAGCCTAGTGAACCTCCTCGGCACTCCCTCCAAGGCCAAAATATCCTTGCGCAGGTGCAGTGACCAAAACTGCACACAGCACTCTAGCTGCGGCCTCAGCAGTGCCTTCTACAGTTGCAGCAAGACCTCCCTACTTTTATATTCAATCCCCCTCGCTATGAAGGCCAGCATCCCATTCGCCATCCTGACCACCTGCTGTACCTGTAGGCTGGGTTTTTGCGACTCATGCACAAGGACCCCCAGGTCCCTCTGCACCGTAGCATGCTGCAGCTTTTTGCCCTGTAAGTAGTAGTCCTTCCTACCAAAGTGGATAACCTCACACTTGCCATTGTATTCCATCTGCCAGGTCCTCGCCCACTCGCTCAGCCTATCTAGATCCCTCTGCAGACTTTCCATACCCTCCGCACAATTTACTGTTCCACTTATCTTTGTGTCATCAGCAAATTGACACCTTACACTCAGCTCCCTCCTCCAGATCATCTATATAAAATGGTAAATAGCTGAGGCCCCAGTAGCTAATTTTAATGCAATTCCTCTTCATATTTTGTCTTTTACTTCTAATAGAACACTTCCCCATATTAAAACTATGTTGGATATTATTTAAAAGGCCAATGATTTACATTTGATTTGGTTCTACCCCACAAAGCCAGTCATGAAAATATTTATATAGTTAAGATACTCACCCATCATTAATGTTACTAATTAACATGCTTAACCTGTAGTTTGCTTTGGGACCACTACACCAACAAGGCTGGGCCAAGATAAGCTAGCCATAAGATGACCATCGTAATGGTTGTATGAAGCCCTTATCTATTCAGCATTATTTTTATTGACTAGATCACCACATATCACAAGGGAACAACAAATCTCCTTCAAACATCTTCCTATAAAAATCTAATCAATTTACAATCCAAAGAAAAATGTCTTTAAGTAAACATTCTCTGCCAAAATATTAAAAACATACTTCTGTTCCACAGGCTCCAGAAGATCCAATGCTGGTTGAATTTCACTTTCTGGATCATTGGTCTCCACTGTTGTGCTAATAATAGCAATGTACTTTCCTTGAGCAGCTACATTGTGTGCGTAGGAAATCATGCAAATGTAGATGTCTAGAGAATGTTTAAAAACAAAGTCAAACAAGCCAAGTTTTTCATTCTCCACGACTACAATTTTGACAGACAACATCTGAAAAACTGCTCCAGAAATTTTCACATTTGACACTAAATTGGGTTCCACAAACATAGATCTTGCATTGTCTCATCAGACTGATGACCTGAGCCCTCTAATAATCCTATTTTGTAACCAGGTATTTGATCATTAAACCATTCTTTCCTCCATGTGTACTTGGCCTCCCTGATTCTGAACTTAACCTTTTAGGTGTTGACTGTCTCAGTCCTTTTCCCCTCTGCTCCCATCTTACGTAGATCAATCCTTTAGATCTGTATCCAATACAGGATCAAGGCAGTCCATTTATAGGTATGTTCCATGCTAAATATTCTGGCTACAAATTGACAGATACTTCATCACAAGAACACGATTGCTCAAATTTAAGCACAGGATTGTCTACTCCTCACTTCCAGGAGTGTAATAAAATGTAGATTTATGAAAGCTACTCACCAGATTTTCTGTTGACCTGATTTTGGGGAATGATAATCTGACAGGAATTTACATCTGTTATGTTCTTAATGGGATGACTCATGATGCAGATGACTCGAATCACCTGGCCAATTTTCTTCACACGGTCAGACACGTAACTGGGGTCACAGATCAGCTGCTTGCAACGGGCAATCTGCAAACAAAATGTATGTTTTTATTAAATCTGGCATAACACCAAAAAAAACTTAATCACAAAAGACTACTTGGCCCATTGCACCTCTGCCAGCAAGCAATAGTTTCGCTGCCAACTTTCAAACAAGTACTCCTTTTTGTAAAAGACAATTCCTCAAACAGGATCTTTCCAACTCAATGCTGCCTTCACAAATATTCCATGGATTATTTTTGGGAGGAGATTGTTCCACTACTTAGTGGACAAACTCAAATCTCAACTGCTCAAATAAGCAGTAAAGCTACTTTTGCTTTAGGCACATCTAAACTAATGTGAAAGAGTTGACTAGTCAGTTTTACCAATATACAAGCTCTAACATCCACAATGATCAAAGTCAACATCATTGTTACAAGAAATTCACAAATTTTCCAAATATATACATTGATCATTTTCATAACACTTGAGCTACATAACTTGTGTATATTGACAGAAATAGAAGTGATGGTAAACTATTACCTTGCACGTGGACAATAATGCAGTTTAAAAATTTGTTGACTTGCCTCAACAAGCACTCAATTGAGTTTTTTGGGTCACTGAAAAAGCAAAAATGCAAGTGGCAAATGTCCCAGATCACAAGTGATCATCCATGTAGAAATATGGCTGCTTGCATCAACTGTCATTGCCAGCAGACTCAAATATGTAATGCTAATATATACAGGAATTTGGGCATCAACCATCAATAACACTCAAAGTACTTCAGTCCTGGCTAATCCCGTTCAATACGAAAACCCAATGATTTAGACTTTTTGGCAAGCAGGGGCTCCAAATAATTATTTTCACTCGAGATCCTGCCACTGCATTGCAACATCAGCTGTCCAAAAAGGAAGAGGTCATGTTGTAGAGTTTCTTAAAATCTCTCACCTCTCCTTCAGACTTGACTCCAACCACTTTTCCATTTTCCATAATTATTTCTTCAATAGGCTTGTTTAACATATAGGTCCCACCATAAATAGCACTTAACCTAAAAAAGGAAACCCACGTTAAGCCAGTTTAATTGCTTGTGGATAAATACATGAGCACAGTACAGTTTGTAGCTGTAACTTCTTCCCAAAGTTATTCAAGAATTGGATCAAAGGACACCAAAATACACAAGCTAGGAGTATGCAAAATGTCCTAACACATCTGTAATATATAAATCATGTTTAATATCCTCAATTTTGAAAAATGCTCCAATCGTGCCATGTCCAGTGTTTTGTGTTTAGATCACCGGAAGAAAAGCTAAACTACTCAAAGAAATGTTTTCCCTGCCTTCACATGGTGAATATTAGGTTTATAACTATCTCAGGTCTAGAAGCCACTGACCATTGAGATACTTGAAATCCATGGCTGCATACAAACATAAGAACATCCTATTTATGTTCTTATACAGACATCTGTCATGATTGCAATATCTACAATCCCAGATGTCTTAACACCAAGATTTCATTGGTTCTGTCAAGCAGAATGCATGCAAAATACACAATGATTTCCATATTTAAAAAGCAAAACTAAAAACACCGCAACATTCTATACTTGTGTTCAAATGATAAGTCAAGAGTAGCTGGTGTACAAGCTGAGTGAAGCTAGCCCAGCAAGCTTTCAGTTGTGAATAGAACAGAACACTACAGCACAAACAGGCCCTTCGGCCCACTGGTTGCACCGATCACTTCCATACCTACTAAGCCATAGACCTATCTATAACCCCCAATACTCATCCAGAAGTCTTTTAAAGACCCTAGCAAGTTCAGTTCCACCACCACCGACAGCAGCTGATTCCATTCACTCACCACCGAGTGAAAAAACTTACTCCTAACATCTCTGTACTTGCTTCCCTGCAACCTTAAATCTGTGTCCTCTCGTAGCAACCATTTCAGCCCTGGGGAAATAGCCTCTGAGAATCCACTCTATCTATTCCTCTCAACATCTTATAAACCTCTATCAGGTCACCTCTCAACCTTCATCTCTCCAGGGAGAACAGTCCCAGCTTCCTCAACCTAAGGCATGCCACCCAATCCAGGCAACATCCTTGTAAATCTCCTCTGCACCCTTTCAATAGCTTCCACATCCTTCCTATAGTGAGGTGACCAGAACTGCACACAGTACCCCAAGTGGGGTCTGACAAGGGTCTTATAAAGTTGCAGCATTACCTCCCAAACTCAATCCCTCGATTAATGAAGGCCAGTACACCATACGCCTTCTTGACCACATCCTCCACCTGCAAGGCCAATTTAAGAGTCCTATGGACCCAGACCCCAAGATCCCTCTGCTCTTCAACATAGCTAAGATTCCTACCCTTGATATTGTATTCTTTCATCCCATTGGTCCTGCCAAAATGGACCACTATACATTTATCTGCATTGAAGTCCATCTGCCACTTCTCTGCCCAGTCTTGCATCCTATGTCACGCTGCAACTTCTGACATCCCTCCAGACCATCCACAACACCACCAACCTTCGCATCGTCTGCGAACTTACTAACCCATCCCTCTATTTCTGCATCCAGATCATTTATGAAAATGACAAACAGCAAGGGTCCTAGAACAGATCCCTGGGGCACTCCATGCAGAAAAAGACCCATCCACAACCACTCTCTGCCTTCTGCAGGCAAGCCAGTTCTGGATCCACAAGGCCAAAGCCCCCTGCATCCCATGTCCTCTCACCTTCTCAAGAAGTCTTGCATGGGGGACCTTATCAAATGCCTTGCTGAAGTCCATGTAAACCACATCTACCGCTCTTCCTTCGTCAATGTGCTCAGTCACATTCTCAAAGAACTCAACTAGGCTCATAAGGCACGATCTGCCCTTGACAAAACCATGTTGACTATTTCTGATCATTCTAAACTTCTCCAAATGCTCATAAATCTTGTCCCTCAGAAGCCTCTCCATCAACTTACCAACCACTGAGGTCAGACACACCGGTCAGTAATTTCCCAGGCTATCCCTGTTCCCTTTCTTGAAAATAGGAACCACATCCGCAATCGTCCAATACTCCAGAACCTCTCCTGTCTCCATCGACGATGCAAAGATCATCGCCAGGGGCTCTGCAATCACTTCCCTCACCTCCCACAGTAACCTGGGGTACATCCCATCCAGTCCTGGCGACTTGTCTATCTTGATAGAGTTTAAAAGTTTAACACATCCTCTTCCTTAACGTCCACACACAATCTTTTCAGACTGCCACAAACATTAGTACAACCTCCCAGATCACTTTCCACCGTGAATACCGAGGCAAAGTACTCATTAAGCACCTCTGCCATTTCTTCTGGTTCCACACAGACTTTTCCCCCTTCACCTTTTATAGGTCCTATCCATTCTCTTTTCATCCTTTTACTTTTCACATATTTGTAGAAGGCCTTGGGATTCTCCTTAATCTTACCTGCCAAGGCCTTCTCATGACCCCTTCTGGCTCTCTAATTTCCTTTTTAAGCAAATGCGTTTGATAATGTTCCAGACTATTTCATCTGATGACTGTGGCTGCACAGGTTAAAGAAAATCTTTCCCCAATCTTATGAATGAATGCTTAGTAACACTCCAGTGACAGTCCAGGCAGAAACAACACCTGTGATATCTGCATTTGGAAATGCTCAAAGTAAGATTTAGTGGGATCATTGCGTTTTAATCATAAAAGGTACTACAGATTTTTAAGCAGACAATTAATAGATTCAGTTTTAAATAAAAAAGTGCTAGTTTGAAACTTGCTGCTGAGATAAAGCAATTTTTTAAAAATTGTCATTTGCACAGACAATATTTTTATACATTTGCCTCAATGGTTATGGAACATAGTACTGGAACATCTATAATCCTGGTAAATTTGAGCAAGATTTAACCATCCAAGTAAAAATTTGGAATGGGATTAAGCTCCTAATGGGATTATAGTGTGGATGGATAATGTGGGCAGAGACCTAAGTTACTGATTTCAACCTAGGCATGTAGAAGTCAAGTACTTTCACAAAAGACGGGGAACAACTGGAATCATGTCTGGTTGTGTATACACTTCCTAATGGGGAAAATGAGTGATAACGGAAAAGGTTTCAGAGCAACCTGTACACTTGGTCTGAGTTAGCCTGAAAAAGTACGGTTACTACTAGTCACAGTTTTAAAAACTATAAGTTATACTGTATCTATACTTCACTACTTTGCAAATACAAATTTGATCTGTGCATGTTTTCTAGCTTAGAGTTAGAATAAAATGCCAGAACTCACCTTACATATTCCACAATAGATTTACTTCCTTGCTAAACCCATTAATGGTCCATTTGTCTTAATAAAACATTTGCCCATTTATAATAAATCCTCACCTGGCAAAACCCTGAGGCAGTTCCCCAAGGCCATAAAGAGGGTAAAGGTATGGACTCTTCCCATAGCGAGCCAGCGATTCACTGTAAAGCTTAATTCTGTTTAACGTCTCAAGGCAAGGTTGATCAAGGTAGCTGAAATAGATAGGAAGACTTAAATGTGACCATATTCATTTTTCTGAAGAAACTAGAGCACTTAGACAAGATTCATGCTGCAGCCAGTCCTGACATTCACCATACCAGCAAGTTCACAACTGCAGTCATGAGAAAATGAAGCAGAAGCTAACTAATTCTGAGGCACAGGGAAAGGAAAACCTATTCATAGCATTCCCATCCCAGATGCAAGTTGATTCCATTGGAAGATCAGAGCTACATACTGAAATACTCTGCTTAGACAACATTTAAAACAAGGGCACAAAGCTATTAATGTATACTACAGACCAACAGATCAGACTGTTGTTTAAAGCCACTGAAAGAGGTTTTCTGTTTTCATGAGCCCCAAGTAGCCAGGAATCAGATTTGGTAAACGCAATGAACAAGTGCTTCATAACCTGTCACAAGAAACAACCAGGAGGTAGTGACAATTTGAATCAATCATAGAACCCTACAGTGTAGGAAGAGGACCTTCGGCTCATCGAGTCTGCACCGAACACAATCTCACCCAGGCCCTACCCCCATATCCCTACATATTTTACCCACTAATCCCTCTAACCTACGCATCCTAGGACACTAAGGGGCAATTTTAGCATGGCCAATCAACCTAACCCACACATCTTTGGACTGTGGGAGGAAACTCACACGGACACAAGGAGAATATGCAAACTCCACACAGACAGTGACCCAAGCCAGGAATTGAACTCAGATCCCTGAAGCTGTGAAGCAGCAGTGCTAAGCACTGTGCTACCGTGAATTAAGAACAAAAGCCAAGTATACATGAATTAGTCCTTTTTGGTGTTGTGAATGAGAGAATAAAGAAAATAGATTGGGGACGAGGAAGGGTGTTGAACAACACTAGTGGCATAAAAATATATATATTGCTGAACATTCAGGATAGAGAGAAAATTAACAAACCAAAACTAAACAAAATTAGCCTACATATATTAACAAATTAACAGTGATATATAAATATTACAGGAGGCAAAGGCAAAAACATTTATAGTCACAAGCAGGCTACATTAACACTGCAATGAAATTAGTGAAAAATCCCATCGTCTCCACACTGTTCAGGTACATTGGAGGATTTAGCATGGCCAAATGCACCTAACCAGCACGTCTTACGGATTGTAGGAGGAAACCCATGCAGACATGGGATGAATGTGCAGACTCAGCACAGTGATCCAATTCAAGAATTGAACCTTGGTCCCTCGCACTGAAGCAGCAGTGCTAACCCCTATGCCATCATGCTGGAAGAGTGCTCCACTGATACCAGTATAATAAAAATGCAAATTAAAGGATGGTCAGTGAGGCAAAAATCTTCACATGGTATTCATGCACATATGTTTATACTGGATAAAAACATTACTGCAACGGAAGTACTCACTCATCAGTCCTGTATAAGGCTAGAGCATGGCCTGTAAAGTCAATGACGTCTTTCCCCAAGCCATATTTTTCATATACACTCTTCATTGTGGTGTTCTTGGGGTCAATGCCATCCCAAGTCGTGGGATCATTTTCATCATAAAGGGAAACACGTTGTAAAAGCTTTCTATATCGATTTTTTTCCATAAAACCCAACAAGTCTAAGAAAAATCCAAAAATCAATTTATGGTTAGCTCTGGTTCTCTGTAACCAATTACAGTTGAAACTATCTTAATCCCATCTATTGCAGCAAATATTTTGTCTTTCATTTACAATGCTCCCATAAACCACAGAAGCCTTCTAAATCAGTTTATTTTTCTTTTAATACCAATGGCAGAGAAACACTGAAGACTCAAATCTATAGGTTTAAGAGATACCCAACTCATGAGCCAGAACTACTCTTACACTAAACCAGCAACAGATCTGAAAAACTTGTCGTGTTTCATAAAATAGTCTAGACAGAATTCAAAGTTAGAAACCTATCAATACAATCCCACCCATAAAGACAGAAAAATAACAAGTCATTTTATTGCTTTGACGAAGCTGACTAATGTGGCAGAATTTAGATTGTTTGGTTTCTGGTTTGACAAGTCATTTGGTAATTAGAAGATTTACTCCATTGTAAAGAAGCTGATCAATGACTTAACCTGTTACTGATTCTGTCCAGAAGTGATAGCCAGGGAGTTCCACTATTTGTTATTTCCTGACATGCAAAAATACAAGTCCGTGATATGAAAGATTCCTCTTCTGTACCCTCCCCTTCTAGAAGAGAGTGTATTTTCAAATACTAAGGGGAAAACTTGTTGAGAAACTGGGAAAAGAAAATCTATTCAAGTGATTTTGGTAGCAAATCTAAACATGTTAGAAGTGGCAGCTTGCCCAAGTCTCAGATGAAGTAGTACAGTTTCCAGATCTTAGAGGCAAACCTGTGTTTACAGGACCTGCTGGACTTTTGAACCTCATCTGGTACTAAAATCCAAAACCAGCACCCTACACATGCCTGCTGCTCTAAACAGAAAAATAACTCTGATTCAGAATAGAATTTTCTGTCTTAACGCAATTCTAAAAAAGGCATTGGAAGATTTACCACCCGAGTGTTTTCCTGCATGAGTGACCACTAGATATTTCAGTTAGACTTTTTTTGAGATAGGCACGATCAGAAGAGAAAATGCAATGCATAAATTGTAATGAACATATGTAAAAAACTTCTTAACCACCATATTTTTACTATTTTATTTCCTACTCACTGGATGCCAAAGCTTCCTTTTCAGTAGATGGAACCTTGTAGATTTTGCCTTTTTTGTAAACATAGCTGCCTTCAATGACTTTAAAGTCAAGGTACCGGGTGACTTCAGTATACAGTAGCATCTTCACAAGTTGACCTGCAAACATTATGCTTTTTAGAATATGTGCCAGAACACATTTTAAATGAAATAATTAGCACAGTGCTGCAGGCATTAAGGTAGAAAGACCTGGGACAGAGAGAACAAAAATTGTTGGGGGCAGGGGAGAGAAATGAGTGCAAGTACAAAAAAGGGAGGAAAAATTACGTTATATTTTGCTTCACATGACCCCAGTGCAGCTGGTGGCTGATCTCTTAAATGGTAGGTTTGAGTCAAGGCTGATGTATATTCACCAAACTCTGCTTCTTCTACTGTGCATTTAAACCTTTCCTTTAATTACATGTCAGTCTTCACACTGCAACATACAGCTATATTAACCCAGTTTATCTACCGTGACAGAGTAGCAAGGCATGCTACAATTAGGACAAAACCCATTGCTTTTTAGGGAAGGTCTGAGGGTATAGGGAACGCAAGAGCAACAAACCACATACAAATGAAGAGCATCTTGTGGGGCTGAGATGGTGGTAGAGAAACAGGCAAATATTTGTGTGCTCTGCCCCAAAGGCACTCAGGTGACTTCCAAGCCCTCCATTATTATGCTTGCAGAGGCATGGAGAACCAGATAAGTGCCTCACTGAAAGAATATTTAGAAAACAATGCCTTTTCAAAAGGAAATGTACTTCCAAATTACTAAAGAGGTTCAAATATTTATTGTCATGAACTATCACAAAATGACTGCTCCTTTAGTTTGTTCCATAGGTTATACACAAAACATTTCAAAATTCCTTACCATTTGCCATTAGAAACTTTGGAATCAGATCCACGTTCCAGTCTCTGCCCCTGCCCATGGACTCTGGTGGTGAGCCAGGGAGATTAAATCTTTTGTACAGCTGAAGAGAATGGCATGAATTTAGAATAATGTAAATGAGAAATGCATGGCATTATTTTATTTTCTTGTAACAAAATCTGATGCACCAAAATTTCAGACAAATTTAAAGCAGCTTTTGCTTAGACAGTCCATGGAATCATTATTTTTTTGCTGAGGACTCAAATCTTAAATCAATCTCTTTCTGGAGGCCAACTCTGGAATGCTACAAAAGCAGTGGATAAAACTAATCTGGTTAAAATTTCGCAGCAAACACTGGATTTCAGCTGCATTAATTTTAATTTGGCCAAATATTCCCCACATGAAGTGAAAAATTATGTCAGTACTGAATAAAAGTCTTTATTTGCTGAATGAAAAAATTGATTAGCAAGAATATACTCCATTTTGCTGCTAAAAGCAAGGACAAAAGGAGGAACGTTGTAGAGTGACAGCTCAAGTCAACATCATTACTAGACAATCTATGCACTAAATTCCGGGTACATGTGGATCCATACACAACAGGTTCAAAAGTAAAGATGGGTCACAATTGCCACCTAAAGCACATAAACAGTTGCACTGCTGCGTGAAAATTACTTCCATTCATGACACTTTGAAATGAGGTGCTTTCCATAGGCAAAAAGGAAATTTTGTGCAAAATGCCCCACAAGCAGTCAGATATAAGTCAAACTGCTGTTGGTGCTGCTGGCTGGCTGGCTCAGGATGAAGTGCTGGTGGCAACTTGGTCAATGGGCAGAAACCACTAAAATAGCATACAATATTACAGTTTTATGCCTGAAATTGCATTTCCAACAATTTCCTCAGAACTATAGCAAAGCGTCAATTAAGTCTAGATGATGGCTTGATGTGCGATGGGGCAGGGGTCTAACCTACAACCTACTGGGTCAGACAATTATTCCAACTAAGCTAAACCAGCAGGGAAAATTAAACATGGAACAAGAGCAGAAAATGGATGCAGATTCCAACATCTACAGCATTTTGCTTTTAAAATTAAACATGGGCCAGGTATGCCATATTTCACAAATGGTGAAATGTTGGCTATTGTTGAACTGAGCTGATGACACCTAATCCACCAAGCTGAAGGTTTGACATTAAACAGAATGAAGTCAGTGGCACATTAGTTAATTTGCCTTCAGGGGGCATTCTGACCAGCAGCAGAGATCAATATTCTAACACTGGGCACTTTTTTTGGGAAAAGGAAATAAATTGAAAGCATAGGAGGTAAAAACGGTCAGAATTCGCTATTGCATATAATTGGTAGAGTGAAGGGATGAAACAAATCAGTTCTTCCTCATTACTTACATCATCTAGGGGTGTTATAGATGCACTTTCACCTCCATAGTAAGAATTGCGATCCATATGCAAGACCTTCCTCCCTTTCACAGACATTATACCAGAAAGGATGCATTCCTGCAAATGTTGAAAAATAGAACTCTCAATTCAGGTGAAGCTATTTGAGGTGTGGATCAGTCACAAAATGCATCACAAAACATTGTGCACAATCTGTCCCATGCAGCGTCATTTACACAATGGAAACAAAGAGAAAGCTCTCCGTTACTTATTTTACTTTGTATCCAAAAATCCGTTCAAGGCACCATACAAATGATGCACACTGCCTTAGTTGGATAACTTAAAATTGGAGTTTAGATTATGTTGCTACAAACTGGATCAAATAATTAATGTGTTATAATAAAGATTGTTTGTGGCACAATGATTTAGATTCTAACACTACCCATAGTAGCTTTCTTTACATTAGCGAAGTCATCTAGTCAGTGAGAGGGATTTCAAAACTAATCTTACAATTTTGAATGCATGACACATTGCGTTTTCTCCAAAATGTAACCAAAAACAGGAGGAACCTGCAAGACAAGGTCTCAACCAAAGTAATAAATTAAAAGCAAATTTTCCAGCATGAATTTAACTGAGCCAGCAAGAAAAACAAATTAAAAATCAGTCAAGTGATGAACTATCAACTGCACAAATCCTGGAAGTGTTTTAGAACTTGTGATTTTGCATTCTTCCTGGAGAATCACAAAATTAAAATTCCTAGCAAAAACCTCAGCTAACAACTTACTTCAGGTTTGAATAGACTGAAGTTACAGAATATAGTGCAGAAGACAGCCATTCAACCCACTGGCCAGAATTTTACTGTCCCGCCCACCACAGGAATCGGAGCAGGAGAGGGGCAGGCTATGGAAAGTCTGTTGACTTTGGGCAGGATTAGATTTGGGAACAAGTGAGGCTTGAAAATCCCACCCAGTCTGGAGCAGCTCTTCAACCAAGCGTTTCACCAACTGTCATTTTTCTGCCCACCTCCTATAACCCTGGGGATCCTGTTCAAATAATCACTGAATTCCCTTTTGAAATACAATGATTGAACCTGCCTCCACCACTCACCACCAGTGCTTTCCAGATCATAAGCATTTGCTGCATGAAAGGTTATTAAAAATCTTGTTTTTGCTAATTACTTTAAATCTGTGCCCTCCCATTCTTGATCTTTGCTTAGCAAGAACAGTTTCTCCCTGACCTTCTATCCACACCCCTCACACTATTTGAATACCTCTATCAACTCTCTGCAGGCAACTTTTTTTGCACACCCTCTCCTGGATGACAAATTCAGGAGCAGCTTCTGCAGAATTCTACTTTTCATCACACCTTCTAACATTACCAGATCCCATTAAAGCTTTTTTCTAATCCACAATTCAACACTTGTTAAAACATTATGGCATTGTTCCACTGGGATATATCTCTGGATACAAACTGCAGGTTATTAGTTCAGCTTCCAGGATAGACAGTACAGTATCACATTGGATCAAAATTGCGCCATCAAGCAGACCAAGATTGCAACTATGGTTACCATGGATCAGGGTGCTTTAAAGCATGACTCTTTTCAGCTACATGGCAAGCAGCTAAAATGGAGGAATGGATCACAGGCATTCCACAGCTCAAAGATATCAAAGACACTACTTTATCCACAAACTGATTATTAGTTGAAGCAACTTAACTTTTTTTTTAAAAAATGTACAATTTCAGCTTTTTCCTGACAATTAAAGTATACTCATCAACTAACCAAGTTCCTGTTGAGCAAAATGACATATGCAGCATGGAAATACGCCCTTTAGCCCAAATCGTCCATGTTGACCAGTTTCCTAAAAAGAACAATTCCTATTTGCATGCATTTAGCCCTCTAAATCTTTCCAATCCATGTACCTGTCCAAATCTCTTTTTAAGTGTTGTAATTGTACCTACCTCTACCAGCTCATTCCATATACGCATCATGCTCAGCGTGAAAACGTTGCCCCTCAGGTCCCCTTTAAATCTTTTCCTCTCTTTATACATATGCCCTCTAGTTTTGGACTCCCCTACCTTGGGGAAAGGCCTTGGCTATTCACTTTATGTATGCCTGTCATGATTACAAGGTCACCCCTCAACCTCCTAGGCTCCAGGGAAAAAAATCCCAGCCCTATCCAGCTTTTTCTTTTAACTCAGATCTTCCAGTTGTGGCAGCATCCTTGTTAATCTTTTTTGCACCCTTCCCAATTTAACATCCTCCGTAGAGCAGGGTGACCCTGTTACATGTGCCATGAATAGACTGTTCATGGAAGTACCGACAATTACTTTTTAATAATTAACTACCAGCCTACAGTATACATACCTGTATACTTCAAACAGCAGTATATACATTGCTAGACAGAAACATGTTTCACTTACAAGGTATGCATTTCAAAGACTGAACGAACCCACAGGAGTTTAACAAGTTTCCTTCAGCACATGTTTACTGTCACATTGACCTACTTCTTGAATATAACTGGTCTCAAAAAAGGTCTTCATGATGTGGAGATGCTGGCATTGGATTGGGGTAAACACAGTAAGAAGTCTCTCAACACCAGGTTAAAGTCCAATCAGTTTAGTTGATAATAAACCCACAAGCTTTTTGGGGTTTGCCCCTTTATCAGGTGAGTGGAGTGTTCTGGTCTCAGACACAGCATATAACAGTGCACAGTTTACAGGTTACTGATTAGAATGCAAGTCTTTCGCAGCTAACCTCACTGTACTGTCTGGAGACAACACATCGTTTTAACCATGCCTAATGCTCTCTCCACTCACACTGTCTACATCTTTTAAGACTTGAATAGCAGGTTAGCTGTAAAGACTCACATTCTAATCAGTAATCTGTAAACTATGTGCTGTTATATGCTCCAAGACCAGAACTCTCCACTCACCTGATGAGGGGGCAACCCCCAAAAGCTTGTGGGTTTACTATCAAATAAACTGTTTGGACTTTAATCTGGTGTTGAGAGACTTCTTACTCAAAAGGTCTGCCAGTGATGTGGAAGTGCTTGTATTGGTCACTTCCCTGATGCAGTGAAAGCAGATCAAGCCACAAGAAATTATTTTAAGAAATTTTGCATTTACTCCACTTCTCCATTCTTGCCCCTCCATTGCAGGATAAAAAACCAAAATTCACACGTCAACTTTCACATTACACACGATGGGACAGCTGTCCCATCTGGCCAGACAATTCAGACAGGAACTCAAAAACCACATTTCATAGATCTGATCTCGGTGTGTATCTGCCCCTTTTACTCAACTCCATTAGACATCAAATACTCTATTTGCAAAGCATTTACTGCTTTAAATTAGGATTTTCCATGTGCTATGAGGAAAAAAAATACCTCCCCAGCACTCTTCCTGAGGTTTGCTCATACTTCTAAATTATCCCATGTCCCAGCATTTTAACCATCATTCAGTAGCAGTGGTTAGCACTGCTACCTCAGAGCCAGGGACCCTGGTTCAATTCCCAGCTTGGATTTTCACTACGGAGTCTGCACATTCTCCCCATTGTCTGCGTGGGTTTCCTCTGGGTGCTCCAGTTTTCTCAAAGCATGCTGGTTAAGTGCATTGGCCATGCTAAATTCCTCCTCAGTGTACCCAAACAGGGACCAGATGTGGTTATGAGGGAATTTTCACAGTAACTTCACTGTAGTGTTAATTTAAGCCTTCTTGTGACACTCAAACTTTAAAACTTCATCTCAAGGGATTTTAGTTATGTGCAGTCACAACTCAGAACCTTCCTCATGCTTGATCTGTTTAACCAGGAAGAATGGTAGGAAGGACTATTACTTACGTGGCAAAAAACTGCAGCAGGCGACGGTGCAGAGGGACCTCGGGGTCCTTGTGCATGAGTCGCAAAAACCCAGCTTGCAGGTGCAGCAGGTGGTCAGGAAGGCGAATGGGATGCTGGCCTTCATAGCGAGGGGGATTGAATATAAAAGTAGGGAGGTCTTGCTGCAGCTGTATAGGGCATTGGTGAGGCCGCAGCTGGAGTACTGTGTGCAGTTTTGGGCGCCGCACCTGCGCAAGGATATTTTGGCCCTGGAGGGAGTGCAGAGGAGGTTTACTAGGCTGATACCGGAGTTGAGGGGATTGAGCTATGAGGAGAGGCTGAATAAACTAGGCTTGTACTCGTTAGAGTTTAGAAGAATGAGGGGAGATCTCATTGAGACGTATAAGATGATGAATGGGATGGATAGGATAGAGGTGGAGAGACTCTTCCCGCTCAAAAAAGACAGTAGGACTAGGGGGCACAGCCTCAAGATAAAGGGGAGGCGGTTTAGAACGGAGTTGAGGAGGAACTTCTTCACTCAAAGGGTGGTGAATCTCTGGAATTCTCTGCCCGTTGAAGTGGTGGAGGCTGCCTCGCTAAATATTTTTAAGAAGCGGGTTGATGGGTTCTTGATAAGAGAGGGGATTAAGGGTTATGGGGAGAGGGCGGGAAAGTGGAACTGAGCCACGACAGATTAGCCATGATCTTATTGAATGGCGGGGCAGGCTCGAAGGGCTAGATGGCCTACTCCTGCTCCTATTTCTTATGTTATGTTCAATGTGGGCACATTTCAAAACTATGTTAAATGCAGTCTCAGTGATAATCAATGTCTTTCTTCCTGCTTTTCATGAAATGCCCTTGAGATTGCTGGCTTGGTCAGCAATTAAACCCAAGCTCTTATCATCTTGTACATCTCATACCATTATTCAATAGAACCCCTATCTATGGTTAATACCCCAGGGCCAAGCTGGATGCAAAAGCCAAAAATCAAATTTAAAACTGCAAGTATATTCTTACCAATTCCGGACATTACAAGTACCATAGAACTAGAACAAACCTCACTGGAAATCAGTCGTCGCCTGTCAGATTTTTACATTCTACTAGTTCATAGAAGACACTGCCACAAGTGCCTAAATTAGTCGACTCATTTGCTTATGATCTTAGTGTACAAACTGTACACTCACAGGCAAACAAACCAAATAAAAGCTCAAATGTGGCAAATTAAATAATTGTTTGGCAGAATACCCGTGAGCAAAACCTCAAACGCCTTTAAATTTAAGTCATGCATAATTACATTAAATACTAAGATTTATTGCTGGGATAATATTGTGCTAACAGATTTTTAAATCTGAAGTTTGAATGCAATTCCCAGTATTTAAACTATTAACTGTCACAGATTCAGGTTGGTCACTATTGACGTGAATAATGCCCTTTGTGCCCGTTTACTGCAGTGCTATGCACCAATTTCCCATTCTTACTGCTTTAACTGTGACTAGTTACAAGCCTACATAAAGTAACCCTAATTCTGAATTTGTTCCCCTGATTTCTTTTGCACTAGAAGATGGAGAGATGAAAGGAAGGTCACAAAACATTGAGGGATTTACAAAACTCTTCCACTGAGCATCCAGCAAGATCAAAGACTGCAATTCAATCCAACCCAAATAATGCACCTGGATGACAAATACATCAGAATTAAAACATTAAAATGTGCAAATTTCATGAGACATCTATAATAAATCAAGCTGTGTGTGTATTAGGACACAACCAGCACCACAATTCAAAATTTCATTGCATCTGCCTCAATCTTTATCAAAATGGTGCTGTCATTTTGAGTAGTACAATGTTCTCAAAATAGTTGTTCTAAAAAGACAAGATACAAAATGCCATTTCCTGTGACAAAGCAAGCAGCCCACAGACAGGAGTTTAAATACAGTACATCTTCACTGAAATTAAAAAAGTGAGAATCAGCAACTCAGCTAACTGTATCTTAAGAATGTCTGCACTTTCAACAAATTAATGCATTATACTTGATGCCAGGTCCAACAGGAGTAATTAATGGCAAAAAATGCTGGAATAGAGGCTCCAATGTATTGAAGAGCTAATGGCCATAAAACTGGATAGTTTAAGTAGTGAATCAGTAGAAAGCTACAACATGCAGTCATGCATACAGACATCTCTCCAAACACAAGAATGAAAAGCAAAACAGCACATACAGCAAATATTACTAGATTCAAAAGGAGCTCAATCTTTTTGTCCTGTGGATATGCCACATGGGGAAAAAGATTAGCTTGTACTTGGTGAGCAGAAACAACCAGAAATATAAATTAACTAGTGTAAATATATAGGACTACAGTAAATAAAATGGACTGGATGTTACAAGAGAGTGTAAAATTTAAATAGGACAGATCTCTGAATAGGGGGGTTCCAATGAGTCATAATGAAAACATCAACTCGCATTTCTCTCTCCAAGAATGCTGCCAGACCTGCTGCCCTTGATCGCAGCATCTATAGCACTTTGCTTTTATCTTATTTGAGGCATTGTTCAGGGTCCAATCTGGAGTATTGGACACCATTCAAATCACCTCATTGTCAAAGACAAAGCCCTTGTTGAAATTCAGGTCAATGAACTGCTTGTAAATTGTTACAGCCAGAAGTAGCTATATGAAGGTTGATTGGCCATAGTAAATCACTACTTAGTGTCAGTGGATTAGCAGGATAAATGTGGGGTTATGGGGATAAGGCCTGGGCAAATTTGTGATCAATGCAGGCTTGATGGGCCAAATGGCCTCCTTCTGCTTTGTAGGGATTCTATGAAATGCAGATAAATTGAGAAATATAGATTTCACAAAATCAGAACAGCTCCTTGGCAGCGGGGGGAGAGAAGAAGAACAAAACAAGTGAACTTTAAGGCTAAAACACTGGTTAAAATTGCCCAAAGCCTATATCACTTCAACCAGGGGGTGCTCTCCATGCAGCATATTAAGATTTGTCAAATCTCAGACTGCAAATAACTACACGGGGATATCATCCATTTAAAGAAAATATGGAGTGTATTTTAGCATAACCTAATGAATCAAATGAATGAAGGTATAATGCAAAATTTACTTTTGACTAATATGAGCTGGCACAAAGAGTGAAACCTCTTCTAGATATAATCTTTCTCCTGCCCTCCACCTCTACCAAAACAACTATTTCTCACATCATGACAAGTTTTGTCAAAACTGATCACAGTCTAGTAAATTAAGATTGCACAATAATAAAATAATAATAAACGACAAGGAACCAACTAGGTTAAGTGGTTGAAAGACAAACAACCACTGTTTCCTGTAAAAGAAACCCTTCCAAGAAAATGGAGAAGCCTGGTTTTACTTGCAAAATAAACCATAAAGTAACACTAACAAACATCAGTTTAGATGCACATCTCTTCTGCCTTCTATATCCCATAAATTTTTTTTTACAAAATTACTTGCTTGGGAAGCTTTTCAGCTGGAGCTCATTTCAAAACCCTCAGGGCGATATTTATGATTACAAAGCAACAAACTAATGGGTGCAAGTTTATTGAAGTGCTTTGATAGGGAAAATATGTTTAAAGGGTGCAAAGCAGCAGCAATTTTGGCAGTAGCACCACAAAAGAACAAATTACTTGCATACTGATTTTTTTGCTATTTCCGCAGAGCAGCATCTTCAGTAGCCAAGCATCCAGTTTTAAAACAGTTTGAAAGATAGTTTTAGTTATCATTCCCTGTTCAAATTAGATCAGGGATTAAGATAATGAAAGTTAAGCAAAACACATCCTGCAACTTCCAAAGGCAGTGTTTACTGACAGTGCAATCAATCCAGAGATTTAGTGGTTACAGCGGGCTATAAAATTGACAACTCAGCTTCCGATACTAGTCAGGATTTGATCTTATCCCCAGGGTAGTACCATTCTTCCATTGTTTTGTCATTTTGATTTTAAGCAACAGTAAGAGATTTGGGGGTGGGGGAAATAGCATTCAAGGCTACAGGCGAATTTGGAAAACGGATAAAGCTTGAAAGCAGTATTGCTTAATTGAGAGCCAAAGTCAGTCAGCAATCGAAGGAGTAATTGATGTACAGGCTTGGCGCAAATTAAGACAAGTACAGTTTTGGATGACCTCAAGCTTATGGAGTCTGGCCACTGGAATAGTCAAATTTAAAAGTGAAAGAAAGATTGTGGATGAGGCAAGAGAGCAGAACTGTCTAATGTTAGTGGTGGGAATAAGCAATTCTTAATAGTACATCTGTGATTAGGATTTCAATTGCAGATCAAAAATGCCACAATTTTTAACAACCTGGAACGATCAGAACAAAACGGCACCAAGGCAGAAAGCAACATTCAATTCACCCAGTGCAAGGAAGAGTATCTTAAAGGCAAATAGGTTAAAAGTATAAATTACCAGCAAAATACTAGTCAGATGAACAAGTGCATCTCTGCTGCCTATAATATTTTGGGCATTTAAATCAGACCTGTGTACACCAAGTTTATTTGGTGACTTACTGAACTAATTTACAAAGCACTGCATAGTACCCACAACCATACTGCCCAACCACCATGCAGGGCCCGTTATCCACTCCACGGCTCCTCTTCTAAACTGTATGGTGCAACAGATGAAACCAATGGAAACACTATTGCTAAACTGAAGGTGTCACTATGATTAAAAAGAGGCTTTACACCTAATTAAATTTGAGTTATTCATCTTGTGCAATGCAGACAAGAACATTCCAACATTACCGCTAACAGTGACAGCTCCACTGCCAGTATTTAATTGCTACTACAAGTGTCAGAAATTAATGACTGGCAAGTGGACCAGTTAAACTGCTGCTGCCCACTGTTCAGCCATATTCCACATTTTAACGTGTAATTTTAAGCAGAGACTCAAAAGGCCAGAATCAAGTTGTACTGCAGGCACTTACAGATGGGCCAAAATGTTTAACCTTTACTTCCTCAAATGTATAATATCTTTCCATATGATAACTAAAAAAGATACCAAAATGATTAATACAAACAATGTTGATGGGCAGCATATTGATAATCAAACCATGCAACTAACCATTTTTACTCAAGATCTGTTTTGAACCTCAGATTTGGCATGTTTATTGCACGTTTTAATGACTTCTAAAAACCAGCCACTTTATCATCTGATCTATCTGTACACCTGCAACTTGAGTTTGTAAATTCAGGAACCTAATGACTGCTTATCTGTCTAGTTTGATATCAAACTTACCTAATACTAAACACTAATTACTGGCCAAGCCAATGATATCAGATTTCAGCATCAGCGCAAGAAGCAATCTAGATCACACGCATAAAAATCCCAAGTTACAGCTTAAAAGCAAATATATTTCTTTACAACCAGTAGTGGTGCACTCAGAACAGCAGAACACAGAATATACCACTAGTCACACAATCTTCTTTTTTTTTCCCCTGTCCAACCATATCAACCTACATTATTGTGGAACTACTTCCCAATGAGCCCATCTCAAAGCAATCACAGCAACTCCCAATCCAAAGCAGAACTGAGAACTGACTGGCTCTCAGACTTCCACAATCGAACTATGCACCATCTGTGTCAGTTTTTTGTTTGTTCTTCAGTACATTGAATCACATTTTTCACTTCCATTTATGGTAACATCTCTTGGTTCACCACTTTTGCACTAAATTCAACGATTACAAGAGTTCAAAAAAATTCCCTACCATTTTCTCTCCCAGGTGTCAGTCTTGGCTCAGTGATAGCATGCACACCGTGACTCAGAAGCTCATGAATCCAAGCCCTTGCTCAAGAATTGAACACATTCTAGGTTCACACTATACTGTCTTCTAAATGAGATGCCAAAGCCACATCTGCTCTATTTGGTCAGTGTAAAACATTCACTGGTGCAATCTGTACACGAGCAGAGTGTGGCCCTGCTGTCCTGGCCTATCATTATGCCATTTCTGCGACTTCCAGCACACACTTTCCTGCAATACCACAGTGACTGCATTTCAATTGGCTACAATTCATTTTGGGATATTCTGAAGTTGTGGAGGTGCAGTTTAGATAAAAAGCTCTTCTTTTCCTTCATCTTGTTCAGTAGACTTTTTCCTTCAACTTGGCTTGGGTGATGTCGTAGCTAAGATTCTCAGCGAGGTGGACATAAAAAGGAACAGGAAAGAAAACAGGTGAACCCATTGAAAGAAGTGTTCAGTGGACCAGTGACGTTATTCATGTTTTGTTTTGCAACTAGACCAATAACTTAGAAGCAACGAATTTCATTCACAAGTCCTAAATAAAAACTTCAATGAATAAAGGAAAAACAAAAGCTATAATTGTTTTTCATTAGTAAACTGAAATGCAGAGAAATAAAATGCTTTTATAAGGACAAGCAGTCTGACTGGTTGTTTTCAAAGAATTTAAATGTATTTTCCATAAAATGCTGTATTAAAACTGCATGTTAAGGGATGCAAGGGGAATGGAAGTTGCACTTTTACTGGGATTTTTAAAAAATTCTTTCGTGAGCTGCTTGTAAGACCAGCATTTGTTGTCCACCCCCAAGTGCTCTTGAGCCAAGAGGCTTGCTCAGTCATTTCAGAGGGAAATTGCTGTGGTCCTGGAGTCAGATGTAGGTTAGGCCAGTTAAGGGAGACATATCCTTCCCAAAAAGTGAACCAGATTGCCTTTTACAACAGTTTATTTATATCAGTCACTTCAAGAGTCATGTAGACTCAAAACATTAACTCATTCCACAAATGTATTTATCCAGCATTTTCCAAAGTCCTGTTTTGTAACTAGATCAACTGCTGACCCTCTTCAACAATGCTGATTAAAATGTTTAAGAATCTAATACCAAAAACACACTATAAACCATGAATCTGCTAAATTTCATCTATAGTTCCATTATGGAGACTAATTTTACATTCCAGATTAATTGAATTTAAATTCTACCAGCTGCCACAGTGGCGTTTGAACCCATGTCACAGTATTAGCCTGGGCCTCTGGATAATGAGTCTAGTGACATCTCTCCCCAAGACTACTCACTTATTTCCCCCAAAATGTATCCTGCAACCTGGAATTCAAATTGACAGACTCAAATATCTAAAGCTAAACCAGTATATTTACATATGCCATGCATTAATGATATTCACCACATACCATTTTGCTTATATAGTCATTGTATACAGGTTACACCTCACCATTTAGGTTTGCAGACATTGCTTAAATTTCACTCTTCCAACAAGACTAATCCACGTAAGCCACAGCAGAGAAAAACAGGTCCAAAGTCCTGTTTTGTAACAAGAACAGCTGACCCCTCTCCAGCCATGCTGATTAAAATGTCTAAGAATCTACTCGATACCAAAAACACACACTACCAGCCATGAATCCATTAAACTTCATCTCAAGTACCTACTGCATCAGTTTGCAAGGCAGTTATTTCACTAAGTAATGCAGTGTAAATACTTCAGTAAATACTAGGGGAATTTCACAGCAACTTCATTGCAGTGTGTTAATGCAAGCCTCCTTGTGACCAATAAACCTTTAAAAAGGTCATTGCTTCTGCAACAATGCTTTCAAATTTTCAGTAAATTTAACAAACAAGATCCTCCTCATACAAGCCTCCCTAACTTTTCACTGGCACAGCTGCAAATGTAACATTCCCCATACTGTGTAGCATAAAGGGAACCTAAGGATTAAAATTGTTCCATCTGCTCATACAAAAGTGACTCAATGAAGGAAGTTTGAAAAGCATCATTACCACTTTCACATTTCTACACACTTAATGGTTACATAGAACATACATCTTTATTAACTAACCAACACAAAAGATAACTACAGAAAATGCTGGAAAACTTTAACAGGTCTGAAAGTATCCATGGAAAAGTCAGTGCTGAGTGGGTGACAGAGTCAGATGCTGTCAGACCCAAAAATCTCAGCAGGCCTGACAGCATCTGACTCAGTGTTTTGAGTGGATGACAGAGTCAGATGCTGTCAGGCCTGCTGAGATTTTGAGGTCTGACAGCATCTGACTCTGTCACCCACTCAGCACTGACTTTTCCATGGATACTGTCAGACCTGCTGAGGTTTTCCAGCATTTTCTGTTTTCATTTCAGATTCCAGCATCTGCAGTATTTTGCCTTAAAGATGGACACAAATTGCTGGAACGATTCAGCATCTGTTGAGAGAGAGATAGATAAAGAGAAAGAAAGAAATAAATTAACGTTTCAGATCTGACATTTCAGCAGAATATTTCTCCCAGTACTGCTAGACCAGTATTTCCAGCACTTTTTAAAAAAAATTCATATTCCAGCATTCCCTTCGCCATTGCGTGGAGGAAAAATATGACAAAATAAGCAAGACACTGCAGGATACTTGATTAAGGGTGGGGAGGGGGAAAGGAATCAAACAAAAATAGAGAATTCTGGAAAAACTCAAGCAGCCTGTGTAAAAGTAGAGGAAAATGATAAATTGCTTGGGAAAATAGCTCCCCTTTCCTCTCTCTACCCAGGTGCCCAGCCGAGAGCTTCATCACCGCCAGCTCAGAAGCTTCCGGTATCTACAAAAAGAAGTGAAACACCCCATTTGTTTAATTATAAATATTTAGGTGTGGGGGTGAGAAAGAGGGCAATGAATTAATTTGCAAATATAACCCCCCCCCCACCCCGCTACAGGGTCTGAGCCTTCTACCCAGCCCCCCGCCCTTTCCCCTGACTCAGCTGGAAGCAAGAGTGAGGAAGGGTGAGAGAAAGGCCTGAGGCCTAGGCGGGCGCTGCCTCCCTCACCCACTCTTCCCCAATGATAACACCGACATACTCCCGGCTACAGCAAGCAAAAAAAAAGGCCAACACACCGTGAGCCCGGTGCCCAGCACGATCACGTCGTATTCCTCATTCATCTTGTGGCGTTTAGGTGTATATTTTTTTTCTCTCCCAAGGGGTGGGGGTGGGGTAGAAACACACAGTGCGCGCTCCCCTCCGATCTGGAACCGTCACTGCTTCTCGGCGGCGCACACGCTCTTCTGGAAGAAGGGCCCCGCCCAACACGCATGCGTACACAGACTCTGCCCGCCCCGCCCTCTTGGAGGACCGCCTGTGGCGCAGGCGCGTTGCTCCAAAGCGCCCTCGCCCAAAGGCGGCTTTTTTCTTTCGGCGCAGGCACCGATCTTCTGGCCCAGGGGAAAGGCGTTGCTGCGCAAACTCGAGTCACTCCCGTGGCTTCCCCGAAGCCGCTCTTAATGCGCAGATGCCGACTTGTGTCTTAGGGCGCATGCGTACGTCTCCTGTTTCGGGAAGAGGCTCATCCGGAGCACATCCTAATGCGCAGGCGCCGGTGTTGGTGGCTGCCATTGGTCCTTACGCAAGCGCAGTGGAAGAGTAAGGATGACATGCGTTCCTGTGTTGAATATTCCGCGCAGCCGCACTGGAAAGGTGTCCACATAGACACACAGTAGGAAGTGGGAAAGCATAGAACAGACTTGGTTGCAAATCGGGACTCTTGTTTTTCCTGATACAGATTAATGATCGAGATCTTGGGGTGCAGGAGACAATTTCAAACTTTGCAGATGACACAGAACTTGGATGTGTTGTTAACTGTAAAGAGGATAATGCAGAACTTCAAAAGGACATGGACAAATTGGTGAAGTGGGCAGATAGGTGGAAGGGGAAATTCAATGCAGATAAGCTTGAGGTGATGTATTTTGCTACAAAGAACTTGGTTAAACAATATAAAATAAAGGTAATATTCTTAAGAGAATATGGGAGCAGAGGGAGTTAGGTGTGTATGTGCAAAGACCATTAAAAGTGGAGAGCTGTTAATAAACCTATAATCTTCTGGGCTTCATTATTAGGGACATAGATTACAAGAGCAAGGAGGTTATGCTGAACTTACACAAAACATTAGTTAAATCTCAGCTGGAATATTGTGTATAGTTCTGGACGCCACACTATAGGAAGGATGTGAATGCATTGGAGAAAGTGCAGAAGAGGTTTAGAAAAATTGTTCCAGGGATGAAGAACTTCATTATGAAGATAGATTGGAGAGGTTGGAACTTCTCCTTGTAGAAAAGACTAAAGTAAAGTACATTAATCACAAGTAGGCTTACATTCTCACTGCAATGAAGTTACTGTGAAAATCCCCTAGTCGCCACAGTCCGACACCTGTTCGGCTACACTGAGGGAGAATGTATCATGACCAATTCACCTAACCTGCATATCTATGGATTGTGGCGCAGGGGGGTGGGGAACCACAGCACCCGGAGGAAATCCATGCAGATGGGGGGAGAATGTGCAAACATCACTCAGACGGTGACCCAAAATTCAATTTATTAATTGAATTTAATTTCTACCAGCTACCATGATGGGGTTTGAACCATGTCCATGGAACATAGCAGAGGACTTTATCCAATGACATTATCACAAGACGACCATCTCCCCTTTAGAGTTGAGGTTCCTATAGATTGGTTTTCTATAATACTTTAATGACTGAGACCTTGGTTACAGGCCATAATTACAAAATTTGTGGATGATAAGAAACTTGTAAGTACTGTGAAGTGTTAAGGCCCAGACCAGAAACTTCAAGGCCTTATTCTAACATTTGATTTCAGCATCAGGGTGAACATAAGGTGTTTCACTCCAGATATGATTAAAGTGATCCACTAGGAAGCTTTTATCAAAACAAATTTGTATAAGAACACAATTAGAATACAATACAAAGAACTAAGATGACTTTTACCAGTTAAAATAGTTAAACATGGCAAAGTATAATCCTTAACCTATCTCTGTTGTTCCAGTATAAAGGAATACCCCACAGACACTCACTCTTGTTCAGAATTGGTGAGCACCAAAATAAATATGCTGACATAGTGCTGAAATTTCATCTTTTTAACACTTTTGGCCAGAGGTTCGGAGAGCAGTTTTTGAAGAAGGATAGATCCTCAAAACAGCAAAACCCCAGAGACGCAAACCCAGCCTCTGGCAGTTCCCAGTCTCCAACTTCAGAGAGGGGAAAAGAGATACACTGCTCTCTCTCAACTCAAAAAGCAGCATCTAAGCTTGAATACTCTTATAAGTCCATCTTCCCTGTCACATGAGCATACCTGCCAAACATTCCAATCAAACCCCACTCTGCAAAACCCCAGGGGAAAATAGCAGAACAGCATTAGTTCAGATTGAAACCAACATTTTAGCCAGTAGAAGCAATTATGCTGCTGCAGCAACAATACAGCATGTCGGTAAAGAGAATGGCACCAAGTGCATAAAACTGCTATAACAGATCCTGCACAAGAACATGGCTCACATACATTTCTTAAAGGCACAATATCATCACAGAAGCATGAGGTAGATAGTGTAGGACTTTGCATAGGTTGATGGAATTGGTGGAAAAGTGGACAGATGAAATTTAATGCAGACAAGTGTGAATTGATTCACTTTGGTAGGAAGAATGTGAAAAAAGACATAGAATACATTTCCAAGAGAGGTGCAGGACCTGGTGAGAAAACAAGTCCAACAGCTGAATTTCTCTGTCCCTTGCACCCCATTGGTTTTAACCTTATCAACAAGTCCATTACCTCACACTTTAGCAAACATCTTTTGAAAGTCCAAACACACAAAATCAACCACATTACCTTCATAACCATTATTTCAACAACAATCTCAATCAAGTTAGTCAAACACAAATTAATTTTAATTTTATTAATATAAATGACAGCTAACACAAATTAATTTTATTAATTTGTGTTAGCTGTCATTTATTAATTCATAAAGTGACAATCGGTTTTGCCTCAAATTGTTGTCCAGATTAAGTTTTAAGGAATCTCCTGCAACCACAAGATGGAGGAGGCCTGCAAATTTCAAATAGTTAAAAGTGGTAAATCTTGCATCATTATGAAGCCTTGCACATTCTAGAGACATTTAAAAGCAACTCTCAACCAATGAATTTATTTTAAGATGCTGTTTTTGTATAGGCAAATGTCTATAAAATTATGCACAGCAAGAGCCCACAAACAAATGTGATGAATGACATTGGGGAATGGAGACCCCCAGTGTCCAGCGTTTTCACCTGTTCCGTTCTTACTGACGCAGTCTGTAGAGTAATCAGAGGAGGTTAACAAATTGAGGGGAGTGATGTAATGGTGGTAGTTAAATACATGAATGATCATTTAAAATTTCAAATATTAGGAGACCATGTTAAAAAGAATAGGAGTTATGGGCAGAGTTCTTGATGAGCAAACAATAGAAAATGGAGGTTAATCTTTAAGTTTTTTAGTGTCACAAGTAGGCTTACATTAACACTGCAGTGACGTTACTGTGAAAATCCCTTAGTAGCCACATGTTCGGATACAAGGGAGAATTTAGCATGACCAATGCACTAAGCTGCATGTTGTTCGGACTGTGAGAGGAAACTAGAGCACCCGGAGGAAACCCATGCAGACATGGAGAGAACGTGCAGACTCTGCACAGACAGTGACCCAAACCAGGAATCGAACCCAGGTCCCTGGGGCTGTGAGGCAGTGTTGCTAAACACTGTACCACCGTGTTGCCCATGAGAATAGGAGGCCAGCCATAAGAACATAAGAAATAGGAGCAGGAGTAGGCCATCTAGCCCTTCGAGCCTGCCCCGCCATTCAATAAGATCATGGCTGATCTGTCGTGGCTCAGTTCCACTTTCCCGCCCTCTCCCCATAACCCTTAATCCCCTCTCTTATCAAGAACCCATCAACCCGCTTCTTAAAAATATTTAGCGAGGCAGCCTCCACCACTTCAACGGGCAGAGAATTCCAGAGATTCACCACCCTTTGAGTGAAGAAGTTCCTCCTCAACTCCGTTCTAAACCGCCTCCCCTTTATCTTGAGGCTGTGCCCCCTAGTCCTACTGTCTTTTTTGAGCGGGAAGAGTCTCTCCACCTCTATCCTATCCATCCCATTCATCATCTTATACGTCTCAATGAGATCTCCCCTCATTCTTCTAAACTCCTAACGAGTACAAGCCTGACTAATTTAATCTGGAGATGACAAAGGCTTAAATGAATGTTTCAGCAGCATATGGACTGAGATAGATGATATGAGAGTGCAGGAAAGTGGACTTCTGAGAAGGAGTTGTAGTGGCAGTGGAAGTTCTATCCAATGTTGGAACAGAGCACCAATATTGCAACCAGTCCTGGTCAACCTGAGACAATAGTTAAGGAGGGTGTTTTAATTTGGTGAAGAGGGTACAGTGATTTGGTCAGGCGTCGAAGACAATGCTTTTGGTGTGGCTAACATTTAACTGCAAACTTGTTGAGCTACTAGAGACGATCCATGTTGTATTTGGAATTATGAATATTGAGCAAATAATTGAATTTAGATACAGGTATCAGTTTTTATGCATGGGACCCTTCTGAGATTAGGCAAACACATGGTTGGTATTTTGAGAACAATAAAAAGAGGGCTGCTTCAAACAGATAAAGTTCTATCACCAGGATTAGACAATTATTTTCATTCAAGTGAAGAATAAAGTCTAAATGAACAATGTGATTCACGAGATTATGTGCTTGGCAGTTATCTCATGTATGTAGACAACCAACGTCCAGAACAACAATTATAGTTTGTCATTGTCTTTGCTGTTTACATAAACTGAAGTCAGCCAGAAATTAAAAGCTTTCTCGATAGTTCTGTATTGATTGTAGGGGATAATATGACTCTCATTTGCACAGATTGTATTACCAGTGATGGCAGATGCCAATTAATTTGTCAAGGTGAGAGAAGAGGATAGATAACCTTTGCTCTCTATATTATTATCCTTGGCACCTACAAAGGTTAAATTAGTAGTATTTCCTATTTTTAGCACCTTGCTGCAAGCTATTGATTATGAGTTCAGTTTGGAAAGTGACAAACAGCCATGAATAATTACAATCTTCAATAATTGGTTGCTAGAAATTCATTAAGGTATCGAACAGCTGATTCATCTTCCTATTCTTTGAAGCAATCTTTATTTAGGTTTTTAAAATTCATTTACAGAATGTGGGTGTCACTAGCAAGGCCAGCATTTACTGCCTATTCCTAATTGCCCTTTGAGAAGATGGTGATGAGTTGCTATCTTACACTGCTGGAGTCCACATGATGAAGGTTCACACACAATGCTGTTAGGGAGGGAGTTCCTGGATTTTGACATAACGATGGAAGAATGGCGATATATTTCCAAGTCAGCATAAGACTGACCTGGGTCACCTGACCCATTCTCTTAAAGGGCATACACCTAACTATATATATAAAACACTTACCTGTACTTATAACATCAACTTCTATTTCTTAGGACCTCAGAGCTCTGGAATTCCCTCGCTCCACTGATTATGCTCTCCACCTGCAATCTACAGGGCTTTTGAACTCAGGCTTGGTGTTGAGAAACTTCTAAATTTGATCTAACACAGTGAGATTCCCAATTCATCCAACTCTTGAGCTGAGGCAGGTTCTGCAAGGGAAACCAATGGACAGGTTGAGCTCAGTTCTCCCCTCAGAGGAGGTAGAGTTGGCAATGGTGGAAACGTAGGAGATGACTCTGCCGCCCTGTGAATTGCTGAGTAGACGTTAGCACATAGGACCAAACAAAAAGAAGTTAGCACTGCTGTCTTACAGTGCCAGGGATCCAAGGTTGATTCCTGATTTGGGTCACCGCCTGTGTGGCACCTGCACATTCCCCCTGTGTCTGTGTGGGTTTCCTCCGGGTGCTCCGGTTTCCTCCCACTGTCTGAAAGCCGTGTTGGTTAAGTGCATCGGCCATACTAAATTCTCTCTCAGTGTGCCCGAACAGGCGCCGGATTGTGGCAACTAGGGGATTTTAACAGTAACATCATTGCAGTGTTAACATAAGTCTACGTGTGACATAAATAAATAAACTTTAAAACTTTTAACATTTATTGCATTCAATTTAATATCACCATCTGGACCGAAAGCACAATGCACATATCAAAAGCTTCCGTTGGGGAAATAATAAATACCACATACATTTTTCTACAGTGCTACGTGACCCCTAGATTATACAGTAACATGATAGCTGTGTTTATTGAAGGTTACAGTAGCAGTTACTGATTATGTAATGCTGTATGAGTAATGCGAAGCAACAGAACTGAGCTATTACACATGTTAGAACATAGAACATAGAACACTACAGCACAAACAGGCCCTTCGGCCCACGAGTTGCGCCGATCACATCAACACCTACCAATCTATAGACCTATCTATAACCCCCAATCCCACAAAACCCCATATACTCATCCAGAAGTCTTTTAAAAGACCCCAGCGAGTTCGCCTCCACCACCAGCTTAATCAGCTTAATTATTGTAATATTTGCTAACTGAAGTTAGAATTATACAATATCCTGAAATGGGCTTTTATATGTTTTCTTAACCACATCAATGAGCTGATCGTAACCCAGGCTGCAAAACCCTTGGCGAAGAGGCTGCTTCTTTTTTCAGAAAAAAGCTGGGAGCTATTTAAAAGATATTGAAAGATTTTTTTTCCAGTCAGGCATTCTTTCAGTTTGTTTGGACCACAGCTCACTGGTCTCGTTGTTGGCAGAAGTAATAAAGCAACAACAGGGAAACCTCACAATCATACAAGACTCTGAGCTGTCTGTTGGGCTGTGTGATGTTGGCAGTGTGTAAAAGTGTGGTCAGGTCTTTATTACAGGGTTAACCTCACTTACGTAATTTTGTCTGTTTTGGGTTATTTTGCCAAATATGGGATACTGGCTTTGAAACAAAAACAGAAAATGCTGGAAAAACTCAGCAGGTCTGACAGCATCTGTGGAGAGAGAATAGAGCCAACGTTTCGAGTCTGGGTGACTCTTCATTTGAACTTCGTCAGAGTATATAGGGTCAGTTATACAATTTCTACAGTGCAGAATGAGGCCATTTGGCCCGTCAAGTCTGCACCAACAACAATCCCAACCAGGTCCAGGACACATAACCCCACATACTTACCCCACTGATCCCCCTGACATCCCCTAACAGTAAAGGGAAATTTAGTATGGCCAATCAACCTAACTGTCACATTTTTGGACTGTGGGAGGAAACTGGAGCACCTGGAGGAAACCCACACAGACTTAGGGAGAATGTGCAAACTCCATACAGGCAGTCACCAAAGCCAGGAATTGAACCCAGGTCCCTGGAGCTGTGAGGCAGCAGTGCTAACCACTGTGCCACCTGTCGGACTCACCTTGTGGTGCATTTGCATGTACAGGAAGCATTGTTTATTAATACACAGGACCCTGTTCTTTGCAGACAGAAAGAACAGGTACACACATTGCACCTGTTTCAGCTACAAAAAAAAAAGTGATGGCCATTTGCTAGTTTAATCTTCAGGGCAATGCATTGAACAATCACAGTCAAACTGCCTGTTTAAATTTCAAACAATGCTTGGTAGTTAACTGTCAGTCACCATCAACTGGTGCATTCTCCATGACAACACCTCTAGTAATCAGAGTCCATTGGCCAACCAATCAGCACCGACTTCTAAGACAGTAAAAATTGTTGTCCCCTTTACATTTGTATTCTTGTAAATTGTCCTGATGAGTGCAAGATGAAAAGCTTCAGCAAAACAGTCTTTTTTAAGCAAAATTTCAAACAAATGGAATTTTGTATCTCACTTCTCTGGTACGTTTCCAGAAACCAAACACAGTGTGCAAAATAAAGCAGAATTCTGCTTTTGGGAAATGGATTTGGATGAAATATCAGACTCAATACTGCTTATTGTGACTTTTTCACATCATGGACCCCACATAAGATACAAAACTCTAAGAACATGTGCCAGTCAATTCAAGGACAGCTTCTTCCCTGCTACTATCAGACTTTCGAATAGACCTACCTCGCACTAAGTTGATCTTTCTCTGCACCCCAGCTATGACTATAACACCACATTCTGCACTCTCTCCTTTCCTTTATGTACGGTACAGCATGCAAGAATCAATACTTTTCACTGTATATCAATACATGTGACAATAATAAGTCAAATCAAATCAAAAAAGGAGATGGTTGAACCACTTGGATTATGTGCTGACTCTTTTTATGGTAAACTAACATTTCTGAGACATTTCGCCCTGAGCTGTGTAATGATAGTTATCAGTAAACATTTCACTGATATGAAGGCTAATGATTGACTGCTTACACTCCACAGTAACTGAAAGAAACAGCTCAGGACACCAGCAAATTAGTTAAGGAATATTTGCAGTCCCCATACACTATTGAAATATGTTGATATACAACCAAACTGCATTATTGATTAAATAAATGTCCTCTTTGCAAAAGAAAATATAGAAAGAAGTGAAATGGTAGATGCATCTAGGGATTATAGTGCACAAGACAGTGAAGGGGCCTTCGAGCAGCATCATGAGGCTATTGCAAAACCAAGTTTATGTTGCTTGTTTGTGGGATGTGGGTATTGCTAGCAAAGCCAGCATTTATTACCCATCCCTAACTTCCCTTGAGAAGGTGGAGTATTAGGATGCCTTGCCAGGACATTTAGATAAGAAGCACTATTCAGTCCCTGGGCAAAGAAAGTGAAAGAGGTGGAACAGCAGGGAATTCCAGAGTTAAAAAGTGGATCCTGGAACTCCCTTCTGAAGAGCATGATAAGTGTGTCTACACCTGATGGATTACAGTGGTTCAAGGTGGTTTTTCAAGGGCAATTCGGATAGACAACAAATGCTGCAGCAATGCCCACAACCTAAGAATGAATATAAAATAAATACTGATTAGTTTGGATGGGACTTTCCTATTTACTATTTTGGCAGCCTGTTAAACTGTTGAATCTAACCTGGTTAATGGTTTTGTCAAAGTGACCAGTAGAGGAAAGCCATCTTAAAGGTGCATGGCAAACAGCACACAGAGGAAATTCTTGAGTTACGTGGGTCAGAATCCTGACTGCATTCGTGTAAAATATGAACCGAGGATAACGTTTGTTGTGTGTTGATGGGGAAAATGATTAGAACTTGTCAGCGTGCCTCTCACAAGAAGTAAAACGCACTGAGGCAACAGCTACTGGTGCTGTCAATAGAGGCAGGAAAGGATTTGTGCAAACTGCCTACTCAATGCTTTTTTAAATGGAGGTTCCTGCCAAAAGCATGGTTATCTGATGATGGAGAGAGTTCTTTTTTTCCCCCAATCATTTAGTTATTTGGATTGCATTACACGTGTTTTTTCACATGGTGCAAATTATGCTGCTTTTCAATTCTGCTCTGGTAATTTTCTTTTTGTATGCAGTGAAAGAATTTGTGTGTTGCTCAGGGTAAAGTCCTGGAATTCCTTCCCCAAATCTTTGACTTGCCAACTCTCTCCTCCTTTCAGACATAGCTTTGATCTGGCATTGTCCCCCTGCCCTAATAGCTCCTTCTTTGTGTGACGATACTATGCCTTTAGGAAATGTATTTTAATCATGTTTCTCTGCAATTTCTTTAAGCAGGTCTTGTCTTTTGTTTTATATTGTTGCCATGATGCCTGTGTTGGTATCTGTTATTGTTGCTGAAGCAATGGGCACCTTGTTTATTTTTAAACTGGACCTAGTGCAGTGTCCTGGAGTTTTAGGACCCTTTTGGAAATTGTTGATTTGCAACAGTTTGATGGTACCTTTTGTTACGACGTGGAGGTGATTTTTTTTCCTCTGTGCGATTTTGGAACCCCCCTCAAAAGCGTACGTCATCTCATAATCTTATATGAAAGTATATGAGATAATAGGAAGCTACTGGTATTGGTAAATTAAAGCAGGATCTGACACACTCTATCATGAATAATTAACAGATCTTCATTTTAAAACTGGGGACAACCTTATTAAACAATTAACGAACTGAATAAAATCACAATAGAATGCTATTTGAATAGGATAAGACTCCTTCTGGAATAATAAATCCTTTTAGAATGTAGTAACTCTCAAATAATATACCAGGTGTCTGTTGGCAGTATGAACTTTCTTCTATTTCTGACTGGAACACTTTGAGTTAGTATCTTTCTCTTTAGATGGTGATTTTCTGAAAATATAAATATTACTGCAGGATTCCAAATGAGAGCCTTGCCTCCCCTCCTTCCAACTAAAGAGTTGGCAAGCTTACTCCTTAATGCTTGCTCTCTACTCTGGCAGTTAAAACCACTGGTCCTGGTTTTTATACCTAGAATTACCTCACAGTATTCAGGCAAATTGACTGGTTCAGAACGGTACACAAACTCACATTTGAATTCTATTGGCTCTGAGTGCTTGTTTTAAACTCAATGGTTCAATTCAAAAGCCTGTTTTGTTATGCTGGAACACAAGCTGCTGCTTTGGATGCAAATGTGGAAAACCTGCTGCTGCAATTTAAAATCTACAGAAAGACACATTTTTTTTTAAATAGACAAGGCTATATGATTTCTTTTGGTTTTCTTAGCATTTCTTTTAACTATTTACATTTTTCAAACATCACATTTTTAACCTTATATCAACTTCATAACGCTTTGGATAGTTCTTTTCTCACAGCAGAAATCCAAAGGGGTTTTATTTTCACGTTTGGACTGCAGGCTGAGAGCAGTATTTTTGTCTCTTTCCCTGGCATTGGAAATTCTGCTGTCAGTGGCTGGCCATTTCAGAGGGAAGTTAAGAGCAAACTGGCGTATGTCTGGGAATCACATGGGAATCGTCATCCAGTACTTCCCTGGAGCGGAGAAGCTACGACATCTTCTCTGGAGCCTTCAACATGTCATTGATGAAGATGAACATCTTGCCAAGGCCATCCCCACACCCCCACTTCTTGCCTTCAAACAACTGCACAACCATTGTCCGCAATAAACTACCCAGCCTTCAGGAGAACAGTGACCACAACACCACACAATCATGCCACAGCAACCTCTGCAAGATGTGCCAGATCATTGACACGGATGCCATTATCTCATGTGAGAACACCATCCACCAGGCACACAGTACATACTCTTGCAACTTGGCCAATGTTGTCTAGCTGATGCTCTGCAGTAAAGGATGTCCCAAGGCGTGGTACATTAGGGAGACCATGCAGACGCTACAACAGTGGATGAATGCACACCGTTCGACAATCACCAGGCAAGGCTGTTTTCTTCCTGTTGGCGAACACTTCAGTGGTCATGGGCATTCGGCCTCTGATCTTCTGGTAAGTGTTCTCCAAGGCGGCCTTCACGACACACGACAGCGCAGAGTCGCTGAGCAGAGACTGATAGCCAAGTTCCGCACACATAAGGATGGCCTCAACCGGGATCTTGGGTTCATATCTGTAACCCCCACAACCTGCCGGGACTTGCAAAATCTCACTAACTGTCCTGTCTGGAGACAGTACACATCTCTTTAACCTGTGTTTAACGCTCTCTCCACTCACATTGTCTGTACCTTTAAGACTTGATTAGCCGTAAAGACTCGCATTCCAATCATTATTCTGTAAATTGAGTTTGTGTCTTTATATGCCCTGTTTGTGATTAGAACTCCCACTCACCTGACGAAGGGGCAGCCAGCACTCTGAAAGCTAGTGGCTTTTGCTACCAAATAAACCTGTTGGACTTTAACCTGGTGTTGTGAGACTTTTTACTGTGTTTACCCCAGTTCAAATCCGGAATCTCCATATAATCACACGTAGGCCCGATCAGGTAAGGTTGGCAAATTTCCATCCCTAATGGGTATTAGCAAACCACAGTAAACCATACAAGGCTACAAATCAAGTGCTGGAAAATGGAATTAGAAATAGTTTAGCAAGCCACTCAGTTGAGGGCAGTTAGGGCTGGGCAATTAATACTGACTATCCTAACAAGACCAGCATCCTGTGAATGGATTTAATAAAAAACACTCCTCCGTTTTTTAAAACAGCGCGTTATCAAGCTTATTTGTGTATGCCATAGGAAACATATTTAATACTGTTCCATTTTACTTTATGTGTCACACTTAACAGAAAATGTTGCATAGAATTTACAATGCAGGAACCGGCCACTCGACCCAACTGGTCTATGCTGGCATTTATGTCCCACATGAGTCTCCCTTCACCTCTCTTCGCTTAACCCCATCAATGTATCCTTCCAAATAAGGGGAACCAAAAGCATGATAGTTGGCAATGGTGGGCCAAAGGGTCTCTTGCTGTGTGAGACTCTATGGGTTTTCATGACAATCTGATGCTTTATGGTCACCATTACTGATACTAGGTTTTTGTTCTAGAGGTACGTAACCGAATTTAACTCAGCTGTTGTTGAATGGATTTGAGCTCATGACCCTCTGTCATGAATCCAGGCCTTTGGACTACTAATCCATGTCACTAGACTAGTAACATAACCAGTATGTTACCTTTAATTGGGATAGTGAGGGGTGAATTTACTAGTTCCACCCACCCAGTGTGGTGTTATGTTTGAATCTATACTTAATCTATACTTTGTGGCATTAATCTATACTTAACGGAGCTCCACAACTGGGAGAATAAAACCAAATGGCCAATTTCTTAGTTCAGAGGCAAACAAGAAGCCACAGAATTGGTGGAGGGATGGAGCAGGCAGGACCGCATACCATCAGAATGACATACATCAAAAACTAGAAAGAAAGTTACTGCAGATAGAGCTGAAGAAGTAACTTTTATTCACAATCTGTAATGTCATTCAGAATCTTGAGTGCTTCGGGTTTCTTGAGGAGTTGGCTCGCTAGTGTTCCATTGTCATCTGTAGAATCAGTTAGTCCAGCAGCGATAAGCTGTTTTATGCATTCGATATGCTGGCCTGCACAGGCCATGTGCAAAGCTGTAAAAGAAAGAACTTATATGGCACCATGGACAACCGCAGGACATCCCAAAGCACTTTCAGACAATGAAGTACCTTTTTTAATTTGGGTAGAGAAAGCTGCCACTGACACGCACGATCAGACAATCCACTTTAGTGATGTCGCTTGAGGGATATATATTGGCCGGGGCTCTGGGGAGAAACTCTGCTGTTCCTTTTCAAACAGTCCCATTGGGAGATTTGGGTCAGAATTTTCCAGACATTTCTCATCAGCGGGATTCTCTGGTCAGTGAGCGAATAGTTGGCTGAGTGTCAAATTCTCTGTCCTCGCTTGCAGCGGGCGCGAGACATGTATGTCTGGAAAATTCCTGCCTATGTCTATCTGAGCAGGCAGGCAGGGCCTCAGTTTACCATCTCATCTAAAAGATGGAATCTCGAGACGTTCTGCCCAAGTCTCTGGATTGGGGCTGGAATCCACAATTACTGAATTCTGAGGCGGATGTGCTCTCACTGTGTTTGTTCAAGAAACATATTTTAAAAACCACACTGCAAGTACAAATCTAAATGCTACTTTTGCTTCTGCCCATTTCCTTCCTCTTTTTCTGTTCGTGTTTTAATTTTCTTGTATTTTTAGAACCTCTTCATGTTGTTTCTTACTTCAATTCTTTTCTCCAAGTGTTCATTTTATAAGTCATAAAATCACCAGGTGCCCTTGAGAAAGAAGACAGACACTTGTCATTGCTCATGGCACTCTTAGAGCAGTCACTATTGCACAGGAGAGTTTAGTGTCATGGTCAGATGTCACTGTGGGGTATGATCATAATTCTGCTCAAATATCACCCCACTCTGTGGTGAATGGGTCAACGTTAGAGTTCACAATTTGAAGAAGTGCGGGAGAATCTGAATCTGTGATATAATGCACCAAATCCAAATCAGCTTTCTCTTTTCACAACCCCAGACTTCTCCTTTCCTTTTCTCCAAAGTTTAAAGTTTATTTATTAGCGTCACAACTGGGTTTACATTAACATTGCAATGAAGCTACAGTGAAAGTCCCCTAGCTGCCACACTCTGGTGCCTGTTTGGATACACTGAGGGAGAATTTAGCACCTAACCCGCAAGTCTTTCAGACTGTGGGAGGACACTGGAGCACCTGGAGGAAAACTACGCCGACACGGGGAGAAACGGGGCTGTGTCAGGAGTTGGTCATGTGGAAAGCCAATAGGAGATGTGCCTACCCTCTCACGCAAAAATATAAATTGCCCCAAGAAATGCCAACAAGATGGGAGAAATGCAATGTTTTTTTTTCCAGGTACTTAATTTATCATTGGAATTGCACAAAAATGTCAACAGAGCCACCTGATGGGTTGAAGATGGCCTAGTTGAGACTTCCTCGACTTCTGAATAGGCCTATATAGTCCCCTTGGTCAGCTGAGGCTTACAAAAGCTGTATTAGTTTTGAGAACTTTTCTGCCTCTTGCATCCACGTGCTGGGGTCTTCTGGCGTCTTCATTACATCATTTCCTTTCCTCGCAGTGAGGAATGAAGCCCCATTCAGAAAGATGGGTCAGAGTGCAGTTGGAAGACTGGATGGTAATTCCACCTATCTGTTATAGAATAGAATCCCTATCGTGCAGAAAGAGCACCGACAACAATCCTACCCAGATCCTATCCCCGTAACCCCACATATTTACCCTGCTAATCCCTGTGACACTAGGGGCAATTAAGCATGGCCAATCAACCTAACCCGTACATCTTTAGGCTATGAGGGAAATCCAGACTCCCCTTTATCTACTCAGGTGTGAGGCAGTTTTGTCTTTTCATCGAAAAGAAAGCAAAATGAAATCCAGAATCACCTCTTGATTGGCGATTGGGATTGCTTAGATCCACCATAATTAATTGAGCAGAAGCACCCCATTTTTAAAGCAGCAGAAATAAACTCCAAATTATAACAGTGACAAAGAAAACTTATCAAAGCAGAATATTGCTTTCTGTATCAGCAATGCATTTTAGTCCTGTTGCTAGCCACCGGTGGCACAAGGATTCAAGGGCACAGGCAGACACTTGCCTGCTGCTTCTCCAGCACACCTGGATGCAGATGTAATTGCAAAAGAGGGGCATGGAAGCCAATGTGAGCGACTCTGGACAGGATGGACATGAGGAAGGTGTTTCCATTAGTAGCAGAGACAAGGTTCTGAGGACACAGCCTCAGAGTAAAAGGGACAACCCTTTAGAACTGAGGAAGAATTTCTTCAGTCAAAGGGTGAATTGGTGGAATTCATTGCCGCAGAAGGCTGTAGAAGCCAAGTCATTTAAGGCAGAGATAGATTCTTGACTGCTAAGGGGATCAAAGGTTACGAGAAAAGGTGGGAGAGTGGGAATGAGAAACTTAGCAGCCATGGTCGAATGGTGGAGCAGACTTGATGGGCCGAATGGTCTAATTCTACTTCATTATCTTATGGTCTTAACCCTTTGTTTTTTTTTCAGCCATGGCAGTGTCTGGTACTCACTGGTCTTGGCTCCTTGAGTAAGTTAAGATAAAGAACTTACCAGAGCGACCTTTGGCATCCCTTGCATGTATGTCAGCTCCTAATGTTAGCAGAGTCGCTATGGTGCCTGCATGCCCCTCCTTTAAAGAGAGCAAAACAAACAGGTTTGGTGCAATTCTACGATGACCAAGTTTGCTGCAAACAAAGTTATTCAGCTTTCTTCCTTCAAATTAGATCGGGTGGACAGCATGAACCTTTTTCTCTCGGATGGAGATGGCTAGCACGAGGAGACATAGCTATAAATTGAGGGGTGATAAATATAGGACAGATGACAGAGGTAGGTTCTTTACTCAGAGAGTAGTAAGACGGTGGAATGTCCTGCCTGCAACAGTAGTGGATTTGCCAACATTAAAGGCATTTAAATGGTCATTGGATAAATATATGGATGATATTGGAATAGTGTAGGTTAGATGGGCTTTAGATTGGTTTCACAGGTCGGCGCAACATCGAGGGCCGAAGGGCCTGTAGTGCACTGTTATGTTCTATGTTCCATGCAAGTTGCTGTTTACGGACAGCCTAAAAAAAAACCTATAAATGGCATTGCTAATTTTAAGTACAGTGCATACATTATTAAAATTTAAATGAGTTAGATGACACTACTGTGTCTTTCTTCCATCCTTTAATAAAGGATCAAATGCTCATCAGTTTCACTGGTAATTGAATGCTTATGACTTTCAGTACAGACAGACTAACATCAGCAGTGAGAAATTTCATCTCTGGAGAGAAAACCCCTCCTCCCCAAGAGCTATGTTACCGAACTCCCACACACAAAACCAGAAAATGTTGGAAAATCTCAGCAGGTCTGATAGCATACGTGGAGAGAGAACAGAATTGATGTTTCGAGTCTGGATGGTTCCTTATCAAAGCTGAAAGAAATTTTCCACCATTGTCTGTTTATGTTTCAGATTCCAGCATCCACAGCAATTATCTTAATGTTATCCTGACACTGGGTAAAACTCCAGTGAACTCTGTTCCTATCCTTCAGCACACTTCTGTCTCTAAACTGTGTGGCAGAAAGTTTTCTGTTGCTGTGGTAATGTCCCCATTGTAAGCACAGCCCATTTTGCTCACTTGTGTAGGGCTGTCTCCTCACCGCAGGAGTCTTGCTGGTGAGCAGCCCTGCCTGCCTACTTAACTCCAACTGAGGGAAATGGGTCGGGGGTTCCAGTGCAGTGGCAGGGGTGGCTGGAATTCCTGTCAGCTCATTATGCAGTCCTGCTCAAGAACAGCTTCTTCTCTGCTGCTGTCAGACTTTTGAATGAACTTACCTCGCATTAAGTTGATCTTTCTCTACACCCTAGCTATGACTTTAATGCTACATTCTGCACTCTCTCCTTTCCTTCTCTGCGGACGGTATGTTTTGTCTGTATAGCGCGCAAGAAACAATACTTTTCGCTGTATGTTAATACATGTGACAATAATAAATCAAACCAAATCTTCACATGAGATTCGCGTGAAAGCCTTTCAGGTGGATTCTGAAAATCCAAGTCACCCGTGTCACAGGGAATTTTATTTTATATTATAACGTCCTCACTGGCATTGAAAAGATTTATCGGGTAGAATTTCCCAAAATCGGGCTGAATTTAATGCAGCGTGCTGTAGCGTGAACAATGGCAGCAGGGACCACATGATTATGGGAGAGAACCCGTGTCAGTCTCCCAGCTGTAGTCAAACCTCCTCTAATTAAGTTGGGGGAAGGGGTTGACACAGGGTTCCAGGTCACCACTGTTATGTTTAGGATCTAATTATAAACTAAAAAAAGACCATGAGGTAGGTCGGTATAATTCAAACAAAGAACGGTTTGTTGAACAGTTGCAGTTAGTCCAAATCTGATTTCCAGTCCAAGACTTTAGGAAACATAGTGAAGGACAGGCCCCTGTCCACCTCAAGTGGAAATGGTCGAGAGCTTCAAGTTTCTAGGTGTTCAGATCATGAACAACCTGTCCCGGACCCTCCATGCCGACACCATAGTTAAGAAAGCACACCAACACCTCTACTTTCTCAGAAAGCTAAGGAAATGCAATGTGTCTGCTCCGACTCTCACGCACCCCAGACATCATCTCTTCCACCTATTTCCATTGGGAAAAAGATACAAAACTCTGAGATCACGTACCAACCCACTCAAGAATAGTTTCTTCCCTCCTGCCATCAGACTTTTGGCTGGACCTAGCTTATATTAAGCTGATCTTTCTCTACACCCTATGACTGTAACACTATATTCTGCACCCTCTGCTATTCCTTCTCCCCTTTGTACTCTATGGATGGTAATGTTTTGTCTGTATAGGGCACAAGGAACAATACTTTTCACTGTACCTCAATACGTGACAAAAATAAATCAAATCAATTTTTACAGATGCGCCATGGAAGCATCCTATCTGGTTGTATTACAGCTTGGTATGGCCCTTGCTCTGACCAAGACCACAAGAAACCACAAAGGGTTGTGAACATAGCCCCGTCCATCGAGCAAACTGGCCTCCCATCCATTGACTCTGACTACACTTCCTGCTGCCTCAGTAAAGCAGCCAGCGTAATAGGTAGTCATAGGTAAAAGAAGGTAGGTGAGGCACTCACTGAATGTTAAAATGGCGGCGCGGGCTTGTTGGGCCAAAGGGCCTGTTTCCTGTGCTGTGTTGTTCTTTGTTGTTGTTCTTCTTTGTTGCAATTAAGGACCCCACTCACCCCCGACATACTCTCTTCCACCTTCTTCCGTCAGGAAAAAGATACAAAAGTCTGAAAATACTTCCCAACCAACTCAAGAACAGCTTCTTCCCTGCTATCAGACTTCTGAATGGATCTGTCATATATTAAGTTGATGTTTTTCTTCACTTTACCTATAATTGTAACATTATATTCTGCACCCTCTGCTATTCCTTCTGCCCTGTGTACTTCATGAATGGGATGCGTTGTCTGTATAGCGTACAAGAATCAATACTTTTCATTGTATCCCAATACATATGACAATAAGTCAAATTGATCCCCCAAGCTCCACCCTCGATGGAGCTCATGACTCCAGGGCATCTAATCCACTCTCTTAAGGGGGCATAACACTCCAACTACATACATAGCAACCATCAAGAGATATCTACTAGGCTGTTTAATGACTCCATTGGGCCTCCCCATGGAACTCATGGGGGTTCACCACAGATTCTCCAACACTTGGATGAGACCCCCGTCAGCCCACCAAAATCCTGGTCACTGCCTTTGACAAGTATTCCACTAGTCAATCCAACATCATCTAGATTCTTATGCTCCTTCAATAGTCTCAAACAAATGCACCATGAGAAAGAGCAGCCTTGATTTGCTGACTGCCAATAGTTTGAAGACTGGCAGTGATCCATTTTAGATCATCTCCATTGTAAAAAACAGCAATCAGAAGGATTATGGCATCAGATGGGTTAATGGATTAGCTAACAATAAAAGTAGATATTGCAGGTGCTGGAAATCTGAAATCGAGACAGAACGCGCCAGGATCACTCAGCAGATCTGGCAGCATCTGTGGAGAGAGTCACGGAATTAATGTTTCGGATCCGTATGACTCTTTGTCAGATTTGAGGAGCTTTGAAGAAGTCATTCCAGCTCGAAACATTAACTCTGTGTCTCCCTCCACAGATGCTGCCAAACTGAGTCTTTCCAGCAGTTCTTGCAGATATACAAGCTGTCTGTTGACAAAGCACCACGCAGCCATTTTGTGCACTGGGGTGGGCTGTTAAGAAAGTCTAGTCTCTCTATGTCTGAGCCCCTTGCGGGGTGGTACAGTGGGTAGCACTGCTGCCTCATGGTACCAGGGACCTGGGTTCAATTCCCGGCTTGGGTCACTGTCCGTGCAGAGTCTGCATGCTCTCTCCGTGTCTCTTGGGTTTTCTCTGCGTGCTCTGGTTTCCTCCCACAGTCCGAAAGACATGCTGGTTAGGTGCATTGGCCATGCTAAATTCTCCCTCTGTGTAATTGAACAGGTGTCGGATTTTCACAGTAACTTCATTGCAGTGTTAATGTAAGCTTGTGATATTAATAAATAAACTTTAAACTTAATGCTGAGGCAGATAGGGATGCTGCAAATTTGAAGAATCTCAGCAGACCAATATTCTAGCGAGTGAATGGGCACAAAATCCAATCTCCTGACTTTCCAACCATTCAGCAAGTGTTGAAAATTGGGCTTTTTGACTGGCTGAATGGGAGGAATTCATGTCAAATAGCTCTGTGCAGGATTCCATGGAGACAGACAATGAGCTGTATTATAGGCAGCTAGACATGGATAGACACCAAGAACAAAAATAGATTCAGATCAGACATCCACATTGAGTTAGCTGGTGAGGGCCTTACAGTCCACACACTGACTGGATAACCACAGAGCAATTGCCGAGGAAAGAATTGCGCACAGACACCACAGCTAGCTAATTTTGCTCTTGACACAAATCTACCCACAGTTATTTATAGAAACTTATTTTTCTCTTTTTATCCATTCTTCAGCTGTGGGCATGACTGGCAAGGTCAGCATTTGTTGTCCATTCCCAACTGCTCTTGAACTGAGTGGCTCGAGGGCAATTAAAAGTGAAACACATTACATACAGGCCAGACCTAATAAGGGTGGCATTTTCTTCGCTAAATGTCATTAGTGCATTCGTGAACCAGATGGGTTCTCAATGATAGTTTCACGGTTGTCATTACTGATGACTGGTTTTCAATTCCAGATTTATTTATTGCCATGGTGGGATTTGAACTCATGAACCCAGAGCATTATTGGGCCTCTTGATTACTGGGCTTACATCACCACTATGCCATAACGTCCTCCTCCATTTCCCCTGAATCAGATAAAACCAAAGAAAAGAAACCATACATTTGTCACACTAATTGTGGTCTTATCAAATGATTTTGCAGATCCTTTAGTAATCTCCTTTAGAGGCAGTCCAAAGGATATTCAGACAGAAAGCAGACAGTCAGGAGAAATGAGGCATTTTCAAGTCATCAAATCCCACCAGTGCAGAAGGAGGCCATTCGGCCCATCGGGTCTGCACTGACAACAATCCCATCTAGGCCCCATCCCTGTAACACCCGCATAGTTAAACCGCTAATCCCTCTAACCTACACATTACAGAACATTGAGGGGAAATTTTGCATGGGCAATGCATCTAACCCGCATATCTTTGGACTGTGGGAGGAAACCAGAGCACTTGGAGGAAACATATGCAGACATAGGGAGAACATGCTAATGCCACACAGACAGTGAGCCAAGCCAGGAGCCAAACCCAGGTCCCAGAGCAGTGCTAACCACAGTGCCGCCCAGTGTAATTTCTGGGATCGGAGGGCTATCCTATCAGGGAGATTAAACAGTCTGGGTCTGTATTCCTTGGAGTTAAGAAGAATGAAGGGTAACCTCATTCAAACATGTAAGATCCTGAGGGGGATTGACAGGATAGATGGTGAGATGTTTTCACTAGTGGGAGAGTCTTGAACAAGAGGACATCGCTACAAGATAAAGGGCCAGTCATGAGATGGGTAGAAATTTCTTCTTGCAGAGGGTGGTGAATCTCTGGAATTCTCTGCCCCAAAAGGTGGTGGAGATTGGATTATTCTAAGTATTTAAAGTGGAGCTGGATGAACACTTGATAGATAGAGAAATAGAGGACTCTGGGGAAATAGCACAGAAAAGGAGTTGAGGCTGGCACAGATTAGCCACGATCGTACTGAATGGCTGGGCAGGCCTGAAGGGCATGGTGGCCTATTCCTGCTTCGATACCTTGTCTTGTGTTATGTTAATGGGTGGGGTTAAATACATTTCTGCCCATTACAGAGACAATTGCCTAGTTTCACCGAGACCATTTGGCTCTTCCCAGGAGTGCTGCTGCCTCAAAAACTGGGCAGCTTACCCATTCTGCTCAGTAACCATTCCTGACATTGATCACTTGACAACAGACCTTGGCTGCGTAATGCAGAGGCGTTAGCTTTAGATCCGTGGCTCTCTCATTTACATTCACGCCAAGCTCGGTGACCAGGAAGCAGATGGCTTCATCCTGTGCTGTTACTGTGGCTCGGTGCAGTGACTGAGCTCCCAAGGCATCACTGGCTGAGAAATTGGCCTGAAACAGATGACGGGTTTGACAGAGTTATCACAAGGATTTATCCACAGCCAATCATTCTACTCATTATCATTTTATCCAATCTTTACCCGATGCGTGGTAAGAATGTGGAATGTTGAAAAGTTGATAGATGTATCGGAGAAGCTGGATAAATACAGAGAGAAAGGAACAGAGCGATAGACTGGTGGGGTTAGATGAAGGAGGGTGAGAGGAAGCCTTTGTGTGGTGTACACACTCAGAGCCTACAGAGTCAAAGGGCTGGTTTCTGTGCTGCGGGTTCCATATAACCTTCCTACTGACTTTGCCCAATTAGCAGGTGTAAGTGATGTGAAAAATGGATAGAGAACTTGTTTGCTGCTTTTATTAAAATGCACCCAGTCACTGAATCCCTACAGTGTAGAAGGAGGCCATTCAGCCCATCAAGGCTGCACCAACAACAGGCCCTATCCCCGTAAGCCCATATAGTTAGAAACAGAGAAAATAGGTGCAGGAATAGACTATTTGACCCTTCGAGCTTGTATCACCATTCAACATGAATGGCTGATCACGCACTTGCAGTATCCCACTCCCATTTCTCCCCATACCCCTCCATCCCTTTAGCCGCAAGGGCCACGTCCAGCTCCGCGTTGAACGTATCGAATGAACTGGCTCCAACAGCTTTCTGCGGTTGAGAATTTCACAGGTTCACAACTCTCTGAGTGAAGACGTTCTTCCTCATCTCCATCCTGAATGCCTTACCCCTGGCTCGAAGGGCTAGGTGACCTACTCCTGCTCCTATTTCTTATGTTCTTATTCTTAAACTGTGACCCCGAGTTCTGGAACATCCCCAACATCGGGAACGTTCTTCCTGCATCTAGCCCATCCAGTCCCATCAGGATTTTGTATGTTCCTATGAGGTCCCCTCTCATTCTGCATGCCAAACTTCAGCGACTGTTCCACTCTGACACCCAAGGTCACACTGCACTTCCCCTTTTTCTAAACTGGCACCATTTAGATAATAATCTTCCTTCCTGCTTTTGCCACCAAAGTGGATAACCTCAAATTTATCCACATTATATTGCATTTGCCATTCAGTCAGCCTGTCCAAGTCATCCTGCAGCCTCTTAGCATCCTCCTCACAACACACACTGCCACCCAGCTTAGTGTCATCTGCAAATTTGGAGATACTGCATTTAATCCTTCGCCCAAATCATTAATGTATATTGTGAATAGCTGTGGTACCCCACTAGTCACTGCCTGCCACTCTGAAAAGGACCTGTTTATTTCCGCTCTCTGCTTCCTGTCTGCCAACCAATTCTCTATCCACCTTAATACATTAACCCCAATATCATGAGCTTTAATTTTGCTCAATAATCTCTTGTGTAGGACCCTGTCATAAGCCTTTTGATTGTCCAGATACACAACATCCACTGATTCACCCTACTGATCACATCCTCAAATAATTACAGAAGATTTGTTAAGCATGATTTCCCTTTCGTGAATCCATGCCGAATTGGACTGATCCTGTCACCGCTTTCCAAAGTTATTACAGCCTCAATAATTGACTCCAGCATTTTCCCCACTATTGATGTATTTATCCTGCTAATCCCCATGACATTAAAGGGTAATTTATCATGGTCAATCAACCTAACACGAGCATCCCTGGGGGCAGCACGGTAGCACAATGGTTAGCACTGTTGCTTCACAGCTCCAGAGACATGGGTTTGATTCCCGGCTTGGGTCACTGTCTGTGTGTGGAGTTTACACATTCTCCTCGTGTCTGCGTGGGTTTCCTCCAGGTGCTCCGGTTTCCTCCCACAGTCCAAAGATGTGCGGGTTAGGTTGATTGGCCATGCACAAATTGTCCCTTAGCGTCCTGAGATGCGTAGGTCAGAGGGATTAGCGGGTAAATATGTGGGGATGTGGGGATAGGGCCTGGGTGGGATTGTGGTCGGTGCAGACGTGATGGGCCAGATGGTCTCTTTCTGCACTGTAGGGTTTCTATGATTCTATGATCTTTGAAGTGTCAGAGGAAACCGGAGCACCTGGAGAAAACCCATGCAGACATGGGGAGAATGTGCAAACTCCAGACAGTGACCCAATCCAGAATTGAACTCAGATCTGTGGCACTGTGAGGCAGCAGTGCTAACCACTGTGTCACCCTTGTTCTCCAAGTCAGCTTCTGCACTCATGCCGGGAGTAGTTATACTTTAATTAAGCCCTGTCAAAGTTCCCAGTGTTTGTGCAGGCACAGCACTCAATCGTCACCATCAATTCTCCTAGATGCGAGCGTCCTGGGTTTGTAAAAATGCATTTAAAAAGCTCCGAAGTAAGCATTTTGTGGCTATTTTGGGACAAATTAAAGGAAAGAGAAATAAACAAACGAGGGAGAAAGGAATAAGGGATATGCCAGTAGTGTTAGATGAGGTAAGGCAGGAAGAGGCTCATGTGAAACAGTAACACTAGTATAGACCAACTGGGCCAAATGGCCTGTTTTTGCACTGGACATTCTGTGTAATGTGCAATGTTGGTCCAAGCTGTGACTGATTCCTCAGCTGAATGACCTTCTCCTGTTCATGTGCCGGAAGTACAGACTTCTCCACGTGTTCCCAATCTGTTTTACCCACCACTTAGTAAGTCAGATGATCACCTACCTTGTGCCTCTCCAATAGGAGTTTTGCAATCTCAATGTGGCCATTCTGCAATGCATCCATGAATGGGGTGACACCACAGCTGTCTTTGGCATCTGGTTTGTAACTGCACCTACAAGCAACCGAAAACATGTTCAAATCCACAATGCCCAGCACCCCGATGAATAAAGAAAGAGCCACTTTCTAATCCCCAGCCTGGGTTCAGTTGAATGCGGGAAGGTTACTCAATTTATGGGAAATGGAAAATCACAGCTGAGGCCAACATTCTCCTCAGCTGCTGCCAACATTCACATAACCTCAATGATAAAGAACATAAGATCTAGGAGCAGGAGTAGACCATCTGGCCCCGCTAGCCTGCCCCGCCATTCAATAAGATTATGGCTAATCTTTTTGTGGACTCAGCTCTACTTACCCACCCGCTCACCATAACCCTTAATTCCTTTACTGTTCAAAAATTAATCTATCCTTGCCTTAAAAATATTCAATGAGATAGCCTCACTGGGTAGGGAGTTTCACAGCTTCACAAATCTTTGTCCAAAGAAGTTCCTCCTCAACGTGGTCCTAAATCTGCTTCCCCTTATTGAGGTTATGCCCCCTAGTTCTAGTTTCCTCCATAGGTGAAACAACTTCCCTGTTTCTATTTTATCTATATGTTCCTATAAGATCTCCACTCATTCTTCTGAATTCCAATGAGTATAGCCCCAGTCTACTCAGTCTCTCCTCATAAGCCAATCCTCTCAGCTCCGGAATCAACCTAGTGAATCTCTTCTGCACCCCCTCCAGTGCCAGTATATCCCTTCTCAAGTAAGGAGACCAAAACTGTACAAAGTACTCCAGGTGTGGCTCACCAACACCTTACACATGATCTCGCTGTTTTTAAATTCCATCTCTCTAGCAATGAAGGACAAAATTCCATTTGCCTTCTTATTACCTGCTGCATCTGCAAACCAACTCCTTGAGACTCCTGCACAAGGACACCCAGGTCTCTCTGCACAGCAGCATGCTGTAAGTTTTTACCATTTAAATAATAATCCATTTTGCTGTTAGTCCTACCAAAATGGATGACCTCACATTTACCAACATTGTACTCCATCTGCCAGACTCTCGCCCACTCAGTTAGATTATCTATATCTCTTTGCAGACTTTCAGCGTCCTCTGCACACTTTGTTCTGCCACCCATCTTAGTGTCATCTACAAATTTTGACACACTACATTCGGTTCCCGACTCCAAATCATCTATGTAAATCGTAAACACTTGCAGTCCCAACGCTGATCCCTGAGTCACATCACTAGTCACTGATTGCCAATCAGAAAAACATCCATTTACCTCCACTCTTTGATTTCTGTTAGTTAACCAATCCTCTATCTATACTAATACATTACCCATAACACTGTGCACCATTTGTCTTATGTAGCAGTCTTTGGTGCGGCACCTTGTCAAATGCCTCCTGGAAATCCAGATACACCACATCCACAGGTTCCCCATTGTCTACTGCGCATGTAATTTTCTCAAAGAATTCCACCAAATTAGTCAAACATGACCTGCCCTTCATGAACCCATGCTGTGTCTTACCAATGGGACAATTTACATCCAGATGTCTTGCTTTTTCTTCCTTGATGATAATTCAAGCATTTTCCCTATTACAGAAGTTAAGCTAACCAGCCTATAGTTACCTGCCTTTTGTTTACCTCCTTTTTTAAATAGTGGCATCACATTTGCTGTTTTCCAATCTGTGGAACCACCCCAGAGTCCAGCAAATTTTGGTAAATTACCACTAGTGCATTTGCTATTTCTCCTGCCATCTCTTTTAGTACCCTGGGATGCATTCCATCAGGACCAGGCGACTTGTCTACCTTTAGCCCCATTAATTTGCCCAACACCACCTCTTTCATGATAATGATAGTTTCTAGGTTCTCATCTGCTATAGCCTTCCTGTCATCAATTTTTGGCATGTTATTTGTGTCTTCCATTGTGAAGACCGACACATAATACCTGTTCAATGCCTCAGCCATTTTCTCATTTCCAGTTATTACATCACCCTTCTCATCTCTAAAGGACCAATGATTCCCCCATCCTTCCAGTAACTCTGTGGATTTTGATTTGATTGATTTATTATTGTCACAAATACCGTGAAAAGTATTGTTTCCTGCGAGCTATACAGACAAAATGTACCGTTCATAGAGAAGGAAAGGAGAGAGTGCAGAATGTAGTGTTACAGTCATAGCTAGGGTGTAGAGAAAGATCAACTTAGCGCGAGGTAGGTCCATTCAAAAGTCTGATGGCCGCAGGGAAGAAGCTGTTCTTGTGTCGGTTGGTACGCGACCTCAGACTTTTGTATCTTTTTCCTGCTGGAAGAAGGTGGAAGTAAATATGTCCAGGGTGCATGAGATCCTTAATTATGTTGGCTGCTTTTCCGAGGCAGCAGGAAATGTAGACAGAGTCAATGGTTAGGAGGCTGGTTTGCGTGATAGATTGGGCTACATTCACAACTACAGCAAACCTCAGATCCTAGCACGAGTCAGCAACCTTGTGAGGGTGAGGACGGAGGTGGGTGGACAGCAGAGGGAAATATGTCCCAGTGAGGCAAGACCCAATAACCACTGTGGATCAATCACTATATGAACAGGGAAACTGGCATCGATCCCCGTCATTTTGTTGACATTGAGGGAGAGATTATTGTTGCCGCACCAGTTCACCAGATTCTCTACCTCTTTCCTGTACCTTGTCTTGTCATTGTTTGAGATCTGACTCACTACATTGGTGCCATCAGCAAACTTGAAAGTCGAGTTAGAGGGGAATTTGGCCACACAGTCATAGGTGTATAAGGAACATAGAAAGAGACTGAGAATACAACCTTGTGGGGCACCGGTGTTGAGGATGATCGTGGAAAAGATGTTGTTGCCTATCCTTACTGATCGTGGTCTGTGAGTTAGGAAGTTCAGGATACTATCGCAGAGGGAGGAGCTGAGGCCCAGGCCACGGAGTTTGGAGATGGGTTTCATGGAAATAATGGTGTTGAAGGCTGAGCTGTAATCAATAATTAGGGGTCTGACCTAGGTGTCTTTGTTATCTAGGTGTTCCAGGGTTGAGTGCAGAGTCAGGGAGATGGCGTCTGCTGTGGACCTATTGCTGCAATAGACAAACTGTAGTAGATCCAGGCAATCCGGGAAACTGAAATTGATTCATGCCATAATTGGCCTTTTGAAGCATTTCATAATGATGGACGTCAGAGCCACCTTACAATAGACATTAAGGCACACCGCCTGACTTTTCTTTGGTACCAGGATAACGGTCATCTCCTCGAAGCAGATAGGAACCTCAGATTGTTGTAAAGAGAGGTTGAAGATATCTGCAAATACCCATTCCAGCTGATCCATGCAGGATCTGAGTGCTTGTCCGGGTACCCCATCCAGGCCCATCGCTTTCTATAGTTTGACCTTCGAGAAGGCTGCTCTGACATCTGCAATATCAGGGCAGTGTCCCCAGTAGGCTAAGGCCCCACCTGTGATATAGCAGTGTGGCACGATGATTGTCCAGTCTTCAACTCCATCAGCAACTCCTCTGACAGGAAGTAGCTTACACCTGATTGAGATATATAAAATCATGAGGGGTATAGGTAGAATGAACGCACAGGGTCTTTTTTCCAGGCAAGGGAAATAGAAAACTAGGAGGCATAGGTTTAAGGTGAGGGGGAATGATTTAAAAGGGACCTAAGGGGCAATTTCTTCACACAGAGGATGGCGTGTGTATGGAACGAGCTGCCAGAGAGAGTGGTTGAGGCAGGTACAACAGCAACATTTGAAAAACATTTGGATAAGTACATGGATGGGAAAGGATTGGAGGAATATGGCCAAAGGCAGGCAATTGGGACCAGCTGGGAAGGCACCATGGTCAGCATGGACCAAATGAGCCAAAGGGCCTATTGTTTGGTTGAATTGCTCTAATGACAACACCCCCTGTTCTTCAAAATAGTATCACCAACCCTTGATGTTCATGTGAGCGGGGCCTCAGTTTACCCTCTCATCTGAAAAGCCAGACCTCCAACAATGCAGCATTCTTTCACTGCTGCATTGGAGAGGCAGCTTTGACTTTTGTACTCCAGTGCTGGAGTTGGACTTTCTAACTCAGAGGCCAAGTTTTAAAAACTCTGCTGAACTTACTAGTACAGGGGAGGCAGACAAGGAACTAACCAAGGTGGCACAGTGGTTAGCACTGCTGCCTCATAGTGCCAGGGATCCAGGCTCGATTCCCAGCTTGAGTCACTGTCTGTGTGGAGTTTGCATGTTCTCCCCGTGTCTGTGTGGGTTTACTCCAGATGCACCCGTTTTCTCCCACAGTCTGAAAGATGTGCAGGTTAGGTTGACTGGCCATGCTAAATAGAGTCTAGTTTCAGGGGTGGTTAGCAGGGTAAATACGAAGGTTTACGGGAATAAGATCTGGATGGGATTGTGATTGGTGTAGGCATGATGGGCCGAATGGCCTTCTGCATTGCAGGGATTATATGATTCTATGAAATCTGAGCAATTAAGCTGTGCACTGAAGGAAGCACCTGTTTCTTGTCCCCAAATACCGTATCCTCTGATTTTGTTGTACTGAATTTCCTACGCGTGACTAATGAAAAGAAACTGCTTTAAAAACACAAACCAGTGTTCTGTAGTAACAGCATTTTCCATTGATTTCAGCACACAATGCAGCCTTGTCAATTACAGTGATCTGACACAATGATGATACTACTCAGGAATTACAGCCCTAACTCAGTTATGGTGACAACAGGAACCAGCTTTCCAACAACAAGGACGCAGCAGCATTAATGAAATACGCTCAACATGCCGTACTTTAGGCAGGAGATTGGATTCGAATGGCGTGCTCTTTCGCAAACCTCGGCGTGGCTATATAATGGGGCTGAATGTTCTGGGACACATTTCAGAATATCTGTGGCACAGGACGAAGGGGCACTAAAAAGCAGAACAAATAGCATCCACACTGACCCCCATCTCCAGACTGGGAGTGCTTACTGCAGGGCGGCATGGTGGCACAGCGGCTAGCAATGCTGCCTCACAGCGCCAGGGACCCGGGTTCGATTCCTGGCTTGGGTCTGTGTGCAGTCTGCACGTTCTGCATGGGTTTCCTCCTGTTTCCTCCCACAGTCTGAAGATGTGTGGATTAGGTTAATTGGCCATGCTAAGAAATCGCCCCGTAGTATCCAGGGATACGTAGGTTAGCAGGATTACTGGGTATAATATGTAGGGATATGGGGCAGGGCCTGGGTGGGATTGTGTTCGGTGCAGACTCGATGGGCCGAAGGGCCTCTTTCTGCACTGTAGGGTTCTATGATGATCTATGAAGTCCGAAGATGTGTAGGTTAGGTGAACTAGCCATGGGAAATGTGTGGGGTTATGGATATAGAATGGGAGAAGAGGGCCTGGGTAAGATACTCCATCAGAGAGCCGTGCAGACTCGATGGGTGAACTGTCTCCTTCTGCACTTATATGATTATACGACATGAGCAATTCCAAATGTCTAGACTGGCCTCCAGACCTAGTATCAGACACGGAGCAAGCGACATTTTGGTGACATTGTGCCATTACTAACACAGTGTGGGCAGACTTTAGATGCAAAATTTGGGATCAGTTTCTGTAACGATTGTTACTGCATGGTGTATTTCAGTGAAGAGGAACGTACCTTTCTAGAAGCAGCTCTGCAGCCTCCAAGTGTCCGTGCATAGCTGAATAAAAATAAACACAATTTGCAAGTTGAATCAATGTGTGTTGTTCTTGTAATGCTGTCCATAATTAGCCGTATCTCAAAAGGGGCATTGTGTTGGCTGAAAGACCACTTTGCCCAAGGTTTTTTTCCCTAAATTGCATTCATCAAACACACAATATGATCTGTGTCCAAATCATTTATCGCTTTGGAATAAAACATCACTGCGCCACAAATAATGTGCAGTATTGTGCTCAGTGTGTGGTGCACCCACCTCTGAGTCAGAAGGTTGTGGGTTGAAGTTCCACTCCAGAATTAGAAGCACAAAGTCTAGGCTGTCTGAGGAGTGCTGCACTGTCAGTGCTGCTGTTTTCAGATGAGACATTCAACCGAAGCTCGGTCTGCTCTCTCGGGCAGAGATGAAAAGCAGTGAAGAGCAGGGTAATTCTCTGCGTTATCTTGGTCAATATTTATCCGTACAATTTACTGAGTCATTTATCACTCTGGGTGCCTCGATGGCATTTGAACTCATTCTCTAGATTACAAATCCGGTAGGTTCATGAACATTTACTGCACGGGAGGCCATTCAGCCCATTGTGTCCACATCAGTGAACAAAGATTAGACTACACTAATCCTAGTGATGGCCTCATGATATCGCTACATTATTAATCCAGAAACTCAACTAATATTCTGGGGACCCAAGTTCGAATCCCGCCACTGCAGATGATGGAATTTGAATTCAATAAAAACAAATCTGGAATTAAGCATCTACTGATAACCATGAAACCATTGTCCGAAAAACCCATCTGGTTCACTAATGTGCTATAGGGAAGGGAAATCTGCTGTCCTTGCCTGGTCTAGTCTACCTGTGATTCCAGAGTCACAGCAATGTGGTTGACGCTCAACTACCATCTGGCAATTATGGACGGGCAATAAATGTTCCTTGAATAAATAAAAAAATTTCCCAGCGTTTGATTCACAGCCCTGGAGGTTATGGCAATGCAAGCGATTGTCTAAACGTCATGAGAGTTTCTGACTCAACCATCCTTTCTGGCAGCGAGTTCTAGAGTCTGACCACTCACTGGATGAAAAAGTTTCTTCTCAACTCCCCTCTTCGCCTACTAATGGAAAATGTGCCTTCCTATCACCCGATCAATGCCTCTCATAATCTTATACACTTCTATCAGGTCTCCACTTAACTCATAAACAGCCCCGGACTATCCAATCCATCACATCCTTCCTATAATGTGGTGACTAGAACACAGTACTCAAGCTATGCCTAACTACTGTTTTACACAGTTCCAGCATGACCTCCCTGCTCTTGTGTTCTATGCCTTGGCTAATAAAGGCAAGTACCCCATAAATGGAATTTAATGTTGGCAAGTGCGAGGTGGTCCACTTTGGTAGGAATAATGGTAGGAAGGATTATTATTTACGTGGAGAAAAACTGCAGCAGGCGACGGTGCAGAGGGACCTCGGGGTCCTTGTGCATGAGTCGCAAAAACCCAGCCTGCAGGTGCAGCAGGTGGTCAGGAAGGCGAATGGGATGCTGGCCTTCATTGCGAGGGGGATTGAATATAAAAGTAGGGAGGTCTTGCTGCGGCTGTATAGGGCATTGGTGAGGCCGCAGCTGGAGTACTGTGTACAGTTTTGGGCGCCGTACTTACGCAAGGATATTTTAGCCTTGGAGGGAGTGCAGAGGAGGTTTACTAGGCTGATGCCGGAGTTGAGGGGGTTGAGCGATGAGGAGATGCTGAATAGATTAGGCTTGTACTCGTTAGAGTTTAGAAGAATGAGGGGAGATCTCATTGAGACGTATAAGATGATGAATGGGATGGATAGGATAGAGGTGGAGAGACTCTTCCCGCTCAGAAAGGATAGTAGGACTAGGGGGCACAGCCTCAAGATAAAGGGGGGGGCAGTTTAGAACAGAGTTGAGGAGGAACTTCTTCACTCAAAGGGTGGTGAATCTCTGGAATTCTCTGCCCGTTGAAGTGGTGGAGGCTACCTCGCTAAATATTTTTAAGACGCGGGTTGATGGGTTTTTGATGAGAGAGGGGATTAAGGGTTATGGGGAGAGGGTGGGAATGTGGAACTGAGCCACGACAGATCAGCCATGATCTTATTGAATGGCGGGGCAGGCTCGAAGGGCTAGTTGGCCTACTCCTGCTCCTATTTCTTATGTTCTTATGTTCTTAATCACCTTATCTGCCTGGTCTGCCACATTTGGCGACTTGGGGGTATGCACTCCAAGGTCCCTCTGATCTTCAATACTTTCCAGGATCCTACCATTCAGTCTAATCCTTTGCCTTATTAGCCCTCCCCACATACATTACCTCTCATCTTTCTGGGTTGAATTCCATTTGCCACAGCTCTGCCCACCCAACCAATCTATCGCTATTGTCCTCTAGTCTACAGATATCGTCCTCACTATCTACCACCTGACTAATTATTGTGTCATCCACAAACTCTTTGATCATAGTCCAAATCATTAATGCTCACCATAAATATCAAAAGCCCCAGCACCGAGCCCTACAGAACCCCACTGGAAACATTCCTCTACTATCACCCTCTGCTTCCTGCCTCTCATCCAATTTTGGAGCCGGTGTGCCACTTTGCTTTGGATTCTTTATTTTCATGGCAGGTCTGCCATGAGGGACCCTATCAACAGCCAGACAACCCACTCCAAATGCATTCCTCTCATCAGCAGTGCTGGTCCCCTCTTCAAAAAATCTGTTTAAATTTTCAAACAATGACCTTCACTTAACAAATCCATGTTGACTATCCATGATGGCACGGTGGCACAGTGGTTACCACCGTTGCCTCACAGCACCAGGGATCTGTTCCTGGCCTCGGTCAGTGTCTGTGTGGAGTTTGCATGGGTTTCCTCCAAGTGTTCCAGTTTCCTCCCATTGTTCAAAGACGTGCAGATTAGGTTGATTGGCCATGAAAGATTGCTCCTTAGTGTCAGGTTAAATATGTGGGGTTAGGACCAGGGTGGGATTTGTTGTTGGTGCAAGCTCAATGGGCCAAATGGCCTCCTTCTGCATTTAGATTCTGTGATGAATCCATATCTATCCAAGTGCAGGTAGGGACTGAACCCTCAATATTTGCCATAAGTGTCTGTATTTTTTTCTTAATTCTTACATTTATGTCCTTGACATCCAGGGTTCTCTGGTCCTGGGTGTCAAGACCCTTTGTCTTTACGGGAACATATCCACCCTGTATACTCCCTTTCTTCTCCCTGAAGGCCTCCTACTGTTCTGACACAGTTTGATCTCAGACCGCTTGTGCCAAATTGTTTCTTATTTTAGGAGAATAATCACTACTAGGTTCACATGGAGAATGTTGACTCTGATGAGGTACAGAAAAGTGGCCAGCACCTTTGGAAGTCTGCCCTAAAAAGTAAATCAAGAGGGAGGGGGAATGAAGGGCAGGAGAAAAAATAAATAAAATCTATTTTTAAAAATCTTAGCTTGCCCACAAATGCCTTCTTCCAAAATATTGTGAACGTCTATGGGAATTATTCAGGACACATCCTTTAGGATGTTTGAAGAATAAATATTCTCCTCTCTCAATGAAAGTTCACAGGGGACTCGTCATACATGGGCTTGCTGCCATTAAGACTGTTTTGAAATCATGGCTTGAATTGCATTATAAGGAGCCATACAGGGAACAGATTGTTTGGTGATAGTACAGAAGTTGCCTAGCAACAAGGAAGCCCGAGCCGGCTGGACTCCAGCAGGGTAAGGAATCAATTTACGATTCTTTTCCCCCGTCCTCAATAGCGCTGCCATTCACTCTCATCGGATTAAACCTTTGAAGGATTTCCGTGGTAATTTTATCCGCTGCTGGGCTCCACTGTCCTGTCACCTATCCATCCCCAACCCCCCCAGATCTCTGCCAAAGCTCCTCTTTCACTGCAGAAACGTAGCACATAGGAGCAGGAATAGGCCATTTGGCCCTTTGAGCCTGTTCCGCCACTCATTATGATCGTGGCTGACAAGGGAATTTTCACAGTAACTTCATTGCAGTGTTAATGTAAGCCTACTGTGATACGATAAATAAACTAAATCAAATTTAAAAAAAACACCTGGGAAGGATAAAGGAAGAAGGTACCACTTAAAAGTGAACAGGAAATTACCACCTCAGCCCCTCACTGTAAGCTTTCACTCCTTCCAGCACTAATGAACACTGGCAGTAGTATCAAATGGACTGCAGCAACGCACCAAGCCTCCATTCAACAGCACCTTCCAAACCCGTGACCTCTACCACCTAGAAGGACAAGGGCAACAGACGCATAGAAATATCACACTGGCAAGTTCCCCTCTAAGCCACTCAGCGTCCTGACTTGGAAACATATCGTCAATCCTTCACTGTCACTGGGACAAATATCTGAAGCTTTCTTCTTGGAAAGAAACCATTTCTTGATTAGCGGGGAGAACATGGCAGCCAAACATTAAGATAGAGCCAGGCCCCTTCAGGGGTGACACCAGGAAGCAGCTCTTCACTCAATGGGTGATGGGAATCTGGAACTCTTTCCCCCAAAGAACTGTTTCTTTGTGGGTTTCGCTGGCTGGGTCAGCTTTTATCGCCCATCCCTAATTGCCTTCAAGAGACTGAGGAGCAATTTGAAATTTCAAACCTGAGAGAGATAGATTGCTGTTAGGGAACAGTATTAACGGTTGCTAAGCTAAGGCAGGCAGAAAGAAGTAAATGGAGATCAACCTTGATCTGAATGAGTTGTGTAACAGCCTAGAGGGGCTGAATGGCCTCCTCCCTTTCCTATGCTTTCCTTCTCCAATTCTCTCCTCACACCTCCTACTAAAGAAGACTTTTGTTTGGTTCCATTGCTAGTAATTGCTAGGAAATGGCAAATGGAATTTAATGTTGGCAAGTGCGAGGTGGTCCACTTTGGTAGGAATAATGGTAGGAAGGACTATTACTTACGGGGCGAAAAACTGCAGCATGCAACGGTGCAGAGGGACCTCGGGGTCCTTGTGCATGAGTCGCAGAAACCCAGCCTGCAGGTGCAGCAGGTGGTCAGGAAGGCGAATGGGATGCTGGCCTTCATAGCGAGGGGGATTGAATATAAAAGTAGGGAGGTCTTGCTGCAGCTGTATAGGGCATTGGTGAGGCCGCAGCTGGAGTACTGTGTGCAGTTTTGGGCGCCGTACTTACGCAAGGATACTTTGGCCTTGGAGGGAGTGCAGAGGAGGTTTACTAGGCTGATACCGGAGTTGAGGGGGTTGAGCTATGAGGAGAGGCTGAATAAACTAGGCTTGTACTCGTTAGAGTTTAGAAGAATGAGGGGAGATCTCATTGAGACATATAAGATGATGAATGGGATGGATAGGATAGAGGTGGAGAGACTCTTCCCGCTCAGAAAGGACAGTAGGACTAGGGGGCACAGCCTCAAGATAAAGGGGGGGCGGTTTAGAACGGAGTTGAGGAGTAACTTCTTTACTCAAAGGGTGGTGAATCTCTGGAATTCTCTGCCCGTTGAAGTGGTGGAGGCTGCCTCGCTAAATATTTTTAAGGCGCGGGTTGATGGGTTCTTGATAAGTGAGGGGATTAAGGGTTATGGGGAGAGGGCGGGAATGTGGAACTGAGCCACGACAGATCAGCCATGATCTTATTGAATGGCGGGGCAGGCTCGAAGGGCTGAATGGCCTACTCCTGCTCCTGCTCCTATTTCTTATGTTCTTATGTAATTTCCGGAATAGGTTGCTGGCCTATCACCAGAGGCTTATGGTTTCAAACATGGCTGACCAGGACTCTCCCTTGCTCTAACTGCCAGCCAATGGTGTGTTTGAAAGGATCTGCAGGTTGACACACTCAACCTGTTTGGACATATTATGAATACACCTTCCTTGGCCATCAAGTCCTGGGATAGGATGGTAGCACAGCGGCACAGCAATTAGCACTGCTGCCTCACAGCAACAGGGACCTGGCTTCGATTCTGGCCTCAGGTGACTGTCTGCATGGAGTTTGCACATTCTCCCCATGTCTGTCTGGGTTTCCTCCAGGTGCTCCAGCTTCGTCTTACACTCCAAAAATGTGCAGGTTAGGTGGATTGGTCATGATAAATTGCCCCTTAGTGTCCCAAGATGTGTAGGTTAGGTGGATTAGCCATGGTAAATGTGTGGGTTTACGGGGATGGAGCTGGGGAGTGGGCCTGGTCTTTCACAGAGTAGGTGCAAACTCGATGGGCCAAATGGCTTCCTTCTGTCCCTGTAGGGACACTATGATCCTTCCTATAGGACTCAGAGGCAGGGACACTACCCATTGCACCGCAAGACCATCTATCCCAATGTTACAATGAACTTATATGAATGAGGAAACATTCTATTCATCTGAAGCACTGCGTCATTATCATCCAGCGCAGCCTACACATCTAACATCAGAACACATCCCTGTTCATTCTACCTGCTGTATGTAGAGGAGTTCTATTTACTTTGCTCTCCACGTCCCAAATACCCGAGTTAATGTCGAGAAGATACTGGATAATTTCCGGATCACCCTCTCGGCAGGCAATATGGAAACTGCTCCAACCGTCCTTGTTTTTCAGACACAGGTTTGCTCCACTCTCAATCAGGTCTTTAACCACCTCAAGGTTCCTTCTCGTGCAAGCCATCATCAGCGGTGTCCTACAGGGTAATCAGAGAATGAACCCTTTGTGCATTTAAGAAGCTTCCACACCACCCCCACATGCCCCCAACCCTCACAGTCCAATGGCTAAATGTATCACTGGGCGTAATACAGAGTCATTCAGACCAGCAGCGCTGACGAACGGTCATCCAAAACGTTGGCTCTATTCTCTCTCCACTGATGCTGTCAGATCTGCTGAGATTTTCCAGCATTCTCTGTTTTTGTTGCAAGAAAATTACCTGTTCGTTCTCGGGCTCTCACACTGTCTTGAGAAAGACAGCAATTTATATTCACTTCCTCCAGCTCAGTGTTATACAGATTGTACAGCACTGATCAACTCCACTCAATCATAGAATCCATACACTGCAGAAGGATTCCATTCGGCCCATCAAGTCTGCACTGACAACAATCCCACCCATGCCCTGTTCCAATAGCCCCATGTATCTACCCTACTAATCCACCTGATAAGGGTCAAGTTAGCACAGCCAATCATCCTAACCCGCACATCTTTGGACTGTGGGAGGAAGCCGGAGCACCTAGAGGAAACCCACACAGACATGGGTAGAATGTGCAGACTCCACACAGACAGTCACCCAAGGTTGGAATTGAACATGGGTCCCTGAAGTTATGAGGCAGCAATGCTAACCGCTGTGTCACCCTACTCATCCATTTAAAGTCGATGCTTCACATCCACCTCTTTTCACTTAACCCCGTTAGAATTCACTTAACCCCGCAGCAGGCGACGGTGCAGAGGGACCTAGGGGTCCTTGTGCATGAGTCGCAAAAACCCAGCTTGCAGGTGCAGCAGGTGGTCAGGAAGGCAAATGGGATGCTGGCCTTCATAGCGAGGGGGATTGAATATAAAAGTAGGGAGGTCTTGCTGCAGCTGTATAGGGCATTGGTGAGGCCGCAGCTGGAGTACTGTGTGCAGTTTTGGGCACCGCACCTGCGCAAAGATATTTTGGCCTTGGAGGGAGTGCAGAGGAGGTTTACTAGGCTGATACCGGAGTTGAGGGGGTTGAGCTATGAGGAGAGGCTGAATAATCTGGGCTTGTACTCGTTAGAGTTTAGAAGAATGAGGGGAGATCTCATTGAGACGTATAAGATGATGAATGGGATGGATAGGATAGAGGTGGAGAGACTCTTCCCACTCAAAAAAGACAGTAGGACTAGGGGGCACAGCCTCAAGATAAAGGGGAGGCGGTTGAGAACGGAGTTGAGGAGGAACTTCTTCACTCAAAGGGTGGTGAATCTCTGGAATTCTCTGCCCGTTGAAGTGGTGGAGGCTGCCTCGCTAAATATTTTTAAGACGCGGGTTGATGGGTTTTTGATAAGCGAGGGGATTAAGGGTTATGGGGAGAAAGCGGGAAAGTGGAACTGAGACACGACAGATCAGCCATGATCTTATTGAATGGCGGGGCAGGCTCGAAGGGCTAGATGGCCTACTCCTGCTCCTATTTCTTATGTTCTTATGTAATACCCGCTTATTCTTTCTTCACGCACTTTCTAACTTTTTTAAAATTACGGTAGTGGTTAGCCCTGCTGTCTCACAGCGCCAGGGACCTGTGTTTGATTCCCGGCTTGGGTCACTGTCTGTCTGGAGTTTGCACGTTCTCCCTGCGTGGGTTTCCTTGGGTGCTCCGGTTTCCTCCCGTAGTCCAAAAATGTGCAGGTGAGGTGGACTGGCCAGGCTAAATTGCCGCCTAGTGTCAGCTAAGGTAAATCCATGGGTTATGGGGATAGGGCCTGGATGGGATTGTGTTCAGTGCGGACTTGATGGGCTGGATGACCTTGTTCTGCACTGTAGGATTCTACGATAACCCCTGGGGTAACAAGTTGAACATTCCAACCACAGCCCAGATAACGAAGTTTCACCTGAATTCCTTACTGGATTTATTGGCAATTATTTCACATTTATGGTTGTTTTGGTACCTTGTCAAATCCCTTTCTAATTTTCAAGGTTCGTATAAGGTCATCTCAACCTTATAGAGAGCATTTCCTGATAAATTTAAGTTTTTGAGTTTAGGTTTGTTTATTATTGTCACAAGTAGGCTTACATTAACACTGCAATGAAGTTACTGTGAAAAATCCCCCAGTCGCCACATTCCAGCGCCTGTTTGGATACACTGAGGGAGAATTTAGCATGGCCAATGCAGCTAACCAGTACGTCTTTCAGACTGTGGGAGGAAACCGGAGCACCTGAAGGAAACCCATGCAGACACAGGGAGAATGTGCAGATTCCGCACAGAAAATGACCCAAGCTGGGAATCGAACCCGGGTCCTTGGTGCTGTGAGGCAACATTGCCAACCACTGTGCTGCCCGATAAGTTAAACCTCATGATTCTGGTATCGTTCCAGTAGATCTTTTTGGCATCTTCTTCACAGCATAATATGAAGCCCAGACCTGTACACAGAACTGGAAGTGTGGTTTAAACAAGGTTCACTGTAAGTACAAAACCAGAGCAAACTGGAAAATTTCAGCAATTCTGACAGTACCTGTAGGGAGAGAGAACAGAGTTGATGTTTCTAGTCCCTATGACCTTTCTTCCAAACTAAAGCGAGCAAAAAACTCTACAAGAGGGGATGGAACAGCCGGAACAATGATCAGTGGCAGCTGGGAGAGACTGCAAAAAAAATGTAGCAAAACTGAAGAACAAGTGAGAGCTGGCCCAGTGGAGGAGGAGGAAGGGAGGGTTTTTGCATAAGAACAACAATGTCTCCCTGTAGATACTGCCAGGTTTGCTGAGTTTTTTCCCTGTGTTTTCTTTTTGGATTCCAGCATCCACAGTATTTTGCTTTTATTTCATTGCAGGTAACTTGTATACGCTGCTTGTGGTGGGGAAGCTAAGTGTAGATTAAATGACTGTTTGGGCTTGTCCAAAAGTGTTTTGACTTTGAGTTGCTTGACATTTTGGTTCCTTGCCCCATTCCCGCCTCTCTGTCATTGTTCCGCACTGCCCCCACGGTGCTCTTTTGGAGCATGAGACAGATCACCTCAATCTCTCTATTTGACATTCTGCACTCCTCTGGTCTATGTCTTGGTCTTGGGGATGTGTGTTGTGTGTGCTGTGTATTGACTGTGTAACCTGGTGCAAATCATGGAATCGCAACAGTGCAGAAGGAGGCCATTCGGCCCATCAAATCTGCACCGACAACAATCCCCCAGGCCCTAACCCCACGTATCTACTCTGCTAATCCCCCTGACACCGAGGGGGAATTTAGCACGGCCAAATCAACCTCACCTGCACCTCTTTGGAGTGTGGGAGGAAACCGGAGCACCCGGAGGAGAAGCACGCAGACAAGGGCAGAACGTGCAAACGTGGGTTTCCTCCGGGTGCTCCAGTTTCCTCCCACACCCCAAAGATGTGCGGGTTAGGTTGATTGGCCATGCTAAAAAAAAAAACTGCCCCTTAGTGTCCTGAGATGCGTAGGTTAGAGGGATTAGTGAGTAAATGTGTAGGGATATGGGGTAGGGCCTGGATGGGATTGTGGTTAGTGTAGACTAGATGGGCCAGATGGCCTCTTTCTGCTCTGTAGAGTTCCATAGAGTCACCCTGTACTCTATGAATGGTATGTTTTTATCTGTTTACAGCTCGCAAGAAACAATACTCTTCACTGGATGCCAATAATAAAATTAATCATCCTGAAGCTGGAATTGAACCTGCGTTCCCTGGCACAGTGAGGCAGCAGTGCTAACTACTGTGCTTTTCATTTCCCCCTCCCCCTATTTAAACGCAGTTCACATTTAATTTGTTCTTGCTGTAATGGAGGGTTTACACCTGGGACAATTAACCCCTCTGCAGAGAACCTGCCTGACAGGCTGAATACTTCCAGCTTGGTTCAGTTTTCCAGCATCTGTATCTTTCTGGCTTTTCCAGGTCACTCTCCAGCACCATCTGGTGTCGCCCTGATGCAAGTCCATGGGTGACACTCCCCCCAGTCAAAGCTGCGATGCATTCTGTGACTAGATCATAAGCAACAGTGTCAGTCGCACAATGAGGCCCACACTCATGTCCGATGTTTTGATCCTGTTTACATTGTCCCTTTACCTGCAATCTTTGGTGAAAAATGTACTCCCCAAAACACTGCTGCCCCACAGCACAGTAAGGAGTGTCACAACACCAGCTTAAACACCAGGCCTCACAGTGTCAGGGACCCGGGTTCGATTCCCCACTTGGGTCACTGTCTCTGCGGAGTCTGCACGTTCTCCCCGTGTCTGCACAGGTTTCCTCCGGTTTCCTCCCACACTCCAAAGACGTGCTGGTTAGGTGTATTGGCCATGCTAAATTCTCCCTCAGTGTAGTCGAACAGGCATCAGAATAGGGCGACTAGGGGATTTTCACAGTAACTTCATTGCATTGCTAATGTTTAAAAAGTCACAAGTAAGCTTGCATTAACACTGCAATTAAGTTACTGTGAAAATCCCGAGTTGCCACACTCTGGGACCTATTCGGGTACACTGAGGGAGAATTTAGCACGACCAATGCACATAACCAGCACATTTTTTATACTGTGGGAGGAAACCGGAGCAGCTGGAGGAAACCCACACAGACACAGGGAGAATGTGCGGGCACCACACAGACAGTGACCCAAGCTGGGAATTGAACCCGGGTCCCTGGTGCTGTAAGGCTGCAGTGCTAACCATTGTGCCACCGTTCCACCGCGGTAAGCCTATTTGTGACACTAACAAATAAACGTAAACCTTAGCAATTGGAACACCAAAAACTAAATGGAACAAAATGAGTTTACTGATGGCCAGAACGTAGCTGGTTAACAATCAACATTTATGTAACATTTCTCTATCACTGTGACCCAGCCAGCAGAACTCTGACCTCTGAGTCAGAAAGTTAAAAGTTCCACTTCCGTTTGCAGCCTTGGCTGATACCCAGTACAGATCAGGGTCTTTGATGCTGCACTGTCAGAGATGCAGCCTTTCAGACGGGACAGTAAGCCAAGGCAGCTGTCTGTAAAATATCCCCCAGCACTGCTGGACATTTTGGGTAGAGCTACAGAATTCCACGGTGCACAGAGAGGCCATCTGGCCCATCGAGTCTTGACTTGCCAACAGAATATCCCACCCAGGCCCCCCGCTGTAGCTCCGTAATTACCATGCAATCCCCACATCTTTAGACGCTAAGGGTGGAATTTTCCAGCTGCGTTCACTCCGAGTTCAGAAAATCCTGCCCCGAGGTCAACGGATTTTTGCATTGTCTGTGTCCCGCCCACTACGATTCCAGGACGGAAAGCTCTATCCTCAGCGTCAATTTAGTACGGCTAATGCCCCTAACCTGCGTATCTTTATACATTAAGAAGCAATGTAGCATGGCCGATCCCCCAAACCTGCACATCTTTAGATATTAAGAGGCAATTTAGCATGGCCAATTCACCCAACCTACACACCTTTGGACTGTGGGAGGAAACCCACACAGAAATGGGGAGAATGTACAAACTCCATGTTGCTTTACTGCTAACTAAGCATTTTTGAACTATAGTTACTATTGTAATGTAGAAATCTCCGCAGCCAATTTGTGCAGAGCAAGGTCTCATTAATGGTAATGAAATAAATGGCCAGATAATCTGCTTTAGTGATGTTGGTTGAGTGCTTAAGTATTGGTCAGGACACCAAGGGAGACTGGCACACCCGGAGAAAACCCATGCAGACACAGGGAGAATGTGCAAACTCCACACAGACAGTGACCAGAGGGCGGAATTGAATCCAGGTCCCTAGCACAGTGAGGCAGCAGTGCTAACCACTGTGTTGCCCAGATTCTATGACTCTATTCAGGGAAGCCCACACCTCAACAGCAAATTTTTAAAAAACGCCCAGTACGGTTTCTTCACAAGTCTGAACTCGGGTACAGCTGGTGATGCAGACAGGCCCCCTGGTGGGGCAAATGCCATAGTTTACTCGCTGTTAGCCAACAGCAGTGCCACTTACCAATCAGCTTTCTTCAAAGAGTCAACCCTGGCCCCTTGTGCAATCAGGTACCTCATGCACTCTCTGTGACCCATAGAGGCTGCTTCATGCAGGGGCCGCTTGTAGTCACTGTTAGCCAGCTCAACGTTGGTACCGAGCTCTTCCACCAGGTACTTCAGGATCTCCAGGTGCCCATGCCTGGCAGCATAGTGTAGCACGGTGTCTCCCGATCTGCCAAAATGACCCTTCAACACCGCAGCCCGAATGCCCTCACCCTTACACATCTCTTCTTTCAGCTGGGGAAGTCTACCTTCTTGTACCAATCTAATGAGGTGCTTGACTGTGACTTCATTGGCCATTGAGTTGCTGCTTTTAATCTAAATACATAACCAGATCTCCAAAAAAAAACTGGCTCCAGCAAGGAAAATAAATATTGTGCATTTAATTCACTCTCACTTGTAAACAACCTGTCTCCAAACTCATCTGCTTGTGTCACAGGAGCCTGACAGGATCATTGTCTGAAGCTCTGTTCCCTTTCCCTCCCCTGAGGTTACTGTCTCCCTCTGGCCCAGGACTGGTGATCAACACTCTGGTGCCCCCACCCGGAAGGGATTATTCATGGATATAACTCATTGTCATTAAACAGACTGGTTAGCTCTACTTACTGCAGTCTACCACAGACAGAGAGAGAGAAACTAACACACACACACTTGTCTTTCTGCTCTACCCCCCCCCCCGGCAGTCAGAGAGGACCAACTAAAAACATTCCCAGAGCAACAACTGGCTGGAAATACACAACCTAAAAAACAGAGGCAGCTTAATATCTGTGGTGGTGGGTTGTCAATTTCCAGTTTAACTCAGTCAGAATGTAACACAATTAGAAATCCAGCCTTTCCTTATTTAAAAGTCTTATAAAAATGTACAGACGGAAAAGGTGAATTGACATTATAAATCCCCCCAAAATAACATTTTACAGGGGATTCCTTGGGTGTCAATGTTTGCTGAGGGTCTCTTAGGAGGGAGTCAATATCTGCTGGGTGTTTCCTAGGACATTGCCAATATCTGCTGGGGGTTTCCTAGGACATTGTCAATATCTGCTGGGTGTTTCCTAGGAGGGAGTCAATATTTTCAGGGACCCCCTCATAGAAATGTATCAATATTAGCAAAGGATTTCCAAAAGTAAATGACTATTTGCAGGAGCGATCCCCCCACCCCGTCTCCCATGCCAGTATCTTTCCCTGGGACAGCTACAGGAGGCTCATCTCAAACTCATCTGAAGACTATGGAAAGTTTGGTCGAACAGGCTGCAAACTCATGGAAAGCTTGCAGTTGTCCTTGAATGAATCTACGTTGCTCAGAAAGATCCCACCCACTTCTCTCTCGCTGATTGGTGAGCCGCAGCTAATGGATTGTCTGAATGGTTGCTTGGTGCCATCAGTCAAAAAGGGGCTTTTGCTCTTCCCCTGAGGTTAACGTGGAATGCAGGAAGGTGGGGAGTGAATGAAGGGCTTCACTGAGCTGCTGTGCCCAACATTGAGAGGGTGGCAATATAAACTCTGCCCTTAATATGTCCCGTAAAAGAAAGAGAGAGGCGATTGCAAACCTTGCCAAGCTGTAAGAGGTGATCACAGAATGTTTTTGTAGTGTCTTGGAGGACGTGGTGAGTAGCTGATACATCAGGGGCAGGTTGGCTGGACTGTGTGTGCTGCACAGTGTTCTGGATAAAGCACTAATTACAAACTGAATCCTGTGTGAGGAATGAGGTTTCTAAATTGCAGCTGTGGTCCCTTTTTCCCAGGTCATGATGGTCTGTGTTACAGAGTCAATTGCCAGTCACGTGAAGAGAGGGGGGGATATAGTTTAAAGTTTACTTATCAGTGTCACAAGTAGGCTTACATTAACATTGCAATGAAGTTACTGTGAAAATCCCCTAGTTGCCACACTCCGGTGCCTGTTTGGGTACACTGAGGGAGAATTTAGACAGCCAACACACCAAACCACCATGTCTTTCTCATTGTGGGAGGAAACCCATGCAGACGTGGGGAGAATGTGCAGACTCCGTACAGTGACCCAAGCCAGGAACCAAACTTGTGTGCCTGGGGATGTTGATTGGATACTGAGAATGGGGAGCCTGAGTGTAAGCGACTGTAATTGAGTGAAACGGCAATGGGAACACATTCAGTACTAACTTTCAGCAGGGAATTGGATAGTCGAAGGGGAAAAAGTAGGTGAGCGAGATTAATTGGGGTAATTTTTAAAGAGCTAGCACAGACATGATGGACTGAATGGCTTCTTTCTGAGATGTCTATTTGACCAATGTAAGTCTGATACCAATCTCTGCTGACATCCCTGCATTCACACTTGCCACTTCCCTCTTAATCCAGGCTACTGAAAATGTTGTACCCTGACTGGCCACAGTTGGCACAGACTGGATATTGGAACCAGGATGCTTCTACTCACTCGCTGGAATAGCTGAACCATCGGGGTTCTGTCAGAATTTAATGTGACTTTTTTTTCCCCCTTTTTCCTTGTGTTACAGCTTGTATAGCCCAAGTCACAGGCGCGGCAGTGTGGTCCATGTTACGATGGCTCATTGTGAGTAGATCTTAATTTAAACTTCTCTGCCCAATAACTTTGATTGCTAACCAAAAGAAAAAATGCTGGAAAATTTCAGCTGGTCTGGCAGCATCTGTGAGAGAAAAGAGCTGACATTGAGTTCAATGACTCTTTGTCAAAGCTAAAAGATAGTTCTGTGAGATACAGGCCTTATCAGTGACGTTCATATCCCGTTGAATTTTTAAAAAAATACTAAATGTATAAATCAGCTGCTTTTGCTGGAATATCTGGACACTTCCCATCTTTTGCAATCTGGTTATTTCTGGTAGCTTAGCAACATTTTGATGCAGTAATAGATCAAATCTCTTCCATCTGTTTTGCTGCATATTAATGACCCTCTGGCATAACATTAGGAGGTACAGAGCATTCTGACCATAGTTCCTTCTTCATCCAATCTACCAAAAACAAACTGCTTGTCTATTTGTCATTATTAATGGGGTATTTGCATGCGATTATAGTTGCCTGCAGTCTCTGAACTGCAATGTTGTATGTTGTTAGGACAAAAGATGAAAAACCCCCAAGATATGTTATGAAGCCAGGCTAGACTCCAACAACTAGCTATTTTGGTATTAGTCTGAGGGTAGGGTGTTTCACTCCAGGCACAATTCTATTGACACACCAGGGAGGTTTTATCAAAACAATTTAATAACACCATTTCACTATTACAAACGAATTAGCCCAACATTTAACAATCAAACAATACTTAAACATGACAAGATATAATTCGTAACGGCTAACTTACTCCTGAGTTCCAATTCATGCAAAGTTCGTTTACTTGTTTGGTGTCTTAAAAGAGCTCCTCTTATAGACTTAAACTTCTCTTTAAAATTAGTTAGCAAAACAGACATACATGCTTATCTCAGATTATGGAGTCATAGAACTTTCAGACTACCTCTAGAAAGAGGGAGAGACCTGTTTCTTCTTCCAGCTCAAGCAGACACTGCTTATATTTTTAACATGAAACTGAAACATCCTTTCTTCCCTGCAAGCTTATCTCCTTCCATTAAACACGATTGTCCCTGTTAATCAACCTAATCAAAACTCTACACTGAAACTCCTAGGGGAGACCCAAGTAAGCATAAATGTATTAGCTCTGTTTAAAATGCATCAGCTGTGCATAATACAAACATTACAGGTCTAAAATGAGTACTTATCCTCTGCTCCCAGCTACCAATTTAAAGGTTTTGCTGGACAAATCAGCACCCTGCAAAACAGATCTGAATTCTAACCATACCCCTGACAAGAAATATGATATACGTACATTTCTTTAAGGCACAGTATCACCAGTGTGAAACATTTTGGAATATTTCTGAGCAATGTGATTTCAAAGTAAATAAAGATTTGCACCGCTAAAGCTCCCTTTATGATGTTGGGATGCCCCAAAGTGCTTTACAGCGACTGCAGTCACTGTTGTAACTTAGGAAACATGGCAGTCGATTTGTGCACAGCAAGCTCCCACAAACAGCAAAGTGATATTGATTGGCCGATACCGATTTACAGGATAAAAAATGGTCAGGCCAACGGGGAAAACCCCTTTATTCTTCAAACTAACGGCAAGAGATTGCTTATACCCGACTGAGAGGGCAAATGGGATCTGAGTTTTAAGGTCCGTTTGGAAAGAATGCATTCTGATCCATTCAGCACTCTTTCTGCACAGCAACAGCATGTCTAGATTTTGTGCTCAAGTCTCTGGAGAGTGGGACTTGAACCTACAACCCTTTGACCCCAAAGGTGAGCGCGTTGCCCACGGCTGACTGTACACTGAACTGCTAAAGTACAGAGTGCCACAGTGGTTTGCTCTACAGCCTCACTGCGCTAGGGATCCAGTTTCGATTCCTGGCTTGGGTCATCGTCTGTGTGGCGTTTGCACCTTCTCCCCGTATCTGCGTGGGTTTCCTCCGGATGCTCCAGTTTCCTCCCACATTCCAAAGATGTGTGGGTTAGGTAGATCAGCCATGTTAAATTGCCCCTAGCTAGGGTTGTGAGGACAGGGCGTGGATGGGATTGTGGTCAGTGCAGACTCGATGGGCTGAATGACCCTCTACTGCACTGTGTGAATTCTTTGATTCTACACTCTAAATTTCTCAGTTATTAATCTTTCTTCTTTCCCTCCTCTACAGACAGACGGGGCAAACGGAAACATCTGAACCTGTCGGACTGTTGGTCCTTGAGCAATAGTGGTGAGGGTGCATTCTCGCTGACCCAACCGTTCACCTATACAGTCACCAACAGAGATTTGAACAGGGGCCTCTACCCAAGGGACAAGAAGAATAGAAGGAGTGCCACCCAGTTGTACCCTCTCCAAAGACCGTGGGCGCACAATGCCAGGAGGTCACCAGAAGATGCAACCAGTAGCAAAGCTATTGTTGATCTATCCACCTCCAAGGTGGATTCTGTTTTTGACCCTGAAGATTTTTGTTCGAATGACTTATTTGCAGCAAGCAACGTGCTGGCTCTGAATTCAATGTCCAATAGAGAGCACTCAGTCCCAATGCTGAGAAACTCAAATGAGGGCAGTGACGGAGCTTGGGACAGTTGTACGAGGAGACTCTGCTCAGAAGGTGTCCCTGTGGTCCAGCAGCAGAGTTGGGTTGAAGATGAGGAACCAGAGGTGGATCCTCTCCCAGACTCTTACTTTGGATTACTGGGATGCACACGTTCCCAAACTCTGCCTTCTGGCCACATTAGTCAGCTGCCTGATGAGATCCTCAGAGCTGTGTTTGTTTCTCTACCAGCGGAAGATCTGTATCGCCTCAGTACTGTCTGTCAGCAATGGAAGCGTGTCATCAGCGACCCGATGGTAAGCCTTGGGTCCTTGTGTTTAGATAAAAATCTTTCAAAGCGCCTGTCCCATTTTTCTCCTTCCTGCAGCCAATGATTCCGGATGAAGGCCACACCACTGACTGCCCGTGAATAATTTCATACACGCACCAATTCTTCATTTTGAGATAGGGGGAGTTTGGAGAGCTATTTAATTGGGTAGAGAGGTGATGGCTACACTGGAGCCTAACCAAGTCCGCACCTAATGCCTATCCACATGTATTTCCCTGCAGTAGACTGGAGCGGGTTTAACCTCTGACCTTTGTTGCCTGGAGGTCACCAATCATCATGATCATGTACCTTTACCAAAATGGCCATTCCTGGGGATTGATAATGACGGATTATCAAGCAACCGTTGACTCCTCTGAGAATGTAAGGGGAGAGAACTTTTTCCTTTAGCAAAAGCACATAGACCCCTTGGATTTCTGATCCATTTTACTGTCGGGGAAGCTGCTTTACAAAAGTTAATTGCCACCTCAAGCCTGTTTTATTTTCTGACTGCATTAAGTTTTGTCTTATGGGAAGTGGGAGCTTTGGGGTGAGGGGAGCAGATACGGAATGGGAAGAGTAATCTGATTCCTTCCATGTCCAAGTTCCTGACATTGGTGCTGCTGATAGCGTGGCTCCAAGCAGAGGATATTCCTTGCAGGAAAAGACAGCGATGGAACAGCAGAAAGCGTTTTCTTTCTAATGAATTGTTCCTTTCCTGAATCTGATTTCACAGTTTGTGCCATATAGGAAGTTGTACTATCGGTACAGGAAAGGAGAAGAAAGCACTGTGAAGGAGATTGATCGGATTCTGAAGGAAAATAATATTAAAAAGGAAAATGAACTTTGCCTGCTGAATCTCATAAGGCGAGTGTTTGGAATATCGCACTTGTATCCTAGTCATAGCTATACGGACACCGTATCAGAATAATTGGACACTTAACTGGACAAAATTGAGAGGATGTGTTTTAATTTGAGAAAATGTATTTATCAGGAAGATTTGAACAGGCTATGGCTTTGTTTTGTTAAAAAGACGATGACTGAGATTTTGACCTGATAGGTCTTGAAAGTTAGGAAATGGCTTGACATTATCCACAGTCCATCACTCAAACCAGCCACCCATCTGTCCCTCCCTCGGAAAAGCAGCCAGCATAATTAAGGACCTCATGCACTCCAGACGTTCTCTCTTCCACCTTCTTCCTTTGGGGAAAAAGATACTAAAGCCTGAGCTCACATACCAACCGACTCAAGGACAGCTTTTTCCCTGCTGCCGTCAGACTTCTGGATGGAGCTACCTTGCACTAAGTTGATCTTTCTCTACACCCTAGCTATGACAGTAACAAGGTTTTGCACTTTCCTCCTCTGAATGGTATGCTTTGTCTGCCTAGTGCACAAGAAACAGTACTTTTCACTGTATACTAATACATCTAACAATAATTAATCAAATGAAAATGTAGAGAAGATGCCTCCACTGTAGGGGCCTGGGGTGGGGGGTGAACCAAACTAACGTCACTAATGGCTCCAATAGGGAATTCAGGAGAAATGGTTACAATGTGAAACTCGCTACCACAAGAAGGCAAGTAGCGTGGATGCATCTAAGAGTAAATTAGGCAGCCTGATAAACACTTGAAGGGGAAAAGAGTGCTGCTGTTGAGTTTGATGGAGAGGTTGGGAGAATGCCCCCGTGATTCTGTGCTGTTGCTTCTGGTGATACGTAACAGTCAGTGTCATTGAAAATGACCATTTTTACATCCATTTGAACATTGAAAATGTTATGCAGCTATAGGTTTCGGGTTGTGCTTGGTGAGGGGGGAGGAATCTGGTGATTACGGCGCTGCAGTGGTTGGCTAGGAGCTGATGGGTCGAGAATACTGCGTGAAGAGGCACATCAATTTTAAAAACGAGAGAGAATAATCACAAACTGGATTGTTACTTAGCAGATGTATTCAGACTGCATTGCCTACGTGCAACTCCCCAGGAATTGTAATTGAATTCCAGATGTCGCTATTTATCCATAGAGCCTATCTAACCATTCCTTACCCAAATCCACAGGCAAAAATTCCTCCCGTTCAAAATCAAGCGTTTAGAACCCTACAATACAGAAGGAGGCCAATTGGCCCTTTGAGTCTGCACCAACCACAATCCCACTCAGGCCCTACTCCCAAGCATTTACCCTAGCTCGTCCCCCTGACACTAAGGGGCAATTGAGCACAGCCAATCCAACTAACCTACACATCTTTGGACTGTGGGAGGAAACTGGAACACCTGGAGGAAACCCAAGCAGACATGGGGAGAATGTGCAAACTCCACACAGATGGTGACCCAAGCTGGAAAACGAATCCTGGTCCCTGGTGCTGAGAGGCAACAGCGCTAACTACTGTGCTGCCCTATTTGAAATGTTCATTCTATGTCCATCAGGCCTGTATGAAACACCCTGCAGTTACCAATTCCAGCTGCTCTTTATCGAGAGGGTGGAGATATTGGCGTTTCGACAAAGGGTGATCTGGACTTGCAACATTAGTTCTTTTCTCTCCTTATGGATGCTGCCAGAGATTTTCCAGCATTTTCTCTTTTGGTTGAAGATACTGAAGGTTAAATATTAATTGGAGCAATTTGATTATCGTGTAAAGAGGGCAGTGTTGATTCACCACATTTGTTAGGGATGGGAGGTTATTGCTGAGAAGATCATTGGGGTCATTGCAAATATTTCCATTTCTATGAAGAGAGCTAAGGGGACATTTAATGGATTATTTTGATTTTAATTATGAAGGGCTTTGTTGACATGAATAATTCCTTGGCTAGCAAATTAGTGATGAGGGATTACTAATTTAAAATTGCTCAGAGAGGGGAGAAGGTTTTAGGAGAAAAGCCTAAACATTATAGACAGTCCATCATTCAAAACAGCCTCCCGTCCATTCACTCAGTCTACACTTCCCGAGAGAAAATCTGAGGGGTTTTCGAGTATTGAATACTTTGTTGCAAGCTTACTATTTGGACAAATGCTTGCTAGCCCTTTCTCCTCGAGATAGTGTGTGGTTCAGGGGAATGTGGATTAGGAGTGAAATTGTGGAAGAAAGGCCAAGAGAGAGGGAGAAAGCGAATGAGAGTGGCATAATGATAATTTTACTGGACTGGTAGTCCAGAGGCCCAGGCTAATGCACCTGGGGACAGGGGTACGTATCCCAACACCGCAGCTGATGGAATTTAAATTCAGTTAATGTTCTGGAATTGAAAAGCTAGCCTCAGTAATGGTGATCATGAAGCCATGGTCAATTGTCATAAAAGCCCATCTGGTTTGTTAATGTCCTTTTTAGGCTGCCCTTACCTGCTCTGGCCCACATGTGACTCCAGACCCACAACAATGTGGTTGACTCTTAAATGGCTGAGCAAGCCACTCAGTTCAAGAGCTACTAGGGAAGAACAACAAACACTGGCCTTGCCAGCAATGCACACATCCCAGGAAACTAAATTTAAGCAATGATTACATTGGGATGAATAATGTAGTTAACATTGAGGAGTTGGAACAAATAAATTCCAGTCTTGAGAAACGCATTTGTTCCATCATCCCTCTGCCGTTGCCAATTTACAATTTTTGTTAATTTTTTTGTCTTTGCTGCCAGTCTGTCACTTCTTTTGTTTTTAAATGTTTAAATTTAGGTTTGTGGCGTCTTTCCAGAATGTCCCATCTGTGAACTCTGAAGCCATCTTGCATTGCCTTAAAGAACACCCTCTGTTCAAGCAATCTGAAGTATCTGTGGCCCAGACGCTACCTAATTTGGTTAACGCAGCTGGGGTATGTTTGTTTGTGTGTGTGTGTATATATACGGTGTTTGTGTGGGGTGGGAAGGGATTTTCTGCGCACATTGTCCCCATCTGTTCTCAACAACAACTTGCAATCGTCTGGGGCCTTTAATGTTGGAAAACATCTCAAAACGTTTAAGAGAAGCAATTTAACATTAAACTTTGATTTTGAGTCATACCAGAAGACGTTGGGGTGGGTGGGCGAATACTTGGTCAAAGAGGTAAGTTTGGGAGTGCCTTAAAGGAGGGATGTCACAGGATCACAGAATTGTTACAGCACAGCATGAGACCAGTTGTCTTCACTGGCTCTCCAAACAAACATCATGACTTAGTGCCATTCCCTTTTTCCCCTGTACCCCTGCATTGTTTCTATTCAAATAATCATCAAATTCACTTTTCAACACCTTGATTGAATCTGTCGCTTCACCGGCTATAAAAATACTGAAAATGGAGTTGCGAGGTGGTGGGGGGGAGGAGAATGGCCATTTGGCTGGCAGATGAGCATCATCCAATTGGATAACGAGTCTTCTTGCTTTAGGAAGGTTGTGCGCCATCAACGTAGACATGCTTGGCCGGCAAATGGCTCGTGTGTGTGTGAGGTGGTTGGAGGGGGGCGGTGGGGAGTGTGAGGTGTGAGTCATTGGTTAAATCTCCAGGAATGCAATTAATCACAGTTGGCAACCCCCGCATTCAAATGATAGTACACACTTGAGCATTGCCTCACTAGCAAACCGCCCATTCTCCCAGAGAGGTTATTAAAAGAAACATGCTAGTGGAGCGGGGGGGAGGATAAAGTGTGACCAAATCGAAAAAAAATCTTCGGAAAATCCCATTGCCAAACTCGGCGCTGATTGGCAGCGTACACTTCCAAACCGGAAATATCCTCATCTCTGAGGAATTTTTAACCCTTCTTCGAAGGACTGTAGAATTTGAAGCAAATTCTTCTGCAACATTGTAGTTGGCTGCTGCAAAGGGGAGTGACAGTCTGGAGAGCAGTATTTCCTGTTATCTAGAACGAGTGGTTAGGATCTGGCGTTCACTGTCCAAGCATGTGCTGGAAGCAGAGATAGTCATAGCTTTGAAAAGTGAACAGGATAAACCCCTTAAAGGGGTTAAAAAAAGAGTTTCTGGGCTACGGGGAAAAGATGGAGGATTGGGAATAGCTGAGTTGCTCTTGCAAAGAGCCAGCATCAACATGACAGCCCGAAGAGAGTCTCCTCCCGTGCTGTAACCATTCTGTGATTCTAATCCAATATGGGTTATGTGACTGATCTGTAATTCCACAATTCCTCTCCATTAAAATAATCTGTATCTTTTCGTTATTCATTCACGGGATGTGGGCTTCCCTAGGTCAGCCGGCATTTATTGTCCATCCCTAGTTGCCCTTGAGAAGGTGGTGCTGTGCCATCTTCTTGAACCGCTGCAGACCCCGTGGTGTAGATACACCTGCGGTGCTGCTGGGAAGGGAATTCCAGACTTTTGACCCCATGATAGCTAAGGAATGGCGAGATATTTCCAAGTTAGAATGGTGAGTGGCTCAGAGAGGAACTTGCAGGTGGTGAAGTTCCCATATGTCAGCTGCCCTCGTCTTTCTAAAGCACAGCAGTCGTAGGTTTAGAAGGTGCTGTCTAAGAAGCCTTGAGTTTTTGCAGTGCATCTTGTAACTGGTACACATGCTGCTGCTGTTGTTTGTCATCGAATATTTGTGATTTAATCTCTTCATAATTTTACAAGCCTCACGCGAATTCACTCTGCCTGTTTTCTCTCAAGTAACTCTTGGAGACTCAGGAGTGAATTATCCTGTTGTGCCTGCCACTCTAAAGTGCAGTTATGTGAAACTTACATTTGACCTGAATTTCATTGTTTTCGAGCTCTAATAACAATGCAGCCTAAAATCCAGTTCTTTCAGTCATCCCAAACTTGTTGAGAATCTGTAATGATGTAATCAACTATTACCACAGAGAAGGTTAAAGGGAAATTCAACGCGGGCATACAGAATTCTGAAGGGCTTTGATGGAGTTAGTTAGGAGAAACGGCTTTCAGGGAAAGGAGAGTTGAGGGCTGGCGGATGAACCCAAGGCCACATGAGGAATGTTTTGTTGCTTACACAGTGGGCTCATACCATCTGGAATACACTCCTCTGAAAGGGTGGTGGAAGCAGATTCAATAGTGATTTTTCAAAAGGGAATGAATTAATACTTGCCTCATCTGGGGCAATCTACAATGAGGTCATTGGTATAGGTTGAGAGGCGGTAGATTTAAAATCTGAGGAACTACTACTTGGTGAATTTGTGGAACTCGTTGCCCCATAGTGCGATGGAGTCTGAATCATTAAATGGTTTCAAGAAGGAGATAGATATATTTCTAATTTAAAAAAGGGATATGGGGAACAGATGGGGAGCTAGATTTGAGACCAGGGAGAGATCAGCCATGATTTGATTGAATGGCAGAACAGGCTTGAAGTGCTGAATTTGCTTACTTCTGCTCCTCATTCCTATTGAGTGAGACTATGGGGAGAGCGCTGTTTAAAAATCTGCCACAGGCATGATGGGTTGAATGGCCTCCTTAAGAACATAAGAACATAAGAAATAGGAGCAGGAGGAGGCCATCTAGCCCTTCGAGCCTGCCCCGCCATTCAGTAAGATCATGGCTGATCTGTCGTGTCTCAGTTCCACATTCCTGCCCCCTCCCCATAACCCTTAATCCCCTCTCTTATCAAAAACCCATCAAACTGCGTCTTAAAAATATTTAGCGAGGCAGCCTCCACCACCTCAACGGGCAGAGAATTCCAGAGATTCACCACCCTTTGAGTGAAGAAGTTCCTCCTCAACTCCGTTCTAAACCGCCCCCCCTTTATCTTGAGGCTGTGCCCCCTAGTCCTACTGTCCTTTCTGAGCGGAAAGAGTCTCTCCACCTCTATCCTATCCATCCCATTCATCATCTTATACGTCTCAATGAGATCTCCCCTCATTCTTCTAAACTCTTAACGAGTACAAGCCTAGTTTATTCAGCCTCTCCTCATAGCTCAACCCCCTCAACTCCGGCATCAGCCTAGTAAACCTCCTCTGCACTCCCTCCAAGGCCAAAGTATCCTTGAGTAAGTACGGCGCCCAAAACTGCGCACAGTTAAGTATTGTGTTATCCTACGATTCTTCCCTGATCTCTTACATTTACCACTTACTGGTCCCTGGAGTTCCCCAGATACCTTGGCCCTAAGTCTCTCCGTGTCTCTCTACCTTTCACTGCTCCTCCGTTAAGACATCCTTAAAGCTTCAAAAACCAGTTTTTGGTCACCTGTCCTAATAATTACCATTATGACTTGGCGTCCCATCTTGATAGTCGCTGCTGTGAAGCACTGCGGCAAGGCTTGCCATGTTAAAGGTGCTACATAAATGCACATTATTCTTGTTATGTGGAGGGCAGCTGAAGCCTGGGATGGATCACATTCCAGTGAGGGATTGACACACGCAGGATAGGAGTGGAAATCAGAAAACAAAACAAACCTCCGAACACTCCTCTCTCTTTACATAAATGTTCATTCTGTCACCTATTAGGTGACGTGGAGATGTTGGCATTGGAGTGGGGGTAAGCACAGTAAGAAATCTCACAACACCAGCGTAAAGTCCGACAGGTTTATTTGGTAGTATGAGCTTTCGGAGTGTTGGTCCTTCCTCACCTGAGGAAGGAGCAACGCTCAGAGTTTGTGCTACCATAGAAACCTGTTAGACTTTAACCTGGTGTTGTGAGACTTCTTACTGTACCTTTTAGATGGCTAGTATTTGTTCCCACTCCCATAATGCTACTAATTGCCTTCACAGACAACAGGGGTTGAGATTTGCAACTGGTTTGAGACCGTACTAGAGATGTATGTTTGCGGAAGCCGCAATACCACTCGCTTCCTCTGATTCCATAAATATATACTAAAAAAAGTCACTGTATGATTTTATATAATTTAGACTACACACGTGTGGGCGATACTGGCTGTGATCATTCTCCTGTCCGGAGGCGTGGAAGACATCCAGGGACTGATTTCCTGTCTCCTGCAAACCCGTTCGACCCTGCCCATAACCGAGGTGACCGAGATCTTGTACTGCATGGCTACCTTGCTGTTTGCCTTGAGAGAGAAGGATATCAATATCAGCAGCAGGTAGGACAGACTCCTGATATAGACCCCCTTCTATAGTTTCTAATGCCTGTGACACTGAATACAAGTGTTGGAACATCTTGTTGAAGTTGTACAGGACATTGGTAAGACCACACTTGGAATATTATGTGCAGTTGTAGTCACCCTATTACAGAAAGGATGTTATTAAACTAGAAAGAGTGCAGAAAAGATTTACTAGGATGCTCCTGGAACGTGATGGTTTGAGTTATAAGGAGAGGCTGGATAGACTGGGATGTTTTTCTTTGGAGCGTAGGAGGTTTACAGGTGATCTTATAGAGTCTATAACATAATGAGGGGCATGGATCAGCTAGATAGTCAATATCTTTTTCCAAAAGTAGGAAAAGGTGGAGTCTGAAACTAGAGGGCATTGGTTTAAGGTGAGAGGGGAGAGATACAAAAGGGTCCAGAGGGGTAATTATTTCACATAGAAGGTGGTGAGTATCTGGAACAAGCTGCCAGAGGTAGTATTAGAGGCGGGTACAATTTTGTCTTTTAAAAAGCATTTAGATAGTTACATAGGTATGATGGGTATAGAGGGATATGGGCCAAATAAGGACAAGTGGGACTAGCTTAGGAGTTTAACAAAAACACAGTAGCATGGACAAGTTGGACCGTTGGGCCTGTTTTCATGCTGAAAACTTTATGATATGTCTTGGTGGTTGTTTATAGAAACTAGAAGCAGGAGGAGGCCATTCAGTCCTCCAAGCCCGCTCCACCATTTGTTTTAATAATGGCTGACCATTGAATTCAATATCCTAATCTCACCTCCCCCCCCCCCCCCCCCCCCCCCCACCACCCCCCATATAAAGTACAGTAATATAAAGTTTATTTATTAGTCATGAGTAGACTTACATCAACACTGCAATGAAGTTACTGTGAAAATCCCCTAGTCGCCTCACTCCGGCATCTGCTCGGGTACACTGAAGGTGAATTTAGCCTGGCCAATGCACCTAACCAGCACGTGTTTTGGATTGTGGGAAGAAACTGGAACACCTGGAGGAAACCCACACAGACATGGGAAGAACATGCAGACTCCACACAGCAAGTGACCCAAGCCCGGAATCAAACCTGGCCACCATGCCACCCGTAACCCTTGATCCTTTTGGCCCCAACAGCTATTTTAATTTCTTCTTGAAATCAGGGAACGTCTTGGTCTCACCTACTTCCTGCAGTAGTGAATTCCGCTCAGTCACCACCCTCTGGGTGAAGACATTTTTTCTCACCTCAAATCTAAAAAGTTTGCCCCCTTATCTCTTCTAAACTCCAATGAATATAATCCTAACCGACTTAGTCTCTCCTCATATGTTAGACCTGCCATCTCAGGAATCAGCCTGGTAAACCTTCACTGTACTCTCTCTATAGCAAGGACATCCTTCCTCAGAAATTGCCACTCAAGTGGATAGAGCCATGAAGAAGGCTTATAGTGTGTTAGCGTTTATTAACAGGGGGTTTGAGTTTAAGAGCTGTGGGGTTATGCTGCAACTGTACAGGATCTTGGTGAGACCACGTTTGGAATATTGTGTGCAGTTCTGGTCACCTCACTATAAGAGAGAGTGCAGAGGAGATTTACCAGGATGCTGCCTGGTTTGGAGGGTAGGTCTTATGAGGAAAGGTTGAGGGAGCTGTGGCCTTTCTCTTTAGAGCAGAGGGGGATGAGCGGGGACTTAATAGAGGTTTGTAAGATGACGAGGGGGATAGACAGAGTGGACAAGCAAAAACTATTTCCTCGAGTGAAAGTAGCTGTCACTAGGGGACATAACTTTAAGGGTCATGGTGGGAGATAAAGGAGGGATGTCCGAGGAAGGCTCTTTACTCAGAGTGGTTGGGGTGTGGAATGGACTGCCAGCTGTGATAGTGGAGTCGGACACTTTAGGAACTTTCAAACGGTTATTTGATAGGCACATGGAGTACACCAGAATGATAGGGAGTGGGATAGCTCGATCTTGGGTTCGGATGTAGCTCGGCACAACATCGAGGGCCGAAGGGCCTGTACTGTTCTATGTTCTATAAGGACACCAAAACTATAGATCTTGTCATTGACTTTAGATGGATTGTGTGTTTCCTATCTCCTCTGTAGAGATGAACAAAAGAAGCGCTGCCTCCTCTATGTTTCTTGAAGTACTTACGCGTCCTTTCTGTTTCCATCGCCCAAGTGTTGGAGCTTTCTCTCCCTTTCCCTTTCCTTGTGGTGATGGAATCATCTTATTCCTATTTTGCTTAGCGTTTGTTGTGTTTGTTTTTTAAAAACCTCTCCTAACTAGAAGGATAAAAGCAGCAGACCCATGTAAACACCACCACTTGCAAGTCTCCTGCCAAGTCACACACCATCCTGACTTGTAAATATATCGCCATCTCGAGGCACCCTTGAGATCTCCTGTCAGCCAGAGCGATGTCCATTGATCCCGCTGACAGGATATCACTGTGGGCCTCTGGTCCGAGAAACGCTCCTGCCATCCTTAACTCAGCGACGGACGTGGAGCTAGCCAGTTAAGCTGCCTCTTGGTGGAAATGGTCGTGACTCCTGAAAATAACTAATCCGTAGAAGATTCTACTCATTGTTAGCACTGTAAATGGCAGTGTCAAAGTGCATTGCCTTGATGACTTGAGCCAGGCAGCGAAGGTAACAACTTGTGATTTCCCCGTCTGGGAATCTTTCTTTCAGTAAAAAGTCTGACAACACCAGGTTTTAGTCCAACCGATTTATTTGATAATAGACTCACAAGCTTTCGAGGTTTCCCTCTTCGTCAGGTGAATGGAGAGTTCTTTCTTTCAGCAGATGCTGCCCGAACCCTTGATGTTTCCAGTTTTTTTTTTGACTTTTCTAAACCCGCCCACAATAATTGCCTGAACTCCAATTGCCTTTAGTTGCAAAAGCAATTGCTTCTCAGAAGGAGTAGTAAGGCAGGCTGACCTGTGTACAGACGCACAGTCCCTTGTTAACAAGTGACTCACCTGATGAGGAAGGAACAGCACTCCGAAAGCCCATGATTCCAATTAAACCTGTTGGACTTTAACCTGGTGTTGTGAGACTTCTTGCTGTGCCACCCCAGTCCAATGCCGGCACCTCTACATTGTGTGTGACTGAGCTTAGTTCAGTGTTGAATTAGCAATAGGCTAACGTTTGTGGGTAATCTGTTGCAACAATTCTGAAGTTGGGACAGAGGGAAAATTTTTGCTCTATATCTAAATATTTGTCCTGGGAGTCCTTGATACTGACACTGAAATCCTGTGTATTTCCATTCTCCTGGATTAACATTCCTAGTCTCGATGAGCATGAAGTCATCCCTTTGCGTGGGAAAGTTGGTCTGATGTTGAGGTTTAACTATTGCTCTGAACTATTTTTCTCTAAATATTCCAGGATTCATTATAATCTATTCTGTGCGCTCCACTTGATGGAGAATCCAGCCAGCAGAAAACGCCCACCTCAGGACTCTAGCAGGTGAACTGTTGAATATTGTGCATTTCTAAATAAGTCAGAAATAATTCCATCAAGGCTGGGTGATTTAGGACAATCTTGCTCCTGGAATGGGTAACGGGAACTTTGATAAAAGCAAAATTCTGCTGATGCTGGAGATTGGAAAGATGAGCAGAAAGTGCTGGAGTACTCAGCAGGTCTTGCAGTATCTGTGGAGGGAGAAACAGAGGGCAGGATTTTCCAATCCACCTCCCAGCAACATGTTTTCCAGCAGTGGAGGTGGCTCACCTTTGGTCATTGGCAGGATCTTCCTGTCCTGCTGATGTCTACAATTCCCACCAGTAGGAAGGGCCAGAAAAGTCCCCCATCCCCGTTGAGTCAATGGACGATGTTCCAGCCTCTCAGCTGTGTATTTCTGCTGATGGGAGATGATGCGTTGTTTGTTAGCAGCGGGATTCTCTCGTCCCGCCCCATGTCCCAAGATGTGTAGGTTAGATGGATTAGTCATTGTAAATGTGTGGGTTTTCAGGGGTAGGGTAGGGCAGAGGGCTTGGGTAAAAGTGTCAGTGCAGACTTGGTGGACCAAATTGCCTCTTCTGCGTTGTAGGGATTCTAATCCTACATCTAGTCTAATCTATCGCTGTTTGGAAAGCCTTTATCTATCATGATCCTGTTCTTTCCAGTTGCCTCCTAAACTCTTGAAGTGTTTAATAGCAGCCCAAAAAATATCTCTTTGAACTTGCCTCTGCTCATCTTTTGCAAGTTTTCTCCCAATTCCTATCCAGTATCCTCACTCCCCCACCCTCTAACTCTCTCAAAACCTCCCTTTCCCTTTCCCTTTCCGGCACTCTGTGTCAAAGTAATGATAAGAATAGGTTACAAGTGTTAATGTTAAACACACATCTTACTGCTCCACATCATGGCCTGGAACAGCTATGTTCAGTAACTTCAAACTCATTAATAGATTATGGTGAGGCTTAAAGAAGTAGGATGTTGCGTTTTACTCCAATTATCTCAAGAGACCTTTAGAGTAGTTGGACGACGTTGATTACTTTTTCTCTTCAATGAAGGCTTGAGATAAACAACATTGAACTGACTCCAGAGCAGCGACAGATACTGAAGCAGGATGTTTCCCCAGGACGTGTAATTCAAATAATGGGATTTGCAGGTGAGTGGAAATTAGGTAGAGCTTTGGCTGTGGTCCAGGACGTACAGCTAATGTAAGAGGGTGTTAGCCCCTCACTGCACTTTGTTTATTTGACTTGAGCTCCACCATCCACCTTGTCACAATCCCTTTCCGTGCTCCCTCCTTCTCGCCTCTCTCTTGCTCTCCCTCTTTTGGGGTGGCACGGTAGCACAGCGGTTAGCACTGCTGCCTCATAGCACTGTTATTTCGATCTTGTTCGCATTGTTCCTTCACCTGCAAACTTCAGTAAATACTGTACTCCCCGAAACACTGCCATCAGGGACCTGCGTTCAGTTCCCAGCTTGTGTCTGTGTCGAGTCTGCACGTTCTCCCCAGGTCTGCATGGGTTTCCTCCCACAGTCTGAAAGATGTGCTGGTTAGGTGCATTGGCCATTGTAAATGGCCCCTCAGTGTACCCAGACAGGCACCCGAATGTGGGACTAGGGGATTTTCACAGTAACTTAATGGCAGTGTTAACGTTGGCCTATTTGTGACATTAACAAAAATGACACTAACGGAATAAACTTTTTAAATAAACTCTTACTTTTTCCTCTCCTCCGTTCCTCCATATTTCCTCGCGTATTTCTTTCTCTTCCCCACAAGAAGGATTTCCTCATGCTGTGTTAGAGGCGTGTTACGGTTCACTTTGGGGCTCCTGAGTTGCTATGGCGACGGGCACATTTACACACGTGGAGCTGTGTGTAGTGATGGTGGAGGCTTCAGCATTCTTTCTGTCAGGTGGCTGACCAGGAATCTTCCTTGCCGTCACCACCTGCTACTAATACTACTACCGTATGTGGGAAAGATTTATGGGTTGTTACGCAACCTGTTTAGCCACATTTCCATCCCTTCCTTTTACCCTGGGGCAGGAAATGAACCTGGAGCTTCTGGCAGTGGCAGTCTACCCACTGAACCACATTGTTTTGGAATGTTTGTTTTTTTTTTGTTTCTTAGTAACTGCTGAAGCTTCACGCTGTTCCCAGAAATTAATTGAGTAAAATTCATTGCTTTGCTTTTGTTCCAAATTTTGATTATTTTTCGGATTTATATCTGGCTTTGGAAGAAGCTTCTGACCTCATTGTGATCACATTGTCTTATTCCGTTGCTTGCAAATGTTCTTAAGTTGTTGAAAGTTCTTTTGAATGGCTTGATCTAATCATGGGATCCCTACAGTGCAGGACGAAGCCATTCGGCCCATCATGTCTGCACCGACAACAATCCCACCTAGGCCCTATCCTTGTAACCCTACATATTCACCCTGCTAATCCCTCTAATCTACACATCCTGGAACACTAAGGGGCAATTTAGCATGGCCAATGCACCTAATCTGCACATCTTTGGACTGTGGGAGGAAACTGGAGCACTCGGAGGAAACCCACGGGGAGAATGTGCAAACTCCACACGGACAGCGGCCCAAGCTGGGAATTGAACCCGGGTCCCTGGAGCTGTGAGGCAGCAGTGCTAACCACTGTGCTACCGTGCCACTTCCTCAGCTGTGATGTGGAAATGATGAATTAAATCACCACAATTGCTACCAGGAAATAAAATAGCCATTATGCCCTGGTTTTTCATTTTAATTTATTCCTCTCCCCTCCCTGCGTGATGAAAGTGGCCGGAGGACGTTGGAAGTTCACAGCCACACCATCTGCTATGACGTTCCTGATAACAAGATGACCTTCCTTTTCCGTTTGTTCCTTTCACTCTCCATTTAAGAAGTCAGCAGCTTCTGTTTTGGTACAGGCAAGGTCAGGTCTCTTAGATTTGGAATGAGATTTTTTCCCATTCGTTCATGGGACATGGGCATCGCTGGCTGGCCAGCATTTATTGCCCATCCCTGGTAGCCCTCGGAGGGCAGTTGAGAGTCAGCCACACTGGTGTGGCTCTGGAGTCGCACGTAGGCCAGACCAGGTAAGGACGGCAGATTTCTTTCCCGAAAGGGACATTTAGTGAATCGGGTGGGCTTTTCCGACAGTTGACAATGGTTTTTACGATCATCAGTAGATTCTTAATTCCGGGTATTTTTTTATTGAATTTGAATTCCACCGTCTGCCGTGGCGGGATTCCAAACAGGATCCCCAGAATATTATTTGAATTTCGGGATTAATAGTCTAGCGATAACACCACGAGGCCATCACCTCACCCTGAACTTGCTTCCTGTGCCCACTGCCCAATCCTATCTTCAGCGGCTTGAATGCTGTAACCTGAAAGGCTACAGACCAAGAGGTGGAAAGTAGGGAGCCTGTAAAAGCTTGACCGAGAAAGCATTCCCTCCTGCCACTCAAAAGAGCAGAGACGTTAACTCGCTCTTTATTAAAGGAGGGGAGAAAGGAATACAGGGAGGGAAGTGGAGGAGGGAAGGAGAGGAAAAAGTAAGAGCTTGTTTTTAAAGTTTTATTAGTGTCATAAGTAGATCTATGTTAACGTTGCAATTAAGTTACTGTGAAAATCCCCAGTGTACCTGAACAGGTGCCACACTCCGGCATCTGTTCAGGTGCACTGAGGGAGAATTTAGCATGGCTGATGCCCCTGTTCGATAGGATTGGGACTGTGGGAGGAAACCAGAGCACCACACAGACATGGGGAGAAGGTGAGACTCCGCACAGACAGTGACCTGAGGCCGGAATTGAACCCAGGTCCCTGGCGCTTTGAGGCAGCAGTGCTAACTCTCACCAACTTTTAAAGATGCACCATAGAAAGCATTCTTTCTGGTTGTATCACAGCTTGGTATGGCTCCTGCTCGGCCCAGAACCGCAAGGAACTGTAAAAGGTTGTGAATGTAACCCAATCCATCTCGCAAATCAGCCTCCCATCCATTGACCCTGTCTACACTTACTGCTGCCTCGGCAAAGCAGCCAGCATAATTAAGGACCCCACACACCCCGGACGTTCTCTCTTCCACCTTCTCGTGTAGGGAAAAAGATACAAAAGCCTGAATTCATGTACCAACTGACGCAAGAACAGCTTCTTGCCTGCTGCTGTCAGACTGTTGAATGGACCTACCTCGCATTAAGTTGATCTTTCTCTACACTCTAGCTATAACTGTAACACTACATTCTGCACCCTTTCGTTTCCTTCTCTATGAATGGTATGCTTTGTCTGTATAGCACGCAGGAAGCAATACTTTTCACTGTATGTTAATACATGTGACAATAAATCAAATCAAAAACCATTGTGCTGTCGTTCTAATGTAAGTATTAAGCTATAAGGTCTCCTGATGATTCTGTTGTAAGTCGATGTGCCACATAATACAAGGAGCTCTCTGGAAATTGGATAATTAAAATGGTGATTGATGGAGAGAAAGGAAAATGTGCTAAATTGTTATGTTTGATTCTTCAAAGCTGGAACAATGTCTCTTCCCTCCCTACCCCTGTCAAGTGCAAATTTCTATTCCTAGTTCAACTGTTGAAAAGATAGACAATTTTATTTACGACACAGATCAAGATCTGATACGTATTGTTTTAATTGTCATTATTTTCTCCTCTGCCTAAGGTACAGGTAAAACGTTTACGTTGATTGAGTACGCATGGAGCAGACCTCACCTCACATTCCTGTACATTGTTTCCACTAAGCCTGTTCCAAAGGAGATTAATCACATCTTTCCCCCAAATGTGAAGTGTACGACTGTGCATGCAATGGCCTATCAGTGTATAGGTTACAAGTAAGTAGAAAGAGAAATGAACATGGAGAAAATGTGCCTTCTGTTTAAATCCTGTGTGTGTGGGTATGATGAAAGTTGGCTAAAAAGGTCCTCTTTACTCACTAAGCCGTTTATCTGTTGGCATCAGTGCCACTTGTTTCCAGGTGCTTGCCAATGTGGCAGAGCTGGTGCAACCATGTGAGTGTGGGCCCTGAATGACTCTCTCCAATTTTACACCCCTTTCAGAGAGGAGCCTGGCTCCTGTTCACAATTCCTGCAACAGAAAGGCTTGGATTGAAACAGAGTTGTTGGTGGATCCAGATTGTTGGCTCCATTTGGTGGGTCTGTGACTCCAAAACATAATGTCAGTAGTTTAGAATTTTAATTGTATAGTTTCCAAGGTTCAATCCTTCATAACTAATTCCTTCATAGAATTGCTACAGCGCAGAAGGAGGCCATTCAGCCCATCAGGTCTGTACTGACTCTACAACAGAATATCTTACCCAGGCTTTAATCTAATAATCCTGCGAGTTTATCCCGCTAATCCCCTTAACCTACACACCTTGGGACAATAAGGTGCAATTTAGCATGGCCAATCCACCAAAGTTGCACATCTTTGGACTGTGGGGGGAAACAGGAGCACCCAGAGGAAACCCACGCAGACATGGGAAGAACATGCAAGATCCAAGGTTGGAATTGAACTAGGGTTTCTGGTGCTGTGAGGCAGCAGTGCTAACCACTGTGCCACCCTGCCACCTTATCGTGGAACCATGTTTGTAATAGCTATGTAACCTTAGGCAGCACATTGGCACAGTGGTTAGCACTGCTGCTTTATGTCGCCAGGCACCCAGGTTCGATTCCTGGATTGGGTCACTGTCTGTGTGAAGTTTGCGTGGGTTTCTTCTGGGTCCTCCAGTTTGCTCCTGTAGTCCAAAGATGTGTGGGTTTGGTGGATTGGCCATGCTAAACTGTCCCTTAGTGTCAGGTGGATTAGCTAGGATAAATTCATGTGGTTGTGGGGATTGGGCCTGGGTGGGATTGTTGGTTGGTGCAGACTCGATGGGCCAAATGGTCCCCTCTTGCACTGTAGGGTTTCTATATCAGTCATTGGATTTTGTAACAAAAGTAACAGGAAGTTTTTGCTAATGTTGTGGACTAGGTGTGCAGAGAGAGATGCCTAATGTGGTATAATTCTACTGTTCATATCATGTGTGGTGAATAAGAGTGAAGAATTTGCCTGGTGTCTTGGCCAATACTGAGCCCTCAATCCATCATGCAAACCAGCCTACCAATCCATTGACTCTGTCTACACTTCCTGCTGCCTCAGCAAAGCAGCCAGCATAATTAAGGACCCCACGCACCCTGGACATTCTCTCTTCTACCTTCTTCCGGGGAAAAAGATACAAAAGTCTGAGGTCACGTACCAACCAACTCAAGAACAGCTTCTTCCCTGCTGCTGTCAGACTTTTGAATGGACTTACCTTGCACTAAGTTGATCTTTCCCTACATCCTGTGATTGTAACACTACATTCTGCACTCTGTCTTTCATTCTCTATGAAAGGTATGTTTTGTCTGTATAGCACGCAAGAAACAATACTTTTCACTGTGTGTTAATACATCTGACAATAATAAATCAAATCAATCAGCAGCAGTGAACAGATTGACTAATCTAACTGTCTGTGGGCCCAAGAATTGACTGGTGTACTTGCCTACATGGTGACAAGGGCACATTGAGAAGATGCTGTAATTCATTGACTTGAAGTACTTGAGGGTGCATTTGCATCTTTTCGTATAAAGGAGGCCAGCATTGTACACAGTATTCCAGATGTGACCTCACCAGTGTCTTTCCTCATTTCTTCCTGGCCGAGGGTTCAATTAAAAGGGGAAATTTGGTTTTGTGAATTTATTTTTTCCTTTCCGTATGAAATCCCCTCCATGTAGAAATTCCTGGCTGTTTTAAAAATGTAAGCCAGTTCCCTACAGTTTAAACATATCCACAAATAAGCAAATCTTTTACTAAAACTGTGCTGGAAATAACACGATTGCGATTCTAATGAAGAATGGTTTATTGGATCAGATGTACTCTCTAAATGAACACACGAATTAGGAACAGGAATAGGCCACTTGGCCCCTCGAGCCTGCTCTGCCACTCATTTATAATCATGGCTGATCTGATTATAACTTTTTGACCCCACATTCTCGTCTACCTCTGATAACTTTACATCCCTTTGTTAATCAAGCGTTTATCTCTGCCTTGAAAATATTCAAAACACTCCTTCCATTGCCTTTTGAGGAAGAGAGGAGCAAACACTTTTGACCCTCTGAAGAAAGAAAACATTTCTTCCCATCTCTGTTTTAAATGCACGGTCCTTTATCTTAAACAGTCACACACACACACACACACACACACACACACACACACACATCCCCCCCCCCCCCCCCCCCGCTCCCGATTGAAATATAGGGATCTTATATTTCAATCAAGTGACCTCTTACTCTTTTAAACTCTAGCAGATACAAGCCTAGCCTATCCAATCTTTCCTCATTAGAGCATTCCTGATAGTAGTTTAGTAAATCTTTCAGAACTGCTTCTAATATATTTGCATCCTTTCTTAAATAAGGAGACCGATACTTCTGGGTGCTCCAGTTTGCTCCTGTAGTCCAAAGATGTGCGGGTTTGGTGGATTAGCCATGCTAAACTGTCCCTTAGTGTCAGGTGGATTAGCTACCACTTTCCTATACAACTGAAGCATAACCCCTCTACTTTTATATTAAATTCCCTTCGCAATAAACAATAACATTCTGTTAGCTTTCCTAATTATTTGCTGTACCTACAGGCTAGTCTTTTGTGATTCATGCACTAGGACACCCAGATCCCTCTGTGTCTCAGAGCTCTGTAATATTTTATCTTTTTTTTGGTCCCATTTTGGCAGGAAGAACAATTTCACATTTGCCCACATTACACTCCTTTTGCCAAATCTTTGCCCACTCACTTAACTATCTATATCTCTTTGTAGCCTCCTTATGACCTCTTCACAAGTTATATTCCTACCTATCTATCATCAGCAAATTTAGCAACCATACCTTTGATCCCTTTATCCAAGTCATTATATGAATTGCGAAAGAAGATGGGGCCCCAACACTGATCCCTGTGGCCCATCACTCATTTCTTCCAGCCAACTAGGAAAAGACCCAGTCGTGCCTATTGAGTTTCCACTTAGCTGGCCAATCTTTTGTTTACGTTAATATGTTACCCTTACACCATTAAGCTTTTAGTTTCTGCAAGAAACTCTGTGACATTTTATCAAATTACAGTATATCCACTGTTCCCCTTTAGTTACAGCACATGTGACTCCTTCAAAGAACTCCAATAAATTAAACATGGTTTTGTAATCCCCCTTTCACAAAACCATGTTGAATCTGCGTGATTATTTTGAGTTTTTCTAAGTGCTTTGCTGTAATGTCTTTCATAATAGCTTCCAACATACGAACTAGGAGCAGGGGTAGGCCGTCTGACCCCTCGAGCCTGCTCCACCATTCAATAAGATCATGGCTGATCTTTTTGTGGACTCAGCTCCACTTGCCCACCCACTCACCATAGTCCTTAATTCCTTTACTGTTCAAAAATGTATCTATCCTTGTCTTAAAAACATTCAGTGAGGTAGCCTCAACTGCTTCACTGGGCAGGGAATTCCGCAGATTCACAACCTTTTGTGTGAAGAAGTTTCTCCTCAACTTAGTCCTAAATCTGTTCCCCCTTATTTTGAGGCCATGCCCCCTAGTTCTCATTTCACCTGCCAGTGGAAACAACTTCCCTCCTTCTACTTTATCTATTCCCTTCATAATCTTGTATGTTTCCATCAGATCTTCCCTCATTCTTCCGAATTCCAATGAGTATAGCCACAGTCTACTCCGTCTCTCCTCATACACCAACCCTCTCAACTCCGGAATCAACCTAGTGAATCTCCTCTGCACCCCCTCCAGTGCCAGTATATCCTTTCTCCAGTAAGGAGATCAAAATTGTACACAGTCCTCCAGGTGTGGCCTCACCAGCACCTTATACAGCTGCAACATAACCTCGCTGTTTTTAAATTCCCAATCCATCTAGCAATGAAGGACAAAATTCCTGCTGCACCTGCAAGACCAACTCCTTGTGATTCTTGCACAAGGACACCCAGGTCCCTCTGCACAGCAGCATGCTGCAATTTTTCACCATTTTACATAATCATCCATTTTGCTGCTATTCCTACCAAAAATGGATGACCTCCACATTTACCAACATTGTGCCCCATCTGCCATTTTCCCTATGTCGGATGTTAAGCTAACTGGTCTATAGTTTCCTACTTTGTGTCAGTCTCCCTTTGTGAACAATGATGTTACATTTGTTACTTCCTAATCTAATGGCGTCTTCCCCGGAATTTTGGAAAATGAAACCCAATGCATTAACTATTTGACTAGCGATGGAAGTGCCATTCTGGGTTAGGATGTTTTCAGTGTAGGTTGATGATACTGTGCTGGATTAGATCGTGCCTCTGTCACCCCCTGGACGCACATTTGACTCCAGAATCAAGGATCAAAATCTTTCAGCTGGACCGGGCAATCCCAAGTAATGTTTCAGTGCAATTTGTGAGCGCAGAAATGTTCACAGCTGTTCCAAAAAAAATGAACTGAATGTAGTGTCAATGTGATTGAGATTGTAACACTGCTTCTCTGAATGCAAAGCTGTACTACAGACTTGAGCAGGCAGTCTACTGTGACACAGCCCAATGCACTATTGACAGAGAGCCATACTATTGGAGGTGGCACCTTTTTGGCTGACAATTCACAGTGGTGATTGCCAAATGGAAATGTTGAAAGTTGAGTCAGGATTCACCCCCCTCTCTTACCACTCGACTAACAACAGATTAACCGGTGATTCTTTCATTTGCTGCCTGAATGTGAAAAGTTGTAAAGCAGTCTGGATGTCCTGGGGATGTGACGGGCTATCTCATTACGAGGTTGGTGTTGGAAGCAGTGTGTAGGGTGGTAATCCTTGGGGAGGGAGATGAGAGGTATTGTTGGGTTATCAAAAGAGAAAATGCTGGAAAATCTCAGCGGGTCTGGCAGCACCTGTAAGGAGAGAAAAGAGCTGATGTTTCGAGTCCAGGTGACCCTTTGTTAAGGCTGTTTGTTGGGTTAGTTCAGAGTGATCTTTAACCTGTGCAATGCCATTCTCATATTGACGATACTGAAACTCCTATTCTCAGAAAGAAACCCCAATTGTTCATTTCCTTTGCATTGGTCACAGCTTCTTTTGGCTTCTGTTGATCACTAGCCAGTGACCCCAACTGGATGGTATCTGTGTGGGGACATTGGGCAAGAACAGGATTGGTTTTATTAAGATCACCCTGAATAACTTACTGATGGGCACAGTCTATGCTTCCAGGTGACAAATGGGCATTTTGGTGAAATGATGATGCTGTGCCTCAAGATATCATGATCTGAAAGTGTTTTAAAATATTTCATGACGGCGGCACAGTTTTAAAGAAAAATTATTTGAACTCTTGAATCTTCCATTAGATACCAGCGCAGGAAGAAGTTAATGGCTTATGAACTGAAACCATTCGCTATTTATACACTTCCCGAAGCACATGGCAGCTTTTTCAGAGCAAATGTGATCTGTCAAAGCCTCTGCACGTTCTTTTCCTCCGTGGACGAGACTATCACCATTTCTCACGTACCAGGACACCGTAAGAACACACTGGGAGGTAGCAGGCCCACGGAATATCAAGAAAACCTGGTGAGTTCACAAATTGCATCTGGAATATTTCTCACCGCGCTCAAAAGCTGTTTTCCCAACTATCCTGAAGGCATAGTGAATTTGTCACAAATTCAATCCTGTTATATTTGGATATTCTAGTTTTTTGTTGGTCCCTTTTAGCTGCTTTATTTGGTTTGGAAGCTTTCTGCTGTGTCAGTGAGTTTGGACAGATCTGGCAGTCAGCAGGTCTGTTTCCAGGAATTCAGCTGGAGGATGCTCCATGTTGACTGATATGAGAGCTAGTTGTTGTTGGCAACAGTGTTAAGTGGTAATCCATGGGGAGGGAGGTGAGGCGTATTATTGGGTTACCAAAAGGGGAAAAATGCAGAAAGGGTGTGCCACACACTGGTCTACCCGTGTGTAGCTCACTCTCCCCTGAGCTGATAGGCCTCCCTTTGTGTGCTATGTGAAATTTGGTGTGCAGAGTTTCCCTTGAATGATTGTGCGAGATCCATATCATCCGTCCTATCACTTTATGTATAAAAATCTTAAAATTTAATAGCAATTGTATTCCTTGTTTCAGGAACTAGTTGAAGATGCAAAGAGGGTTTGGAGAAAGATGATGGACCTCGGTGAAACCGAGGAGAATGGCTACTTCATGACTCACGATGGTGAAGTTGATAGTTTTTTTTCAGTGCATTTATTGTTCCAGATAAGTAGGAGCAGGGGGCATTTCCTATATCCCCGCCGACTCCATCCCCTCTGCTAGGGATTGAAGCTTCCAACTGGTTGAGACAATGTTAGAGATGAGACCCTGATGCTTTTGTTTATAGATTAAAGAAGCATTTATAATTTTTATTTGTTCTCGGGATGCATGGCCGGCCAGATCAGTGTTTATTGCCCAACCCCAATAGCTCTCGAGTGGGTGGGTACTGAGCCACTATAGCTGAGCGGCTTGCCAGGCTACACTGCCGTGGGACTGGGATTGTGTTTTGGCTGGATTAGGCAAGGATGGTGCACTTCCTTCCAGATAGTTCTTTATGGCAATCGAGAAAGTAGAGTTTTATTCCAAATTAATTAATGGATTTAATTGAAATTCCCCCAAATTTCAAAGTTGAATTTGAACTCCTACCTCGGGAGCATTAGTTTGGCCCTTTGCATTGTTGGCCCACAGACATTGCCGTGATGCTATTGTCCCCTTTCCCATTGAGTCTTCCTCTCACCTTGCCAAAGTAACAGAAGTGCCTCACTATATGACGTCGATGCTATCTTTTTAAAAATTCCTATTCCAGTCTTGATATCTAAACCATTCTTTACCTGTCTGAAATTACTGCTGTGAGAGCAGTGGATTTGGAGGATGCAGGAAAAGATTACTAAACAGAATTTAGTAAGAACCATACCATTAAAAAAAAATTGCAAGCAGGGCGATAAACTTCTTTATCCAGAGGGTGGTGACGGTCTAGAATGCGCTGCCTGGGAGGGAGGTGGAGGAAGGTTGCCTCACATCCTTTAAAAAGTGCCTGGATGAATATTAATTTGTAGGATACAGGCACCGCTTTTATTGGCCATCCCTAGTTGCCTGAGGGCAGTCAAGAGTCAACCACACATTGCTGTGGCTCTGGAGTCACAAGTAGGCCAGACCAGATAAGGATGGCAGATTTCCTCCCCTAAAGGACATCAGTGAACCAGATGGGTTTTCCTGGCAATCGACAGATGGTTAGTAAGCTTGCAGATGACATCAAGATTGGTGGCGTAGTGGACAGTGAAGAAGGTTATCTAGGATCGCAACGGGATCTTGATCGGTTGGGCCAGTGGGCTGATGAATGACTGATGGAGTTTAATTTAGATAAATGCAAGCTCATGCATTTTGGTAGATCGAATCAGGGCAGAGCTTACTCAGTTAATGGTAGGGCACTGAGGAGAGCAAAGAGATCTAGGGGGTACAGGTTCATAGTTTCTTGAAAGTGGAGTCACAAGTGGACAGAATGGTGAAGAAGGCATTAAACATGCTTGGTTTGCATTGGTCAGAACGTTGAATACAGGAGTTGGGATGTCTTATTAAAGTTGTACAAAACATTGGTAAGGCCTATAGTGTGTACAGTTCTGATCACCCTATTATGGAAAGGATATTATTAAACTAGAAAGAGTGCAGAAAAGATTTACTAGGATGCCACTGGGACTTGATGATTTGGGTTATAAGGAGAGGCTGGATAGACTGGGACTTTTTTCTCTGGGGCGTAGAAAGCTGAGGGGTGATCTTATAGAGACCTATAAAATAATGAGGGACTTAGATCAGCTAGATAGTCAATAATTTTTCCCCAAAGGTAAGGGAGTCTAAAACTAGAGGGCATAGATTCAAGGTGAGAGGGGAGAGATACTAAAGTGTCCAGAGGGGCAATTTTTTCACAGAGGGGGTAGCGAGTGTCTGGAACAAGCTGCCAGAAGTAGTAATAGAGGCAGATACAATTTTGTCTTTTAAAAAGCATTTGGACAGTTATATGCGTAAGATGGGCATAAATCCCCACATTACAGGAAGGATGTAGAGGCTTTGGAGAGGGTGCAGAGGAGGTTTACCAGGATGTTGCCTGGTATGGAGGGGAGATCCTATGAGGAGAGACTGAGAGATTTGGGGTTGTTTTTGCTGGAAAGAAGGCGGCTAAGAGGGGACCTTATTGAAACATATAAGATGATTAGAGGTTTAGACAGGGTGGATAGTGATAGCCTTTTTCCTAGGATGGAGAAAGCTAGCACGAGGGGGCACGGCTTTAAATTAAGGGGGGGTAGTTATAGGACTGATGTCAGGGGTAGGTTCTTTACTCAGAGGGTGGTGAGGGACTGGAATGCCCTGCCAGCTGCAGTTGTAAATGCGCCTAGTTTGGGGGCGTTTAAGAGATCCGTGGATAGGTTTATGGACGAAATGGGATTGGTTTAGATTAGTGGGTTAGTGTTTTTTTTTAAAAAGCTGGTCGGCGCAACATCGTGGGCCGAAGGGCCTGTTCTGCGCTGTAATGTTCTATGTTCTATGTTCTATAAAGGGATATGGGCCAAATGAGGGCAATTGGGTCGAGCTTAGGGGTTAAAAAAAGGGCGGCATGGACAGTTGGGCTGATGGGCCTGTTTCCATTCTGTAAACCGTGAAGACTCTGGCAATGGTTTCATGGTTGTCAGTAGATTCTTAAATAAAATTTTTTAAAAATAAGGAATTATCTTTTGGCACATCATAACATTCAGAGCTATGGGTCAAGTGCTGGCAGTTGGGATTAGATGGGAGGTCAGGCGTTTTTAATGTGTCGGTGCAGACTCTGCGCTGTATGATTCTATCATTCTAACCTGATTTCTGCTGCTGAATTTGCTGGGCGGAGGAAACATGGAACACTGGACATATCAGGTTGAAAGGGGGCAAAAGGCATTGCTTTTCTGAGGGACAATTAATGATAATAAATAAACATTCGCATCCCGTGAAAGGATCATGAATTGCAACACCGCAGGATTGCTAACTGCCTGCCGGAGATAAGATGTTGTGTTTTTGTTTTGAAGGATACCTGAAAGCTTGGCAGCTCAGCAAACCCAGCCTGTCACAATTTGATGTCATCCTTTTAGATGAAGCTGAAGATTGTAGCCCAGGTAGGCGAGTTTCCCGCTGTCCTTTACCAACTGGGAGAGGACAGTTCAAATGGTAAACATGTTTGAAATACAACAGCAGTGATGTGGAACAGGCAGATGTTTAGCGTTCCAGCATAGCTATTTCAATTGTAAAAGACTTGGGATGGAAAAAAAAATAGATGAACTTGGGAAGGGAATTGGACTGCAGTCAGTCCATTGCATTCCAAGTGGCTTCTCTACACTTTTTACAGTGTACCAGACTAGTGTGTGGACAGGGATGGTTGGACTGATGTAGAACTTTTTAGATCCCTCACCTAAGCCTATGGTCTCGAGACTGTTGTTCCCCTCCAGTGTCAGCTGTCATTGTTGGCCCAGATGGCCTTACTCAGGTTCTAGGTGATCCTTTTGACCAAGAGTGGGTCTGACAGCATCTGTGGAGAGAGAATAGAGCCAATGTTTCAAGTGTAGATGACTCTTTGTTAGAGCTTTTCTGGTTCTGTTTCAGATTCCAGCTTCTGAGTATTTTGCTTTTATCTTATTGCCAAGAGCACTGACCTGAGACATTCTGGTCCAGTATCTATTTAGAGTACTGCGATTCACATCAAATATCATGGACCCTGAACCATCCTGCTTTTTGGAATGCTGTTCAATGCTTTCTGAAGTGTAGATATACACTAGAATTCTATCGTCACAGACTCAGATTGGGCGAGTGGCAAGCAACACAAATGTCCATTGACCTGGGGTGGGATTTTCTGATCTCGCTCGAGCAAGGTCGTAAAATCCTGCCCATAATATCATGTTTATGCTGAAGAGGGCTGGTGGCCACTCATTTTCCAAAGCATTGCCTACTATGGACTGTGCAAGGTGCAAGTTCACAAAGCTGACCAGCAGCCTTGCTGCTCGTGGTAAAGGATGCCCCAAAGTCATTGGGCGACACGGCACTGCTGCCTCACAGTGCCAGGGATCCAGGTTCAATTCCAGCCTCGGGTGACTGTGTGGAGTTTGCATGTTCTCCCCATGTCTGTATGGGTTTCCTCCAGGTGTTCCAGTTTCATCCCGTTGTCCAAAGGTGTGCAGGTTAGGTGCATTGGCCATGCTAAATGGCACCTTATTGTCATGCTAACTTGTCCCGGGATGTGTAGGATAGATAGATTAGCCATGGAAAATGTATGGGATTACAGGGATAGGGTGGGGGGAGAGGGCCTGGGTAAGATACTCTGTCAGAGAATCAGTGAAGACTCACTGGACCAAATAGCCTCTTCTGCACTGAAGGGGTTAATTTTGGATAACCTCTCTCTCATACAACATCTTTTCCTCTTTTCTCCAGCAATCATGGACATTGTACTCTCTCAGAAATGTGGGAAGATTATTGTGGCAGATCCACATCAGCAGATCAATGGATTCAAGGGAACTGTGGATGCTGTGCTAAAAGCCCAGCATTCTCGCTTATTTAACCTGACACAGGTAAGGCTTCACTCGCACACGCCACTTCATTGACGTATCGCCACAATACCTGTTTCGAGCCTTACAGAAGAAAGTCTTGACTGACCCGGCAGCAAAATACTTTGTAATCACCGCACACCGTCCAGTAACAACCCATCAAAGAGAACTGCCCATTGCATTTATGTAACACCTATGCCACAGTCCGAGTGCTTCACCGGAGTGTTAGAATCATAGAAAAACTACAGCACAAACAGGCCCTTCGGCCCACAAGTTGCGCCGATCTTATCTCTACCTACCAAACACAATTTGATATCGAGCCAAATGAAGAGATATTTGGACAGAAGACCAACAACTTGGTCAAGGAAGTAGCTTTGTAGAATCGGTCTAAGAGGCAGATCGAAGCAAAATGCTGTGGGTGCTGGAATCTTAAACAGAAGCAGATGGTGCTGGAGAAACTCTGCATGTCTGGCAACAATAGTGGAGAGTGAAATGGAGCTTAGAGTTTGTATGACTCCAGCTCTGAAGAAGTCACAAAGACTCAGTATTCATTCTATTGCCTCTCCCCACAGATGTTGCCAAACTTTGCTAAATTTTTCTAGCATTTTCTGTTTTTTTTAGGCGGAAGAAATGTTTGGGGAGGGACAAGGCCCAGACAGCCAAAGGTACAGCCACTGATGGTAGAGCAATGGAAATTTGTTTTTTATTCATTTGTGAGACACGGGCATCACTGGCTGGGCTGGCATTTGTTGCCCATCCCTAGTTGTCAGAGGGCAGTTGAGAGTCAACCACATTGCTGTGGCTCTGGAGTCATGTGTAGGCCAGACTAGGTGAGGATGGCAGATTTCCTTCCCTAAAGGGCATTAGTGAACCAGTTGGGCTTTTCTGACAATTGACAATGTTTTCATGACCATCAGGTACGTTCTTGATTCCAGATATTTTTCATTGAATTCAAATTTCACCATCTGCCGTGGCGGGATTCGAACCTGGGTCCCCTGAACATTAGCTGAGTCCCTGGATTAATAGTCTAGTGATAATACCACTAGGCCATCGCCTCCCCATGAACTTGCTTCCTATGCCGAGTGCTGAATCCAGAATAATGGTCATTAGCTGCCTTGTCTCAAAGTAATATTACTGCAGTATTGCAAAAAGAAACGTGATTTTTATACTGTACCTGAATTACTATTTGACCACGATATTCTTAACATATAATCTGATCGTAGCATTTACTCTTGTACTTGCAGAGTTTCAGATTTGGACCCAAGATTGCCTATATTGCAGCAACAATATTAGGCATGTGCAAACATGTAAAGGACAAGACCTTGGTTGGCCGAAGCCAAGATGGTAAATGAGCAAGAACACTTTATTGAGTGTCTGTGTGCGCGTTGGGGGACAGAGGATGATGAGAACCCTACATTTTATAGAACTGTACAGTTAGAACCGTAGAAAATTACAGCTCAGAAACAGGCCTTTTGGCCCTTCTTGTCTGTGCCGAACCATTTTTTGCCTAGTCCCACTGACCTACACTTGGACCATATCCCTCCACACCCCTCTCATTCATGGACCCATCCAAGCTTTTCTCAAAATGTTAAAAGTGACCCTGCATTTACCACTTTATCCGGCAGCTCATTCCACACACCCACCATTCTCTGCATGAAGAAGCCCCCCCTAATATTCCCTTTAAACTTTTCTCCTTTCAGTCTTAACCCATGCCCTCTGGTTTTGTTTTCTCTCCGAGCCTCAGTGGAAAAAGCCTGCTTGCGTTCACTCTATCTATACCCATCAAAATCTTATACACCTCTATCAAATCTCCTGTCATTCTTCTACGCTCCAGGGAATAAAGTCCTAACCTATTCAACCTTTCTCTGTAACTCAGTTTCTCAAGTCCCGGCAACATCCTTGTGAACCTTCTCTGCACTCTTTCAACCCTATTTACATCCTTCCTGTAACTAGGTGACCAAAACTGTACACAATACTCTAAATTCAGCCTCACCAATGCCTTACACAACCTTACCATAACATTTCAACCTTTATGCTCGGTACTCCGATTTATTCTGGACGGTTTTTTTTTCTAATTTAAGATTTCATTTTCTGTTTGGGCTGGCTGCAATTAGTTTAGAAGGGACATCAGACTGAAAGCCATGTGTCTCTCTCCCTAGCATGTGGAAATTCTGTTTGTCAGCTGAAAGCAAGGCTTCTTCCCTCCCTAGAATAGAGAATTTGCTATTGGTGGCTCGACCAGAGTCTCTCCCTGGTGTTCTGGGAAGCTATTCTGACTCCAAACTTGTCTGTGTCCCTCAAAAGAACTGCAGCATTCATCCAAAGGACTCAGCTCCAGTATCACATGAGCATTAGTCTTGGTTGTGTTGAACCTGTGTATAGAGTTTTTTAATATCTTAAGGAAGTTGATTGGAACATCTTAAATATATTTGTTACGGGCTATACATTATCGTGGTTATTTTCTTTTGTCTGCAATTGATAACAGCTATTGTTAATTTTCTTACCATTAACGATATTTTTAAATAAATTTTGTTTGATAAAAGCTCCCTAGTGGGTCATTTCAGTCATACCTGAAGTGAAACATATCATGCTTATCCTAACCAAATTCAAAGTGCAAAATTTATAATCCAGGCGAGTTTCATAAAACACTAAGTTTCCAACAAATTTCACAACCAATTTACAAACTGTGTGTTCAAGTTTTCATAGTTGGGGGGTGGGGGGGAAGTGGTGGTGGTAAATTCTTCATACCGGTGGGATTTTTTGGTCCCACTGGCAGCGCACACCCGTGGATTTCACAGCTGCATGGGATGACATCAGTGGGAGATCCCATTGACAGACGCAGGACCAGAGAATCCCGTCACCACCGAACCGCACACCATTTTCTGGCACCAAGGAACACACAGCTGGGAGGCTGGAGAACACAACCTCTCCCCAACCCCCCCTGGTGTTCATTACATTTTCAGTGCCACGGTTTCTCCAGATCTTCCTGACTCCTGCTACTGCTCAGTGCAAGGATGAGAGTTGGAGTTGGTTGAATAATTTAGTAGACAAGTTTCTGACTTTCCTGGCAGTTGTATTCCATTTCAGGCGAATCAAAGCAGGATAATTCACTTTTAATAATTTACAAATGTTCCTATGCCAGATTGAAAAATGTTTGATTTCTTTTGACTATATTTGCACTTTTATACAGAATATTAATAATAACCCGAACTTGAATGAAATTGAAATTAAACCTTGCAAATTAACATTGTAAGATTATTCCTGAACCAAAAATATACAAAGAAAATAGTTTAAAAATCACAACAAATCAAGTGACATAGAAGCCAGTACAATTGCACCTGCAAGATCCCACTCTGTTCCTGATATTTACTTTCAGAATTTAACTGTGCAACTTACCTCCATGTTCCTGTAAAACTATACAGACTGCTGGTACATCTTGGCAATTTTGGTGGTTCAATACCATCCAGACACATGATAATTGATGGAATCCCATAAAGCAGCAGGTATTTCATATAGAAAAACAATGCATGAGCAAAGCCAAGGCCACCTAAAGTCCAGTAGGATTTGTTATTGTTGCCTCCTTTATTTTCTTTAGCATTCCTTTCCAGTCGTGTGACCAGAATGGTAGCAATGCATTCAGCGTGCGTTTACCCATTCACAATAGGGTTTGAAGCTGCTCTGAGTTTGTGCCCACAACATTCTCATCAACTCCTTATTGCAGGTGATGCTGCTGATAACACTGGGCAGATGGCTGTTCTCTGCAAGACTGATGTAGAGGTATTTGACGAGGCTGTGCGCGTCATGACAAGTGAACATCCAAGCAAAATATATATCATTGGAGTGAGTATTTTCTCAGACATCTGTTGCAGCTCTGGGTTTTAAACTGCAGCACTGCACATTAAGGCAGTCTGCATAAATGCCCTTTGGGTGGCACAGTGGTTAGCACTGCTACCTCACGGCACCAGGGACCCAGATTCCATTCCTAGCTTGGGTCCGCACATTCTCCCCGTGTCTGCGTGGGTTTCCTCTGGGTGCTCCGGTTTCCCCCCACAGTCTGAAAGCCATGCTGGCTAGATGCACTGGCCATGCTAAATTCTCCGTCAGTGTACCTGAACAGGTGCCGGAGTGTGGCGACTAGGGGATTTTCACAGTAACTTCATTGCAGTGTTAATGTAAGCCTACTTGTGACACTCATTTAAAAAAAACTTTGTTTCGTCTGTTTTAGTGCTCTGAACTCCTCAAATCTTCTCTCCTTAGGGGCTTGATAAATTTGGAGTGGACACACTACTGGATATTTGGAGGCTGATGATTCTGGAGCAGGAACGTGCAACCAGTGAGTTTAGCTTTTGATTGGATCAAATCCCCATTCCGTTTCTTAATTTTTTTTTTGCCTTTGAATGGGCTCCTTCTGGGAACCACAGAGAAACTGTTTCTCACAAGATGAGAAGAGGGAGGGAGCAACATACTTCAGTGTACCAGGAGTTGGCTAGGTCTATATTGCAATCCTGTCACAATGAAGTGCAATCTTTAGCTGTAAATGGGAGCAGCTGTTGCTATTTGAGAAACAGGGCATTATTCTTAAACATGTATAAGAACTGGTTTCTATCTGTGTGTGAAAAGTAATAGAGAGTCGATGCCTGAATTCTCTGCACTTGGTGGATAAACCTATGTTAAGGAATGTCTGGCTCCCGATTCCTATTTTACTCAGTGAATGAGTAGCGAATTATAACACCTTATTTGGAATAATGTTTGTGACATTTTTTACCTGATACTTTTTTTTTCATTCATTTGTGAGACTTGGGCGTCACTGGCTGGCCAGCATTTATTGCCCATCCCAACTGCCCAAGGGCACTTAAGAGTTAACCACATTGCTGTGGCTCTGGGGTCCCATGTAGATCAGACCAGGTAAGGACAGGTGATTTCCTTCTCTAAAGGACATTAGGGATCCAGATGGGTTTTTCCAACAATCGACAATCATCAGTGGATTCTTAATTCCAGATTTTGTTTTTATTGAATTCAGATCCCACCATCTGCCATGGCGGGATTCGAACCCTGGGCCCCAGAACATTAGCTGAGTTTCTGGATGAATAGTCAAGCGATAATACCATTAGGCCATCGCCTCCCAAAACTTTATTTAATTCTGGTACAGCTATTCTCTTGTATGAGCAGTGCACCTTTTAAATTAGGGAGATTTTGAAAGTTAGAGATGATTGATTTAAGCTGATTCCAGTTACTGAACCACCTGCAATGAGGAAAGAAAATACTTGAATCTGAGTGGACTGACGTTTTAATGGATGAATTTTAGAGGACTTGAACACCTGGGAACAGGAATGAAATGCTGGAAAACAGGGAGTAAAAAGGGGAAATTGGGCAGAATTTATTTTTGTGTCGAATGTACTCAAGGTGCGCAATAAGAGAAATAACATTGAAACAAAAAAATATAAATGGGTTCCAAAGGCTGGCATCAAAAAAGGAAGACTCGTTTGAATTTGATGTTCTTGCATGAGTGTCTGAACCTATCGTGTGTGGCATTGATTTTCTTTCTTATGAAGTGCTGTCATTTTTAAGCTTTCCTAGTTTCCATTTAATGGTGTAGCCATTTAATGATATCCTTTTCTTTCACTTCAGAAGACCTTGTAATCCAGGATCCATTCCTTCAAATATTTGAACGTAAAGGTGGTTTGCGTGGATTGAAAGATTATGCAGCTGAATCTGAGGATAAGGAGTTGGAAGAGAGGATTGCAATGGTGGAGAAGTACAGTGTGAGACTTCCTGTACTCCTGGAGAAAATTGCCCGCTACTCTGTCGCTGATTCAACATCTGCAGGTAACAAGGCTATTTTCTCCTCCACCCTTTTTCAGCATCTTCATAGAATCCCTGCAAGTGCAGATGAGGCCATTCGGCCCATCGAGTCGCCAACAGAGCAACTTTCCCAGGCCCCCCACCCTATCCAGGGTAGAATAGGTGTAGGGCGATGCGGCGGCGCGGGCTCGTTGGGCCGAAGGGCCTGTTTCCCGTGCTGGGTTGTTCTTTATAATTTATAATCCCTGTAACCTGGTGCATTTACCCCACTAATCCCCCTAACCTACACATCTTACGACACTAAGTGACTGTCAAAAGAATTTTCTGAAGGGTGTTCCCCTTGGGTTGCCCTGTATTTGTTGAACCTCACTCAACCAATTCATAGGCAGCATGTGTTTAAAGAACAAAAAGAAATTTACTTGCTAATGCGTGCATCTGGAGAGAGACACAGTTGAGGATTGACTGTGCTCTCTGACCTAATATTTCCAGGTATAGTTATATTCTTAACATTTCAATGCCCCGCCTAGTCTCGTCAATCAGACTGGAGGGCCTCATCACAATGTTCAACATTAGCCAGTAACATGTCAGCAGGAGTAGGAGCTTATTAGCTTTTTGCCCATGTAGGTTCTTTCTCCCTTTATCTAGGAAACCTAACCCACGTCATCATCAGTAACCAAGGCCAATAACAACATCTGTGATTTTTAATTGGTGAAAGGAGTCATCCTTTCGCTGGAACCGAGGCCCCCTTTGTCAGCGTGAGACTGCTCCAGCCTCACAGTGAATAGCAGGCCTATGATTCAACTTATTATCATGTATCCAAAAACAGATAAGAGAAGCCGCTCCACTGTATTAACAGAATTTGGTCGATCTACCACTGTGTTTCCCATCTTGCTGCATTCAGAACAAAGTTGGCCAAAGCCAGAGTTGAAAATACAGTTTAAGCTTATAATACTTGGTTAATTTGTGGATATACAGTTTGTAATATCTTTGCAGTTTATAATACCTTTGCATATATTGTTCCAGGCACATTGCGAATTCTTACTATGTATATAAGGCACTTTATAATTATCTAACCTAGTGTACTTAGTATAACTAAAAGAAGGACTTCATACTAAGAATTCTATGCTAACCTCCATCTTTGACAATTCAGCATGGCCAATCCATCTAACGTGTACATCTTAGGACTGTGGGAGGAAACTGGAGCATCTGGAGGAAACCCACACAGACATGGGGGTGAATGTGCAAACTTCACACAGACAGTGACCTGAGATTAGAATTGAACCCTGGTGCTGTGAGGCAGCTGTGCTGACCACTGTGCCGCCCCCATCATTCTGTTCCCTTCCTTTCCTCCCAAATTCTTACCTCTGCCTTGAATGGGCAATAGGTAGAGCAGATAGACTGAGTTCTTTTAAACCAATTTCTCTGATTGTATTACCTTGGGTGGTTGAGTATTTATGTTGCGAATTAACTTTAAATCTTTCAAAAAAAAAAATACCCTTGCTCTGAAGAACATAGTCATGATGTGGAGATGCTGGCGTTGGACTGGGGTGGGCACAGTAAGAAGTCTCTCAATGCCACGTTAAAGTTCAACAGGTTTATTTGGCCACTCACCTGAGGAAGGAACAGCGCTCCAAAGGCTCGTGATTCCAAATAAACCTGTTGGACTTTAACCTGGGGTTGTGAGACATCTTACTGAAGAAAATAGTGTGGAAAAGTAGTTACCCGTTTTGTGTACACAAGATACCTGGAATCTATTTCTTGCTGCACCGCATCAAGTCTTGTGGTATTTAAAAAAAAGCTTTTACTTTTCGTCCACCTAAGAGAAATAGGCCTTCTTTTTACCATATCATCAAAAAGATGGCACCACAGACAGTGTAGCACCCCCTCAGCTCTGCACTGAAGAGCCAGCTTTGCTTTTTGCCCTCAAGCTCTGGAGAGGGAATTGAACCCAGAAGCCTGGTTTCCCAAAGAATAGATTACAGTAAGTTCTGGGTGATTTAATCATTACTAAACTCTATAGAATTAGTGATGAGAAGAAGCATCTTTAGTGATTGAGCCACAACTATTTGATCCGCAGTTTTTGCTGCTTGTTTGTGTCTCTGTCTCTTTTATATTCACAGTTTAATGAAACTCTCCAAGTTATATTTGGAACGTGAGCAAATGAAACAATTCCAAAATGATATGAACCATTGAGAGCTATTGGGACTAATTTTACCATCCTTCCCGCCATGGGAATCAGAGCAGGCAAGGGGCGGACCATGGAAAGATCCGTCAACCTCGGGCAGGATTCTCTGGTTTCAAGGCAAATGAAGTCAGAACATCCCCTCTATAGGGCAGGATTCTCCAGCTGTTCACGCCAGTGAGGGTTCTCCCATCACGCTGCAGTGAATAGAGATTTGATTGAGCGCCGAATTCTCTGTCCTTTCCGGTAGGGAGGGTGAGTGGCTGATGTCAAAGGTATGAAGAGATTGGGGCAAAGGGTTAAATGGAGTTACTGCCAATCAGCCATGATCTCATTGATTGGCAGGACAGGCTGGATGGACTGAATGGCCTCGTCCAGTTGTTCCTGTGTTTGGTGAATTTTCATACAATCATCATAGAATTCCTACAGTACAGAAGGAGGCCATTCAGCCCATCAAGTCTACACCCGACAACAATCCCTCCCAGGCCCTATCCCCATAACCCTGCCTATTTGCCCAATAATCCCTCTAACCTACAGCTCATCTCAGGACTCTAAGGGGCAATTTAGCATGGTCAATCAATCTAACTCACACATCTTTGGGAGGAAGCTAGAGCACCCAGAGAGAACCTACAAAGACATGAGGGAGAACATGCAAAGTCTGCACAAACAGTGAGCCAAGCCGGGAATCAAACCCAGCTCCCTAGAGCTGTGAGGCAGCAGTGCTAACTCGTGTGGCCCAATCTCTCTCATGGATGATTTTCTATTATAGATTAACAGGCATGAATTATTAAAGAGATTGAAAATTTAGATTTTTGTTTTTCTCTTTGAAAGATATTGTTTTTGGAGCGGTTCGCAAAGTAAAAGGATGTGAGTTTGACATGGTGCAAATAACAAATGACTTTGTAAAAGTCCCAGGTTATCGACATGATTATCATATCCTGCTGGAATTCAAGAGAGGCAAGTATTTTTCTGTTCCTTTCTCAATTCTTTCCTCTCCCTTCTATTAAAGGCAAGTAGTCAGTGGTATGTTATGTACTCTTTAACCCTCCATCTGTCTGAAAATGCTCTTCATGTATAAGCCTAGTTAGTGCAGACCAGCAGACAATTCAGTCAATTAGGGGTTGGGAGAAATGGTGGCGCGGTGGTAATGTGACTGAACTGGTAGTAAAGAGGCCCAGATCAATGTAAGTTTGAATCCTATTTCAAATCTTGTGGTTCACAAGCTCCACGGCTAGGTTACTGGCATCTGGTGCAATTTAAATTCCATTAACTGAATAGGCTCAACTATCAGTAGTTGTTGTAAAAGCCCACCTCATTCACTCGTGCCCTTTAGGGAAGGAAATCTGCCACCCTTACCTGGTCTGGCCTATACATGACTCAGAAGCACAGCAACGTGGTTGACTCGTAAATACTCAGTGAGCCACTCTGTTCAAGGGCAGTTAGGGATGACCAGCAAGTGCTGGGCCTCGCCACTGACACTCACATCCTGTGATAGGATAAATAAATCCTAGCCCAAATAACGCTTTCCATTCCGGTCCCCAAGGCCATACCTAGCTATCGTTGTCACGATTAGAAACTGACATTGACACGCCTGTGTAGTTGACTTGCTTTGAGAAATAGCAATGCTTTCAGCTAGAGTGTTATAGAATAAATTTCCAAATGGACTCAACTCAGCAACAGCTTAGACACTGAGCCGCATCGATTTGCGATCTCTCCATCACCCTAACTTGCCCTCCCATTCCAATCTTATCAGTTGAATGACTAATCCTCACCTCAAGGGGAAAAAAAACTGCAATTCCACAAATGTTGGAAAATGGTTGTTTTGATATTAAATTTATTTTTATCTAAATTGCATCTCTTTCCCACAGATGCAGTGCCAGATATCGATTGGAATTTGCTTTACATTGCTGTAACACGGACAAAAAGGCACCTAGTGATGAACAGGTCTTTGGAATGTCTCCTATCCTTTGCTGGTGTGAGTGAAGTGCTTCCTCTGTTCATTTTTTTTTGTCTTCAGCTTACATGTTGTGTATAAAAGTGCTCGCGAGGCATGTCACGCTGGAGTGTGCAATTCATAACCTCCGCGGCCAGGTTACTGTGCCGCGCAAGCCCTCCCCTCTGTTAATGAACTATGGGGCAGCAAGATGGCACAGTGGTTAGCACTGCTGCCTCACAGCGCTGGGGACCTGGATTCAATTCCCATCTCGGGTCACTGTCTGTGTGGAGATTGCACATTCACCCTGTGTCTGCGTGGGTTTCCTCCCACACTACAAAGATGTGCGGGTTAGGTGCATTGGCCACACTAAATTGCCCCTTAATGTCAGGGGGACTAGCTAGTGTATATGCATGGGATTATGGGGATAGGACCTGGATGGGATTGTGGTTGGTGCAGACTCAATGGGCCAAATGGCCTCCTTCTGCACTGTAAAGTTCAATGATTCTATCCTGAAGGTACAACCTCTTATTGCGTTGCCTCGGTCAACCAAAGTCCACTGGGTGTGTGGGGGGTGAAAGATCAATTTAAGGTTTGGTGGAATTTTAAAAGACTAACTTCCTTATCGTGTATCTCCTGTGAATAAAGACATGAGATGAATTGCTTTTGAAGGGCAGTGGCTGTTATACTGTGGCAGCAATTGGCACGAGATCTTGCAAAGAGCAATGAGATGATTGGCCAGTTGCTGAGCTCTAGAGAGTGTCAGATGAGGAAGAGAGAAGGTGCAGAATTCTGGGTGATCAAACTTCTTTTCAAGCTATTCCACAGAATCTCAATCCTTTGAAAGATTAGAGCAGGAGCCTTGGTTTAATTTTTATCTGGAGTGACAGCCTCTAGGCCCAATTCCTGGGGCTGGGGTGGGCTTGAGCCCATATCCTTTTTGCGCAAGAGAGTGTCCAATTCTCAGAGTTATTCCAACTTGCTAAAGAGTTGGCAACCGTTCCGAGTATTCAGTTGGCCAGTCATTTTGTATCCATGGAAGTGAGACGACGGCATTCACAGAATTGATACAGTGCATAAGGTCACTTGACCCATTCTTCTTACACCAGTTCTCCGAATGAGTAGTTCACCGAGTGTCGTTTTGCCACCTTTTTTCCCAGAACCCTGCACATTCCTCCCTCTTCAAATAACAATCTATTTCCCGTTTGACTTCTCTGACGGTGGGGAAATTCCGCAGAACATCGCCAGAATTAATGAGCCAGAACTGAAGCTGGGGATTTCTGAGGAATTTTCTGGCCAAGACGGATATGGAGAGGTGGCACGGTGGTGTAGTAAGTATTGCGCCTCACAGCACCAGGGACTCGTGTTCAATTCTGGCCTGGGGTCACTGCCTGTGTGGAGTTTGCATGTTCTCCCCGTGACTGCGTGAGTTTCCTCCGGGTTCTCCAGTTTCTTCCCACGCTCCAAAGATGTGCAGGATAGGGTGATTGGCCGTGCTAAATTGCTCCTTAATGTCGGGGTAAATACATGTGGTTACAAGGATAGAGCCTGGGTGGGATTGTTGTCAGCACGGAATCGATGAGCCAAGGCTTCCTTCTGCATAGTGGGGATTCTATGGATATAGAACATAGAACACTACAGCACAAACAGGCCCTTCGGTCCACTAGTTGCGCCGATCACTTCTATACCTACTAAGCCATAGACCTATCTATAACCCCCAATCCCATTAGATCCCATATACTCATCCAGAAGTCTTTTAAAAGACCCCAGCGAGTTCGCCTCCAAATATATTCAAAACTGTCCGTTGTCTCTTTCCTCGATGACTGTAACCAAAATACTGCAACATCTACTATCGTGTCGTTGATGTCAGAAATTATCAAACAAAATTTGACACTGAGCTACATAAGGAGGGATGACAAGTGTTGGGTTTAAAGGGGAAGAGAGAGAGAGTTTGAGATTTGGTGAGAGAATTCTGGAATTCTCCCTTGGCTGACAGCAGTGGATATGTAAACATGGTGATCGCGGAGGTCCTATCAGGGACAGGGAGTTGTCTCTAACCAATTGGGACTTGCTGACTGCAGATAAAAGCTGTTAACTGGCCTTGGAGGGAGTGCAGAGGAGGTTTACTAGGCTGATACCGGAGTTGAGGGGGTTGAGCTATGAGGAGAGGCTGAATAAACTAGGCTTGTACTCGTTAGAGTTTAGAAGAATGAGGGGAGATCTCATTGAGACGTATAAGATGATGAATGGGATGGATAGGATAGAGGTGGAGAGACTCTTGCCGCTCAGAAAGGACAGTAGGACTAGGGGGCACAGCCTCAAGATAAAGGGGGGGCGGTTTAGAACGGAGTTGAGGAGGAACTTCTTCACTCAAAGGGTGGTGAATCTCTGGAATTCTCTGACTGTTGAAGTGGTGGAGGCTGCCTCGCTAAATATTTTTAAGACGCGGGTTGATAGGTTTTTGATAGGCGAGGGGATTAAGGGTTATGGGGAGAGGGCGGGAATGTGGAACTGAGCCACGACAGATCAGCCATGATCTTATTGAATGGCGGGGCAGGCTCGAGGGGCTAGATGGCCTACTCCTGCTCCTATTTCTTATGTTCTATCCTGTTCCTGTCGCGATGAAAGATGCAGGTTACTGAGTGGGTGCGGAGGTGAAAAGCAAATGTGATTCCAGTTGACAGGAACTTAGTTTTAATCCGTAATTGGTTTTGATGTAAGTGATTTCATAGAATTATAGAATCCCCACAGTGCAGAAATAGGCCATTCAGCCCATCAGGCCTGCACCAACAACAATCAGGCCCTATCCCCATTACCTCGTGTATTTACCCTGCTAGTCTCCCTGACACTACGGGTCAATTTAGCACGGCCAACGAAACTAATCTTTGGACTGTGGGAGGAAACCGAAACACCCAAAAGAAACCCACACAGATAACGGGAGAGTGTGCAAACTCCACACAGACAGTCACCCAACGCCTAGGAGATTAGAGAAGAACTAGTACTTTTGTGTTCAGCTGTCAGAGAGCCTGCCAGACAAGGGTTTAGAAAAATACATTCATCTTGTCCTGTGGTAAAACCTGTCAGCATTCTGACTCTGATGTGGTTTAGATTTTTGGGAGCATTTTTAGTCAGGGAAGTCAATGTAGCAACTGATGAACTGAGCAACGTGGAGCAATGCTACATGATACATTTTGTTTTTGATGGTTAGGCAGGACAATGTAGATGTAGTCAGATCACAGTTGATCTTTATTAAATGGCGGAGCAGGTTTGAGGGACCGAATGATCTACTGCTACGTTTGTATGTGTGCATTTTGGAGGGAAGGATGAGGGCAGACGATATGAACTGAATGGTGTGACTTTTAAAATGGACGTAGGAGCCGAGAGACATGTAGGGTGGGGGCTGCAATCACAATCTCTGGAGGTGGCAGGGCAAGTTGAGAAAGCTGTCTCAAAATCAGGAATGGAATCCGTGGCTTTATTAATAGGGAGATTATGCAGTAACTTTCGAAAGCTGATTAAGCTCCAACTGGGGCGTTTTGTGTTCAATTCTGAGCACCTCACTTTCTGAAGGATGCCATGGCCTGCGAGGGGATGTGGAAAAGTTTTCTTCCTCCAGCTATCCCCCCGGATTCAGGATGGCTTGTACTCTGGCCATCTCCGAACACAGTGAACCAATGTGTGATCTGTACGCTCTGCCAAGCACTTGAAGAGATGGGTCGGCTGCAAGTTTGTACAGTCTCTCCAACGCCTTCGTTTTGCTTTTGCATGTTCCTGTCAAAATCTCTCCATGTGTTCTGCGCCTTGGTTGTTGGACAGTCAGGGACACACACACACTGCCCCCTCCTCATCTTTATCCCCCTCTCTTTCTCACCCCCTCCCCACCCCCAATCTCTCTTTTTCTCTCCCTTTTCTCTCACACCCTCTCTCTCAGATTGGCACAGTGGTTAGCATTGCTGCCTCACAGCACTAGGGACCTGGGTTTGATTCCTGGCTTGGGTGACTGTCGGTGAGGAGTCTGCACATTCTCCCTGTGGGTTTCCTCCAGGTGCTCTGGTTTCCTCCCAGTCTGAAAGACATGTTGATTAGGTGCATTGGCCATGCTAAATCCTCCCTTGGAGAAGACTCAAACAGGTGGCGGAGTGTAGAAACTGAGGGATTTTCGCAGTAATTTCATTGCAGTGTTAATGTAAGCTTACTTGTGACAATAATAATAAACTTTAAAGAGAGAGTGTTTCCAATGGCAGAAGTATCAGTAAACAGAGGACACAAGTACAAGGACACTGAAGAACCAGAGGTAACATGAGGAGACTATTTTGTCCAAGGAGTTGTGATCTGGAATGTGCTGCCCGAAAGGTTGGTTGAAACAGACGTAAGAGCAAATTTTAGATAAATAGTTGAAGGCAAACAGTTGACAGGATTGTTGAGAAAGAGCAGGGCCTCAGCTAAAAGAACAGTGTTGTCTGTGTTCAGGAAATAGTCTTTCCTCAGCCAAAAGGAAAGCAGACTAACTGGAGATCTATCATGAGCCAGGGTTCATCTTGTTTTTTCCTCTTTACTTGCAAGCTGCTGGTACTTGCTGGGTCATTACACCTTGTGATAATATGGCCAATACTATGTAGTTGCATTGTGGGAAATTGGAAATTCTATCCACATTCCGAGGATTAGAGCGCTTTGAAGCACGAATGCATTTTCCCTAAGACATCCCATAGGATCTAATGAAATGCTGAATGGATAGGGAGCAAGAACAAATTCTCACAAAGACGTGAAAAGCTTTTTACTCCAATGAACTTGTCCTAAGATTTCAAGTCAAGTTGCTTGTCCTGTTGAAATGTATCTTTCTTGAGTAAGATTCTTTGAGAATGTATTTGCTTCATATTCTATATGGCATTTTACCCAATATGTGTCCTTCAAAACTGAATAGGTGAGAAACAGTGACAAGTTTGAGGTACAAATACATTCATGTGCATTGCTGTCCTAGAACAGTACTTACTTCCCATCTTTAATTGCCCTTGTTCAGAGACCAGTTAAGAGTCAACCACGTTGCTGTGCATTTGGAGTCAAGTATCAGCCAAAGGACGGCAGATTTCCTTCCCTAAAGGACATGAGTGAACCAGATGGCTTTTTACAACAATCAACAGTGGATCATTACACTTTTAATTCCAGAGTTTCATGAATTCAAATTCCACCATCTGTGCATTATCCTGGGTCAGTAGATTAACTCAGGCATAATACCACTTCATGGTCACCTACCCCCAACCTATCGCATAAGTAGAAGTTTAGAATGAACTATTTGTTTAAAAAAGTTGTTGGCCTGGCACAGTTGGGAGCACTGTCAAGGGAGTCCCTGAGAAGTTTACACTTCAACTCATGATCCAGCCTGACACTCTAATACAACACTGAGGGAGTGCTGTACGGTCAGAGGTGAAGCCTTTTGGATAAGACATTAAGCCAAGGCCTTGTAATGTGTTCCCTCTCAGAGCAAGTGTGAAAAGATTCCATGACTCTACTTGAAAATAAATTGTGTTCTCCAAGTGTCTCAGCCAACATCTAAAAGCAGATTCTGTGGTCGTTTGTTCCGCTGTTTGTAGGAGGTGACTGTGCATAAATTGACTTCCAATACAGTTCAAAAGTATTTGAATGTTTGTAAAGTGCTCTGGGAAGTCCTGAGCTTGTGAAAAGTGTTGTAGAAATGCAAGTTCTCTCTTTATATAAAATCCAAAAGAGACCAGCCTCTGGGTTCCTTTGAAAAGAAATGAACAAGTTTCACACCAAACGAGGCTCATCCAGACACTGCTCATTTTGTTATAGCTTTTTGAAAGGGGAGGAATGGCCTAGTGGTATTATCGCTAGATTATTGATCAAGAAACTCAGTTAATGTTCTGGGGACCTGGGTTTGAATCCTGCCACGGCAGATGGTGGAAATTGAATTCAATTCAAAAAAAATTCTGGAATTAAGAATCCACTGATGACTATGAAACAATTGTCGATTTTTTTTTTGGAAAAACTCATCTGGTTCATTAATGTCCTTTTAGGGAAGGAAATCTGCTGTCCTTACCCAGTCTGGTCTACATGTGACTCCAGATCCACGATAATGTGGTTGACTCTCAACTGCCCTTGGGCAAGTAGGGATGGGCAATAAATGCCAGCCAGCCAGCGACACCCGTGTCCCACGAATGAACTAAAAAAGAAATAAGAATAATTGTTCTGTCGCTGGGAACAATCAACTTTACTTCCATCAACAGAAATGTCTAGTGTCCTTGGTTGAATATAGTTAAGGCTGGGATAGAGTTGTATTTTCTCAAGTTAAGGGGTATAGAAAGAGGTGGTAAAGTTGTAATAGTAATATATAAAGTTTGTTTATTCGTGTCACAAGTAGGCTTACATTAACACTGCAATGAAGTTACTGTGAAAATCCCCAGTCGCCTCACTCCAGCGCTTGTTTGGATATAATGAGGGAAAATTTAGCATGGCCAATGCACCTAACTAGCGTGTCTTTCAGACTGTGGGAGGAAACGAAAGCAGCCGGAGGAAACCCATGCAGACACGGGGAGAACGTGCAGACTCCGCACAGACAGTGACCCAAGCCGGGAATCAAACCCAGGTCCCTTGCTCTGTGAGGCAGCAGTGCTAACCACTGTGTCACCCATAATGACTGACTGGACGAAGTCCTCCTCCTGCTGTTTCATATGTTATTGCCCTCTGAGCTTGCGGAAGGTTTTATCCTTTGAAATGACCCTCAGAGCTTAGAGAAAGTATCACATTTTTTATCCTTTGAGACGATGGAACATTTTACTGGTTTATATTTTGCTCGCAGCACTGAGATCCACAGTGATCTTATTGACAAATGTTGGTGTGGCTGTGTGATCCACTTCAGCATCGATACTGGCTGTAGGGGGAGAGGAGCTGAGTGTAATGCCTGGAGCCTGATCTACTCTGTGTATGCCATTGCTGCTATTGTGTGTGCCTTTCGCTATCAGTCATTTTTAGTTTGAAATCATTTTTCCAGCTTTTAAGAGGAGTTTAATTTCAACACCACAGGAATACTTCCTGAAGCCAGAGCTGACTTCGAGCCTGCTTGTAGAGGGCATACTCTCTAACTGCCAGGCAAGCGGATGTTCAAATCGCATTGAGAGAGGAACAGTATTAACTCTGAGAACAGTCCCACATACACAGGTGAGGATTAGCCTTCAAATGTAAGTGCGAGGATTGAATAAAAGATGCCATCTTGATTGAGGACGGCAGGGATGTGATCCCTGGACAACTTTCTGTTGCTGCTGGTTGTGCTGTTGAGGGAATATATTAACCAGAGCTGCTTCTCAACTTGCTACATGAACCATTCATTATTTGCTCCCTATTTTACAAATCCAAGAGAACCTAAGAACTAGGAGCAGGAGTAGGCCAATTGGCCCCTCGAGCCTGCTCTGCCATTCAGTAAGATCATGGCTGATCTTTTCGTGGACTCAGCTCCACTTACCCGCCCGCTCACCATAATTCCTTTACTGTTCAAAAATTTATCTGTCCTTGCTTTAAAATCATTCAAAGAGGTAATCTCATCTGCTTCAGTGCGGAGGGAATTCCACAGATTCACAACCCTTCAGGTGAAGAAGTTCCCCCTCAACTCAGTCCTAAGTTTACTTCCCCTTATTTTGAGGCCATGCCTCCTAGTCCTAGTTTCACCTGCCAGTGGAAAACAACCTTCCTGCTTCTAGGTTATCTATTCCCTTCATAGTTTATGATGTTTCTCTAAGATCTCCCCTCATTCTTCTGAATTCCAAAGAATATAGCCCCAGTCTACTCAGTGTGTCCTCATAAACCAACTCTCTCAAGTCCAGAATCAACCTCTTCCTCTGGAAGAGGAGACAATCTGTCCGATGGCCTTGGCTGCTGCTGACTCCATGCCTTGAGTTTTGTAGTTTGTTTCATGATAACTGTGCACCTCATTTAAAATTAAACCTTGGGATAGTAACACAATGCAGGAAAGGCGCGACTCTCCCTACAGTCACATTTCCTTCTGCAAGCCCAGTGAACCTGTGCGTGGATTAGTGAACACACACACACACACATTGTAGTTTAAATAAATAAAACAGAAGCACAGCATACCAGCTTCCCACTGCTGATCCGGGTGGGACCCATTTATCCAACTGGGCAATAGCACGATACTGGAGGGGAAAAAAATCCCAGCATCGGCTCCACATCTCCAGTTACCATCTCTGAGCCAAGCTAACGTGTCAGTAGTGTTGTAGGGTACTGCAGACACAGCTGGCTTATGTATCTGATTATTGAATCTGTGCCAATCCTCCATCACCAGATGTGTGGTCTTAGAGCCAACTTGTTTCTCGTTGGACGCCTGGTGTCCGTAGGTTTGAGCCCATGCTGTGTGTCTGGAGGCACTGGGAGTTCCTCCTTGGATGGCTTGGTGAGCAATCCATTTTGCCACAAGATGTGAATGCGTTGCCAGTATCCTCCTGCTTTACAGCCTGTCCCCTGTGAGTGGTGGTTGCATCAACTGGTGACCTCCTCTCCAACCTAATCCCAGCATTGGTAGAAGGAGATTTTGCTCCCTGCTGGAAGGGGGCAGTGCCCTGTATTGGATAAAGACCATCTATGGATGCCAATCCGTGATGGGACTGGGGAGGGTGTGAATGTAACGCTTTAATGACAGAATAGTGTTCATTGTAGAACTCGGCCCATCAAGTCTACACCAATCACAGTCCCACCCAGGTCCTATTCCCATAACCCCATTCATTTACCCTAGCTAGTCCCCTTGACACTAAGGGGCAATCTAGGATGGCCAATCCACCTAACCTGCACATCTTTGAGAGGAAACTGGAGCACCTGGTGGAAACCCACGTAGACACTGGGAGAATGTGCAAACTCTGCACACATAGTGGCCCAAACCAAGAGTTGAACCCAGGCCTCTTGAGTTGTGAGGCAGCAGTGCTAACCACTGTGCCACCATGCTACCCCATCACTGGCCACCCACGCCATTGGGCATTGGCAACTGTCTTGAGGTTAAGGCAGTGAGCAGCTCAGTCGTAGGGTGGGATTTTTTTGCCGCGCGTGCCCCGAAACCAGAAAATCCCGCCTGAGGTGACGATCAGTTATGTTGCTGCAGGGACAATACTGTGCTTCTGGATTCAGTCGATCTGCTCTGATAAAATGGAAGGGACTGGTAAACACATCTTGCGCAGAAACATGACTAAAATACGTTTCTTAAAGGCACAGTATTGTCACAAACACAAAAAAAATGGTGGAGGTGGGGAATAGTGTGGAACAAGAGGGGTTGGAAATTAATGGCTTTTCAGTTGAATGCTGTGTGCTTTTTGAAGCATGGGCATCCCAAGAGTGTTCAGTGTTTACTCATTCTGTTTCTCCTTGCTTGTTATGTGACAGAGTGGTGGCGAAGGTGGTGGTGGTCCACTTTGCTGTGCATGCACGAAGCAGCGGATTGGCCCTTTGACCTACCTCATTGCATCCCCAGAGCTGATCAATTCGATCGGTACAGCTGGACGAATGGTGCTGTGAGCCTGAGAACCATTCTGTAGATTGTGATCCGGCGGAAGGGGGAGTTAGCTGACAGTATCCGAGTGACTTGGAAGGTAGTGAAATATGTTCCTGCACTGGGTTGTCGTAAACGATTTTGTTTCTGGTACTGTCAAGTGTCCATGTAAGTGAAATGTAAATATCCAGTAAAATAGAAGTGATTTCAATACAGTATCCAATATATCCTTATTCTACTTTGGATTAGATCAACTTGTACATAAAGTTACAACTGCTGTTTTTGAAATGGTAATTATATAAAAAAATCCTTGTAGGAATGAAGGAAATGACCATTTACACCCAATAAAGGTATTTGGTACGTTTGTATATTTTTGTTTCTAGAAGCTGCATTTGAATTGTATGGTCTTTGTTCTGTTCTTTATCTCCTAACTACCCTAAAGCCTGTCCTCCATCCACAAGGCACAAGTCAAGAGTGTGATGGAAGACTCCATGTTCAAATTTTCCTAGAGGACTACACTTCAAAACATATACTTGGGCTTTGGTATGTCCTGAATTTGCAAATGGTTCTCCAATCACGACAAGTCCTTTTCATTTCAGTAGATGGATTTGATTTGATTTATTATTGTCACATGTATTGGGACACAATGGAAGGTATTGCTTCTTGCACGCCATACAGACAAAGCATACCGTACGTAGAGGAGGAAAGGAGAGGGTGCAGAAAGTAGTGTTACCGTCATAGCCAGGGTGTAGAGAAAGATCAATAAGGTAGGTTCCTTCAAAAGTCTAACGGCAGCAGGGAAAGAAGCAGTTTTTGAATCGGTTGTTATGTGACCTCAGACTTTTGTATCTTTCTCTCGATGGAAGAAGGTGGAAGAGAGAATGTCTGTCTGGGTCCTTGATCATGCTGGCTGCTTTTCAGAGGCAGTGGGAAGTGTAGACCGAGTCAATGAATGGGAGGCTGGATGGGGTCGGACCCTCTGACTTGAAGGCTCTGAATTTTATCTTCCTGTTCTTTGTTGAAGTGTTCATTCTTAGCTGTTCTGAGAAATCAGGAAATGTTTTCCCACTGATAAAAGCAACAAAATAGCCTTGGCCTCTGTGACAAAGCAGCATGTTTAACAAGGACCGTGCAGCCTAAACTATGCTTCACTTAGTTGCATGGTTTAAAAAATTGTACAAAGATTCATTTCACCATATTCTACAGTCCCAATTTCAGTCAGTAAACCTTATAATAAATTAGTTACCATAATGTCCAATAGCTCACTTCCATTGCTTAGCATTACTTAGCCAGTATTATTGTTCACCACTATTGAAACCCCTGATGAATACGGTTCTTGTAATACACTGGGCAGCGCAGGACTGAGCTGGCTGTGTTGACACTCCTGACTAGTAGCTAATGTTTGCTGTCGTGTTTCAGACAAGAAACATAGCCATGTATTGAGGTACAGGAGGCTCCTAACTGAGCAAAGGAGTCCACACCTTCAGTGAAGCAGACCGTAAATGTCATGAGATCCTACCCTTTGTCAGATGGGGCCAAGTCGAGCGTTAGAGTTACTTCATACACCCAACACAATGCATTGGCTGAAAATCTCTGTCCTCGTTTGTGGCTGGGATTCTCTGGCGCTGATGAAAGTGATGGCGTTTTGACGCCAAATTCTCCATTCTCCTTTGCAGCAGGGTGTCCACGGATGGGATCAGAGAATCCCGCCTGTAGTGTCTTTATCCAAATTAAATAAACTATCATTGGTTCAACACTGTTGCACTAACGTCTAGCCTCTGTGAATGTTAATCATGGAATACCATCCTTCCTGCAGCAATTACCATGTGGGAACTTTGACAACGAATGACAGTGGGCCACTTAACAACAGTGACTTCAGACCCTGACTCTGACTTGCAGAATGCAGACTTGTGGTAATATCCAAATGCATGCAGATACCCAGGAATGAACGAGGCGCTGAATCCTGTTACCCTGGCTGAGGTGGGTCAGCACAACTGGGGACTGAAGCTTATCTTATTACAGGTTAGCTAGTCAATGGAGGGGGAGTTCTCCCATCCCATCGGCCACAGGAATTGTAGCGGGGAGGAGTGGACTATGCAAAGACCCATTGACCGCGAGCAGGATTTTCTGGTTTTGGGGCGATGACAGCTGGAAACCCCTGCCTGTGGTGAGCCATTGAAGGCAGTGAAACACGTGGTTAGGCGTCAGTGAGTTGTTGCTTTCTGTTGACAGGTGATAAGACTCAGTCGTTTTGCGTGTAAGTGTGAGACCTGAAAGCCCATTTTCTCGGGTTCTATTTGCTTTCTTTGAACTTAGCGCTCAGAAATGCTCTTGCAGTCCACAGAAAGAAGCCTGGAGCTATGACTGAGTCAAGAGCAACAAGGACAAGCAGAACATGTCCTTGCCAAGGAATTAATGTAATTTGGCAGAGCTCAGTAGACGACCCAAGGGAGGCAGGCAGGAAAGTGGGGTTGAAGTCACAACCAGATCAAATATCATTTTATTGAATAGCTGTGCAGGCTCGAGGGGCCAACTCAAAAGTCTGACGGCAGCAGGGAAGAAGCTGTTTTTGAGTCGGTACCTGACCTCAGACTTTTGTATCTTTTTCCCAACGGAGGATTCATAGAATCCCCACAGTACAGAAGGTCGCCATTCGGACCATCATGTTTGCACACTTAGGCCGTAAACCCACATATTTACCCCACTAACCCTCTAACCTACGCATCCCAGGACACTAAGGGGCAATTTAGCATGGCCAATGCACCTAACCTGCACATCTTTGGAGAGTGGGAGGAAACCGGAGCACCCAGAGGAAACCCATGCAGACAAAGAACAAAGAGCAAAAACAGCCCGGGAAACAGGCCCAACGAGCCCACGCCGCCATTTTAACGTTACCAGTCCCCCCCTCCACCCATGACCCTTATCTATTGTTTTATGGCAATCCACATTGAGGGAAACTAATTTAGGGACAATTTATTACTTCCAATCAGCCTAATAGCACATCTTTCGCGTGTACGCCCCTCGTTGGACAACAAGACAGACTGACTTAAAACCTGTGAATTAAAAGAGAAAAACATTATTATCATACCACATCCTTTTACATTACCAGGGACGTCCCAATGCTAATGAATCTTATTTAAAACAATCTCCTATATCCTTCCATCTCCAACCCACTCATGTGCCTGTCTAAGTTACTCTTAAACAACTCCAGCGTGCCTGCCTCCACCACCTTACTTGGCAGAGCATTCCATACCCCCACTACCCTCTGTGTGAAAAACCTCCCTCTAATATCTGTGTTATACCTCTCCCCCCTTGCCTCAAGCCCATGGCCCCTCGTACTGTGTGTCTCTAACATAGGAAATAGCTTACCTCTGTTTACTCTATCTATACCCCTCATAATCTTATATACCTCTATTAGATCCCCCCTCAGTCGCTGTCTTTCAAGGGAAAACAGCTCCAATTTGCTCAATCTTTCCTCATAACCCAGTCCTTCCATACCAGGCAACATCCTGGTAAACCTCCTCTGCACTCTCTCCAGAGTCTCCATGTCCTTCCGGTAGTAAGGCGACCAGAACTGGAAGCAGTCCTCTAAATGCGGCCTAACTAACGTTCTATACAACTGCAACATTAACAGCTCTTATATTCTATACCCCTTCCTATAAAAGCTAACATACCATAGGCTTTCTTCACAACCTTCTCCACTTGTACTGCCAACTTCAAAGACTTGTGCACTTGCACCCCCAGGTCACGCTGCGTTTCTATACTCTTTTATAGGCTTACCCTTTATCATGTAACTCCCCCCTACGTTATTCCGGCCAAAATGCATCACCTCACATTTATCTGGATTAAACTCCATTTGCCATATATCTGTTCAATATACCAGCCTATCAATATCCCGTGGTATTGCCAGACACTGCTCCTCACTGCATGCCAATCCAGCTATCTTAGTGTCATCTGCAAATTTGCTGATCACACCATTTACTCCCTCTTCCAAGTCATTTATATATACTACAAAGTGAAGAGGTCCCAGTACTGAGCCCTGCGGCACACCGCTAGTGACAGACCTCCAGCTAGAAAAGGACCCCTCCACTACTACTACTCTGTCTCCTCTTAGCAAGCCAGTTCTCAACTCATCCAGATACCTGGCCTCGTATCCCATGAGCCTTAATCTTTTCTACCAACCTACCATGAGGGACTTTGTCAAATGCCTTACTGAAATCCATATAGATGACATCAACGGCTCGTCCTTTGTCAACCGTTTTTGTCACCTCCTCAAAAAATTCCACCAGATCCGTAAGGCAAGACTTCCCCTTTACAAAGCCATGCTGCATATCCTTAATCAGATCGCAATGCTTTAAGTGCTCATACATCCTATCCCTAAGAATCCTCTCCATCAACTTGCCTACCACTGACGTCAAACTCACCGGCCTATAGTTACCTGGGTTATCCCTCCTACCCTTTTTAAACAATGGTACCACGTTCGCTATCCTCCAGTCCTCTGGGACCTCACCTGTGTCCAAAGAAGAGACAAAGATTTGCTTCAGAGGCCCAGCAATCTAATCACTCGCCTCCCTAAGCAGCCTAGGATAAATGCCATCAGGCCCCAGAGATTTCAGTTTTAATGCTACCTAAAAGCCCTAATACTACTACCCTCGTAATCGATAATTCCTTCAATTGGTCTACAGCTCCCTTGCTGACCGTACCAGACATCAAGCCCCTCTCCTTCGTGAATACCGATGCAAAGTATTCATTCAGGATCTCCCCCATTCCCTTGGACTCTAAGCACAATTCCCCTCCTCTGTCCCTGAGGGGACCGATGTTTTTTTTTCCCCTAGCCACCCTTTTGTTCTTAACATAGGAGTAAAACGCCTTTGGATTTTCCTTAATCCTACCTGCCAAAGCCATTTCATGCCCCCTTTTTGCCCTCCTAACTCCCTTTTTGAGACCCCTCCTACTCTCTCTGTACTCTTCCAACGCTCTCTCCGTTCCCAGTTGCTTAGACCTGACATACGCCTCTCGTTTCTTCCTGACCAGGTCCTCAATATCTCTAGTAATCCACGGCTCTCTAATCCTACCTTTCCCATCCTTCCTCCTAACCGGCACATGCCTTTCCTGCACCCGTTTCAGTTTTCCCTTGAAAACTCCCACATGCCGAACGTGGACTTGCCCTCCAACAGCCTATTCCAGTCTGTATCCCTAAGATCCTGCCTAATCTGGCTGTATCTAGCCTTCCCCCAATTTAGCACCCTCCCCTTAGGACAGCACTCATCTTTTTCCATTCGTATCCTAAAGTAGACAGAGTTGTGGTCTCTATTAGCCACATGTTCACCTTATGCAACCTCAACCACCTGACCCGGCTCATTACCCAGAACTAAATCCAGTATAGCCCCCTCTCTAGTCGGGCTATCCACATACTGTTCCAAGGACCCTTCCAATACACATCTTGTGAATTCCTCCCCGTCCAAACCCCTGGCTGTAGGCACCTTCCAATCCACCCCAGGGAGATTAAAATCTCCCACTACAACAACCCTGTTCTCCCTACACTTATCCAAAATATCTCCACATATACCTTCTTCCACTGCCCACAGGCTGTCGGGCGGCCTGTAGTACACCCCTAGCATAGTAATCGCTCCCTTCCTATTCCTCAACTCCACCCAAAGAGACTCAATTCCTAACCCCTCTATATTATCCTCCCTCTGCACTGCTGTGATGTGCTCCCTAACTAACAGCACCACTCCCCCCTCTCTTTTGGACCCTCCCCTGTCATGCCTAAAACACTTATACCCAGGAATATTTAGCCGCCAGTCCTGCCCTTCCTTTAACCATGTCTCTGTTATTGCCACCACATCTAAATTCCTCACGAACATTAAGGCCTTAAGTTCATCGTTTTACCTGTCACACTCCTCGCATTAAAACAGATGCACTGAAGACCCTCAGGCCCACTTGGATCCTCCGCCTCCTGGGAGATTTTCCTATCATCTAGACTTACCCAGTCACCCAACCCGCTCCCAATCCCAGTGCCTACTGAGCTAACTGTCTCCTCCCCACCCCCCTACATAATAGTTTAAACCCTGCCGAAACACTCCAGCTAACCTCCCAGCTAAAATATTTGTTCCCTTCCCATTTAAATGTTCCCCATCCTACTTGTATAGGGACACGGGGAGAACACAAACAGTGACCCAAGCCAGGAATTGAACACAGGTCCCTGGAGCTGTAAGGCAGCAGTGTTAACCACTGTGCCAAAGTAATGCTGATAAGAAGGCAGAAGAGGGAGTGTCCATGGTGTGTGGGGGGTCCTTGATTATGCTGGCTACTTTTCAGAGGCAGTGGGAAGTGTAGACCGATTTCAATGAATGGGAGGCTGGATGGGATAGGATCCTCTGATTTGAATGATATCCCTCTGGGAGGCTCTGATTTTTTTTTTGAGCTTGTTTTCTGTAATGGTGCCAAGTACAACTTGCATTCCGTTGGAACACAGGCTCATAATCCATTACACCTTTAACGTTTTCAGAAGGATTAGCAGAGGTCTTATTTTTCACATGGAGAATTATTTTGTTGCTGAGGAAACAGTTGGGAACAGTCAAGTAGTTCTGGGTCAGAAAGAATATAAATATTTTTGTTTGCCTTGTGGATTTCCAGTTAGCAGCTTGAATTTGCAGGTCATGCAAAGGATTTGATAAATATTCAACATAAAACAGTTGCAGATTTGGATCTCAAACTAATTTCAAAATGGTTTAAACTTGAGATCCTCTGGCGCTACTTCAAGAACACCATATGAGTTCTCCTGGTTTGGTGATCTATGTTCCTCCCTAACTAGTGTTGCCACAAGATTTGATCACTTACTGATGCTGGAACTTTCTCTGCACAACATGGCTGCTGGGTTTATTGACACAACACCAGTGACACCTCAAAAAATGTTTACATCTCTGAAATGTGAATGCGGTGTCATATAAATGCAACCCTATCCTCTTTATAATGGATGTTCGGATGCAACCTCAAATGAAGTTTCTCATTTCTCCTCAGGTTTCTGGAGCTGATTACATCTTTTTTAGGGAAGGAAATCTGCTGTCCCTACCTGGTCTGGCCAACATGTGACTCCAGATCCACAGAGTAATAATGCTGGCCTAGTCAGTAACGTCCGTAATTCATGACTGAATTTAAAAAAGGATTAGCAGAAAGCATCTGCGTCCAAGCCGCAAGAAAATTCTCTGCACTTCCCGATAATCACTTCAGTCCATTTCAAACAAGCCAAATTTATCCATTACAAATGTGATTACAAACGAATACAATGAAATTTGATCTCATTGTATTCATTGAGAAATAAAAATCTGTTTTGACTCTGGACATTCACCAATTTTTAGAGATGCACCATACAAAGCATCCTTCTCTGATGCATCTCAGCTTCCTGCTCTGACCAAGGCCCCAAGAAACTACAAAGACTTATGAACATAGCCCACTCCATCACCCAAACAGCGTCCCAACTATTGATTTCGCTTATACTTCTCACTGCCTTGGAAAAGCAACCAGCATAATCTAGGCCCCCTTGCACCCCAAACATGCTCTCTTCCACTGGGAAAAAGATATAGAAGTCTGAAGTCACATACCAACTGACACAAGAACAGCTTCTTCCCTGCTGCTGTCAGACTTTTGAATGGACCTACCTCGCATTAAGTTGATCTTTCTCTACACCCTAGCCATGAGTATAACACTATACTCTGCACCCTTTCTTTTCCTTCTCCCCTATGTATTCTATGTATGTTATAATGCGCAAGAAACAATACTTTTCACTGTATCCCAATACATGTGACAATGATAAATCATTGGAGGGTTTCCAACATATTTTCTATGGGACATGGGCATCGCTGGCTGGCCAGCATTTATTGATGTGGAGATGCCAGCGTTGGAGTGGTGTAAACACAGTACTAGTGGCGTTTGCTACCAAATAAACCTGTCGCACTTTAACCTGCTGTTGTGAGACTTCTTACAGTATTTATTGCCCATCCCTAGTTGCCCTTGAGAAGGTGGTGGTGAGCTGCCTCCTTGAATTACTGCACATTCTGTGAGTTGACCTACAATGCCTTTAGGGAGGGAATTCCAGGATTTTGATCCAGCGACTCCGAAGGAATGGCGATTATATTTCCAAGCCAGGATGGTGAGTGGCTTGGAGGAGAACTTGCAGGTGGTGGTGTTCCCATGTATCTGCTGCCCTTGTTCTTTTAGATGGAAATGGCTGTGGGTTTGGAAGGTGCTGTCTAACGATCTTTGGTGAATTGCTGGAATGCACCTTGTAGGTAGTACACACTGCTGCTACTGAGCGCCGGTGGTGGAGGAAGTGGATGTTTGTGGATGTGGTGCCAGTCAAGCAGGCTGCTTTACCCTTGATCATGTCAAGCTCCTTTTGAGTGTTGCTGGGGCTGAATGGGTTACCCATTACCCATTCCAATCTGACAGCCTCCAGTTGCACTATGTTTGCTCCAAAAAATGAATATTATCACTCTTACTGAAGCAACTTATAGATTTATTTACAATTAAATAATTCTCTTAAGCACCATATATAATATATATATATATATACACACACACACACGCAAACACACACATTTATACATAAACATACATACAGCAAGTAAGTAGAGCTTCAGATTGAATATGACATTGTGGGTGGGATTTTATGATTCATCCCAAAACTGTAAAATCCCATCCAAGGTCAACAGCCCTTTCAAACATTTCATCCCTTGCCTGCTCTGATTCCTATGGCAGGCGGTATGGTAAAATTCCGGCCTTTAGGTTAGACAGACCAAAGTTCAGCTTTCTGATGTAGTGAATCCAATCTGTTCTGTACTCTTTCAAACAGCCCATTACATACTCAACAAGAAATGAAACATTTCTTAGGCGGCTACAGATTTTAGCAAGGAACTGTAGGGTGTTGTTGCCTTTAATCACACACATGTCAACTCCAATTAATTCCTTTCATTTTATTTTATTACGGTCATAAGTCGGCTTACATTAACACTGCAATGAAGTTACTGTGAAAATCCCCTAGTCGCCACACTCCGGCACCTGTTCGGGTACACTGAGGGGGAATTTAGCACCACGAATGCAGCTAATCAGCACGTCTTTCAGGAATCTGGAGCACCTGGAAGAAACCCACTCAGACACAGGGAGAATGTGCAAACTCCGCACAGGCACTGACCTGAGCAGGGAATCAAACCCGAGTCCCTGGCGCTGTCAGGCAGCAATACTAACTGCTCTGCCACTGTGCCATCCATGTGAATTTGCCTTTCTCTTAGTTATAATAGACAATTTTACAACAAACGATCATAAATACGGTGATATGAACACCAGAAGCATAAAGATGGCTCTCTCAAACATACATACTTGACATAATGCAAGAATCCATTCCTTTGACATCAAAATGCCAATTAGCTAATTAAGTTCAGGAAATGAGTCCACAAGCTCCCAATCAAAATATACTGTCCGATTGTGAACAATGCCCTTTAGGGAATCCACCATGAAAATTAAATAAAAATATTTTGTGGAAAATCTGGTCTTTGAAAAGTTGTATAAAAATACAGAAAATCTGAAATGGTTGAATTTTTACTTTTGGGAAAGTAGAAATATATATTTATATCTATGTATAATGATCATAAGAGTTCATTTCAAAGCATTGATCCTTCTACCCACCTCTCTGCCACTATTCTGATCTGAAGGAGGGTCTATGGGTTTGCAGCATGGCTTCATATTGAGTTTAACACTCATGTTCATAATGGAAGTCCAGAGACCCATTATTTCTTGTTGGTTGTTCCATATGTATCAGTGATGGAGGCTTGGGAAGGAACCGATTGCCATGGTCTAGTATCTGTGGCATCCTCTCTTCTTGGCTGAAGGGGATGGAGTGGATCGAAGTGGCTCAGAAAGAGGCAGGTAACAAAAGTAATTTTTAAGAAATTGATGCTTCTGTTTCATGGTCAAATATGTCTCTTGACGGTCACCCGAAACCATTGGTTTTGCGTTCCCCCATGCAGTGCAGTGGATAACACTGATCCAACTCTGGGTGATGAGGGTCAGCTTTCTGCTTCTTGCTGTAGAGGCTCAGTTTCATTTAGATTTGTCATGGATAGTACCTCCGTTGGTGGTACTGGAGTTAATTCGTATTCTTGTGACCGGGTGCAGCCACTGAATGAAAAAAGAGGAAAGAACAAAAAAGTTCAGCAAAGTCAAGTTAAAAGCTTTTTGATCATTTTTTGTCAACTAACAAAATAAAAAAAAACATCTATTCAGAAAGGGCTCTCTGATATTTAAGATACCTTCAGCTGTACACTCCTCAGGGATCATCTGGCCCTCTTACTGTTTGCTCTTCTCTCCTAGCTTTCCACTATGAGAGGGTGTTCCTTCACTGCCTCAATCACTTTGTCTTGCTAATTTGCTTGGGGTTCAGCCTTAACTCGGTGCTTATATGCATTCACCTTTGCGTCTGGAAGGTTAGAGGTTCAAGCCCTAGTCCCAGTTAAACATATCATTCAGACTAATACACCAGTGCTGTTGGTAGTACTATATTTCGTATGCAATCTCAAAGCAAGGCTCTGCTAACCTCTCAGGTGGATGTAAAATGGAAGTTTGTCTGTCTTTTCATTTGAACTCTTTGAACATGGGGATTCGGAGCAGGAGGAGGCAATTCAGCCCTTCGAGCCCGCTTTGCCATTTAACATGATCATGTCTGACCTTCTCCTGGTCTCAACTGCCTGCTCCCCATAGCCCCTTATCACACTTTTCATCAGAAACACATCAAACCATTCAGTTCAGTTAGGGATGGACTGCAAATGCTGGCCCAGCCAGCAACACCCAAATACCATGAATGAAGAAAAACATCTATCTCTATCTTGAATGAGTTGATTGATTCTATCTCCACTGCACTCTGGGGCAGTGAATTCCTTAGATTCACAATCCTCCAAGAGAAGTAGTTTCTCCTCACCTATTTTGAACCTACCCCCTCTCACTCAATTGGGGTGATCTTACCTCTTGTTCTACCGGTTGATGGGCAGGGTGTTTTGGTAAGATCATGCGAGAGACAGAAAATCAAGTTTGTGCCCGATTTCACGCTTCAACCCGTGTTAATATGGATCAAAATATTATTATTGAACCCGGGAAAGAATTGTCTGGATTCACTTGTCTTCGCGGCCATGTTGGTGAAGGCCCTCACCGGCAAGGATCACATATGGTCCCCACCAGCGAGGACCTGTCATGATGGCCTTGCTGGTAGGACCAGAGGCCACTGAGACCTCCCAGGAGGTTGGGAGCAGGGGCAGTGCCAGCCTGGCACACTGCTAGTGCCCACCAAGCAGTACCAATGGGACAGGGCTTAATTATCGTTTAACATTATGGAGGATTGGCATGGTAGCACGGTAGCACAGTGGTTATCACTGCTGCTTCACAGCTCCAGAGACCTGGGTTCAAATCCCGGATCGAGTCACTGTCTGTGTGGAGTTTGCACATTTTCCCTATGTCTGCATGGGTTTCCTCCGGATGCTCCGGTTTTCTCCCACAATCCAAAGATGCTTGGGCTAGGTTGATTAGCTATTCTAAATTGCTTCTTAGTGTCCCAGGATGCGTAGGTTAGAGGGATTAGTCAGTAAATATGGGGACAGGGCCTGGGTGGGATTGTGGTTGGTGCAGACTTCGTGTTTGAATGGTCTCTTTCTGCATTGCAGGATTCTATGATTATGGAAAAAAGGGGTTAGGAAAAAAGAATACAGTTGCTATGCTTATTAGAATATCAAAGCAGACTTAATTACTGACTTGTCTTTCTGGCCGGTATTTTACTGGCCCACCCGCCACTGGAATCGGAGCAGGTCAGGAGTGGAGCAAGGAAAAGTCCGTTGACCTCGGGTAGGATTTTATGGTTTCAGGACGAGTGAGGCAGTAAAATTCCATCCTCTGTTAGGGCACATCCTGAAACCATTCACTGTTCCACGGACTTTGGAATTCCCCTTTACCAACTGGTCAGAAAATATCCTGTTTCTAGGGAATAATCTTACAAATGGAGCTGGACTATTTACAAACAAGGCTGTGAAGCAACTTTTCAGATAAATGGTGGTGGACACATCTGGAACTCTTGGTCCCCATGGAAAGGTAGTGGACGCAGATTCCCTTGAAGTGTTCAAGTCTGAGATAGATCTTTGGAAGCATATCAAGTGAGTATGGAGTAGAACAGATATATGGAGCTTTTCACAAAATTAAAACAGAACTGGCAGTGCAAACCAAGTGATTCTGTAAATGGAGTTGAGGTACAACTAGAAAAGCCATGGTCGAACTGAATAGATAAGTAGGTTCAAGGAACTAAACAGCCTACTGCTGTTCCTGCCTTCTGCTGCAACCATTGACATTTTCGAGACTGAAATAGATAGACAGACAGGGAGACATCAACTCACACCAACTTCTACAGATGCACCATAGAAAGCATTCATTCTGGTTGCGTCACAGCTTGGTCTGGCTCCTGCTCCATCCAAGACCACAAGAAACTACAAAGGGTCGTAAATGAAGCTCAGTCCATCACTCAAACCAGCCTCCAATCCATTGACACTGCCTTCACTTTCCGCTGCCTCAGAAAAACAGCCAGAATAATCAAGGACCCACACACTTCAGACACACTCTTTTCCACTGTCTCCCATCAGGAAAAAGCTACAAAGGTCTGAGATCACGTACCAACCGACTCAAGAATAGCTTCTTCCCTGCTGCCATCAGAGTTTTGAATAGACCTACCTCGCATTAAGCTCATCTTTCTCTACACCCTAGCTATGACTATAACACTACATTCTGCACTCTCTCCTTTCCTTCTGTATGAACGGTATGCTTTGTCTGTATAGCGGCAAGAAATAATACTTTTCATTGTATACTAATACACGTGACAATAAATCAAATTAAATAGATTGGTGCTAGGTAAGGCGATTAAGGCATTGTGGAGAAAAAGTGGGCAAATGGAGTTGAGGTCCAGATCAGCATGGCCTGATAAAGAGCAGACCATTTAAGACTGAGATGAGGAGAAATTTCTTCACTCGGGGGTTGTGAATCTTTGGAATTCTCTACCCCAAAGGGCTGTGGGAAGATCAATCATTGAGCATGTTCAAGACAGAAATCGATTGCTTTCTGGATATTAATGATATCAAAAAATAAGGGGCTGGGGCAAGAAAGTGGCATTGAGGTGATCAGCCACGATTTCATTGAATAATGAAGTGAGCTCAATGAGCTAAATGCCTACTCCTTTGTGCGTAAAGAATAGTGCAGCAGGTTTGAAGGGCTGAATGGCCTCCTTCTGGCCCAATATTTGTTGGATCCTGAGCGAATGAGATTATGCAACATTAACCCAATGGCCGTGAGTTAAGTGCACAAAGTATCTCCTAATTTGATGCTGATTGGAGCTAACAAATCTCAACATGTCATTCCTTGGCTCATACCAACAGCAAAAACCACAAGTTTCATAGCCCTAGCTATGACTGTAACACTACTTTCCTTCTCTATGAACCTTCCCTCTCTAGGTGCCAATCAAGGGGGCTGCTTTGTCCTGGATAGTGCTGCCCAGGGTCTGGAGGGTCCAGTGTTTAGAGCATAGATTCTGGGGCCAATGCGCTACAAAAAAAACAGCGATTTAACAATGTGTCTTCACAATACTCACATTTTGTACTTGAACACAACAAACCAAAGCAAAAGTAGAACAGATATTGTGATGAAACATAAGCTGCTTGTACTGGTACCTATGGTTAAGAGAATGAAAGACAATAATGTTAGGTCACATGGTTAATTGGAACACTGCATTCAAAATTCACACACCGCAGTAAACATGTAAAGGATTAGGGTCATTTTTACTGTCAATTATGCTCAGGAAAGAATGCTCTAGGTGTGAAACATAAGAACATAAAAACTAGGAGCAGGAGTAGGCCATTTGTCCTCTCGAGCCTGCTCCGCCATTCAATAAGATCATGGCTGATTTTTTCATGGACTCAGCTCCACTTACCTGCCCGCTCACCATAACCCTTAATCTGTTTACTGATCAAAAATTTACCTATCCTTGCCTTAAAAACATTCAATGAGGTAGCTTCAACTGCTTCACTGGGCAGGGAATTCCACAGATTCACAAACCTTTGGGTGAAGAAGTTCCCCTTCTACTCAGTCCTAAATCTGCTCCCCCTTATTTTGAGGCCATGCCCCCGAATGCTGGTTCCACCCGCCAATGGAAACAACTCTCCTGCTTCTATCTTATCTATTCCCTTCATAATCTTATATATTTCTATAAGATCGCCCCTCGTTCTTCTGAATTCCAATGAGTATAGCCCCAATCTACTCAGTCTGTCATCATAAGCCAACCCTCTCAACTCCGGAATCAACCTAGTGAATCTCCTCTGTGCCCCCTCCAGTGCCAGTATATCCTTTCTCAAGTAAGGAGACTAAAACCGTACACAGTACTCCAACTGTTGCTTCTCAACTCAGTCTTAAATCTGCTCTCCCTTATTTTGAGGCTATGCCCCCTACAGAGGATGGAGTGTGGAGAGATTGATATTAAGAGGTGTCTTTTTTATTTTGCGGGATTTTATTTCTTTGCACAGCTGGCTGTGTCAGCATTTATTGCCCATTCCTAATTGCCCTTGAGAATGTGGTGGTGAGCCACTTTCTTGAACAGTGTAGTGCATGGAGTGTAGGTACATCCACAGTGCTGTTGGGGAGCAAGTTTCAAGGATTTTGACCCAGTGACACTGCAGCAACAGCGATGTATTTCCAAGTCAGGGTGCTGTGTGACTTGAAGAGTAACTTGCAGATGGTGGCGTTCCCATTCAACTGGCGCATCCTTCTGAGTAGTAGGGATCATGGGTTTGGAAGGTGCTGTTCAAGGAGCCTTGGTGAGCTGCAGCAGTGCACCTTGTGGATGGTTCACACTGTTGCTGCTGTGCATTGCTGGTGGAGTGAGTAAAAGTTTTATGTAATGGACAGGGTGTCAATCGAGCTGGGTTGATTTTTCCTAGAATGTGCTGGCTTCTTGTGTGTTGTTTGAGCTGCACTCTTCCAGATACCTCTTTATGTTGATCCAGGGCTTCCTAGGTTTCCTTTGAGGGAACATTTGTACAAAACTAATGAGGCTCCATGTCCTTGTCACTTGCCTCATTTTCCACCGGAAGCAGCGATGTTAGAAGGCTTCAGGCCAAGTGTCTGGCTTCCCTCCAGTGCAGTAAAAAGTCTCACAACACCAAGTTAAAGTCCAACAGGTTTATGTGGTAGCAAAAGCCACTGGCTTTCAGAATAATGGCTGCCCTTTTATCAGGTAAGTGGGAGTTCTATTCACAAACAGGGCATATAAAGACACAGACTCAATTTACAAAATTATGGTTGCAAAGGTACAGACAATGTGAGTGGAGAAAGGGTTAAGCACAGGTTAAAGAGATGTGTATTATCTCCAGCCAGGACAGTTAGAGAGATGTTGCAAGCCCAGGCAAGTCATGGGGGTTACAGATGGTGTGACATGAACCCAAGATCCCGGTTGAGGCCGTCCTCGTGTGCGGAACTTGGCTATCAGTCTCTGCTCAGCGACTCTGCGCTGTCGTGTGTCGTGAAGGCTGCCTTGGAGAACGCTGACCCAAAGATCAGAGGCTGAATGCCTGTGACCGCTGAAATGTTCACCAACAGGAAGAGAACACTCTTGTCTGGTGATTGTCAAGCTGTGTTCATTCATCCGTTGTTGTTACGCCCTGTTTGTGAACTGAAATCCCACTCACCTGATGAAGGAAAGCTAGTGGCATTTGCTACCAAATAAAACTGTTGGACTTTAATCTGGTCTTGTCAGACTTCTTACTGTGTTTACCCCAGTCCAACGCTGGCATCTCCACATCATTGCTTCTCTCCAGTGCTCCAGGCTGCAGCACTGCTGAGTATATCTCAGTATACATTTTCTTATGAGTCACAGATTGATTCTGGAGACCTTCCAGCTATAAGGCCCTGGCTAAGGCAGTAGAAATGGTATTTAGTTTTCCACTAAGGTCCTGCCAGCAGGTGGGTCTGTGCCAGGGTAGCACCTGGGACATTTAGTATGTCTACTATGACTCTCACAACTTTTACAGATGCACCATAGAAAGCATTCTTTCTGATTGGTATGGCTCCTGCTCTGCCCAAGACAGCAAGATACTACAAAGAGCTGTGAACGTAGCCTGATCTATCACTCAAATTAACCTTCCCTCCACTGACTCCATCTACACTTCCTGCTGCCTCAGAAAAGCAGCCAGCATAATCATGCACCTCAGACATTCTCCCTCAGACATTCTCTCTTCAATCTTCTTCTATTGGGAAAAAGGTGTAAAAGTCTGAGGACACGTACCAACTGACTCAAGAACAGTTTCTTCCCTGCAAACATCAAACTTTCAAATGGACCTACCCCATACGAAGCTGATCTTTCCTTATACCCTAGCTATGACTGTAACACTACATTCTGCGCTCTCCTTTTCTTTTCTATGAACAGTATGCTTTGTCTGTATAGTGTGCAAGAAACAATACTTTTCATTGTATACCAATACATGCGACAATAAGAAACCAAATCAAATTTAAATTAATGAACTCTAAATACACCAGTATTCAACAATTGGAGTTCAGGTAATTGGAAACAGAATACTCTTTGGGACACATTGTTTATGGAACACAGACTCAGGCCCACAGGAAAATGGGCGTCTTTTAATATAGCATTGCACTGTTAACATATTGGGGAGCTTGGTTATAATGATTCAATGACTAAAATTACTAAAGTAATTACTAGTAATTACAGTTTTAATTACTAAAAGCTGTGCTCAACTTGATCTCTTCTGTTTATGAACATATGTCAGGTATCAGGAAGTGCTCGAAATGCACACACCCTGAGGTGAATTAGAGAAAGTAGATTCATCTGAGGCAACGATTGGCCAAAGTTAAAGGGCTGTTATTGAAAGATGTCTTGTGGCTTCCCTGCCACTGAGCCCAGATGCTCTGCCTTTGAGTCCTGTTTCCCCCAATCCCTGTCTCATTATTTCTGCCCCCCCCGGCCCCCCCCCCCCCCCTCCCCCGACTCACCACAGAGCCAACCTCAATCCGTCAGTGCTGCATTTGCCTTGCTTCTCCCTCTCGGACATGGGCTAGCAAGAGTGGGATTCAATGACCATGGATGATGAGTTCCTAATGTAGCCAAATGGATTGATGTACCTATGGCAGGTAGTAAGTGAGGGCAAGTCTCCTGGTCAGCCTAAAACACTGTAGTCACTGCCATGCAACAGCCTCTCCAGGTTAACCTCTGGCCAGGGGCTGTTGCACTCTGCGGCAAATATCCCCGTTGCTTTGAGGGACTGGTGACAATGGAAGGATTGTGTGTAGTTTTGTGTGCCACATTCCAGGGAGGATATTAAAAGTGAAGGACCTGCACGGGCTAGATTGATGAGCGTGGGAAAGTGCGGTTAAGATGACTATGAGCAAATGAGGAAAGCTCAGGAAACTCTGGTGCAATAAATGACCCTTTGGCCTACCTAGCAAGCTCCATCTGGGGCCCATATATTACTCAATCATGGGGTTTGTTGCCAGCTGTTGATTCAAAGCCTTAAGCAAAACCTGGAGCCACAACAAGAACAACTGTATTTCCACTGGTGAATGAGTTAAGACCATCTGTTTCACACTTTCCCTTTAGCAGGAAGGTTAATAACCAGCAGCGACAGATTTAAGGATCAGAGGGGAAATGAGGAGAATCTTTTCTTTTACACAAGGAGCCCTATTTTACCATTTTGATTCTAAATGCTGGGCAGACTTGAAACCAGGAGTGTCTCAAATCCTATTTTTAGACCCGTTCTCAGGCACCTCCATACGCACTCAGCCTGAAAAAACATCAGCAATTCCAAATTGCTCTGCAGAAACCTGTGGGTGGGATTTAACATTGCCTAATGTCCAGCAGCTCCGATCGGAGCCTCTAACTGCTCATGCGCAGAAAAAAATAATGAGAGAATGCAACTCCTCTGCCACATTCCTCTCGGGCCAGATAATGCCTCCCCTTGGCCCTTACAGACATTGCCCCATGCCCCCCACAACATTATTGACCCCGATATCCCCCCAGCCTCTCCACCACCCAGACTGATTGCGGGCCACTCCCCCCTCCCTTTGCCTGCACTGATCTCAGATAGGGTGGCAGCGGACTCCCTTCCCCCTCACTGATCTCAGGCAGAGTGGCAACGCACACCCCTTTCCTCCCACTGATCTCAGGCAGAATGGCAGCGGACCCCCCATTGCTCCCCACCGATCTCAGGCAGAGTGGCGGAGGACCTCCCCTTCCCCATCACTGATCATAGGGAGAGTGGCAGTAGACCCCCGCTCCCCCGCACCGATATCAAACAGAGACTCATCAGACCCATCTCCTCTTCCTCCACGATCTCAAGAAGAGAGCTGTCGGATGCTCAGCCCTTACCTCTTCACTAACCCTCGCTGATGGAGCATGTCTGTTTCGAATTGGACTTAGATGGAGCATGTCTGTTTCATGCTGATTCCGGATTTGCGGTGGTAAAGGGGGAAGTGCTGGTAAGGTGGGGCGTGCACCCATTAAGTCAATTTAAACGCATGCAAATACATTTAAATGACCATTGCGCCCATTGTGGGCACTGTATCGATTGCAGCCATTTTTGGGCATTGATAAAGGGGGTGGAGGCGGGCACGGATCGCGCTATTCACCTCATACCCAACTTTACCAAGTTTTTGTGCTCCGAGACGGGAGCAACTTGATGGTAAAATCAGGCCCAGCATGTTTGGATCCGGACTGCACTTCAGAAAAGTTTATTTATTGATGTCACAAGTAGGCTTACGTTAACACTGCGATGAAGTTACTGTGAAAATCCCCTAGTCACCACACTCCAGCACCTTTTGAGGTACACTGAATTTAGCACGTCCAATGCACCTAACCAGCACGTCTTTCGGACTGTGGGAGGAAGCCAGAGCACCCAGAGGAAACACGTGCAGACACAGGGAGAAGGTGCAGACTCCGCACGGACAGTGACCCAAGCTGAGAATCGAACCCGGGTCCCTGGAGCTGTGAGGCAGCAGTGCTAACTACTGTGCCACCATGCTACCCAGCAGGTGGAAGCGGATTCAACAACAATATTCAAAAGGGGAACAGGATGAATACTCTACCTAGCAAGGCTATAGTGAAAGAAGAGCGGGAGAGACGGGGATTAATTGGACAGTGTTTCCAAAGAGCTAGCACAGACATAAAGGGCAGAATGGTCTTTCCATGTGATTCGTCCAGAAGTCAGAACTGATTTTTTGTGTTTCCCTTTTTAAGTAACTTCCTTTAAATTACATTTTTAGCTTAAAAAAATTGTCTAGTTGAACGAGTTGATGATAATATCCCCATACTAACAGTTTCCTCAGTTTACTTTGTGTTTCCTGGCATGTACGGGGATACGGGGTAAACCTTTTAGGACTGAGATGAGGAGATATTTCTTCACCTGAAGATCAGTCAGCTACCACAGAAAGCATTAAGGCTGGAATTCTCCAACCTTGCATGCAGCTGGGATTTTCCGTTCCTGCTGCAGTGAGCGCCAAATTCTCCATTCTAACTGGGAGCAGGGCATGCTAGACTGAAGAATTCTGGCCTGCACATTTTCAAGAAGGAGTTAGATATAACTCTTGGGGTTGAAGGGATATGGGGGGGATGGGGTGGGGGGAAGGCGGGGAACAGGTTAGATCATAGAATCCCTGCAGTGCTGAAAGATTCAGCCGATCGAGTCTGCACCGACCACAATCCCATCAAGGCCCAATGCCCCTAACCCCACGTATTTACCCTGCTAGTCCCCCTGACACTAAGGGCCAATTTAGCGTGACCAGTAAATCTAACCAGCACGTCTTTCAGAATGTGGGAGGAAACCGAAGCACCTGGAGGAAACCCACCCTACACAGGGAGAACATGCAGACTCCACACAGTCGGCTGAGGCTGGAATTGAACCTGGATCCCTGGCACTGTGAGGCAGCAGTGCTAACCACTGTGCCACCGTGCTGCCCCATGAGATAAGTTGGAAGATCAGCCGTGTTTACAATGAATGGCTCGAAGGGTCGAATGGTTCTACTCCTGCTCCCATTTTCCACGTTTCGAAATAAGTTGACTTAGTTACAGGTCTTACCAACAATGATTCCGATGGTTCTTCCAGAAATTTCTGTTTCATTGAGGTCTGTGAAGAATAATAATGAAACAGAAACGTATTAATTACAATAACGATTGTCTACCATAATATCAGCAGTACAGAGAGGACAAATATAACAAGCTGGTGACACAAAGGGGGCAATTAGATACTGCCATCAAACCCCTCCAGTTCATTGCATACTTGGTCCATTTTACACTGGGAGACCAAGAAGGTACAGTCAGGGGCACAGTCCTTAGTCCTTTTATTTTCAAGTTCGTGGCAGCAAGGCAACTAAGAAAATGTTCTGAATATGCCTGAGTAGGGAGGAAGCCAATAAAAAGCTGCTGCAGTAACTTCCATTCCCCCCCCCAACAGCTACTGTCCAGCGATCCATCCTGATTTAATTATCGTGGACTCTTGGACCAGAATGTCCATCACAGAGGAAGAATCCGGCAAGTTTCACTGTCTCGCTTTACAAATTAAAATGGCGGCCCAAAGTTGATGCCTGTGGAATTTTACACTGATATCATTCAGCACCGACAACGGTGGTGGGGGCGGGGGCAGAAGTCTGGAAGGATGAAGCAGAGAGGTTGGGGACAGAATCGAAGGAAAGGCCTTAATTTCTCTGAGGTGATTGTTTCAGTCTGCCAGTAAAAGTAAACCCTTTGCTGTGAAACTGTGAAATAAAACAAGGATCTGTCTGAGTAATCTGTGACTGATAAGAGAAAATACTTGACTGGCTTCTTCCATGCAATAGGTTGCTGTTTGGCACACTGACAGAAGGATCTCAACTTCTTACACACAACACAATTTGGATTGTTCTCACCCCCGCCGACACTTATCTGGGTTGAAAGCACCTTTGTGCGGTGTTCAGAATAAAGACATTGATGTGAACCCACACCTGCAATTCTGACCTCCCGTAAATACCAAATTGTTATCATCTCTCTATTTCTGACCATCCCTTCAGCTGCCCAAGCTCTGGATTTCCTTTCTCAAAATCCTCCCCCATCCCTCCGTCTTTACAATGCCCCACAAGTCATTCTTCTTAGAATCCTGACAGTGCAAAAAGAGGCCATTCAGCCCATTGAGTCTGTACCGAATCTCTAACACAGTATCTTACCCAGACCCCCTCCCCCACCCTATCTCTGTAACCCCACACATTTACCATGGCTAATCCATCTAACTGACACAGCTTGGGATACCAAGAGGCAATTTAGCATGGCCAATCCACCTGATCTACACATCTTTGGCCTGTGGGAGGAAACCGGAGCACTCAGAAGAAACCCATGCTGACATGGGGAAAACATGCAAACTCCACATGGACAGCCACCCAAGTTGAACCCAGGTCCCTGGCGCTGTGAAGCAGCAGTGCTAACCACTGTGCCACATGTCTACCTTCAGCCTACTGCCCACACAGCCAAGTCCTTCAGCTCCCAGAGACCATGGGGTAAAAACTAGTCAGTATTGGGTCTAACATGGGATCAGATATGACCTATTCCGTAGGCCCATAGATGTTTAGCGTCATATTAGCCTCATGTGAATTTTGAGGTTGTCTGAACCAGAATCAGGCCCTGTACGTAGGTTAATGTAAGGCCTAATGCTGTTTCAGGGCTTCCCAGAGAAACTGTCCTGTCCTGAGAGAAGCAGGTTGGCTTCAGGTCAAGCACCAATTATCACTGAAAAGCACTGATTTTTAAAAAAATGTGTCAAACCCCGAACAGCAGGAGTTGTCACAGAATTCCAACTGCTCCTCCAACTCCCACATCACCCGGCATTCCTCTCCCTTACTTTACAGCTGCTTTCACTTAGCAATAATGGGTATCAAGAGATACTTGTAAATGTCATTTGGACGTTGGTTGTCATATTATCCTCTTCTTCCAAATAACCTCACCGAGCTGGGGTTGATGGAAGCCAAAAATAGAACTGGAACTCTGTGTTCCAACCGAGTGCTAGAATAATCCTCAGCAGTAAAAATACTTATGTTTTCCTTCCTCTTACATCCAAGGTAATTCAAGTGAAATGGGCCATCCTCACTGAGGTTAGCTAATAAAACACTGATTAAGAAGAACAAAGAACAAAGAACAAAAACAGCCCGGGAAACAGGCCCTTCGGCCCAACGAGCCCGTGCCGCCATTTTAACATTACCAGTCCCCCTCTCCACCCATGACCCTTATCTATGCTTATGGCATTCCACATTGAGGGAAACTAATTTAGGGACAATTTATTACCTCCAATCAGCCTAACAGCACATCTTTGGGGTGTGGGAGGAAACCGGAGCACCCGGAGAAAACCCACGCAAGCACAGGGAGCATGTGCAAACTCCCACAGACACTGGCCCAAATCCAGCAAACAGTGATAGTCACTGAGCTGTCGTGTTGCCCAGCATCTGGTCCAGTTTAAGCGCACACTAACGACATGAAGCACTAGGCTATTCTCGAACATCCAAGAGCAGCCCTAGTACGACAACCTGGGATTCATTTGACCTGTACCATCTCAGTAGGTTTGTCACACACAATCATGTTAACAGGAGCTCTGGGAGTGAATCTCACAAAAAGAAATCGCACAACACCAGGTTAAAGTCCAACAGGTCACGGGCATGCAGCCTCTGATCTTCGGGTAAGCATTCTCCAAGGCTGCCTTCACGACACACGACAGCGCAGAGTCGCTGAGCAGAGACTGATAGCCAAGTTCTGCACACACAAGAGGATGGCCTCAACCGGGATCTTGGGCTCATGTCACATCATCTGAAACCCCCACAACTTGCCTGGGCTTGCAAAATCTCACTAACTGTCCTGTCTGGAGGTAATACATATCTCTTTAACCTGTGCTTAACGTTCTCTCCGCTCACATTGTCTGTACCTTTAAGACTTGATTACCTGTAAAGACTCACATTCCAACCATTATTTTGTAAATTGAGTTTGTGTCTTTATATGCCCTGTTTGTGAACTGAACTCCCACTCACCTGACGAAGGAGTAGTGCTCTGAAAGCTGGTGGCGTTTGTTGCCAAATAAACCTGTTGGACTTTAACCTGGCGTTGTGAGACTTCTTACTGTGTTTACCCCAGTCCAACGCCGATATCGCCACATAATGAATCTTACACTAGTTGCTCAATGGTTTTCCTGTATTTTCCAGAAAATTAGGTAAAGATGTGATTCACCCAACTTACTCAGAAGGCCCAATTTGAGGCCAGCCGTGGGGCTCAGGGACACTTACGTGTTCAGACCCCTTCCTGCTCGAAAACAGCCACCAGTGAATTACCAGTCCAAACTCTCTTTGACCGTGAAAATCCCCAAGTCACCACACTCCGGCGCTTGTTCGGGTATATTGAGAGAGAATTTAGCATGGCCAATGCACCTAACCAGCACGTCCTTCGGACTGTGGGAGGAAACCGGAGCGCCCCGAGGAAACCCACAGAAACATGGGGGGAACATGCGGACTTCGCACAGACAGTGACCCAGGCTGGGAATCGAACCCCAGGTCCCTGGCGGTGTGAGGCACCAGTGCTAACCACGATGCCATTGTCCTTCCTCTTGGCTGGAGGAAGATGGGAGAATTCTTGGACACATGGAGCAGGTGGGAATCTGGCCAGTAGAGGGATACATGAGCCTGCGAACACAAGGAGTCCTGGAGTTGATGAGTAGATCTGAGGGACATGTAACAAAGGAAGAATAACCCAGATGCACCAGAGGGAAGGGAAATGCAATTAACAGAATATCAAAGGAGACACTGGCATGGTGGTATTGTTACTGGATTACCAATCCCAAGGCCCAGGATGATTCTCTGGAGACCGGGGTTTGAATCACTCCAAATGGCAGATGCTGCTCGGAATTCAATTTAAAAACCCGCAATGAGAAAAGCCTAATGTTGGCCACAAAACCATTGTTGTAAAGACTTATCTGGTTCACCAATGGTCTTTAGGGAAGGAAAGCTGGGCTGCAATTCTCCCAATGAGAATGCCAATGAGATCAAAAAACTTGGTGAATTTAGAGAATCCCAGCTGCAGGCGAGGTCAGAGAATTCCGGTCCTGATCTAGTCTTTAGGGCGGCATGGTGGCACAGTGGTTATCAATTGCCTCACAGCTCCAGGGACTTGGGTTCGATTCCCAGCTTGGGTTACTGTCTGTGCAGAGTCTGCACATTCACCCTGTGTCTGCATGGGTTTCCTCCCACAGTCCAAAGGTGTGCTGGTTAGGTGGATTGGCCATGCTAAATTGCTTTTAGTGTTAGGAACTAGCAGGATAAATATCTGGGGATAGGGTCTGGGTGGGATTGTTGTCAGTGCAGACTCAATGGGCTGAAAGGCCTCCTTCTGCACTGTAGGGATTCTATGGTACACATGTGACTCCACATCACAGCAATGCAGTTAAAATGCTCCATGTGATGGGCCAGATAGTGATGTTCACATACCATGAATGAATAGGCAAAAATAAAACCAGAACATGTATCCTGGCAACACTCCAAAGATATGCAGATTAGGTGGATTGGCCACGCTAAATTGCCCCTTACATTGTCAGGGGGACTAGTAGAGTAAATACATGGGGGTATGGAGACAGGACCTGGGTGGGATTGTTGTTGGTGCCGATTCAGTGGGCTGATTGACCTCCTGCACAGTTGGGATTCTGATTCTATGAACTCATTCCTAATTTTCCAACTGGTTGATTATGGCTTAAGTCCAAGCGCGACGGTTCAGTTGAGTTGTACACACTGAGCCTGGGGCTGCTGTTAAATGAGGCAGAGGAAAAGTCTCCAAATGAAGTGTTTGATCACAGTGTGGATCAATTCTTCATGTCACACCAATCCATCTTCCGCTACATTGCAGTCGAGGTATTTTCAGGTTAAGGGGGACTGGAGTTTGGGAAAATAATGGAACCGATGGGGAGGGTAGAGGAGGCACAAGGGAGGGGAAGGAGGGAGCAGAGGAAGGGGCTAGAGATGGATAATGATAATCAGAGAAAAAGAAACTGGCATGGGGAGAGGAAAAGGGGTGGGATGTTAGAAAAGAAGAGAGCAGCAAGGGTAAGGGGAAAGAAGATGGGGTAAGTGGAGGAGAGTGGATAAAGGAGAGGGCAGAGACGGAGCAGGAGTAAAGGAAAGGAAAGGAGAGGTGGAGGAACAGGAAGGAGCAGATCATAAGAGATCAGGGTGGGTGGCATGAATGAGATGGGTGGAGGAAAGAAGAATGGGTTGGATTGGAGTAGAGGATTGAATAGAGAAGGAACAGGGATGGGGGAAATTATTGGGAATGGAATGGGTTGGAGTAGGGAGGACAGGACCAGTTGGAATTTATATTGCCCTGCCCCATGATTTTGTTCAATATTCAAACTTGTAATTAAGCTTTATAAAATGGTCACATGTGTGGTGCAGCTTTGTGCCAGCTTTGAGAATGTGTAAACTCCACACAGACAATGACCCAAGGCTGTAATTGAACGCGGGTCCCGGGCGCTGTGAGGCCTTTCCATTTGTTTCTAAGGTCAACTGGCGTATCCTCCATTCAGGCACCCTGTACTTATTCTCAGAAACTTCTTTAGAATGTAAAATATTCTGCTACTTGCACATCATTTACTGTGCCAGGCTCTTTCACATGACGTGCTGCATGTAGCAATAGTTTCCGAGTGATACCTTTGTAATACTGAGACCACACACTGCTGATAATTTTTAGATATAGTCCATATCAGGCGGGCAGTGGGAAGAGTGATTTCACCACATGCCCAAAGGCCTTAACCAGAGGCTGTGACCATTTCGTAGTTGGGTCTGGTTTCGTTGTCCCTAATCAGCAGCAAAGGCAGCTTGGCCAATAAGGAGGATGGGAAATCAAGAGACTCCTCAGCAGAGGATGGAGGTGATGGCCTAGTGACATTATCACTCGGCTATTAATCCAGAAACTCAGCTAATGTTCTGGATTTAAACCCCCCGGGTTTAAATCCAGCCATGGCAATTGGTGGAATTTGAATTTTTTTAAAAATCCGGAATTAAGAATCTACTGATAGCCATGAAACCATCGTCAATTGTTGTAAAAACACATCTGGTTCACTAATATCCTTTCAGGAAAGAAATCTGCCATCTTTACCTGGTCTGACTTACATATGACTCCAGAGCCACAGCAATGTGGTTGATTCTCAACTGCCCTTTGAACAACGGCAACTAGGGGTGGGCAATAAATGCTGGCCAGCCAGCAACGCCCATGCCTCACAAATAGATAAGTATAAAAAGCCCAGCTGGAGGTCACTGCTTATTGGGGGTATTGTGGGTTTTCATGAGAATTCTGGGCACAGCAGGGAAGCAGCGGGAAGATTTTGTTCAGACATGTGGAACACTCAGTCTCCTCTCTGTTCCCACAAAAATTGCTTCCCCAGCTCGTTCCAGTTTTCTTCTGGAGTGGCCCCTTTAGGGACTGCCCATTCAACTGTTCAGGGATCACAGGCAGACAGGATTGGGAGGAGGCAATTTGCTCCTTCAAAACTACTGCTCCTCAGCCAGGTCATGGTGAGCTGGCAGTTCCACAAAGCAAACAACACTCATCACAACAGACCACAAAAACTTTGGCAAGGGCCTACAACCTGGCATAGGTCCCCAGTTAAAAGATTTTGTTAATGTTCCTGTCTGCTCCAGGCTGGAGCTCAAGTGGCCCACACAAAAATTAACCCAGGGTGACCAAGTATTTATTACCAAATATTTATTTGCTAGTTGCCCTGTTTTCCAGGGCATTAGGCAGCCTGAAAATGCTGCAATTAATTTTAAGGTAAATTAAGATTATGGACTGTGTTATAACTTAAATTGATAATTAACGCTTTCATTTTCACATCAGCCACTGGTTTGGCTTTGTGTGCAGATTTCAGTCACTAGTGCTTAACTCAGAAGCTATGGATGAGCTTTTTTTCTCTATGAAATGTCTTATTTAAATCCAGTTATACAGATTCAGCCTGCATCTAGCGAATGGTGCAAAATCTGGCATACAAGGTAGACCTTGTGCATTTTTTGATCTTATTATTGGAGTCTTGTACTGATATAGTATTTTCCCTCAGTATTTCTACTGGGAGAATGCCAAGTCAAAGTCTTTGGATAACATTCATTCCATTAATTAATGACATAGAACATGAACATGACGTGATGAGCTAATGTTCTTAAAGCCTCCTGATTTAAATCTGAAACACGCAAGAAAGATGTTCTGGGACAACACTAGCACCTCATTTGACAACCCCATGGTAGAACTACCAGGCTTCCACCTACACTGAAACCAATGGTCCGTATTGAACGAAGGTCATTGTGGCCACATTGTAAACCTGGATGCGAGATCATGCACATTACTGGGAACATTAGTCGCAAACCATAGTCTGGATTGTCAATCAGTCGCCGCTGAAAATATCTCAGATTTAAGTCATTTCCAGAGTTACCCACTGGCTCACCAATCTGGGTGGGGGAAAGGGTCTAGCAAAGAAACTCTGTCAGAGAGTCAATGGGCCAAATGGCCTCTTCTGCACTGTAGGAATTCTATGACAATCTCCTATAGGCAGATGAATAGCAAAAGGGCAGTTAGAAGAGGAGATTGAGGACCTAAATGAGAATTTATGCATGGAGGCCTGGGGCATGGCTGAGATATTAAATGGATATTTGCAACCATCTTTACGGAGGAAGAAAATGCTGCCCAGGTTGTGATGAAGGAGGAGGTTAAAGCTGATAGGGAGGAGCGATTGGATAGGCTGCACGTACTTTAAATTGATAAAGTACTAGGAGTGGATGAGATGTTTGAGACGATAGTGAAGGAAGTAAGAGTGGAAATTGTGGAGTCATTAGCCTTAATTTTCCAATCTTCCTTAGACTCACAGGTGGTGCTGTGGATAGGAAGGCTGCTAACGTTAAACCTTTGATCCAAAAGGGTGTAGAGCGGAATCCAGAAAATAGAGACCAGGGCTGTTAACTTTGGTGGTGGGGAAGTTTTTAGAAATGATAATTTGACACTTGGCCAAATGTGGGTTAATTAAATCATAGAAATCATAGAATCCCTACAAGTGCAGAAGGAGGCCATTTGGCCCATCGAGTCTGCACTGACCAAATCCCACCCAGGCCCTATCCCCACAACAGAAAATCAGCAGGGATTTGTTACGGGGAAATTGTGTTTAACCAACTTGATTTGAGTTTTTTTGATAAGGACAACACAGTTTATGTGGTGTGCCTGGACTTCCAAAAGGCATTTGATACAGTACCACTCAACAAGCTCGTGAATGAAGTTACAGTTCATGGAATAAAAGAGACAGTAGCTATACTGACACTGCCGAGTTACAGGAAGCAGAGCGTAGCGGTTAATCTATGTGTCTTGGGCTGGAGGAAGGCTTATAGTGGAGTTTCTCCAGGAGTCCCTAACATATATTATTAACCTGAGTTTTGCTGTATGAGGAGAATATAGGAAGACAATATAAAATAAAGGCTTACAATTCTAAAAGGGAGTGCAGGAGCAGAGGGATCTGGAGGAATATGCGCATGAATCATTGCAGATTGCTGGACAGGTTGCGGGTGTGATTAATAAAGCACGTGGCATCAAGGACTTTATCAAATGGATCGTAGAGTATAAAAGCAAGGCAGATCGGGCCAGTGTCTGTGGGAGTTTGCGCATTCTCCCCGTGCTTGCGTGGGTTTTCTCCGGGTGCTCCGGTCTCCTCCCACACCCCAAAGATGTGCTGTTAGGCTGATTGGAGGTAATAAATTGTCCCTAAATTAGTTTCCCTCAATGTGGATGGCCATAAAACATTAGACAAGGGTCATGGGTGGAGAGGGGGACTGGTGGTGTTGGGATGGCGGCGTGGGCTCGTTGGGCCGAAGGGCCTGTTTCCCGGGCTGTTTTTGTTCTTTGTTCTCTTTGTTCTTTGATTATGTTAAAGCTGTATCACACACACTGCTTCGACCTCAACTGGAATACTGGGCCCGATTTTACCATTGCGTTGCGCCCATTTTTAGGCACGAAAACTTGGTAAAGTTGGGTGTGAGGTAAGTGGCACGATCCATGCCCAGCTCCATAATGGTTCCCCCCTTTACCAAGGCCTGAAATGGATGCGAATGGGACCGTGCCCGAAACTGGTGCGACGGCCATTTAAATGCATTTGCATGCAATTAACTTGACTTAATGCAGCTGCACGCCTAACTTTACCGGCACCTCCCCCTTTACCACCGTGTTCACCTATCTGGAATCAGTGTGAAACAGGCATGCTCCATAAAAGACCGAGTCAGAGATTATTATTTAAAAGGCGAAAAACTGCAGCATGCTACGGTGCAGAGGGACCTGGGGATCCTTGTGCACAAGTCGCAAAAACCCAGTCTGCAGGTGTAGCAGGTGGTCAGGAAGGCTAATGGAATGTTGGCCTTTATAGCGAGGGGGATTGAATATAAAAGTAGGGAGGTCTTGCTGCAACTGTACAGGGTACTAGTGAGGCTGCAGCTGGAGTACTGTGTGCAGTTTTGATCGCCGCACTTGCGCAAGGATATTTTGGCCTTGGAGGGAGTGCAGAGGAGGTTCACTAGGCTGATACCGGAGATGAGGGGGTTAGCCTATGAAGCAATATATTCCAATGGTAAAGAAGGAATGTAGGAGAAGGGATAACCAGCCGTGGTTATCTAAGGAAATAAAGGAGAGTATTAAATTAAAAGCTGATGCGCTTAGAGTGGCTAAAAGTAGTGGGCGAGTAGAAGATTGGGAGAGGTTTAAATATCAACAAAGAATGACTAAGAAGTTGATAAAGAAAGGAAGGATAGACTATGAAGCTAAACTAGCACTACATATAAAAAAGGACAGTAAGAGTTTTTACAAATATATAAAGAAGAGGAGCCTGGCTAGAGTGAATGTTGGACCCTTAGAGGATGAGAGGGGGGATTTAGTGGTGGGAGATGAGGAAATGGCTGAGGCCTTAAATAAGTTTTTTGCCTTGGTCTTCACAGAGGAGGATGCGAATAGTTTGCCGGATATTAAAGATAGAAGGATGGTAGGAGTTGAGGGCCTGAATGCGATTACTAGAGAGGTAGTGCTTGATAGACTAACGGGACTGATGGTGGACAAGTCCCCAGGACCGGATGGAATGCATCCCAGGCTTCTGAAGGAAATGGCAGAGGTGATAGTAGATGCCTTAGTGATTATTTACCAAACTTCGCTGGATTCCGGGGAAGTGCCGGAAGATTGGAAAACGGCTAATGTTACGCCGCTATTTAAAAAAGGTAGCAGGCAAAAGGCAGAGAATTATAGGGCAGTTAGTTTAACGTCTGTAGTTAGAAAAATGCTTGAATCCGTCATCAAAGAAGAAATAGCGAGGCACCTAGAAAAGAATGGTTTGATAGAGCAGACGCAGCACGGATTCGTTAAGGGAAAGTCGTGTTTGACAAATCTATTGGATTTCTATGAGGATGTGACTAGTGCGGTAGACAGAGGGGAACCGGTGGATGTGGTGTTTCTCGATTTTCAAAAGGCGTTTGATAAGGTGTCACACCAAAGGTTGCTTCAGAACATGAGGGGGCATGGAGTTGGGGGTAAGGTGTTAGCATGGATAGAGGATTGGTTGTCTAACAGGAGGCAGAGAGTTGGTATCAATGGGTGCTATTCTGATTGGCAGTTGGTGACTAGTGGAGTGCCGCAGGGATCGGTGCTGGGGCCTCAGCTATTTACCATTTATATAGATTATCTGGAGGAGGGGGCTGAGTGTAGGGTAACGAAATTTGCTAATGACACAAAGATGAGTGGAAAAGCAAATTGTGTGGAGGGTGTGGAAAGTCTGCAGAGGGATCTGGATAGGCTGAGTGAGTGGGCGAGGATCTGGAGTACAATGTTAGCAAGTGTGAGGTTATCCACTTTGGCAGAAATAATAGGAGGAGGGATTACTATTTAAAGGCCGAAAAGCTGCAGCATGCTACGGTGCAGAGGGACCTGAGGGTCCTTGTGCAAGAATCGCAAAAACCCAGTCTGCAGGTACAGCAGGTGATCAAGAAGGCGAATGGGATGCTGGCCTTTATAGCGAGGGGGATAGAATATAAAAGCAGGGTACTGGTGAGGCCGCAGCTGGAGTACTGTGTGCAGTTTTGGTTGCTGCTCTCGCGCAAGGATATTTTGGCCTTGGAGGGAGTGCAGAGGAGGTTCACTAGGCTGATATCGGAGATGAGGGGGTTAGACTATGAAGAGAGACTAAATAGACTGGGTCTTTACTCGTTGGAGTTTAGAAGGATGAGGGGGGATCTTATAGAGACGTATAAGATAATGAAGGGGATGGATAGGGTAGAGGTAGAGAGATTCTTCCCGCTCAGAAAGGATAGCAGGACTAGAGGGCACAGCCTCAAGATAAGGGGGGACAGTTTAGAACGGAGTTGAGGAGGAACTTCTTCACTCAAAGGGTGGTGAATCTCTGGAATTCTCTGCCCGTTGAAGTGGTGGAGGCTACCTCACTAAATATATTTAAGTCACAGGTAGATAGGTTTTTGATAGACAAGGGAATTAAGGGTTATGGGGAGAAAGTGGGAAAATGGAACTGATCCACTTCAGATCAGCCGTGATCTTATTGAATGGCGGGGCAGGCTTGAAGGGTTAGATGGCCTGCTCCTGCTCCTATTTCTTATGTTCTTATGAGAGACTAAATAGACTGGGTCTGTACTTGTTGGAGTTTAGAAGGATGAGGGGGGAATCTTATAGAGACGTATAAGATAATGAAGGGGATGGATAGGGGAGGGGTAGAGAGATTCTTCCCACTTAGAAAGGATAGCAAGACTAGAGGACACAGCCTCAAGATAAGGGGGGGGGGGTGCAGTTTAGATCAGAGTTGAGGAAGAACTTCTTCACTCAAAGGGTGGTGAATCTCTGGAATTCTCTGTCCGTTGAAGTGGTGGAGGCTACCTCATTAAATATATTTAAGTCACGGGTAGATAGGTTTCTGACAGACAGGGGAATTAAGGATTATGGGGAGAAAGGGGGAAAGTGGAACTGATCCACTTCAGTTCAGCCATGATCTTATTGAATGGCAGGGCAGGCTCAAAGGGCTAGATGGCCTACTCCTGCTCCTATTTCTTACGTTCATATGTTCTTATAGGCGCCCTATCAATGAGGGTGAGTGAGCAGGTAAGAGCCTGCGTCCTACCTAGTGTCCGACAGCTCTCTGCTTGAGATCGGTAGGGGATGAGTTGGTGGGGGTGGGGGTGAGGGTGGGGGAGGGGGTTCCACTGCCACTCTGCCTGTGATCAGTGAGGGGGAGGAGGAGACCTGCTGCCACTCTGCCTCAGATCAGTGGGGGTGAAGTGGGGGAGGGGCTTGTGATCGGTCTGGGGAGCGAAGGGGGTGGGGTATAAGGGGGTCAGTAATGTTGTGGGGAGTGGAGCAATGTCTGTGGGGGGGGGTGGGGGCCAGGGGGAGGTATTATTCGGCCCAGCAGGGATGTGGCAGCATTCTATCTTTTTTTTCTGCACATGCGCACGCAGTTAGAGGCTCCAATTGGCGCTGCAGGGCTTTGGGCGCGTTAAGCCCCGCCCACAGTCTTGCACAGCGCAATTCGGAATTGCTGATATTTTTGCAGACAGAGTGTGTAGGGGGGCGCCCGAGAAGGGGTCTAAAAGTCAGATCTGAAACACTCCCAGTTTCAAGTCCGCCCAGCACTTAGAATCAAAGAGGGCCCACAGTGTCTAATTTTGATCACCACACTTTCGGGAGGATGTGAAGAGGGAGAAGGTGATAGAGGTGGATACAATGACCACATTTAAAAGACATTTGGACAGATACATGGATAGAGAAGTTTTGAAAGGATATGAGCCAAACGCAGACAAATAGGACTAGTTCAGTTTAGAAAACCTGGCTGGCATGGGTGTGTTGGGCTGAAGGGCCTGTTTCCATGCTGCATATTTTTATGACTCTACGATGTCAGAGAGAGTGATTCGTGAGAATGGTTCCAGGGCTGAGAAGTTTCAGTTATGTCAATAAACTGGAGAAACTGGTAGCGTTCCCCTCAGAGAAGGTTGAGAGGAGATTTGATAAATGTATTCAAAATCATGAGGGGTCAGGACAGAGTGGATAGAGAGACGCTGTCCCTCTGGGCGACAGGGTCGAGAATCAGATGGACATTGATTTAAAGTCATTGGCAAAAGAACGATGGAGACATGAAGAAAAGCTTTTTCACGCAACAGGTGATTAGGATCTGGATTGCACTGCCAGTGGAGGCAGAATCAACAGAGACTTTCCAAAGCGAATTAGAACATAAGAGTTATTCCGGCTGTTCATGCCTGCAGGATCTCTGGTCCCACCCACAGCACAGGCCCATGCGGGGTTTCCCAGCAGCATGGGGTGGATTCAATGGGAAATCCCACTGACATTGGAACAGACAAACTCCCACTGCCGAGAATCTCGTCTCGGGGTGGGGGGAGGAATAGGGGGAATCGTGCCCATTACCTGAAAGAATAGGGTGTGCAGGGTTACAGGGAAAAGTCAGGGGAGTGTCACTCGGTGAATTGTCCTCAGAGGGTCAGCACACACACAATGGGCAGAAGGGCCTCCCGTTGTGCTGTAACTATTCCATGATCCTGTTTGACACCCAGCATTACAAGGAGATATTAGATGATGAAAAGCTTGTTGAAAGAGGTAGGTTTTAAGAGTGTCTTGAAGGAGGAAATAGGTAGAGAGGTAGGGAGGATATTCAATAACTCAAGACCCAGGCAGCTGAAAGCACAGCCAAAAATTCTGCCGAAATTGAAACTGGGGATGGCCAAGAGGCAGCTATCTCAGAGGGTTGTGAAACTGGAGGAGATTCCTGAGATAGGGAGGGACAAGGCCACGGAGAGATTTGAAAACCAGGAAGAGGGTTTTTGCTTGACTGACAGCCAATATAGATAAGCTAGGAGCGAAGTGCAGAAATTGATCACAAGTGTGCCTTAAATCACCATGCCAGGGGTGTCCGTCAAGTCTGCCAGGGTTAGAAGGGGCAGTCCAGCCGTGACATCCCCTCCTTGGCAGAGAGAGTGATGAAATCAACCCCTTGCCCCCAGCCCGAGCCCACCCAACCCCCAAGATCCTTGAAGAACCCTTCCTCAGCAGCCTGGAAGCAGTAAAGGGGCAAATGGCCACTGGACCCACTTCCCTAAGCCCCCTCGCGGACCAAGGCATCAGGCCAAGGTAACAGATTAGGGGGCAGTTAACCGTTGGCACCACTAAGGCAGGTGGCTTGAGGGGAGGCTGAGTGGGAGATCTGAGGGAGAAGGGGGAGTCTGAGTGGGGGTCTGAGGTGAAAGGGGCCTGAGTGGAGGTCTGAGGGAGAAGGAGGACTGAGGAGTTTGGGTCAGGTCACCCTTCTGCCTGCACGGTTGGCCATGATTTGAGTGGTGGCTAGATGCCCCTCTTTTCTGAGGGGTTGGTAATGATCCCCTGTACCCTTGGGATGCAGCACACCATGTCCCCGCTTGTAGGTAGCATCTATAAAGCCCACCTAGTGCCCTTTACCCTGGCCCAGTGAATGGCGAGAGGTTGGATAATGGCAGGAGGCTGGTGAATGACGGGGTTTGATCAATGGCAGGAGGGGTTGGTCAATGCTGGCTGGGTGAATGGTGAGGGTTGGTCAATGGTGGGATTGCTGATCAATGGCAGGAGAGTTGGTCAATGGCAGGAGGTTGGTCAATGGCAGCTGGGTGAATGTTGGAGGGTTGGTCAATGCCTGGTGGTTGGTCAATGGTGGGGGCTGGTCAATGACTGGAGGTTGGTCAATGGTGGAGGTGTTGGTCAATGGTGGGAGGTTGATCAATGGCAGGAGACTGGTCAACGGCAGGAGGCCGGTCAATGGCGGGAGGCTGGTCAATGGTGGACTGGGTGAATGGCAGGCGGTTGGTCAATGGCGGGTGCTAGTCAATGGCGGGTGGCTGGTTAATGGCTGGAGGTTGGTCAATGGGTGGAGATTGGTCAATGGGGGGGGTTGGTGAATGGCAGGGGGTTGGTGAAAGGCAGGGGGCTGGTCAATGGTGGGGGATTGGTCAATGGCAGGGGCTGGTAAATGGTGGGGGCTGGTTAATGGTGGGAGGCTGGTCAATGCTGGGAGGTTGGTCAATGGCAGGGGCTGGTCAATGATGGGCCAGGTGAATGGCGGGGTGCATGTGACTGGTGGAGGGGTGGTCAATGGTGGGGAATTGGTCAATGGTGTGAGGCTGGTCAATGGCGGGCTGGGTACATGACGGAAAATTGGTCAATAGCGGGAGGTTGGTGAATGGCAGGGGGTTGGTGAATGGCAGGGGGTTGGTCAATGGCGGGAGGTTGGTGAATGAAGGGGAGCTGGTCAATGGTGGGGGGGCTTGTCAATGGCGGGCTGGGTGAATGGCAGGGGGCGGCTGAATTGTGGAGGGGTGGTCAATGGCGGGGGTTGCTAAATGGCTGGGGATGGTCAATGGCAGGGAGTCAATGGTAGGGGGTTGGTCAATGGCAGGAGGGGTTAATCAATGGCAGGGGGTTGGTCAATAGCAGGGGGGGTTGGTGAATGGTGGGCCAGGTGAATGGTGGGGCTGTTGAATTGGCTGTCAACTCCGCTAATTACGTTCAGCTTAGCCGGTTTGCAGAATTATTGGGCTGCCGCTCACCCTGAGAGGAACTGATGGGGCCAGCGGGACAGGGTGGGGCGGATGAATTCCGAAAGCCCTCACTGCTGGCGGAAATCCCAATTTTCGGCTGATGCCCCATTCACTGGAGGCATTGGGAATACCGGTGGCCACCTGAAGGGGACAGAGAATCACCCCCACGATTGTTGAAAATGTTTTTTGAATGGAGTGATGGTGGGTGCATTAGCACCTGGCCTGATCATCTCACAGTGTTCAGAGATAACTTGGCACCAGGAATCACTGATATTGAGTGGGTAATCTGGCTAATTATCTTTCCTGACCCAGGGCACCAGAATTAATTGAAGCACTAATAGCTTACTCAATGAAGTAGTGAAAATACTGAACCAAGCCATAACAATTTGTGGAATAAATCACAATCCTGAAATTAAGGTACTAATTACCGTCCAAAACTTCAAGTAACACACTCATAGAAAAATGTTAAGGTTCTACCTGACCTGCAGTGACCTACCAATAGTGATGGTAACGTCAGGAGCTGTTTCTGATGCTGTAGTTGGTTTTACTGTCCTTTCTGCCACTGCTGTCCTGGCTGTTACTGGCTCCGTTCCTAAGTTGGCGTTAATATAAGATGGAGAACGTTTACAATTAGCTAGCTTTTGCAGAAATTAGAAAAGTATTTTTGTGGCGTTACATGAGCAACAGGGCTAGCTTACATTTACGCTATTACAATTACTGTACTGCACATCAGGAAGAGGATGCTTTTTGCTGTGCACCAGGGTTTTCTGGGTTACACTGTGGTGATAGATCGTAGGGTTTAGCTTTACTGATTGTAATGTCGATGGTTATCTATCCTGATGATCAGATAAGCATTGGGATTGCAATTGCCGATCTGAGCACAGCCTGGACTATCATAAGAAGCATGAAATGTCTTACACGCTCTGTAAGTCTACTGACCTGTAGTAGCGTTAGTACTGTAAGTGACTGTCGCTTCAGTTGCTGCTCTCTCAGTGCTGTCTGAGAGCACTGTTGCAGGAAATTCTGTTTCAACTGTCGAGGCACTTGGTGTTGAAGGCCTTACTGTTATCCATGGTGTAGCTAAGGGTCCCAGTCCTATGTTTTAATTAATATATAAATGGGCAATATTTAGGATATTTACACAATTCCATGAAATCTTCAACAATATTTCACTTCCTGGGCTGTATTTGTTTAATTAGCAACCAACCTGAGGTGGCTGTATTGGCTGGAGGGCTGGAAGCCGTTTGATTGCCGCCTGAAAGTGATGTCGGTGTGGCAGTCAGGCTTATTGACTCCACCGGTGTGGTTAAGGTTGTCATTGCTGATAAGTGGCTTCCTAGAATTTCCATTGTGTGATAAAGTACAAAATATTTACAGTGAGCTCATGCCATTGTTCTCAGGAAGGCCTTTTCTCTATAAAATTGAACTCCACCCTAGCAACCTTACTATTTGGTAAAACCGGGGAGTGCGTGGCCCTGGGAAGGTTCGGATGGATTATCATTCAGTTTCCATGCTTCTGGCTCACTTGAGGAAGGAAAAGTCTAGGATAGAAGGATAGGCAGAGAATGCACAGTGCAATAACATGGGAAAGGTCCCAGGGTGTTTTTAAAATATCTATGTATAATAACTGTGAACTACATCGAGTCTGCAGCACAGAAATAGTCCATGAGAGTACATGTCAGTGTTTATGCTCCACACCCCTCTTCATCTAACCATGTCATCAGACCACCCTTTCTTATTTGCTTAACTAGTTGCAACTTAATTGCCATCTGCTTCAATTAATCTGTGTATTAGTGAATTCCACATTCTTAGAGTAAATATGTTTCTCCTGAATTCCCTACTGGATGTTTTAGTCACTATCTTATTTTCATGGGGTGGTCTCCCGACAAGAAGAAACATTTTCTCTATCTTTATTTTATCTTGAAGACCTCTATCAGATTGCCTTTTATGTTCAGGGGAAAATAACCCCAACCTATTCAGTTTTTGCTGCTAGTTATAACCTCACAGCTCTGCCATCATCCTTCATCGATGCCTCTTATCTTTATCTCCATTTTTTGGGCTGCACGTCAGTACATTGGTTGGCACTGCTGCCTCACAGCCAAGTTCACACGTGAGGACGGCCTCAACTGGGATCTTGGGTTCTTGTCACATTACCTGTAACCCCCACGACTTGCCTGGACTTGCAAAATCTCACTAACTGCCCTGACTGGAGACAATACACATCTCTTTAATCTGTGCTTAACCCTCTCTCCGATCACATTGTCTGTACCTTTAAGACTTGATTACCTGTAACATAAGAACATAAGAAATAGGAGCAGGAGTAGGCCACCTAGCCCTTTGAGCCTGCCCCGCTATTCAATAAGATCATGGCTGATCTGAAGTGGCTCAGTTCCACTTTCCTGCCTTCTCCCCATAACCCTTAATCCCCTTGCCTACCAAAAACCTATCTACCCGCGTCTTAAGTGAAGTGGTGGAGGCTGCCTCGCTAAATATTTTTAAGAAGCGGGTTGATGGGTTTTTGATAAGAGAGGGGATTAAGGGTTATGGGGAGAGGGCGGGAAAGTGGAACTGAGCCACGACAGATCAGCCATGATCTTATTGAATGGCGGGGCAGGCTCGAAGGGCCAGATGGCCTACTCCTGCTCCTATTTCTTATGTTCTTATGTTCTTAAATATATTTAGCGAGGAAGCCTCAACCACTTCAACGGGCAGAGAATTCCAGAGATTCACCACCCTTTGAGTGAAGAAGTTCCTCCTCAACTCCGTTCTAAACTGCGTCCCCCTTATCTTGAGGCTGTGCCCTCTAGTCCTGCTGTCCTTTCTGAGCGGGAAGAACCTCTCCACCCTCTACCCTATCCATCCCTTTCATCATCTTGTACGTCTCAATGACATCTCCCCTCATCCTTCTAAACTCTAACGAGTACAAGCCCAGTTTATTCAGCCTCTCCTCATAGCTCAACCCCCTCAATTCTGGTATCAGCCTAGTGAACCTCCTCTGCACTCCCTCCAAGGCCAAAATATCCTTGCGCAAGTGCGGCAACCAAAACTGCACACAGTACTCCAGCTGCGGCCTCACCAGTGCCCTGTACAGTTGCAGCAAGACCTCCCTACTTTTATCTTCAATCCCCCTCGCTATGAAGGCCAGCATCCCATTTGCCTTCCTGACCACCTGCTGCACCTGCAGGCTGGGTTTTTGTGACTCATGCACAAGGACCCCCAGGTTCCTCTGCACCGTAGCATGCTGCAGCTTTTCGCCATGTAAGTAGTAGTCCTTCCTACCATTATTCCTACCAAAGTGGATAACCTCACACTTGCCAACATTGTATTCCATCTGCCAGGTCCTCGCCCACTCGCTCAGCCTATCTAGATCCCTCTGCAGGCTTTCCACACCCTCCACACAATTTGCCGTTCCACCAATCTTTGTGTCATCAGCAAATTTCGACCCCATACACTCGGTTCCCTCCTCCAGATCATCTATATAAATGGTAAATAGCTGAGGGCCCAGCACCGATCCCTGGGGCACTCCACTAGTCACCAACCGCCAATCTGAATAGCACCCATTGACACCCACTCTCTGCCTTCTATTTGACAGCCAATCCCCTATCCATGTTAACACCCTACCCCCAACTCCATGCCCCCTAACCTTCTGTAACAACCTCTTGTGCGGCACCTTATCAAACGCCTTCTGAAAATCGAGAAACACCACATCCACCAGTTCCCCTCTATCCACCGCACTAGACACATCCTCATAGAATTCCAATAAATTCGTCACACACAACTTCCCCTTAACGAAACTGTGCTGCGTCTGCTCTATCAAACAACTCTTCTCATGATGCCTTGCTATTTTCTCCTTAATTACGGATTCAAGCATTTTTCCTACAACAGACGTTAAACTAACCAGCCTATAATTCCCTGCCTTTTGCCTGCTACCCTTTTTAAACAGCGGAGTAACATTAGCCGTTTTCCAATCTTCCGGCACTTCCCCAGCATTCCAACCATTATTTTGTAAATTGAGTTTGTGTCTTTTATATGCCCTGTTCATGAACAGAACTCCCACTCACCTGATGAAGGAGCAGCGCTCCAAAAGCTTGTGGCTTGTGCTACCAAATAAACCTGTTGGACTTTAACCTGGTGTTGTGAGACTTCTTACTGTGCCTCACAGTGCCAGGGTCCCCGGTTTCAATTCTGGCCTCGGGTCACTGTCTGTGTGGAGTTTGCATGTTCTCCCCGTGTTTGCGTGGGCTTCCACTGGGTGCTCCAGTTTCCTCCCACAGTCCAAAGATACGTGGGTTGTGTTGCTTGGCCATGCTCAATTGACCTAGTGTCAGGAGGATTGGCAGGATAAACGGGACTATGTGGATAGGGCTGAGTGGGATTGTTGTCGGTGCAGATTCGATGGGCTGAATGGCCTCCTTCTGCACTGTAGGAAGTCTATGAATGTATGAAAATGGAGACCGGGGAGAGATTTTCCGGCCGCTCTCGTCCATGGCCTCTATTCGTTGCATGGTCTGCAAACTACCCACTACAATTCCCATCGTGGGCAGGATGGTAAAATTCCTGTGCACAATGTTCCAAATGTGGTCTAACCAAGGTTCAAAACAGTTACTTCCTCCCCCTTTGATCGTATCCCTCTAGAAATCAGTTTGCTTTGCATGGCCTTATTAACCTTTGTTTTATCTTTAGTGACTTCTGTGCTTAGCTGTCTCTACCCCATTTAATCTCTAATTGTCCGAGCAATATTTCTCCCCACGTTCATCCTGTCAAAACGCATCACTTCAGACAGTAGGACTAGGAATAGCAAAAGACAGTAGGACTAGGGGGCACAGCCTCAAGATAAAGGGGAGGCGGTTTAGAACGGAGTTGAGGAGGAACTTCTTCACTCAAAGGGTGGTGAATCTCTGGAATTCTCTGCCCGTTGAAGTGGTGGAGGCTGCCTCGCTAAATATTTTTAAGAAGCAGGTTGATGGGTTCTTGATAAGAGAGGGGATTAAGGGTTATGGGGAGAGGGCGGGAAAGTGGAACTGAGCCACAACAGATCAGCCATGATCTTATTGAATGGCGGGGCAGGCTCGAAGGGCTAGATGGCCTACTCCTGCTCCTATTTCTTATGTTCTTATTATGTTCTTATGTTCAGACTTAACGATACCAAAATTAATTTGAAAATTAAACACACACTCTGCAAATTTATTAGTTTTTTTGTGCTTTGTCAAAAATTTGCTTTGCATTAACTGTATCCCTCAAATTGCTGTCATCGGCAAATTTAGAAACTGCACTTCCGATTTCCAAACTGAAATTATCATTGAATGCCCACAGTGCAGAAGGAGGCCATTCGGAGGCCTGCACCGACAATAATCCTGCCCAGGCCCCATCCCCGTAACACCATGTATTTACCCTGCGAATCCCCCTGACATGAAGGGGCAATTTAGCATGGCCAATCAACCTAACCTGCACTACTTTTGGACTGTGGGAGGAAACTGGAGCACCCGGAGGAAACCCACACAGACACAGGGAGAATGTGCCAACTCCACACAGACAGTAACCCAAGGCCAGAATTGAACCCTGGGAATCACGAGCTTTCAGGGTGCTGCCCCTTCATCAGGTGATGGAATGAACGATGGAAGCGCTCTCAAAACGCATGATTCCAAATAAACCTGTTGGACTTTAACTTGGTGTCGTGAGACCTTTTACTGTGCCCACCCCAGACCAATGCCGGCATTTCCACATCTTTGATTCGGAAGACTCAAGACTAAGATCGGACCATGTGGAGTCAGGGACAGGTAACTGAATGGATAGTAAATAGGGTAAAAAAAACAATAAGTGTTAGGAGCTGCTAACAGTGTTAGGCCTTGAATGTCCAAATACATAATGGTTGGAATTTACCCATCCCGGGTGCTACGAGGATCGTAGAGAGCCGGACAGGACCATGCCAAGGTCTGTTGACCTTGGCCGAGGTTTTCCAGTGCTGGGGCGAGCGTGACCAGAAAATCCCACCCAATGTCTATTAATTTCCTGTTACTTCTTCAAATAGTTAAATAAAATGCCTGTGCTAGCTACTTCTTATTATATTTTTGGTTCTTGACATTTTTCTGCTCCATAAAGATTCCATTAACCTTCCTATCAACAACATTAAGCCGATGGTTTAATTCTATAGTTTATTGGTCTACCAATTCCTGAACTTGTTCCATCTCCCTTTTTGAATACAGCAATAGCATTAGCTATCAGACAATCCACTGACATTATTAACTTTTCTAATGAATTGATATATATGTTAAATTGCCTCTGGTGCCTCGTCCCTAACTTCTTTTACTATGTGTGCGTGCAATCTGTTTGGAGAAGTGGTTTTATCTTCCCTAAGTACCATTTGTTGAGCAAGTAACTTCCCTTTTTCAATTTAACTGTGTCTAGATCATTTTTGGCCTCTTCTCCTAACCTTGTGTCCACCTTGTTACTCTCCCTGGTGGATACTGAGGCAAAGTAACACTTCAATATTTCTGCCATTTCACTGCTTATTGTAGGCATGCTTCTGCGGTTCAACCCAATGTTGCGTAGAGGAGATTCACCAGGATGTTGCCTGGGATGGAGCATTTGAGCTGTGAAGAGAGGCCGGATAGGCTCAGGTTGTTTTCATTAGAGCTGATAAGGCCGAGGGAGGATCTGATTGTGGTGTAGACGATTATGAGGGGTATGGACAGGGTGGATAGGTAGCAGCTCTTCCCCTTTGTTGGAGGGTCAATAATGAGGAGGCATAATTTTAAGAGGAGGGGCATGAGCTTTAGATGAGATTCACCCAGAAAGCGCTGGGAGTTTGGAATGCACTGGTTGGGAGGGAGGTAAAGGCGGAAAACCTCACAACTTTTCATAGAATCATAGAATCCCATGGTGCAGAAGGAGGCCACTTGACCCAATTGCGTCTGCACCGCCCACAACCCTACCCAGGCCCTATCCCGATAACCCCATGTATTTACTCTAGTTAGTCCCCTTGACACCAAGGGACAATTTAGCATGACCAATCCACCTAACCTGCACATCTTTGGACTGTGGGAGGAAAACGGAGCACCCGGAGGAAACCCATGCAGACACGTGGAGAATGTGCAGACTCGAAGCCAGGAATTGAACCTGGGTCCCTGGCGCTGTGAGGCAGCAGTGCTAACCATGGTGCTTGCCCAAAAGTAAGTGGATGAACACTTGAAATGTCATAAAATTAAAGACTATGGGTCAAAGTACGATTGAAGTAGATTTAGTGCATTTTGTTGGTGCAGACTTGATGGGCTGAAGGGCCTCTTCTGAACTGCATGATTGTGTGTGTGTGGGTGTGTGTGTGTGTATGTGCATGTGTGTGTGTATGCATGTGTGTGTGTGCACGTGTGTGTGTGTTTACGCATGCGTGTGCACATGTGTGCGCGCATGCGTGTGTGCGCTTGCACAACAATCGGGCAGGCACAACACACTGTGGCTATGTAAACAATGCATCGTGCATTGAATTACAGAGGCTGCATACAACACAGAGAATGTAGCGAGAACTCTGGTCATATCCCTACCCTTATATTCTGTTTTTTATCCGTTTGTAGAGTACTTTATTATTTATTTTTATATTCTTTGATCATTTCATTTTGTTGTGTTACTTTGCCTGTCGTAGATTTCTTCTCCAACCTTGTCAAAGTCCATTTTGTCATTCTTTCCTTCATTGCCTGATTATGTACTGGTTGCCTTCTCCCTTACTTTTAATTTTGCTTTTAAGTCTCCGTTCATCTGTGGTTTGTCATTATTGCCTTTTTAAAAGAGGAATATATTTTCCTGAATGCTACAAATCACCAATTTTGCTTATCTCTCTCCCTGTCAACATGTTCTTCCGATCTATCTTCCCTAGTTCTATCTCCATCATCTTAAAATTCACCTTTTTTCAATCTATTACTTTGATCCTTGTCTTACTTATCGCTTTTCAATCTTGATTGCTATTGCTTAGAGGCTCCCCTATGCTTACTTCTCTTATCTGTTCTGGTTCATAGATCCAACACTGCTTTCTCTCTTTTTGGGCTTCTACTGTATTTGGTGGGAGATCTGAAGGAAAAACTCCATTCCATCTCCCTCTTTGCTTATATTCTCTAGTCAGTTTATTTGGGAATAGTTGAAATCTCTCAAGACTATTATCCTATGTTTTTATTTCCATTTTCATAGATTTTGTATCTATTTCTTTTTCCACCTCCCTTCCACTTTGATGTGGTCTGTAGATGTGACCTGTCCCATCTTATCCTTTGTCTCACTCCCTGGGTGGGATTTATTGTGCAAGCCACAGTGTGTTTCGTGGTGGGGGGTGGCCCACCATTGATTGACTGCCTGATCTTCTTGTCCTGCAGATATCAACAGGGTTTTTCCGTTGAACGCAATCCTCGCTGTTGTGAAACAGCGGTGAGCCTTCGTGGAACCAGCTGGAAAGTTCCAGCCTTTATGATTTCTGTTCACGCCAGCAGGGTTTTCTGGTCCTGCTGCAGTGGACAGAAATTTGGCTGGATGCCCAATTCTCTGTCCTTGCTTGCAGCAACTACAGGGCGTGAACGGTCAGCAAGAGCACGCCCATTAAATATGTCCCTTTCTCTATAGCCTTAATAGTGGACTAATTTCATAGAAATAAAATAGAATCCCTGCAGTACACAAGGAGGCCATTTAGCCCATCGAGCCTGCACTGACTATAATCCCTCCAAGGCCTTATTCCCATAACCCTCATTTACCCTGCTAATCTCCCAGTCAGTTTAGCACGGCCAATCAATCTAATCTGCACATCTTTGGAGATTACCCGGAGGAAACCCATGCAGACACGGTAAGAATGTGCAAATTCCTCACAGGCAATGACCCAAGGTCAGAATTGAATCTGGGTCCCTGCTCCTGTGAGGCAGCAGTGCTAACCACTGATGCTAACCACTGTACTGTCCCAATTATCATTGCTTCCACCATTACCGCTCCCCTTCCAACCAAGACCCTGTTCCTCATTTTCTTTCCCCCGATTTATTATGTTCTGCAATACTTGTCAATCCTTTACTTTATAAGCCATGTCTCAGTTATCACCATTACACTGGATTCTTATAGCTACAAATCATTGCCTTCAGTTCCTCATTTAGTTTCAGGTACTGTGCACAGTCTATTTCATTTATTTTTATTCATTGCTCCCTTCTTTTTAAGCCACTTTGTACTTATATTTGATAATTGTATTTGTTCCCTAACTATTTATTGTTCCTTAGTTTGCTCTGGTCTTTACTCTTGTCTCCCCTATTTCTTTTACCTTCAAAACTACATTATTTTCACCAGAACCCTCCCTACATTCAATGAAATTAAAGATCTATCCACAGCCCTATTGATACTTTCCGCTTGGAAACAGGTCCCATTCTGGTGTAGGTAAAGCCTATTCGAGCAATTTAGCTCCTCCTGCCCCAAAATTGGTGCACGTCACGTGAAATGGACCCCTCTTTCCCACGCTAGTGCCACAGGGCAGCACAGTGGTTAGCACTGCTACCTCACAGCGCTGGGGACCGAGGTTCAATTCCTGGCTTGGGTCACTGTCTGTGTGGAGTTTGCACACTCTCCCTGTGTTATTGTGGGTTTCCTCCGAATGCTCCAGTTTCCCCCCACAGTCCAAAGATGTGTGAGGTTAGGTGGATTGGCCATCCTAAATTGACCCTGAAGGACTAGCTAGGGTAAATGCATGTGATGTGCTGGTTAGGTGCATTGGCCATGCTAAAATTCTCCCTGAACAGGCGCCAGAGTGTGGCGATTAGGGGATTTTCACAGTAACTTCATTTGCAGTGTTAATGTAAGCCTACTTGTGACTAATAAATAAACTTTAACTTTAACTTCAGTTTGTCAGCCATCTATTCAACTTCCTGATCTATCTATCCCAATGCCAACTGGCACACAGTTTGGGTAGCAATCCTCAGATTACCACCCATGAGGTCCTGATTCAAACTTCTGTTTCATGCTTAGAAAGACCTCCCCTTTTTTCCCTCTAACGTTGGTCCCAACACGGACAACAACAATTGTACTTAACCTTTCTTTTCCAAATTCCTCTTCACTTACTCTTGAGTTATCCTTTACCTCTGTACCAGACAGGTAACCCACCCTCCTTTTGTAAAAAAAATTATTCCACCCTTAAAGTTCAAAGCCAAGTTCAGGCATATTCAAATCCATTCTTTGCTTGCTCCAAAAACCTAATTCAAATTCCAACTGAATCCAATTCATTGTCCCAACCTCCCTATTCTGTTCACAATCTGTCCATTCTGCCTCTTTGTCTCTTGGGCCCTGCCCAGGGTTGCCACATTTAACACACGGCCTTCCTTTGTGTTGCCTTCATCCTCACAGAAATCAGGTTATCCTCAATGGATAAACTCAGAATCTGCAGGATTTCTTCCTCTGTTTCCCTGGATTTCCCCCACACTTTGACGGACAGATACCCTAAGATGGAATTTTCCTGTCCAGTCCACCACAGGAATCATAGTGTGTGTGGGGGGGTGGGGGGAGGCGGTGGTGGTGGTGGTGGAATCAGGCAAAGGTCTGTTTGACCTCAGTGGCATTTTCTGGTCTTGGGGGCGAACATGGCTGTCCCTTTCATGCATTCCCTCAAAACTGTACTTGGGCAGCAAGTTAGTAATAGAAATTCCTGAGAGGATGCAGACTCACAGAACAGGGACTACCCTGTAAAAAACAGAGTTCTAGCATCTTCCCTTCTTCCTTTTAACTTCCTCATTTTTAACTGGTAACTGAACATGTTGCCCTGTAAAATACTCCCCTGGGTTGATATTGTTCATCACTCATTGACCACGGCCCAGATTTTTGCCACAATGGAGGGGCTCTGTGTCATGGCAAATATCTCAGAAATGGCTGAAATTTCTAAGTCCCACCCTGAACCCAGCATTTCCCATTTCATGGAGGCTGGACTGGAATCGGGGTTCATGTCCGTGTGATTTGTGGAGGCAGCTGCCCTTTATAATCACCAGCTGCCTCCACTGAAATGAGATTTTGGAAAGCCAGATGTGAGAAACCTGCAGCCTCGCCTAGCTAAGAGCTGGTGCAAACTTAGTGGATTAATTTGGATTGCCAGGGTACCCCTTTGGATAAAGTCCTGGGAGAGGTAAGGCACCCTTTGGGATTGTTAAAGGTGGACACAATTATGCACGCTTCATGCACCAACTTAAACTATTGACGACCTGTCCATCTGTCAAGGAACTGTCCAGATGTTAAAGAACTGTTAAAGGGCTAGTCAGCTGTCAAATCACTTTCTTGTTGTCAAAGTTGTCCGGGAAGTGTCCAAGTATCAAGGAACAGTCCAAGGATACTAAATCAGTTGGCATAGAGGGGGTTAATGTAAAGGATGGTGGGTGGCATTTAACAATCCTTCCGTCAGTCTCTGTCCATAGTTTAGAACATAATGGTGGAACAGCCCTTGTCACCATTGTTGAATCCCTCTCAAATGCATCAAGGCAGAGTTCACTTTTATAGCCGATCAACATGTGTCAATAACCCACCGCAACACAAATATTATGAGAAACAGTTAACACTTAAAATTAACTGATATTCAACATATTAAGGAAATATCTTTTAGTTAAATATTCACTGAATATTCCACAAATAGTGTTACGTTTTTCTCAGTATTTCCTGAAAGTTACTGGCGTTAAATAGTAACGCACCTGAGCTGATTGTAATGTCCATAGTTGATGATGTAAAGTGGTCTGAAAATGATCCTGCCGTAGCTGTCGATGTCGTTGGGTCTACAGATGTTGGCTTTACAGATGTTGCTAAAGATGCCAATGCTGTGAACAGATGACTTCCTAGATTTTCATTCACATAAAACTTGGAATATTTCAAACAAACTCAGGCCACCTTCATTAGTAATGTGGCCTTCCTTTAGCAACGCTCCCTTAGTTTCTTTTAGCAAAACAACAATAGAATATTAACTTTCCCTCAAATGTCTCACCCACATATCTGGGACAATACACACTTCGCTAATCCACCATGTTCTAAGGGCATGAGGGAGCTTCACAGATAACACATGTAACCTGTCACTGTGTCCTACAGAAAATGGTGGATGGGAATTGGGGCAAGAACATCCATTTGGAAAGACTTTGGCCCACAACATCTGGAGCCCTTCAAAAGAAATAGACACGTTTTATAGAATCACAGAATGGTTCCAGCGCAGAGGGAGGCTGTTCGGCCCATCATAGCTGTGTCAGCTGTCTACAACAGCAACTCAACTAGTCCCACACCCGACCCTTGCCTTTCCTCCATAGTCCAGCATTTTTTTCTCTCTTAAGTTAATATTCAATTTCTTTTGGAAAACCATTTTTTAAAATTGGCTCATGGGATTTGGGGGTCAAGGACTAGACCAACATTTACATCCCATCACCAATTGCCCATGAAAGGTGCCAGTGAGCTACCTTCTTGATCAGCTGCAGTCCACATTGTATAGAAATACCCATTTCTGCCTTTATCACACTCTCAAGCAGTGCCTCTCAGGTCCCACTGTGTAAAAATGTCACCTTTGGTTCTTTTGCTCATCACTAAATCGACATCTCGTGGTTCTCGATTCATGTGCCAGTAGGAACAGTTTCTCCCTATCTACTCAGTCTCGACCTCTCGTGATTTCAAGTTCTTTTTGTTATTTATTTTTGAAAATGGGAAGTTAATTATTGTAATTTATATCTAAAGGAAGCTGACAACAGCCTTGTACAAACAATCATTCGCAGCTAACATAACCTACCCTGCGAATATTGCTCCTTCAAATGGAACTCAAGTTGCCAGAACATCAATTGAGTTTCTGGATTAATAATCTCGCGATAATACCACCAGGCCATTGCTGCATTTACATCTGATTTTCTGAAGTGGTCAGATGTCACCATAAATACCAGAAGTCCTTGATGAGGATGCCCTTTACAGATCTGAGGTATTTTGGACTGACAACAATCCCACACTCTTGTTAGTCAGAAAGACTTACCAAAGTAGGCCATTTCTGCTATGGTTACAAGTTAGAAACCAGAGTACCAGGAAACATTGACTGAGATTGCTGACACCACAACTGCACAGGGAGAATTCCGGCCTGTGTAGCTGTGGCATCATTAACTGGGGAGTGGCAAAGGGCACAGGAGGTTTTGGGAAGTGGACAGTGGGCTGCGTACACTTGACCGTGATGTCAGCGGCATGAGAAAAACACATGTACTGGTGGACAGGGTGGGAGCAGACTTCCCGTTTGATGGCAGGAGTTAGTGTTTATCTTCCACAGATGATATACGGCAAACTACCTCTTCTGTTTATATCCTGATCGTCAAATGTTGAACAATGAGATTCTCACGTAGTTATAGTCTATGTTTTATGAAGGTGCTTCAATACTACTTTGTAAGGAAAGTTTGCCATCAAGTAAAAAACATGTAAACTGGGTGCAACCAGTAAGTTTACCAATCCAATGATATAGTTGGTATGAGAGTCTTGATGTTTGCTGATCTTTTAGACCTTTCTATGGACAGAAGCAGCACACACTGAAAGTGACCAGACCTATATAACTCTCTAACAGGTAGATTCTGAAAGAATGTTCCCAATGGTGGGCGAGTCCAAAACTAGGGGATCACGGTTTGAGAATAGCATTTTAGGACTGAGGTGAGGAGAAATTTCTTCACCCAGAGGATGGTGAATGTGTGAAATTCACTACCACAGAAAGTAGTTGAGGCCAAAACTTTGTGTGAGTTCAAGAAGAAATTAGATATAGCTCTTGGGGCTGAAAGGGCTAAGGGATATGGGGTGCGTGGGGGGGAGGGGGTATCACAATATTGCATTTGATGATCAGCCATGATCAAAATGAATGATGGAATAAGCTGGAAGGACCAAATGGCCTCCTCCTGCTTCTAGTTTCTACGTTTGAGTTCCACCAATATCTCCATTCATGACGCTGTACAGTTGGTTTTAATTCTGACTGTTTTAAATTGTTGGTTGTTACATCGGTGTTGGTAACAATTTTCACTATTTATGATCAAGAAGAAAAAAGATTAAAAATACTGGCGCTAAAAAGCAGTCTCTGGTCATCCAGAGGTAACCACTTGGGAGAAATTGAATTCTCGTGACCTGATTATTGTGGAGAAAATATAAGCATTTGGAGGGCTCATTTTCCTAAATAGCCTGGACAGAGTGGGTAGGGATATACTGTTTCCACCTGAGAGAGGGTCGAGAACAAAAAAAACACAGATTTAAAGTAATTGGCAAAAGAAGTGATGGTGACATGAAGAAAAATTTTTAGGTGCAGTGAACAGTTAAGGTCTGGAGCGTTTTGTCTGAGAGTGTGGTGAATGCAGGGTCAATCGATTCCGAAGGTGAATTAGACTGTTATCTGCAAAGTAAGCAGGTGCAGGGTTACGCTGAGAAAGGTAAGGGAATGGCGCTCAAGGAAGTGCTGATTCAGAGAGCCAATGCAGACATGAGGGGCTGATTGGTCTCCTTCTAGCACTGTAACAATTCTGTGATTCAATTATGTGACTCTATGTCAAAGACCCCAATTGCTCTGAGAAGCTTGGTGTTGATGCATTCTGATGAAGATGCTTTTTATACTGATAAAAGTGTGAATAGAACAGAGGACATCATTTTAAGCTGGAAGGTGCCAGATCAAAACAGATGGTGGAAAAACTGTCCTTGGTTAGAGGCCCTGGCATTAAGCCATGGGAAGTGAGGGGGGCCAAGCACTTTGAAACACATGAGATACTTGGCATTTTCCATGTGTAAACCTAGACAGGGGGACCAATTTTCATTCAGTTATAACAGAAAACTGGCTGCAGCATCAGTTGGCTTCCATTCCCCCACTGAGTTTTACAGTTTCTACAGAAACGGAAGTCGGGTGGAGCAGGTAGTGGATGAGCATTAGTCCCTTGCCAAAATTGGAAATCCACCCAAAGAAGTTTTGGCAGACTAATCGGTAATGGTGTATACATTATACCTCAATATTATCCTTGTCATAACAACCCCCACACACGTTCCATTGGAGAGGGCTGGGAGGAAGTGGGGGAGAGGGTGGTGGACTAGAATGTAGAACCTTGGATAGATATTCCTTGCGTAGATAATAAGTAACAATGACAACCATATTCAGGATGCAAATATAGCCTGTTCAGCAGAAGCTGGGAATCAAATCTGGTCTGAATGTCTCAGTTGAGCATTTTCCAAATTTATGGTACCTAATCGAAGGCCTTTTTGAAATCTAGATACTTTGGCTGGAATTGAACCGGCCTGTCCCCCACATGAATCGGAGCGGGCGAGGGGCGGAGCATGGGAAAGTCCATTGACCCCGGGCAGATTTTACGGTTTCTGGATGAGCACGGCCCTAAAATCCCACCCATTATATCTAACAAATTATCCTCATCTACTCTCACTATAAGCTTTTGAAAGAATCCAATTAGTTTGGTCAAGCCAACTTTTCCTTTAGAAACCCATATTAACATTTTGTCGCTTTCCAGACGTTTTTATAATCAATGGTACATGTTCAGTAATGTTATTTTACACAGGGCAATCCAGGTTAATGATGGCAATGCTAAAACATATCCTTCAACCACTATTTATCGTTTGTATATTGAATTAGGTTCATGGGAGAAGTTCCATTTTTTAACCATAGAAAGAGACCATTCAACCCACCATGTCTGTACTCGCCAAAAAAAGAAAAATAAGCCACTCATTTTAATCCTGTTTTCAAGCACCTGGCTACAGCACTCCTGATGTAAATCCAAGTATTTTTTAAAATGAGTTGAGTGTTTCAGCCTCCCCTGTCACTCAATCACCAACTTAGGCAGCGAATTCTAGAATTCTGGGTGAAAAACTCATGTTCCCTCTAAACCTTCTACCAATCATCCTAAATCAATGCCCATTCCTGATAACTGACCCCTCAGCTAGGGGGAAACAAATCTTTCCTGTCTACTCTGTGCAGGCCTCTCATAATTTTGTACACCTCAATTAGGTCATCCCTTAGCCTTCTCTGCTCCATGGAAAACAACCCTAGCCTATCCAATATCTCCTCATCGCTGCAATCTTCAGTCCTTGGCAATATTCTCATAAATCTCCCCTCCCCTCTCGCCAAAGCAATGATGTCCTTCCTATAATGTGGTGACCAGAACTATACACAAAACTCCAGCTTTGACCTCCGTGTTCCATCATCACATCCCTGCTTTTGTGTTCAATAAACCTCTTCCAATAAAGGAAAGTATTCCATGTGCTTTCTTGACCATGTTGTCCACCTGTCTTGCCATCTTCAAGGACCTATGAACATGAAATCTAAGGTCTCTCCCTTCCTCAATCCCTCTCAATATCTTCTAATTTATTGCCTTGTTTGTTCTCCCCAAAGGTATTACCTCACACTTTCCCAGATTTACTTCCATTTGCCACTTCCCTGTCCACTCAACCAAACCATTGATGTCATTAAAGAGTTGACAGCTAGTCTCCTCATTATAAACTACACAGCCAATTTTTGTGCCATCTGCAAATTTCCCAATCATGCCACCCACATTTAAGTCTTGGGGTAGCACAGTGACACAATGGTTAGCACTGCTTGCCTCACAGTGCGAGGGATCTGGGTTCATTGTCTGTGCGGAGTCTGCACATTCTCCCGGTGTCTGCTTGAATTTCCTCTGCGCTGTCCGGTTTCCTCCCACAGTCCAAAGATGGGTTAGGCGGATTGGCCACGATAAATTGTCCCTTAGTGTCAGGGGGAACAGCTAGGGTAAATGCATGGGGGTTACAGGAATAGAGCCTGGGTGCAATTGCGGTCAGTGTAAACTCGATGGGCTGAATGGCCTCCTTCTGCACTGTAGGGGTTCTATGATTCTATGATAAATCATTAATGCATACAACAAACACAAGGACCCCAAAGTTGAGCCCAGTGGAACGCCATTGGAAACCATTTTCCATTTCCAAGAACACCCTTTGCTTCCTGTTACCAAGTCAATTTTTGATCCGACCTGCCACCTTCCCCTATATTCCATGAGATCTCACTTTTCTGATCAATTTTTTTCATTCTTCTGTTTGTAAGCCAGGAGAAAAGGCTTAAAACACTGGAAAGCACAGGTACAACTGAGGACTCTGTCAACTCAGCATGAGGTTGGATCTTGAATATAATCACATTGTGTACACAGCAAACAAGCCTCCACCATTTTCTCTTCATTAAACTCTAACTGATTAAATAACATATGAATACAACACTGAGGAAAGATATTAGCACAGACAATGTGGAATCTGTATGGGTTGAGTTAAGAAACAGCAAGGGGCAAAATAATATTGGTGGGGTGGTTTCAGACCACCAAACTGTAGCGGTAATGTTGGGAAAAGCATTAGATAGGAAATCAGAGATGCAAGTGTTAAAGGAACATCTGTCATTATGGGTGACTTTAATCTGCATATAGATTGGGAGAATCAAATTAGGCACAGTACAACAGGGGAGGAATTTCTGGAGCGTATAGGGATGGTTTTCCGGACCAATACATTGAGGAACATTGAAGAGAGCAGGTCATCTTGGACTGTGTGTTGTGCAATGAGAAAGGATTAGTTGGCAATCTTATTGTGAAAAAACCCTTCGGAATAAGTGACCATAATATGATAGAATTCTTTGTCAAGGTGGATAACGGTGTAGTTGATTCTGAGACCAGGGTCCTGAATCTCAATAAAGGTTAGTATGATGGTACGAGGCATGAATTGGCCGTGATGGACTGGGAAACATTACTGAAAGGGAGAACAGTGGACTGGCAATGGCAGGCATTTAAAGAATGAATAGATGAACTCCAGAAGTTATTCCTCTTTGGCTCAAGAGTGGTAAGGGAATTATGTCGAAACCAAAGGAAATTAGAGATAGTTTAAGATTCAAAGAAGAAGCAAACACATTGGCAAGAAAAAAAACAATAGATCTGAGGATTGGGAGTAGTTTAAAAGTCATCAAAAGAAGACCAAGGGATTGAGTAAGAGGGGAAAAATAGAGTATGAAAGTAAGTTAGTGGGGACTATAAAAACTGACTGTAGAAGTTTCCAGAGATATGTAAAGAGAAAATGATTAACAAAAACGAATGTGGGCCCCTTACAGTCAAAAACAGGAGAATTCATAGCGGAATAAAGAAATGGCTGAAGAACTAAATTTGTACTTTGCTGCAGTCTTCGCAAAGAAAGATGTGAATAATGTACCAGAAGTTCTGAAAGAAACAAATTGTAGTGAGAACCTGAAGGAAATCAGCATTAGTAGAGAAATAATTTTGGAGAAATTGATGGGATTGAAGGTGGCTAAATCTGGGATAATCTTCATCCCAGAGTACTTAAGTATATGGCCCTGGAAATAGTAGATCCATTGGTGGTTATTTTCCAAAATTCTTTGGACTCTGGAATTGTTCCTACAGATTGGAGGATAGCTAATCTAAGCCCGCAATTCAAAAGGGAGATAGAGAGAAAACAGGGAATTATGGACCAGTGAGCCTAACGCCAGTATTAGTGAAGTTGCTAGAGTCTATTATCAAGAATTTCATAGCTCAGCATTTGAAAAACAATTGTATAGTCAGACAAGGTCAACATGGATTTACAAAGGGGAAATGATACTTGACGAATCTATTGGAATTCAATTAGGAGAGTTGACAAAGGAGAACTGGAGGATATTTTTAAAATTTATTTATTAGCATCACAAGTAAGCTTATATTGACACTGCAATGAAGTTGCTGAGAAAATCCCCTAGTCGCCACACTCCAGCGCCTGTTCAGGTACACTGAGGGACAATTTAGCACGGTCAATGCACCTAACAAGCACATTTTTTGGATTGTGGGACGAAACCGGAGCACCTGGAAGAAACTCATGCAGACACAGGGAGAACGTGCAAGGTCTGCACAGACAGTGACCCAAGCCAGGAATTGAACCCATGTCCCTGGTGCTGTGAGGCAGCAGTGGGACGAAACCGGAGCACCTGGAAGAAACCCATGCAGACACAGGGAGAATGTGCAAGGTCTGCACAGTGACCCAAGCCAGGAATTGAACCCAGGTCCCTGGTGCTGTGAGGCAGCAGTGCTAACCACTGTGCCACCATGCTGCCCTACAGGAATAGGGAAGTGGTTTTCTTAGACTTTCAGAATGCTTTCGACAAGGTCTCACATAATAGACTACGATGTAAAGTTAAAGCGCATGGGATTGCAGGTAACGTTTTGAGATGGATAGGCAGCTGGTTAGCAGATAGGAAGCAAAGAGTTGGCGTAAATGAGTCTTTTTCTGATTGGCAGTCAGTGACTGGTAGCATTCCGCAGGGATCTGTGCTAGGATCCCAAATGTTTACATTGTATATTAATGATTTGGAAGAGGGAATTAAATGTACTATCTTCAGAGTTGCAGATGATACAAAGTGAAGTGGGAGAGTGAGCTGTGAGGAGGATGCAGAGATGCTTCAATGTGATTTGGGAAGGGGCAGTGAATGGGCATATGCATAGCAGATGTAGTATAATGTGAGGGTAGCTACTTTGGTGACTATACTAGGAAGGCAGATTATTATTTGAATGGGTGTAAATTGAGAGAGGTGAATACTCAGTGAGACCTTGGATGTCTCCGTACATTAGTCACTGAAAGTAAGTGCAGGTAAGCAGGAAGTAAAGAAGGCAAATTGTATGTTGGCCTTTGTACTGAGAGGATTTGAGTGTAGGAATAGGGATATTTTACTACAATTGTACAGGGTGTTGGTGAGACCACATCTGGAGTATTCTTTGTAGTTTTGATGTCCTTATCTGAGGAAGGCTGTCCTTGCTATAGAGTGAGCATGGCGAAGGCTTACCATGTGGATTCGTGGGATGGCAGGTGTCTTATGAGGAGAAACTAACTGGGTTAGAATTGTATTCACTGGAGTTTAGAAGAGAGGGGATCTCATAGAAACTTATAAAATTCTAACAGGATTAGGCAGGGTAGATTCAGAAAGAATCTTCCTGATGGTGGGGGAGTCCAGAACATGGGGTCATAGTTTGAGCATAAAGGGTAAACCCTTTAGAACTGAGATGAGGAGAAATTTCTTCACCCAGAGGGTGGTGAAAGTGTGGAATTCACTGCCACAGAATGAAGTTGAGGCCAAAACATTGTGTTATTTCAAGAAGAAATTAGATACAGCTGTTGGGGCTAAAGGGATATGGGGGAGGGAAGGGGGGAATCAGAATATTGAATTTGGTGTTAAGCCATGATCATAATGAATGGTGGAGCAGGTGTGAAGGGCTGAATGGCTCACTCCTGCTTCTAGTTTCTATGAACTTAGCATTTCATTACTTTTCCAATTCCTTTATCCAGCTTCCCCTTAAATACATCTTATTCCAATTTTGTAAGTGCATCACATGTTCCACCAGCTTGACAATCCCCTTTTTCACAGTCACAAGTTTAAAAAAGACATGAACCCTTTGAGCTAAAATAATGATAGGTGCTTCCACAATCCTACATTTTCATCATCTGTGATATTAAATTTCAGATTTTGGAACTCACTAAACCTTTTTACCCTCTGTATTCTGAAGTTCTTAGAGATTGAATTACGGTGACTTGTCAGGTCCTGTTACACGAAATCTTAGCCCGTGTTATTACTCTCTTAAAAGCACCAGACATGAAATCAAAATAATAATTTTGTTTTTAAAAGTTAATCATTACTTAGAAACTAAAATGGATGAGGTAATTTGTCATGGGGAATTGAGATTCATTATTTAATCAGCAATTGGACTAATGTTAAGATAACAGTTTATAATAAAATAACATTGCAGTGTAGTGATCATTTGACTGATTGCATTTTAAAGGCACTTTATATGAGTAACATGATACAGGTCTTGTGGTAAGCACGATAACCAATTAATTTAGGATCTGTGATTCCAAAAGGTCTCTACAACTGAGGCTTTCCTTATCTCTTGTCTGGATCTGTTTGACTAAATGAAAGAGTAGAAAATGATCAGTCAACAACTCCAGAATCATTGTATCATGCGACCTTGGTCATTTTTGTTTTGAAAGGTCTACATTCCCAGGGAGCACTGATTTCATGAGAAATATTTTTAAGTTGTAAGGAAATGGTCAGAAAGTTTATTCTCGCAAGGGAAGTGGTTGGCTTGATAGAATATTTTAAAATATAAATATGAATAGGATTGATAAAATTGAACAAGGTAAGCTCATGTCAGTCTACTTCTGTTACCCAAATATCCAATATTCTTAAATGGTAACTGCCAACTCTTTGTTATTTGAGGAACACATAGCAGAAGGGTCATGTCTATCAGAATGTCACATCTAAATTATCTGTCATTGTGTCTCTATTTGATCTGTGTTGGTTTGTCATGTGTTTGCAAATAAACTAGAAGAAAATGTGCAAAAAATATTTTCCCCTGAAGGCAGTCCCTTTATACTCATTCAAATCATAGAATCCCTACAGTACAGAATGAGGCCGTTCGGCCCATCGAGTCTGTACCGACTACAATCCCACCCAGGCCTTTTTCCTGTAACCCCGCACATTTACCCTGCTAATCCCCCTGACACTAAGGGGCAACTTACCAGGGCCAATCAACCTAACTCACATATCTTTGGACTGTGGGAGGAAACCGGGGCACGCAAAGGAAACCCACGCAGACATGGGGAGAACATGCAAAATTCACACAGACAGTGACTGAGGCTGGAATTGAACCTGGGTTACTAGCACTGTGAGGCAGCAGTGCTAACCACCACACCACCCTAAAGGCTCTTGGATATGCTGCCACTGACACTGATAACAACATTGTATTCAATTACAATGAGTCATCTTTAACTTTGCAACGAGAAAACTTAAATGTGGACTAAATTGACATTCAGTGACCTTTGCTTGAAAAGACATCTGACATAGTTGTTATAAAGGAGTAAATGGGGTGGCACAGTTGCACAGTGGTTTGCACTGCAGCCGCACAGTGCCAGAGACCTGGGCTCAGGTCACTGTCTGTACGGAGTCTGCAAATTCTCCCTGTGTCAGTGTGGGTTTCCTCCGAGTGCTCTGGTTTCCTCCCCCAGTCCAAAAGACGTGCTGGTTAGGTGCATTGGCCTTGCTAAATTCTTCCTCAGTATACCCAAACAGATGTTGGAGTGTGGTGACTGGGGGTTCATCACAGCATCTTCATTGCAGGGTTAATGTAAGCCTTACTTGTGACACTAATAAGTAAACTAAAATTTTAACTTGGTTTAAGTTCAGGGGCATGGACCTCACTAAAATCGAGGGCACAGATAACAGTAAAGGGAAGCTGTTCAGGGAGAAGTCTGCCAAAAGCCTCCTTCAACTTCACGTCTCAACAACTTATCCTTTTTGTACTGCTTTGGGCCTGCACAAAGTCAAAATAAATGAGATTGCAATGTAGAGTGATTGCGAACAGGAGAATGGGCTGCAGAGTGTATTGAGTGAAGGCCTTAGAGATTATGAAAAGGAATTTCAGACATTAGTGAAATTACAATTAGATACTCCTTGGAACGTTAGCACAGCAACTTAGGTGTGGAAAAAGTGTATGGCTGTAAATTGTTTGGCTTAAGAACAACTCAGACAGTTTCTGGCTAGGGTTAGGGGATAAAAGTTATGGGGTATTTTGTTCCATCAATTGTGTCTCATTTTCCCATTCTATCCTTCCTCACCAAAGGTGCTGACTCTTGCTGGAATAATACTATGGCCACTTGGAAGTCTCCAGTTCTCCAAGTGGTCAATTAATCAAGACACAACAGAATCTCTGATCTATATAACTCTTTCACTGATACTTCCTTTACAAACTAGATGATTGTGGCTGCCTCTCACATGTTTTATTGTTACAATTCAATTTCAATTCATTGTTTGAGCACCAGGACTGAGGGCGCTCCGTGGAGTAGAAATAGGTGCAACATGGGGCCAACTTTGAGGAGCAATGCTTCATTGCTCAAGGATGCTTGGTGGCACAATGGTTAGCACTGCTGCCTCATAGTGCTAGGGACCTGGGTTCGATTCCTGGCTTGGGTCACTATCTGTGTGGAGTTTGCACATTCTCCCTGTGTCTGCATGGGTTTCCTCTAGGTGCTCTGGTTTCCTCTTGCAGTCCAAAGATATGCAAGTTAGGTTGACTGGTCATAGTAAATTAATCCTAGTATCAGGGAGATCAGCAGGGTAAATATGTGGGGTTACGGGGATATGGCCTAGGTGGGATTGTGGTCAGTGCAGACCTTTTGGGCCAAATGGCTTCCTGCTGCACTGTAGGGATTTGATGATTCTTCCTCCCTGGCAATACCGTAAGAGCATTACTAGCTAGGCCCACATTTATTGCTCACCCTTATTGGCCTCCAGAAGGTGGTGGTGAGCCACCTTCTTGGACTGCTGCAGTCCACGTGGTGTAGGTACACCCACAGTGCTGTTAGAGAGGTAGTCTCAGGATTTTGACCCAGTGACGGTGAAGGAACGGTGATATATTTTGAAGTCAGGATGGTGAGTGGCATGGAGGGAAACTCACAGATGGTGGTGTTACCATGCATCTGTTGACCTTAGCCTTCTAGGTGCTGGAGGTCACGTTGAAAGAGCTTTGATGAGTTGCTACAGTACATCTTGCATACAATACGCACAATGCATCAGTGGGGGAGGGAGCAAATGTTAAAGGTGGTGAGTAGAGGGCAAATTTTGGGCCAGGCTCAGGCCTCCTGGTTGGCATTCAAGCTTTATACATGGCATCTATTTCAGACCACGGAATGGGTCCAGTGTAATTCAAGCCCATCGTACATTTACTAAATGTTATCTTAAACGTTAAACATGATCGGACAAGTCAATGCCATGAATCTTAGGGTGATCCTGTCAGAAATATACTTGGCTTATTAAAAAGTGACTCTACCAACTAAAACAACAGTGTTGTTCTGCCAACTAACACTTTAAATTCCCCCTACAGCAGTTTCACAATCTCTCTTTTGAAAAGTTAAAGTATACAGTCCATAACTGTAATTTCCAGTAAAGAAGTCGCATCCTTGCAAACACTTCACAGAAAATGCCAGTAATAGATTTTGACTTCAATTTTCTCGAGCAAAATGTGCAGATTATTTTATTGCGCTTGACAGGATTACTGTGCCCGAGTGGAAGATTCCAGATATGGTGGGATTGTGGTGGGACCAGAGCCGATGGGCCAAATGGCCTCCTCCTGCACTGTAGGATTCTAATGATATGTTATTGATAGGCATCTATTCAATCAAGAATTCCTTAAACGTGGTGTCCATTGTTCGAAAGTTGGGTTATCTTTTAAAAAAAATTGGAGATCAATTTATTTGGGAGGTTAAAGTTGAGATGTTGAACGAATGTGAGGTTTCTGATTTTTTTTATTCTAGTTTATCATTTCCAAGATGAGTATATGGTCATATTTTTAAGCCCCATAACCTGGACAGATTCAATGTAATACTGTGCTCAAATCTGTCTCCAAACTGACATAGTAGGAATGTGGAGCTCGCTACCACGGGGAGTGATTGAAGAAAATGGTACAGATGCATTTAAGGGGAAGTTACGTAAGTACGTGAGGGGAGAAGTGAATTGATGGTTACAACTGTAGAATTAAATGAGGGAAGATGGAAGGAGGCTCGAGTGGAGCATAAGCACCAGCATGGGCTGGATGGGCCAAATGGCCTGTTTTGTGGCTGCTGATTCCTTATACCATCCCATGCAATAAATGGAACTTACTTATGCACATGAGGTTTGGCTTTGACCACATGACTTGTTGAGAGTTGTTCTCACATCGGATGAGGTTTGACGTCCCGGCCTTTCTTTTATAACCACTTTGGCACTTTAAACGGAGCCTCTGACCAACCTCAAAATACGTGTCCGTTATTTCGCTCATGTCTACATTTTCAACTTTAAAGTCTGGTTTGCTGCAGTTTCCTACAGGAAGAAAAGGGGAAAAGCAGTGTTATTCAAATGAAAAAACCTTCTCCATTCCATTAAATCTCAGGATTGCAATGTAAATCAATTCTTTTAGCACATCCATCAGACTTAGAATCATAGAATCCTACAGTGCAGAAAGAGGCTATTTGGCCCATTGAGCCTGCACCGACCACAATCCCACCCATGCCCTATCCCCATTATACCAGGCATTTATCCTAGCCAGTCTCCCTAACACTAAGGGACAATTTTGCATGGCCAATCCACCTAACCCACACACCTTTGGACTGCGGGAGGAAACAGGAGGAAACCCACACAGACACAGGGAGAATGTGCCAAGTCCACACAGACAGTGACCCGATGCCAAGACCTGAACCCTGCTCCCTGGTGCTATGAGGTGCCAGTGCTAACCACTGTCACCATGCCACCCTTTCCTTTTGCCATTTCGTGGCACAAACAGCATGGGTTCAATTCCCATACCGACTGAGGTTATTCACAAAGGCCCTGCCTTCTCAACCTTGCCCCTCGCCTGAAGTGTGGTGATCCTCAGGTCAAATCACCACCAGACCAAACTGCAGAACAGCCTATGGTCATCTGGGACAACGGCGACTTTAACATTACTTGTAATTTTAAGGAGAATTTGGAGATGATCACATTGTCCTTGATCTTGGGTTGTCGACATTCTGACCCAATTACTCGTACTCCTTTTACCCAGGCTTTGGAAAATCAGGACCTGCAGTTTCTTAGCTCTCCGTCTCCTCGATATTATAAACTGGAGAAATTTTTGCAAGGCTTAAAACCCACCTACATATTGAAAAGTACATGTTCTGAGGTCCACACATTGATCCTTGTGGAACACCATTAGTGTCTTCCTTCCAATTCGAGTCCTTAGCCATTAAGCCTAGTCTCTGCCTTTTACTCCTTAACAATCTCTGAACCAGGTCAGTAGTTTATTTTCAAATCTTATTCTTTACCTTCCACAAGTCCTACAAAAATGCATCCATTTCTCCCCTTGATGTCCAATGGGATTAAAATTGCTGAATCCCATGGAAATAAAATCAAGTAAATCAGATTCAAAATGTGTCTGGGCAGAGGGATCTGGGTGTCTGTGTTCATGAATCACAGAAAGTCAGTATGCAGGTGCAGCGTGTAACAAAAAAAGGCAAATGGGGTACTGGCATTTATTACAAAAGGACTGGAGTATAAAAATAGATGTGTGTTGTCGCAATTGTACAGGGTGTTGGTGAGGTTACATCTGGGGCATTGTGTCCAGTTTTGGTCTCCTTATTTGAGGAAGGATGTGGTGGCGTTGGAGGCAGTTCAGAGGAGGTTCACCAGATTGATTTCAGGGATGAAGGGATTGACGTATGAGGGATTGAACAGTTGGGCTTATGCTCGCATAAGAAGAATGAGGGGGATCTGATTGAAGTATATAAAACTTTAAAAAGGGATTGATAAAGTAAACATAGACCAAGTGTTTCCGCTTATGGGGTAACCTAGAACAAGAGGTCACAGGTATGGTTGCGAGACGGTAGATTTAAAATCGAGGTGAGGAGGAGGGTGGAGATTTTGTGGAACTCGCTGCCCCATAGTGTGATGGAGTCTGAATCGTTGAATGGTTTTAAGAGGGAGATGGACATATTTCTAATAAGAAAAGGGAAAGAGGGCTATGGGAAACAGGTGGAAAAGTGGATTTGAGACCAGAGAGAGATCAACCATGAGCAGATTGAATGGCGGAGCAGGCCCGAAGGGCTGAATTTGCCAACTTCTGCTCCTAATCCCAATGTTCCTAAACAAAACAAATAAATAAGAACTTAATAAGAAAATAAATCTTTGTACTTTTAATTGCCAGTTTCAGCTAGGCCAGTTTGAAACTTTCTGATATGTACTTCGGTGTTTTTGACATCATACAGTTACTCCTACAAATCTAAGATGTACATCACATTTATCAAAATGGATGTTTTTGTTGTGGAATAGATAGATGAATAGGTCGATAGATGAATAGATCGATAGACTTTAACTGCAAGTATGATTCACTTGAGGAGACCTGCATCTCTTGTATTTCCAGATTCAGGTCATATTAACAAGCCAGGTGTGTTTCCTTATCCAGGCCTGCTTCTGGAGGTCACTTAATACCATAAGCCCTCCCTGAAGTAATTTAAAAAAATCCTTCCTCAGAATTTCTAAGCCAATGTGCAGAGCAGACAGGGCAAGACATAAATCCAGCCACTTGCTTGTTCAAAAACCAATTAAATTCAAATTGAATTGGGGAGGCAATGGCCCAGTGCTATTATCACAAGTCTATTAATCCAGAATCTCAGCTAATGTTCTGGGGACCCGGGTTTGAATCCCGCCACGGCACATAGTGGAATTTGGATTCAATAAAAAAAAATCTGGAATTAAGAATTTACCGATGACCATTGTCGATTGTCGGAAAAACCCATCAATGTCTTTTAGGGAAGGAAATTTTTCATTCTTACCTGGTCTGGCTTACATGTGACATAAGAGCCACAGCAACGTGGTTGACTCTCCTGTCATTGCTTCAGCTGCCCATGCTATAAGTTCCATCCCTCTCCTTTGTCCTTCAATATTCTCCTTAAAACCTAATTCTGTGGCCATGCCTTTGACCCTCTGCTCTGATATCTTTTTATCTGGCTTGCTGTCAGATTTTGCTTCATAATACCAAGCACTTTGGCATGTTTTATTACATTGAAGGGGCTCTAATTGTTCGTTGAAGGATAGATGTATGTTTGGACTTCCCTTTTCTTCAAATAAAGTGTGGAATTTTTTGCATTGACATGAACGGGCAGAAGTGGTCTTCGTTTAATAAACTGAAAGATATTTCCTTCAATCCCCAATTCAATTTGAATTTAATTGTTTTTTGGAGCGAAGACAACTGGGGATGGGCAATAAATGCTGGCCAGCCAGTAATGCCCATGTCCCATGAACAAATAACACAAAATCCAATTCATTGCCCCCACAAAAGAGAGATACTCGATCCAAGCTGACAAGAACAGGCATTAAACCTGATCTCACATTTGATCCTACGCATGACTTTAGCCAAAAGGTTGTGACTCAGCTGCTAGCACTCCCACCTTTAAGGCAGAAGGTTGTGGGTTCAAATTCCACCTCATTAATCCAACCCCTTGCTTGCTCCAAAAACCAATTAAATTCAAATTGAATTGGGGATTGAGGGAACTATTGTCTTTCAGTTCTTTAACCCAAGTCCACTTCTGCCCTCTCACATCAATGCAAAAAAATTCCACACGTTATTTTGAAGAACAGGGGAGTCCAAGCCTACATCTATCCCTTGACAAACAACTAGAGCTTGCATTTATAAAGCACCTTCAACGTAATAAAACAGTTCCCAAGTGTTTGGTGTTATGAAGCAAAATTTGATACCATATAAAGAGGTATCAGGGCAGAGGGTCAATGGCATGGCCACAGACTTAGATTTAAAGAAGGCTATTGAAGGAAGAAGGAGAGGAATGGAATTTGTAGCTTAGGCGGCTGAAGGTACAGCCACCAATGACGGGGCAATTAAAGTCAGGGATGCTTGAGAGACCAGAATTAGATTAATGTAGCTATGTCAGAGGGTTGTGAGGTTGGAGAGGATTTCAGAGGGGGTTAGATTGCCTGGTCATTACTGGATTGACATTATAAATTTATTGCTGCTATACAACCATTGAATTCCCTACAGCGCAGAAAGAGGCCGTTCAGCCCATCAAATCTGCATCGACTCTCCGAAAGTGTATTCCATCCTGGCCCTCTGCTTTATCTTATCCCCATAAACTCACACATTCACCATGACCAATCCACCAACCTGCACATCTTTGGCCACTAAGGGGCAATTTAGCATGGCCAATCCACTTAACCCACACATCTTTGCATTTCTTACATTACAATGGTCACTACACTTCAAGAGTACTTAATCAGCTGTAAAGCACTTTGGAACACTTCTGGCCTTTATAGCGAGGAAGATAGAATATAAAAGTAGGAAGGTCTTGCTGCAACTGTACAGGGCACTGGTGAGGCCGCAGCTGGAGTACTGTGTGCAGTTTTGGTCAACGCACTTGCGCAAGGATATACTGGCCTTGGAGAGAGTGCAGAGGAGGTTCACTAGGCTGATACCGGAGATGAGGGGGTTGGACTATGAAGAAAGGTTAAATAGACTGGGTGTGTACTCGTTGGAGTTTAGAAGGATGAGGGGGGATCTTATAGAGACGTATAAGATAATGAAAGGGATGGATAGGGTAGAGGTAGAGAGATTCTTCCCGCTTAGGAAGGACAGCAGTGGGGGGCAGCAGTTTAGATCAGAGTTGAGGAGGAACTTCTTCACTCAAAGGGTGGTGAATCTCTGGAATTCTCTGCCTGTTGAAGTGGTGGAGGCTATCTCACTAAATATATTTAAGTCATGGGTAGATAGGTTTCTGATTGACAAGGGAATTAAGGGTTATGGGGAGAAAGCGGGAAAGTGGAACTGATCCATTTCAGATCAGCCATGATCTTATTGAATGGCGGGGCAGGCTCAAAGGGCTAGATGGCCTACTCCTGCTCCTATTTCTTATGTTCTTATGAACATTCTGAGGCCATGAAAGTTGCTACATAAATGCATACTTTCAATGGGAAACAGTCCTCGATATGATCCGGGCTAGATGCGAGGTTGCAGATTCACTGCGAATGAGCATTCACTTGTTATTTACCCAGGACATTAAGAACATAAGAAATAGGAGCAGGAGTCGGCCATTTGGCCCTTCACTGCCATTCAACAAGACCGTGGCTGATCTTCTACCTCAATGCTGCCTTCCTGCACTACACCTGTATCATTGAATCCTTCACTGCCCAGAAATCTGTCTTGGATCTGCACAACAACTGACCATCCAGATCTCTCCAGAGCAGAGAATTCTATAGATTGACCTTTGTGGAAAAACGTTTTGACACACCTCAGTCATAAATGACTGTCTCAGGGTAACGTTTTTCCAGCATCCATTCTGTCTGTGATTCATGTACAAGGACATCTAGGTCCCTCTTAACATAAGCGATTCCTAGTTTCCCACCATTCAAATTTTAAAAAATCCCAAAAAATGAAAGATTGTACACCTTCCTATAACATATTTCATTTGCCAAGTCCTTGCCCACTCACCCAACCTGAATATATCCCTCCTTGCATCCTCTACTTTCCCATCTCACCTTATATGATCAATGGTATAAGGTGATATATACCTTATATCATCAATGCAGCCCGGGGCAGCATGATGGCACAGTGGTTAGCACTGCTACCTCATAGCGCTGGGGACCCAGGTTCAATTCCAGTCCCTGGGTCACTGTATGTGCAGAGTTTGCACATTCTCCCCGTGTCTGCGTGAATTTCCTCCAGGTGCTCCAGTTTTCTCCCACAGTCCAAAAGGCATGCTGGTAAGGTGCATTGGCCGTGCTAAATTCTCCCTCAGTGTACCCGGACAGACACCAGAGTGTAGCGATTTTCATAGTAACTTCATTGCAATGTTAATAATATAAGCCTACTTGTGACACTAATAAATAAACTCTGATGTCGCTTTCACCCCTCTTCCAGGCTTGCAACTGCTGGAGGCAAGTTCCCTTTTGTCCTTGGCTCTCAGGGAACTGCAAGGAGATAATCTGGGTAATACAATGTGTATGAGTACTGTTACAATCAGGATGGCATCTAGCCCCACTACTCCAACATGAGATCGATTCACTCACCCAAAATGGATAATTATTTACCTTCACTACCACGAGCGTGAACAAAAACCAGGTGTGGGTTCCTTATGGGTGCTCCGGTTTCCTCCCAAAGTCCAAAGATGTGCAGTTTAGGTTGATTGGCCATGCTAAATTGTCCCTTAGTGTCGGGGGATTTATAGGGTAAATACATAGGATTACATGGATAGGGGTTGGGTGGGATTGTGGTCGGTGCAGACTTGATGGGCCGAATGGCCTCCTTCTGCACCATAGGGATTCTATGGTTCAACAAACAACTAACTTATTCGTTTAATACAAAACCAGTCTTGTCGAATAGAAAGGCCGAGTTATCAACACTCAAGAACAGTCATCAGTGTCTTGCATTAATCCTTCAAGCTGCAGAGTCATTTAAAACATTCTTTTCTTGTGTTTTCATAAGGACATAAGAACATTTCTGTCCAAAAGATAATTTTTCTCCAGCTGTGAAGGCTCATCAACCCATTTCTGGGCACAGTCAATGAATTAACACTCTTCCATGTTCATTCCCAGGGGCTGTTCTAGAATCAAACAAAGAATCACTGGCTTAAAGCATTAACCCCACAGATGCTGCCTAACCTGCTGAGTGTTTCTAGCATTATTTCAGAGTTCCAGCATCTTGCAATATTTAACAATTTCACAAACAAAACCAAAAGCTAACACACAATCCATTCATTAACCTTAATGTGACAACAATATCTTGCATTTGTCTAGATGCCTTTAACTTACTAAAACATCTTGAAGGCACTTCACAATGAGTTCTCACCAGAGTGGCAACCAGCATCTATCCCTCGAGTAACAACAAAAATATCCATTTATAAAGCATCTTCAATGTAATAAAATGTACCAGGGTGCTTAACACTAAAAGCAAAACCTCCTTAAACCCTACTTTTTAAATTGAGTTCTATGTCCCTTATTCCATTGTTTACTCATGTAGTGAATGGTCAAAATTTGTCCAGTTTGTCTGATGTTCAGCGTGATAAAAAATGCCAAGGTGCTTTAAAGCTGAGCGGCAAGATGGCACAGTGGTTAGCACTGCTGCCTCACTGTTCCAGAGTCCTGGGTGCAATTCCAGCCTTGGGTCACTGTCTGTGTGGAGTTTGCACATTCTCCCTCTGTCTGCGTGGCTTCCCTTCAGGTGCTCCAGTTTCCTCCCACAGTCCAAAGACATGCAGGTTAGTTAAATTGTCCCTTAGTGTCCAAAGATGTATAGGTTACATGGATTAGCTATGGTAAATATGTGGGGTTACGGGGATGGGATGGGATGGAGTGGGGGAGAGGGCCCGGGTAAGTTGGTCTATCAGAGAGTCATTGCAGACTTGATGGGCTGAATGGTGTCTTCTGCGCTGTAGGGATTCTATGATTTATCCAATATTTCCCATTCTAACCAGCTGGATTAATTTGTCCTCTTGCTTCATAAATGTCAGTGTTGCGGTGGTTTAGTATTTCCTGTTGAATCAGGCTTGGCACCAAATTGCTTTATTGCTTTCAGTGAACTTGATCCTGAGGCATTTATGGACTTGTTTATGTCCGGATCATAAGAACCTACATGTCCTTTGTATTTAACCATAGATCCTAGGCTGACATGCCTTTGCTTGATATACAGGAATGTGTTGCCCTATATACTCTTGGCACGATGCTTTGCCAGCCAAGACACATACACCCACATTGGGAAATTCTTATTCCTTTCAGCATCATCTTGCTGCCTGCTACTTTCTCAAATGGAATGCCGTTTATAATTTTATCTTTCAAAAAGCATTTAGATGATTACATATATAACATGGGTATAGAGAGATATGGGCCAAATGCGGGCAATTGGGATTAGCTTAGGGGTTTAAAGAAACAGCGGCATGAACAAGCTGTTTCCATGCTGTAAACCTCTATGACTCTAACCCCTTACAGAACAGGACTGGAAGTTTAGTCCACAAGTACTGATGACCCTCAGGTAGCTCCCTCACATGGCTACAGTACAGACACATAGTCTAGTTAATGAGGGCTGGTACACTATTCACCCCTGGCAATGTTACAACTGGATGAGGAGGAATGAGCTTGTCTCCCCTTTTCTCCAACATCCTCACTTGGCCGCAACCAAAGTTTATTTACAATTCTTTCCCCTGTGAATACCATTTTCAGTCCAAATGTTCAACAAGGAGGCAATCAAAACCAGTTTTCTTGAGGCAAAGAAAGAGTGAGCTTATTAGTCACGAAAACTCAAGGAAAAAGAATAAAAGATCCAACAGACATCCAAGCAGATCATAAAAGAAAGTTAAGAGACAAAATAAAAGTTTAAAGAAATATCCGAGTGAATTTTTGGTTTGTCCATGAGGCATAGAAGGTGATACTTCGCAATCGTGCGTTAGGTGATTTCAGTCGAGCCGACTCTGGCAGTTTCGCCGTCTGCTGGAGGTACTTGTTGGTGGTGTTCAGTTTTACACTGAGTATAACACCCTTCGATTCTTCCCAGAAACAGAAAGAGACAAAGAAAGACAGAGACAGAGAGGGTGAGAGAGAGAGACACACACACACACACAGACAGAGAGAGAGAGGTCAGAGAGAGAGAGAGAGAGACAGACAGAGAGAGACACAGACAGAGAGAGAGAGAGAGGCATAGTCAGAGACAGACATAGAGGGAGACAGAGAGAGAGAGAGGGACACACAGAGAGAGAAAGAGACGGAAAGAGAGATAAAGGAACAGTGAGGGAGAGAGAGACAGAGAGAGAGAGAAAAAGATAGAGAGAGAAAAAGAGACAGAGACAGAGAGAGAAAGACATAGACAGATATAGAGACAGAGAGAGAGAAACACATACTTAGGGCCTGATTTTACCATTTTCATTGTAAGCGCTGAATCTGGGTGTAATGCAGATCCGACTTGGAGATCTGCTTTCAGGTGCCCCCATAGGCTCTCAGCCATCTCCAGTCCCATTCACACTGTGCGTGGGGATTAGCGCGGCTGAAATGATCGGAGCTCTGAGCCGCGCACGCACAGTTGGAAAAAAATTTGAAAAAGCACACCTGTGTCAGATCGCTCCTGGGCCGCAGAGAGCGGAGAAAGTGGGAGCGAAAAGCAGGAGCGAAGGTGCACGCACACACATCATTGTCCCTCTAATCCAACCACCCTCCCCCCAACTACCCACACACATCACTGTCCTCCTTATCCAACTCCCCCCACTACCCACACACATCACTGTCCTCCTTATCCAACCCCCCCACTACCCACACACATCACTGTCCCCCTTATCCACCCCCCCACTACCCACACACATCACTGTCCCCCTTATCCAACCCCCCCCACTACCCACACACATCACTGTCCCCCTTATCCACCCCCCCCACTACCCACACACATCACTGTCCCCCTTATCCAATCCCCCCCACTACCCACACACATCACTGTCCCCCTTATCCACACCCCCACAAGTCACAAACATCATTGTCCCCCCTTATCCAGCCCCCCACTACCCACACACATCACTGTCCCCCTTATCTACCCCCCCAGTACCCACACACGTCACTGTCCCCCTTATCCACCACCCACACTACCGACACGCATCACTGTCCCCTTTATCCACCACCCCCACTACCCACACACATCACTGTCCCCTTTATCCACCACCCCCACTACCCACACGCATCACTGTCCCCTTTATCCACCACCCCACTACCCACACACATCAACTGTCCCCTTTATCCACCACCCCCACTATCAACACGCATCACTGTCCCCTTTATCCACCACCCCCACTACCCACACACATCACTGTCCCTCTTATCCACCCTCCACTACCCACACACATCACTGTCTCCTTTATCCACCACCCCCACTATCAACACGCATCACTGTCCCCTTTATCCACCACCCCCACTACCCACACACATCACTGTCCCCTTTATCCACCACCCCACTACCCACACACATCAACTGTCCCCTTTATCCACCACCCCCACTATCAACACGCATCACTGTCCCCTTTATCCACCACCCCACTACCCACACACATCACTGTCCCCTTTATCCACCACCCCCACTATCAACACGCATCACTGTCCCCTTTATCCACCACCCCCACTACCCACACACATCACTGTCCCCTTTATCCACCACCCCACTACCCACACACATCACTGTCCCCTTTATCCACCACCCCCAGTATCAACACGCATCACTGTCCCTCTTATCCACCCTCCACTACCCACAACCATCACTTGTCCCCCTTATCCACCCCCCCACTACCCAGAATGATCACCACTTCTGCCCTCCTCCACCACCAGAGATCCATCTGCCCCCCCCCCACCTCCCCCACCAGTGAGCAATTGCTCCCCCACTGCCCCCGACAACGATCTAGCCTCACTCCCCCATCCCCAGAGAATGATCTGGCCTCATTCACCCCATCCCCCAGACAATGATCTAGCCTCACTCACGCCCCCCCTCCCAGAGAATGATCTGATCTCACTCACGCCACCCCACCCCCTGCACCCCTCAGAAAATGATCAGGCCTCCCTACCACCCACCCCCCTTACCCCACTCCAGAGAAACATCTGACCTGTCTCCTCCTCCCTCCACCATCCCCCAACCAGACAACGATCTGGTCTCACTCCCCTGCACCCACCCCTCCACCAGAGAATGATTTAACCCACCTCCCTCCTTTCCCCCCCACCACTGATCTGAGTCAGGGAGCTGTTAGAAGCGCTGAACTCGCCTCTTCAGCAGCTGGAGCGCGCGATTCAGACTTTTATTCAGCAGGTCCATTACAGCGTGGTTCCAGATTGGCGAACGCGGTGACAAACGGGGAAAAGCTGATAAAGTTGGGTGGACAGTTCATTAATTCAATTTAAATGCATGTAAATTGCTGTTGCGGCTGTTTTGGGAGTGAAGTGGATCGCCGCCATTCCCAGGTTTCGGTAAAGTGGCCATCTGTGTGGACGCGGGCGCGGTTCGCGTCAATGGCCTCACACCCAACTTTACCACATTTTCGCACCCAAATACGGGCGCAACACAATAATAAAATCGGGCCCAGAGAGATAGAGACAGAGAGAGAGACACACACATAGTCAGAGACAGACAGAGAGGGAGAGACAGAGGTGTTCTTCTTTGTCATTGTCATAAGAACATAAGAAATAGGAGCAGGAGTAGGCCATCTAGCCCTTCGAGCCTGCCCCGCCATTCAATAAGATCATGGCTGATCTGAAGTGGATCAGTTCCACTCTCCCACTTTGTCCCCATAACCCTTAATTCCCTTGTCTGTCAAAAACCTATCTACCCGTGACTTAACTATATTTAGCGAGGTAGCTTCAACGGGCAGAGTTCCAGAGATTCACCACCCTTTGAGTGAAGAAGTTCCTCCTCAACTCTGATCTAAACTGCTGCCCCCCTTATCTTGAGGCTGTGCCCTCTAGTCCTGCTGTCCTTTCTAAGCGGGAAGAATCTCTCTACCTCTACCCTATCCATCCCTTTCATTATCTTATATGTCCCTATAAGATCCCCCCTCATCCTTCTAAACTCCAACGAGTACGGACCCAGTCTATTTAATCTCTCTTCATAGTCTAACCCCCTCATCTCCGGTATCAGCCTAGTGAACCTCCTCCGCACTCCCTCCAAGGCCAAAATATCCTTGCGCAAGTGCGGCGATCAAAACTGCACACAGTACTCCAGCTGCGGCCTCACCAGTACCCTGTACAGTTGCAGCAAGGCCTCCCTGCTTTTATATTCTATCCTCCTTGCTATAAAGGCCAGCATCCCATTCGCCTTCTTGATCACCTGCTGCACCTGCAGACTGGGTTTTTGCAACTTGTGCACAAGGACTCCCAGGTCCCTCTGCACCGTAGCATGCTGCAGCTTTTCGCTCTTTAAATAGTAATCCCTCCTACTATTATTTCTGCCAAAGCGGATAACCTCACACTTGCTAACATTCTACTCCATCTGCCAGCTCCTCACCCACTCGCTCAGCCTATCCAGATCCCTCTGCAGACTTTCCACACCCTCTGCACAATTTGCTTTTCCACTTATCTTTGTGTCATCAGCAAATTTCGTTACCCTACACTCAGCCCCCTCCTCCAGATAATCTATATAAATGGTAAATAGCTGAGGCCCCAGCACCGATCCCTGTGGCACTCCACTAGTCACCAACCGCCAATCAGAATAGCACCCATTGATACCAACTCTCTGCCTCCTATTAGATAACCAATCCTCTATCCATGCTAACACCTTACCCCCAACTCCATGCCCCCTAACCTTCTGAAGCAACCTTTTGTGCGGCACCTTATCAAACGCCTTTTGAAAATCAAGAAACACCACATCCACCAGTTCCTCTCTGTCTACCGCACTAGTTACATCCTCATAGAAATCCAATAAATTCGTCAAACACGACTTCCCCTTAACGAATCCGTGCTGCGTCTGCTCTATCAAACCATTCTTTTCTAGGTGCCTCGCTATTTCTTCTTTGATGACGGATTCAAGCATTTTTCCAACTACAGACGTTAAACTAACCGGCCTATAATTCCCTGCCTTTTGCCTGCTATCTTTTTTAAACAGCGGCATAACATTAGCCGTTTTCCAATCTTCTGGCACTTCCTCGGAATCCAGCAAAGTTTGGTAAATAATCACTAAGGCATCTACTATCACCTCTGCCATTTCCTTCAGAAGCCTGGGATGCATTCCATCCAGTCCTGGGGACTTGTGCACCATCAGTCTCGTTAGTCTATCAAGCACTACCTCTTTAGTGACAGCAATCGCATTCAGGCCCTCAACTCCTACCATCCTTCTATCTTTAATATTCGGCAAACTATTCGCATCCTCCTCTGTGAAGACTGAGGCAAAAAACTTATTTAAGGCCTCAGCCATTTCCTCATCTCCCACCACTAAATCCCCCCTCTCATCCTCTAAGGGTCCAACATTCACTCTAGCCAGGCTCCTCTTCTTTATATATTTGTAAAAACTCTTACTGTCCTTTTTCATATTTAGTGCTAGTTTAGCTTCATAGTCTATCCTTCCTTTCTTTATCAACCTCTTAGTCATTCTTTGTTGATTTTTAAACCTCTCCCAATCTTCTACTTGCCCACTACTTTTAGCCACTCTAAATGCATTAGCTTTTAATTTAATACTCTCCTTGTCCTCTAGCTCTGACATTGCCAAACACTGGCAGTTGGAGCTAGTTTTAAACATATTTATCTTTCTATTCCTAGGACAGGAAATTGGCAGGTTTTGCATCTAAGTTCCATTTTGCTTTGAACTTAGAAACATATTCAGAGATGTAAATCAACAGGAAATGGTTTTCTGGATATCTGATGGAGTCGATGGCTGAGAGTAATTTCCAATCTTTTCACAGAACACAAGAGGATTAAAGTCTAGCCTTTTGCATTTATCATGCGTTCCTTTCAATGGTGTCTGTTGGAGGTGATCTTGACACGTTGCTGGATGTGAAAATCCATTAGGACATCACAGTTACAGTTTTAAATCTAATGGAAGGGGAATGATTATTGAAGACCCGTGTCCGCGTGGGTTTGCTCCGGGTACTCCGGTTTCCTCCTACACTCCAAAGATGTGTGGGTTACATTGATTCGCCATACTAAATTGACCCTAGCAGCAGGGGGATTAGCAGGGTAAATGTGTGGAGTTATGGAAATAGGACCTGGGTGGGATTGTGGTCGGTACCAACTCAATGGGCCAAGCAGCCTCCTTCTGTGCTGTACGGATTCTGTGATTTTATGATGTTGATGAATTATTTTAATTCAGTTTCTGTGAGTCCAAGTACTGCATGAATACAGAAGGTCATGGGACTATGTCATGCATCATCCAATAAAGGCATTGATGAGAATGAGAAGACAGACATTGAAAACCAAAAAGTGGCCCCTGAAGATCAAAACGTAGCCCAAAAGTCTCAAGAAGAGCCCTCAAGAAAAATGTTTTGACCTCTGCCTATCTGCCCTCATGAGTGTAGAGGAAAGATCTCAGGGATGGAGGGTTTGTAATCTCATAACCAACATTACCAAAATTTGAATTGTTGAGCTGGAGTTGGGGAGGCTCAGTGGATGTGGAAAAATGGCAGCCGGGACCCAATTGTTGGATTCCTGACTGCATTCCCTATGCTCCCAATTTTCATCAGTGAGGATTAAGGGTGTGGGCTGGTGTGGATCACAAACCAGAAGCCTGCACTCCCAACTTGACTGGCACCATTGCAGGGACTGACATGCCCTAGTCCCCCAGCACTTGCATTGTCAGGTCAAAGGACTCATGGTCAACGGCCCTTCAGATGTGTCATGAACTTTATATTCAATGAGGGACCCTTTTGAATGATAAATTCAAAAGGGCTAATCCATGGCCCCCATGCCAAGCTATGCGCCTCTATCCATCCACTATGACCCCTCATATCCTCCATGTCTAATGATGACACTTTGATGCTCACTCACCTACAGTAAACCCTATAATAGCAACAGGATGTGTAAAAACACTTCTTAACAAGTCATTAAGAACTTTCTGGTTGCTTTAAAAACTACTGTCACTTCAGCCCCATAAAAGTAGACCCTTTAAAGTATCAATTGCTGAAACTGTAAGCACTGGAGACTTCTTTTACTTGTGCAAATAAATATTGTGCAATTGACATAATAGATCACAGAATAACAGCTGTCAATCAAGCATCCATGGGGCACAGATATTCCAACAATCTAATGGATGCCTGGATTCTCATTCAGCTTAATTATGCCCAGGCATTTCCCAACTCCTGCTATTCATCTCTGGAATGAAAAGCCAGCGTGTGAACTCTTGTTTCTCACTCCACAGATGCTGGAAGAGCTGCTGAGTATTTCTAGTATTTTTTATTCCTATTTCAGGTTTCCAGCATCCACGGCATTTTGCTTTTGTTTATAGAGTCTGGAGACCATCACATTGCTGTTTGTGGAAACTGTGTACAGGTTGGCTGCTGCATTCCTAAACACAAATGCTTTCTAAAAAAGACAAAGGTTAAAGAATTGAGGATTTTAATTGACAATTTATGAAGATTGAAGCAGTAGAATTGTTCTTATTTTCTCGTGGGATGTGGGTATCATTAGCTAGGCCAGTATTTATTGCTCATCCCTAAATATTCTCAAGAAGGTGGTGGTAAGCTGCCTTCGTGAACTGCTGCAGTCCTTGTGGTGTAGGTACACCCACAGTGCTGTTAGGACAGAAGTTTCAGGATGTTGACCTAGCAACAATGAAGGCACAGTAATTATGAAGGAACAGCAATATATTTACAAGTCACAGTGATGTGTGACTTTGCCGGGAACTTCCAGGTACTGGTATTCCCATGCATTTGCTGCCCTTGTCTTGCTGAGTGGTAGTGGTTGTGATTTTTAAAAGTTCATTTATTAGTGTCACAAGTAGGCTTACAATGATACTGCAATGAAGTTACTGTGAAAATCCCCTTAGCCGCCACACTCCGGCACCTGTTCGGGTACACTGAGGGAAATTTTAGCATGGCCAGTGCACCTAATCAGCATGCCTTTCGGACTGTGGGAGGAAACCGGCGGAAACCCATGCAGACATGAGGAGAAAGTGCAGACTCCGCACAGACAGTGACTCAATCCGGGAATCGCGACCCAGATCCCTGACGCAAACCATTGTCGATTGTTGGAAAAACCCATATGATTCACTAATGTTCTTTAGGGAAGGAAATCTTACTTGTTTTGGCCTACTTGTGACCCCAAAGCCACAGTGATGTGGCTGACTCCCAACTGCCCTTGGGCAACTAGGGATGGGCAACAAATGCTGGCCCAGCCAGCGATGCCCGTGTCCCATATGAATAACTAAAAACATTTCAAAAAAGTTGTGAACTGATTGGACGTTGAAGATGGTTGATTGGGTTCCAATGAAACAGGCTCCTTTGTCCTGAGTGATGTCAAGCTTCTTGAGTGTTGTTGGAGATGGCCCGTTCAGTTGTCTACTAACTGAAATCAACTGGCTTCAACTAGCCCCAAAATGCAGTTGGTGGCTGCTCCTTGAGGGCTAGTTAAGCTGTTTCTTCCTTGTGGGTTCACAGCTTTAAGAACATGTGCTCCCTACTTCTAAAGATTTTTGTGTGTGAACCCCAAAATTTCTTTGCTCCATTTGAAATTTTTACCACATCCAATGGTACCTAGGTGAATAAGGGAGGTAATACACTGAACTGAACATCCACTGAAGTTATGGCAGAAGAATGGGGGCAAACTCCAAGCAAATTCAAGCCCTGGGGCGGGACTTTACGACCAAGCTCATCCTGAAATGGTAAAGTTCCAACCAAGGTCAATGGGCTTTTCCCCTGGTCCTCCCCTCGCCTATTCCAATTCCTAAGGTGGGCGGGATGGTAAATTTCACTCCATTGTGTCCATGTACCTCTCATTCTTCCTCCAAAAAAAACCTCAAATTTCTCTGCATTCAATTCAACTGATATCTTAACTGCCCATCCTATTTTATGCCCTCCTGAAGTTTAGGGAGGCAATGGCCTCGTGGTGTTATTGCTAGACTATTAATCCAGAAAATCAGCTAATGTTCTGCGGACCTGGGTTCAAATCCCACTATGGCAGCCAGTAGAATTTGAATTCAATAAAAAAAACCTGGAATTAAGAATCTACTGATAACCATAAAACCATTCTCAATTGTTGGAAAAACCCATATGATTCACTAATGTTCTTTAGGGAAGGAAATCTTACTTGTTTTGGCCTATGTGTGATCCCAGAGCCACAGTGATGCAGCTGACTCCCAACTGCCCTTGGGCAACTAGGGATGGGCAACAAATGCTGGCCCAGCCAGCGATGCCCGTGTCCCATATGAATAACTAAGAACATTTCAAAAAAGTTGCCTGAAGTCACAATTAAGCCACATTCCCCATTTTTTTATATGGACTATAAAGATACGGTCATCTACAAGGGTGAAGTCTATAAAGCACAAATGTATGAATAACTGAGAAGACAGTTACTAACTGACAATAATAGAACAAAGATTTGTAACCGTATACAATGTCTTTCATGACTTCTCGACGTCCTGAAACGCTTTTACAGCTAGTTTAAATTTTTTTTAAGGGCAGAATTTTCCCATCCCACCTGCTACGGGAAATGTAGCAGGCGGGACAAGGACCATGCAACGGTCTGTTGACCCTGGTGGGATTTTCCGGCCTTGGGGCAAGCGCGACCAGAAAATCCTACCCTTAGTGTTGACACTGTTGTAAAGTAGGAAGTGCTGCAGCCAATTCACACTAAAGTCCCACAAGCAATTGATCTGTTTTTTGCTTGATTTATAAATATTGGCCAGCATAGCAATGTAAGCACTTCTTTTTTTCTTTGTACTGTGCCTCCAATAAGTAGAAAGCACAGGAGGTTATGACATGCCTGTATAAAACCCTGGTGTTGCCTCAGTATTGTGTCCAATCCTGACCAACACGCTTTATGAAGGACCCCCAAATCGAAATGGGCAGAAAACACCAACAGCACAGCAATCTCTTTGTTCTGACTCAGTTCTCCCACCTGAACCCTGCAACTAGTTCAAAAATCACACTCCTAAGGATTTAGCAGGTGTGACCTCAGCTATGTGCTCTCTTCTGCTGCTTATAGAATATTTCTGGATATGGGGAGGTAGTGGCATTACGGTATTTTCACTGGACTAGTAATCCAAAGACCTAGGACAATGCCCTGAGGACCAAGGCTCGAATCCCACTACAGCAGGTAGTGAAATTTGAATTCAATAACAATCTGGAATTAAAAGTCGAACGGTGACCACAAAATCATCCATCAATTGTCATTAAAAATCTATCTGGTTGACTAATGTTTTTTAGGGAAGGAAATCTGCCATCCTTATCTGGTCTGGCCTACATGTGACTCGAGGCCTACAGCAATGTGAGTGACTCTTAAGTGCCCTCGAGGATGGGCAATAAATGTAGGCCCAGCCAGCATGCCCACACCCTATGAATGAATAAAACAAATTGTGGTGATTTGTCATGATTGCCCCTTTAAGGGCAAAATAGCAGAGTAAGGGTCATTCGGTTTGGGGGACCAATTGGGAGTGAGAGTGGGTAATGACCCCAGGTGTGAAGTCTCTCTTAGGCAGGAAATATGTAGCGGTCCATGCTGGTTGCTGCGCCGGTGTACAGTCTTTTAACATTTTGTGTTTTTAATGAAGTCTGTGAAAGTGCATTGTTACATCTGGTGATGGGGATAAAATGATGATGATATCGCCTCTGGCCCAACACCTGTGAGTAAGTTAATCAAAATCTGAAGGAAAAAGTACTCACACAAATGTCTCCCTTTGGGTGAACAGGCCCATTTGAGATGTTGAGATAATGCCAGATCCTAAGACGCAGAGCAAACTTGGAGTGGCTGATACAGTCAAAAGTTTAGAAATATGAAGTAGGGAAAGGGTTAATGGATTTTGTATCTAGAATATGTCACAAACATAACCCTTCCTCATGGCTGATCTCCTTTAGCTTATATTGCTCCTGGCAGTAATATGAGTTATTTGTTCATGTGTTTCATGCTTTAACTCTCATTTTTATAAAGACAGATAGTTTAATGTGGCTGTTACTTTGTAGACTTTGCAAATCTTACCTATTTGTGTTAGTTGGACATTGTTACACAGATGGTGGTTTACGATGCCGGTTTTTGACAGCTGCTGATGGCAGATCGCGATACCAGCTTTTAACAGGAAGAGTTCTTCTGGGACAGCCACAAGTAACTTCAAAGACACGGATGCTGCTACTGCTGCAGGAGGGTTTTGAAACGTGACCAGATTGAAGCCTGTGCCATGACTGCAGCTGCCAGCTAGACTGTGAATCGTGATTAAATCTGGGGCTGCATCACGACCAAGGAAGGAAGACCCGGAGGTCTGGCAGGAATTGGAACTTTGAATTGTGATTACTGCTGGAGCTCATAATGTATAAATGCCCACTTGTGTTTGTGTTCTGTGAAAACTCTGGTAGTCCTGGTTGGAACCAGTTTCTACCAAAGCTCTGGAGTAAACGCCAGAGCTTTGAAATAGAAACCACTGTATTTTGACTCACCAACAGTCTCAGAGGTAGTATCTTACCTACAACAAAATGTATATAAGAAAAAGAGAAAATAACTCCTGGAAGCAAGGACTGTGGCTTTACATTTGGAAGAAAAGTACAATGCAAGTGAAGAGGAAAAGAGACCGCAGAAGCAGTGTTTTAATTGGGGGAGAGATGCCCCAAGAAAGAAGGAGGAGATGTCTGGAAGCATGGGAAAATCAAGAAGCTGAGACAGACATGCTCCCGAGTCGGAGCTGAGCCTGCGGGGGTTCTGTGACAGCAATTGCTACACTGATGGACTTCAAGCGGAGAAGTTCTGGGGAGAAGAGAAGTCTTCAACCTGTTTAAAGAAGCTTTTGACCTTGGTCCTTGGACCTTGAGAATACCAGGTCCTCCTCTGAAATTGACCAAAAACCCGGCACTTTCAAGACAAACAGTATGCAAACAGCTAGAGAAAACTGGCAGCTGCTGATAGTTCAGTGAAAAAAAATGACAGTCTTAAAGCAGTAATGCATTCAAAGAGGTAACTCATTCAAAGTGGCAATGCACTTAAAGCAGCAACCATAAGAAGAAACAAATAGCAACACAGAGGAATATTGGAGACTCCAGATAGAAAGGAACTCTCAAAAAAAATCCATAAGCAACGGAGATCTCAAGGAAGAAGCACCAGGAGACTTCAAAGAGGAGGCAAAAGTGGAACCCTGAAAGTGGATAAAGGAAGACCCCAGGAGGGCAATGAAATATTCCAGAAAGACCCAAGAAGAAGGACAACAAGTGAATTGCAGAATGGAAACAAGACTTTGTCGCAGTCAGACGTGACCAGCAGTGAGGCCAGAAGGGCGTAACTGAAGTTAAGACAGGCAGAAAGGAAGGTTGCATTTGTGATATGTATATGTCCAATAAGAATATGGTGGAATATGGTGAAATGCAGGAATTAAAGACTTCAAAAGTAAATAGGGACTGTTGAACATAAAGCAGAATGGGCAAAAGAATTAAAAAGACATTAAAACAAAAATGTGAGGTGACTGCCAGCAAACTTAAAAAAAGTTGCAAACAGTTAGAAAATGAAGTTAAAAAGGAGAAATGAATGAGACAATGGGGAATAAACTGAACTCCATGAAAAAGTAACTAAACAATAAGAAGTCCAGCGAAGAATTGAATCAGGAAAATAAAAGCTTGAAGAAGGAAGCTTGCCAATGAGAAATTAATTGAAGATGTTGTTATTGATAACAGAATCAGCAATTCAAGCAGAGGAAGAAACTGAGATAACGTGCCAAAACAAGATTGGTCGCATGAATGGAAAAGCACAAGAACTAGGATGATCAAATGGTCAATGAAAAAGATTGAAATGCTAGAAAGAGAAGAAATTTTATCACACAACCTCAGGATCAAAAAAATACCATGACCATTCCTTCACATGTGACAGACCAATATCATGAAAGAACTGTCAAGACTTTGATGTATTGAGATGATAAGTGCCTGCCTATATTACACAAAACCCGCATAAGTGCTTAATATGACATGGTGTCATAATGTAAAACTTTGGTAATGGATCAAGTTGGAGCTCCGGAATTATCGTCCCTGAGACTTAACCCCTGTTGTGCCGAGCAGACGCGGAAGGACGGACGGTTTGTAAACATGTGGATCACTTGAGGAGAGTAAGAAGTCTCACAACACCATGTTAAATCCAACAGGTTTATTTGGAATCACGAATTTTTGGAGCACTGCTCCTTCACTCACCTGATGAAGGAGCAGGGCTCCGAAAGCTTGTGATTCCAAATAAATCTGTTGGACTTTAACCTGGTGCTGTGAGATTTCTTACTGTGCCCACCCCATCCAACGCTGGCATCTCCACATCACCACTCGAGGAGTAGAGAGATGCTCCAACAGTCAGTGTTGCTGTCACAACTATTTTTGAACTTGTAACGCACCAAAGAACCTGATCAACCTGCAATAGACAGAACCAATGTCCCCGTGGAAGCAAATAGTAATGAACTGTGTATGCCAAAAGAGGTAGCCATAATTGCAGTTCCTGTTAATGTCAATCCTGTGGAAGCATCTCAGACTATAGAATTACACCACTCTACAACAAACAGAAAAACCCCTCAAAGACCTGATTTGCAATTATCCAATGCATGTATATAACACTTAGTTCGAATTTAGCATTGAGCAACTTCGTTATTGAACATTGTATAAAGGAGTTAAAGGGGAAGGGATGTGGTGATTGTTCCTTTAAGGGCAACACAGCAGATTATGGATCACTTTGGCTTGGGGGATCAATTGGGAATGAGAGTGGGTAATCATCACTTGCTTAGGCAGAAGATATATAGGGGAATTGGGCAGCCATGCCAGCTGCTGTAATGTTGTACAGTTTCTCTTATTAATAAATATCCTACGGGTGCAATCTTACAAAAAAAGTCTAAATGCTGAATCAGCGAAACGAGAGGTTCAGGCAAGTTTGAAAGTGCAATCTTAACTTCATCTTTTTTGGACAAAAGTGCGATTCTCACCCGTAGAGGAAAAGGCGGAGCCTAAGCTCGCCAGTGAAGTCCATAGCAGACTGCTTGGGGCACCATTACGCAGGTACCCCGTTCTCCCAGGGAACCGGAAGACTTCCTGCCACTCCCCCACAGACGTTGACCCCCCCTGTCCAATCATAACCCCCCTCCCCCCTATGGTAACACAGATCATTGGCATCGGGGTATTGGAATTTCCCGATGGGGTCCTGACACTACCCCTCCGAGGCCCACCCTGCACGTACCTCCTTCATTCCCCGATCACTCCCTGTACCGGTCTCCATAAGACTATAAGATACAGGAGCAGAATTAGGCTATTGGCCCATCGCATCTGCTCTGCCATTCAATCATGGTTGATATACTTCTCATCTCCATTCTCCTGCCTTCTCCCTGTAACCGTTGATCCCCTTATTGATCAAGAACTGATCTATCTCTATTTAAAGACACTCAATGACCTGGCCTCCGCAGCCCTCTTTGGCAATGAGTTCCACAGATTCATCACCCTCTGGCTAAAGAAATTCCTTCTCACCTCAGTTTGAAAAGACTGTCCCTTCATTCTGAGGTTGTGCCCTCAAATTCTAGTCTCTCCCACTGGTAGAAACATCCTCTTCACGCTCACTCTATCTAGGCTTCTCAGTAATCAGTAAATTTCAATTAGATCCCCCCCTCATCCTTCTAAACTCCATCGAGTATAGACCCACATTCCCCCGACAATTGTTCTGTGGCAGTCTCCTCGCCTCTGCTACTCAACTGCCCCCTCCCAGCCGCTCAACACTCCTGCAGAGTTACCAGCCCACAGAGCTCCCACCCCTGCCAATCATCTCCTCCTTGCAGAGCTCCATCGCCCTTCCGCTGATCACCCTCCCTGCTAAGCTTCCACCACATGTAGCGCCCCCAGCTTGCCAGAGTAGCACAGCTCCATGGGCACTGACTGGCCCTGCACACGACCACTGGTGGCAGGGGGAGGCTTCAATAGCCTCCAATCCTCCCAGCAAAGCTTTCACATCTGGAAAGGGGAAGGAATTGTTGGAGAGTGGCTGTGATTCTCACTGGTTTGAAGACTGACTGGGGAGGAGGTACATTGGAGTGAGCCTGGACGATACCATTTGGGACTCACTAATGGCATGGTAATCATATCATTAATATTTAAATCGGCTTTGCGCCCTTATCACTGGTAAAACAGGGCTGGTACGATGGTGTGAGGTGAGAAACCAGGCATGAGCCCAATTTTTTTGTCTTATGCAATCTTACTGGCTTGCCACACTTATTGACTGGCACGGCAAGTCAATAAGATTGCACTCTTTGTGTCTGAAAGTGCTTCATTACAAGAACATATGCATTTATTGAGTCCATGAGGTCAACTCATTTCAGTTATTGCAATTGAGATGGATGTCAGATAAGTCCCAGCACTTTGCACTATCAGACTGTACTTGATCTGGAATGCAATGCTGTGGGGCCCATTTTCAAACAGCTTCCTCACTGTTGTGTACCATGATATTCTGTGACACCACAGCACTTGATAATGGACAGCAAACAGTACACACAAGAGATAAACTACTATTTTATTTGGTTTTCAGTTATAATATTGCAACATAACAAAAGGCAGACCCTGTTCAGTGGATTCCCAGGTGCTTTTTGCAAAATGTTCAAAGTGATTTATTAGAGGGGCTAAATGAGATACTGAGGCAAGATTGGTATAATCTATTGACATCACTATCAATGATTGTTGCATAATGCCAGCTGTGTTTACACACATGGTTTAAATTTATCAAGACATACAGCTGCCTAATTAGAACCAAAATAAAACTGCTTCAAACTTCTATGGGAGGCAGTAGCCTAGTGGTATTGCCACTAGGCTAGTAATCCAGAGACCCACAGTATGCATTGGGGGGTGGGTTCAAATCCCACTATGGCAGGAGGTGGAATTTGAACTCAATAAAAATCTGGAATTAAAGCTACATTTGAAGAAAAGTCTGTATGTGAGACTCGAGATTCACATTCTCTGAAATGGCCTCGCAAGTGGGATGCCACAGTGGTGCCTTTGTTTGTAAAGGGACATCAGGAGTTATCATAGAGGTTTACAGTGTGGAAACAGGTTCTTTGGCCCAACTTGTCCATGCCATTCTTTTTTTTTAACCACTGAACTAGTCCCAGTTGCCCGAGTTTGGCCCATATCCCTTCATACTCATCTTATCTGTGTAACTAGTGTAATTATCTAAATGCTTTTTAAAAGATAAAACTGTACCCGCTTCTACTACTACCTCTGGCAGCTTGTTCCAGACACTCACCATCCTCTGTGTGAAAAAATTGCCCCTCTGGACATTTTTGTATCTTTCCCCTCTCACCTTAAACCTATGCCCTCTAGTTTTAGATTCCCCTACCTTTGGGAAAAGATATTGACTATCTACCTTGTCAATGCCCCTCATTATTTTATAGACTTCAGTAAGGTCACCCCTCAGCCTCCTACGCTCCAGAGAAAATCGTCCCAGTCTATTCAGCCTCTCCTTAGAACTCAATCCATCAAGTCCCAGTAGTATCCTAGTAAATCTTATCTACACTCTTTCTAGTTTAATGATATCCTTTCTATAATAGGGTGACCGGAATTGCACACAGTATTCCAAGTGTGGCCTTACCAATGTCTTGTACAACTGTAACAGGATGTCCCAACTCCTGTATTCAATGTTCTGACCGATGAAACCAAGCATGCTGTATGCCTTCTTCACCACTCTGTCCACCTGTGACTCCACTTCCAAGGAGCCATAAACATGTACCCCTAGATCTCTTGTTCTGTAACTACAGGTGTGTGTGTGTGTGTGTGTGTGTGTGTGTGTGTGAAGGTGGGGTTCCCCTTATCTCTAAGGGGGTGGATTGCTCCAGTGGGGGGTTGGGGAGAGTATTCTTTTCAGCACAGATATTTAATCCTTTAAAAAAAGCACATCTCCAGACTTTCTACACACAGAGTGCCTTAGAATCTGGAGAGAAAACTCAGCTGGAGAGCTACACACTGGATTTCTTATCTCAGACAGCAGTCTGTGCACAGAGTGTAAAATTTCCCCTGTTGTGTTGTCAGGTCTGTCTGCATTGTTGATGTTGGCCTGCTTCGTTCTTTTCCTCCCTCTTGGGCCAACTTTTTTGTCATGTACTGTGCATGCGGGTACGTGTGTGTGCGTGTGTGGTATTTATGGGTGTGTGTGGGTGTGTTGGTATTTATGTGTGTGTGGGTGTGTGTGTGTGTAGTGGGTGTAGTGTGGTGTTTGTGTGTGTGTAGTGGGTGTAGTGTGGTGTTTATGTGCATGAGTGTGTGGGGGTGTGTGTAGTGGGTGTAGTGTGGTGTGTGTGTGTTTGAGTGTGTTGTGTTTGTGTAGCGGGTGTAGTGTGGTGTTTATGTGTGTGTGTGTAGTGTGGTGTTTATGTGTGTGTGTGTGTGGTGGGTGTAGTGTGGTGTTTATGTGTGTGTGTGTAGTGGGTGTAGCATGGTGTTTATGTGTGTGTGTGTGTGTGTGTGTGTGTGCGCGCGCGCACACCGTGTGTCTATTTATTCTCACCTTGCTTTTATCCAGTTCTATTTTTGTTGCTGATAATCAGCAACACCTTCCAGTTGTGGTGAAGACCACGCAGCCTGAAACAAAATGTGACTGATCTGCTGTTTCCAGCATTTCAGTGTTTTTACTTCCCTTCTCACGATGGCTAAATGTAAAAGTAATTTATCTGCGTAGTCCCAGATTGACTTGAGTAAGAAAAGTATAATTCTTTCAGGTAACGCTCTGATGTGTGAATGGCGAGTCTCAGGGGCTGGAGGGATTCGCAGGGTAACTCAACTCAAGCACAGCTTGGGAGATAGAGCCAGAAGGTAGTCCCAAAGGAATTCTCTGTCCCCTCAGTGGGGATTTGAAGAAGTAACTTAGTTAATTTAGTTTATTTTTAGCAGAGTTAAGAGTAATGGGCCAATGACCTCCTCTTCTTTGAACAGTGCTTTGGAATCACGACTCATCCAAGAGTCAGTTCCACTAAAAACATCAGCATTCTCAGTAATGCATGGAAGGGACTTGAGTAGGTGCTCAAGTCTCAGGGAGCGTGATTGCCCAGTGGTATTATCGCTAGGCCATTAATCCAGAAAGTCTGGGGACCAGGTTCAAATCCCACCATGGCAGATGGTGGAATCTGATTTCAATAAAAGGTATCTGAAATTAAGAATCTACTGATGACTATGAAACCATTGTTGATTATCGGAAAAACCTATCTGGTTCACTAATGTCCTTTAAGGAAGGAAATCTGCCATCCTTACTTAGTGTGGCCAACATGTGATTCCAGAGTACAGCAATGTGGCTGACTCTCAACTGCCCTCCAAGGGCAACGAGGGATGGGCAATAAATGCTGGCCAGCCAGCGATGCCCATGTACCATGAATGAATGAACAAATATATAACCAGGAATGTTACATGAATTTTTATTTTGCAGTTTTAAACTGCTTTTATATTAACACACAGATACAACATATGACAGCCATGAAAGATGTTATCTGTAGTGTCTCTGGTCTTTTCCTCTGCTCTGCACTGGCCTCTACCCTACCTACTGATGGTCCTGGCAGCTGAAAGCATGACTGCCAATAGTGGAGCAATTCAAATTGGAAGTGTTCAAGGGGTCAGGACTGGCAGATAACAGGGATCTCAGGAGTTTAAGGAGAAAAGGAAGAAAAATTTATATGGCATCGTTCACCATCAGATGACCAGGGATTTTCCACCCCCTTCGTGGCGGAGGCAGCCTGCCTTTGGCTGGCAGCAGGATCTTCCAGTCTTGCCACTGTCAATGGGGTTCCCAGTTGTTCACACCCTTTGCTGCCAGGGAATGCTTGGTGGGGCGTCACTGTCAGCAGGAAGCACTTTTGAGGTGTAGTGGCTGTCGTATTGTGGGGGAAATGAAGCAGCCAATTCGTGCACACCAAGCTCCCACACAACGCAATGAGATAAAGCCTAAGTAATCCGATGCTGCAATGCTGATGGAGGGGTAAATATTGGTTGTAGGCCTGAAGAAGGTTACAGAGACAGGGAGAGGGCAAGACCGTGGAGGGATTTGCAAATGAGGGATAATTATTGTCCAGGATGCCAGAGAGAACTGCCCACCCCCATTCTTCTTCAAATAGTACCATGGAATCTTTCACATTCAGGGCAGGTGGGGACTTGCTTTAATATAAAATCCACAAGATGACTCATCCAACAATGTAGCATTCCCTCACTCTGGAGAATGGCTGGGATTTTATGACCTTGCTTGGGCGTGGCTCGTAAAATCCCACCTGAAGCCAAGAGAGAATTCCGTTCTGTGAGCCTCACCTGTCCTGATCCCGGGGCTGGTAGGGCGGTAAAATTCTGGCCAAAGTCTCTGGAGTAGGACTTGAACCTGCAGCCCACCTTGACACAGAATTTTGCCACTGACAGCCTGGACAGAGATGAATCTCTAGCTGTCAAGGCCTTTAAAAGGGCCACACACTTTATGGGCCAATAAGCACTTAGAAGCCAATCGCTTTTTTTTTGTCCAGCCAGAAATGAAGTTCAGTGTGGGTGATAATCAGGCAGCATATCAAATAGGAAGCTGAACTGTACCACTCTGCTCATCACAAGTTAAATTAAAATATTTCTCCCCTTTTGTGCCAGTTTCCTCCAATGAGTCTTATCTCTTTAAACTGTACTTACAAGAGATTTTCTACTCCCATCACTTGAGTAACAATGCAACTGAGCTTACACCAGGAAATTGAGTGCTTTTTCATTTTATTCGTACCAATTTTTTGCATCAGGACAGCACAGGATATGGAGGAAAAGTGATTGCAAGAATGGCACTATCACGATACAAGGACATTAGCATTGCAGCATAGCATTGCTTTGGTAAAAGAAACATTTCAATGCTTTCCACCAATCACAAAATTAAACAAAGTTGTCATTAGTGTGTGTAATGAGGTCGGCAGGACCATTTCAGATTTGATGATTAATATGTGGAGAGTCTGCAGAAGGATCTAGATAGGCTGGGCGAATGGGCCAGGAAATGGCAAATGGAATTTAATGTTGGCAAGTGTGAGGTGGTCCACTTTGGTAGGAAGAATGGTAGGAAGGACTATTACTTACGTGGCGAAAAACTGCAGCAGGCGACGGTGCAGAGGGACCTCGGGGTCCTTGTGCATGAGTCGCAAAAACCCAGCCTGCAGGTGCAGCAGGTGGTCAGGAAGGCGAATGGGATGCTGGCCTTCATAGCGAGGGGGATTGAATATAAAAGTAGGGAGGTCTTGCTGCAGCTGTATAGGGCATTGGTGAGGCCGCAGTTGGAGTACTGTGTGCAGTTTTGGGCGCCGCACCTGCGCAAGGATATTTTGGCCTTGGAGGGAGTGCAGAGGAGGTTTACTAGGCTGATACCGGAGTTGAGGGGGTTGAGCTATGAGGAGAGGCTGAATAAACTAGGCTTGTACTCGTTAGAGTTTAGAAGAATGAGGGGAGATCTCATTGAGACGTATAAGATGATGAATGGGATGGATAGGATAGAGGTGGAAAGACTCTTCCCGCTCAAAAAAGACAGTAGGACTAGGGGGCACAGCCTCAAGATAAAGGGGGGGAGGTTCAGAACGGAGTTGAGGAGGAACTTCTTCACTCAAAGGGTGGTGAATCTCTGGAATTCTCTGCCCGTTGAAGTGGTGGAGGCTGCCTCGCTAAATATTTTTAAGAAGCGGGTTGATGGGTTTTTGATAAGAGAGGGGATTAAGGGTTATGGGGAGAGGGCGGGAAAGTGGAACTGAGCCACGACAGATCAGCCATGATCTTATTGAATGGCGGGGCAGGCTCGAAGGGCCAGATGGCCTACTCCTGCTCCTATTTCTTATGTTCTTATGTTCTTATTTCAGAACTATCGAGGACGGTTAAGATAGATTGAGGACCGTTACTTAAAGGGATGATGGTGGATAGGCAATGGCAAACATTCATGGAGCGCGTGGGTGAACTGCAACAATTGTTCCTTCTTCTCTGGCACAAAAGTAAAACAGGAAAGGTGGCCAAACCATTGCTTACGAGGGAAATTAGAGAAAGTATTACATTCAAAGAAGACACATACAAATTGGCCAGAGACAAACAAGAGATCTGAGGATTCAGAGCAGTTTAGAATTCGCAAAGGAGGGGCAAGGAATTGATTAAGAAGGGGAAAATTGAGTATGAGTGAGCTTGCAGGGAATATGAAACCTGATTGTAAAGGTTTCTATAGATATGTGAAGAGAAAAAGACTGGTAAAGACAAATGTAGGTCCCTTACAGAGAGAAATAGGGGAATTTATGATAGGGAACAAAGAAATGGCTGACCAACCAAATATATAGTTTGGTTCTGTCTTCCCAAAGGAGGACAGCGAGAATCAGATGGCTCCGGGTATCCAGCACTGGGAGATGCGCACACAGCATGAATCCCGCAAATCAGCCGACACAATTCTACCGGCCAGTCACGCTAAAAAGTTAATGTGGCAAGGTGAGAGAATCACCCTCTGTATGTTCTCAAGAAGCAGTTAGATATAGCTCTTGGAGTGAAGGGGGTCAAAGATATTGGGGGAAATGGGATCAAGCTATTGAGTTGGATGATCAGCCATGATTATAATGAATGGTGGAGCAGACTTGAAGGACTAAATGGCCTACTCTTGCTCTATGTTTCTATATAATATTTTCCATTGACCGGTTTAGTATTTAGTTTGAAACTTCAATCTTTGAAGATTATTAATAAATAGTTGTCTATATGAGGAAATAAGTAGCAACACCCAGACTCCCCATCAACAGATAATATCCATTGTATCGACTGGGCTGTGAGCTATGTTGCTTTACAGGTCTGTCAGCTTAATGTGCTTTTTCACAGCTCAGATGATATTTGCAGATGAGGAAGGCCACACAGCACACCTTAATGCATCTATCCAAAAACTTCCCTTACTGCAGCATCCAGCTGCTTCTAAAATTAGTTCAGGATTTCTTTTCCACTGTTCTATTTGCAATTCTGTTCCACGTGTAGCCAAACCGATGGCATAAATTGCAGTACATGGATATGACCTCATAGCTATCATGGAGACATGGTTAAGTTGAGACCAAAACTGGGAATTTAACATCCAGGGATATTTGATCTTTCAGAAATACAAAATGGAAAGAAAAAGTGGTGGGGTAGCACTGTTAATAAGAGATGAAATTAGGTCAGTTTTGTGAGGGACAATCTAAGCTCGGATGATATAGAGCCCCATTGGATGGAAAGCTGAAATGCAAAGGAATTCGGGAGTTCTTGTGCATGCAACACAGAAAGCTAGCACATGGGTACAGCAGATAATCAGGAATTAATGGGAAGTTAGCCCTTATTTCAAGGGGGTTGGATTATAAGAATAGGGAAGTCTTGCTGCAACTGAACAAGGTACTAGTGAGACAACATCTGGAGTACTGTGAGCAGTTTTGGTCCCCTTATTGAAGGTAGTTCAGAGAAGATTCACTAGGATGTGTTAAGAATGTACCCAATGATAACACTGGATCTGTTGTAGCGTGACCAATGGTAACATACTGTAAGGGTCAGCTGACCCAGTAAACTATGTAACTAATGATAAAATGATGTGGTGGTCATCTGACCAGCTAACTCAGTATAAATAAGAAATGGCTGGGGTTTGTGGGAGCTTGGAGTAGCCCAGGGTGAGGCCTCACATGTAGGAGTAATGAAGTTTCTTTATTAAAACTTTATCTTTGATTTATAAGTTGGAGTAAGTCTGGTTTTATTTTATTGCCTACAGCTGAAGAGTAGCTTCTGGTAGACCAACTGGCATAGAGGGATTGCCTCCGCAGGAAACGTTAAACAGGTTGGGACTCTACTTATTGGAACTTAGAAGAATGAGAAGCAATCTCATTCAAACATATTGATCAAAAGTTCTCACTTTTGAGTGCCCATCTGAACAAATTTTAAAAAAGCCCAAATTGATAGTGAATGCTTTCCACTGCCATTTTTATTAACTTTTCTACTTAACCTAATCATGCAATTTAAACACAGCTCTCCAAGCAGAAGAAAACCAATGGCCAAAATATGTAATGTAATATGTATACCTGGGTGCCACAGTCATGGGTGCTGATATATTTTACTGTGCAGAAAAGTTCTCCTCAATTTTCAGTGCCCTCCAAACTGGGATGCAGGGTCACATCTGACGGCGGTTGTGTTCCAACAGCTTGGGTTTGTTCTCAATGAAAGGATGGTGGGATGATTGATAATAGATTCCGAAAGACCACTCCTATGTCATTAGTATTTACTTCAAATGATACAATTATGACATGGCATGGTGGCACATTGGTTAGCACTGTTGCCTCACAGTGCCAGGGACCTGACTTGGGTCACTGTCTGTGTGGAGTTTGCATGTTCTCCCTGTGTCTGCATGGGTTTCCTCTGGGTGCTCCTGTTTTCTCCCACAGTCCAAAAGACATGCTGGTTAGGTGCATTGGCCATGCTACATTCTCCCTCAGTGCACCTGAACAGGCGCCGGCACGTACAACTAGGGGATTTCCACAGTAACTTCATTGCACTGTGAATGTAAGCTTACTTGGGACTAATAAATAAACTTCACTTGTACCTGGATTCCTCCTTTCGGCCCCAGGTTTGAACTGACGACACAACATTAAAATGTTACAGACCAATTGAGGAAAAATAATGACTACGAAGGACACATTGATGCTTCCAATTTCCTTGAAGATCCACTGAAGCTAAAGAAGTTTAAATTCAAGTTATTCCAGGTGTTATGGTGGCCACAAGGGACAGGGGGGAAGGTCAACAGATCTCCCCATGGGCCTCCTGGAATATGAGTACCCCTAGCCAGTGACGGGAGGCTCACCTGTAGGAAAGGAGCTGCAGGAATTTAAAACCAGCTGTCACATCCGGGCCAGACCAGCTATTGTGGGCCTCAGGGCTTGGACCTGTGTACTGTAGCCACCGCTATAGTGCCTATTCACTGTGTAAATAAAGGGTACTGGTGATGGAATATTGGCCTCAGTGAGATTATTATGCCAGGTATCACTCTCTGGATACAAGACCAAGGACTGAACTGGGAAAACATTACTCAGAAATTCGAGTTAGGCCACAGCTCAATGCAGCAGAGCTGCAATGTAGCAGCCTGTTGTCTCCATTGATGGCACTGGAAATGAAAATTGGGCAGTCCATGAAATGGGCTGCTGAATGATTCCTGCTCATTTCACACTAGCTACACCAATACTACACCAAGCTGTGATCGATTCAGTTCAGCAACTAGCTGTCTTGGAAGTTAGTTTACAACTGAGGGGAACCCCAGATTGACAGCCATCCCAGAGTAAATATTTACCCCAGATATCAAAGTGTACAATACATGCCAGTAGATATTCTTGTGCATTAAAGTTGCTCCATTAAGGGTGCAGCAGTCGCATGTTGTCCTTTATAACCACTGACTTTTCCTTATTCAAATTAATTTTTCTCATCATGGGCAGAATTTTCCCAAAATCTGTCAGAGTGTCAGGCTCTAATTGAAAGCTGCTATGTATCTCTCCAGAATCACAGCAGAGTTCTCGGACTTGGTTTTCTGGCTCTAGTCAACAAGGCCGTCTCCACAGTGATTGGGCGCCATCTTAAAAGGGCGCCCTGATCTGCCTTGAAAAATATAGTTCCCCCAAACCCTCACAGGCATGGTAGACCAACTCCACAAGCATCGGGTAACCACCCCTCCCCAATGGGGAAGTATCGGGGGGCAATCTCCAACCTCACATCCAAGGCCACCCCATCCTTCATAGGCACAGGGCTCTCCTGCCCCACTCCTCAGCCACACACACTGTCGTCATGACTCTCCCCTCTCCCTGTGCTATAAATCCAGGCTCTCGCTCTTCCACCACACATAAGTGCAACCCCCAATCCAATGGAGGAGGTGTACTTCCCCTGCCAGAGACCCCCTGACATTGCCCCCTTCATGTGCTTAGTGCTGCCTACTTGACACTGTCCCCTGGCATTTCATGGACTGCCCTATTTTTGTTTCCACTGCCGTCAATGGAGGCAGAAGGTTGCTACTTTGCAGCTTCGCTAACCCGAATTTCTGAGCAATGTTTTCCCAGTTCAGTTCTTGATCTTAGTAAGGGTGCCAGGGGAAATGGCCAGCCTTGGGCCCCCCAACCCTAGGGATCCACCTCTATGCCCCTGGCATGGTCATCACGACTGGTTTTCGCGCCAACGTAACATCATGCAACGGGCAGATGGGGAATTCATCACGGTCAGACGCTATGGCGGAAAGCTGGCTCATTATATTAACATTTATTCAAATGCATGGAAATCAGGTTCATGCCCCAATCACATCACCGGGGTGGGGGTTGTTCGCGGGGGGGGGGGGGAAGCAGGGAAGATCTCAATCCCGTTTTGGTCCCCTCGTGAGATTTAGCGACCAAAACAGGATTTATGCCCGTGATTAACAGGCCCTCCTTCTTTACCAGGCAGAGCTCACGTGTTTAATTATTGGCTGGTAACACTTTGGAAAGCTCTTGGTCACACACTGACTAAACCAATGTCATTCGTCCCTGTTGCAGTGGTCACCTATCATAAAGCTGTATTTTTAGATAATGAAATGTCAATGTACTTTGAAACGTTTTGTGTTCAGCATACAACAAACAGTGCTTGACTATTTCAAGCACGTAGTTTGCAAATCATAGACACTGAAACCAATTATTTAACAATAATTTCCTCCAAGCAGAATAATAATAACAATGAGGACTCTTAATACCCATTACTTTCACAATGAAATGATCTAAATTGTCATGATTGGAATTGTAGCTTTACTGTTTTTCCTGAAAATTTTTGCGTTGTTTCAATCAAGCATTTGTTTTTCAGAAAATATGCCTTAGCTTCACATAATCGAAAAAATTTTAACAAGCAGCCCATGCATCTGTGCCTGTTGCTTTCCATCTAGCGTGGAAATGTGGGCCCTGCCAATTAAACCTATTACAATCTACTGATGACCATGAAACCACTGTCGGTTGTCGGGAAAACCCATCTGGTTCACTAATGTCCTTAAGGGAAGGAAATCTGCCATCCTTAAGTGGTCTGGCTTACATGTGACTTCAGAGTCACAGCAACGTGGTTGACTCTCAACTGCCCTCGGTAACTAGGGATGTGCAATAGTATCATAGAATCCTTAGAGTACAGAAAGAGGCCATTCGGTCCATCGAGTCTGCACTGACCACAATCCCACCCTACCCCATATCCCTACATATTTTACCCACTAATCCCTCTAACCTATGCATCTCAGGACACTAAGGGGCAATTTTAGCACGGCCAATTAACCTAAACCACACATCTTTGGACTGTGGGAAGAACCTGGAGGAAACCCACGCAAACATGAGGAGAATGTGCAAACTCCACACAGACAGTGACGCAAGCTGGGAATCGAACCCAAGTTCCTAGAGCTGTGAAGCAGCAGTGCTAACCACTGTGCCACCATGTCGCACATGCTGGCCAACCGGTGACGCTCATGTCTGTAATAAGTCTTCGGAGACAGAAATCCCTTCAGCAGAATCCGTTTCTTTACAAACACTAACAGCAGTACACAGAATGCTAGCAGTCTATCCCCGAATGTATCAAAGGAACTGACTCTTAACTGTACGAACTGTAAGTACAAGGCAAAGACTCCTTGACTGGGCCGTACAATTGGATCCTTAATCAGGGAGTTCATACTCCAATAGGCCAACATCAATGGCCCGATTGAAGTCATTACAATGTCCCACAAATGAATTTTTGAAAATTACATTTACAACAAGTTCTACACTCAGCTATGTCATCCTTTGGCACTGAGAGATAGGCGAACACAATGATGGCACATTAGTCAAAGTCATTGAACATGTTATTGCTACCCAAACCTGTGTCCATCTCCCCAAAGTTGAACCCTCCCATTCAGATTTCTGCCCTAGTATAGCACTGAAACGGCCCTAATCAAGTCACAAATGCAAGTTCACATTAAGACGATGACTGAACTAAAGTGATTGCACTGTTTCCAAATATAAAAAAACTTTTCATTTTGCAACACACCTGTCCAGTTTATTGAGTGAAAGCTACTCTTTTAAGCTTTTGTTCCTGTTTAATTTTCGTACATAATTAACCTGATTTGTTGGTTATAATCTAAGGTATATGGCTTGGTAACATATTGCTTCTGTTCAAAGAATGAGGAAGATACCAGACAGTTCCTGTTATTGAGTCATAAAGGTTTACAGCATGGAAACAGGTCCTTTGGCCCAACTTGTTCATGCCGTCCTTTTTTTAAAAGCCCTAAGCTAGTCCCAATTGCCCGCATTTGGCCCATATCCCATCTTACCCATGTAACTGTCTAAATGCTTTTTAAAAGACAACATTGTACCTGCCTCTACTACTACCTCTGGCAGCTTGTTCCAGACATTCACCACCCTGTGAGTGAAAAAATTGCTCCTCTGGACACGTTTGTACCTCTCCCCTCTCACCTTAAACCTATGACCTCTAGTTTTAGACTCCCCTACCTTTGGGAAAAGATATTGACTATCTAGCTGAACTGTACCCCTCATTATTTTATAGACCTTTATAAGATCAGCCCTCAGCCTTCTACATTCCAGAGAAAAAAGTCCCAGTCTATCTGACCTCTCCTTATAACTCAAACCGTCAAGCCCCGGTAACATCCTAGTAAATCTTTTCTGCACTTTTTCTAGTTTAATAATATCTTTCCTATAATAGGGCGACCAGAACTGTACATAGTATTACCAATGTCTCGTACAACTTCAACAAGACATCCCAACTCCTGTATTCAATACTCTGATCAATGAAACCAAGCATGCTGAATGCCTTCTTCACCACTCTGTCCACCTGTGACTCCACTTTCAAGGAGCTATGAACCTGTACCCTCAGATCTCTTTGCTCTGCAACTCTCCCCAGTGCCCTACCATTAACTGAGTAAGTCCTGCCCTGGTTCAATCTACCAAAATGCATCACCTTGCATTTATCTAAATTAAACTCCATCTGCCCTTCGTCAGCCCACTGGCCCAACTGATCAAGATCCTACTGCAGTCTGAGATAACTTTCTTCACTGTCCACTATGCCACCAGTCTCGGTGTCATCTGCAAACTTACTAACCATGCCTCCTATATTCTCATCCAAATCATTAACATATATGACAAATAACAGTGGACCCACCACTGATCGCTGAGGCACACCGCTGATCACAGGTCTCCAGTTTGAAAAACAACCCTCTACAAGCACCCTCTGGTGTCTGTCAAGAAGCCAATTTTGTATCCATGTAGATACCTGGATGCTGTGAGATTTAACATTATACAACATGTTATCCTCAGTGAATAAATAGCAGCACCAAGTGTGTTCTATTTCATCCCAAAGCAATACTCCACTTTAAAGGGCCTACTTCAATTGTTGAGGAGGATGTTCACTTATAATCTGATATCAATCGCGAGAATATTAACCTCTATCTCTTGAAATTGTAAAAACGACTAAAAGATGAGTGACCATGAGGCAGAGTTTTATGTAACTGAAAACACCGCAAATTCAAAGTGCTTGCCTCTCTCAGGAAATGTTGCAAGTTCGCATGCAGTGACAGAATGATGTACTGGATAAAAGCAAATTACTGTGGATGCTGGAACCTGAAACCCAAAGAGAAGATGTTGGAAAATCTCAGCAGGTGTGGCAGCATCTGTAAGGAGAAAAAAGAGTTGACATTTTGAGCCCAAATGACCCTTTATCAAAGCTAAAAGGCATAAAAAGTGGGAGATATTTATACTGTTATTTATTTTTGTGGCTATGACTCATCTTTCATTCCCTCATCTTGCAGTGTAAATATCTCACACTTTTTATGCCTTGTAGCTTTGACAAAGGTTCATCAAGACTCAAAACATCAGCTCTTTTCTCTCCTCACAGATGCTGCCAGACCTGCTCAGATTTTCCAGCACTTTTTTCTTTTGGTTGGAGAGATGTACTGAGTTGTATTACATATAGCTGTAACAACTGAGAATCCCGCTAAACCATTCCCTTACCGATAAGGTGTTGACTCTATGGGTTTTCCATTCTCTGTGCAGTGTGCCGGCTGAGGTGAGAATCCTGATGCGTAGCTTGCCAGCTGCACAGCCGGGTTTTCTCTCCAGATATTCCAGCACTCTGTGCATATAAGATCTGGAGGCACAGCCCACACTGTTACCCTGGCGAGCAGGGCCGGAAAATCTGGCAGCAGCCATTCCCAAGATTGGGATACCCTTTCAATAGGGCGCTCCGAACTCTGATATAAAACACAAGAACCTCCCCCAACATGAATACGGAGTTCTCCCCTGCCACAGAAAGGGAGAAACCACCCCCTCCCCCTCCAAAACACGAACAAGGAGAACTCCCACCACATACACAAGGGGAGCCCCGCAAGTGAGAAGAGGAACCCTCAATGGATCTCCCCAGAGGGCCCCCCCGGTACTGCCAAGGTGTCAAGGATAGTGCCAAGGTACTGTCCAGGCATGTTCATTACCCCCTGGAGGTTATACTTACCCATGCACCCTTGGCGGGTTCACTTTGCCTGGGTCCCGTTTTTGAAGAGGTGACACCTTACTGATGTGACAGGGATTCCAAACGGAGGGGGAATGATATGGTAGCGTAGTCCACTAATTATATTAAAATTTATTGAAATGGGGTCCAACCTTCTTGGGCATCACCAGCGGGGGCGGGGAGAATTAGCAAATGAGATCTCACAGCGAGGAGATCATTTCTGAGAATTTGCATCCAAGTCACTGTTGACGCTCGTGGCAAACATAGAATGCAAAATCACAGCGATGTGTCGTGTCTGACTGGCACAATGCTTTAGATTTCGTGGCTGAAATCTCGGGAACAAAATCACTCCAGTAGCTCAGCAACTCCCCTCACAGGAGCAGCACACTGGGTTTTGCTGATGTTGTTGCTATGGGAAGCACATGGTGTGAGAGGCAGACGTGGACATTGCTACTCTTCCATGATTGTACCTCCACTGATTGCATTTATATAGCACCTTTCACAACCTCAGGACTTCCCAAAGCACTTGCAGCCAATAAAGTGTTCTTTGAAATATATTCACAATTGTAATTTAGGAAGAGCAGTGTCCAATTAGCACACAACAAAGTCCCACAAATAGCTGTGGCCAAACGGACCACCTAAGATGGCGATTTGTAAAGTACTCTGGGACAACTGGGCAAGAACTAAATCAACAGGCTGCAACCTAAAAGACAGAGATAAATAGGCTGCAACTCAGATGACTGAATACATAAGAAATAGGCCATCCCAAAGACAATGGACACTTTCTGGTCAAACATACTTGTACACCAGACAAAAGAGGGCCTTAATCCCTTATTTGGGAGGGAGGTATGTGACCTACATGCCTCCAGCACCTACAGGCATGGCTGTTGGGTACACATGATGTGGAGATGCTGGTTTTCGACTGGGGTAAACACAGTAAGAAGTCTCACAACACCAGGTTAAAGTCCAACAGGTTTATTTGATGGTAAACACCACAAGCTATCGGAACGCTGTTCCTTTGTCAGGTGAGTGGAGAGTTCTGATCAGAAACAGGGCATATAAAGGCATACACAGTTTACAGAATACTGATTAGATTGCAAGTCTTTACAGCTAACCTGGTACATACCCAGAGAATGGTGTGGCAGCACCTGATTGGACTCTAATTGATCAGGGTGATCAAACCCTGATGGATTGATTGACAAGAATCAGGAGACAAAAAGGACACAAAACCAAGGAGGGATAAAAGGTGCTGCACAACAGAAACTCTCTCTCTCTGTGAACGTCACCAGCAACGACCAGCACAAGGACAGCCACCACACCCAAGAAGGAAGGAAGACCAGAGCCAGAGTGCCAGACCAGACCAAAGGACCAGACTATGCAGAGGGCTACTGAGACCAGCGCACAGATAAAGGCCAATATCTGCTTGGGTACTTGCCAATCATGCAAGTTAAGTCAAGGTCTCGTAATGGACTTGAACTTTAGTATTTTCTGTAAGAAAACTTATTGTTGGTTGGGTGGGTGATTGTTGATTGTGTGTTTTAAGTAAATATTGGTTGTACCAACAAGAAGTCTACTCGCAATTCTTTCTCCATCATATAAGGATCAAAACAGACTGTGGCAGCCACAACGACTGGCGACTCTGCTCGGACATCGACAAGAAGTAACTTTGTTGCTCTGATATCGAATCCCACAGAATCTACGTTGAACGAGCCAACTCCTTATTGGACAAATAGCTGCTTTCGGGAAATTGTTTATTGTGCATGCATCGTTACTAACAAGGAAGATAGGGTAAACTCTGTAGGTTTACATTAAAATCCGGAGGCATTAGGGCTGGAACATAGCCTAAAGCAGTCCGATCAACTCCCTACCCGTTATGGTTGAATATAGAACGGCAGGAAACAGCACAGAGACAGAGAAGTGCTCCATACAGGAAACAAAAAGCAGGGAATATATTAAGAAGAAGGTGCGGCCCCTATGTGCAGAATCTTGTGCCAATGCTGAGACGGGACTGGGATCCGTAGGGCAGAAGTGTTGGGGCGATCTGAGGAAAGTTCAGGGAAAACGGGCAGACAAATGTGAGAAAGCAACTGCCATTGTGAGCTGCTTAGGACAGCTGCTAGGAACAGAAAAGGAATTAAACACAGTTCGTAAGGAACTGGAGGAATCGAGACAGGCACAGGAGGAAAAGGGGGGAGGAGATCACGAAACTGAAGGAATAACAGCAGGAGAGGATAGAACAAATAAGAGACAAAAAGGACAGAGAGGTAGATGAATTAAAGCGAACCGAACAGGCAAATTTATTACAGCTGGGCAATTTCCAAACCCCGTATGAGAGAGCCTACCAGGCGCCCAGTGCGCAGTCTTGGCCAAAGGTGAAGCCGAATGGGCAGTAGCATGACTGCACCAATCTGCAGGTGGCAGTAAAATCCTCAAGGCAGTAAAGAACAGAGACAGGCAACCGCTGACTACTCCAAATGCCAGCGAGAAATTTCATGGCTGGAATTCCTATTATCGGTTCAAAACGGATTTATGTGTACATTTGGGACAGCAGAGAAAGAGGAGATAGAGAATGCAGACTGGGGAGAGTTAAAAAAGAATGCTAAGCTTTATGTTACGCAAACCGAGGGGTGAGGTCCACCACCATCTTTCCCAGGGAAAGTTATACCCCCAGATTCACCTTCGGTACCGATGCACGACTGAATGTCGGGTAGGAGGGCCTCAGGGCCCAGCTATTACATACACAACCTCGTTTACGGTGGCACTATTGACTGAGATCGCAAATAAAATCACAACCTTTGAACCATCGGCTGATCCACACAGTTTCTTTGAGGATGTTAGGCAGCACAAGATAATGCATAGGCTAGATGAAAAGGGAAGAAGTGATGCTGATAGTCATATGCTTAAGCAAGTCTGTACGATCTGCCCTGCCAGCCCCTCAAAATGTCGGGGAAGGAACCTTAAATGAAACTGAGGAAGCATATTGACCGTGGTAGGGTTTAATAAAGGGGATCCTGTAGATGGGTTAAATAAATGTAGACAGAGGAAAGGGGAACATCTGACTGCCTTTGCCAGTTGTTTATGGATCCACACAGTTTCTTTGAGTACATGGGAAATGTATGGGGGATTAGATTGGGCTAGATTTAATGAGGCTGATTCAACCAAATGGGCTAGGACATTAGTCTTGCACACCACAGAGGAAAGCAAGAAAGAAGTCTCACAACACCAGGTTAAAGTCCAACTAGTTTATTTAATAGGTTAAAGAGATGTGTATTGTCTCCAGACAGGACAGTAAGTGAGATTTTGCAAGCCCAGGCAAGTCATGGGGGTTACAGATAGTGTGTCATGAACCCAAGATCCCGGTTGAGGCCATCCTCATGTGTGCAGAACTTGGCTATCAGTCTCTGCTCAGCAACTCTGTGCTGTCATGTGCCGTGAAGGCTGCCTTGGAGAATGCTTACCCAAAGATCAGAGGCTGAATGCCTGTGACCGCTGAAGTGTTCCCCAACAGGAAGAGAACAGTCTTGCCTGGTGGCCTTCACAGTCTTGCCTGTGTGGTACTTGGCTATCAGTCTCCACTCTTTGAAATACAAAGGGTGGGTTTTTCTAGCCATGTTCACCCTGACACCAAGAAGTCCTGCCCAAGGTCAACAGACCTTTCCATGGTCCATCCCTCGGCCGCTCCAATTCCAAGACAGAGACTGATAGACAAGTTCCACACACATGAGGATGGCCTTGACTGGGATCTTGGGTTTGTGTCCCACTATCTGTAGCCCCCACGACTTGCCTGGACTTGCAAAATCTCACTAACTGTCCTGTCTGGAGACAATACACATCTCCTCAACCTGTGTTTAATGCTCTCTCCACTCACATTGTCTGTACCTTTAAGACTTGATTACCTGTAAAGACTCGCATTCCAACCATTATTTTGTAATTTGTGCTTGTGTCTTTATATGCCCTGTTTGTGAACAGAACTCCCACTCACCTCACAAAGGAGCAGCACTCCGAAAGCTAGTGGCTTTTGCTACCAAATAAACCTGTTGGACTTTAACCTGGTGTTGTAAGACTTCTTACTGTATTTACCCCAGTCCAATGCTGGCATCTCCACATGATGACTAGCATTGGGTACATACCCAGAGATTGGTGTGGCAGCACCTGATTGGACTCTTATTGATCAGGGTGATCAAACCCTGATCGATTGATTGATAAGAATCAGGAGACCGCGCAAAAAGGACACAAAACCATTGAGGGATAAAAGGTGCTGCACAACAGAAGCTCCCTCTCTTTCTCTGACCCCATGAGCGAACTACAATGGTGAATGTCACCAGCAACGACCAGCACATGGAGAGCCACCACACTCAAGAAGGAAGGAAGACCAGAGCCAGAGTGCCAGACCAGACCAAAGGACAGAGGACTACACAGAGGACTACCGAAACCAGCACACAGACAAAGGCCAATATCTGCTTGGGTACTTGCCAGATACGCAAAGTTAAATTAAGGTATTGTATTGGACTTGAACTTTAGCCTTTTCTGTAAGATAACTTAAGAACGTAAGAACATAAGAAATAGGAGCAGGAGTAGGCCATCTAGCCCTCTGCCCTGCCATTCAATAAGATCATGGCTGATCTGAAGTGGATCAGTTCCACCTTCCCGGAGAAAGCGGGAAAGTGGAACTGATCCACTTCAGATCAGCCATGATCTTATTGAATGGCGGGGCAGGCTCGAAGAGCTAGATGGCCTACTCCTGCTCCTATTTCTTATGTTCTTAAGTTATCTTACAGAAAAGACTAAAGTTCAAGTCCAATACAATACCTTAACTTAACTTTGCGTATCTGACAAGTACCCAAGCAGATATTGGCCTTTATCTGTGTGCTGGTTTTGGTATCCTCTGTGTAGTCTGGTCTGGCACTCTGGCTCTGGTCTTCCTTCCTTCTTGAGTGTGGTGGCTCTCCTTGTGCTGGTCGTTGCTGGCAACATTCACCGTTGTAGTTCATTCATGGGGTCAGAGAAAGAGAGGGAGCTTCTGTTGTGCAGCACCTTTTATCCCTCAATGGTTTTGTGTCCTTTTCGCGTGGTCTCCTGATTCTTGTCAATCAATCAATCAGGGTTTGAACAATAACTTATTGTTGGTTGGTTGGGTGATTATTGATTGTGTGTTTTAAATAAACATTGGTTGTACTGACATGAAATCTACTCGCAGTTCTTTCTCCATCGTATAAACAAACTATGCGGCAGGCACAACATCGCAATGTGGTATGACCAGATGATCCATTTTAATGATATTGGTTGAAGGATAAATAATGGCCAGCCTTCTCTATTCTTCAAACAGTGCTGTGGAATCTATTACATCGACCAAGTTTCCATTTAACATCTCATTCAAAAGACAAAGGACAGAATTTTCTAGCTGTTCATGCAGGAAGGCCACCCACCGAGCCACAGTTAACAACTCATGACTTACAGGCAGGACAGTACAGGCTACAGTGATGCTGCTCCACAGTAAAGATAATAAGGAACATTGCCTTCTACACAAGACTACCAGAAACAAAATGATCTAAAAGAAGCTCTGGGGTGAATTTTCCCGTTCCGCCTGCCACGGGAATCGGAGTGACCAAGGAATGGATCGTGGAAAAGTCTGTTGACCTTGGGCAGGACTTTTTGGTTTGGGGGCAAACACGGCTGGAAAATCCCACCCTTTGTATCTCAAGAAGTGGAGACTTTTGAGAATATCTTATATGTTATATACATAATGCCTTGTGTACCTTGTAACTTCTTCAAATTTGAGGTTAGCCATGATTAGAAGAGCATGGGGAGGCCATTCAGTCCATCAGGCCTACTCTATCATTCAATATGGCTGACTTTCTACCTCAACTCCACTGTCATGCCCTAATCCCATTTCTCTGGAATTGCTTCTGAGATGTTTGAGGGAGCAAAGGAAAGATCCATGATTTGGGCATCTATGATACGCCTTAAGACTCTACTGGACCCCAGACAGAAATGTTTTATAACTACTTGGCATAATTAACAAGAAACAAGACAAAGGCAATCTGTGAAACAAAGGGAGATTAGGAAGGAAATTAGAGGGGAAAGGTTTGTTTTTCCTGTCTTTGGCTGAGCTGAGTGTTGGCCGTTGGCTTTGATGTTGGTTGAGTGAAGTGTTGACTGAGACAAATGTTTGCAAATCAAACATCCAAAGGAAGGGGCGCTGATTAATTCCTTAATTTTGTGGCAGATTCAGCAGATGGGACTGTGTTACCCAAGTTATTGCACATGGATCAACGGCCAGGGGAGTTTTGGCCAATATTTATCCATCAACGGACAGCATTAAAAAGGAACATCTGGCCATTCATTATAAGGTTTCCCATTTGTGGGAGTTTGTGTGCACAACTGGCTGCCAGTTATCATAGAATCCCTAAAATGCAGAAGGAGACCATTTGGCCTATCAAGTCTGCACCGACCACTATCCCACTCAGGCCCTATTCCCATAACTCCACATATTTACACTGCTAATCCCTCTGACTCTAGGGTCAATTTAGCATGGCCAATCAACCTAACCCACACACAGCTTCGGAGTGTGGGAGGAAACCGGAGCATCCAGAGAAAACCCATGCAGACACAGGGAGAAATGTGCAAACTTCACATAGACAGTGACCCAAGGCCGGAATTGAACCTGGCGCTGTGAGGCAGCAGTGCTAACCACGGTGCCACCTTGCAGCATTTTCAATGCCATGAGGTTGTCAAGGCCAATTATAAAACGCAAGCATTTTTCTCCATCTTTCTTTCAGTATTCTCACTCATTCTACGTCCGGTGAAGAATCTAGATCGTCTGTTAAAGAGCCAGCAAGAAGAAAGCTGATATAACATGTCTCTGGCAGCTGCCTCGCGTCCTCACAACACAGCTTACAGTTTTTAAATATCATGACAAAACCCAGCACACAGAACCGGCAAGGGAGTCAGAATTACATTTCTCAAGTTATGACAATACAGAAATGATTCCTGAACAGAGTCGCTGTAACGATTTTAATCAGGCAGTTGCGATTGGCCTGCTCGAATATGAACTCCCTGATGAAGAGCCAAACTGATGGTCCAATCAGGGAACCCCATGCTCTGTACTTAAAACAGAAAATCAGAACATTCCTCTGGCACTCCGGATGTAGACTGCATACAGTAAGCATTCTGTATAATGTTGTTGAATCTTGTAAATAAAGGAAATTTTGGTGAATTCTGCATCCGAGGACTTATTAGAGTCACCAACTCCCCAGAGGACAGTGAAGTATTTCACTGCCCCAATTAACAAAAATAAGTACAATATCACTCTGTTAATGGCGGATCTCAAGCACGGTACAGATCATTATAACAAGCTCACTGGATGAGGAAGGCCATTCACACCATCCTATCCAGATTCTAGCGACTCCCAGTTGTAGAATCCAGTTGTTCAATACTTCCAAGGATTTTGCCTCCACTATTTTATCTGGAAATTTATTTCACATGTTGCTCACCCCTTGTGTGGTGAAGAATTTTTGCTTATCAGGCTTAAAATATCAGGTGAACCTCCATCTTCTTAGTAATACTCCCACAGTTTAAAGCAATATTATAAATTAACTCTATATATGTCCTGAATAGTCTTATATAGCTCCAGAAGATCATCACAGATTGCCCCTTTAGATGTGAAGTTTAACTTTACTCCTTTGTTAGGTAGCAGTGTCATAGTTCTGCTCTGCACTGCCTCCAGCATTTAAATGTCTTTGTAGTTTCTTGGTAGCCAGAAGGAGACTTCAAAGTATACTTCAAGCAAAGCACCGAACAGTTTGATTATTATCTCATGTGACTTAGCAGTGAACATTATCCCCTCCAAGTTTCCCTCATGTAAACTTGGAAGTATTCCTGTCAGGCCTTTACATTATTTTAACTTAAATTCCAATCGCGTCCATTTGAGACTTTAGCCTTTTAAAGCAACAGGAAACAATTTGGGTGAGTGACTCCGGAAATCTTCAATAAATTGTAGATTGATCCTCATCAAAGAGAGGACCGGACTTGACTAGAGTCCAACGGCTCTTGCTTTCCAGTTCAGCCTTAGGCACTCAAGCTGGAATTCTACTGCCCCGCCCGCTACAGGAATCGGAGCGGGCGAGGCGCAGACCTTGGAAAGGTCCATTGACCTTGGATGGGATTTTACAGTTTTGAGGCTGGCTAGGCTGTAAATCTGGACCAATTAACCCATGTTCCCAGATAGCGCATACTATCTAATCATAATAAAAACACTCACCAAAGCCATTCTTGCATATTCTGTATATATTTTCTATTAGTACTTTGTAATTTTCTTTATTAATTTTAAGAACTTCAAGCAACTTTACTACTTTATTCCTTGTTTCAAAATTGTGTGTGGGATTTTCCCGCCATTCCCACCAGCACGATCCTCTCATTAGCAAGACCCCACCACTGATTCCCGGATGGCGGAGGGTATGAACAATGAGAAACCCCATTGACAGCGGCGGGACCGGACAACCGGAAATGGAGGGCGGGATTTTACAGCCTACCCGCCCTGAAACCGTAAAATCCTGGCCAAAGTCAACGGACCTTTCCATGGTCTGCCCCTCACCTGCTCCGATTCCCATGGTGGGGTGTAAAATCTCATAAGCCTTCAGTTACTGGTTGTCTGGTCGTGCCGTTGTCAATGGGGTTTCTCACTGATCGTACCCTCCACCGTCCAGGAGTCAGCGGTGGGTCTGGATGGTCCGGTGGGAATGGGCGGAAAATCCCAACCATAATTTTAAAACAAGGAGCAGAATAGTAAAGTTGTTTAAAGTCCTTAAAATTAGTAAAGAAAATTACAAAGTACTAATAGAAAATATATAGAGAATATGCGAGAATGGTTTTGATCTCTGTGTTTATTGAGAAGATAGCAAGCGAAGTCTGGGAACATGTGTTGATTGGTCCAGATGTCACTTCAGTGCTTTAGCTCAGTTAGTAGCACTCCAGTAGAGAAGTCCCTTTTCAGTACAAAAATCTATGCTCTCACTCCAGTTCATTACGGAGGGATGCTGCATTATTTTCTGGGCTGCACAGTGGTTAGCACTGTTGCCTCACAGCGCCAAGGACCTGGGTTCAATCCTGGCCTTGGGTGACTCTCTGTGTGGAGTTTGCACATTCTCCCCATATCTGCTTCGGTTTCCTTCAGGTGCTCCCAATTCCTCCCACAGTCCGAAGATGTGTAGGTTAGGTGGATTACCTATGGTAAATGGGGTTACGAATAGGATGGGGTGTGGGCCTGGGTAAGAGGTTCTTTGGAGAGTTGCTGCAGACTTGATGGACTCAATGGCCTCCTTCTGCATTTAGAGATTCTATGATTCTATATCTAATTGATCTATAAGTATTATAGATACTGCAGAACTAAATTGAAACAGGCACTTAGTAATGTGTCTTTGTTGAGACAACTGCCTTGTCATGATATGTTTTTGTTGTACCTGTCAGTGCTTGGTATAAGCCAATCAAAATTACAAAGTAGTTTTGCAAAACTTAAAAGTCCACATAAAACCAATGCTCAAAAGTGAACAATATGCTAGATACAACACAACGCAATCAACTAATGTATACTAACATTGAAAAGAACTATCTAGTTACAAAAGCTCCTTACAAGACTTCTTTCGAAACTTACAAAATCAAAGATGATTACATCCTGTAAAATAAGGTGACTTCCTTTAAACACTGCCAGAATTTTACCGGAATCAGGGCAGGCGAGGTTCGCAGAATGGAATTTTCCATTGGTCTCAGGCCGGATTTTACGAGCCTTGTCCGAGCGAGGTCGTAAAATACTGGCCGCACACAAGTTAAACTGCACTAATTTTATGCACAAGGCTGAATATTTTAATACTTGCTTTTCTTGGCACAACAGGACTTTGAATTTAGAGAATGGATCTGATCATATTAACTGTGAGGGAAGTGCACGGTTCCACACTGGAAATTGTTCAACTTTGAGGTCTTGCTTCACTGCCTTAAGGGCAAATGTTTCATCACCCTTATCAAGTTTGAGTGTGATGCTAAGACCAAATCATATGATGAGTTAGCACGATCAGCATAAAACTACTTTGGGTTGACATTCATAAATTTTCCCATCCTGTCAACCACAGGAGTCGTAGCGGGTGGGAAAGGACATGTAAAGGTCTGTTGACCTCGGGCAGGATTTTCCGGACTTGGGGCAAGTGGGGCCAGCAAATCCTGTCCTTTGATTATTTGACTAATGCCACAACTAAACAGCAAACCAATTATAAATAATCATCAAAATGAAACTTTCCTACACTGCTGCATTATCACTGCGTCAAAATCCTTGATAACTTTGTGAGTATATCTACAGCTAACACAGATTACAACGATTCAAGAACACAGCTCACCACCTCCTCCTCTTACGGACAATTGTGGATTGGCAAAAAATGCAAGTTTAATAGCCGGAATTCTCCAACCTTGCCGCGACAGGGATTAGCCAGTCCCGCTGCAGCGAATGGAGTTTTGCCAAATTCTCCATTCTCATTGGCAGCGGTGATGGTGGTGGTGTTAATATGATCAGATCCATTCTCTAAATTCAAAGTCCTGTTGTGCCAAGAAAAGCAGGTATTAAAATATTCAGCCTTGTGCATAAAATTAGTGCAGTTTAGCTTGTATGCGGCCGGTATTTTACGACCTCGCTCGGACAAGGTTCGTAAAATCCGGCTGGAGACCAATGGAAAATTCCATTCTGCGAACCTCGCCTGCCCTGATTCTGGTAAAATTCTGGCAGTGTTTAAAGGAAATCACCTTATTTTACAGGATGTAATCATCTTTGATTTTGTAAGTTACGAATGAAGTCTTAGAGTGAGACCACAGAATTCTGGCCGACCATCGTATAAACAAATGAAAAAAAATTCAAAAACACCTCCACCAATTTATATTCTGCTGCACTGATTTTTGTGGTTCAACATCCTCTGATCAATGTTGACTGTTAGAAACATAGAAGATAGAAGCAGGAGGAGGCCATTTGGCTCTTCCAGCCTGCTCTGCTATTCATTACAATCATGGCAGATCGTCCAAGTCAATGGCTTAATCTTACTCTCTCCCTATAACCTTTGATTCCATTCGCCCCAAGTGCTATATCTAGCTGCCTCTTGAATACATTCAATATTTTGGCATCAACTACTGCCTGTGGTAATGAATTCCACAGGCTCACCACTCTTTGGGCAAAGAAATGTCTCCTCATCTCCATTCTAAATAGTCTACCCCAAATCCTCAGACTGTGTTCTGGACACTCCCACCATTGGAGACATCCTCCCTGCATCTACCCTGTCTAATCCTATTAGAATTTTATAAGTCTCTATGAGATCCCCTCTCGTTCATCTGAGCTCCAGTGAAAGCAGTTCTAACCTAGTCAATCTCTCCTCATACATCAGTCCCGCCATCCCTGGAATCAGCCTGGTAAACCTTCACCATACTCCCTCGAGAGCAAGAACATCTTTCCTCAGATCAAAACTGCACACAAAATTCTACGTGTGGCCTCACCAAGGCTTTGCATAATTGCAACATGTCTCTGCTCCGTACTCGAAACTTCTTGCAGTGAAGGCCAACATACCATTTTCCTTCTTTACCACCTACTGTACCTGCACGCTTACCTTTAGTGACTGGTCACAAGGACACCCAGGTCTCACTGCACACTCCCCTCTCCCAACTTACAGCCATTCAGGTAGAAATCTGCATTCATTTGATATGTTTACTGTGGAGTTCAATGTGCTGTCTGAACTTCTCTCGGTTTTACCTCTTATTCACAGAGCACCATTCATGAAGTGTGCATAATGTCTATCTTCCCTTCTTATGTGCCACACTTTGCATTTGTCTACACTAAATTCTAGCTGCCATTGGTCAGCAATTAGTTTGTTACTGTTTGAGCTACCTCCTTCAATTCCATTTCCCTTTCTTACTGTCCTGTCATCTGCAAATTCTACTCCTCACCACTGAGGTTCTGAATCCAGATCTTTAATGCAACTTAGAAACTGGCACAAGCCCTGAGACACTCCACCGAGTCTTTCCTCCCTACTCCCATGTAACTCCTCTAGTGAGAACATTTCCTTCACTCCAACCTAGGGGTCATCCTGAATCCCCACAGGTTTAAGAAGCAATCTCTGGAGTGGAACATTGACTGGAATTTTAATTATACCATGAGACAAATCAAGTTCATCATCTAGCTCGGCTTCCCACACTGATTCCTGGGATGGCAGCACTGACATTTGAAAAGTGACTGGATCAACTGGAATTCTATGATTCTTAGAACTTAGGAGAATGAGAGAGGATTGCATAGAAACATATAAAATCCTGATGGGACTGGACAGGCTTGACGCGGAAAAATATTCCTGATGTTGGGGATGTTCCAGAACTCGGGGTCACAGTCTAAGAATAAGGGGTAAGCCATTCAGGACTGAGATGAGGAAGAATGTCTTCACTCAGAGTTGTGAACCTGTGGAATTCTCCACCACAGAAAGCTGTTGCGGCCAGTTCATTAGATAGTTCAAGAGGACATGGCCCTTGTGGTTAAAGGGATCAAAGGGGTATGGAGAGAAAGCAGGAGTGGGGATACTGAAAATGCATGATCAGCCGTGATCATATTGAGTGATCGGGCAGGCTTGAGGGCCGAACGGCCTATTCCTGCTCCTCTTTTCTATCTTTCTATGCCCACTTAAATTGTCACTTTCTGCAAGATGTTGCATAACATGGACAGACACAATGTTATCCCTCTGAATCCACACTGAATGCTGACAATTTCATGGATAATCCTCTTGTTTACACCTGGCAACTGATTCCATTATTTCACATGAAATGGAAGCAAATTTAATATTTTTCAATATGGACATCAAATTTGTGTTTTGCCAAAATTCCGGTAACTGATTTCCTTGTAGTGACCGCCAGTGCCTCACAAGTCACCTTAATGCTTTTAGTAAAAAATACTACCTATCGCTGGAACGTTATTACCTTCATCCCTTTCAATGATTCCTACAGCATTTCTAATGAACATATATCTGAGAATCATAGAATCCTACAGTGCAGAAGGAAGCCATTTGGCCCATTAAGTCTGTATTGACCACAATCCCAACAGGGCCCCTATCCCCATAACCCCATGCTTTTTTTACCTTAGCTTGTCCCCCTGACACTAATGGACAATTTAGCAAGGCCAATCCACCTAACCTGCACATCTTTGGACTCTGGGAGGAAACCGGAGCTCATAGAGGGAAATCCATGCAGACACGGGGAGAACATGCAGACTCCACACAGACTGTTACCCAAGCTGGGAATCGAACCCGGCTCCCTGGCGCTGTGAGGTAGCAATGCTAACCCCTGTGCCACCCCAAAAGTGGCTGGCGAGGGCATTTTGCTCCTGTCTTCTGTTGTGAATACTTGGGAGAAGCAGTCATCTAGAATAAAGACTATTTTTATGTTCCTAGGTCAGTTTGCATCTTCTATGGTTTCCCACCACCTCCCTGATTGCTCTCTAGCTAGTTGTGGGACTGGCAACATTTTGTCATCTAGAATAAAGACTATTTTTATGTTCATAGGTCAGTTTGCATCTTCTATGGTTTCCCACCACCTCCCTGACTGCTCTCTAGCTAGCTGTGGGACTGGCAACATTTTTCCTGCTTTTTTATTCTCAGCTGCTATGTCTTATTCCACGCCTTTGATCACCTCTTTAATCGGGTTTTGTACATGGTCAGGATTTCATCTCTAGTAACCTGCTTCTCCTTTCCCCTAGCATCCATCACACAAACTAGCATCCCATCCACTGACTCTGTCTACACTTCCCGCTGCTTTGGAAAAGCCTAATTAAGGACCCTGGACATTCTCCCTTCCACCTTCTTCCTTCGGGAAAAAGGTACAAAAGTCTGAGATCACGTACCAACCGACACAAGAACAGTTTCTTCCCTGCTGCCATCAGACTTCTGAATGGGGCTACCTCGTACTAAGTTGATCTTTCTCTACACTTTAGCTATGACTGTAACACTACGTTCTGCACTCTTTCCTTTTCTTCTCTATGAATGGTATGCTTCGTTTGTACAGAGTGCAAGAAACAATATTTTTCACGGTATACTCGTACGTGCGACAGTAATAAATAAAACTCAAATCAAATACAGGATTTACACTGGTCATTTTTCCTGTTTATCACATCATTAATTTGTTTGTGCAAATATTTAGTGTAAACGTTTTTGTTAGGGTTGAATGTGTTGGCATTAGGAGTAGATTTATCCATTCTGTTCAGCATTTTCCTTTGAACGACACATTTAACTGAAGAATTATTCGGCAACCTCCCACAGTGTATTGACTTTAGTAGAAGCACCATTTCATTATTCCGCTCCTGTTCTCAGATATCACAGCTTCCAACATCAGGTCAAAGTGTTCCACCATATGGTTATCTAGTGCAGTAAGATACAGTGATAGCATACTGTATCTTATATCTTTTCTCAGCTATTAATAAACACATCAAAATGTCAATTCTTTGATACCAAAATGCACACGCATCACAGTACAGCAGGTGATTGCGTTTTGAAAGTACTTGGTTGTCTACACGCTGTGAAACAGAATGAAAACGTGAAGGGTGCTGCATTAATACAAGCCCTTTCCTTTCCTTCTTTTATTTATCTATTCAGACTGCAAGCCACTTGTGTTTCCTCAGTTTATACTTGGTGGATTGAAAACTCCCCTTTAAATATCTTCCCTGCTCTTACATATATTTCTTACCTCCCTGTAAACACAAACTGTCCTTACAAAACTTTGTTGGTGTGTAGCATAAGCTGAGAGTCGATGTTGAGATGTCGGTGTTGGACTGGGATGGGCACAGAGAGAAATCTCACGAGACCAGGTTAAAGTCCAACAGGTCTATTGGAATCATGAGCTTTTGGAGCACTGCTTTTTCCTCAGGTGGGTGGACACCTGATGAAGGAGCAGCATTCTGAAAGCTCGTGATTTCAAATAAACCTATTGGACTTTAACCTAGTATTGTAAGATTTTTTAATCTTAGCCTTAGCCTTATAGCAGTTCATTCTGTAATTTCCTTACTTGCATGAAACACTTCAGAGTGCAACAATGTAGACAACTTAACACCATTGCATCATTTGTAATGACCATTTTGAAACATCTGTAATTTGGACCACAGAGCGCAGCATGATCTATGTAAAAAACTGGAATATTATTGCACACTCTGTGATGGTAATTTTGAAGTGTTTTTAAATTTATTAGTATCACAAGTAAGCTTACATTAACACTGCAATGAAGTTACTGTGAAAAATCCCCTGGTCGCCACACTCTGGCACCTGGTACACTCAGGGAGAATTTAGCACGGCCAGCGCACCTAACCAGCACGTCTTTCGGACTGTGGGAGGAAACCGGAGCACCTGGAGGAAACCCACGCAGACACCAGGAGAACGTACAAACTCAGCACAGTCACCCAAGCCAGGAATTGAACTCAGGTTCCTAGCACTGTGAGGCAGCAGTGATAACCATTGTACCACCATAGACATTTTATGAATATTGTGTGTCTGCAAAAAAAAACTTCCACAAAATTGACCTGTTGTATCTCCTAGCATGTCCCTGACACAGGAGGCTATACTGCTCCCTTCTTTTCGTTGCCAAACACTCCATGTCACTGTATCATCCTCCATCCACTCACTAGTCTAGATCCTACTTCTGATCTTCTGCCACATCACTGTTTGTTATTGCTCCATGACCTTTATTTCTCTAGCAATCATTATGAGGCGGCACGGTGGCACAGTGGTTAGCACTGCTGCATCACTGCGCCAGACACCCCAGTTCAATTCCCAGCTTGGGCCACTGTCTGTGTGGAGTCTGCACATTCTTCCTGTGTCTGCGTGGGTTTTCTCTGGGTACTTTGATTCCCTCCCACAGTCCAAAAGATGTGATGGTTAGGTGCATTGGCTGTGAAAATTCTCCCTCACTGTACCCGAACAGGCCCCAGAGTGTGGCGACAAGTGGATTTTCCCACTAACTTCATTGCTGTGTTAATGTAAACCTACTTGTGACACTAATAAATAAACTTAACATTCACCTTATTGTAGATTTATTTGTAGTCTCTCACCGCCTGTCTCAGTGTTTTTCCAGGCATCCCAAAAATACACCCAGGCCAACAAACTCCCCCTTTCCAAACACACCCACTCGGCCCTTTCACTGCCTTTCTCTCTGAGAACCTGTAACAGCGCTTTGGAATGTCACACAGCCCCACACAGAGAAACGGGGAAGGGAGAAGTGTCCTCCCCCGCCCCACAGAGATGCAGTTTCAGCGGAGGGGATTTCACCCAAGCTGCAAAAGAACAGAATGAGAAACGCCCCGTGCAATTACATCCAGGGACCAGTCAATGCCCACTCTACAGAAGGTGGCACCTGATGAAATGGGTGCTCTGCCTACCTTTAAAGGCGAGGGTTGCTTGTAATGTTGACCACAGCACAAACAGCAGCATGGCCCAGGCCATGTGGAGGGGTCGGCACACACACTTCACTGCCTCTGTCCACTCCCCAAGCGGTGCTCTTCCATCTTCCGTATCTTTGCCTCGTCTGCCTTTTAAAACAGATCTTTAGAAGGCAGAGTTCCAGACTGATTTTGCATGCTACAATCCGCTCCTCGCCTCCAGGACAGCTGACACACATCGTTAACTTTCACTTTCACTTTTTTCCCTCTCAGTCTCCCCCCCCCCCCCACACCCCCCGCCCCCCCAAACAACCAATTGTTAATTTCCTGGAATAATTTCTGTACCAGTTAGGGCGGTCTCCTGGGGGATTTTTTTTGAAGGAGTTGGGATATCAGCCCCCACGCACTGGTTATTGTCAGGTGTGGGTGGGTGAGGAGTTATTTCCTGGTGGGAGGGTAATAAGAATTGTGCTATGTACCGGGAAATCAGCAGCCTTTACCACGGCTCCGTGTCAGTTTGCGCACCCCAGGCTCAGAAAACACCAAACATGTGCACAAACAGGATCCACTATATTCGCCCTGCCCACACAAACAACCCGGTGTTGGGTACATTCCATGTTTCAGCTCATATCTACCTACTTCCCAGAATAGGAGTTCCTGAAGCTGTTTGCAGTAATCGCTCTCTCTCTCTCACACACCCTTCAGTTTTCCCTTTTATTGAATTGACGCTTTGTGCATGTTAAATGCTGGTCTAAACCTTGCTGGAATGCCCCTTGCTGGCATGACCAGTGCTGACCTAACCCTTGCTGGAATGGCCCCTTGCTGGCATGAGCAGTGCTGACAGTATGAGCGGCACGGTGGCACAGCAGTTAGCACTGCTGCCTCACAGCACCGGAGACCTAGATTCGATTTCGACCTTAGATTCGGCCTCGGGTCGCTGTCTGTCTGATTTGCATGTTCTCCCCATGTCTTTGTGGGTTTCTTTGGGGTGCTCCAGTTTCCTCCCACAGTCCAAAGATGTGCGGATTAGGTGGATCGGCCACGCTAAATTGCCCCTTAATGTCAGAGATTAGCAGGGTAAATATCTGGGGTAACGGGGGTAGGGTCTGGGCGGGATGGTTGTCGGTGCAGGCTCGATGGGTTAATTGGCCTCCTTCTGCATAGTAGGGATTCTACGGATTCTATGACCTGGCCCTTGCTGACCTGACCCTTGCTGGCATGACCAATACTGGCACGACCATTGCTGACTGGAGCACAATTTCACTGGCATAGCCAGTTCCTCTTCATCCACACACTTTGCACATGGATGTCTGGTTGTGGGTGTTGTTGTCAAAGTTATTTGTCTGCTGTGAGGGATATTTGGGGTGGGGGGGGAGGGTTTGGGGGTTGGGTAGGGTGGGCTCCACTGAAGCGAGCTACATGCTGTTGCACTCTCACGGACAGGAGTTGCTGGGTGGAAATCAAGAGTGCTAAATCTGGCTAAGCACAAACTAGAACGGGGAGGGGTTCCCCATGAGATGGGAATTTGGGGTTGTGAGCTCAGAAGCAACCATGGCTGCCCCTGGGATCTCCAACTGATTTCCGACAATTGCGAGGACCCTTTAAACTTTGAGACTTTTTTAGACCCAAAACGTTAACTGTGATTCTCTCGCCACAGGTGCTGCTAGGCCTGCTGAGATTTCCCAACATTTTCTGCTTTTTTACAGCAGTATTTTCCTTTTGTTTTGCTAAAATAGCAAATCTCTGTGTAATCTCATCAGTTTTGAAATATTAAAGCATCAATGTACTTTCATATGTAACACCCTCTCCTTTCCTTCTGCCCCATGTATTCTATGAACAGTATATTTTGTCTGTACAACGTACAAGGAACTATACTTTCCATTGAATACCAAAACATGTGGCAATAGTAAATCATCAAATCAAATCAAAAACACTTACAGATCAATTTGAAGGACTTCAGGAATTGAATGTAAAATCCTCAAGTTCAGCATATATTGTTCTGTTGGCTTAACTTTGGGTTATCTGGAAAGTTTATACATTATAAAATGATAAGGAGTCAAATAAAACACAGAGTTTTATTAAAAGAAGAATCTGTCAATACTTAGAGATTTGAACACAATTATAGGTTTTGGACTTAAATTGCAGGCCAATGACATCATTGGTTTCCTGACACGTGCAGAAGGTATCAGTTGCCATCTTGTGTTGGCAGGGTACAACAGTGATCTTCACCTTGGTGTCGCACAAAGCCTGAGGCAAGAAATGGGGGTCCCACCAAGCAAATACTTGGGAAGCACTCAACTAGAAATCAAAACTGGACAGTGAGAATTGCAGTTTTCATTCAGACCGTTTCACACACCACTTGTTGGAACTTAAGAAGATTTCAAAGTCTTAAACCATCTCCAGGGACATACGTGGAGGAATTCCTCAATATCCTGAGTCTATGCACCGTCTTAATCTGCACCCAGCTTGGAAATGGTGAGGATAATTGATAACAGGAAACTTGCTGATACATAGGTACCTGGGTAGATGTAGATAGCAGCCAGGCTGTAGCGAGCATGGGGACAGGGCTGGAATGTTCCAATTTGGGAGGATAAAGATGGTGATCCTTGTGGAACTGAATGCACAAGTTAATCTGCGAGTCACATTTAAGCAGCAGGGCTGAATCATTTCACAGAGTACATTTCATGCTGGCTGCAATTTTCATAAAAAAGTGTTACAAAAAAAATGGAGGGATGTTGGGTAAGAGCAAGGGAGTGGACCCAATTGGATAGCTCTTGTAATGTGTGAGCTGATGCATTTTGGGAGGATTAGCAAGGCAAGGGATTCCACAATGAATGGCAGGATGCTAGGGAGTACAGAGGACCAGACGGACGTTGCGGTGCATGTCCATAGGTTCCTGAAAGCAGCAGGACAGGCAGATAAGGTAGTTGAGAAGGCATATGGAATAATTGCCTTTATTTGCTGAGGCGTACATTTTAAGAGCAGGGATGTTATGATGGAGCTGTATAAAACACTGGTTAGCCACAGCAAGAGTACTGTGCGCAGTTCTGGTCACCACATTACGGGAAGGATGTGACTTCACTGGAAAAGGGGCAGAGGAGGTTCGCCAGGGTGTTGCTTGGGCTGGAGCATTTCAGCGATGAAAAGAGGCTGGTTGGGCTGGGGTTGTTTTGCTTCGCGCAGAGAAAGCTGAGGGGGGACTTGATTATAGGTAGGGTCAATAGGAAGAAACATTTCCACTTACTAGAGGGGTCAGTGACCAGGGCGTACATATTTAAAGTAATGGGCAGGGGATTTAGAGGGGAGTTGAGGAAAACTATTTTCCCCCAGAATGTGGTGAGAATCTGGAACTCACTGCCTGAAAAGGTGGTAAAGATGGGAACCCTTACAACATTTAAGAAACATTTAGATAAGCACTTGAAATGCCATAGTGTACAAGACTATGACCAAGTGTTGGAAAGTGGAATTAGAACAGGTGGGTGCTTGATAGCTGGCATAGACATGCTGGGCTGAATGGCCTCTTTCTGCGATATATGGATTAAAAATTCCTGACAAAGTACTGATGACTGCTAGTGCTATAATGGGAGGGTACTCACACACATTCAGATTCCAGCATCTGCAGTAATTTACTTTTATCTTAATGTTTAAAGATATCCATTGTGAATATTCTTGTAACTCACTTTTCAATATTACCTATGTGTATTACTGGAGATCAAGAACAGCAAACTGAAGATCCTCCTACAGATATAAAGCAAAAAAACATAAACTCAGAACCTTTATTATCCTCTCAGATTGTCACAACCTCAAGCCAGCTCAAAAATTGTACGGCAATGTGGCACAGTGATTAACCCACTTGCCTCAGAGTGCCAGGGACCCGGATTCGATTCCCAGCTTGGATCAAAGTCTTTATGGAATCTACATGTTCTCCTCATGTCTGTGTGTGTTTCCTCCAGGTGCTTCAGTTTCCTCCCACAGTCTGAAAAACTTGCTGGTTAGGGCAGGCACTGGTGTAGTGGTATTGTCACTGAACTAGTAATCCAGAGACCCAAGGTAATGTTCTGGGGCACCTCGGATTCGAATCCCACCATGGCTGATGGTGGAATTTGAATTCAATAATAAAAGAAATCCAGAAATAAGAACCTACCGATGACCATGAAACCATTGTCAATTGTCAGAAAAATCCACCTGGTTCACTAGTGCCCTTTAGGGAAGGAAATCTGCCATCCTTACCCTGGTCTGGCTTACATGTAACTCCAGAGCCACAGCAATGTGGTGGACTCTCAGTTGCCCTCTGAACAAGGGGCAATAAATGCTGGCCAGCCGGTGATGCCCATGTCCCACAAAAGAATGTAAAAAAGGGTGCATTGGACATGTTAAGTTCTTCCTCAGTGTACCTGAACAAGTGCCAGAGTGTGGCGACGGGGAGATTTTCATGGTAACTTCACTGCAAGTGTTAACCTACTTGTGACACTAATATTTAAATTCCAATGCTTTTCTCCTCCATAAGCCTTTAATCTTCCGTGGGAAATTATACATTACACACAATTTATCCCTAACTCTGACAACTTCCATGGAAACACTCAATGGATGGGATTTTCCCAAAGAAATTATGATTTCACAGAAGTCTCAAAATGGGAGTCCTAGTCACTGTTGTTTTGCTGTGACCCGCACTGCAATCTTTCAACGTTTAGTGCACTCAAAGTCCCCGATGCGAATCACACCGGCATGGAGCTTCTAGGCGTGTGACTCACCCTAAGAAGCCCGCAGTGTAGTGATGTTAACAAGGGAGAGCGGCATTTAAGCTCTAACCATGGACTCACAACCAGATGGCACCATGAAGAATAGGTTCATGGAGGAGAACTAGGTCAACTGCTGGATGCTGGCAATGCGGTCCGGGAGGCAGTGGCAACAGGAGTCAGTGCCCATCCCTGGTATAAAGGGTTGGCGCTCAGTGCCAGAAGAAAATGAACAAACTCCTCCGGGCAGCAAGGGTGAGTGTCCATCCTGTCCTGGCATTTGTTCTATCCAGCCTGGAATGTCCATGTTGATCTACTCCCTGATACTCTGCAGCCTTCCAGCATCCAAACTCTCGTGCCTGCCTCCAACTCCTCTGGCAGCTCCCCCTCACAACCCCTTGCCTGCTCAGATACAGCCCTACCAGTCACCACTCTACTGCCCAACTCCTGGCACCCCATGCCCTTCCAGCCATCAGGCTTTCAATCCCCCCTTCTGTCCCCGCTGGAGAAGGTTGGAGGTGAGGTCTCTGAGCTGTGTCTCCTCATCCCATTCGAGGCATCAGCACTGGAGATTTCAGGGGAGTCTGGGGAGAGAGCCGTGACTGACAGCCAGTTCGGGGTTGCCGTGGAGGTGAGGATCCACAAACCTATATAAATGAAATTGTGATTTGCCCAAATCCCTCACTTGCAATGAACCATGTGTCCTTTGTTGCAGAAAATGATTCTCAATTCCCCCCACCGCTGCAGTGCCTGACAACAGCTCCGACGCCATCTCAGAGGGAACCTCTGAGGAAAGCACATTGCGGTTGACACAGGCATCACAGACACCATCCACCAGCACAGATACTGTCACCTTGGTGGGACACATTGGCAGTGAAATTTCTAGGGTCCTGACTGGTGCACACCACACAACCGTAGATGATCATCAGGAAACTGGTGAGGCCGCAACTGGAGTACTGTGTGCAGTTTTGGTCCCCTTATTTGTGAAAGGATATATTGGCCTTGGAAGGAGTACAGAGAAGGTTCACCAGGCAGGTACCAGAGATAAGGGGGTTAGCTTATGAGGAAAGATTGAGTAGATTTTGCATGTACTCGTTGGAGTTTAGAAGGGTGGGGGGGGGGGGATCTTATAGAGACTTACAAGATAATGAAGGGGCTAGATAGGGTAGAGGTAGAGAGATTCTTCCCACTTAGAAAGGAAACCAGGACGAGAGGGCACAGCCTCAAAATAAGGGGGGAGGGGGGCAGTTTAGAACACACTTGACGAGGAACAACTTCTCTCAGAGGCTGGTGAATCTCCAGAATTCTCTGCCCATTGAAGTGGTGGAGGCTACCTCGTTGAATATGTTTAAGTCACGGGTAGATAGACTTCTGATAGACAGGGGAATTAAGGGTTATGGGGAGCAAGCGGGTAAGTGGAACTGATCCGCTTCAGATCAGCCATGATCTTATTGAATGGCGGGGCAGGCTCGAAGGGCTAGATGGCCTACTCCTGCTCCTACTTCTTATGTTCTTATTAAGCGAATGCCCTCATGGTGTTATTGCCAGATCATTAATCCAGAAATTGAGCTAATGTGCTGGGGACCCGTGTTCCAATCCCACCATTGCAGAAGGTAGAATTTGAATTCAATAAAAGGCATCTGGAATTAAGAATCCACTGATGACCATGCAACCATTGTGAATTGTGGGAAAAATCTGGTTCACTAATGTCTTTGAAGGAAGGAAATCTGCCGTTCTTACCCAGTCTGGCATACATGTGACTCCAGGGCCACAGCGATGTGGTTGACTCTTAAATGCCCTCAGGGATGGACAACAAATGCTGTCCCCATGAATGAATCTTAAAAAAGCGGGAACATCCGAGGCTTCGTGCGCACGGAGGAGTGTGGAGCCAAACAAACAGCTGGCCCCCAGCTAGATACTGAGCTGCTGGGATCAGTTCTTTTGAAGCTGCTGGAGATGCAGAGGTGGAGCCAGGGATTGCAAGAAGGGGGGCCTAGCAACACTGCAATAACTGCAAAGCCGCTTGGAGGTGTTCCACAGCCTTCAAGTGCAGCAGATGGTGCTGGCATTGTGTGGTGCCCAGGCCAACACTGCAAGGGTGGCGTCTGCAGTGGAAAACCTGAGACAGGAAATGGTGGCAGGGTCCAAGGCATGGCCGAGTCACTGAGAACCATGGCTGAGGGCCCTGGGAACATGCTGGACTCAGAGAGGGTTGTGGCTGTGAGCTTCAAGATTATGGCCCAGTCACAGCAGGCCATTGCTGAGAGGATCCAGAGCTTGGTCCAGTCTCAGAGGGCTATCACTGAAGGCTCAAACACTGTGGGCTGGATGCAGTTGAGCCTCCAGGACTAGCAGGGACAGGCAGCGCCAAGGCTTCCTGAACTCACTCCAGTTGCCCCACCGTCTCATGGAGTGTCCTAGGGCTCCTTGGGCACACCGAGGGAGAAGGAAGTCCTGGAACCCATGCCATGGTCTTTAACCCAGGAGATCCCCGCCTTTGCCAGCCTTGCCGAATCTGTCCTTTCGGGTAATCCTGATAACAGGTAGGGTCAGAAACTCCCACCCATTCTCATTGATAAAAACTCATTCACTATTTCAATTTCTTCAACTGGCTAATCACTTATAAAAAAAAGCATTTGTATTCATAACCCCAAATCAAAGACTATGATTTATGACTATGTGGAGCAGTCAGTCAAACTGTGAACTGACAGGCACCCTGCTGTGATATTGATAGGTTCAGGAATCAGACCTGCAACACAAATCCTATTATGATAACCGTTGGACATATGCCAACAGACAAAGGTAAAAAGCAAGAACTGGTCTTTTTTCAAACAACAAACAGGAGACTCAAATGCCTCTACAGCTCAAACATCCATTGTGTTTATCACATATTCATGTCTATTTTTAATTATACCAAATGGATTATTAACCTCACCTCTCCAACGAATTCTTGTACAATCTTCCTGATTGTTTGCTACTCACAGTTGTGCAACATCTCACTGAAATTATGTCATCTTTGTAAAATTCAGGTCATTAGCCTCTGAGGAATATAAACATATGCTTTCCTCCAGCCTCAAAACAACTGCTCATTGTATTTTCTGCTTTCTGTCTCTTGGTCAATTTAATATTAGCGCTGCTGTTGGAACTTTAGGACCATGGTTTCAATTTTTAACAAGCTTTGCCCTCTATATATAATTATAAAATTATCCTACAGAAATCATTTCATTATTATTATGGATGATAACAATTTCTTGATAGTATTTAATTTTTGTCACGAGGGTGTGACTTTTCTCTTTTCCTTAAGTATTCATCACTTCAGTACTTCTCTCTTGTTGCAGCAAAGGCATGGCAAAAGCTGATTAGCATGATACCAAATGTGGTTGTTTTGTGTTGGCCAATAGCAAGTATGCTGATGGCGCTCTGATGAAGGTGCTTCATCCACTTTGCCTGATCTTTGATTGCCTGATCTCTGCCCCATGCCTTGCTGAGACACAGAATGCAGTGAAGGTTCAAACCTCAGTCCTATCATTCTTTGGCTTGCATCACCCCTGTGCCACGCATAAGATAAACTTTTTAAAAACATTTATTTTACTCCATCAAAGTTACAAAGCTAATGCTCAGAGTGGACTGGATAAACCCAAATCCATTTCTTGCTTGCTCCAAAAGCCAAATTCAAACTCCAACTGAATCCTATTCAAGGTTCCCACAAAAGATGAACAAGATCCGAGCTGACAAGATAAGGTATTGCATCCCTATATTGGACTTGATCTGACATTTGATCTTAGTCAAAAGGCCAAGAAGCATGCCACGTCTAAGACAGACCCTTTAACTGTAAGTGAATATCCGAATGTTAAAATGGCACTACTTAACTCATGCATGCAACATAAAGGCTAAAGGTGGAACCACTCCGCTAAGGCTTTCTAACATATTGGATTTAGACTTCAAGGGCCAAGAGTTAAAGGACAAATGGATCATCAAACTCCTTATAAGTAAAGACAACAAGACTGTCCTGAGTCCTCTGGTACAGTACCTTACCTAGATTAAATTCAAGAATACAGTTATGAATAGGGAGGCCATGAATTTGCTGGGAATAACAAAGGTGGGATATATGATTCTTGAAATTGTTTCTCAGTTTGGGGCAAAATTGATAAAAGTGCAAATGAAAAGTCTTAAAAATGTATATCTTACCTAAATCAGATCCTTAAAACAAAAGTGAAAGCATGAGTGAATCTCCTGGTTACACCATCAAGATTTAACGAGCACGAGCAACATCTGATATTTCCCCTGTAATAATATCTTGAAAATGAGACCAGGGTTCCGGTCAACATTACATTAACAGATAGCGATGGCTGAATAAGAAGCCGTTTCCCCCTTTCTGCAAACTTCTTCAGAGGAAAGAAGGACTTGTTGCTGCCACTGACACATGAACTGCAAAGACAGCTCTTACATTACGAACAAAGAAGGAAGCTTTTCATGTATTGCGAAACTGAAGGGTGGGCCAATTGCCGTCTGCCAGATATCTTCCAAGAACAGCAAACTCTGTAGAGTTGTTCTAAGTAATAATGAGAAGATATTAGTTTAAAGGGCACTCTAGGCTTCGTTTAGCTCAGAGTTTAATGCTTTGCCACCATACAATTCACCAAAGTTACATCATGTGATAATTGATTGCAGATAGAGGTGTAATTGGATGCATTATTTTACAATATAAACAAAAAAAGCTGGGTAAACTCAGCGGGTCTGGCAGCACCCTGCAGAGAGAGAAACAGAATCGGCATTTCGACTCTGTATGATTCTTCTTCTGTGCTGAAGAAGGGTAGAAATGTAACAGATTATAATCCAAGCACTAACTTTGTTTTTGTCCCCACAGATGCTGCCAGGCATGACCCCTGTGGCTAAAGGGATCGAGGGATATGGAGAGAAAGCAGGAGTGGGATACTGAAAGTGCATGATCAGCCATGACCATATTGAATGGTGGTGCAGGCTCGAAGGGCCAAATGGCCTACTCCTGCACGTATTTTCTATGTTTCTACAGCCCGCTGAGTTTACTCAGCACTTTCTGTTTTTATTTCAACTTTCCAGCATCCGCAGCATGTTGCTTTTGTTTTATTGTATTAATTGCTACGCAGTGACGATCACATTGGGAGTTGTACTGCTCCTGGGTTGTAGATGCACTATAGTAAAATGACAAAAATCCCGTGAGGTGCATTCATAGAATCATAGAACCCCTACAGTGCAGAAAGAGGCCTTTCGGCCCATCAAATCTGCACTGACCACAATCCTACCCAGGCTCTATCCCCATGCATTTACCCAGCCAATCCCACCGACATTAAGGGTCAATTTAGCATGGCCAATCCATTTAGCCTGCATATCTTTAGACAATGAAGGGACAATGAATGTAACCCAAAGAGTCCGACGTACTGGTGGCTTAATGCCATTGTTGTCCTGGCTGGCATCCAATTCTCCACTCTTATAAGAACATAAGAACATAAGAAATAGGAGCAGGAGTAGGCCATCTAGCCCTTCGAGCCTGCCCCGCCATTCAATAAGATCATGGCTGATCTGTTGTGGCTCAGTTCCACTTTCCCGCCCTCTCCCCATAACCCTTAATCCCCTCTCTTATCAAGAACCCATCAACCCGCTTCTTAAAAATATTTAGCGAGGCAGCCTCCACCACTTCAACGGGCAGAGAATTCCAGAGATTCACCACCCTTTGAGTGAAGAAGTTCCTCCTCAACTCCGTTCTAAACCGCCTCCCCTTTATCTTGAGGCTGTGCCCCCTAGTCCTACTGTCTTTTTTGAGCGGGAAGAGTCTCTCCACCTCTATCCTATCCATCCCATTCATCATCTTATACGTCTCAATGAGATCTCCCCTCATTCTTCTAAACTCTAACGAGTACAAGCCTAGTTTATTCAGCCTCTCCTCATAGCTCAATCCCCTCAACTCCGGTATCAGCCTAGTAAACCTCCTCTGCACTCCCTCCAGGGCCAAAATATCCTTGCGCAGGTGCGGCGCCCAAAACTGCACACAGTACGCACACACACACAATTGCAGTCAGTTTTCTATTTTGCACCCACTTCTACTCAATCCAAGTCCTTTACTTGTTGACTTAAGAACTTTTTAAGTTTATTTATTAGTGCCACAAGTAGGCTTACATTAACACTGCAATGAAATTACTGAAAATGCCCAAATCACCAACTCCAGCGCCTGTTCGGGTACACTGAAAGAGAATTTGGCGTGGCCAATGCACCTAACCAGCATATCTTTCAGACTGTGGGAGGGAACTGGAGCACCCGGAGGAAACCCACGCAGACAAGAAAAGAACGTGCAGACTCTGCATGGAGAGTGGGCCAAGCAGGGAATCGAACCTGGGTTCCTGGCACTGTGAGAAGCAATGCTAACCATCGTACCACCATGACACTAAGGGACAATTTAACATGGCCAACCAACCTAATCTGCACATCTTTGGACTGTGGAAGGAAACTGGAGAACCCAGAGGAAACCCACGCAGACACGGGGATAACATGCAGACTCTGCATAGTCAGTGATCCAAGCCGGGAATCGAACCCAAGTCTCTGGCACTGTGAGGCAGCAGTGCTAACCACTGTGCCACCTTAAAGGCATTCAGCAGAACTTCCATGCAAGAGACATCGTTGAACTCAATGTTGAGTCTAGAAGTTCGTGAAGCACCTAATCAAAAGTTTCAGTGCTTTTCTTTAAGCTTCCTTTGTGCTTTATTAGGACAGAGTAGGAGGGAATGGGTAGAGAAGTCGGGCTACGAGTGACATAGAGAATTAAAATGACAAGTGATCGGAACCACAGCATTGCAGGCTGAATGGGGGTGATGCGCAAAGGCAATCACTCTGTGTTTGGTGTCTGCATTGTAAAAGAGACTATATTGTGAACAGCGATTACAGAATGCTAAATTGAAAGAAACAGAAGTGAATTGTCGTTTCACCCGGAAGGAGTGTTTGGGGCACTGGACGGTGGGAACAGAGGGGCTCAGAAATCAGGTGTTGCATCACCTGCATTTTCATGGGCATGTGCCATGAGGGGGGGTACTGTGTTGGGGGTGACTGAGGGGTGGAGCAAGATGTTACAGAGGGAATGGATCCTTTGGATCGCAGAAGTGGGAAGGGAGAGGCGAACTAAGCTCAGCAGGGGTTCAGCCAGAGGGCCAGGAAAATTAGCAGCACCCTCACTGTCAACTAGCTCCCTCTGCATATACATAAAACCATAGAACATTACAGCACAGAAACAGGCCTTTCTTGGCTGTGTCGAACCATTTTTCTGCCTAGTCCCACTGACCTGATCTGGACCATATCCCTCCACACCTCTCTCATCCATGTACCTGTCCAAGCTTTTCTTAAATGTTAGAAATGAGTCCATTTTCACCACTTCATCTGGTAGCTCATTCCACACTCCCACTACTCTACTTTCTGTGTGAAGAAGCACCCCCCCCCCCCACAATATTCTTTTCAAACTTTTCCCCCTTCACCCTTAACCCATGTCCTCTAGTTGTTTTCTTCCCTAGCCTCAGTGGAAAAAGCCTGCTTGCATTCACTCTATTTATACCCATCATAATTTTATACACCTCTATCAAATCTCCCCTCATTTTTCTACACTTCAGGGAATAAAGTCCTAACCTATTCAACCTTTCTCTGTAACTCAGTTTCTCAAGTCCCGGCAACGTCCTTGTAAACCTTCTCTGCGCTCTTTCAATCTTATGACTATCCTTCCTGTAATTAGGTGACCAAAACTGCACACAATACTCTAAATTCGGCCTCACCAATGTCTTATACAACCTCACCATAACATTCCAACTCTTATACTCAATATTTTGATTTATAAGGGCCAATGTACCAAAAGTACTCTTTGCGACCCTATCTAGGGAATTTTTAGCCACTTTTAGGGAATTATGTATCTGTATTCCCAGATTCCTTTGTTCTACTGCACTATTCAGTGTCCTACCATTTACCTTGTATATTCTACCTTGGTTTGTCCTTCCAAAATACAATACCTCACACTTGTCTGCATTAAACTCCATCTGCCATTTTTCAGCCCATTTTTCTAGCTAATGGCCATCTGCCATTTTTCAGCTATTTACCATTTATATAGATGATCTGGAGGAGGGAACCGAGTGTAGGGTGTCGAAATTTGCTGATGACACCAAGATTGGGGGAAAGGCAAATTGTGCGGAGGGTGTGGAGAGTCTGCAGAAGGATCTAGATAGGCTGGGCGAATGGGCCAGGAAATGGCAAATGGAATTTAATGTTGGCAAGTGTGAGGTGGTCCACTTTGGTAGGAAGAATGGTAGGAAGGACTATTACTTACGGGGCGAAAAACTGCAGCAGGCGACGGTGCAGAGGGACCTCGGGGTCCTTGTGCATGAGTCGCAAAAACCCAGCCTGCAGGTGCAGCAGGTGGTCAGGAAGGCGAATGGGATGCTGGCCTTCATAGCGAGGGGGATTGAATATAAAAGTAGGGAGGTCTTGCTGCAGCTGTATAGGGCATTGGTGAGGCCGCAGCTGGAGTACTGTGTGCAGTTTTGGGCGCCGCACCTGCGCAAGGATATTTTGGCCTTGGAGGGAGTGCAGAGGAGGTTTACTAGGCTGATACCGGAGTTGAGGGGGTTGAGCTATGAGGAGAGGCTGAATAAACTAGGCTTGTACTCGTTAGAGTTTAGAAGAATGAGGGGAGATCTCATTGAGACGTATAAGATGATGAATGGGATGGATAGGATAGAGGTGGAAAGACTCTTCCCGCTCAAAAAAGACAGTAGGACTAGGGGGCACAGCCTCAAGATAAAGGGGGGGCGGTTCAGAACGGAGTTGAGGAGGAACTTCTTCACTCAAAGGGTGGTGAATCTCTGGAATTCTCTGCCCGTTGAAGTGGTGGAGGCTGCCTCGCTAAATATTTTTAAGAAGCGGGTTGATGGGTTTTTGATAAGAGAGGGGATTAAGGGTTATGGGGAGAGGGCGGGAAAGTGGAACTGAGCCACGACAGATCAGCCATGATCTTATTGAATGGCGGGGCAGGCTCGAAGGGCCAGATGGCCTACTCCTGCTCCTATTTCTTATGTTCTTATGTTCTTAGTCTAAATCCCTCTGCAAGCTTTGAAAACCTTCCTCATTGTCCACTACACCTCCAATCTTTGTCTCATCAGCAAATTTGCTGATCCAATTTACCATATTATCATCCAGATCATTGATATAGATGACAAACAACAATGGACCCAGCACTGATCCCTGTGGTACACCACTCAGAGAAGCAATCCTCCACTACCACTCTCTGGCTTTTTCCATTGAGCCAATGTCTAATCCAATTTACTACCTCTCCATATATACTTAGTGACTGAACCTTCCTAACTAACCTCCCATGCAGGACTTTGTCAAATGCCTTACTGAAGCCCATGTAGACAACATTTACTGCCTTCCCTTCATCCACTTTCCTGGTAAACTCCTTGAAAAACTCTAGTAGATTGATTGACTGCCAAAAAAAACTCATGTCTTCTTTTAGCCCTCCTGATTTCTTTCTTAAGTAGTTTCTTGCACTTTTTATACTCCTCAAGCATCTTATTTGTTCCCTGTTGCCTATACATGTCATACTTACAAAGAACAACACAGCACGGGAAACAGGCCCTTCGGCCCAACGAGCCCGCACTGCCATTTTAACAATGTGCTTTTCCTCTTCCATCCTTGACCCATGTCTATGCTTATGGCACCCACTCTCTTCTTCTTTATCAGAGTTCCAATATCCCTCGAGAACCAAAGTTCCTTATTCTTAGTCACTTTGTCTTTAATCCTGACAGGAACATACAAACTCTGCACTCTCAAAATTGACCTACCACGCACAAAGCCATGTTGACTCTCCCTAATAAGTCCCTGTCTATCCAAGTATTTGTAGATCCTATCTCTTAGTACTCCCTCCAATAATTTACCTACTACTGACGTCAAACTTACCGGCCTATAATTTCCCGGATTACTTTTTGAGCCATTCTTAAACAATGGAACAACATGGGCTATCCTCCAATCATCCAGCACCTCATCCGTGCATATTGACATTTTAAATATATCTGCCAGGGCCCCTGCAATTTCAACACTAGTCTCCTTCAAGGTCCAAAGGAATACCATGTCTGGTCCTGGGGATTTACCTACTCTGATTTGCTTCAAGACAGCAAGCACCTCCTCCCTTTTAATCGTATAGGTTCCATGACCTCATTACTTGTTTGCCTTATTTCCACAGACTCCATGTCAGTTTCCTTAGTAAATATGGATGCAAAAAACCCATTTAATATCTCCCTTATTTTTTTGGTTCCATACATAGCCAACCACTTTAATCTTCAAGAGGACCAATTTTATCCCTTGCTATCCTTTTGCTCTTAATATACCTGTAGAAGCTCTTAGGGTTATTCTTCACCTTGACTGCCAAAGCAACCTCATGTCTTCTTCTAGCCCTCCTGACTTATTTCTTAAGTAGTTTTTTGCGCTTTTTATACTCCTCAAGCATCTTATTTGTTCTCTGTTGCCTATACATGTCATACATCTCTCTCTTCTTCTTTATCAGAGTTCCAATATCCCTCAAGAACTAAAGTTCCTTATTCTTAGTCACTTTGCCTTTAATCCTGACAGGAACATACAAACTCTGCACTCTCAAACTCTTCCCACTTACCAATCAATCCTTGCCAGAGAACAGCCTGTACCAATCCACGCTTTTTAGATCCATGAAAAGTCAGCACAAAGGGGGTGTTTCATTTAATCTATCAACAGGACACAGCTGAATGTCCCGGCTAATAGCACCAAAACTGTAATGAAAGGCTTGATTAAGAGACTATTTCTGAACAGACATTCCATCCATCTAAAGATTATAACATTACCGATGGAAAGCAATTAAGCAGCTATTGTCTCGGGCCTACCTCTTTGTATCAGATGTAAATAATTTACTGGCGTACGTGACTAGAAACAATTACTTTGCCAGAAGTTGTGCGCTATAAAAAAAGCTGACTATACACAATTGAGCAGAACAGACTGAAAAAGCCTTGGGAATTCTTCAGTTCTCCTCTCCTTATTGACAAGAAAGCAATAGAGGATCCATCACTCACAAATGTTGTGTCCTAATATCTTCTTTGCTCCGACAGGAGGGTTAGATGTGTTTAGCGATGGCATCACATTAAAGGCAGTGGGAGCGGTGATAGGCAATCTTTTGAATATCGAGGTTGGTGGGGTAGAAGGTGAGGGCAAGGGGAACTCTCTCATGGTTCTGGGGGGAAGGGGAAGGGATGAGAATTGGAGTGCAGGAAATGGGATGGACAAGGCTGAGGGCCCTGTCAACCACAGCGGAGGGGAGTCAATGGTCGAGGAAAAAGGGAGACATATTCGATATGGAAGATGACATCATCAGAACAGCAGCGAAGGTGAAACTGGGAGATCTGGATTGAGTTCTACAAGAATGTGGGATGGGAGAAGTGAAGTCAAGATTGTTAATTTTGAGTTAATTGTGAGTTTAATTGTTTGTAGTTTGTGGGCATCAACTGGGGATTCATCAGTGCTCCTATAAATAGCCACAGATTGATGTTGTGTTTTGGTTAGTAGCTGCATGTTTATATTACGTATCTCTATTGAAAGTGCGTAAAGGTTAGGCTCAATTTAAAGTTTATTTATTAGTCACAAGTAAGATTTACATTAATACCGCAATGAAGTTGCTGTGAAAACCCCCTCATAACCACACTCCGGTGCCTGTTCGGGTCGATGTACCTAACCAGCACATCTTTCAGAATGTGGGAGGAAACAGGAGCACCCGGAGGAAACCCACACAGGCATGGGGAGAACATGCAAACTCCACACAGACAGTGACCCAAGCCAGGGATCGAACCGGTGACCCTGGCGCTGTGAGGCAGCAGTGTTAAACACTGTGTCAGCCTACCGCCCCACTTTCTACCCTTCAGCATCAGACTTCATGGAACAAAGATTGTTGTAAGAGTCATAGGCTGGCAATAAATGTTTGTTTACAGTCAATCCTTCACAGTCGCTGGGTTAAAATCCTGGAATTCCCTCCCTAATGGCATTATAGGTAAAGCCACGGCAGATGCATCGCAGCGATTCAAGAAGGAAGCTCATCATCACCTTCTCAAGGGCAATGAAGGATGGGTGATAAAAGCTGGCCCAGCCAGCAATGTCCATGTCCCACAAGTGAATGAAAGAAAAAAGTCAATCTCCAGAAATGGAGATGGTGAAATTGAGGAAAGGAAGGGAAGGAGTCAGGAGAGATGGAAGCTGGAAAAGGGAATGTCATTTTCCAGTTGAGAGCAAGAGTGGTAAATTACTCAGATAACACTTGTCAATGTTCCAGAAAACAGAATGAGGGAGAAATCCAATTTGGAACTGACATGTAGAACACTCCATATTTTCCACAAAGTAGGTAGACATTGTTAGATCCCACACAGGTTTCCATGGCAACACTTTCTGTTTGGAGGAACCGAGTGAAGCCATGGAGCGATTTTTCACCCCCGCCCCCTCACAATAGACGCAGTGAGTCATTCAAGTCTCCATTGACTCTGATAGGGCTGGAAAATCCCACTGGCTGGGGAGTCTGGAAAATCCCATCCTATCTTTCCACCTAAGGCAGCAGGTTTCCTAGAAATCGGAAACTTAGAAAATCTCCTTCGGACCATTTCTGAATCATTTGTTCATGATATCACTCGCAGACAGGAAATGTAAATTTCCTTTCCGAAAACGAGAGCTACAATTGCTCAATTTCTCTGCTAAATTCTTGGCTCCGATCACGGGAAACGAAGGAAACGTAGCGGGCAATTCGGAGAGCGCAGTAGGCCGGGAGGCAGCGGCGCCATTTTGCAGGATTCCCACCGGCAGTCACGGCCTCCGCCCGTCCTCGGGACTCGGGTTCTTTTTTCTTCCGCGCGTAATCCGCCTCTTGCTCCAAAGGAGAGGCGCTGGCTGCCACACAGGTATCTCTTCCCGCTCCCTCCACGCTGGGTTAGTGTTCAAACACCAGCTGAGTGGGTGCTCTACCGTGTTGGGGGCTGCAGACTGGGAGACGGTCACTGCAGAGCAGCAGCAGCAGCACCTGCACTGCACTGCACGCGCCGGTCAGATCCTAACGTCCCGCTCTGGGAGAGGTCAGGCTGCGCGAGGTCACTGTGGTGATGTCAGTGACACGGAGCCAACCTGCCTCGTGAGGCACGAAGACCCTCCGGCCGGCCTGCGACAGGGCAAATGCAGTGAAACCTGCAACCCTCTGACTCTGTCAGTGATGTGAGGCCGGAGGGGATCCGCAGAATCCTACAGTGCAGAAGGAGGCCATTCGATCCAGTTAAAGTCTGCGCCAGCCACAGTCCCACCCAGGCCCTATCCCCACCATCCCACGCGTTTACCCCTCGCCGGTTCTCCTGACACAATTTTAGCGTGGCCAATGTGCCCAACCCGCACATCCTTGGGAGTGTGGGAGGAAGCCAGGGCGCCCAGAGGAAACGCACGTAGACATGGGGAGAATGTGCAAAGTTCACACAGCCAGAGGCCCAAGCCAGGAATTGAAGCCGGGCCCCTGGCGCAGTGAGGCAGCAGTGCTAACCGCTGTGGTGCCATGCCACCCAAATTACAGGACGGGAAGTTCAAATCCACTTGTCTGCTAACTCAGACTGTCAGGTAAAGCAGTGAGAGGCTGAACGCTATTCACCCTGCTGGAATACAGAGGAAGCTGTGCGGGAATGTGGCTGAGGGGGTGGTGTGAGAGACAGCAGAAATTCACACAGGAATGGGAAGCACTTGATTTGAAGTCACACATATACCAGCAATGAGAGTCAGGCTCTGCTAGGACAGTAAGAAGTCTCACAACACCAAGATAAAGTCCAACGGGTTTATTTGGTAGCAAAAGCCACTAGCTTTCGGAATAATGGCTGCCCTTTTATCAGGTAAGTGGGAGTTCTAATCACAAACAGGGCATGTAAAGGCACAAACTCAATTTACAGAATAGTGAATCGCATTCCAATCATTATTCTGTAAATTTACTTTGTGTCTTTACGTGCCCTGTTTGTGATAAGAATTCCCATTCACCTGATGAAGGGGCAGCCAGCGCTCCGAAAGCTATTGACTTTTGCTACCTAAGTAATCTGCTGGACTTTAACCTGGTGTTGTGAGACATCTTACTGTGTTTACCCCAGTCCAACGCCGTCATCTCCACATCTCTGCTAGGGGTTGATGGGTTTTTGATAAGAGAGGGGATTAAGGGTTATGGGGAGAGGGCGGGAAGGTGGAACTGAGCCACGACAGATCAGCCATGATCTTATTGAATGGCGGGGCAGGCTCGAAGGGCTAGATGGCTTACTCCTGCTCCTATTTCTTATGTTCTTATGATTCCTCAGCATTCACTCCGCTGTTCTCACTCTTTCAGTGCATGATACAGGAGAATCATGGAGTCTGTTGAGTTGGCCTTTCTACTGATCGGCATTGACCAGCCACAGGGACAATGATGTGCTGCTGTGCATAGAGCTGCTCAGGGAGCAGGACAATGGGTGGCATTTAGTCTGCAGAGTGTGAGGATCTCCAAGAAGATCGCACGTATTGACATAGACATCCGCAAACTGCCGGCTCCAAGTAGAGAGGATCTCAAAGAAGATGAAACGCAGTACGATGGTTAGCGCTGCTGCCTCATACTGCTAGAAACCTGGGTTCGATTCCCAGTTTGGGTCACTGTCTGAGTGGAGCCTGCATGTTCTCCCCTGCGTCTGCATTGTGTTTCCTCCGGATGCTTGGTTTCCTCCCACATTCTGAAACATGTGCTGGTTATGTGCATTGACCTGAACAGGTGCTGGACTGTGGCGACTAGGGGAATTTCACAGTAATTGCAGTGTTAATGTAAACCTTACTTGTGACTAATAAATAAAAACATACGGAGGAACAAAGTTGCAAACAGTACTGGCCAAGAATCTTCTAATGTTGATATTCCTACCTTCAGCTGTCCGAGCTGCAGTGTCGGAGAAAACTGCGTCTGACAGTGGACCATCTCTGCCACACATTGTTTAAAGTGGCACCCCATAGAACTGGAGGACAGCCATTGTCTGTGACCTTTAAACTTACAACTACTCTGAAATTTGTGGTTTGTTCCAGGACAGAACAGGGAAATCTGCAGCATCTCCAGTCTGCTAGTTACAAATCTATTAGGGAGGTGACCAGAGCCCATTAGACCAGGGCTGATACATTTATACGTTTTGATTTATTACTCATCACAATATACAGTGGCGACCTCTCTACACTAGTGCCTACTTTCACCCGTGCCAACTAGGTGCCTATCACTCTTAATATTCCTCATTCTTCCACTACATTGAGGTGCTGCCTCAGTATCAGCAGCTGAGGTTGAGGGAGGTTTGCTGAATTGTACTTTGACATTGGCAGCCATCTTCTGGGTGGGGAGAGGAGTGGAGGTGGGGCCTTTAGGGCTGTGGCCTGCTTTTGTGCACATGGTATTTTGCTGTGCTGCCTTCATCAGTGTGTGGGCCTGGAGGAGCATTGCTCACAGGAAAAAGGGACTCAGATAGGCTGAGTACCCCGGGTGCTCTTTCGGTGCCTGATGGGCCCAGTAGTCCCCCATGGGATAGAGGGACGACTGGAGTGAGATCCAAAAGACCCACTATTGTCTGGCGTAGCCGCCCTGTTACATAAGAACATAAGAAATAGGAGCAGGAGTAGGCCACCTAGCCCTTCAAGCCTGCCCCGCCATTCAATAAGATCATGGCTGATCTGAAGTGGATCAGTTCCACTTTCCCACTTGCTCCCCATAACCCTTAATTCCCTTGTCTATCAGAAATCTATCTACCTGTGACTTAAATATATTCAGCGAGGTAGCCTCCACCACTTCAATGGGCAGAGAATTCCAGAGATTCACCACCCTCTGAGAGAAGAAGTTCCTCCTCAACTCTGTAACTCTGTTCCCACCAGTGCCTGCACCAGACAGTTGAAGACCTGCATCATGGAGGTCATACACTCAGGCATGGGGGTCACGAGGTGAACGATGTGCAATCACCTCCATGGACTGCATATACTGCACCAAGGTTTCCACTGCAGATGCCGCCCTCGCAGTGTTGGCCTCATTACGCTGGTCTGATGGCACCGCCTTCTCGGACAGAAGGTGAAGGGATATCTCCTGTTGGCCTTGCAGTGAGATGAGGGATGCTGCCATCCCTTCCTAATGTTCATACCTCCGCCTTTGCAACTCCATCATCAGCCAGGCCCTCAGCAGAATCCTGACCTCTGGCATCTCTCCGATTGCCAGTTTCCTGAGACATCCCTGCCTCTACCTGCTATGGACCTTCAGCTGTGAGGTGCCCGCCTGTGAGTGTCAACTTATTGAGCCCACTGAGATGTGAGTATTTATGTGGGTGCTGAGAATGGGTGACAGTTCTGGTGTCCCTTCCATAGTGGGGCTGAAAAGCCTCCCTCAAAGTATCTTGAGTCCGATGAGTCCACGGTCCATGAGGATGGTCCGGGCTGCTCAGCTGCTTTGCCAGCAGGAGAAGGGAGCTGCCATTAATGCATCGCAGGGGATACGAAGGGAACATTGATTACTCACTTGAGACTTTGAGAATGATAGCATGTCTTGAGGAGTCTCACGTTTGTCTGTTTCTCCCACTTCACCATCAGCGCAGACGCTGTCTTCCTCCTCCCTGGCCAGCTCAAGGGCTCTCTTCAAATCATGTGAGGGTTCTGAGCTCCAGCATTACTCCAGCTGGGGGTGCATGTTCACGCTTGTTGTTGTTGAGTTTGTCCTGCAGTGGTGCATAGGGAGAGTGTAGGTGGCAGTGTTGAGATTTGAGGTGATGATGAGATGTAGCAGGTGTGGGTCTTGAGTGGGAGTTGGAGGGTGAGGAACATGGCAAGGGGAGCATGCTGAGGGGGGTGGGGGGAAGGGCCTCTTTACAGTTGTTGGCAAAATCCGAAGTGGCTGGATGAGAAATGAGGGTGGAGCTGTGAGGGGTGTGTGAGGGGATCAAGAAAAAGACTGCATGAGGCTCACTTACCCTGGGCTGAGCACAGAAGATCATTCATCTTCCTGCGGCACTGCCACACGTTCTTCTGCACCGAGCTGGCACTCACCAGGGCTGCCACTGTATCCCAGGCAGTGATGGTGACCTTGGGAGGCCCCTAGGCGGAGTAATGCCATAGCTTCAAACACTCACACGATTTGAGGAGAGCCCCTGAGCTGGCCAGGGAAGAGGAAGAGTGTGCCTGCGCTGCTGCTGAAGTGGGGGGCAACAGACAAACGTGAGAATCCTCAAGACATGCTGTCATTGTCAAAGTCTCACACTCACTAACTCCTGGAGCAGGGTTAGAGAGCATCCCACTTCTACTCCACACCATCATGACATCTGCTGAGGGCTCCCTCTGAGAATCCAGCTTCCTGGCCACCAATCTCTAAACTAGCTGTGGAACAAGTCCTGGGGGGCCGCTTAATGGAGTTCCCCAATGATTGGCGCGATTAAGTGGGGCCGTGAAGGGTGAATCAGAGAGAGGATGCCACTGGGGCGATGTGATTCTCACGGCCATAAAGACTTTTGTCAATGAGACTCAAGATCTGGTCAGAAATTACACGGGAGCTGTCGACAGGACTCACTCCATTTTTCTAGCTGGAAGCACCACATTGCCAAATTCTGGTAAGATCGCCCCCATGCCTTTGCTTTTCCCTGATCCCAACCTTCTTGCAATCCTGATGTCCCTTTCCTGGTTACGACTGCACTCCCCCACACTGCTGCACCACCCCCCCATCCCACCCCGCCCCCCCACTCCACCTACCCACCTCCATCATTCCCCTCCCTTTTCAGATGCCTGCTCCAATTAACTTCCCTTTTACAAGAATAGGGGAGAATATTATAATTGCCATTACCTGTATAGTTTTAGCATTTCCTGGTGCCTTTGACTCAATGCCCACATTAATCATACCCAAAAGTCTCCAGCTTTATCGAGTCACACTAATTTTATTTGCAGAAATAAAAAGGCAGAGTTAATTATTCTCTGAATCAAGAATCCTCAAACTTGTTAAGATTATAGGGACTGTACTGACTTGTTTGTTGAGCTGGATTGTCCAATGGTTTAACCTTTTCAGCACACAGAAGCACTGGAATGAGTGGAGGCCATTCAGCCCATTGTGCCTGAGACAGCCCTTCGAAAGAGCTAACCAATTAACACCATGTTCCTATTCTGCTGCTGTAACCTTAAATTGATTTTCTTTCTCAAGTGCATAATGGATTCACACAAAAAATGCTGAATTGATTTATTATTGTCACAAGTATGCAGACTTGTAAGAAGTCTCACAACACCAGGTTAAAGTCCACTAGGTTTATTTGGAGTCACCAGCTTTCAGAGCACTGATGACTTACCTGATGAAGGGGCAGCACTCCAAAAGCTTGTGATACCAAATAAACCTGTTGGATTTTAACCCGGTAGTATGAGACTTCTGTGCCCGTCCCAGTCCAAAACCGGCACCTCTATATTATCATTGCAATGAAGTTACAATGAAAATCCCCTTGGCACCACACTCCAGCGCCTGTTCGGATACACTGAGGGAGAATTTAGTAGAGCCAATGCATCTAACCAGCTCGCCTTTCAGACTGTAGGAGGAAACTGGAGCACCCAGGGGAAACCCACAGAAACACGGAGAGAATGTGCAGAATCTGCACAGATGGTTACCCAAGCTGGAAATTGAACCTGGGTCCCTGGCACTGTGAAGTAGCAGTGCTAACTACTGTGTCACCATGCCGCCCATAAGGAGATACCCACTGAGGGATAAAGGTGACAAAATCTTTTCAATTCTTTAAGGAACATTGTCACAGTGCAGGGGAGGAGGTTTGTGGGATATCTCTGGGTGGATGCAGCATGGGCTAAATGTAAAATAAAGCATACAATACAGCATTTATCTTGCAAATCACAGTGAACATTTTCTGTGAACAGTTCTCAAAATAGTTTCTCAGTTAAGATGACAAATGTTGATTAAGTACATTTAAACCATAATGACACATTCAAAAATAACTGAATAAAAACCATGCAGTTCACAACAGTAAATCAGGACTTCCTTAGGATTGAATTCCATATTTTGACATCTTATTTTTATTTTAAACTGATGAATAATAGAAACTAGAAGCAAGAGTTGGCCATTCAGCCCTTCGAGCCAGGACTGCAATTCATTTTGATCGTGGCTGATCATCAAATTCAATTTCCCCCTTCCCCCAATATTCCTTGATCTGTTTAGCCCCAAGAGCTAGATCTAATTTCTTCTTGAAATTGTTATTATTGGTGACAGTTTTGTGTCTCAGCATTGGTCATGCGGATATTCCTGTCTGTACATCATGTGATTTCCTCATTCTTCTCCTGATTCACAAACCTTGCTTATGTTCGGTAAGTCAATGTTTCAGTCTTTTAAAACTGCAAACACTCAAAATTGCTGTCTACAAGAGTGATTCAGTTATACCCGGTGACCTGGTTTTTCTCTGCAGACGGCAATATTTCTCCCTTCAGCCACTTATCCAATTCAATTTTGAAAGCCTTCAGTAAATGTGCCTCTACCGCACTGTCAAGTAAAGTTAATTTATTAGTCACAAGTAGGCTCACATCAATACTGCAATGAAGTTATTGCGAAAATCACCTAGTCACCACACTCCAGTGCCTGTTCGGGTACACTGAGGAAGAATTTAGCATAGCCAATGCATCTGGGGAGTAGGTACAGAGGAGATATCAGGGGTAAGTTTTTCACTCAGAGGGTAGTGGGTGAGTGGAATCGGCTGCCGTTGGTGGTGGTGGAGGCAAATTCGATAGGGTCTTTTAAGAGACCCCTGGGTGAGTACATGGGACTTAATAGGATTGAGGGTTATAGGTAAGCCTAGTAGGTAGGGATATCATTGGCGCGACTTGTGTGTCAAAGGGCCTGTTTGTGCTGTAGTTTTTCTATGTTCTATGTTCTAACCAGCACATCTTTCAGACTATGGGAAGAAACCGGAGCACCTGGAGGAAACGTATGCAGATATGGGGAGAACGTGCAAACTCCGCACAGACAGTGACCTAAGCCAGGAATCGAACCCGGGTTCCTAGCGATGTGAGACATCAGTGCTAACCACAGTGCCACTGTGCCGCCCTAAGGCAACGTGCTCCAGTTCCTACTCAATCGCAAAGACCACATGATTGAGGGATAAGGCCAGTTTCGTCCCGAACACACAGGGATAGATTTATGAGGTGACATGGCTCCTTACTAGGGGGCACAGCCTCAAGATAAAGGGGGGGCGGTTTAGAACGGAGTTGAGGAAGAATTTCTTCACTCAAAGGGTGGTGAATCTCTGGAATTCTCTGCCCATTGAAGTGGTGGAGGCTACCTTGCTAAATATTTTTAAGACGCGGGTTGATGGGTTTTTGATAAGAGAGGGGATTAAGGGTTATGGGGAGAGGGCGGGAATGTGGAACTGAGCCACGACAGATCAGCCATGATCTTATTGAATGGCGGGGCAGGCTCGAAGGGCCAGATGGCCTACTCCTGCTCCTATTTCTTGTGTTCTTATGTTGCCAACCCAACTCAAAAAATGGATGGAAACCACCCCCCATGCCAATGGGACCAACATTAAATTGCTTTATGACAACTCTTCTGCCCCTTAGCAGAGGAGGAAGCCCCCTCCCACCTATCAGAGAACTGTCAGCCAATCAGATGGCCTGCATCTCTGCAGTCTCAGCAGCGCCACTGGGTGCAGTGGTTACTGCAGGGACTGCAGGCAATCCCACCACACCAAGGAGTCCATCTAAATCCAGGGTGGAGGGTCCTGTCCTGTCAACCATTCCTGGGGAAATGGGTTGCTCTGTCCTGGATGGTGTCAAGCTTCTTGCTGGAGCAGCACTCAAAGAACAAAGAACAAAGAAAATTACATCACAGGAGCATGCCCGTCATCCCTCCAAGCCTGCACCAACCATGCTGACAGACTGAACTAAAGCCTCTTACCCTTCTGGGGACCATATCCCTCTATTTCCATCCTATTCATGTATTTGTCAAAACGCCCCTTAAAAGCCACTATCATATCTGTTTCCACTACCTCCTCCAGCAGTGAGTTCCAGGCACCCAGCATCCTCTGTGTAAAATACTTGCCTCGTACATCTCCTTTACACCTGTGCCTTGCACCTTTAACCAATGCCCCCTAGTAATTCACTCTTCCACCCAAAAAGCTTCTGATTATCCGCTCTGTCCATGCCTCTCATAATCTTGCAGGCTTCTTTCAGGTTGCCCCTAAACCTCTGTTGTTCCAATGAGAACAAATCAAGTTTCTTCAACCTCTTCTGATGGCTAATGCCCCCCAATAGAGATCCTGGTAACTCTTTTCTGTACCCTCTTCAAAGCCTCCACATCCTTTTAATAGTGTGGTGACTATATTCCAAGTGTGACCTAACTAAAGTTCTATAAAGCTGCAGCATGACTTTGCCAATTTTTAAATTCAATGCCCCGGCCGATGAGGGCAAGTATGCAGTATGCCTTCTTGACTACCTTTCCCACCTGCGTTGCCAATTTCAGTGACCTGTGTACCTATACACACAGATCCCTCTGCCTACCAATACATAAGAACATAAGAAATAGGAGCAGGAGTAGGCCATCTAGCCCTTCGAGCCTGCCCCGCCATTCAATAAGATCATGGCTGATCTGTCGTGGCTCAGTTCCACATTCCTGCCCTCTCCCCATAACCCTTAATCCCCTCTCTCATCAAAAACCCATCAACCCGGCGTCTCAAAAATATTTAGCGAGGCAGCCTCCACCACTTCAACGGGCAGAGAATTCCAGAGATTCACCACCCTTTGAGTGAAGAAGTTCCTCCTCAACTCTGTTCTAAACCGCCCCCCCTTTATCTTGAGGCTATGCCCCCTAGTCCTACTATCCTTTCTGAGCGGGAAGAGTCTCTCCACCTCTATCCTATCCATCCCATTCATCATCTTATACGTCTCAATGAGATCTCCCCTCATTCTTCTAAACTCTAACGAGTACAATACTCTTAAGGGTTCTGCCATTTAATCTATATTTGTTATATCAAGGCTCCCAAAACTTGCCATACTTTCCTTCATCCTTACAGGAATTGCCAGTCCTGAATCCCAATCAACTTACACTTGGAAGCCTCCCACATGTCAGATATTGATTTGCCTTCAAGCATCAGCCTCCAATCTACATTTTTCAGTTCTTGTTTAATATTGTTGTAATTAGCCTTCCATCAATTTAGCATCTTAAATTAAGGACTACATTTATCTTTATCCATTAGTACCTTCAAGCTTAGTGAATTGTGATCACTTCCTGAACCGCTCCTCTACTGAAATGTTGACTACCTGGCTGGGCTCATTCCACAATACCAGGTCCAATATGGCTCCTTCCCTAGTTGGACTATCTACGTACTGTTTCAAGAAGCCCTCCTGGATATTCCTTACAAACTCTGTCCCATCCACACTCCTAGGGCTAAATGACTCCCAGATAATATCGGGGATAGGGAAAGTTAAAATCTTCCACAACAACAATCCTGTTACTTTACACCTTGCAAAATCTTTCTACATTTCTGTTCCTCTATCTCCTGCTGGCAGTTGGGTGGCCTATAGTAAACACCCAACATTGTGATTACACCCTTCCTATTCCTGAACTCTATCAATATTGCCTCGCTGTATGAGCCCTCCAATGTGTCCAACCACAGTACAGCTGTGATATTCTCCTTAACCATTATTGCAACTCCCCCCACTTGGTTTACATCTGCCTCTTTCCTGCATTATCCAGGCAAGTGAAAAGTATTCCATTATATTTCTGATTTGTGCCTCATCGGTAGTAGACAAGCTTTGATGAGTTATTCTCCACAGAATTCCCAGTCTCTGACCTGGTCTTGTAACCATAGTATTTATATGGCTGGTCCAGTTCAGCTTCTGACCAATGATAACTCCCAGGATGCTCATAGTAGAGGACTCAGCAATGATTATGCCATTGAATATCAAGGGGCAATGATTCAGATTCTCTCTGGTGGGACATGGTCTTTGCCTGGCTCAAATCTTATTTGCCATTTATTAACCCATGTCTGAAGGTCATTCTTTGTATGGACATGAACTGCTTCACAATCTAAGCTGTCTGCAAAGAAAAACACATGCATGACCTCCTCCAAAGTTTTGTCATTCTAAGGTTGAAGAACACAAGTGACCACACAAACATCATCTCTTGTGGTGTCATCAGAAATAGTTGTGAATAGGAGTTCAAGCAGTTAGTTGGTTACATAGATTCACACTCTTTTAGCTTCCAGTTGGGGAGCTATGGTGTAGTCTGGGCAACGAGACCTGTTCAACAGCTTTTTCGGACTCAGCGAGATGAAATAAGCCTAAGAGAATTTATCAGGCCCTAAAAAGGCACTTACGCTGCTCCAGATATTTCTCTGGAATCTGCCAAGTAATGCAGTTCATTCTAAAGTCAAAGTTTGCCTGAGGTCATGGTGACAATAGCTTTTGGAAGGAATGTATTTCCTTAACAATTACTATTGTCTCTATTTTTTTTCATGGCACATGGGCATCGCCAGCAGGGTTGCATTTATTGCCCATCCCTATTGCCTGAGGGCAGCTGAGAGTCAACCACATTGCTGTGGCTCTAGAGACACATGTAGGCCACATCAGTTAAGGACAACAGATTGCCTTCCCTAAAGGACATTGGTTAACCAGATGGGTTTGTCCGACAATTGACAATGGTTCCATGGTCATCAATAGATTCTTAATTTCAGATTTTTTTTATTGAATTCAAATTCTACCATCTGTCATGGCAGGATTTGGACCCAGGTCCCCAGAACATTAGCTGAGTTTCTGGATTAATAGTCTAGCAATAATACCACAAGGCAATCACTTCTATTCTCTCTTCATTCTACTTTTCGATAGCAACAACTGTCATTTGGTCATCTCCTGGGTTGATTTTGAAGATCCCACGTATCTGTAGATTTTCAAGGATATTGGAACTTTATGGGTCTTCCAGCAACCTGCAGTGACCACTTTGTCGAGGGTTTAGTCCCTGTGGAGTCAGGCATCAAAATGCTTTATCACCCTTGAATGGTTTACCTGAGCACTAATAAAGGAGCACTGAGTCACATTTTTCATATGTCCAACAATCGTCTGCTTTGGGCCATACATCTCCAATTAGCACTTTCTTGATTATTAGTATTTTGAATGAATCTGCAAAAGATCACAGTCAGCTCTGCAAACTGCCAACCATTCCCTTGGACAAAATCACATAAAGTCATAGAGTTATAAAGATTTACAGCATGGAAACCAATGGTGTGCCTCAGGGATCAGTGTTGGGACTGCAATTGCTTACGATTTAGATAGATGATTTGGAATTGGGGACCAAATGTAGTGTATCAAAATTTGCAGATGACACTCAGATGGGTGGCAGAGCAAAGTGTGCAGAGGACACTGAAAGTCTGCAAAGGGATATAGATAGTCTAAGTGAGTGGGCAAGGGTCTGGCAGATGGAGTACAATGTTGGTAAATGTGAGGTCATCCATTTTGGTAGGAATAACAGCAAAATGGACTATTACTTAAATGGTAAAAAATTGTAGCATGCACAGTAGCGGAGGGACCAGGAATCTCAAGGAGTTGGTTTGTAGGTGCAGCAGGTAATTGGTCCATATCCCTCTATACCTACCTTACCCATGTAACTGTCTAAATGCTTTTTAAAAGACAAAATTGTACCCGCCTGTACTACTAGCTCTGGAAGCTTATTCCAGACACTCACCACCCTTTCTGTGAAAAAGTTGCCCCTCTGGATTCTTTCTCCCCTCTCACCTTAAACCTATGCCCTCTAGTTTTAGACTCCCCTACCTTTGGGAAAAGATATTGACTACCTCGCTGATCTGAATTTTGTCCTTCATTGTTAGAGGGTTGGAGTTTAAAAACAGCAAGGTTATGTTTCAGCTGTATAAGGTGTTGGTGAGGCCATGTTTGGAGCACTGTGTACAGTTTTGGTCTCCTTACTTGAGAAAGGATATACTGGCACTGGAAGGGGTGCAAAGGAGATTCAGTAGGTTGATTCTGGAGTTGAGAGGATTGGCTTATGAGGAGAGACTGAGTAGACTGGGGCTATACTCACTGGAATTCAGAAGAATGAGGGGAGATCTGATAGAAATACATAAGATTATGAAGGGAATACGTAAGATAGAAACAGGGAAGTTGTTTCCACTGGCTGGTGAAACTAGAACTAGGGGGCATAGCCTCAAAATAAGGGGAAGCAGATTTAGGACTGAGTTGAGGAGGAACTTCTTCACACAAAGGGTTGTGAATCTGTGGAATTTCCTTCCCAGTGAAGCAGCTGAGGCTACCTCATTGAATATTTTTAACGTAAGGATAGATACATTTTTGAACAGTAAAGGAATTAAAGGTTATGGTGAACTGGTGGGTAAGTGGAATTGAGTCCACAAAAAGATCAGCCATGATCTTATTGAATGGCGGAGCAGGCTCAAGGAGCCAGATGGCCTACTCCTGCTCCTAGTTCTTATGTTCTTATGAGACAGTCCCTTCGGCCAAACTTGTCCATGCTGCCCTTTTTTTTAAATCCCGAAGCTAGCCCCAATTGCCTGCATTTGGTCCATATCCCTCTATACCTACCTTACCCATGTAACTGTCTAAATGCTTTTTAAAAGACAAAATTGTACCCGCCTGTACTACTAGCTCTGGAAACTTATTCCAGACACTCACCACCCTTTCTGTGAAAAAATTGCCCCTCTGGATTCTTTTTCCCCTCTCACCTTAAACTTATGCCCTCAAGTTTTAGACTCCCCTACCTTTGGGAAAAGATATTGACTACCTCGCTGATCTGTGCCCCTCATTATTTTATGGACCTCTACAAGATCACCCCTCAGCCTTCATAATGGAAACAGTTATCCAGTTTCGCAATGTGACTTTGATTTTGTGATACCGTTTGTGATCTTTTGTGATACCATGAAAAGTATTGTTTCTTGCGTGCTATACAGACAAAGCATACCGTTCATAAAGTACATAGGGGAGAAGGCAAGGGGAGGTTGCAAAATATAGGGTGGGATTTTCTGGCCTTGCTTGTCCTGAAACCTGGAAGATCCCACCCGATATGGACGGACCTTTTCATGGTCCACTCCTCATCCACTACAATTCCCATGGCAGGCAGAACTGGGAAATTCATCCCATTGTGTTACAGTCACAGCTAGGATGAAGAGAAAGAACAGCTTTATATGGGGTAGGTCAATTCAAAAGTCTGATGGCAAAAAAGGAGCATTATTAGGAAGTTTAGAAGAGGGGAAGTTCAATTTTAAGAACGTAGAATGGGAGTAAAAGATGGAATTAGAGGGTTTGTTGGGAATAGATCGCTAGACGTTCCCTCGCTCTGGCACCATCTTTCTTTTATCCCATTGATGCCATCAACTGCCTCAGTTAAACATTTTACAAAGTGGGTACTTCTGTGCAAAAAGCGGACGGCAGGGCCATGAGCAGATCATGTTCCAGATGATCAGAAATCTCAGGGGTAATTTTAACCTAGCTCATCAACAGTAAACCTGTGGAATTGGGTGGAACAGTTTCGCACCTTTCATGGTTTTATCCTGAACAGACTTCATTGAAGAGCAAAATTGGGTTTGGGTGGGGAGGGATGGATTTGAGAGTAAAGTCAATCCTGCACCCAATCCTGTCAATTTCCTGATGGGCAGTTTAGATTAAAATTATCCAGAGATCTATCAGACAAATCAATGTCCTGAACCATCTCCCCCCTACCCCCACCTTCCCCCCAAACCCCCCTCCGATATCCCTTGATCCCTTTAGCCCCAAGACAATGTTTTAGTCTCAACTACTTTCTGTGGTAGTGAATTCCACACATTCATTACTCTCTGGGTGAAGAAATTTCTCCTCGCCTCAGTTCTAAAAGGTTTACACCTTATCCTCAAATTATGAACCTTAGTTTTAGACTCCCCTACCATCAGGAACATACATTTCAATATATTTTTCCCTACCCTGTTGCCACATTCCTTTAGGTCACTGGGATTTAGAAATCTGTCGATCTTTGCTTTAAACTTAATCGCTGATAGAGATTCCAGAGCTCCCTGGGGATCATATTAGATTGCCCATCCATATTCAGGTCCAATACCTATTCCTATTCCAATTAATCCAGAAAGTAGATGCTGTCAATACTTTCTTCAGGCTAAAATTGCTGGTCAAATTTATTTTGCAATATAATGATACACTGAAGGAAACATATACAAAATCCTACACAGCACCAGTGATAATTTAGAATAATAACAACTCTAAATTCACAGCCAAATCTTGCAATGATACAGACTTGTGTATTAAGACAGAAGGACTGTACATAATGTATATCAGGAAAGCTAAGACAAATCTGAGGTATCCATCCATTGAATCCCCTTTGATATAAAAACAATGTTTTTCATAGAAATGCGATGAATGATTTACAAAGCATGCATGTTGATTGGGAGAAACTGTTTGAAGGTAAATCCACATCTGGCATGTGAGAGTCTTTTAAGGAGCAGTTGATACGAGTGCAGGACAGGCATGTGCCTATAAAAAGGAAGGGCAGGAAAGGAAGGATTCGAGAGCCGTGGATAACCAGAGAAATTGTGGGTCTACTCGAAAAGAAAGAAGAGGCATACATAAGGCCCAGGCAGCTAAAAACAGACGAAGCACTGGAGGAATACAGAGAAAGTAGAAAATAACTCAAACAGGGAGTTAAAAGGGCAAAAGGGGCCATGAAATGTCCTTGGCAGACAGGATTAAGGAGAATCCCAAGGCTTTTTATATATACGTTAAGAACAAGAAAGTTGTCAGATAAAGAGTCGGACCTCTCAAGAACAAAGGAAGGGAATTATGCTTAGAACCCACGGAAGCAGGTGAGATCCTAAATGAATACTTTGCATCAGTTTTCACAAAGGAGAGGGGTTGGTAGTGTCTCAGAGGGATGTGTAGACCCGTTAGAACAAATCGTAATTACAACGGAGAAAGTGTTAGGTGTTTTAGGAAGCATTAAGGTAGACCAATCCCCAGGCCCAGATGGCATCTGTCCTAAGTTACTGAGAGAGACAAGAGATGAAATTACTGGGCCTCTAACAGAAACCTGTGATTCTTCATTGGACACGGGTGAGGTCCCAGAGGATTAGAGAATAGCAAATGTGGTCCCATTATTTAAGAAGGGTAGCAAGGATAACCTGGGTAATTATAGGCCAGAGAGCTTAACATCCATGGTAGGGAAATTGTTAGAGAAGATTTTTAGAGATAGGATCTATACACATTCAGAACTGAGTAGTCTTATTAGCAATAGACAATATGGTTTTGTATGAGGGAGGTCATGCCTCACAGGTTTGGTTGAGTTTTTGGAGGAGGTGACAAAAATGACTGATGAGGGAAGGGCCGTGGATGCCGTCTACATGGATTTAAGTAAAGCATTTGACAAGGTCCCTCATGGCAGGCTGGTGCAAAATGTTAAATCTCACAAGATCAAAGATGAACTAGCTAGATGGATACAGAACTGGCTTGGCCATCGAAGACAGTGAAGGGGTGTTTTTCTGATTGGAGGTCTGCGACTCGTGGTGTTCCACAGGGCTCTGTACTGGGACCTCTGCTGTTTGTGATACATATAAATGATTTGGAAGAAGATGTAGCTGGTCTGATTAGTAAGTTTGCAGACTACACAAAGATTGCAGGAGTTGCGGATAGTGATAAACATTGTCAGAGAATACAGCAGGATATAGATAGGCTGGAAAATTGGGCGGAGAAATGGCAGATGGAATTTAATCCAGATGAATGCGAAGCGATGCATTTTGGTAGATCTAATGTGAGGGGAGCTATACAGTAAATGGAAGAACTACCAAGAGTATAGACACACAGAAGGATCTGGGTATGCAAGTCCACAGATCCTTAAAGGTGGCAGCACAGGTGGAAAAGGTGGTGAAAAAGGTATATGACATGCTTGTCTTTATTGGATGGGGCATAGAGTATAGAAGTTGGCATATGATGCCGTAATTGTATAGCATATTGGTTAGGCTACATTTGGAATACTGCGTCCAGTTCAGGTCACCACACTACCAGGAGAACATGGAGGCTTTGGAGAGAGTGCAGAAAAGAGTTACCAGGATGTTGCCTGGTATGGAGGGGATTAGCTATGAGGTGAGATTGAGTAAACTAGGGTTGTTCTCCCTGGAAAGATGGAAGTTGAGGGGTAACTTAATAGAGGTTTATAAGATTATGAAGGGAATAGATAGGGTGAACAGTTGGAAGCTTTTTCTCAGGTCAGAAATGGCAAACACAAGGGGTCACAAGTTGAAGGTAAGGGGGAGCAATGTTCAATACAGATATGCAGGGGACGTATTTTACCCAGAGGGTGGTGGAGGCCTGGAATATGCTGCCAAACAAGGTGGTGAGGCAGACACACTAGGATCATTTAAGACTTATCTAGATAGCCACATCAACAGACTGGGAATAGAGGGATACAAACAGATGGTCTAGTTAGGAACACATGATTGGTGATTGGAGGGCTGAAGGGCCTGTTCCTGTGCTATATTGTTGACATAGTTGAGGGCGGCATGGTGGCACAGTGATTAGCACTGCTACCTCACAACGCCAGGGGCCCGGGTGACTGCATGGAGTTTGTACGTTCTCTCCATGTCTGCATGAGTTTTCTCCGGGTGCTCCAGTTTCCTCCCACAGTCCAAAGATGTGCAGGTTAGGTTGATCCATTATGATTAAATACTTTTTAATTCATTCATGGGACACAGGCATCGCTGGCTGGCCAGCATTTATTGCCCATCTCTAGCTGCCCTTGGAGGGCAGTTGAGAGTCAACCACATTGCTGTGGCTCTGGAGTCACATGTGGGGCAGACCAGGTAAGATTGGCACATTTCCTTCCCTAAAGGACATTAGTGAACCAGCTGGGCTTTTCCAACAATTGGTTTCGTGGTCATCAGTAGATTCTTAATTTCAGTTGTTTTTTATTGAATTCAAATTCCACCAGCTGCTATAGCCGGATTCAAACCCGGGTCCCAGAACATTAGCTGAGTTTCTGGATTAATAGTCTAACGATAATAACACCAGGTCAAATTGTCTCTTGGTGTCCGAAGATGTGCAGGTTAGGGAGATTAGTGAGATAAACATGTGGGGTAATGGGTATAGTGCCTGGGTGGGATTGTTGTCAGATTCGGTGCAGGCTCGATGGACTGAAAGACCTCCTTCTGCACAGTAGGTATTCTGTGATTCTATGACAAGCTGGTTGTACAATTGCTGTATGGAAATAGTTAACAGAAACAAGCAAGACCAGGATGCCAGAATAAACAGCTGTATGTAATTTGTGCTGTTAAAAAACTCCCTGTCTAAAAAAATGTCGGCATTGATGGGATATAAGATCATTACTGTAATGACAGTTCTGAATGCATTCAAATTCAGCCACTGTTCAATGCTTTTGATTACCTGTTTTAGCACCTCCTTATCCGCTGTTAAGTTATCTTTGATAATGCTGCAGTGAATTGCCGTTGGGTGTTTTACTGTGTTGTTAGCACAAAGCGAATACGAGCTGTAGCTACTGGTACTGATGGGCCAAAGCACACATTTGTGACAACGTTTCGCTTATTGGACTCAAGAGTGCAGAACCAGAAGCTGCACAAAAGCAATGAACAGAAGCACTTCCTCTGGACAAAGTAATGCACAAATGGAAGAGTGAGAGGCATCATTAATTGATCCATTTTTCTCTATAGCAGCGTAAATAAATTTGTGTGTTCCCCCGACTAGTGTGCAGTAGAAATGTTGAAGTGATTATAAGTTGACTGATGGCTGTCGGTAGTTTGTTATGCTTTGTCAATTACATTTGGATAAACTGGAGGATATTTTGGAGCATGCACCCTTTGTATTTCACTCTTCAATGTGTTACTCCCCAGTTCCCTACACTGCATGATCCTTGGCTCAACTGTTGGCTCTTTTTGGTCTCTTTGGGATTGACTGACAAGCCTTTAGATTTTTCTCAGCCTCACATTTCCCAGAGTGTTATAAAACAGAGCAAGCAAATGGAAATTTTTTTTTGGTAGTGTTTGTCAGACAGGCTATAACCTTGCAGATGTCCAATGAGATATTTTTTGTGAGTAATTTTGGTGAACCTTAAATTTTAAAACTCTCATCTTTGTTTTCAAACCCCTCTATGGTCTCACCCCTCAGTATCTCTGTAACCTCGGCCAGTCCTACAATCTACTGTATCTCAATACTCCAACAATTGTGGTTTCTTGATTTTATTGCTCCATCATTGGTAGCCATGCCTTCAGTTGCTGAGGGCTTAAGCTCTGGAATTTCCTCCCTAAACTTCTCTACCTCCCTCTCCTCCTTTAAGGCATTCTGTAAAGCCTTCTTCTTTGACCAATCCACCCCAAGATCTCCTTATGAGCTTGTTAGGTAATACTCTTGTGAAGTACTTTTGACATTAAAGAAATGTAAGTTGCTGTGATCTCCATTTTGCTCTTCATCGAATCACAGAATCCCTTCATTGCAGAAGAGGCCATTTGGCCCAGACCCTCTTCCTTGCCTATCCCGATAACCCACAAATTTATCATGGCTGATCCACCTAACACCTTGGGACAGTAAGGGGCAATTGAGCCTGGCCAGTTCACCTAACTTGCACATTTCTGGAATGTGGGAGGAACACAGTAAGAAGTCTCACAACACCAGGTTTAAGTCCAACCAGTTTATTTGATAGTAATCCCACAAGTTTTCGGAAACAGTGTTCCTTCGTCAGGCGTATGGAAGGTTCTGATCAGAGAAAGGCATATAAACTGTGAGGAAACCAGAACACCTGGTGGAAACCCACATAGACATGGGGAGAATGTGCAAATTCCACACAGTCACCTGAGGCCAGAATTGAACCTGGGTCTTTGGCGCTATGAGGCAGTGGTGCTAACCACTGTGCCACCATGTTGCACTTGTTATGTTATTGGTGTGGACATGAACGATTAGAGCCACAAGTAAGTAACTAATCTGCTTATCAATGGAGGAACAAGCATGCAATCTTCACTTCTTCTGCAACAGAAGAGGAAGTGGTGTCACTGCCACTGGACTAGTAGCCCAGACACCCAGATTGAACTTGGGTTCCAATCCTGCCATGGCAGCTGGTGAAATTTGAATTCAATAAAAATTTGGAATTAAAAGTTTAATGATGACCCATGAAATCATTCGCGTAAAAACCTATCTGGTTCACTAATGCCCAAAAGGAAAGAAATCTGTCACCCTTACCTGGTCTGGCCTACATGTGACTCCAATGTAGTTGACTCTCAAATGCCCTCTGAGATGGAGGGCAATTAGAGCAGGGCAATAAATGCTGGCATAGCCAGCGATGCCCACATCCCATAAATTAATAAAGAATGAAAACACGTTGGTGCCTATTGGGTATATTAGATTCCAAATTCAGCAATCTGAGGAAGATCAGTTAATTGGTTTATTGGAAGTTTCACTTAGGAACAAAATAATATTTTTTATTCATTTGTGGGACATGGGTGTAACTGGCTGCGCCAGCATTTATTGCCCATCCCTAGTTACCCTTGTTCAGAGGTCAGTTGAGCGTCAACCACAGGAATTCCACCACCCCACCCTTCCCTAAAGGACATTAGTGAACCAGATTTTTTTTTAACAACAATCGACAATTGTTTCATGGTCATTGGCAGATATTTTTAAAGTACAGTTTATTTATTAGTCACAAGTAGGCTTATATTCACAATGCAATGAAGTTACAGTGAAAATCCCTTAGTTGCCACATTCAGGCACCTGTTTGGGTATGCTGAGGGAGAATTTAACATGGCCAATTCACCTAACCTGTACATCCTCTGGACTGTGGGAGGAAATGCAAGCACCCAGCTGAAACCCACACAGACACAGGGAGAACGTGCAAACTCCACACAGACAGTGACCCAAGCTGGGAATCGAACTCAGGTCCCGTGCACTGTGAGGCAGCAGTGTTAACCGCTGTGCCACCGTGCTGCCCTCACAGTGGATGGTGGAACTTGAACCCGGGTCCCCAGAACGTTGACTGAGTTTCTGGATTAATAGCCTAGCGACAACACCACTCAGCCATCGCCTTCCCTCAAAGTTACTCTCTTACACAAACATCGCACTTAAAAAGCCTGGTGACCTTGTGTTCTCCTGTGAGTCACCAAGTCAGAATTCTCCCTGACTGTTCTGCAGTCAGTGTTGTGTATCTGATCTTCGCTGAGACAGCAGTGGGAGGTCAGTGCTGAAGTTACAATTACTGGGTTGATTTACTTGACCAGAATCATGAGGCCTGAAGATCGATGGGAATTGATGCTCAGCCACTGCCTGTGCTGGTTGCCCTCCCATGGGCAGCCTGTCAAGCGAAGATTAAACTGAGGCCTAACAAATAACTGAAACAAGGATCGGAATTTTCCCAGCTGCCATGGGATTCATAGCCGGTGAGACAAGAGCCATGCAAAGACCTGTTGACCTCAGACAGAATTTCCTGGCTTTGGGGTGAACACGGACGGAAAGTCCCACCCAGACTTTCCAGCTTCCCAACATGTCTCAATGTTCAAAAGTCAGCACCTGCAAGTGTGCAGTGGTTCCTCAATAATGAACTAAAATGTTTGTCCAGATAAAGCCTACAATCTTCCATTTTCCACGGGGAGGAAGGTAAGACTGAGACAAGGCTGACAACCTACCTATGCTGGACTTCAATAACACACAATTCTTCACCTTGAGTACTTGCTGGAAAAGGAGAACTTGCATTTCTACAGTGCCTTTCACATTCACAGGACGTCACCGAGCGTTGTGCGACTTAATGAGATACTTCTGGAGTGAGGCCACTGCTGGAAAATAAGAAATGCCACAGTCAATTGGCTCCCACAAACAATGATAATGACCGGATAAACTTGTCCATCTCATTGATGGACAAATATTGTCCAAGATATTGGAGATTAGAGCAGGAGTCAGCCATTCCGCCCTTCAAGCCTTCTCTGCCATTTAGCCCATCGAGCTTGCTCTGCCACTTGGCCCCTCAAATCTTCTCTGCCATTCGGCCCCTCGAATCTTCTCTACAATTTGGCCCCTCGAGTCATTCAACTAGACCATGACTGACCTTCCACCTCAAATGCTACTTTCCCACATTATCCCATTATCCCCTTCTTGGGTAGAAAATTCCAAAGATTCACTACCCTCTGAGTGAAGAAATTTCTCCTCATCTTGGACCTATATCATCTACCCCTTATTCTGAGACTGTGTATCCCTGCATCCCTGCTCACCAGGGAAACATTCTTCCTGCATCTTCCCTGTCATTCCCTATAAGAATTTTGTACACTTCAATGAGATCATTCTTCTAAACTCTGAAGTATGTAGGCCCACTCTCTTCAATTTCCTCTACTAGGATAATCCCGCCATCCCAGGGAACTATCTGGTGAACTTTTATAATATCTTCTATGGCACATATATCCTTTCTTAGGTAAGGAGACCATACTGCGCACAATACTCCAGGTGTGGTCTCACCAAGGTTCTATACAATTGCAGCAAGTCTTCTGAACTCAAATCCTCTTGCACTAAAGGCTAAGATATTATATGCCTTCCTAATGCTTTCAGTGACTCATGAACAAGGGTACCCAGGTCCCTTCGGTCATCAGCACTTCCCAACCTTAAACCACTTAAGAAATTCTCTGCCTTTTTGTTTTTGCAACAAAGTGGACAACTTCACATTTTTACACATTATAATCCATCTGCCTTGTCCACTCACTTGGGCCTGTCTAAATCCCCTTGAAGCCTCTTTGCATCATTCTCACATCTAACATTCCCATCTCATCTCATGTCATCAGCTAACTTGGAAACGTAACATTTCTTCCCTACAGTCAAATTAGCAAGGATAACCTAACCTGTACATCCTTTGGACTGTGGGAGGAAATGCAAGCACCCAGATGAAACCCACGCATAATTGGAGCCCAAGCACTGATCCTTGTGATACCTCACTAGTCACAGCTTGCCAAATTGAGGACCTATTTATTCCTACATTTATTATAGTGCATTAGTTGTTATTCCAACATTCACCTGAGAGGGCATCAGTTTAACGTCTCATCCAAAAACAAGGTGATTTGGATTTGATTTGATTTATTATTGTCACATGTATCAGTATACAATGAAAAGTATTGTTTCTCGTGCACTATACAAATGGAGCATACTAGGGTATAGGGAAGGAAAGGAGACTGTGCAGAATTTTGTATTACAGTCATAGTTAGGGTGTAGCGAAAGATCAACTTAATACAAGGTAGGTCCATTGAAAAGCCTGAAATGGCAGCAGGGAAGAAGCTGTTCTTGAATCAGTTGGTACACATCATCAGACTTGTGTATCTTTTTCCTGATAGAAGAGTGTGGAAGAGAGTATGTCTGGGGTGAATGAGCTCCTTGATTATGATGGCTGCTTTTCCAAGGCAGCAGGAAGTGTAGATAGAATCAATGGATGGGAGGCTGGTTTGTGTGATGGATTGGGCTACATTCATGGCCTTTTGTATTTCCTTGCAGTCTTGGGCAGAGCAGGAGCCATACCAAGCTGTGATACAACCAGAAAGAGTGCTTTCTATGGTGCACCTGCAAAATTTGGTAAGAGTAGAAGCTGACATGCCAAATTTCCTTAGTCTTCTGACAAAGTAGTTGCTGGTGGGTTTTTTTAACTATAGTGTTGACGCGGTGGGGAGGGAGGCACAAGGACCGGTTATTGGTGATCTGGACACTTAGAAATTTGAACCAGTTCTGTAGAAATGTCACACTGGACTTGAAATGCTAATTCTGTTTCTCCCTCCACAGATGCTGCCAGACCTGCCGAATTTATTATTTTCCAGGACTTTAGTGAGAAAGGAAAGATTGGGATTGTTTGAATTTGGGAATTTTGTTTTGAGGAGAGGGTCTCTGAGGGCAGATTTATATACATTGTAATAGAGACAGGTACAGGTTGATGTGGTGGCACATCGGAAAGGGAAGCAGAATGGTCAGGAACTGGGTTCAAGTGAGAAGTGGCTGAGGCTTCACTCTCAAGATATGTTTAATGATGAAGATGCAGGCGAAGCAATTGACGAAATAGCGTTGAGGGTTAAAACAGGATGGTGGAATAGTCAACATGGAGATAATGGGGCAGATGCTGTCAGTTTTACAGTTTCGAACAAGACGTTTAGATGTTCCTTATATTTGTCTGAGGTGAGGCTAAGGCATGCAGTGGGTTGGATCAACAGAGGAGATGGTTACTTATGGAGAAGAGGAGTTTGGAATTGTCCAGGTGACTTTAGAGAGTTAGGGGAGCTTAGTCACGAAATGGAGAGCCTTGGTGTTCTTGCTTATACTTGATGACAGATATAAGATTAGTTGATTGTCAAATCTGTTAAAGTTTTAGCAGCAGCAGATATTTGAGGCCATTGAGGCAGCCATTAGAATCATAGAATCTACAGCACCGAGACAGGCCCTTCACACAAACTGGTCCATGCTGACCAAAAAGCCCATCTAAACTAACCCCATTTGCCTGCATTTGGCCCATATCCCTCCAAATCTTTTCTATCCAAGTATCTGTCCAAATGCCTTTTAAATGTTGTCAATGTCCCCACCTCAGCCACTTCCTCTGGTAGCTCATTCCACATACGTACCACCATCAGGTTCCCATTAATTCTTCCCCCTCTTAACTTAAATCTATGCCCTCTGGTTCTTGATTCCCCAAACCTGGGAAAAGGACGGAGTGCATTTACCCTATCCCTATCTCATAATCTTATACGCTTCTATAAGATCATCCCTCAGTCTCATACGCTCAAAGAAAGAAGTCCTTGCCTGTCCAATCTCTCCCTGGGCCCTTGAGCCAGGAGGTGATGGAATTGTAGACTGACCACAAACTAAGAGGAATGAAGTCATGAAAAGAGAACTGAAAGCTGTGAGAAGGCTGAAGTTTTCTCCAGAAACATGGCGATGGATAAAAAGATCACATAAAGTAACCAGAGAGAGCATTGCCATTATTTCGGCTCCCTGAAAACTAGAAGACCTGTATAATGATGAGGTCTTGGCCATGTTGGGAAGTAATTGTAGTGGACAAAATTGAGGAAGCCAAGAAAGGTAAGGAAGACAGTTGTGTGAGAAGCGAAGGCAAAATGAAGGTAAGGGCTCTCTCAATGCAGAGAGATTGGGAGGTAAAACCAATGAGGGAGGGCAAATAGAAAACTACGAGGGTTTTTACATGTGGAGCAACTTGAGGAAGTAGTGAAAGAGGGTGAGATGTTCAAATATGTAAAACAGCAGAAGAGACCAGAACGGCAGAAGGATTTGAATGTGCTGTGCCATGGAGGCGATAGTTGAGGAAGTGATGAATCATGGACCATGGTTGATTGCTCACTGAGGGTATTGATAGGATCATAGAACCATATAACTCATAGAATCTCTACAGTGCAGAAAGAGGACATTCAGCCCATTGTATCTGCACCAACTCTCCAAAAGGGTAGCTTTCCTAGGCCCACCCTTCTCGCCCTATCCTGGTAACTCCACATATCTACCATGGCCAGAATCGAACCCAGGCCCCTGGTACTGTGAAGCAGCAGTGCTGAACACTGTGTCACCGTGCTGCAATTCTGTTAATCACCCCTCTCTCCAGGGATGTGTAGGCATGTTGCAGTAGACTGTGGAATAACAGGGAGTGGGGGTGGGGGGTGTTATTAAAGAAAAATTGAGATTCCAAGAGGATGTAAATGAGTTGAAATTAAAGCTGAACTAAAATAGTTAATATTCAAAATAATTGCTTTTAAAAAAGAAACATATCTTTGACAGCATCCATTCATTTGTTGATGTCTCAGTTCACAAAATTGCAGCTAACAGCAACCACAAAATGTTTTTTTTGTCATGGATACAGACAATCTGAAGTGACCGTCAACTCATTTCCTTATTATGGGTGCATTCCTTCTGATTTTATAAGTAGGGGATTTCTGTTTCAGTTTTCAAAGAAGTGTATGCTGAATTCTGCCAGACTAAGTGTTATTCAACACTTATTTCTCATTTTTCAACACTGATGACATATCTCTGCATTGCATTAAAAAGGTCAAAGAAATACTGACCCTGGTATTCCAATGGGAGGTACAAGCAGGGCGAAGACTTCTGCTAGAATAGCGGACAGAGAAACTTTGAATACACATGTTCATTGCTCACATATCATATTCAGAAAAGACAGATTATCTCGCAGCACCCTTTCTGAGCCATTTTTCCATCACCTTTCTTGTAATATAAAATCACTGTGGCTGATGAAGCATGAAGGATTAATGTTGAATATGTAAATTGAAAGGATTAATAATCACACAAGTTTAAAAATTGCGAGCTGTTACAGACAAATCATGCCGTTCATAGAGTACATAGGGGAGAATGAAAGGAGGGTGCAGTATGTAGTGTTACAATTATCAATACAGTGAGGAGAAAGATCAGCTTAATATGTGACAGGACCATTCAAAGGTCCGATGGCAGCAGAGAAGAAGCTGTTCTTGAGTTGGGTTAATGTGTGTTTTCAGACTTTTGTACCATTTTCTCAATGGAAGAAGGTGGATGAGAGAATGTCTGGGGTACGTGGGGGCCTTGATTATGCTAGCTGCTTTCCCAAGGCAGCAGAAAGTGTAGATGGAGTCAATGGACAGGAGGCCCATGGTGCATCTGTAGAAATTGGTGAGAATTGTAGTGGACATGCTGAATTTCCTTAGGTTCCTAAGAAAGTAGAGGCATTGGTGGGCTTTCTTAACTATAGGCTCGGCACAGAGAGACCAGTAAAAATTGTTGGTGACCTGAACAGCTAGAAACTTTAAGCTCTCAACCACCTCCACTTTGTCACGTTTGATGTGGACAGAGGCCTATATTCTTCATTTTACTGACATTGATGGAGAGATTATTGTTGCTGCACCCGTTCACGAGATTCTCTATCTCTCCCCTCTCCTCCAACTTGTTATTGTTTGAGATCCATCCCACATCGCTGGTGTCATCAGCAAACTTGAAGATAGAATTGGAGGGGAATTTGACTGCACAGTCAGAAATGTTTAAGGAGTTTAGTTGGGGGCTGACAACACAGTGGGGCACCAGTGTTGAGGATGATTGTGAAGGAGGTGTTGTTGTCTACCCTTATTGGTTGTGCTTTGTGGGTTAAGAAGTCTGGGATCCAGTCACAGAGGGAAGAACTGAGCTTTAGGCCATGGAGATTAGAGATAAGTTTTGTACAAATAATGGTGTTGAAGGCTAAGCTGTAGTCAAAAAATAAGAGTCTGACATAAGAATCCTTGTTGTCTAGGTGTTACAGGGTTGTGTGTGGGGCCAGGAAGTGGCATCTGCTGTGGACTTGTGGGGGCGATAGGTGAACTGTAGTAAATCCAGGCAATCTAGTCATGGCACAAATCAAATCCGGCCTCCCAGATTGCCTGGATTTACTAATGACTAACTTTTTGAAACGGTTCATGATGATTGATGTCAGAGCCACTGGTCATTAAAGCACACAACCTGGCTTTTCTTTGATACAGGGATGATAGTCATCTTCTTGAAACAGTACTACTCAAACAATACCCAAGTGAAGACAGCAGGTTCAGAATTTCCCACCTCTGACCAGTGTGTTCAGCTTAGTGCTGTCTCCAGGACATTCTCGATTGTCTAACACCTAGTTTCTCACAAGCAGTGTTTAGCCATGAGCCAAATAATAGCCAAATAGACCTATTAATGAATGGGTCTATAAAGGCCTTTCTCCTGTACTAACTGTAATTTTCCAGTTGTCAGGTGGGCTCCTTGTGGTAGCCAAAATACAGCCAGGGAAAGAAGCTTGAATAGCTGGGGAAAGGGGCAGGGAGGGGAGGGGAGGCACAGTGGCATAGTGGTTAGCACTGCTGCCTCACAACACAAGGGACCCGGGTTCAATGCCAGCATTGGGTGACTGTGCGGAGTTTGTGCATTCTGCCCTCTGGGGGCTCTGGTTTCCTCCCACAGTCCAAAGATGTGCCGGTTAGGTGGATTAGCCATGCTAAATTGCCCCTTAGTGACTCACTGATGAAGGAGCAGTGGTCTGAAAGCTTGTGCTACCAAATAAACTTGTTGGATTTTAACCTGGTGTTGTGAGACTTCTTACAAGTGGAAAGAGCAGTTAATAAAGTATTGATATAGTATTTTGGGTACTCTTGATAGGAGCAGAGGGTACAAGAGCAAGATTATGAGGTCACCAGCTAGACCTCAGTTGGGATATTGTGTACAGCTCTGGGTGCCACATTTTAGGAAGGATGTTGGAGAGAGTGCAGAAGAGGTTAATAAGAATAGTTCCAGGAAGAGAAACTTCAGCTATGTGGAGAGATTGAAGAGGCTGGGACTTTACGCCTTGCAGAGAAGAATGTTAAGAGGACAGTTGATAGAAAGGTTCAAAATCATGAGGAGCTGGACAGACTGGATAGGGAGGAACTGTTTCTGCTCCGAGAAGGATCAAGGTTGAGAGGGCACAGATTTCAAGTGATTTGCAAAAGAAGCAAAAGTGATACGAGAAAAAACTTCTGACAAATAACGAATAGATGGGGTGTGGAATGCACTGCCTGGAACTGTGGTGGAGGCAAGTTCAATTGAAGAGGGAATTAGATGATTATTTGAATAGAAACAATGTGCAGTGGTACAGGGAAAAAGGCAGGGGAGTGGCACTAAGTCATGATGCACCGTAAGAATTCTGTGAATAAACTGCAGGATTAAGGTCTCCTCCTGGCATCCAGCTTTTTGAGGTTCACTTTCTAGGCTTAATTGGAAAGTGGGCATGCCTTCTGGCTGCAAATTGGCTTCTTGATCAAAATTTAGGGTGTCACAGCCAGACCATACGGGATAGGGGTTTAGAAATTATCCAAATTCAGGGTCCAGGCTCCAGAATAATTATTCAACCTTCCATCTAATACTTCCTTAGCAGTACATTCCACTTTCTTGCAACCCTGTTCCTTTAGGGAATCATTCTTTTTCCTCTGGCTGTCCATTTAATCAGATTGATTTGAATTCTAAGATTAAGCCTCAGTTGCTTCTGATTCCTCTAGAAGAGGAAAGCATTATTCACAATCTACCCTTTGAATCCCTTTCATTATTTTAAGGACCTCATACAGACTGACATCCTTAACTTCAGTAAGAAGTCTCACAACATGAGGTTAAAATCCAACAGGTTTATTTGATCGCACAAGCCACAAGCTTTCAGAGCACTGCCTCTTCATCACGTGAGTGGGACTTGTGTTTACAAACAGGGCATATACAGACAGAAATTCAATGTACAAGGTAATAGTTGGAATGCAAGTCTTTACAGGCAATCGAGTCTTAAGAGTGCAGGCAATGTGAGTGGAGAGAGTGTTAGTCTTGCTCACCTGATGAAGAGGCAGTGCTCCAAAAGCTTGTGGCTTGTGCTGCCAAATAAACCTGTTGGACTTTAACCTGGTGTTGTGAGACTTCTTACTGTGCTTACCCCAGTCCAACGCCGGCATCGCCACATCATCCTTAACTTCCTCAGGGTAAGGGGGAAATAAACAATATTTACCCATTCCGATTACCGATCTTCAATATTGAGCTGTACACAGGGATATGAACAGGCATTGTGTTCAAAGTCTTTAAAATCCTGGATGTATATGAATTGCAAATTCTGAAGAAGTGAACGTAGATTGAAGATTCGGACAAAGGCACCCAAAACATTTAACCAACACCTTTTTCTCTTTTTATTTTCACTAGTCTTCAGCTCAGCAGGAGTTAGTTGTCCTTAGGGTTAATCTGTTACTGGGTCATTCTGAAATTTAGCTTGTTGCAAAGCTGAGCAGCCAAGGGACTAAGTCACTTCCTTGAGACAGAGACAAAAACTACGTTCCCCTTTTCCTAGAATGATTTATCAGCATTTGTGGGTTTTCCAGCAAAATGTCCCAACATTTCTTTTACCTGAGTAATTTAAGATATTGTAAATAATCTGTTTAAAAGGAATCATTATGAGTAAAGAAAACTTCCTCTGGTCATTAAATGTAGCAACATTATAATTAATTTGTGATCCTTACTCTGTCACGATTTCTAGGGAAAATCTCAACACATTCAAAAAGAAATAGAAAGTTTTTAACTTCATCTTGAAAGTCAATTCATCTGCTGTAAAACTCAAGACCAAAACATTTCTTAAACAGTGTGCTACATTGTGCTGGGCTGGACTTTCATCTTCAGTTCAGTTGAAAACAAGAACAGTGTAGTATCCCCACCTAGGATCTTGTACTTAAGACTCTGACTGGTATGTGACCTGAAACACTGACGCTGAGGCAAGAGTGTTATCCACTGAGCTATGGCTGATACCTGCTTAATTAAAGGCCATAATTGGTCACAGTATCCTTCTGGTAAGGAGGGCAAAAAAAAATCAGCTACAGCTCAGGCTCACTCCTGATTACACCCCATCTCCCACAACTCCTCTGCAGAATAATGTAAACTCTGAGGTTAAGCCATTCTCCACAGCCCATAGTTAAAATCATAGATTTCCTACAGTGCAGAAGGGAGCCATTTGGCCCATCGAGCCTGTACCGACAACTATCTCATCCAGGCCCTATCCTTGCAACCCCAGTCTTTACCCAGCTAATCTCACTGGCACTAAGGGTCAATTGAGCACAGTACACCAACGGACTGTGGGAGGAGACGGGAGCGCCTGGAGGACACCCATGCAGATAGAGGGAGGACGTGCTAACTCCACATTGACAGTCACTTGAGGGCAGAATTGAACCTGAATCCCAGTACTAACCATTGTGCTACTGTGCTGCCCTTAAACAATTGAGCAGTTTATCAACACTCACTGCTTGGGCTCAAACATGACAAATGGTCATTTGTCTTATTTAGAACATAGAACATAGAACATTACAGCGCAGAACAGGCCCTTCGGCCCACGATGTTGCGCCGACCAGTTTTTTTTTAAAAAACACTGACCCACTAATCTAAACCAATCCCTTTTCATCCATAAACCTATCCACAGATCTCTTAAACGCCCCCAAACTAGGCGCATTTACAACCACAGCAGGCAGGGCATTCCAATCCCTCACCACCCTCTGGGTAAAGAACCTACCCCTGACATTCGTCCTATAACTACCACCCCTTAATTTAAAGCCATGCCCCCTCGTGCTAGCATTCTCCATCCGAGGAAAAAGGCTATCACTATCCACCCTATCTAAACCTCTAATCATCTTATATGTTTCAATAAGATCCCCTCTTAGCCTCCTTCTTTCCAGCGAAAACAACCCCAAATCCCTCAGTCTCTCCTCATATGACCTCCCCTCCATACCAGGCAACATCCTGGTAAACCTCCTCTGCACCCTCTCCAAAGCCTCCACGTCCTTCCTGTAATGTGGGGACCAGAACTGCACACAGTACTCCAAGTGCGGCCGCACCAGAGTTGTGTACAGTTGCAACATGACGCTGCAACTCCTAAATTCAATCCCCCTACCAATAAACGCCAAGACACCGTATGCCTTCTTAACTACCTTATCTACTTGATTCCCAACTTTCAGGGATCTATGTACACATACACCTAGATCCCTCTGCTCCTCCACACTATTCAAAGTCCTCCCATTAGCCCTATACTGAACACGTCTGTTACTCCTACCGAAATGAATTACCTCACACTTCTCCGCATTAAACTCCATCCGCCACCTCGCGGCCCAGCTCTGCAACCTGTCTAAGTCACCCTGCAAACTATGACACCCTTCCTCACAATCTACCACACCACCGACTTTGGTGTCATCAGCAAACTTACTAATCCACCCAACTATACCCTCATCCAGATCATTAATAAAAATTACAAACAGCAGTGGCCCCAAAACAGATCCCTGAGGCACACCACTCGTAACTGAACTCCATGACGAATATTCACCATCAACCACCACCCTCTGTCTCCTATCTGCCAGCCAATTCCTGATCCAAGTACCTAGATTACCCCCAATCCCATACATCTGCATTTTCTGCAGAAGCCCACCATGGTGAACCTTATCAAACGCCTTACTAAAATCCATATATACCACGTCAACTGCCTTACCCCTATCCACCTCTTTGGTCACTTTCTCAAAGAACTCAATAAGGTTAGTAAGGCACGACCTACCTGCTACAAAACCATGCTGACTGTCTCTAATCAATTCATTACTCTCCAAATAACTATAAATCCTATCCCTAATAATTCTTTCTAAAACCCTGCCCACAACAGAAGTAAGGCTCACCGGTCTATAATTCCCGGGGAAGTCTCTGTTCCCCTTCTTAAACAATGGGACAACATTCGCTGTCCTCCAATCTTCCGGTACTATACCAGAGACCAACGATGACCTGAAGATCAGAGCCAGAGGCTCTGCAATCACCTCTCTGGCCTCCCAGAGAATCCTAGGGTAAATCCCATCCGGACCAGGGGACTTATCTATTTTCAAGCCCTCTAGAATATCCAGCACATCCCTGGTTTCAACTGCAATACTTTCTATTTTACACCCCTGCACCCCAGTGTCCTCCACAGCTACATTCATGTCCCCCTGTGTGAACACCGAAGAGAAATATTGGTCAATGCCTCTCCAATCTCTTCCGGTTCCACTTCCGGTTCCGGTTCCATTTATTGTTGGTATTTCTGAACCTTGATGCAATGTCATGGATACGAGTTTACACGAAGCTTCTTTTTTTTATTCATTGGACATGGGCATCGCTGGCTGGGCCAGCACTTGTTGCCCATCCCCAGTTGCCCTTGGAGGGCAGTTGAGTGTCAAACACATTGCTGTGGCTCTGGAGTCACATGTCAGCTAGACCAGGAAGGCAAACTTCCTTCCCTAAAGAACATTAGTGAATCAGATGAGTTTTTCCGACAATTGTTTCACAGTGATCAGTGGATTCATAACTCCAGGTATCTTTTATTGATTTCAAATTCTACCATCTGCCGTGCTGGGATTTGAACCCAGGTCCCCAGCTGGGATTCTGGATTAATAGTCTAGCGATAATACCACAAGGCCATCACCTCCCCATGGTTTTGATCAGTGCAATTTGCCTGAAATTGATTAAATACAGCAGCAGAGCTGGAAGAATTCCAAGCTCAAATGACACATTGCAAATGAAGCTTCTGTGATCTTTTGTACATGGTTAAATAAACATTATTTTGGATGTTGCCCACTTGCCACGTCCCCAAATTGAATTAATCATCGTGACGAATTTCTGTTCATTGCGTCCACTCCACTGGCAGACCTTGGAGGAGGTTTAATTAATTTTTTTCTTTAAGTTGTCAAGGCTTTATTCTTTTTGGTTTATTAAGAAACTGATTACTGTAAAATCAATGTATCTGGCGAATTGTTCTTAGTTAGATTTCAGACACTGAAAATTAAGTTACGCAAAGGATGAGACATAAATTATTTTTAATGATAAACCTATTTGCAGCGACATTAATGAAATTGCACCAGGTTACCATTTTTAAAGAAGGAAAGGATATATTTTAGTGCAAAATGTTTTTTGTAAAACTTCTAAATTGCTGCCTGATTGTACTCGTTCGAAGCAGTTGGTAATATGCAACTGAGTTTGAATCAAAACTTGCTTTTAAAAACCGCTTCTGAAAACTAGTCCAGTTTTGAGTGTGATTTGCGCTCAGGCAGATAAGTTTAAAATTGGTTTCATATAGATTCACAGGATAGCATTAACCCCTTCAGTTTATTAGTTTGTCTATCCGGAATAGCTTGGTTGAACCTCCAGTTCATAGGTGAGAGCCATTTCTACGGTACACCTTTCTTTAGTAAACCTGACTTTCAGAACACATGATGTGGAGATGCCGGCATTGGACTGGCATAAACACAATAAGAAGTCTTGCAATACCAGGTTAAAGTCCAACAGGTTTATTTGGTAGCACAAGCAACTAGCTTTCGGAGCGCTGCCCCTTCGTCAGGTGAGTGGGAGTTCTGTTCACAAACAGGGCATATAAAGACACAAACTCAATTTACAAAATAATGGTTGGAATGCGAGTCTTCACAGGTAATCAAGTCTTGAAGGTACTGACAATGTGAGTGGAGAGAGGGTTAAGACCAGGTTAAAGAGATGTGTATTGTCTCCAGCCAGGACGGTTAGTGAGATTTTGCAAGCCCAGTCAAGTTGTGGGTGTTACAGATAGTGTGACATGAACCCAAGATCCCGGTCGAGGCCGTCCTCATGTGTGCGGAACTTGGCTACAATCTCTGCTCAGCGACTGCGTTGTTGTGTGTCGTGAAGGCCTTGGAGAACGCTTACCCAAAGATCAGAGGCCAAGTTCTTGTGACCGCTGAAGTGTTCCCCAACAAGAAGAGAACAGTCTTGCCTGGTGATTGTTGAGCGGTGTTCATTCATCAGTTGTTGTAGCCTCTACATGTTCTCCCCAATGTACCATGCCTCAGGATGTTCTTTCCTGCAGCGTATCAGGTAGACAACGTTGGCCGAGTTGCAAGTATATGTACCGTGTACCTGGTAGATGGTGTTCTCACGTGAGATGGTGGCATCCGTGTCCATGATCCGGCACTTCTTTCAAAACAAGACCCAGTATATGGATCAGAAGCTTGCATACTTGGAGCTGCTGATGGGCAACAACAAACAAACATCGCACCTTTCTACATGTATATAAATGATCTGCAAGCAGGAACAGAGTGTAACAAAGCAAAATTTGCAAATGATAACAAAATAGGTGTGAAAGCAGGCAGTAAGAGACAATAATGATTTTACAGACAGATATGGAAAGGCGAGGAAAATGGACCAAAATTTGGCAGATGGGGTTTAATGTGGATAAATGTGAGGTTGCCCAATTTGGTTAAAAAAAAGAAAGGCATATTATTCCCTAAATGGAAAGCAGATTCAAAATGCATCAGGGCAGAGGGATCTGGGAGTCTGTGTTCATGAATCACAGAAAGTCAGTGTGCAGGTGCAGCAGCTAACAAAAAAGGCAAATGGGATGTCAGCACTTATTGCAAAAGGACTGGAGTATAAAAGTAGTGAAGTGTTGTTGTAATTGTACAGGTTGTTGGTGAGACCACATCCGGAGTATTGTGTCCAGTTTTGGTCTCCTTATTTGAGGAAGGATGTGGTGGCATTGGAGGCAGTTCAGAAGATGTCCACCAGATTGATTCTTGGGCTGAAGGGGTTGATTTATGAGGTGAGATTAAATGGCTCAGGATTATAGTTGCTGGACTTTAGAAGAATGAGAGAAGATCTGATCAAGGTATATAACATTTTAAAAGGCATTGATTAAGTAAAGGTAGACCAATTGATTCTAGAACAAGAAGTCACAGGTATAGGTTGAGAGGCGGTAGATTTAAAACTGAAATGGGGAGGAACTACTTCTCGCAGAGGGTGGTGAATTTGTGGAACTCGCTGTCCCATAGCATGTTGGAGTCTGAATCATTAAATGATTTAAACAAGGAGATAGGTTTACTTCTGGTAATAAAATGGGTTAAAGGGATACAGTGAACAAGTAGGGAGTTGAATAAGGCCAGGGAGATATCAGCCATGATCTGATTGAATGGAGGAGCAGGCTCGAAGGGCTGAATTTGCCCACTTCTGCTCCTAATTCCAATCTTTCTTTGTTCCTTTGCCCTGACCAGGGCTGCCTTTTCCCAGTGATCACTCAGCATGCTTTTTTCATAGTTAAACCCAAGTTTGCAAAGCTGCCGGGATCTTGTAGCCTCTCAGGTTCTGCAGTAGCCAATTGCTTCAGCTACATTTAAACTAACCAACGTGTCTGGGTTAAACAGAAAACACAAAGAGATTTGCAAACAATGCCTTTTTCCTGGTTTGACAATTTCTCAATGAACCAGACAGAAACAAACAGAAATGCTGCATTTGGTCATTTTATTTCCTCCTTGACAAAAGTGTAAACTACAACTTAGGAAGATCTTCGGCATGCATCCAGACCCTCACTGATGGAAATCACGCCAGTGTCTTCCAAGTTGCATTCCTTGGATTTCCCTGCAAGCAAGCAATTGAAAAAGAGTTAAGGATTTTGGACACTTGATAACGATTTATTTGATAAGTTATAAATTATTTGTTTTCCTTTTTTTCCCTCCTCTCTCCAAATGATTCAAGTAGCATTTGAAGCCAAATGGAAGCAACTGGAACATTGACCTCTCAGGACTTTCACCCTGATACTTCAGGGTAGTGCAGGAAAACTAGACTGGTTACAAAAGGGCAAGGCTGACACAGCCCAGAAGCAAAGCACATTACAGCAGCTACAGTCTGTCTTAAGCACATCAAATAAAGTTCATAGCCATTTGAGAATTGTGTAATGCATTAGGAGTGTGTATTATATTTGATTTTAGCTGATCAAGTTAACGTTAGAAAGTATTTTAATTAGTGCCTGCAAAGGATGGAATTGCAAATTAACAAATTATGAGAATGGTTCGACAATACTTGCTGCATTTGCTACCCTTTCCCGTCCCCACAGCAGCATCCTACAGGAGTTGCAGATACGAGAGGGAGAACCATTCTAAATATCTCTAAAAGTCATTTGAAGAACACGTCATTGCACAGGCAGGGGAGTGAAATTCCGCACTGAAAATTGCCGTTGATGAATTCATTATTAGAATGACTGGTACTTTTTAACTCTGCATTGTTTTGTAAATGCTCTCTCCTACTTTACTCATGTTACATTGTGCACTTTTACGGAGAAGAGCAAGCTTCTGAAAAGGCCACCTTTCATTTGACTATTACCAGGGTGGGATAGCCTCACTCATAAACATAGACACAAACAGGCAGAGTAAGTTTCACCATCCATCTTTATTCTCATCTTTATTGTCTTTCTCTAATTCATATTCATCGATATTGAAAATATATTGTGTACAAACAATTGATGTATTCACGTGGCATTCTGCCAACCTGCTATTTTAAAATAGTTCCTTGAAACAGCGTCATTTCAGGGTCCCTATATTTTTGATTTTCTATACTTCTCTTTTTTTTGTTCTTAGTGCTCTTTATTGGACTTTTTCGCTTAATGTCCTTTTTGCCCAGCTCTCTTGAAGGCACGGCCTCACCCCTGGGTCCTCCACCACACCATCCTATCCATTAGGGAGGGAAGGTAGATCAATTTAATTTAGAAATGCACTCCATTTGATTTGTATTACTGTCAGTAACAGGCATCAAGAAATCTACGTCAGGAGCGAGCGGGTTGTTCGGGGACCTCTCCCGCATTGAACAAAGCCATTGTGAAGATGGTACAGATGTTCCTCTGCATCAGACAGATGACATTTTCCCACATTCCGAATGACTCCAGAAAGCTCATGTCCACACAGTTCAGAACAGAGAATTGTGGAGGTGTACAGGAAAGGCCAAATGATAGAAACCTGAAACTAAGAATGGAAAATACTGGAAATACATTGTAGACTCATAAAGTAGCTGCAAATGGAGGCTGCAGTTTTGGGTTGGAACTGAGAGAGGAAAGCTGATCAAAATCTATCCACTCTGGCTCTGTCAAAACTCAGCTGCCAGCATCCTAACTTGCACAAAGATCAACATGGACCTGTTAGGCTAAATCATCTCTGCTGTAAAAGCTTTGGAAAGCCCCAACTATTACAGCTGTGCTCACTGATCTAAACTGACCTCCTCTCTGGCAACAATCCCAGACTTTAAATATTTACCCTTGTTTTCAAATACCTCCATGGTTTCACCCTCTCTATCTCTTTAATATCTTTCAGCTCTCTATTTTTCCAAGATCCCTGAGCTCCTCTATTTTTGTACACCCTGGATTTTCACTGCTCCAACATTGGCGGCCATGCCTTCAGTTTCCCAGGGCCTCCGCTGTGAAATTCACTCGCTAAACCTCTCTGTCTCTCTTTCCTGGTTTAAAACACTCCTTAAAACCCATCTCTTTGACTGTGCTGCTGGTCAACTAATCTAACATTTCCTTCTGCAGTTCAGTGTCAAATTTATATTTCGCAATATGCACCCAGGGACTTTTTGCAATGTTAACGGTGCTCCAAAAGTGCAAATTGTTATTGTTTTAAAGGAAAGCAGGCAGGTGCCCATCAAAGAGAGTAGTCACAGAATTGGAGGAAATTACTGAGTGGATATCCTGGTGAGACAGTGGCCTAGTTGTATTATCGCTGGGCTATTAATCCAGAAACTCAGGTAATGATCTGGGGACCCGAGTTCAAATCCCACTATGGCAGATGGTGGAATTTAAATTCAATAGAAAATATCTGGAATTAAGAATCTACTGATGACCATGAAACCACTGTTGATTGTCAGAAAAACCTATCTGGTTCATTAATGTTCTTTAGGGAAGGAAATTTGCCGTCCTTATCTGGCCTGGCCCACATGTGACTCCAGAGCCACAGCAAAGTGGCTGACTCTCAACTACCCTCTGAACAAGGGCAACTACGGATGGGAAATAAAAGTTGGCCAGTCATTGGTGTCAATGTCCCATGATAATAAAAAAAACGATCTGTACTGGAACCTTCAGCAAACATTGTACACTCATGGTCTGAAATTAGTTTCAATCCAGACAAATTAAATTCATGAATGCTACCCAGCTAGGAAGACCATGGAATCCAAAGAGGCAGCCACGTCTCATGGAAGGTTGGCTGGGGTTCTCACCTGGGCTGTTTGGTGGGAAATGAAGGTACAGGGTAAACATGGGTAACATATCAATGGGGAAACAGGAAGAAACAGAAGGTATGAGTTGACTGGCCATGTAACATGTGACTGACATGATGATGGTTTACGTTGCTAGATCAATGAATCCCAAATCACATGTGTCACAGTGAAACTGTACAGTGACCCTGTCAGCTCTGGAGTTCCATGTACAGCATTGGGTGGCACGGTGGCACAGTGGTTAACACTGTTGCCTCACTGTTCTAGGGATCTGGGTTCAATTCCCAGCCGTGGGTCGCAGTCTGTGTGGAGTTTGCACATTCTCCTTGTGCATGCGTGTGTTTCCTCCAGTTTCCTCCCACAGTACAAAGATGTGCAGGTTTTGGTTGATTGGCCGTGCTAAATTCTCCCTCAGTGTCCCGGGATGTGTAGGTTAGAGGGGTTAGCAGGATAAGTGTGTGGGGTTGTGGAGATAGGTCTTGAGGTGGGATTGTTGTCAGTGCAGACCCGATGGTTCGAATTGCCTCCCTCTGCAATGAGAGGGTTTCTATGATTCTAAATGTGGAGGAGCCCATTCAGAATCCAGGTGTCCAGGGGAACAGTTTTGGAAATTAACTGAAATTATGGGGAATACACTAAAGATTAGAGCCAGATATTCCAGGAGTAAAATTAGAAAATGCTTCTATACACATAGCATGGTAGAAGTTTGGAACATCCTTCTGCATATGGCAATTGATGCTAGATCAACTGTTCATTTCAATTCTGAGATTGATTTGTTAGTCAAAGGTATTAAGGGGTATTGTTGAGTGAATGGTATTAAGCCATTCAATTATCCCTCCGAAAGGCTCAAAGATAAGGAGCAACTAAGTACCAAATAGCAAGACGGTAGATGTTGTAGATGAGATCAAATGGACTATCAGGCCATCCTCATTCAACTCTATACAATTAAGAATGCTAATTGCTTTGATAAAGACCCAGTCGCTTTGCAAACCAAGGTTCTAACAGATAATAAATAGGGTGACGAACCCATCAACTATTTCTACACATTTGCCCTTTACCTGCTAATTTCCCCACTTTTTTTTGTTTCAGTCAGTGTGTAGAAGGGTCCTACCTTTCTCAACTTTCATTAAGGGTCACTAAGCAACACGCCATCCTATATTTTTTTCTTTACAAGTTCTATAATGTATTTCCAAGGAATTGTCCACTTTTATTTCAGGTTTCCCAAAGTTTACTGCACTGAGAACAATGATCCAAACAGTGTTATAAGCCAGTCACGTGATAAAAATATTGATTTATGTACAGTAATCGTGAACATTCAACCTCAAACTATAACTAAAGTAATTTAATAGGCAACAGAAGGCCACAGTCTGACAATACAAATATTTAGATAATTAACATATGATTTTTGGTACTTTAACAAAATATTGTTCCATATAAATGTTACAAATACTTCAATGAAAAATATACATGTTATATTTAAATAAAATTGTACATACATATAAATGGTATACATACATAAATGGTACATGAGTAATATATATACATAAATGGACATATACATAAATAATATATACATAAATGGTACCTCTACATAAAACACATATACACATAAATGGTACATATACATAAATAACACATGTACATATACATATATGGTACAAAAACATTAACTGGTTGTGAGGTTGCATGAAAAGGACACATCAATCACTAGGCTATGCATGAACCATGAATGGTGTATTCTAATCATGCAAATCACATATTTGCTATACCTTGAAGCACAGTTCGATCCAGTGTAGTTGTTTACAATAGGCTTAGGCCAATGCAATAATGTCTTTCCTTTTTGGAAAATGTGTGTGCCTCCCAAGGTGAAGGATGCTAGTGATGGCAAATTGAATATTTTGCAATTTTAAGTTGCCACCACTTGGTAACAATGCTTCTAGGTTTACTGCAGGTGGTACAATTGGTTGGGCAGCAAAGGTCCCTCTGATTCACCTCAACCTTTGACCTTTGACCTTGCCTGCTGCACTCATGGGGATGAGTTCCAACTTCTCACAGTGGTGATCTTTGTTGCTTTTCTGAGTGAAACTTCCAGACTTTGTTGGAATTGGCATTAATTAGGGGCAGTGTCAGCATCATGGACCAACCAGGAACTGCTGAAACTTCTTTACACCCAGCAGAGGGGAGAGGTCATTCTTTCGATCTGGACTGGAGTCAGATCATAGAGGTGACCGACATGCGTCTCAGGCCTCTTTACCCATTTCAAATAGGAAATGGTTGTGGTAGTGACTAGTCCATAATATCCAGATTCAGATAGAAAGAAAGGACTTGTAACTGAATCGCACTGGTAGCATGTTATGGGGAAAGATATTAGACGACGTTTCAATCACTCCTCTGGTTTCCTAGTTGATATCAGATTGATCCCAACTGACACTTCACACACAGGTCTGACCATGTTCAAAATTCCCTTGCCTGAAACTGTGTGTTCACATTTTCTGAAATTATGGCCTTGCAGAGGCTCCCACAATATAGCTTGCAAGTTTGTCTCTCTCTGTGGTAATTCAGGAGTCCAGGCTTTCAAAACTGAAAGTGAATGATACAAGAATCAGGGCAAGGAATATATGTTAGTAACGCCGACACATATGGGCACACACAGTTATCATCAATCTATTGCCCATAATACAACAAACCATTAAATATTCAAGCTAAAAAAAAATTAACCCTTCCATTGTGCTACAGCTCTGGAAAGTCAGAAAGATTCATTCCTTTAAAAAGAACTTCAAACTCCATCGGACTGATGAATTACTGTTATTATCGAGTACGACTGCCATCTTCGAACTGACCTCACCATTCCAATTTTAATAACATTTAGCATCATGTCAAGTGAAAAGCTTATCAAATCATTTTCTGCTCTGTCTGTCACTCTTCTCGTGTTTCTTACTCCTACGCTTTCACAGGCTTACTTTGTGGTTAAGGGACAAATGTTCTTATTTTCCTGTCTTCTTGCACCTCTTCAGCCTGAGAGCAGGGACCCATGTCAGTAAAAGTCTGATCCAGATGAAAGTTTTATCAGCCAGCACACAACTGAGAAACACTGAGCTGCAATCTGCCTGTTGACCCAATCACACTTCTCTCGTTATATTTGGACTGATAGCTTGGAGCTCTAGAAAACCTAGTTCAGCTTCTTGCCAAGACTTCAAGTAGATTAGCTTCCTGAACTGAGTCATCTTCTTGGAAGAATCTACTGGATGCATCAACATTCAGAAAGCTAAATTGTTCGAGAAGAGGTTTTTATTTCCCAGATCACAGGCATGTTTGGCTTTGGGAAAAATTCTGTCTACTGAATTATTATTGGAATCACTGCAGACTTGAGAAGGAGATTGCATGAGAATTCAGTAGTCATTGATACCTACTGCCTTAATTAGAACTATAAGACATTTTACAACTGGACAGCCATTAAGCCAACATCCACTGTGGAATTAAATGTCTCCATTCTGGTCTATTTTTCTAACTGTGTGAATACCCACCAAAGTCTATTTAAAAAATAACCATTATTGAGAGTTACCAATATATTTGAGTAATCACTGTTTAAAAGTCCAGAAGGTTTACAGAGTAGGTTACAGATTCATGAGACAAAATTACTTAATAATAAAAAAGTCACAATGCACATGATTAATATCATGAAAGGTGAAGTCCTAATAGTCAGCAATGTCTAACCTCAGGGACTATGAACTCAACACTTCCCCTGATCAGTGAATGCTGATTTCCTTCATCCAACATGAGTCTTCTAATCATATCTGATTTGTACACAGTGTACAATTCATATTGTGGTACTGTGTGTCTGAAGATGTTTTGCCAGGTTTGTAAATGTGATTAGTCCATCAATAGTAGCTTTAGCATATCTTCAAACACCATCTCCTGAAGCCCAAACTTCATTCAAAGTCTTACATAAGTTGCAATCCTCCATCTTATGTGTTGCCCAGTCTCAGAGTGAACTTCCCATCCTCAGATCACTACAGATATTTTTTCACATCCATATGAGAAGAATGAATCTGCTCAAAAACAGAAAATGTTGAGCCAAGGGAGACATGAAGATCAAAGAGGTACCTGAAGGCATTCCTTCCTAACGTATACAAGTGTTAATGTTCTTCTATGATGAGGGCTCAACGATTGGTGGAATACGCCACAGATTGCATGTGCTCTGTTACCTCCTTCCCACCATACCTCGTACTATAGTTCCAAGCACATGTGAAGGAAACGTTAATCTCATATGTGCAGAGTTGAAGAGTTGTAAATGTTGGGTAAAGTGGATCCAACTATCGGGAGATATAATCTTGATGCATAGTGGGATCCATTAATTAGGGTTGTGCCTCACTGTGGTTTGATTTGATTTAATATCATCACATGTATTAACATACAGTGAAAAGTGTTGTTTCTTGCGCGCTATACAGACAAAACATACTGTTCATAGAGAAAGAAACGAGAGAATGCACAGCCCTTTCACTTTGCTACAGTTCCTATTCAACAAGACAGAATGCTGCCATTCAAACATCCATAGACTCAGTGAAGACAACATTAATGGCAGCGTCAAGGCATCATTCGTGAGCATTAAGATGGAGGTCCATTCTGTCCCATATGTGAAACTCTAGGAGGAATCTACCTCTGAATTCCTTTCAAGGCTTTTCACACGGGCGATGTGTGAAATCTGTGAAGAAAAGTTGTTATCACAGTTCATGATTCATTAACCTAGCAGTTTAATTATTAAAGTGACATAATTGCAAGACTTGATGGTTCGCACATCTTGTAGTTATGTAGTTAAATGTGATGGCACTCCAGTATCCATTTACGTTTCCAGGTTTAAAAACCATCTTCCTGGTGGCTTGAGCAAGTTTATCCATTTGGTAACTGAGCCATATGTACCAGCGGGGTGTCAGACTCCATTCCCAGCCTGTCAACTGAGGAACATTAGGGGCACTATTGCATGCACTGCAGCTGGCTTCATTCACCTCGGCTGAGATGGGAAATATCAAAGGCTTCCAGGGAACCATCCAGCGAACCTTGATACAAATGTGTGGACATCAGTAAAGCACAGGATCAGGATTAGCTCAGATCTCCTTCTTCCATGGAGGAGGAATGCTTGCTAATGTTCACATCCACAGCTCCCATGTAAAGATTGGTTGCTTCAGTGAAATCAGTGGGATCCTGACGCTTATGGGAACCTACTTTAGCCCGTAGTGTATGGAGATATTTTATGAGAGAATAAAAAATGTTTTTATATATTGACAACAATAACTTAGGCAATTATTTTTATTTACTTACCAATAGTCATTGTTTATAGCAGACATGGGTTTAATGGGTTGGATGGCCTTCTTCCGCACTTTATCAATCCATGATTCTTCTAGAGATCAATACATGTCCAGTTCTTCACTATTCTATGCATTTGTGTAGAGTAACCAAGCAGAAAAGGGCAGAGATCCATTACCTGGATTTCTGTCTGCTTGGCACATCATCCAATTTTCCCGTGAGACTGTGTACCAGCTCTGGAACTGCCCCCGCCAGTTTACAATGAAATACATTACTGGTGTATTTGAATATCTATACAATTATGCACCCTTAACACCCCTATAGTTTCCTGTTATCTGCCCGTCATAAATAATTGGTGGCTAAGTAAGTATGTGATTTCCCTGGTGTTAAGAGTTGTAGTAGCATTTTAAACTTAGAATCATAGAGTCAACTTCGGCCCAACTTGTACATGCCACTTTTTTTTTAAACCCCTAGGCTAATCCCAATTGCCTGCATTTGGCCCATATCCCTGTATACCTATTCCTATCCATGTATCTATCTAAATGCTTTTTAAAAGTCAAAATTGTACCCGTCTCTACAACTACCTGTCAGCTTGTTCCAGACACTCACCACTCTGCCTGATAAAATTGCTCCTCTGGATACTTTTGTATCTCTCCCCTCTCAACTTAAACCTATGCCCTCAAGTTTTAGACTCCCCTATCTTTGGGAAAAGATATTGACTGTCTAAATGCCCCTCATTATTTTATAGACCTCTAAGATCACCCCTCAGCCTCCCATGCTCCAGAGAAAAAAGTCCCAGTCTATCCAGCCTCTCCTTATAACTCAATCCATCAAGTCCTGGTAACATCCTAGTAAATCTTTTCTGCACTTTTTTCTTCATTCTACCCTGTTGGTTTCTGCCATGCGTGCAGACGCTTTGTTATTTGTGCGCCCACAATGTTTGAGTATAAGAATTGGCAGATCATGCTGCAGCTGTACAGAACCTTAGTTAGACCTTATTTAGAATATTGCGTACAATTCTGTTCGCCACACTGCCAGAAGGATGTGGATGCTTTGCTGAAGGTACAGAAGAGATTTACCAGGATATTGCCTGGTCTGGAGGGTATCAGCTATGAAGAGAGGTTGGATAAATTCACTTTGTTCTCACTGGAATGACAGAGGTTGAGGGATGACCTGACAGAGGTTTACAAGGTGAGTGGCATGGACAGAGTGGATAGTCAAATGCTCTTTCCTAGGGAGAAAAGTCAAGTACTAGGGGACATAGGTTTAAGGTGTGTGGGGAACAGTTTAGAAGAGATGTGTGAGGCAAATTTTTTTTACACAGAGGGTGATGAATGTCTGAAATGCGCTGCTCAGGGAGGTGGTGGGAGGAGGTATGATAGCAGCATTTAAGGGGCAACTAGACAAATACATGAATAGAATGGGACTGGAAGGATACGGACTCCCTAAGCGTGTATGCTTTTAGTTTAGGTAGGCACCATGTTTGGCACAGGCTTAGCGGGCTGAAGGGCCTGTTCCTGTGCTGTACTGTCCTTTGTTAGGACTGTGAGTTTCCCCAGTGAGTATCCCCCTTTCACTTAACACTGGAAGAGGAACACGGGGAACACCAGGCAGCTCCCACTGGTGTCGGGAAGATGCCAGCTGGCTTCTTGCCAACTACATTTATGGGCAGGGGAACTTATCTAGCAATAGCTGTAACAGGTTCAGCAGACCATTAACAGGTTCAGGGTTGTATCATCTACTGTGGGATTAGCTGCAGATAATACATCTTCATGGCTGACACTGTCAATGTCACCAATGCTACCGTCCTCCAAACACACTGCAGGCTGCAGAATGTATACAAGAGTAACGAGATTCTATACTATCTCTGCTTAGCTAGCTATCAAATGAGGGCGGCTGTTCCACCATTTGCCTCCTGACTCAGAATCCGAACATATTTAATACACCCAATCTGTTTTGCCAAACAGGGAGGCGATGGCTTAGTTGTACTATCACTGAATTATTAATTCAGAAAGTCAGCTAAAGTTCTGGGGACCCGGGCTCGAATCCTGCCATAGCAGCTGGTGGAATTTGAATTCAATTTTTAAAAATCTGGAATTAATAACGTACCGATGACCGAGCAACCATTGTTGATTGTCAGGAAAAACCATCTGGTTCACTAATGTCCTTTAGAGAAGGAAACCTGCTGTTCTAACTTGGTCTGGCCTACATGTGACTCCAGAGCCACAGAAATGGCACAGGAACTCTCAACTGTCCTCGGAACTGGCCTAGCAAGCCACTCAGTTGTATCAAATGCTCAAGAAGGCAGCTCATTGCCACCTTCTCAAGGGCAACTAGGGATGGGTAATAAATGCTGGCCAGCCAGCAATGCCCATGTGCCATGAATGAATATTAAAAAAAGTCTCCTGTCAGTATCAACATGTGCGTTCTGAAAACAATCAGCTTTCAGAAACCACATCAACATTTTCTAACTGATTTTTTCCTTTATTCCTTCCTGGGACTTGGGCATCACTGACAAGACCAACACTTGTTGCCCATCCCTGATTGCCCTTGAATTGAATATCTTGCTATGCCATTTCATAAGGTAGTTAAGCGTTAACCACATAATATTCAAGGATATGGGACAAGTGCAGGAAAATGGGATTAGTTCACCTTTCATGATAAATATTGTTGGTGCAGACTCGATGGGCAAAGGGCCTTTTTTGAGCTGTATGACATTGATGTGGGTCTGGAGTCACATGGAGGCCAGACTGAGTAATAGTGATAGGTTTCCTTCCCTAAAGGAGCTGGATGGGTTTTTAAGACAATCCATTACAGTGTTATGGTCACCCTTATTGAGACTAGATCTTCCAGGTTTAGTAATTGAATTTAAATTCCACCAGTTGCCATGGTGGGATTTGAACATATCCCTAGAGTGTTAGCCATGAGTCCAGAGACGTGACCACTGCACTATCATTTGCAACTACTTTAAAAAAATTTACTCTAGCGGCCATTTACAGGGCTGCTTACATAAAAAATTCCCTTCCTCCAAACCCTTTGGTGCACTCTCAATGTTCAGCCTCAATGTAGCTCATCTATACTCTGCAAATTGAGATTGTAAATCGAAATGGAATAGTGTTCAGAAAGAGTCATTACATTAATGATCAGATAGGTGTTAATGCAATACTGTCCAACTAATACCCAATTACAGACATAATTGGAATATCTATTCAGTTTTGATTCAATTCCTTCACTTTTGTTAAACTATTCCATGTCTATACAGGTTTGAGTTCCTCATTAGTGCCTTACTACCGTCACAACTCAAGTACGTAAGAACACAGGAGGTAGAAGCATGAATAGACCACCAGGCCCTTCAAGCCTGCCCACCATTCAATATAATCATGGCTGATCTATAGGGGCCTCAACTCCTTTTCTGTACCATTTCCTCATAGTCCTCTATTCCTCGATCTATCAAATATTTATCCACCCCCACTTTAAATATTTCTAATGATCCAGTCCCCACCATCCTTTGGGGTAGAGAATTCCAGAGACTCACTACCCTCTGCAAGAAGATATTTCTACACACTTCAGTTTTAAATGGTCGGACCATCCCTTTATCTTGTAGCTAGATCCCCTTATTCGGGATTGTCCCACGAGTGAAAATATCTCACCATACTGTGTCAAGTCGTTAAATAATATTTTACTATTTTGTCCCTATTGTTAACCCTAACATGTGCTAGCTTGTTAAATTAAGCCCGACATTGTGAATTAAGATGTAGTTCAATGTTTCTGCACTCAAAGTACGTGTGTGGGTTGAGGGTTGGGACTACAGTCATGTGGATCTTTCATCAATTCACAGTTGCCTTGAGCACTGGAAATGAAGGATTGCTGAAGTTACCTCTGGTGTAGAAAATAATTTTATAGAGTCATCAAGGTTTACAGCATGGAAACAGGCCCTTTAGCCCAACTTGTCCATGCCGCCCTTATTTTCTATGTGGATTGAGTTGCCACGTTTTACCTATCTATACAGGGAGGATTAGAGCTTGGGAACGTGATCCTGCACATGAACTGTAGAATGAATTCATAAAATCACAGAATCCCTACGATGCAGAAGGAAGCCATTCAGCCCATTGATCCTGCATCGACAACAATCCCACTCAGGTCCTATCGCCGTACGTTTAAGTTTATTTACATTAACACTGCAATGAAGTTATTGAGAAAATCCTCCCGTTGCCATACTCTGGCGTCTGTTCGGGTACACTGAGGGAGAATTTAGCATGGCCAATGCACCTAACCAGCACAACTTTCAGACTGGGGGAGGAAACCGAAGCACCCAGAGTCATCCCATGTAGATACAGAGAGAACGTGCAAGCTCCACACAGACAGTGACTCGAAGCCGGAATTGAGTCCAATTCCCTGGCGCTGTGAGGCAGCAGTGCTAACCATGGTGCTACTGTGCCATCTCAAGATATATAGGTTAGCGGGGTAAATGCATGGGGTGACAGGGTAAGGCTGGGTAAGAGTTAGTGCAGACTTATTAGCCACATGGTGTCCTTCTGCACCGTAGGGATCCTGTACTTTTCCCATTTGAAATCTACTCATCCACATAAAATCATTTGTTCTTGTGATTTGCTTCTAAATTAAACATCATCAACATTCACTAACATTGGGGTGGGATTCTCTGGCCTCGCAACCCAGTGCTTCTTGGCAGCAGGTGTCGGTGCACTGCTCGCCGGTGGCAGGATCTTCTTTTCTCGCCACTGTCAGTGGGATTTCCTGTTGATCCCACCCCACGCCGTCAGCGGGACTGGAAGATCCCGCTGATGTGAACGGCCGGCGAATTCTGCTCAATGTTGACATGCATTATGGTCATCCTGCTCAGAATTCATCAGAACGGAAATGAGGTTATTCCTCATTCGTTGTCTGACTCATGGAGCTCCAACATTGTCACGGTATGAGATCATTAGTGGCACCCCCCCCCCCGAGTGTTGTCAGCACCGAATGCTGAAATTTATATCATTCTCATCTAATGCTATGAATTTGCAACGCTTTCTATCATAAGATAATTTTTTTTTTGCCATTACTTTGTTTGGTTCCTAGTGCTTTGGCACTCAGCGGGTAACTGGCCTTCACAGCTTTCTTGAACTCCTTCTTTTTCAACAAATTGGAAACTGATTCTTTCTTCGAGGTCTTGATCACCAGGGCTCTGAAATTGAAAATAAGAAATTGACGAATGAGGGCCAATCTTATACAGACTTTTAACAGAACTAGACAGGGTAAATGCAGGGAGGAACCAAAAGAGAAGACGCTGGAAAAATCTCAGCAGATTTAGCAGCATTTGTGAGAAGAGAAAAGAGTTGATGTTTCGAGTCCAGATTACCCTTTGTCAAAGCTGACCATCCAGCTCAATGATTAATTCTATTTTTTCCCCATAATCCTTGATCCCATTCACCCCAAAGACACCTGAGGGAGTCCAGAACCAGGGGGTCACGATCTGAGGATGCGGCATAGACCACTTAGGACTGAGGTGAGGAGAAATTTCTTCACCGAAAGAGTGGTGATCCTGTGGAATTCATTGCCACAGGACGTAGTTGATGCCAAAACATTGGATATATTCAAGAGGCGGCTGGATATAGCACTTGTGGTGAATGGGATCAAAGGTTATGGAGAAAAAGCAGGATGACGCTATTGAGTTGGGTGATCAGCCATGATTATAATGAATGGCGGAGCAGGCTCTTAGGGCCAAATGGCCTCCTCCTGCTCTTGTCTTCTATATTTCTATGTGTCTATGATCACGGAGGATGGCAAATTCCTAATCAAGGATATTGCTGATGTCACCCTATTCGGACTGACTGACACATTGAAAGGTTTGTGCGATCCTGAAATACCAGCGCAAGTTAAAAAATAACATTAAAACAGGCTTATTTCAAAAAGCAATACACTACAGCATTCAATAAACGTATCAAGACATCATAATACAATGTGACCTCAACTATCTGCACCTCATTATGAGTTTGGTCCCACATGCTACACGTCTGATTATAGATTTAACCCCTTATCTAATCCCTGATGATCAACATATCCCCCATTCTCCATTCAGTATAATAGGATGCTTTAGGAGCAGTATGTGCCAGGTGGTTTAGTTTCCTTCTCTGCCAGCCCCACATTATTTTGTATCTATAGATAGCTATTTTTAGTGAACGTGAATGATGGGTGATTCATAGAAATGTAGGAAGTAGGAGTAGGAGTAGACCATTCGGCTCCTTGAGCTTGGGGATTGCGGGGGGGGGGTTGGGTGGAAATTCCAGCCAGTGTTTGAGGTTTAAAGTTTATTTATTAGTGTCACAAGTAGGTTTATATTAACACTGCAATGAGGTTACTGTGAAAATCCCCTAGTTGCCACACAGCAACCAATTTGCACACAGCAAGCTCCCAGGATGTGATAATGACTGGATTATCCATTCAGTGATGCTGGTTGAGGAATAATTATTGATCCCTCAATAATTAGGGAGGCCCTAATTAGCAGGGTGAGGCCCTCAGTTCCTCTTTGAAATATTGCTATGGACTCATTAATGTTTAAAGTTTATTTACTGGCGTCACAAGTCAGGCTTACATTAACACTGCAATGAAATTACCGTGAAAATCTCCTAGTCGCCACACTCCGGTGCCTGTTCGGGTACACTGAGGGAGAATTTAGCATGGCCAATACACCTAATCAGCATGTCTTTCAGACTGTGGGGAGGAAACTGGAGCATCCAGAGGAAACCCACAGAGACATGGGGAGAATGGGCAGACTCTGCACAGACAGTGACCCAAGCTGGGAATTGAACCTGGGTCACTGGCTTTGTGAGGCAGCAAGAAGAGTACAAAAGGCAGAGATCAATGTTAGAGCGGATGACTGGAATGATTATATTGGATGTCTCAGATAGAGTGGCTCTTCTAAACATCGCTGCCTCTCAGTTTGACTAACCCTTACTTATTAAAAGTTACACTTAGTTTTAAAAAGAAATTGGGACTGGAATTTTACCAGCCAGCCTACCATGGGAATAGGAGTGGGTGAGGGGCAAATCATGGAAAGGTTCATTGACCTTGGGCAGGATTTTATGATTTCAGAACGAGCGAGGTTATAAAATCCAGTCCTATATCCTTTCTAACATTTTGACTTCAGTACTGGGTAAGGAATATGTGTTTTCAAAACTTGGGAACCTAATGGAGAAACAGCTTTGGTTATCAAAAGATGGTCTTACCGCTGCAGAGTAGAAAATAGGAATTTTTCAGCTCTAAAATCCTCCTGCAGATTGATTTGACATTGTGTAGTGACTGATAAAATACTACAAAAGGCAATACACATAAGATTGCAAGTGCCACATTACAACAGTCAGAAGACTATGTTGGCCTTCTGTGTACTTTGGCTGGGGCATTAAGAAAACAACTTCCTTGAGAATAATAATTATTGTTTGTCCTGGCAGCCTCTGGAACAACTCTCAATTCTCCTCATCATTTCTTGATGCTTTTGTACAGGAAAGATCTTTTGACTTTTGGGTGAAGAATCACATCACAGCCAATTTCAAGGAAATGTTGGCACAGGCGAGTGATTTGATTTCTGATTTGATTCGACTTATTATTGTCACGTATTGCTATAAAGTGAAAGTATTGTTTCTTGCGCACTATACAAAGACACAGCATACCATTCTTAGAGAAGGAAAGGAGAGGGTGCATCTTACAGTCATAGAAAAAGATCAGCTTAATGCAAGGTAGGTCCAATTAAAAAGTCTGGTGGCAGCAGGGAAGAAGCTGTTCTTGAATCAGTAGGTACGTGACCTCAGACTTTTGCATCTTTTTCCTGACAGGAGGAGGGTTAGGGTTGCCAAACTGAACTCCCATCGATCCTACTGATTTAACTTCCTTGTTCTCAGCCCATAGCTTTGGATATTTTTATTCTTGCAGTGTTTATTTTCATGTTAAGTGGCTTGTTTGATTTGGCAGAAAAAAAGCACTTTAATCGCTTTCCCTAAACAGCTTGAGATGTTGCCAGCAAGGGCAGAGGATAATAAGAGTTTATCGACTCTTTGTGGAGATAGTTGGTCCTTTCTGTTTTATGACAAGGTGAGAATTTACTTGGATTAGGAAGGCTTTTTGGCCTTTCTTCTTGAAATGAGCTTTATAGCAGGAGAATCTAAAAAAAAATTGACGCATTGCTGTAGGTTTGCAATGAAGAACTGGATTCTCTCCGTTTTTCACAGGATCTAAGAATGTAGCCGGTTATTATATTACAGAGGGACAGCCAGACTTGGAAATGTCCTTGTTTCAACTCTCATCCCATTGACCACACAAGAATACACACACTAACCTTTCACGAGAGGTTCCCTGCTCTTCCTGTTTCAGGCTTGTTGAACTGTCAGCTGATTGCTGTCTGGGAAGTTTCAGGGGAGGTAGGGTTCTTTGTTTTCTCACAGGATATTTTAGCTGCGGCAGCAAAGAAAGTTCTGTTTCAATAACTGATGTACAATTACAGCTCGAACTGCTATAAAGCACCTTGAATCATAGAATCCCCACAATACAGAATGAGGCCATTTGGCCCATCGAGCCTGCACTGACAACAATCCAACCTAGACCCTATCCCCCCCAACCGCACGTATTTACCCTGCTAATCCCCCTGACTCTAAGGGCCAATTTAGCGTGGCCAATTAACCGAACCGCACATCTTCAGACAGTGGGAGGAAACCGGAGCACTCGGACAAAACTCACTCAGGCACGGGGAGAACATGCAAATTCCACACAGACCTTGACTCAAACCAGGAATCGAATCCAGTTCCCTGGCGCTGTGAGGCAGCAGTGCTAACCACAATGCCACTCCAAGTCCAGAACTAAAGTGCAGCACCACAACTCACAATCTTTCACACCAAAACTAAGACCAGACGGGTTCTGTTGAATGTACGGGATTTCTATTCATCCAGTCACTGCTGTTAGTGTAAGCGTGTGCTGTGAACCTTGTAGGCCGAGTGGACACTTGAGTTCTTCCCATGAGTGCGGGCAGAGTACAGGCATGAGGGAGCTATCAAACTAGTGAATCAACTTCTGTTAGAAGTTGTCAATGTTTCGGGCACCAACACATTTACAAAGCCTTTACAAAGTTTGTTCACCAGATTCATTCCAGAGATGAAGGGTTTGTCGTACGAGGAGAAATTGAACAGTTTAGGCCTACACTCTCTGGAATTTAGAAGAATGAGGGGAGATCAAATTGAGATTTATAAACTGATAAAAGGTATGAATAAGGTAGACATGTAGCAGATGCTTCCTCTTGTGGGACATTCTAGGATGAGAGACCATACTCTTAGGATAAGGGGTAGCAGAATTGACGAGAAACTACTTCTCTCAATGTGTTATGAATCTATGGAATTCGCTATCCCAAAGTGTGGTGGATGCTGGGACATTGATCTCCCCTCATTTTTCTAAATTCCAGGGAGTATAGGCCTAAACTGTTCAATGTCTTCATACAACAAACCCCTCAGCTCGGGAATCAATCTAGTGAACAAATATCAGTAAATTTAAGGAGGAGTTAGATTTTTAATTGGTAATGGGTTGAAGGAGTATGGGGAGAAGGCAGGAAAATGGGGATGAGGAGCATAGCAGCATGATCGAATGGTGGAGCGGACCCGATGGGTGGAATGGCCTAATTCTGCTCCTATTTCTTACGAACTTATGACGAGGAGAAAATCAACAGCTTTGTTGCAAAGTTAGCAAAAAGGGTGAAAATCTAGTTCAGACATGTTTAGACTTGAGAAGCAGCAACGTTAATGCACTGTAAAGAATTTTGCATTTTTCACAATCTTCTGTCCAATGAAGTTCAGTCACTGTTGTAATGTGGGAGGCACAGCAGCCACTTGACATACAGCAAGCTCCCACAATGTGATAACAACTGCATTACCCATTCAGTGACACTGGTTGAGAGATAATTATTGACCAGGGCAGCAGGAAGAGGTCTTCAGCTCCTCTGAAATATTGTCATGGAATCATTAATGTTTAAAGTCTATTTATTAGTCACAACTAGACTTACATTAACACTGCAATGAAGTTACTTTGAAAATCCCCTAGTCGCCACACCCCGGTGCCTGTTCAGGTACACTGAAGGAGAATTTAACATGGCCAATGCAGCAAACCAGCACGACTTTTGGACTGTGGGAGGAAACCGGAGCCCCTGAAGGATACCCACGCAGAGAGAGGGAAGAATGTGCAGGCTCCACACAGACAGTGACCCAAGCCAGGAATAGAACCTGGCGCTGTGAGGCAGCAGCACTAACCACTGTGCCGCCTCTAATGCTGACCTGAAAAGGCAGATGGGGTCTTGGTTTGATATCCCATTTGAAATATAGCATCTCTGCCAGTGCAGCACTCCTTCAGTAATGCACTGAGATTTGCAGCCTGGACTCTCAGCTCTCCCAACTGGGGCTTGAACTTGCAACCTTTTGACTCAGAGGTGAGTGTGATACCAACTGAACTACAGCTGATATCTAGCAAGAGTACACCCAGCCCTCATCCTCCCTTGGCACAACTCATGCTAAGCTGGATGGTAGACTCTCCAAATTATATAAACATTGTACTATTCCTCTCTGCTGTCAACTTGCCTTGTGCCTTAAGAAACACAAAATCCCAAGAGTCAGCCAAGGGTCAGGCCATTAAAAGTTTGTGCATTGATACAGCAGTTACCAGTGTCAGACTGATAGCTGGCATTCAGTTCCCAGCCAGGCACCTGGCTTCATGCTGGGATTTTAGTACTGAATGAGTGAGTGTTATGTGCCTAAACAAATCAAACTTAGCTGACTCAAATCAGTAACAGCATATTAATGACTGGATTCCAGTTTGGGATCCCATTCGGCACGTCACTCAACACTGTGATATGCCCAGGACCTTCGAATTTATGATGTTGGCAAAACCAGGTAGTGGGTTCATCAGTGGGAGGTATGTGCCAATGCCTGCAGTAAGAACGGTTGGCCACATTGAAAGGCTCTTTCTCCCTGTGAATGGAGGATGTACGTACATAGGTATTCTAGGATGGATTGGTAGCTCTTAAAAAACAGCCACAGTGGCACAGTGGTTAGCACTGCCACCTTACTGCGCCAAGGACCTGTGTTCGATTCCCGGCTTGTGTCACTGTCTACGTGGAGTTTGCATGTTCTCCTTGTTTTTGCGTGGGTTTGCTCCGGGTGCTTTGGTTTCCTCCCACAGTCTGAAAGACGTGCTAGTTTGGTGTATTGGCCATGCTAAATTCTCCCTCAGTGTACCCGAACAGGCGCCGGAATGTGGTGACTGGAGGATTCTCACAGTAACTTCATTGCAGTGTTAATGCAAGCCTACTTCTGATATTAATAAATAAATAGCCGTTAGCACTTTGCGTGAGTCTGATCATACAAAACATGGATAAGGTTACCTTTGTCTTCAGGGGCTCAAGCTATACTGGTAGGGACTCACCCTTCTCAATGGGCCAGTGAGACTCGTGCCCCTACATCTGGCACCGATGTTAAGTTAGTAGGAAAGGAAGAGTGGGACGAGGCCATTCAGCCCCTCAGGCCCATCCCACCATCCAGGTAAATCATGACTGATCTCAGCTCCACTCAGCTACCTCAGTTTCATATCCATAACAGTCCATCAAAGCCAGCTGCAGAATGCATCATCTCCCTTGGAACTCAGATCTCCAAATGTAATGGGCAGCTTGTGGAAAACCTCAGCTTAGGCAGCTTCAGCCTCAGGTCTCTCTCGTTTACAACAAAAGGGAGCCCCTTCCTCCATCACCAACCCCACTCCTCCCCAACACCTCATACAAATCTGCATTAGCCTGGAACTCTTCTCTTCCAAGTTTTGGTGGAGTTTGCCGACTCTCCAGCTCCTTGGCTGGGGAATCTCTGAAGGTGCAGCTGGGGAACCTGGCTGCTGCCCTGCTGGTCACTGATATCAGGGCTCAGCTGTGTGCAGTTCTGGTGGTGGTAGGGTGAGGTATAGGTGGGGATGGGGACTAATCTTCCTAAAGAACTAGACTTGCCCTCTCTGTCTAGTGCAGCGGTGGGCAACCTGCAGCCTGGGGACCACATGCAACCCTTCTGGATTCTGAGTGCAGCCCATAAGACATTTTGTTGACTGTTGCCCATGCACAGAGTTAGCACGATATCCATCCATTTAATTTTTTTCCTACTGGCATAACTGAAGTGATATGCATGTAAATCAGGGGCAAGTTAAGTGCTGATTGCTCACAACACTGACCGTGCACTCTCTCTGAGTCCAAAGTGTAAATTTAATTTGGGTTTTACCATTTGAAGTTGAGGATAATTCCATTAATACATAAATTTTCTATAACCAGTTATGAAATATTCAGGGTGTATTAAGTGTATTTAATCTTATTCATTCATGGGGTCACGGTTATTGAACAAGCTTGATTGTAATCTTGCCGCCCACGGAGATGAAGGAGGGCCACTCATGCCACCCACTCACTAGTCTAGGATGCCCATTACTGGACTAGAAGCTTTGTATTCGGCCTCCCACAGTCTCTGGCCTACATGCCGGAGATTGATGTCTCCACCCAAATAAAAATTACTTCCGAAAGCTTCTTTGCTCTTCCTAATAGAAAATGATTGGAAGTGCAGTGGGAATGGATAAAAAAAAGATTTTAAAGATATCCACAGATCTTCAATTATGTCTTGAATACTTCACAAAACAACTGCAACTTCAACTGGGACCAGCTACAGAAAATAGAATCAACTGATAAAACTTAAAGATGTAACAGAAAACAGATTTAACGATAAACATCAGAACAAACATTCCATGAGCTTATCTTAATTGTTGTTATTTACATAGAGCATAAATGTGGAGATAAATAGTGGAAATATAGTACAGAATTAAAAACCACATTGATAAAACGTCAATGATTAGCAAAGGCCTTGCTGAACTAAATCCCTCAATAAATAGTTTTTTTTCCCCTTGTGAGTACCCAAGGTGAAAGAACAAGGCACAGAATGCCAGCTCAGTTGAAAATTAATAAAACTGATGCTCATGCAGTTGACTAAAGGACAGAAAATAGTGATGTCATGGCAAATGTTTGTTTTTCAGACTGGAGGATACAGAACTTGGAGGCGTGAGGATGACACCAATTGATTGAATATAGGAGTTGGCACATCTTCCCCCTCATTATTTTATAAGATCACCTCTCAGCCTCCTATGCTCCAGAGAAAAAAGTCCCCGTCTATCCAGCCTCTGGACATTGGTAAGGCCACACTTGGAATACAGTGTACAATTCTGCTCACCCTATTATAGAAAGGATACAATTAAACTAGAAAGAGTTCAGAAGAGATTTACTAGGATGCTGTCAGGACTTGATGGTTTGAGTTATAAGCAGAGGCTGGGACTTTTTATTCTGGAGCATAGGAGGCTGAGAGGTGATCTTATAGAGATCTATAAAATAATGAGGGGCGTAGATCAGCTAGATAGTCTGTATCTTTTCTCAAAGGTAGGGGAGTCTAAAACTAGAGGGCATAGGTTTAAGATGAGAGGGGAGAGATACAAAAGGATCCAGAGGGGCAATTTTTTCAGAGGGTGATGAGTATTTGGAACAAGTTGCCAGAGATAGTAGTAGAGGTGGGTACAATTTTGTCTTTTAGAAAGTGTTTAGACAGTTACCTAGATAAGATGGGTATAGAGGGATATGGGCCAAATGCAGGCAATGGGGACTAGCTTAGGGGCTTTAAAAAAAGGCACATGGACAAGTTGGGCCGAAGGGCGTGTTTCCATGCTGTAAACCTCTATGACTCTATGATTGTGACAGAACATAGATAGAATGGGCAGACAAAGTGGCAGATAGAATTTAATATAGAGAATTGTGAGGTGATGTGTTTTGGTCAAAGAGATGGGGCAACAACATAAACTTAATGATGTAGCTCTAAAGAATGTGCAGGGACAGGGGAAGGTAGTGACTCATGTGCACAGATGTTTGAAGGTGGCAGGTACGATGAGATGACAGTTGGTAAAACCTATGGGACTTTGGGCTGCATGGAAGTGATCTTAAGCACAAAAAACAGGGAAGTTATTCTGAAGAGCTCAGGTTAGGCCACAACCAGACAATTGTGTTCAGTTCTGGTCACCATACTTTAGCAAGGATGTCAGGATCCTTGAGCAGGTGCAGAGGAGATTTACCAGAACAGTTCCAAGGGGGAGGAGTTTTAGCTACAAAGGTAGATTGGAAAAGCTGGTGATGTGGTTTTCCTTGGAGCAGAGGAGATTGAGGGAAGGTTTGATTGCGATATACAAGATTATTAAAGGCTTATGTAAAGTACACCAATAAAAACTGTTCCAGTTACTGTAGCTGGTGGTATAAGGATTAGGGGGATACCGATTTAATGCTTTGAGCAAGAGATACGGGGACATTTTTCTCTGGAGCAATGTCCTCCTTCTGTCCCATCACTCTGCATAGCATGGCCACTTCTCCCTTCCCAGTGGAAAAAAGGGCAGAAAATATTTCAACAGATGAGGATAAGGCAAGAATGCAAATTATATATCAGGCAGGATTTTCCAGCTGTATTTGCCCCAAAACTGGAAAATCCCACTAGAGGTCAATGGACCATTCCACGGTCCGTCCCTCGCCCCTCCGATTCCCATGGCTGACGAAATGGGAAAATTCACCCCATTGTTTGAAATGAACCTTAAAATTATAGCAGAAAGAAACAAAGAAGATAATCAAGAATAAAAGCAAAACACTGCAGATGCTGGAACCTGAAACAAAAACATAAAAATGCTGGAAAATCTCAGCAGGTCTGACGGCATCTGTGGAGAGAGAATAGAGCCAATGTGACCCTTTGTCAGAGCCCCTGACGAAAGATCATCTAGACTTGAAACATTGGCTCTACTCTCTCTCCACAGACGCTGTCAAACCTGCTGAGATTTTCCAAGATAATCAAGAAGTTTTCTGATGAAGTATGTATCATTTGCTTAAAGTTGCTCAAATTTCGGAGGGCACCTTGGATGGAGTATTGTTCAGGAAGCGCATTGGGCTGTCTTTTCCGTCCAGGTCATTGTAGTCAGGAATTGGATTGTTGGTGATGATAGCGGCGGCTCTCTCCTGGTTGCTCTCAGAGGCGCGGCTCATCAAGTTCAAGCTGTCCCTCATGCGACTGACACATTTCTGAAACTGGGCTTGGTGTAGGCTCTGGAAACCTTCCTCCTGAGGAGAATGAAGAGAAGGAATGAGGTTTTTATTCATGAGCAGCCCCACTTCCGTGGGACTTGCACCCCTACATCTGGCACCGATGTTAAGTTAGTAGGAAAGGAAGTGTGGGACGAGGCCATTCAGCCCCTCAGGCCCATCCCACCATCCAGGTAAATCATGACTGATCTCAGCTCCAGTTAGCTACCTCAGTTTCATATTCACAACTGTCTATCAATGCCAGGATTTTTTTATTTATTAGTTTATTTATTAGTGTCACAAGTAGGCTTACATTAACACTACAATGAAGTTACTTGAAAACTCGCTAGTCGCCATACTCCAGCGCCTGTTCGGATACACTAAGGGAGAATTTAGCATGGCCAATGCACCTAACCAGCACGTCTTTTGGACTGTGGAAGGAAACCAGAGCACCTGGAGCAAACCCACACAGACATGAACCAGTGACCATAATTCTGTTAGTTTTAAGATAGCTATGGAGAATGATAGGTCTGGCTCAAAAGTTAAAATTCTAAATTAGGGCAAGGTCAATTTTGATGGTATCAGGCAGGAACTTTCAAAAGTTGATTGGGGGAGTCTGTGGGAAGGCAAAGGGACGTCTGATAAGTGAGAGATTTTCAAGAGTGAGTTAACCAGAGCTCAAGGTCAGCACATTCGTCTTAGAGAGAAGAGCAAGCTGGTAGAAGTAGGGACCCCTGAATGACTCGGGATATTGAGGCCCTGGTCATTGAGGCCCTGGTCAAGAAGAAGAAGGAGACACATGACATGCATAGACAGCTGGTTTCAAGTGAATCCCTTGAAGAGTATAGGGGATGTAGAAGTAGAGTTAAGAGAGAAATCAGGAGGGCAAAAACAGGACACAAGATTGATTTGGCAAGTAAGGCAAAGGAGAATCCAAAGAGCTTCTACAAGTACAAAAAAAGCCAAATGAGTAACTAGGGAGAGAATAAGACCTCCTAAGGATCAACAAGGTCATCTATGTACAAATCCACAAGAGAAGGGTGAGATCCTAAATGAATATTTCTCATCAGTATTTACTGTTGAGAGAAGCATGGATGTTAGGAAACTTAGGGAAATAAATAGTGCTGTCTTGAGGAGTGTACATATTACAGAGAAAGAAGTGCTGGAAGTCTTAAAACTTCAAGATAGATAAATCCCCAGGACCCGATGAAGTGTATCCCAGGACAGTGTGGGAGGCTAGGGAGGAAATTGCAGGTCCCCATACAGTTATTTGTCACTTATATTAATGATTTGGATGAGAATTAGTAGACATGGTTAGTAAGTTTGCAGATGACACCAAGATTGGTGGCATAGTGGACAGTGAAGAAGATTATCTCAGATTGAAACGGGATCTTGATCAGTTGGGCCAGTGGGCTGACGAATGGCATATGGAGTTTAATTTAGACAAATGTAAGGTGATGCATTTTGGTAGGTTGAACCAGGACAGGACTTACTCAGTTAATGGCAGGGCCTTTGCGGACTTACAGAACAAAGAGATCTAGGGGTACAGGTTCATAGCTCTTTGAAAGTGGAGTCACAGGTGGACAGAGTTGTGAAGAAAGCATTCAGCATGCTTGGTTTCATTGGTCAGAACATTGAATACAGGAGTTGAGACGCCTTGTTGAAGTTGTACAAGACATTGGTAAGATCACATTTGAAATACTGTGTACAGTTCTGGTCACCCTATTATAGAAAGAATATTATTAAACTAGAAAGAGTGCACAAAAGATTTACTTGGATGCTACCAGGACTTGGTGGTTTGAGCTATAAGGAGATGCTGGATAGACTAGGACTTTTTTCTCTGGAATGTAGGAGGCTGAGGGGTGATCTTATGTAGATCTATAAAATAATTAGGGCATAGATCAGCTAGATAGTCAATATCTTTTCTCAAAGGTAGTGGAGTCTAAAACTAGAGAGCATTGGTTTAAGATGAGAGTGGAGAGATACAAAAGGATCTGGAGGGGCAATTTTTTCACACAGAGGGTGGTGAGTGTCTGGAACAGGCTGCCAGAGGTAGTAGTAGAGGCAGGTACAATTTTGTCTTTTAGAAAGCGTTTAGACAGTTACCTGAGTAAGATGGGTATGGAGCGATATGAGCCAAATGCAGGCAATTAGGACTAGCTTAGGGGTTTAAAAAAAAGGGTGGCATGGACAAGTTAGGCTGAAGGACCTATTTCCATTCTGTAAATGTCTATGACTCCAAGGGGAGAACATGTACACTCCGCACAGACAGTGACCCAAGTCAGGAATTGAACCCGGGTCCCTGGAGCTGTGAGGCAGCAGTGCTAACCATTGTGCACCGTGCTCTTGAAGATTTAAATTTCAAAAACCTCCACAGCTTTTTGTTAAAGAAATTTCTGGACTTGTGTTAAGAAGTGCTTCCTTCAGTCTAGCTCCAATTTTGAGGCTACGACTGTTAGGGACCAGATTAGAAACTCCAAGGTATGTTATGAGGTTAGCCAAGACCCCAACTTTTTTTAAAATTTTGGCATTAAGGTGCTTCACACCAGGTATGATTCAATTGATCCACTAGGGAGCTTTTCTTAAAACAAACCTTAAATTTTAACAACACAATTAAAATATAACACAAAGAATTAGCATAACTTTTGCCAATTGGAAATACTTAAACATGACAAGATATCATTCTTAACAACTTGCTATCTCTCTAGTTCCAATGTAGATTTTCAGCCTTTAACCCCTCTGGATAGATATCGAAAGACACATGCTTTCTGACTCCCGTACAGCAGTTTTCAGAGAGAGGTTTACCTTCAAGCAGCAGAACCCCAGAGAAATAGACTTTTTCCTGGCAGATCCCAGTCTCAATGTCCCGAGAGAAAGTGAAACATAGAAAAAGCCACCTCTCCCTAAAGATCTCGAACAGCAAACTGAGCTTGATTTCTTTGTGTAAGCCTAGCTCCACCCAGTCAGATGGCCTTACTTGTCAATCAACCTAATCAAACCTCATTCTGAAAATCCCCAGCAGACAACATTAAAACAACAACCCTGCAGTAGTCCACATTAAAACAAACGTTGTAGCAATTAAGATCAATTATGCTGCTGCAGGAACAACAAGGACTGTTGGATGCAGACAAAATGGCACTGATAATAAAACAAACTACTTAAAAAGATCCTGCACAAGAAACATGAGCCAAATATGTTTCTTAAAGGCACAGTATCATCACAATGACTAATTGTTCTATTATTTCCAACCAAAGGAAAGTTTTTCTCTAATAACCAATCAAATACTTTAATTACCTTAAATAATTCAATTAGAGCACTGTTTAAATTTCTGTGCTTGAGGGAATTTAAATCTATATAATCTTTCACCATAATTTAACCCTGTTAGCCCTGGTATCATTCTATTGAATCAGTGCCGCACCCCAATAGAAAGCTAACACTATGGCTCAGCCAAGTTCACCCAGATGGTGATAGACTGCAACAATGAGTATTTTTGTCTAAGATCAAATGGCTTTGGCTTTGATCAAATGTATCTAGTGATCCCAGGGTTGGATAGAGGGTGACTGAAAAACAATGACAGAGGGAGCTGAGTCACATGCTCTCAGGGCAGCCTGACATGAATTGTGTTCACATGTCCGAGATAGATGAGGCCTTTGGTTGGCCCACTCATTGCTTGTCTCCAAGCAAGAGGCTGCACAACATACTCCCCACAGGAGAAACAAGGGGAAAAATAATACTCTTTTAGAATTTGGCATCTTCTTTGAGTTGTTTATTATATTTTTGCTGCCAATTCTCAACATTCTAGAAAGATATTGCACATGAAGAGGCCATTTTGCCCATTGAGCCTATGCTGGTTCCTTGGTAGAGCTCTTCAATTAGTCCCTTTCTCCTGCTCGTTCCAGGATTGTCTGTTGAATCTGTTTCCACCGGGATCTGCATGGAAACGTGCTAAAGAACTGAGGCTACTCCAGCATCCAAAGTCCTCGCGAATCATTCTGGGCCAAGCGAATGCATTCAACCCGTGAACGTAAATCTCACTACATTTATATAGCGGAGTGCAGCTAACCAGGTTTATGGTTCTCGCATCGACAATGGCATTACAAACCCATTCAGTTGTCACTCCGTGATCTAACAGGAGGAAAGACTCACTCCCATGATTGGTATTGTCCACTAGTCAGCCCACGGCACTTGTGGAGACAGGCATCTGACGGCAATTAGTAAAAGAGATTGTTCTGTAGTTTATAGAAAGCTCACTCATCTGCTTCCAGTACATTCCATTCATGCCATGTCTTGCAAAAAGATAATTCTGAATCTTGACCGTACTTTCCGAATTAAATAGAGCAAAGTATCTCATCTGCACATGTGCAGTATATGTGGGTACGAAGAATAGGTGGATATCAACGTAGGGAAGAGCTTGGAATGCTACTTTATCAGATAAAGGGAGATAGCCTCTGAAAATATTGGCATTCACATTCCATCACACCCCTCACTTCATTGAATCATAGAATCCCTACAGTGCAGAAAGAGGACATTCACAAATCCTGCACTGACCACAGTCCCACCTAGGCCCTATTCCCGTAACCCCACATATTTACCCTGCGTATCACCTGACCTAACCAGCATATCTTTGGAGTGTGGGAGGAAACCGGAGCACCTGGAGGAAACCCACGCAGACACAGGGAGAATGTGCAAACTCCACACAGACAGTCACCCGAGGCCGGAATCGAACCTGGGGTCCCTGGCAGCGGTACTAACCACTGTGTCACCGTGCCACCCCTTGTACCTTGTAGATCGTGGACAGGCTTTGGGGAGTCAGGAGGTGAATTGACTCCTCTTATTTTTTCAAAGGTTTTGTTCTGAATCCCTTCAGGTTTTACGACACAATGCAGTCCATTTCAGTTCATTGTAACTGCACTGAAATATATTTGCTTTCACAAGTTATCAGGGCAACTAAACCAGACACCGCGTAGCAGAACCAGGCAACTAGCAGTAACAGTAAGAACACATATGGAAACAACAAGTGGAAGCTCAGACTAAAGTGTCTCAAAAGGAATTTTTCTCTTCTGAAAAGGAAGAATGTGCAGGGCTGCGGGGAGAAGGTGAGGATGTGGCAGGAGGCGAATTACTCCTTTGGCAAATAAACACATGCATGATGGGCTGAATGGCCTCCTTCTGTGCTGTACCCATTATATGATGCCGCGAATACAGGCCAGAATGGGTGGAATGGTTGGTTGGGCTGGTGACAACAGATACTGAGTATAACCTCCTCAGAGCTCATCACAAAATCATCAGAAAGTGCAATTTTAAAAACGTTTGAGTGATTTTAAACACAACCTCGTTGAAAGTTTATTTATTAGTGTCACAAGTAGGCTTATGTTAACACTGCAATGAAGTTACTGTGAAAATCCTATGGAAGGTTGGATTATTGTCACATTTACTAATCTCTGCATTCTTCAAAGTGCTGCAAGGTAACCCCTCCTAAGCAGTGCTAAAATCCAAATTTACTGGCTGGAATATGTACCCAGACATGTAGAAAATACACTTTCCAATACTGAGTCACTTTTCACTTCAGAAATGTTGAAATTTGCCACTGGTACAGTTAAATCTTATATATACTACACTCCCCTCTCTGACCTCTCTCAACTGTAGTGTGCAACTGATGGATTGTTCTTTGGGACTCTCATGTCATGCACGCGATGCTGCCTGGGTGTGTATGTTTGTGTCTGCGTGTGACTGTGCACGTCTGTGTGTGTGCATGTCTGTGTTTGTGCGTGTGTGCATGCATATGTCTGTGTGTGTGCGTATGTGTCTGCGTGTGTGTGCACATCTGTGTGTGAGCATGTGTATGCATGTGTTTGCATGTGCATGAGTGTATGTCGGCATATGTCTGCATGCCTGTGTGTATGTGTACAAATGTGTGTGCGCACAAATCTGTATGTGTGTGTGCGTGTACATCTTTGTATGCGCAAATCTGCATGTGTGCGCATATGTGTTTGCATGTGTAGGTGTCCGTGTGCACATGTGTGTGTGCACATCTGTGGTGCATGTGTGTGTCTGCATGCCTATGTGTGTGTGTGTCTGCATGTCTGTATGTGTGTGTGTGCATGTCTGTGAGTGCGTGTATCTGTGTGTGTCTATATGTGTGTGTGCATATGCATGTGTGCATGTGTGTTTGTGTGTGTGATTCCTGGGCTATCTGCTTGGACACCTAATGACGTGCCCATTCTATTCTGCACTGTCACAGCCACACAGCTTTTGGTCCATTTACATTGTGACTCACTCCAAAAGACGGGACAGTTCCACCTCTTCACAGGTCTGGAAGTACGCAAGAAGCAGAACAGTTCCTGTTTCATGATCCTTCCGAGAGTTGCTTCTAGAAATGCTTTTTAAGAGAAGAGGGTGGGCAGTTCACAGGGATAATCAAGGAATAATCAAGGGATAATCTTTCTGGATATGTCAGACCGCAGGTCATCAAACGTGGAAGACCAGGAACATGTGCTCTTCTTTCTCTTCAGGGCTAAGTCCAGGGTTCAGCCAACAATAGTCATGTGGTTGTCCCCCTGAATGGTCATGCTCAGAATAAGGGATTTCCCCACAGGTCCCTAAAACCATGCATCCACAAGATGCTGCTCAGCATGAAAGCTAATTGCAGAGGAACGACCCCACATTGTTGCATACTTTCGTCATCACAAAACAGAGTAGCCATTTCGCTGTTTGATGAAGGCTTCCCTCATGCTCTTTCCCACTTTGGGTTGCAACAGGGCCTCACCTACAGAGATTATAGTTCTGGCGAGTCTGGAGATCATTCTCTGTGTTGCTGAGGGCAGATCCTCTCTTGGCAGATTACGCAGGCTAAGTAGTGTGGTGTAGACAAAGTCTATGTTGTCATAGAGGAATTTTTCAATGAGTTGCTTTTTAAATGTACTGCATGCTCCACTAAACCTTTCGGTTGTGGATATTGAGAGCTGCATGCACAACGTTCAAAGTCTGATGTGCAGGTAGAGTCTTTGAACTCCCTGTTTCCTGGTGTTATCTGCCACTAACCTTTGCGGAGTGCCTTATGCAGCAAAGTGTCTCTTCAGCTTTTCAATGACTTTGGTTCTCACCATGTTGATTTGATTTGATTTATTATTGTCACATATACGAGTATGCAGTGAAAAGTATTGTTTCTTGTGCGCTATACAGACAGAGCACACCGTACATAGAGAAGGAAATGAGAGAGTGCAGAATGTAGTGTTACAGTCATAGTTAGGGTGCAGAGAAAGATCAAATTAGTGTGAGATAAGTCCATTCAAAAGTCTATTGTCGGCAGGAAAGAGGCTTTTCTTGAGTCGGATGGTACGTGATCTCAGACTTTTGTATCTTTTTCCCAACGGGAGAAAGTGGAAGAGAGAATGTCCGGGGTGCGTGGGGTCCTTAATTATGCTGGCTGCTTTTCAAAGACAGCAGGAAGTGTAAACAGAGTCAATGGATGGGAGGCTGGTTTGTGTGATGGATTGGGCTACATTCATGACCTTTTGTAGTCCCTAGCGGTCTTGGGCAGAGCAGGAGCCATACCAAGCTGTGATACAACCAGAAAAGAATGCTTTCTATAGTGACTCTGTAAAAGTTAGTGAGAGTCATAGCTGACATGCCAAATTTCCTTAGTTTTCGGAGAAATTAGTGGCGTTGTTGGGCTTTCTTAACTATAGTGTCGGTATAGGGGGACCAGGACAGGTTGTTGGTGGGCTGGACATCTAAAGAAATCAACTTCATGTCACACCAAGAATGAATCTACAAGGAGACCAGATGCTGTCTCTCATTCCACTCACAGTGAGTGACTGTGGAAGGTCTGGGACCTCACTGAGATGCAGTGGTTCTTTGGCTTGATGAGACTTGAACACGTTGCATGTTGCACATCTGGACATTTGCCCTTCTATGTCACTGTGCAGGGCCAGTGCATAGTTTCCTTTGTCCTACACTTCTTTGATGTAAAAGGCACTGGTCTGCCATTCTAGATATACACCACTCTGAGATCATGCTGAGAAGTGTCTGCTGATAAGAGTACAGATGTTTGGATGTCAGAGTATTGTAACACTGGGGGGGCTGACAGCAGTTCCTGGAGTTTGTTGAAAGCAACTGTTGTGCTGCTGCTAACACCATTCTACGTTCTGGTGGAGAAGCTGACAGAGGGATCCAGCTACCTCACTGTAATGAATTTTGATAGAAAATTTGTCACGCTGAGGATTTGCTGCATACTTGTTCTCAGAGTGGACATCTGCCGTGTGGCTGTTGTCTTACCTGGATCTGGATTCACACCATCAGCAGTAAGCAAGTAGTCCACATAGGGGACCTGGCTGTCCCTGAGTCTGCAGTGGGCATCAACTGTCAGATTCTGATTCAGTCAAGACTAAGCACAGACATGCATCATGTTGTTGCATTGTACGACCCCAGACCAGGATGTTATTGATGATGAGTTCACAAGGTTTCTCTGCAAAGAGCTGTCCCATAGACTATTGGAAGATCTCTTGGATCAGTGGAGGTACCAAAGGGCATGTGGAGGAATCTGTATCTGCCCATCAGAGACATGAACGTAATGACTTTTGAAGATTCTTCATCCAGTTTATCAAAATCTGCACTTTGCATCCAATATGCTGATAACCTTAAGCATTGGGCACATTGGCTATGACCTGTTCAACCATCTATAGAGGATGGAGGGGTCACTTTATTCAGGTGAACTGTGTCAATGTAGATCCTGACTGTACCATCTTTCTTTGCCATTGCTACCATTACAGAGACCCATTCTGTGGCCTCATCTGTGGGGACTATGACATCCAGTCTTGCCATTCCACACAATTTGTCACCTACCTTGTATTTCATGGCATGGGGTACTCTTCTTAAAGTTTAAAGTTTATTTATTTATTTATTAGTCAGAAGTAAGCCCTATTTCAGTGAGCACACCACCTACTGCCCAGGCATGTTTACCCCCATTTCTCACAGCATCTCCTGTCACACAAACTGCTAATCTCTCTCAAATATTTTGTATCAAGGCTTCATGCCCAATAGGAACTGGGTTAGAAATGAACATGTTGACATGGGCTGAATGGAAACTCCATTTATTTTGGCTGGGGTCTGATCCCAGCTGTCAAAGGAGAAAGAACAAAGGAAAGTACAGCACAGGAACAGGCCCTTCGGCCCTCCAACCCTGTGCCAATCATAATGCTCTAACTAAACCTTCTGCTTTCATTAGGACTGTATCCCTCTATTCCCTCCTTGTTCACATAGCCGTCCAGATGCCTCTTAAATGTTGCCAATGTGCCTGCTTCAACTGCCTCCTCTGGTAGCGCGTTCCAGGCACCCACCACTCTCTACATGAAAAACTTCCCCCGAAAGGAGAAAGAAAGGTCTGCAACATACTATCGCTCAAGGTAATCATGCTTAACGTAATCGCTCTGTTATTGTTGTACTTTTGCAATTGTACCTTTCCTTAAAATCCCAACTCTCTTTTTGAAATTCAGCGATTGTTGTGTCAAACCTTAATCTTTCTGAAATGTATTCAATGGCTCCTTGGGTAAGAAAAATAGGCAACTGTGCCCCTACATTCCACCCCACTATCCCAAGCAAAAAGGTTGGCCAAGCCTGCTCTAGACCAATTGATACTGTCTGGGAACAACACTCTCATTAATAACGCCCAACAACTCCCGTCACCGCCCCCCCCCCCGCCCCGCCCACTCAATTTCCTTTCCCATCTTTAAGGAATTACCAGGTTTCTATTGGGGCCTTCGCCTCTGTCACTGTCAACAGTCCAAAGGTGGATGCAAACTCATGATCCACCAAATCAGTGTTGCAACACATTACATGCCACTATGCCACCCTCTGAATTGTTGGGCTACCCCAGATTTGGTGCTGCAACAGGGTCACAACGGTGTATAAATACTGAGATAAATACTGAGTAATAGACAGGCAATAACTCCTTAGCAAGTCAAATGTAAAGAGACTGTCAATTATTGGTTGTACATGCGCATCAGTATTCTTTGCTTTTCTCTCCATTGGCACATCCTGAGGCAGGTTCCACAGATGCTGGCGTCCCTGGATGCGATTGTTAGAAAGCTATTCATTGTTTGAGGAATAAATAAGCTGACCCTGCTGCTGGTGTCAGCTAACTCCCACAAATGTGCACCTTCTGATAATGGTGACTGAATTCTGGTTGGAAGTTGGCAGGTGCCAGGTGGCATGGTGGCATAGGGGTTAGCATTCCTGCCTCACAGCACTAGGGACCTGGGTTTGATTCCCGGCTTGGGTCACTGTCTGTGCGGAGTTTACACATTCTCCCCGTGTCTGAACAAAGAACAAAGAAAATTTCAGCACAGGAAAGGCCCTTCGGCCCTCCAAGCCTGCACCGACCATGCTGCCCAACGAAACTAAACCCCCCCTACCCTTCCGTATCCCTCTATTCCCATCCTATTCATGTACTTGTCAAGACACCCCTTGAAAGTCACTACCGTACCTACTTCCACTACCCCATTCTTCACCCCGGCAACGAGTTCCAGGCACCCACTACCCTCTGTGTAAAATAATCTGCCTCATACATCTCCTAAAGAAATCTGTGCGGGTTTTCTCTGGGTGCTCCAGTTTCGTCCCATAGTCCAAAAATATGTAGGTTAGAGTTGATTAGCCTTGGTAAATTGCCTCTTAGTGTCAGGGGATTAGCAGGGTAAATATGTGGGGTTACGAGAATAGGGCCTGGGTGAGACTGTGGTTGGTGCAGACTCGATGGGCTGAATGGCCTCCTTCTGCACTGTAGGGATTCTATGATTGTATGCCTGGCCCATAGGTTTGAGGTGAATTGCAGTACCTTATCGTCTCCCCATTGAGAACAACTGATTCAATTCAGAAGAGCAATCAAGTCTCTTGGCTTTGTGGTTTGCATAGTTAAGAAACACCGCATGTGTGTTACCTACAAAGTCACAAAGGGAGAACTGTTTGTTTTCTTAAAGAGACTGAGAGAGGTGGCGATGGAGTGTGCAGTTCTGACTGAGAGAGACTGAGAGAGGTGGCGATGGAGTGTGCAGTTCTGACTGAGAGAGACTGAGAGAGGTGGCGATGGAGTGTGCAGTTCTGACTGAGAGAGACTGAGAGAGGTGGCGATGGAGTGTGCAGTTCAGACTGAGAGAGACTGAGAGAGGTGGCGATGGAGTGTGCAGTTCTGACTGAGAGAGACTGAGAGAGGTGACGATGGAGTGTGCAGTTCTGACTGAGAGAGACTGAGAGAGGTGACGATGGAGTGTGCAGTTCTGACTGAGAGAGACTGAGAGAGGTGACGATGGAGTGTGCAGTTCTGACTGAGAGAGACTGAGAGAGGTGACGATGGAGTGTGCAGTTCTGACTGAGAGAGACTGAGAGAGGTGGCGATGGAGTGTGCAGTTCTGACTGAGAGAGACTGAGAGAGGTGACGATGGAGTGTGCAGTTCTGACTGAGAGAGACTGAGAGAGGTGGCGATGGAGTGTGCAGTTCTGACTGAGAGAGACTGAGAGAGGTGACGATGGAGTGTGCAGTTCTGACTGAGAGAGACTGAGAGAGGTGATGGAGTGTGCAGTTCAGACTGAGAGAGACTGAGAGAGGCGGCGATGGAGTGTGCAGTTCTGACTGAGAGAGACTGAGAGAGGTGATGGAGTGTGCAGTTCTGACTGAGAGAGACTGGGAGAGGTGGCGATGGAGTGTGCAGTTCTGACTGAGAGAGACTGAGAGAGGTGGCGATGGAGTGTGCAGTTCAGACTGAGAGAGACTGAGAGAGGTGGCGATGGAGTGTGCAGTTCTGACTGAGAGAGACTGAGAGAGGTGGCGATGGAGTGTGCAGTTCTGACTGAGAGAGACTGAGAGAGGTGACGATGGAGTGTGCAGTTCTGACTGAGAGAGACTGAGAGAGGTGGCGATGGAGTGTGCAGTTCTGCGTGAATTTCCCATTCATTGCCCTAAGAAAACCAAAAATGTTGCTACTGAGAAAAGCAACCCGCAGTTTAAGAGCAACTGGTCATTTGCGTAGAATGATAATCCCTGGGAGAAGCAAGTCAACAAAGAATTTTATATACTAACCCAATCATCACTGATGCAGCTGGGACTTGGTTCTGCATTCTGCTTTATCTGAAGGTCTCTTGTGTAGATACTGAAAACAGACTAACAAATAAAATAACTGCGTTATTTACTTGGCTACAAAGTCATCGCTGAAAATCTTGGTTGACATATTACTTTGTCTTTAGTATGCAATCAATTTGTTTATAGTTTTCATTTTTTTCTAGAAACATCTTTCCATATCTTTCCTCAATGAAGTCATGCTTGGCAGGTTAATTGGAACTTAAACCCTCCAGGGATGGCAGTGGCTCAGAAAAGCCCCATGACCATTACAGGACAATAATGGATATGCAACTCTGCCAACCCAATCCCCTGTCCTTTGTGCAAATTTTAAACTGTCTTCAAAGATAGAAAAACATATCCAAGGACAAAACAAGCTCATTGGATTCAGGATATGTAAATGTGCCAGCTCCATTCCTCCTTATTTAAACAGTAAGCTTCAACCCGCCAAAAATTCTAGGGAGGACTGCTGAGCTCCAGCAGTGCAGTGGGCTGGGAGATATTAGTGGGGATCATTTTGTGGGCTTACTGCTGGGCACCATGGCCTCTGCATATCTCTGTGGCTACAATTTCTGGAGTAATCAGTTCTGTGCTGGAAATCGGCTGATTACCATCTGCAAATTGGACTGAAGTCTCTCAGCCTGCTAGTGCCATCATCCTCAGCACCCCCTCCTCACTCCCCCATTCTAGTGGGGCCTGCAACCTCCCCGCCACTACTGGGGAACAGACAGAGTGAAGAAAAGCCATTAAGACATTCCAGGAGGTCGGAGGTAAGGGGGTGTGAGGCCCCTGGGCAGTGCCAGCATCTCAGTGCCAGCCTGGTATCCTGGCACTGCTCAAGGGGCAAATTGGTGCTGCCCAAGAGGCATCCTGGCACTGTCCACTGGGCATGGGACGGTGCCAAGGGGATGAGGCCAGAGGGGGGGGAGTGTGCCTATTGGGGGGGTGGAATTGGTGGGGGTGGTGGATCCTTCCATTCTGTACAGGAATAGAGGATGGCAATCAGGGTTTGCCATCCAGGTTGGGCTGGTGGGGGGTTGGGATTCCCAAGGGGGTTCGGGTCTGGCCTTGGGGGAGGGAGGTTGGAGATGGACGTGGGGAGAGGGGATTGGAACTGGCTTTGCGGGTAGAGGGGAGGACAGGGTTGAGTGGACATTGGGGCTTGCCCAGGGAGGTCCCGGAGGCCTGCGATCGGAGGGTGGGGGGGGCGGGGGGTGCTCAGAAGGCCAGTGATGGGGGGTTTGCGATCAGGTTGGCCAGCAATCAGGAGACTGGCAGTGCGGGGCCACTACACATGTGCCAATCTCCGCTCTGAAAGACCGGCACATGCGCAGTGGCCCGCTCAGTGCTCTATTGCCGGCCTCTCGGGTGGGAATGGTCTCTGCCCCCTGATTTTCAGACAGAGTCCCACTGGGGCACTCTGTAATGCACAGAGTGTCGGAGATTCATTTTGGAAATCACCAGCAGGAAGTACTCCCATTTTCCTGCAAATTAGGAACTTAGGATATTTTTGGGAGAATCCCAACCTTTGTCTTTCGACTTATAGCACTTTAGTCCACACTGGGTTCTTGCAAATTCATACTGCCCCTTTTTTGTTCCAATTCCTTTTGTAGGAAACACATTTTGGAAGAAGCAGTGTGCCAAAGACATTCCAATAATAAGATTTGCTTCAATCATTAAGCAACCTCAAGAACTGTCAGGACAGGTTAATTCCTACAAGTCAAATCATGACTTCCAGGTAAAGGAATGGTTTTGCTTGGTTTGCTGGAATGTGACACAGTAACATCTGAGCTGTTTCACAATATCCTATTCTAATTGCAACAATGTCAAATTTTCATGGAGCAACTCTTGCTGCACAGTGAGTGATGTCCCTGCTTCTGAGCCACAAGTTCCGGGTTCGAGTCCCACTCCAGGACTCGACGGCCAAAGAAAGCGTGTTCACAACGCGGCCAAACAGGTTGAACATCAACCTACAAATCCTTCCAAACATGCCAATGTCAGCTGGTAACAGGGAGAAATTCCTGGTCAGCCACATGGAAATTGGAGCCTCCACCATCACTACCCAGAACTCTAGACTAAAACATGGAACCATAGAATCCTGACAGTGTAGAAGGAGGCCATTCGACCCACCGAGCCTGCACTGACCCTCTGAAAGAGTATCTTATCCAGTCCCACCTTCCCATCCTAACCCCCATACCATGCATATGAGTTGAGGAGAAATTTTTTCACCCAGGGAATGGTAAGCCTGTGGCATTCAGTATCACAGGAAACATTTGAGGCCAAAACATTGTATTTTTCAAGAAAAGAATTAGATATATGTGATAATCACCATGAAGTCCGTGGGGGAATCACTGATTGAAAACGAGTTCCCCTGGTAACAGGCAGTGGCCCTTCCATCTGGAATTCATTACCTTAGCCTGTTAACGCAGGCCCAGGAATGGGCCTGCTGAACTACAGTCTCAGGCAGGGACTATTGTGTGTACACCACAGTAGTGGTTTTACTTTGTATTCTGTAATAAAATATATGGTGGGGGAAAATAGGAACAGGTTACTGAGTTGGATGATCAGCCTTGATCACAATGAATGATGTAGCAAGCTTGAGGGGCCAAATGGTCTGTTCTTGCTCCTATTTTCTATGTTTCTATGTAAAACAAAGGTAAAACAGTCAGGTCAATAACCCGAGGACACAGTTCAAAGGTGATTGGTAAAAAGACCAGAGATGTATAGATAAGGTGGTAAATGTGTAGAGATATGGGGATAAGGCAGGAGAGAGGGTTTTGGTAAGATACTTGGTACAGACTCAATGGGCTGAGTGGCCTCCTTCTATACTGTACAGATTCTATGATAACTAGAGGATATTACTGAAATAAGCAGTAATTCCACAGTGAACTGTAATGATCTGGAATACCCTGTTTGAAAGTGTGGTGGAAGCAGATTCAGTCATAATTTCCAGAAGAAATTGGATAAATGAAAGCACGGGAAATTGGAACTAATTGGATAGTTTTTTTGCTGGTATAGGTAAGCTGGGTCTATGTGTCATTCTGTAATTCTATACGAGGGAACTTCTTATCTTTGAATGGGTACACCAGTGATAAGTTTAGCAACATTCCAGGAACCATTGGGATTCTTGAAGAAAATATGCTGAAAACCGGGACCACTTTCTTGTGTGTGCGTAGAGAGGAGGGCAGCATTTTAGGGGTGAGTAGATGGTTCGCCAGTCAGCTAGTCATGATATGGGAGCAGCGGATCTTAAATGGAGCTTAAGCCATCTAGTGGATATTTCTCCTCGGATTCTCCACCGCCATTAATGTAATTATGGCTTTACAATGGCACAAATGAGAACTTGTCATTGGGGCTTTAACATTGCTTAAAAGACAGACGTGTTGCTGAAACTTTTAGCGTTGCATGCATTAGGACAATCACAACAATTCTCCTACAAGAAGGGAAAAGGATGCGGATTGGTTGGCAAGTTGACACTTGATTGGTTCAGGAATTGCCATGGAGAAAACAATTGGGTATTAAAGACTCCCCACGTCCTGGGTAATTCAAAGAAGGTGCATAGCCTGGACATACTCCTTTTGTTTGCAGAGAATGGGTTCCTCTGTATGAATATATGTTGCTTCAAGCAAGTGTAAATGAACCAGGATATGAGCTCAGCTGAATATCATAAAAATATTGTTAATACTTAATACCGGAGATGAGGGGGTTAGCCTACGAAGAGAGACTGAATAGACTGGGTCTGTACTCGTTGGAGTTTAGAAGGCTGAGGGGGGATCTTATAGAGACGTATAAGATAATGAAAGGGATGGATAGGGCAGAGGTAGAGAGATTCTTCCTGCTTAGAAAGGATAGCAGGACTAGAGGGCACAGCCTTAAGATAAGGGAGGGGGGCAGTTTAGATCAGAGTTGAGGAGGAACTTCTTCACTCAAAGAGTGGTGAATCTCTGGAATTCTCTGCCCGTAGAAGTGGTGGAGGCTACCTCACTGAATATATTTAAGTCACAGGTAGATAGGCTTCTGATAGGCAAGGGAATTAAGGGTTATGGGGAGAAAGCGGGAAAGTGGAACTGATCCACTTCAGATCAGCCATGATCTTATTGAATGGCGGGGCAGGCTCGAAGGGCTAGATGGCCTACTCCTGCTCCTATTTCTTATGTTCTTATGTAATACATATAAATTAACATAAATGAATATATAATTATACATACATTAATACATAATTACACGTGGATGGTATCAATATACATACAAGTGTTGTTAATACATAATTATACACATAAAATATAATATATAATTATACATATATCATACATAATTATGCATATTTTGTATCAATATATAAATATACATGTATAATATCAATACATAATTATACATATTGCTATCATTGGCTCATTGGGCTAAATGGCTCCTTCTGCATTGTAGATTCTATAATTATATAACTATACATATAGTGTTAATAACTAATTATATTTATTTAGTAACAACATATCATTACACATATGTATAGTATTAATACATAATTATCGATGCTTTCTTGGATGGCAACTCAGGATTTCTGCTCAAATTGAGCTTCAAGTATCAACTAGCTAATCTCTGGGAGATACAGGGTATATCCCAAAAAGAGATGGATAATTAGAGAGAAGCTGAATTCAAACCCTCCTCCTACACAGCTCTTTACAGGATAGCATTGTTGAAAAATAGTTTAATTCGGAATGGTGTGTGAATCAAGAAATTAGGAAAAGATGAAAGAAACAGATGATTAATTACTTGGCATTTCTCCAAGTCTGTGCATTATTGGGAGTGGGCATTGGGTCTACTGTGTTCCCTTGTGCGCTGTAAATAAAGGGCTGTAACCTCTGTGAGGTGGCAATCGCAGTCCGATTATTTATTTAGTTACTTGTGCAGGAATACAACTGCCTTACCTTCTGATGCAGGCCAGGTGAGAACAGTGCATCCCTTCCCTGAGGCCTTGGGTCAAAAGCAGCACAGGTCAAAGAAGGTAAGGGAGCCACCACCACTGCTCCCCCCCCCCCCCCCAATTTTACAGCACTAACTGCCATACAGCAGGTAGATTGAAAGGTCCCAGCCACTTTCAGAAGCCGGGGAACAGGTGAGGGTACAAGCTAAATGGGTGGGGAGGGGGTGTGGAATTGAACAGTGAGGTAGGCGAGGGCCATGGGGATTGTCAGTGGGAGATGTAGTCAGTTGTGGGAGGGAGGCTGGTTTGGATGGTCGGTGAGGGGTGGTGGGGGGGGGGGGGGGGGGTGGTGGTGGCTTGGTCAGTGGGGGAGAGTTTGGATGGTCAGTGTTGGGGATTGGTCAATGAGGGTAGTTGGGTAGTTGGAGGTTGGGGATTAGGTGGGGGACTGAGGAGGATACTCGGGATGGGGGAGGTCAGTTGGAGGGTAATCTGGGGGAATGGCAGGGTAATAGGATGTTGCCATGGGGAGAGAATTGGGTGGGGGGTGTGGGGTTTGGGCAGGCAGTTGGCAGGAGTGGGGATAGTTGGGGGTGTGGAGCTAATCTCAGGTGACAGCTCCAGAGCTGCCAAGTTAGTTGGTCAGAACATGTAAGTGGACATAAAATTTCATCTGGACAAAGTGCACCCTAGGAAGTATAAAAGTGGGGTCCCCCCATGAGTGCTTTGTGGATGGTCTCATCACCAAGGATGGAAGTGTACAAGTGTTCCCTGAATGGCATAAATTTAATTTTAGAATCATAGATTTATAGAATCATAGAATACAATCACTACAGTGCAGAAGGAGGCCATTCAGCCCATTGAGCCTGTACTGACAACACTGCTCATCACCACTTTCTCAAGGGCAACTAGAGTTGGGCAATTAATGCTGGCCAGCCAGCGGTGCCCGTGTCCCACGAATGAATAAAAAAAAACCCACCCAGTCCCCATCTCCATAAACCCACATATTTACCCTGCTAATCCCTCTAACACTAAGGGGCAATTTAGCATGGTCAATCTACCTAATCTGCGCATCTTTGGAGTGAGGGAGGAAAGCAAAGCACGCCGAGGAAACCCACACAGACACAGGGAGAACGTGCCAACTCCTCACACAGTCACCCGAGGCTGGAATTGAACCTGGGTCCCTGGCGCTGTGGGGCAGCAGAACTAGCCACTGTGCCACCGTGCCACCCCATAGGTTAATGAGATACGTTGATATCACAGAATCCTGCACTTTCTTTGATCCAAAGTATGAATGCGCTGTACTGTGGACTCCTGTGGCTTTTGCCATCTTGATGTTGGGTCAGAGGTGAGGCTCATGTCCTTTTAGCGTGTATATTTCTAACGCCTGAACCATGCTAGTGATTAATTCAAGCATTTAAATAAAGGTCATGTCAACAACATCCAATAATGCACAACTATACTGCACTAATAACCATTTCCGACAGCAACTGCAATTGCAACTTGAAATGACCATGGGGAACATACATACTTTGAAAGCCTTGGGCATTTGTGCATCCAGCTGAGCAATCTTGGCTTCAGAATTCTCTCTGAGCAGGCTCCACAATTCTGCTGAGCCAGGATGACCTGTGGGGAATAACCCAGTGGGTTAAGTGCTGAATAAAGAATCGCGGAATCAAGAGAGGCCAACGTCTAGGATCCAACCTGGCAGTCAATGTGTGACTGATCTTTAGAGGTAGTAGAACCACAGACTGGTGCAAGGAAGCTGAGGGCGTGTCCTTACCGTGCCACACTCCCGCTGCAGCGAAGTCGGAGAATTTGACACTCAGCCAAATCTCCGTTCACCCGCGGCAGGGTGGGAAAATCCCACCAGTGTGGATGGTCGTACAATTCCAGCCAAAGATTTCGTCAGCATCATCTTGTGCTACACTTGCTGCCCATTCTGTGAATTTGAGCCTTGCTGTCATGACAATTTCACGTGGTGCTCCAGCCATAGTTTGAGAAAATGCATCAACTTAGAAAACCAGCATCATGCCAGAAGCATCAAAAGAGAGGATGACTCACACAATGGCACAGTAGTTAGCACTGCTGCCTCATATCACCTTGCCTCACAGGGACCCGGGTTCGATTCCCGGCTTGGGTCACTGTCTGTGCAGAGTTTGTATGTTCTCCCCGTGTCTGTGTGGGTTTCCTCAGGATGCTCCTGTTTCTTCCCACAGTCTGAAAGATGTGCTGGCTAGGTGCATTGAACAAAACAGGTGCTGGGCTGTGGCGACTAGGAGAATTCCACGGTAACTTCATTGCAGTGTTAATGTATGCCTTACTTGTGACTAATAAATAAAGTTTAACTCAGAATTGGCTCTGGTTATCATCATGTGACATGTAGTTATGATTGGTATAAATTTGTGTAGTGGGAGAATTTGTGTACTGGTGGGGGTGGGGGGTGGTGGTGGTTATCCCTGGTGTCCAGACCAATATTTATTCCTCAATTAACATTAGATTATCTGGTCATTAATGCATTGCTGTTTGTGGGGGCTTGTTGGATGTAAATTTGCTGTTGTGTTTTCTACATTATAACAGCGACTATATTTCAAAAGTACTTTATTGGCTCTGCAGCACTTTGGGACATCCTGTAGCCATGAAAGGTGCAATATAAATGCAAGCCTTTTTTATTTTGGAACAGGACCTGGAATGTGTTCAGTCATTCAGTCAGGTCAAAGCACCCAAACTTCACTTTGCCAATATTAAGTCTGGTGGAGTTGCAGATGGCGATGAAGATTGTCAGAGAATACAGCAGGATATAGATAGGCTGGAAAATTGGGCGATAAAATGGCAGATGGAATTTAACTGGACAAATGCGATGTGTTGTATTTTGGTAGGTCCAATTCAAGTGGGAGCTAGAAAACAAATAGCAGAACCCATCAGGAGCACAGACACACAGAGCAATCTGGCAGCACAGGTCCTCAGATCCTTAAAAATGGCAGACAGGTGGAAAAGGTGGTGAAGCAAGTATATGGCATGCTTGCCTTCATCAGAAGGGCATCAAGTATAAAAGTTGGCAAATTATGTTATAGTTGTTATGGGTTAGGCTACATTTGGAATATTGCGTCCAATTCTGGTCACCACACTATCAGAAGGAGATGGCGGCTTTGAAGGGAGTGCAGAAAAGGTTCACCGGAGACTGAGGGGTGACCAGATAGAAGCTTATAAAATTATGAGGGGTATAAAAAGGATTAACAGTTGGAAGCTTTTTCCCAGGACAGAAATGACAATTACAAGACGGCACAAGTTCAAGATAAGGGGAGGGGAAGGTTCAGTGGAGATGTGCGGGGGAAGTTTTTTTACACAGAAGGCCTGGTATGCACTGCCAAGAGAGGTGGTTGAGGCAGATACCTTAGCGACATTTAAAACTTATTTGGACAGACACACGAACAAACAAGGAATGGAGGGATATAAGCTGATCTAGATAGGACAATGTGATTGGCGCAGGCTTGGAGGGCTGAAGTACAGCCTGTGCTGTATTATTCTTTGTATTACTCCATATCTCCCGATATTCAAAAATCTCAGTCTTGAAAACTTAAATTGTTTCCTAGTACCCTCCAGGGAAGGGAATTCCAGCTTTCTATTCCTTCAAGTGGCAGTGTTGGGACTGGGCCAATTTGTGAAATACCCACTGACTTAGTATTTGAGGGGGAAATAGTTAATTAACCCACACCAGTGCTTAGCGCTGCACCTCTTTCTTACTGTTGTAACTTAGTGGTCAGTAATGTCCCGTCACCAATGTTCCATGGTTGGTGCCTCTAGTTTCCATAGAAGGTCGATTCCCAGTGATTCAATGATTCCAGACACTCGAAGGCTGTTGCTCTGCGCTGTTATAAAACTGACACTTCTGGATCCACCTACGATTGGTGTAAAACTCCTGCGACTGATGGCCTCCTGCGTTGCCACTTTGAGCTCCCTGTGACCATTGCTCCAGATCTCCCCGATGAACAGGACAAGTCTGAGCAGCCACTAGCTTTGCTGCCAACTAGATTTTTTTTTGTTGGCAGTTGGCTTAATTTGTGTAATATCTGCTGGTAAATTACCTCATTATGCATGATTATGATTCAATTGTGGTTGTCATCTGATGCATCATTACTGTATCAACACTGGATCCTTCAATGTGTTTCAGGCTGCTACTGCGTGAGTCACATAATACACCTCTCCTGCTAACAGAGTCCAGATACTGCATTGCGCTTGTAACAACAGCCACCATTCTGTTTTGATCAACACTTGCATGTTTCTCCTTTTCTAGCTGGAGGTCTGTTACTAGTGGTGTGCTGCAGGGCTCAGTACGGGGACTTTTGTTATTTGTAATATACATAAAGGACTTGGAAGAGAGAGTAAGTGGTGTGGTCAGCAAGATACGAAGATGGCTGGACTTGCTGATAGTGAGGAGCAGTGTCAGGCAATACAGCGGGATATAGATAGGCTGGTATATTGGGCAGAGAAATGGCAGATGGAATTTAACCCAGAGAAATGCGAGGTGATGCATTTCGGAAGAAAGAAGGTAGGGGGGAGTTACACGATAAATGGTAGTCCGAATAAGAGTATAGAAATGCAGAGGGACCTGGAGGTGCAAGTACACAAGTCCTTGATGGTGGCAGTACAGGTGGACAAGGTGACAAAGAAGGCCTATGGTATGCTTGCCTTTATAGGGAGGGGTATAGAATATAAAAGCTGGCGTCTAATTTTGCAGTTGTATAGAACGTTGGTTCGCCCGCATTTGGAGTACTGTGTCCAGTTCTGGTCGCCTTACTACCAGTAAGGAGAGTGCAGAGGAGGTTTACCAGGATGTTGCCTGGTATGGAAGGCCTGAGCTACGAGGAAAGATTGGGCAAATTGGGGCTGTTTTCCTTAGAAAGGCGGAGGATGAAGGGAGATCTAATAGAGGTGTTATCAGACAACAAATTTTATGAAATTGGGTACACAATATGAAAGCAGACTAAAGCTGCACTCAGAGCCTCCCTACTAAAGGTCACAAGGGAACAGACACAGACTAGCCGGCAAGGACATGCTTTTAGAATGCAAATGAGGGCCAGCACACAAAGAGAACCGGACAGAATGGCACCTACAGGAACTAAATGAAAAAGCACACTCCCATCCCACCAAATCAGCACCTCTGATCTAATCAAGCGACCCTCTATGGAGACAACCTGAAGATTAGCATAACTAAAGAAGCATTCCTGGCCCCTCAAACTTCCTGAGAATAGTCAAACACCCATTGTTCAAACCCCGGAGATTCTAGACCATAAATAACCCATCAGACAGAAACGATTAACACACGCTTAAACCCATTGTTACAATACTTGAAGACATTGAAACAGGATGGTCAGAGTCGAATTCTATAAATAAAACATTAGCGTTTGAATTGTACAATGTATCGAAGTTCAGGTATAACTGTAACCCATTGCGGCGGGTCTTTAGAGTGCTTTCGGAATAGTTTGGTTTGTATGTCCTGACTGCACCTCTGTCAACGTTAAAAAAATAAAGCTGTACCACTGTTGAACCTGACCCTGAGTCCGTAGCGGTCGTGTTCGCCCACTCGCGCTAACAGAGGCGTATATGATTATGAAGGGTATAGATAAAGTGAACGGTGGTAAGCTTTTTCCTAGGTTGGATACAATAATCTCGAGGGGCCCAGGCTCAGGGTGAGGGGGGGGGGGGCGAGGTATAACTTGCATGTTAGAGGGAGGTTTTTCACACAGAGGGTGGTGGGGGCCTGGAATGCACTGCCAAGTAGGGTGGTGGAGGCAGGCACGCTGGGGTTGTTTAAGGCTTACTTAGACAGGCACATGAGCAGATGGAGGGATACAGGAGACTTTTCTAAATAAAGATCAAGAGCTTTGGGACGTCCCTGGGAATCAATTGATTCCTATGGACCTTCCAACATATTTCATGGCTCACTTGCTTTATATCTGCGCTTCTGGGGATTCCGTAAATGTCTAAGTTTTGCATGTTTATTGATGTCTTTTCTTTTACTTCACAGGTGATTTGGTCCGCCTTGTTGACCAACGAGGGGCATACACGCGATGGGTAGTGCGAGGGCTGCTCTTGGATGTTGTTTCAAGAGTTGCTTAGTGCTTCACGTCGTTAGTGTACGCTTAAACTGGACCAGCTGATGGGCAACAGGACAGCTCAGTGACTATCACTGTTTGCTGTGCAGATACATGGATTTGGGCCGGTGTCTGCGGAAGTTTGCACATTCTCCCCGCGATTGCGTGGGTTTTCTCCAGGTGCTCTGGTTTCCTCCCACATCCCAAAAACGTGCTCTTAGACTGATTGTTGTAATAAATTGTCCCTAAATCAGTCTTTCTTCAATCTTCCCCAGTAGGTGTAGACAAAGGTCATGGGTAGAGGAGAGGAGGGCACTCATAATGTTAAAATGGCGGTGCAGGCTCGTTGGGCCAAAGGGCCTGTTTCCCGTGCTGTGTTGTTCTTTGTATTACTGTCCAGAACAATGCCCATTTGTGTCATGGACACAGAGAGTCTGTGCAAACAATCTGCATTCTTACAGAAAGATAACAGCAAATTACTGCAGATGCTCGAATCTCAAACAACAACAGAAAATGCTGGGGAAACTCAGCAGGTCTGACAGCAACTGTGGAGAGAGAAACTGAGTTAACGTTTCGGGTCCATTTGACTTCTTCAGATCTGTATGTTACATCACGAGCACAGTCCACGTGCAGGAACCAATCTGCATGATGGTTGATCATTACACCAATGCTTTAAAGTTGAAGTTTATCGATTAGTGTCACAAGTAGGCTTGCATTAACACTGCAATAAAGTTACTGTGAAAATCCCCTAGCCGCCACACTCCGGCGCCTGTTCGGGACACTGAGGGAGAATTTAGCACGGCCAATACACCTAACCAGCATGTCTTTCGGACTGTGGGAGGAAACCGAAGCACCCGGAGGAAACCCATGCAGACATGGTGAGAATGTGCAAATTCCACACAGTGATCCAAGCTGGGAATCGAACCTGGGTCTCTGGCGCTGTGAGGCAGCAGAGCTAACCAATGTGCTACCCTGCCACCTCTTCCTCCAGTAGTTTTCCTTCAGTGGAAGCTCATGTTGAATGCCTTTTTATGTGCTGCGGGTTAGGTTGATTGGCCATGCTAAATTGCCCCTGACACCTATACACTGGTGTAACTATGTGGGGTTACAGGTATAGGGCCTGGGTGGGATTGTGGTCAGCACAGTGTCCATGGGCTGAACGGCCACTTTCTCCACTGTAGGAATTCTATGATTCTATGACAGTGCTGTCGATCTTGGCTTTGAATGTTGTCTTCCCAACAACAGATAGATCATCCCACACTTTCGACATGGTTGAATACTGCCTCAGGACTTTGTATGCTTTAATCAAGTTGCCTCTTACTCTTCTAAACTCAAGCAGATACGAACCTAGCCAGTCCCACCTTTCCTCATAAAATAACCCATCCATTCCAGGTATTGGTCTGGTAAAACTTCTCTGAACAGCTTCCAATGTGCTTATATTCTTCCTTAAATAAGGTGACCAATACTGTACACAGTACTCCAGATGCAATTTCTCTAGTGTCTTGTACAACTGAAGCATAACCTCCCTAATTTTGTATTCAATTCCTCTTGCAATAAGTAATAAGTCTATTAACTTTCCTAATTACTTGCTGTACCTGTATACTAGCCTTTTGTGAGTCATGCACTAGGTCACCCAGATCCCTCTGCACTTCAAGAGCTCTGCAATCTCTCACTATTTAGATAAGCTTTTTTTTAAATTCTTCTTGCCAAAATTGACAATTTCACATTTTCCCACCTTATATTGCTCCATTAACCAGGTCTTTATCCCCTCACTTAACCAATCTATATCCTTTCGTAGCATCCTTATGTCCTCACCATACCTTACGTTCCTCCCTATCTTTGTATCATCAGCAAATTCAGTAACCATATCTTTAATTCTTTCATCTATGTAATTTTTGTACATTGTAGAAAGATTTGAGGAACCAACCCCAATCCTTGTAACTCACCACCCATTACATCTGACCAACCAGAAAATTATTCATTTCTATTTACTTTTTGTTTCCTGTTATTTAGCTAATCTTCTATCCATGCCTGGGTGTTGTGCAGTGATCGTATTAGATGCCATCTGAAAATCTCCGTATCGAACACCCACCATTCTTCTATATCCACAGCAGATGGTACTTCTGCAAAGAATCCCAATAAATTGGATTCAAAGATTCTATGAAAGGTATCTCAGAGGATTATGGGGCTGCGGTAGATTACAGACACAGGGAAGGAGAAGGCTGCGGTGAGCCTTGATGTGGAGATGCCGGCGTTGGACTGGGGTAAACACAGTAAGGAGTCTCACAACACCAGGTTAAAGTCCAACAGGTTTATTTGGTACCAAAGAACTCCCACTTACCTGACGAAGGAGCAGTGCTCCGAAAGCTAGTGGCATTTGCTACCAAAGTGGAGTATGGGATTTGGTGTGTATTAAAACATGGGCAGCAGGGTTTTAGCTGATCACAAGTAGTCAACACGGCTAACTATTCACAGCACCAGGGATCTGGGATCAATTATGGCCTTGGGTGACTGTCTGTATGGCGTTTGTACATTCCCCCCGTGTCTGCATGGGTTTCCTCCAGGTGCTCCGGTTTCCTCCCACACTCCAAAGATGTGCAGGTTAGGTTGATTGACAACACTAAATTAGCTCTTAGTTATAGAGGACTTGCAGAGTAAGTAGATAGGATTTACGGGGATAGAGACTAGGTGGGATTGCTGTTGGTGCAGGTTCGATGGGTCGAATGGCCTCTTTCTGCACTGTAAGCACTTCATTATTCTACTGAGGGTAGAATGTGGGAGACCAATTAGGAGTGCCTTGGAATAGTGCAGTCATGAGGTAACAAAGGCATGAGTGAGGGTTTAGCAGCAGATGAGGCTGAGACAGGGGTGAAATTGGATAATGTTACAGATGTCAATGCATCAGGAATCACAACCTTTGGCAATGACATTGTTAAACAGAAGGTTAGGGTGCACGGAGTTGGGGATAAGGTGTTAGCGTGGATAGAGGATTGGTTGTCTAATAGGAAGCAGAGAGTTGGTATCAATGGGTGCTATTCTGATTGGCGGTTGGTGACTAGTGGAGTGCCGCAGGGATCGGTGCTGGGGCCTCGGCTATTTACCATTTATATAGATGATCTGGAGGAGGGGGCTGAGTATAGGGTGATGAAATTTGCTAATGACACGAAGATGAGTGGTAAAGCAAATTGCGTGGAGGGTGTGGAAAGTCTGCAGAGGGATCTGGATAGGCTGAGCGAGTGGGCGAGGACCTGGCAGTTGGAGTATAATGTCAGCAAGTGTGAGGTTATCCACTTTGGCAGAAATAATAGTAGGAGGGATTACTATTTAAAGGGCGAAAAGCTGCAGCATGCTACAGTGCAGAGGGACCTGGGGGTCCTTGTGCATGAGTCGCAAAAACCCAGTCTGCAGGTGCAGCAAGAAGGTGAATGGAATGCTAGCCTTTATAGCAAGGGGGATAGAATATAAAAGTAGGGAGGTCTTGCTGCAACTGTACAGGGTACTGGTGAGGCCGCAGCTGGAGTACTGTGTGCAGTTTTGGTCGCCGCACTTGAGCAAGGATATTTTGGTGTTGGAGGGAGTGCAGAGGAGGTTCATTAGGCTGATACCGGAGATGAGGGGGTTGGACTATGAAGAGAGACTGAATAGACTGGATCTGTACTCGTTGGAGTTTAGAAGGATGAGGGGGGGATCCTATAAAGATGTATAAGATAATGAAAGGGATGGATAGGGTAGAGGTAGAGAGATTTTTCCCGCTTAGAAAGGATAGCAGGACTAGAGGGCACAGCCTCAAGATAAGGGGGGTGCAGTTTAGAACGGAGTTGAGGAGGAACTTCTTCACTCAAAGGGTGGTGAATCTCTGGAATTCTTTGCCCGTTGAAGTGGTGGAGGCTACCTCGCTAAATATATTTAAGTCACAGGTAGATAGGTTTTTGACAGACAAGGGAATTAAGGATTATGGGGAGAAAGTGGGAAAGTGGAACTGATGCACTTCAGATCAGCCATGATCTTATTGAGTGGCGGGGCAGGCTCAAAGGGCTAGATGGCCTACTCCTGCTCCTATTTCTTATGTTCTTATGTTCTTATGAGACCGAAGAAATTTGAACTTGACAACTCGGAGTCAGAATTGGTATTTAAGTTACTGGATTGGGCCTGTGTTTGTTTTTATTTATTAGTGTCATAAGTGAGTTTGCATTTAACACTGCAATGAAGTTATTGTGAAAATCACCCAGTTGCCATATTCCGGAGCCTGTTCAGGTACACTGAGGGAGAATTGAGCACGACCAATGCTGCTAACCAACCTTTCGGACTGTGAGAGGAAACTGGAGCACCCGGAGGAAACATGCAAACACGGGGAGAATGTACAAATTCCGCACAGACAGAGACCCAAGCCGAGAATCGAATCCGGGTCCCTAGTGCTGGGAGGCATCAGTGCTAACCACTGTGCCACTGTGCTGTCATGTTTCTCAATGTGGATAGACTTTTAGTATTAACGGGGGTTCAGTACTGAAGTAAAAACTCTCTTTCAGACTAAATGGCTGCTGCCCTAAAAAAACCACCCCAGGAAAACAATCATTTGAATCGTAGAACCCCATAGTGCAGAAAAAGGCCCTTTGGCCCATCGAGTCTGCACTGAACACAATCCCACCCAGACCCTACCCCTACATATTATACCCACTAATCCACACATCCCTGGATGTTAAGGGGCAACATCTTAGCAAGGCCAGTCAACCTAATCTGCACATCTTTGGACTATGGGAGGAAACCAGAGTACCCAGAGAAAACCCACACAAACACAAGGAGAATGTGCAAACTCCACACAGACAGTGACCCAAGCTGGGAATTGAACCCAGGACCCTGGAGCTGTGAAGCAGCAGTGCTAACCACTGTGCTACCATGCTACCCAGCTACTTTGCTATTGAATACCGGTAACTCTGTGACAAAGCAAAGGAATGCAGGGTCAATGGTGGCTGGGTTTCGAGATTGACAGCACTTTAGACACAGATCCCAGATCAAAGATAGGGTTATTGACAGGTGATGACTAATGATTGCAGTACTTTAACTAATTTGTGAGTTCAGACCAAAAGCAGGTCTGGGATGGTGACTGCAGACGTTTAAACCCGAAAAATGTGACTGTCAACTGCCCTCGGCTGGCCAACTAGCGATGCCCAAGCCAGTGACACTCATGTCCCATGAATGACTAAAATAAAAATGTTCCTTAAAATGTAGCTCTTTTGGACATTTATGTTATTATCCGGCTTGGTGCTGATTACTCTTAAATGCTCCTGTGAAGCATTGTGGGATGTTTTGCTACGTGAAAATCATCACAGCAATTATTTTAAAATTATATTTCTAGAGTTTCTGGATTCCTTTTGGAAAACCCATTGTCCAAAATCAGGGGAGACCAGCTGAATTCTATTTCTAAATTAGGAATGATTCATTTTTTAAACAGGATGCGAGCATGGCTGATATCATTTCCACTCACCTGTAGATGTACCTGTGATGCAAGAAAGCAGTCACTTGGCGTTCTGCTCACAGTTTAATTTGATTGAGTCAGTGTCTGCCAGGCTGAGAGCGGCCAATCTTTTTCTCACACAGATCTAGTTACTAAGATCATTATCTGTCCTTCACACAGCACTAACAATACATACACATTGTGAACTTTGCTTACTCTTCACATTATACACAGGTTGGGATTTCATCAGTGACATGTTGTACCCCATGGATGGCTGAACCAGGGGTATGCACCACTTCTGATCTCTTGATTTTTCACATTTCCCACACGATTACTGCATGCCGAGTTGTTGTGCGGCAGGGGGTGGGGGTAGGGGCTTTTTTTTACTGTGGGAGGAACAGTGTTGGTTTTTTTGTTCACTCTTTATTAAAGAGTTTGTGTCCAGTGTTGTACTCACCACTCTGTGGGATGTGGCTGAACTTGAAAGAAAGGGTCTCCCTTCAAATTCATTGTAAAGGACATTGTCCAAGATCACTCTCAGCAGGGATAAGTGAAAATCTGAACCCAAAACCCTTCAGAACTCCATGAGCCAATGCCCTGAGAATATTGGGACTGTACTCACTGCTCGTTCATCCCTAGGGGCTAGATGGCCTACTCCTGCTCCTATTTCTTATGTTCTTATGTTCATTTTCTGACTGTCCCTACTACCTTGCCCCACAACCAGGACACCAGACCCTTTTCACTTGACTCATCCCGACGCCATGCTCTGTTCTCCCTTTGATCCTGCTTGCATTCCATTATTACCTTACTCCCAAATGACCTCCTCTTGGTGCACACACGATGCAGAACACTTCTTTTCTATTAGCCACCAATAATCCAATTTGATGAACTTCTGCCCATTTTGCATCTACCTGAATACATTAGGGTCTTTGTTTCCTCATTAAGACATCATTTTTAATGTAATAACACTCCATTGTGCACTCACATTCCTCTTCTGTGTATACTTTCCGATACAACAGCTGTATCTCTACATCTTTCTGTTCTAATTCTGCCAGCTTTCCTGAACTAAAGATATCCACTTCACTCTCTACCTGTTCTTCATCACCTTTGATGTTTATCAACTATCTGGTCAAAATTGTTTTTTGATAACTGAACTTCAACCTCTTTAGCTTTACTCTTTGATTTTTCCTCCTGTCTCAACCTGTGGCTTTGTGATCTTGTTACCACACAGTCAGGAAATATCCCAGGATATGCTTCCTGCGACATCTCAGTTGTTTGGTGTTCCAGTCACTTTTCAACTATAGTAGGCATCACTACCACCTGGGATCCAGCTGTATCCAGGATAACTGAGGATAAACTGATAAAGTAATTTCTTTATCACACCTCACCACTTTTCTCTGGAACACTATATGATGGAACACTATTCCCTTCACCACCAATTCCACATATTACCACTTTTTTTTAGCAATACTCCTTCTGAACTACATATCTATTAGTATATATTAATGATTTAGAAGAGGGAACTGATGTACTATCTCCAAGCTTGCAGATGACACAAAGTTGGGTGGGAGGGTGAGCTGTGAAGAGGATACAGAGATGTTTCAGCGTGATTTGGACAGATTGAGTGTGTGGACATCTGCATGGCAGCTGCAGTATAATGTACGTGAATGTGAAGTTATTCACTTTGGTAGCTAATAGTAGGAAGACAGATTATTACTTGAATGGGTGTAAATTGAGAGAAGTGGATTCTCAACGAGACCTTGGAGTTCTTGTGCATCAGTCACTGGAAGTGGCGCACAGGTACAGCAGACAGCAAAGAAGGCAGATGTATGTTGGCCTTCATAGTGAAAGGATTTGAGTACAGAGATAGATACGTTTTGCTGCCATTGTATAGGGCATGGCGAGGCCACACGGGGAGTATTGCATGCAGTTTTGGGGTCCTTATCTGAGGAAGGATGTCCTTGCTACAGAGGGAGTACAGCAAAGGTTTAACCGGCTGATTCCTAGGATGGCAGGTCCATCATATGAGGACGGGCTAAGTTGGTTAAGACTATATTCATTGATGTTTAAAAGAGTGAGGGGGGAATCTCATTGAAACTTATAAAATTCTAATAGGATTAGACAAGATAGATTCAGAAATAATGTCCCCAATTGTGGAGGAGTCCAGAACTAGGGGTCATAGTTTGAGGATAAGGGATAAATCTTTTAGAACTCAGGCAAGGAGAAATTTCTTGACCCAGAGGGTGATGAATCTGTGGAATTCACTACCACAGAAAGTAGTTGAAGTCAAAATGTTGTGTGATTTCGAGAAGGAGAAATTAGGTATAGCTCGAGGGGCTAAAGGGATCAAGGGATGTGGGGGGAAGGGGTATCAGGATATTGAATTCGATGATCAGCCATGATCAGATTAAGTGGTGGGGCGGGTTTGAAGGTCCAAGTGGTCTACTCCTGTTTCTAGTTTCTATGTTTCTATCTTATTGCTCACCATTCAAGATTGACTTACTCCTGTATCCCTTAAGATCTTAACCACTTTACCTATTACTCCTTGTGCATGAGGAAATCTTACCTACAAAAATAAAATCTTTACAGAGATCTGACACTTATCAATCAACCTCCGAACAGGCCCTACATTCTTTTGCACTTCTTCAGCTTCAACCATGGTTTCCTTCGCCAATTTAACAAACCCCACTGGCTTATCCTGTTTTACCATGTCAATCTTCTCATTGCTTTTCTTAAGTCACAATTTAGGCAATAGGTGGTCAGCGAGGTTCCTTACTTCCACACTTCTGCATAACAAGGTTGGCACATTGTGCAACTCGTCTACTTGTCTCCTCCTTGGAGATGATCGCTGCCGTTGCCCTGCTAGAAAATAACATTTCAAATCATGAAAAAATATCCAAGTGGAGCATAAAGTTATTTGTCTTTAAATCACAAAACTGCCAATGTATTTCTTGTGATAACTAAGTGAAGGTGATACCCATGGCAATAATACAGGCAATAGTGATGCTTGCAGCACAATTAGATAGGCTCTTCAAGAAACTGCTTAACCTATTCACTGTACTGGTTCCTGAGACTGTGAGAGTTAACAGCTTTTGCTGAGTTTTAGTGGCCTCCACACAAGCAGTGCAAACTTCAAGGTGAAGAAAACCCTTTAGACAATTGACTTTCTTCTCCCCGCACACAATCCTTTTGTTGTATCTAGTTGCTTCTTAATCAGGACCAGTGTCCTGCTCTTAAAAACCCTTCCTGGCAACTGGTGCCATCTACTGATCACTCACTGCATGAAAAAATACTTGGTTGTATTTTTTCTAAAATTGATTTCACAAATCCAAATATGTTTCTTTTTGCTCTGCCGTCTTGTCACATTTCTTCTAGATTTATTTCCAAATCTATAGAGAACGGTACAGACTCAGTGGACCAAGTGGTCTCCTTTTGTGTAGTAACAACTCTACAAATCTATTTCCAAATACATTATAAAGCTCAGTTAAATTTTCTTGAGACACCTTTTTCGAGACATATGGGTCTTAAATGATCTGTTGTCATTGCTCAAACTTAATCCTCCAAAGAATTCTTGCTCTTTTTTGTACCCTCGACATGGCTTCCTCATATATAAGGAGAGGTTGGATAGACTGGAACAATTTTTCCCTGGACCATAGGAAACTTAGGTGTGATCTTACAGAGGTCTATAAGATAATGAAGGGCATAGATCAGTTATATTGTCAATATCTTTTCCCAAAGGTAGGACAGTGTAAAACTAGAGGGCATAGATTTCAGGTGAGAGGGGAGAGAGATACAAAAGGGTCCAGAGGGGCAATTTTTTCACACACAGGGTGCTGAGTGTTTGGAACAAGCTGCTAGAGGTTGTGGTAGAGGCGGGTACAATTTTGTCTTTTAAAAAGCATTTAGACAGCTACATGGGTAAGATGGGTATAGAGGGATATGGGCCAAACATGGGCAATTGGCTTCGTGGTTAAAAAAAAGGGGTGTATGGACAAGTTGGGCCGAAGGGCCTGTTTCCATGCTGTAAGCCTTTATGACTCTATAACATCACTGTGACAGACGGATATCTCATTGAAACTTACAAAATACTTCAACGAATACATAGGACAGATGATTGGAGAGTCTTGAATCAGGGGACACAATTTCAAAATAAAGGGGTTGCCACTTAACACTGAGATGAGGAGAAATGTCTTCATTTGAGGGGTTGTGAATCTTTTTTAATTCTCTACCCAGAGGGTTGGGGATGCATTTACATTGAATATATTTAATGTTGAGACAGGCAGATATTTGGCTCTCAGGGAGTCTAGAGGATAGAAAGTAGGGTTGAAGCCCAAGATCAGACATCTTCATGTTGAATGGCAGAACTGGCTCGATCATTGCCCCACGCTGGATCACGAGCTCATGGCAGTGTGAAAGCCCACTGATGTGTTCCACAATGGTGCGTAAGTGCTGTACATTTCACTCAGGACTTTGCTCATTTGCCGACCTTGTTTCAGAGAGCACTCATGGTGGCCAGCAGTAGGCTTCACAAGCAGCACCACATCACTTTTCGGGGGGCTGATGTGCAAGTCTAGACACCAGACCAGCATAAGGCAGAGATGGTTTATCAACAGCTGCAGAGCTAGGGCTTGCTTGGGTACGGGGGAGAATTGCACTTGGGCAAGGCAGGAGACCGCAGCGTGAAGGTTGTACTAGGGAAGGGGGGGAGTACTGGGCTGATGTCGATCTGTGCCAGTGGTCTCAAGGTGGTGAGCGCAGGGGAGGCAGACTCCAGAGCAGATGAGGCCAGATGGAGATGTGAGGGTGTGCATGTGAGAGAGCGGGCAGTAATGTCCCTTGAGCTGGGCAGTGAATAAGATGCCAGTGAATGTGTGATTGGAGGGGGTTTGTGAGTTTAGAGTGATGAGGTGGTTGACTTTGCAGATGAGATCATTCATCCTCTTTCGGAACTGGATGGCTGACCTGCTCTGTGCAGCATTGGCACTGTCCATGTCTCCCACCTCTCCCCAAGTCTGACCAGTGAGAATGCTGGACTTCCTGGGGGCCAGGGAGAGTGGGTGGGGTGGGGGGGGGTGTGTGGGATATCACGGCAGGTTTCGGAAAGGTGTTCCAGTGACTGGCATGTCTTTCTGGAGCAGTCCTAGCCTGAAGCATCGAGAGCTGTGTGCATGACTGGAATTTAGAAACGACACCCAGACTAAGGCATAGTGATATGTCGTGTTTCCTGTGCTTACATAATTAATGAGGCATGAAGCGGAAAATATGATGCAGAAAGCCACCCTGGCAGGCATGTAAAAAAAGTATCTTTTTTAACACGCCTGCTCCTGTATTTAGTGCAATTGAGGAAAAAAATTTCACATTATGTATAAATTCAACCAGCAGAAACAGTCTATTCAACTGGAGTGGCCATCCAAACAAGCCCAGCCCAGCCCAGCCCTTTCTTCACCTGATTATCATACATACATACGCACTGCCCACAAAGGATCAATGGGCAGCATTGTGGCACAGCGGTTAGCACTGCTGCCTCACAATGCCAGGGACCCGGGTTCCTGTCTGTGCAGAGTTTGCACATTCTCTCCATGTCTGCGTAGGTTTCCTCCCACAGTCCAAAGATGTGCGGGTTAGGTTGATGGGCTACAGTAAATCGCCCCTTAGTGTCAGGTGGGACTAGCTAGGGAGTCACAGGGATAGAGCTTGGGTGGGATTGTGGTTGGTGCAGACTCGACGGGCCGAATGGTCATCTTCTGCATTGAAGGGATTGCAGTTAGGAGGAGGAACCTGAGCAACATTCAAGCCTCACCCTTTGGCTGCTGTGGTTAAGATAATCCAGCTGGGCCCACAGCTGCAATGAGTATGGGATCTTGCTGACTGGCATGGCTCAGATACACCCTACTTAAACAGGGGTTACCCTGCTTTAGAAACATTTCATGTTAATTTTGAGAACATTCATTATATACATTAAAATTATAAATGCAAAACTTAGGCAAAGTTCTCACGATCATGTAATCTCTTGGAACAGCCTAAACCCTTCAACTTACTTTGTACCCATACAAGTGTTCCATACATCTTTGAAGTATACCCTTGGACCCAACATCCTGCTGAGGTACCTTTCTTCAACTCGCACGTTATCAGCAAGGTGCAAGCAGCGCAACCTGAATGAGTCTTGCCTCTTGCTGAATTTATTTTACCCCCACCCTTTCCTCCCTCCCTCCCTCCCTCCCCCTGCCAAGTTCTTAGTCAGGAGTGTTGCAGAGATCACATGGCCTCTGTTATCGCGACAATGATAGAACACTGAGTGCATTCTGAAATGTACCAGCATTCCAGCACTGAGGGGAGATTTCACCTGCACTTGCTTGACATGGAGTCACGGAGGGTGACGTGGGTGCTTTATCATGCTGGTGTTGACTCTCTGAAATCGCTGCCCAATTTGTCCCATTCCCCCTGTAGCTCCCTTTTAAAAGCGTCTATCTTTCTGAAAGGGGAGGTGAGGGAGGGGCTGAAACGCCCTTTGCACCTTATCTAACATTCTGTACAAACTCCTGAACCCAGCATCTTGCTCCGAGTTACATAAGAACATAAGAACATAAGAAATAGGAGCAGGAGTAGGCCATCCAGCCCTTCGAGCCTGCCCCGCCATTCAATAAGATCATGGCTGATCTGTCGCTGCTCAGTTCCACTTTCCCGCCCTCTCCCCATAACCCTTAATCCCCTCTCCTATCAAAAACCCATCAACCCGCGTCTTAAAAATATTTAGCGAGGCAGCCTCCACCACTTCAACGGGCAGAGAATTCCAGAGATTCACCACCCTTTGAGTGAAGAAGTTCCTCCTCAACTCCGTTCTAAACCGCTCCCCTTTTATCTTGAGGCTGTGCCCCCTAGTCCTACTGTCTTTTTTGAGCAGGAAGAGTCTTTCCACCTCTATCCTATCCATCCCATTCATCATCTTATACGTCTCAATGAGATCTCCCCTCATTCTTCTAAACTCTAACGAGTACAAGCCCAGTTTATTCAGCCTCTCCTCATAGCTCAACCCCGCACACTTGCCGTGTATCGATTGTTGTCCCCTCCCTCTTCATTTTGCCAATGCTATGAAGATGTTTCAGGTCAGGTGATGGGTCCTGTCTGAAATGTTAGCCTTGAACCCAGTTTTTAAACCCACCTCAGTGATTAAAGGGAGATTGTGGCCAGATTTCATAAACCCAATTACAATTAATCCTGTTGCTTCTTGCAGCATCAAATAACAGATTCCCCATGGGTTGTTCCAACGAAACAAAGGGCATTCCAGATATTATTTTATGGAGTGTGGAATCTTTCAAAACAGCCTCCCGTGGCTCTGGCCAAGGAATTCCAATTGAAGAACGAGGCTTTTGCTTGTTCGCAGAAGTGACCCCGACACCCCCTCTCCTCACCAACCACCTGCCAGGCCCCCAACATCACTCACCCCCAACCGCCCCCCCTGCCACCAACCAGCCCCCCCCTCCCCGTGCCACCAATTCTCCCACCCACCCTACAACCACCAACCCCTTAACCACCCACCAAATCCCTCCAACCTCTGCCACCAACTACCCCCATCCCCTGCCATCAACCACTCCCCACATCACCAACTCCCCATCCATCGCCCAACCACCCACCAAGCCCTTCCGCAATCCCCGCCACCAATCTCCCCCCAACCACCTCCCCCCCCCAACCTTCTCACTCACTACCCCTGCCCAACTGTTCAGCTGTATGCCCTACCTTTGGGGGAACCGGCACCTGGAAGAGGACCTTCTCCAGGAATCATATCAGTGTGGGACAGGAGACCTGATTTGTCAGGCCTTGGACAATGAGAACTTGCCAACAGCAGGTGGAAGAGGTTAAAAGGAAGAGGGACAATTTTGGTGTTGCAATTGTTGAGGCTGTTCCTAGGTTTAACTGGGCTTCACGCCGAGAGCACATTGACACTGCTCCACTTGCCCCCATTTCACTTTTCACCCAGTCTCTAACACTGCCTGCAGTTTGTGGCCTCCAGTTATACCCTTATTAAGTTAAGGAGCTTCTATTCTTCAATTTAATCCACACAATTCTCTTTAATCACACTGTTTGTAATACTGTTTCCCAGTCCCTAACCTTGCTATGACAGACACCCTTATACTCACTACATCATTCCCTCCACAACCACCTCGCGCCCCCCCCCCCCCACTCTCCTCTCTGGCTGTTTACCTTATATACATACATACCACATTACAATCATGCTACCCACTCCCACCACACCAGAAAATCCCATCCTGTGGACGAAACAGGACACACACTGCAGAGAAGGCAGCAAAACACTTGTAGGAGGCATATGCTGTGAGTAAACATACAATTCTGGGCTGATATAGGTGGCTCCTCTTAGTCTGTATTATCACAAAATAATCTGTGAAAGTCACTTGTGCGTGTACTGACTGTGCAGGGAAACTAGGTATGAAATATACAACTGCATATTTCAGTGTATCAGAGTGTCACAATCAACTTTGAAGAATTGTTTGAGAGCTCAAGGGAAAAGTTCTCTTGCAGCCAAGAGTCCACCAATTTGCAGAATAGATTGCCACCTACTGGATTAAACTCGGAAACATTGGCCCATTCAGCCCAGTCCACCATTCAGTAACATTATGACTGTTCCATGATCTAACTCTAGCTTTACCCCAGACCCCTCAGTAAAAATCCATCAATCTCAGATTTAAAATTAACTACTGACCTAGCATAGACTGGAGTTCGTGGAAGAGAGTTTTCAAATTTCTATTCCTTTGTATGTGGACATGTTTCTGAATTTCACTCCTGGAAGATTTGGGGTGGGGTTCTCCAGCCATGCTCGCCTCAAAACCGGAGAATCCCGCCCGCGGTCAATGGACCTTTTCATGGTCCGCCTCCCCCTCCGGCTACAATTCCTGCGGTGCATGGGACGGGAGAATTCTGACCTTGGCTCTGTTTTTACACTATTTCCCGTAGTCCTAGAATTCAGTAGAAATAGTTTCTCTCCATCTACCTTATCTCTTCTCCATCTACCCTATCTCTCTTAAATATGCAGATAATTTAATCTGATTTATGTTGCCACTTCTTTCTCCACCCTTCAGTTAAATCCAGTCCCACTCTTTGCCTTTATTTAGTCTAACCTCACTCTCTGGCTTATGTCCTCTATTCTTCTTATGGTTCCATTCTTTCAAGTATCTTTCGATAGTTTCAGCAATGGACGATGACCAACTTTCCAGGTGCGCTGTACACGAGAAGCAATTGCAGAGTGTACAAGGGCATCTTTTTAAAAAGTTTATTTATTAGTGTCACAAAAAGGCTTACATTAACACTGCAATGAAGTTACTGTGAAAATTCCCTAGTCACCACCCGCTGGCGCCTGTTCGGCGCCTAACCAGCACGACTTTCAGACCGTGGGAGGAAACTGGAGCACCCAGAGGAAGCCCATGCAGACACGGGGAGAATGTGTAGACTCTTCGCAGACAGTGACCCAAGCTGGGAATCGAACCCGGGTCCCTGGCGCTGTAAGGCTGCAGTGATGACTGTAGTGCCTCTGTTTCGCACTGTACTGGAAATGCTTATAGTGGATTGGCCAACATGTGAATGAAATGGTAAAAGTGGACAATGCAACAATGCCAAACAGAAAGATCTGCCTTTATAAAGCAACCTTCACAACCTCAGATTATCACAAAACACTTTGCAATGAAGGGCTTCAACTGTAATCTGCGTTGTACTACAGGAAACATGGCAATAAATTTGTGCACAGCAAGCTCCCACAAACTGCAATGTGATAATGACCAGATAATTAGATTAAGTGATAAATATTGGTCAGGACCCAGGGAGAACTTCCCTGTTAAATAGTGCCATGGGGTCTTTTAAGTCCATCTGTGAAGGCAGACCAAATCTTGGTTTAATGTCATAGATGGCACCTCCTACCGTGCAGCACTCCCTCAGTACTGCACAGGAGTGTCAACCTAAGATTTTGTGTTCAAGTTGCCAGAATGAGGCTCAAACGCACAACATTCTGATTTAGAGATGAGGTGTTAGTTAATATTATTAATGGTTCTCTCCTCAAGTTCTTGCCCTCTCTTTTTCTGTGATACCTGGCCTTTCAAAAATAAAAATCAAACCCTTTGCACTTCTGATTTTGCCACACCTCCGGCCTCTCTTTCTTCTCCAACACCCTGCAACATATTTTCCTCTTTCCTGGAACTCCATGCTAGAATCCCTGCAATCAGGATCTGCCCCTGCCACAATACTAAAACAATTCTTGTCAGAGTCCCAAATGGCCTCCTGTATGGCTATGAAAAGATAAACAATCCTTCCTCATCCTTCCTGACATGCCTACAGCCTTCGACGTAGCTGAATGTATCATCCTTCTCCAAGTAAGAAGTCTCACAACGCCAGGTTAAAGTAAAATGAGTTTATTTGGTAGCACGGGCTTTCAGAGTGCTGCCCTCCATCAGGTGAGTGCTCCGAAAGTTCAAGCTACTAAATAAACCTGTTGGACTTTAACCTGGTGTTGTGAGACTACTTACTGTTCCCACCCCAGTCCAATGCCGGCAACTCCACATCATCCTTCTCCAAAGTGCTCCAATGTCGTTCCTCTGGCCACAGATGTTCTCAACATTCTTATCTAATTGTAGCCATGGTAACACAGTAGTTATCGTTGCTGCTTCACAGCGCGAGGGATCCGGGTTTGATTCCCAGCTTGGATCACTGTCAGTATGGAGTCTGCACATTCTCCCCATGTCTGCGTGGGTTTCCCCTGGGTGCTCAGGTTTCCTCACGCAGTCCAAAAGACGTGCTGGTTAGGTGCATTGACCATGCTAAATTCTCCCTCAGTATACCTGAATGGAGTGTGGCAACTAGGGGATTTTCACAATAACTTCATTGCAGTGTTAATGTAAGTCTACTTGTGACTAATAATAAACTCTAAACTTGCAATGGTTTACCTTTTTGCTCCCACACAGTTACCTTGGTGTTCTCAGTGACCTTTGACCCCTTCTTATTTCTCACCAGCACACTGCGCTCAATGACACCACCCAAAAGTAAGACTTCAATTTCCAAAGGCAGGTTGATGACACCCATCTCTACCTCACCAATATCTCTGTCAGCCCTTCAACTCTCTCTAAATTGGGGGACTGTTTGTCAGTCCAATATCCATACTAACAGAACTATTCTCCAACTGAATTTTGGGAGGACCAAAGCCAATGCCTCTCCAGTATTAAATACTCAATGTTAGGAAGTCTGAAGTCATTGGCTGAGATTTTACCAGCTTGCTCTGCCCATCGATAGATGATAGTGAGCTGAGATCAGGATTGCACCCTATTTCACAGCTCTCGTGATTTTACTGGCACCTTATTTCCAGCGCAATCAGCCCATTTGCCCATTTCTGGCGACAGGCTGAATAATTCATTTAAATTTATTTAAATGTTAAATTGCGTGGCATTAGCGAGCCTGGGATGCAATCGTCCGGGCTCATTTGCCGGGAGAGTTTCTCTCCGGCGAGGGAAACACCTGCTCCCCATGAACGAGGCACAGTCATGTTGCCCTCACCAGCAGAACTGGAGGCCATTGAGGCCCCCCAGGGAAGTCAAAGGCAAGGGGAGGATCCCTTGGGCAGTGCCAGCCTGGCAGTGCCAACCTGGCACCTTGGCACTGCCAACAGGGCAACTTGGCACTCCCTGATGGGCAGTGTCAGGGACAGGGCCTGACGGGGCGAGGCTTGGAGGCGTTAGGGACCCTACAGTGCATGGCCTGTAGGGACAGAACCTAAAGGGGGTGGGGTTTATAGTGGCAGGGCCAGTGTGGGGGGCCCAATCAGAGAGGGAGAGGCCTGCTGCCACTCTGCACACGCTCTGTGGGGGTGGGTGATATTTCCAAGTGGTGTGGGGCTCATGATCAGTCGTGGGCCCCCATGATAGCGAGTGGGGGGCTAGGTTGAGGTCACCTGCAATAACAGAGGTGTTGACGGTTCTCTCCCTCTCTCTGTCAGGCCTCTGCTGTTGCAACTGCGCATGTGCAGCCAAGGAAGTCTGCACATGTGCAATAGCTCCCTCTGCTGCTCTATCAAACTGGTGAGTTAAGCCTCACATACTGCCTCTTGTTGTTGGAAACAGTGCATGAAAAACTGGGCTTGACTAAGTGCATAAGATTGGGAGTAATTACTCACCCAAAATACTGATCTGCAACTCTCCCGTTTTCACGCTAGTTGGACACTTAGGTAAATTTGCCCCGATTGTCTTTGGTCCCTCCACTCCCTAACTGATGACTTCATGCCTCTTCCTGGACACTCTCTGAAGCTGAACTCAACCGTTTGGGATCATGGCGTCATATTTGACCCTGAGATGAACATTCTACTATACGGCAACACCAACGTTAACATCACCTAGTTCCACCTCTGTAATGTTACTTGACTCCATCCTTGTTTCAGCTCATCTGTTGCTGGAATCCTGATCAATGACCACACTGATATCCCTCAGTGGCTGGTCTCTCCCTACATAACCTGAGCTCCTCCAACGCTCAGCTGCCTATGTCCTAACCCACACCAACCCTGTGCTCACTATCCTGCACGACTTCCTGATTAAACAACAGCTGGATTTTAAAATTCTCATGCTTGTTTTAAACATCTCCGTTGCGTTGCCCCTCCCTAGCTATGTAATCATCTCCGACTCCACAACCCTTCAAGATCTATGAGAGGGGATCTCATAGAAATTCATAAAATTCTAACAGGGTTAGACAGGGTAGATTCAGAAAGAACATTCCCAATGGTGGGGGAGTCCAGAACTAGGGGTCATAGTTTGAGAATAAGGGGTAAAGCTTTTAGAACTGAGGTGAGGAGAAATTTCTTCACCCAGAGAGTGGTGAATGTGTGGAATTTATTACCTCAGAATGTAGTTGAGGCCAAAACATTGTGTGATTTCAAGAAAAAATGAGATATAGCTCTTGAGGCTAAAGGGGTCAAGGGATATGGGAGGATGGGGGGAATTGGGACACTGAATTTGATGATCAGCCATGATCGAGATGAATGGTGGAGCAGGCTCAAAAGGGCTGGATGGCCTACTCCTGCTTCTAGTTTCTATGTTTCTCTCTCTGTGCTCCTCTCATCCTGGCCTGTGCAGCATCCTGGGTTTGAATTGGCCCACCTCTGGTGGTTGTGCCTTCAGTTGCCTAGGCCCCATGCTCCGGAACTCCGTCTTGACACCTCTGTAGCTGTTTTATTCTGCGTTAGGATGTTCCTCGAATCCGGCCTCTATGATCGAGATTTTTGTCAGTCACCCTGAATCCCCTCTTGTGGCTCGTTGTCATATTTGTTTCGTAAAGCTCCCGTGAAATGCCTCGAGACATTTTACGACGTCGCAGGTGCTATATAAATAAAGGTCGCTGTTGTTGTTGAGAGTGCTACCCACTAAGCTACAGCTGTCGCAGGAACAAGGATGGCGGTTGCTGTGGAAACGGTCAACAGCAAACACCAAGTGAAGTGACTGTAACAGGGAATTTATAATTGTGCAATGCAGGAGGCACTAAGTGTGCGTGTAGAAAAAGTCACCTTTGTAATCACAAGAACACAGAGCATTGAACCACTTTGAAGGCATTTGGTGACCTGGGTCAGGTCACTGACTGTCTTTCGCTCCAGTGTGGTGTTGATCACCTTTTTCACAGTTTGCAAATAAAATCAATGATTGCTTTGAAATCTACTCCTTTTCTCCAACACCCCTCCCCCCGAAAAAAACACCTTCTATTTTCTAATTAGGGAGTTTTCAAATGGAATTCAAACTTGGAATGTCAAGTTGTTTTATCGCCTGTGCTTTGCAACTGCGCCACAGCCAGATGGCACGACATATTGCCAGCTCGTCTCAAACACGTTTAAAAGGTGTTTTTTTTAAACCATGGATGATGAATCATGACGGGGATTTATCTGGGAAACGTTCTGAGGTTTTTCTACAGTGGTAAAGAATTCACCTCAGTAAAACAGAATCAGACCACGTCCCACGTCCATTCATTCTGGCTAGCTATGTCCTGATGTGGAGATGTTGGCATTGGGCTGGGGTGGGCACAGTAAGAAGTCTCATAACATCAGGTTAAAGTCCAACAGGTTTATTTGGTAGCCCAAGCTTTCGGAGTGTCACTCCCTCTTTGGGGGACTCAAGTGTCCTGCCACCTCACCATCATTGTCATCCTTTTCTGGTTGTTTTGTCAAACTGAAGGGGCAATAGTTTGGATAATGACTTACAGATCTCACGTACACTGATGGAGCAGTAGGTGAATCCAATCACTTAATTGGGGACACTAATGAAGTATATGTTTAACATTCATTTTTGAATTGCAAAACCAGGCAAGAATTAAATGATCAAAGGGACTGACTAATTGATTAGAGGGTTTTCTAAAGAGTAAATGTGAGAAACAGAAATCACAGCATTTGCATCCAAAGTAAATACTGACCTGGAAAGTTTACCGCAAGTGGAATTTATATAAATAAATTTTAAAGCAAAAACCGCGCCTCTTGTGATTTAGGAAGTTCTGTACATCATTCCTACAATTTCTCCCACGCAACATGGCTTCATAAACAATCCATATGTTTACAGTTGTGGACGGAGAATGATTGGCTGCAACAATATTTTAACAACAATAATGGCAATAGTGGCTTTAAAATGGCATTTCTGGGATTTTTGGCCAACTAATAGATTAAAACCAGATGCAGGTCGTAAAGAGGCTCTGGTCTGGGAGCTGCGATCTGAAGCTTCCCAGATAAGGGAAGTTGTTTACCTTAAGCGAGGCAGTGCGTCTCTGATTTATATGGCTGCTATGTATGATACATGTCAAAGGAACTAAGTGTAATGGTGCGTTCAAAAGCAATTTCCCTGGATGTTCGAGCCATGTGATCAGTTTCTGGTTACATTGTTGGCTGGATGACAGATAATCTTCCAGAAGCAAGTGGAGAAGTGTGGATAAAAAGACATGTGAATCCTTTGTTTGCCAGCGGTAACTTGAAGAGCCAACCATCACAAGAAGTCTTGTGCCCTGAAGGATGCTTCAGAGGAGGAGAAGATAGATTCTACATTGAGGATATTTCTTGGCCAAGGTTTTCCTCAACTTGGTAGTATCTATTTTCAGTTAAATAGTTAAAATTGACGTTTAGTTAAAATTAATGTTCAGTTACAGTTAATATGCAGTTTAAGAGTTAAAGTTCAATTGAAAGTTGATGTTCAGATATGCAGTTTAAGAGTTAATAAATTGCAACTGTTTATGTTTGAGTTGGTACTCGAAGTGTTAAATAAAGGAATTGTTGAACTACTGTCCTTGTTTGTCTCTTTAAACTGGAATGCTTGGAATGTATTTAAATTAAAGCTGTATAACACAGTGATTTTCCATTTAATTAATCCTAACAGACTAGGATCGATGATTGATTTTGAACAAATTGATTCAGTTCCATGCAAGTATTGGATACATTGGATAAGCTGAGCAATAACCTGTGGGAACCAGTTTCAGAAGAAGGGAAAGGACAAGTGGAACAAGGGAATGAAATGAGGGTCTAAGGAAAAGCTGGAGGACCATTTCAGATCCCACTGAAATCCAACACAATGAATGGTCAAAGCATGTTGCATTCCCTCTGCAACAGGGCAAGCACGCTTGTTAAATTATTCACTGTCTTTGGGGATTTGGAATAATTTATTTTAAACCATGGACTTACCTATGCAAAACCCAGAATGACTTCTCAATATGTTTAAGTCACGGGTAGATAGATTTCTGATTGATAAAGGGAATTAAGGGTTATGGGGATTAGGCGGGTAAGTGGAACTGATCCACTTCCGATCAGCCATGATCTTATTGAATGGCGGGGCGGGCTCGAAGGGCTAGATGGCCTACTCCTGCTCCTATTTCTTATGTTCTTACGTTCTACTATTTCTTCGTGCAGCATTCGGTTGATTCTAAATATTTCCAGTAGCTTCTGTTGCAAGTTCCACTAGAAAGAGCCAGGCATAAATTTTCATTTCCATATCTCTTAACCGACTTTGAGCATTTTCTCGTTTCACAGAATCATGCAACATGAGGAGGTTATTTGGCCCATTGTGCCTTCACTGGCTCTTTGGCAGTGCTATCCAATTAGCACTCACTTTATCCTCATACCCATGGGGTTTATTTTTCCTTTTCATTCATAGATCCACTTTCCTTCAGACAACTGAATCCTCATTCGCCCTCAATAATATATAACTGCGCAACAGAAAATTGTAGAATTCCAAAGCAATTTGCCAACCATTGAGAAAGTAGAATGAACACTTCGATCTAACAACCACATAATGGGTTAAAGTTAGCTGTAACTGGACTCCAACAGCATCAGCCTTTGGTTAGTTCTTAGGTAGACTGTCTGGCTTGCATTAGCCAATATCTATAGACCTAGTAAGAATAAAGAACAACACAGCACAGGAACTGGCCCTTCAGCCCTCCAAGCCTGCACCGATCACGTGTTCCTAACTAGACCATCCATTTGTATCCCTCTATTACAATGTACATTCCTCTGTACAGTGGGACAGTCATTGAAAACAGGTAAACCCAATTAGGAGTCATCAGTGCATAAGCTTTGTAGGAGTACTGGGTTAATTAAAATGCCTTCCACGTTGCATAATAGACAGATCCATAGATCCATTCTGGGGCCCCTGGCAAGACTCCAGGTTATTGTGCAGGTTTCCCTGATGTCACCTCTGGATATAACCTGGCATCTATTCCATATAGCCAAGCACAAAGGGAGTGAACGAGTTGGAGGTGAGGAAAACCTTTTCATTTAAATTTATCAAACCGGACTCATGGCTAAAATAAACAGTAAACCAATTCTCCCATGCCCAGTAGGGTGACTCCTCCAGCAGAATACAGTGAGTGGAGGAGAGTTACATAATATAATTTAAACACATGAATTTAATTCTAGTCTCTTACACGGTGTCATCTCCAAGCAAGGGAAATTGTCCAGACATCTCCATTCTGACTGGGGGCTTGTAGTGTCATTATAAGCAACAGAAAATAAATCATCTGGTCCTGTCCCGCTTGAAGGTTTTGTTTGTTTGCTATTAACTTAAACAGTGAACAAGGTATTAGTCTATTGGCAAACATGTCCTTCACCAATAATTTATAAAAGTTTGGTTTGACTTATGTCTAGTTACAGTTCAAATGCCCTTGTGGCTTTTCTCATGAATAAATAACCCCACTCATAACAGCTTCATATTGACTGCATACCTAAAATGCATAGTCAATAACCGCACCTCTGCAGTTTCATTTTCTTCCTCCGATTTAATGAACTGTATGAATTATTAATCTTTATATTTGAGATGCGGTAGGGAAAAAAATTCCTTTCCAACCAAACATTTACAACATTAAATATCCTCTGGTGAAGATGTTTTCACCAATCACATTAATGGGTGTCTGCCAGCGTAGGTGGAAAGTCTAGTGAGTGTCAAATCGACAAAAAATCGTGGACGAGCAACCTCTGAATGAACTATTCATGAAACTACACAAGTACATCAACCAGTTTCTGCAATGGGAATGAAAAATCTTGATCTACTGATACAATTCCTCATATACTGATATTCCAATAGAATTCATATATTTACATTGCAGCCTTTTCCCAAAATTGGATATTATATTCCTCATTCTGTTGATGCAACAAGTTTTACAAATTTGTACATGTACATGACTATTCCAAAACCACTCACTTGGTAATACAGAACATGAGCATTGCTGAAGGAAACAAAAGGGACATGCTGTTGAAGCTTGTCACCTTGCACTCATCAGGATAGACGCAAGAATACCAAAATTCAAAGAGAACAATAATTTATACTGAATGAGGAAAGAGGTTCTAATTGGTTGGCATGTCAGCTCTGATCAATTCAGATGTTCTCATGATAAATGCACCAGTGAGCTCTTGTTCCCCTATGCTTTCGTTTATTCAAAAAGTGCAATGTCTGGGCACATTCTTTTGCCTTCAGATGACAGCTCCCTACATATAAATATCTAAGCTTTGAGCAAGCGTATGTGAGCTACATTGTGAGACTGACTGCTAATCTTCATTTGATCATTCGTGTAGTTCTCAACACACTCAGGGTTGTTCAGCAAGTGCTCCCCAATCATAGAATCACATCTAACGTTAGATATTAGGTTGGATTTTCTGGTCCTACCCACCTGGGGACCAGATATTCTTACCTGAGGTCAATGGTCCTCTGAATGGTCCAGAAAGTTGTCAGCCTGTGATGGACAGGATTGCAAGAACCAATTGGTTGAGCGAAATCAGTCCTTTGATCATTTTGATCATGACTGATCAAATTCAACATCCTGATCCTGCCTTCCCCATATTCCTTGATCCCCAAAAGCTATATCTCTGTGAAATTAAAATTGAAAGTTTAGTTTGAAAAGGAAAAGCTGTACATAATGACACAAAATAGACTTTACAGCTTCCAGGGAGTATTCAGGTCACTGGAAAATAAGACTGTCCTTCTGCTCTTTCATTGACAGCAATTCTTTCAAACTCTGCACTGGGAGCATCCAGTACGTGACCAGCTAGCAAAGATGTTGTTTAAAGCCTTTATTTTTGTCCCCTTGAATTATCAATACCTCATCTCGGACCACGTCTGCATAATTGTTTGATGCAATTATTGGCTTGTTTTAATTGGAGTGTGACTATCTATGTGCATTGCCCTTTCCATAAAACCATAAGTTAGGAGCAGATTTAGGCCATTTGGCCCTTTGAGTCTGCCCCACCATTCAATCACGGCTACATTTGTCAATCCTATTCTTCCACTATTTTTCTGTGTAACCCTTGATCCATAGAGTCATAGAATCTTACAGTGCAGAAGGAGGTCATTTGGCCCATCGATGTGAACTGATCACAATCCCATCCAGGCCCTATCCCCATAATTCCATGTATTTACCCAGACACAAAGGGGCAATTTAGGATGGTCAATCCATATAACCCACACATCTTTGAACTGTGGAAGGAAACTGGAGCACAATTAACAATCAAGAACCTATCAACTTCGACTTAAATACACTCAATGACCTGAGCTCCACAGCCTTCTGCTGCAACGAATTCCATAGATTCACCACCCTCTGGCTGAAGAAATTCCTCCTCAGCTTGGTTCTAAATGATCATTCCTTTACTCTGAGGTTGTGTTCTCAGGTACGAGTCTCTCTCACTAATGGAAACATTTTCCCCACACTTTTTTCCTCTAAGGAATGATGTTTCTTTTTTAGTATCCTTCGTTATCTGACTTTGCATAATTGACTATTGCCCATTTTGTCTGAGGTCTCTGTTGAGCTTAGCACAAAATATCTCATTTGGTGCTTATCCAAAGCAGAACCTTTTTAGAAGTTTAAGCTTTAAATCCTAAATAAAACCACTTGATTAATTACTATTTCTTTAATTACAGCTTAACTGAGGTACACTATTTGGTAAATCACCTGTTTCTGGTTGGTTCCTAATTATGTAATAACCCTTAATTAACATGTAAATGATTATAAAGTACAGAACATGAAATGTTCTCTCTGTGTTAACACAAAATGACATTTTGACCTTGTTAACTTAGTACAATGATTATGACAGGAATGCTATCCACAAAGAATATATTGGTTTTTAAGAAACATTTCTATCTTAAGTGTAAAACTTTAAAAAAAAGGTGAAATGATGCTTATAAATTTAAAAATGTGAGTAATCAGTGTCAGCTGGTGTTAATACTTTGGCTCACTGCCAAGGTGTACAGTGTAAAGCTGGAAGGAATTAGAGCTGTGCGCACGCGCTCTGCTCAAAGCAGAAGTGAAGCTAAGACTGGATTACGTGACACATTTCCTTCCAGTTGATGTCATACTGATATCCCTTAAAGACACATTACCAAACAAACCAAAACTGTTCTCATTGTAGTGCTCACTCTCTGTAGCCTGGATCTTCCTCTGCTTTAAATATTCATTCAATTTGCACTTAATAGCAACAATCTGTAGATAAATGACAGTCCATCAATTCTAAATCTCGCACGCATAAAATTTCAAGATAACAGGACTACGATTTGGCCCTTTGTGTCTGATCCAGCTTTTTGAAAGAGTTATCCAATTTGCTCCACTCTCTTGTCCTGACGCCACAGCCATACAATTTTTTCTTTACAAGTACATGTCCATGTAAGTATATCACATCAAGGGCAGCACGGTGGCACAGTGGTTAGCATTGTTGCTTCATAGCGTTAGGGACCTAGGTTTGATTCCCAGCTTGGGTCACTGTGTGGAGTTTACATATTCTCCCTGGTTTCCTCCGAAAGTCCAAAGATGTGTGGATTAGGTAGATTGGCTATGCTAAATTGCCCCTTAGTATCAGAAGGACTAGCTAGATTAAATGCATTGGGTTATGGGGATAGGCCAGGAATTGTGATCGGTGCAGACTTGATGGGCTGAATGGCCTACTTCCGCACTGTAGTATTCCATTCTATGCATGACCTATCCCACCATAGACTCTATCTATTTAATTTTTCAAGGGCAGATGGAGGTATTATCGCTAGACTATCAATCCAGAAACTCATGAATGTTCTGGGGACCCGGGTTCCAATCCCATCATGGCACATGGTGGAGTTTGAATTCAATAAAAAATGCTTGGAATTAAGAATGTACTGATGACCATGAAATCATTGTTGATTGTTTGAAAAAGCTATCCAGTTCATTAATGCCCTTTAGGGAAGGAAATCTGCCATCCTTACCTGGTCTGGCCTACGTGTGACTCCAGAGCCACAGAAACATGGTTGACTCTCAACTGCCCTCGAGCAACTAAGGGTGGATAATTAATGCTGGCCAGCTAGCAATGCCCATATCCGACGAATGAATAAAAAAAGTTGAATTCAATAAAAAATATCTGGAATTAAGAATCTACCGATGACCATTAAACCATTGTTGACTGCTGGAAAAACCCATCAGGTTTACTTTACGGAAGGAAATCTGCTGTCCTTACCCGGTCTGGCCTACCTGTGACTCCAGAGCCACAGCAATGTGGTTGACTCTCAACTGCCCTGTGAACTAAGGCAACAAGGGACAGGCAATAAATGTTGGCCAGCCACCGATGCCCGTGTCCCACAAATGAATATTTGATTCCACATAAGTAAATCTGAAACTGAAGACATTATAAAATTCCACAGTATTCACCCCACCTCACAGCCAGAATTTTCCAGTCCTTCCTGCCAGGGGGGTCAGAAGATCTCACCGAAAATGATCCCTTATGATAGATTCCCCAGCCGCACCGCTGGTGAACAGTGCAAATGGCCATTGACTTTGGTGGAACCAGAAGCCTCTGCTGGCAACCAGTGGCGAGTCACCTTTGTTGCCAGGAAACATGCAGGGAAGGAGAAATCCGGCCCCTATTTCCTCAATTTAAAACTGAATTTTCACTCCCGAGTGGGTACACAGTCAGGACATTCCCATAAGTTTGCCAATTCCATAAATTTGACTCAGGGGAAACTGCACAGGTGCCAAAATGGGCAGTGTGAAAGGCCAGCCTTAGTGATCTGGGACATCATCCCAGTTGTAATAAAGGCAGTAAAATAAAAAAAACTTCTATCTTTCACCCCTTGCACGCTCTCCCTGTGCTCCTTCCATGCCAACTTACTCCTGTGCCATCTTATTCTTATGAGGGACCAACCTTCCCGGTTCCTCATAAACTCTATTCCAATCCAAATCCCTCTACCAACTGTCACCTCCCTTTATAGCCCTGATGCCAATCCATGTACCCCACCCACCACTCTCTGACCCTCCATCCCAACACGCCAATTATACACCATGGGTAGATTCCAGTTGCCATGCCGAGATAAATTAAATAATGTTTTAAGTATCTATTATAGGCCATTATATTAAAGAAAAGTGATAAAAAGATGCTTAAACTGTTCAATTCCATTCCAGCATGTTGTAAATTCTTCAAGAATTAAAGAAATATATTCATCTTTTTTTCCTTTTTCTTTTCCCTCTCTCGTTATTCAATTTCTATTTTTCTCTCTTTATTTCACTCTCCGTACAGGAGTTGACTCCAATTCACCCTCTTTCTGCGATGCTCTCCCCGCAATCCTTAGATCTCTTCGGTTCAGATCTCACTATTGCTTTGTGTGATTTGTTAAGGTCCCAGATTCCTCAGTGTGCTGGGAATGCCAACAGCAGATCACAATTCCAGCAGGATACAGATGGCATATGCTGAGAGATGCCCCAAATCTGGCAAGATTTGGGAAAACGCGGTCCCCTCTTGAAATACAAAACGGTGTTCTGAATTCCAGTCAGCGTTACAGGTCTGTGTTCTCATTAGTGAACATACCAAGGGCCAGTCACTGGGGGTAATACGGTGAAAAGACCCATTTTCAATCTCCCCTGCCAGCATGCTCTTTGCTCTGTTGGTTTAATTAGGAACAGCCATTTCAAGGAAGGCTTATTATCGCGGCCCTCCAGAGTACACTAGGAGAGTTCCAACTCCCACAAAGAGTAATCTCCATGATAATGGCAGGCAAAGTTCTTTAATCCTCACGGACAAAACCACTATTCGTCTCAGTTTAATGATTTGAGACATAGGGAAGAGGAAGGGCAGTGGCCCCAGTCTGATCTTTGATGCAGTTTGTTTCTGGAACCAGAGGTGGGCTGAATATTGATAACACAACACCAGTATAACAAGACCTGCCAGCGTGCTTCTCCTGAATGCCAGTAGTTATAGATAGCCATCACAAGAGATGTGCCAATTCCTGCTTACTGTGTCTCGCTGCAACCACCAGCCTCAGATTGATAAACAAGTGGAAGTGGAGACGGGGGGTGAAAATCAATGGACGTCATAGAATCCCTATAGTGTAGAAGGAGGCCATCTGGCCCATCAAGTCTGCACCAAACATAACCCAATCACCATAACCCTACGTATTTACCCTGCTAGTCCCCTTGACAATAAGGGGCAATTTAGCATGGCTAATCAACCTAACCTCGACATCTTTGGACTGTGGGAGGAAATCAGAGCACCCGGAGGAAACCCACACAGACACAGGGAGAATGCGCAAACTCCACAGTCATGAGTGACCATTGGCAGCAACTCATAACCACTGAGAGTCACTGCTCAGTCTCTGGTCCCCTTGAAGAGACGGTGAAGACTGTTTAGGTACAAGGCAACATACCCACTGGTATTGGGCACTGAACGGAACTCGAGGTGAGCAGATGGAGTTAAGATACAGATCAGCTTTGACATCATTGAAATGGAACAGGCTCAAGGGACGGAAAGGCCTCCTCCTGTGCCTCTACTCCTGCAATGAGACTAAATAACATCTCAGAATGCTTACAGCATAGAACGAGGTTAGCTGACTTGTCAAGCCACACACAGCTGGTCCCACTGCTCATTACCTCCCCAGAGTCCGGCAATTTAGCTGCCTATTTAAAAGTAAAAGGTAAAGTTTAATTATTAGTGTCACAAGTAGGCTTACATTGACACGACAATGAAGTTGCTGTGAAAATCCCCTTGTCGCCACACTCCGGCGCCTACATTGGCAGGCTGTCAATTTTGGTGCTCGCCCATCCTTCAGATTCTGAAGGGGTGGGGGGTCCAAATTGGCGAGGTGGTGGTGGGGAGTACATTCGACCTATTTTACATGACTCTCCCAACCCCCTCCCTGCCCCCAAACCACTGAAAACACATAGGGCATGTACATATGAAATGCATCCACCATTTTATCTGCCTCCACTTCTCTTTCAGACAGCACCTCCCAGAACGAAACCGCTTGCTACTTAACAAGTTCCTCCTCATGGGTTTAATTTTTGTCATTCACCTTGAGTCTGCATCCCCTGATGGGAACAGATTCTCCCTCTCTACTCCGCCCGTACTGTGAGCTGCTCTTTCAGAACCAGGCTTCAACCTTTCCCTTCTTGAAGGACAGCAGAGCAGCTTCTGAAATCTCTCCACACGACTACGTCCCTCATCCACGGAACCAATCTAAATCTTTCCTGAACGGTATCCAAAGTTTTAGTGAAATTCCATTTTTGCCAGTTGCCACTCACTGGGATGGGTGATGGGGGTTGTCCTTGTGATCTACCACTGAGCGACATCCCCATAGGAGCAGTTTGAGGTTCAAACACTTCAGTATTCTAACAATTCGCCATCTTGTACGCTGGATTTAACCCACAGATGACCAGATTTCAACAGCAAGATCAGGCTGGACGGAATAGATGGAGAGAAACTGTTCCTGCTTGTAAAAGAATCAAGAATGAGAGGGCACGGAATTCGAGTGATTCGCAAAAGAAGTAAATGTGATGTGAAAAATATGTCTTCACACGGTGTTTGGTTCTGGAATGCACTGCCTGGAAATGTGGTGGAGGCAGACCCAATCAAAGCATTGAAGATAATCATTGGAATAGAAGCAAAATACAGGGAAAAAGGTGGGGGAATGGAGCAAAGCCATGATGCTCATTTGGACAGCCAGTGCAGACGTGATGGGCCAAATGGCCTCCTTCTGCATTGTAACAATGCTGTGATTCTTGAATTCAGTCTCACAAGTTGTAATGGGTGGCAGCCCTCTGGACTGTTAGTGTCACAATCACTTCATTATAATAACCACCTAGTTTGGCACAAAATTCCCATCCTCCAAAATTTGAACAAATTACTAATTTTGATGGTTTTATTCTTTCAGTGTCTCCCAAACCAATTCCTTTACAAAATAACGTGTGGCTTTTCAGGAGCCTTTGCCTCATTTGTTTAAACAGAGAAATATTGGAGATTTATCTTTAATTACCTCAATGGCAGTATCTACAATGCTATATCTATATTTCACTTTCTCTATTTCCGATTGCAAACCTGGAATTAACCTTCAATCTCTGCCACAATTCCCTTGTAGCTGCTGATTGCTGCCACTCTCCCTCTTCCTCACTAAGAGCAGAGTCTTGGTGGGTGAATGGTGACAGCGCCTAAATAACATAAGCAATTTGTCATGACAGCCTTCAATAAAAGTCACAACGCTGTCAGGACGAACAGTTTTTCCACTAACTGAGCAGAAACACAAGTTCAGAAGGATCTTGGGGAGTGAGCAGGCTGCTATCACTTTAGGTTGTAGCTGACAAGACCCTCTAATAGTCTTGGCCTGTTGACACTGGAACACATTGAGGCTGCTCTCTCCTAGGCCACAGGAACTGAAGGAAAACACCCAGCTCTTCAAAACTACTCCGTCATTCAGTTGGAAAGGTACATAGGAACAGGAGGAGGCCATTCAGCCCTTTAAGCCTGCTCTGCCATTCAATGCAATCATGGCTGACTGGACACTTCAATGCCCTTTGCACCGACTATCTCCGTAACCCTTTACGTTATTGTTAATTCTGAGATCTATCAATCTCTATCTGGGCTGCACGGTGACACAGTGGTTAACACTGCTGCCTCGCAGTGCCAGGGACCTGGGTTTGATTCCCGGCTTGGGTCACTGTCTGTGTGGAGTCTGCCCATTCTCCCCGTGTCTGCGTGGGTTTCCTCCGGGTGCACCCGTTTCCTCCCACAAGTCCGAAAGCTGTGCTGGTAAGGTGCAGTGTATTTGAACAGGCGACAGAGTGTGGCGATTAGGGGATTTTCACAGGGGCAATTTAGTACGGCCAAACCACCTAACCTGCACAGCTTTGGACTGTGGGAGGAAGCCGGAGCACCCGGAGGAAACCCACGCAGACACGGGGAAGAACGTGCAGGCTCCACACGGACAGTGACCCGAGCCGGGAATCGAACCCAGCTCCCTGGCTCTGTGAGGCAGCAGTGGTTAGGAACCTACGGAATCCATGCGAAGTTCAGGGAGATGGGCCAAAAATGAAAGCTGCGTTGTGAGACATTCTGTACTCAGCTGCTCATTCATCGCCACTGTGGCTTGCTGCTGCAGAGGATTTAGTTCTTGTATCCCAGCATGCATTGCAGAATTGTTACCATGGCGCCCCTGACATTGTCAACTGCCTCTTGGTCATCCATTTAACTCAAGATGACAACAATCAACCGGTTAATTATTCTAATCAAGCGCTAATCTGGCACTTGAGCTCGGACGAGTTAAGTGCTGGCGAATAAATGTAGGGCTGTTGCTGAGGCATTGAGCAGAGAGAATAAACAAGACTCTGACCAGTAGGTCCTGACAGCGAGAACTGACACAGAATAAGTGCCAGGATGATGGAATGTTTTAAGCAGGTTAATTTGCTCCATTTATTTTCCCTGTTGCGAGGTAGCGGTTTGGAACACTCTTCACTGTAACCAGTAGCAACTATGAACATCGGCACATTGAAGGCAGCGTTTATGAGACAATCTGTTACAGCGAAGCGCCCATCACTTCGATCCCTCGTGTTGTTCTGATGGATCTGCCGGCTAATTTTGGCAGAACAAAAATACTTTGCTGTTGGTACCAAGGTGCATGGTGTTCTGGTCATTAACTTCACACCTTGGCTTTTTCCACACTCTTACCTTATAATCAAATATTGGGATTCTTCATTGTTGATTGCGTGCTAAATTTAATGAGTGACTGACAGCCCCTCCGGGGTGTAGGTGTTTAATGCCCAGCATTACACTTGAAATTCACTGCGTGTGAAACGTTGAGGAACATGACTTGGTGCTGGATGAATCAAAGTTTGCTTCTGAAAGGGAGACGCCTGATCTGGTGTGTTTAGCCAGTAAGATTATCACTCGATATGGCTAAAGTAAAAGTTTATTTATTAATCACAAGTAGGCTTACATTCACATTGCAATGAAGTTATTGTGAAAATCCCCCAGTTGCCACACTCCAGCACCTGCTTGGATACACTGAGGGGGAATTTAGCACAGCCAATGCATCTAACCAGCACATCTTTGGACTGTGGGAGGAAACCGGAGCGCCCGGAGGAAACCCACGCAGACATGCAGAGAATGTGCAGACTCCACCTAGACAGTGACCCAAACTGGGAATCAAACCTGGGTCCCCGACACTGCGAGGTAGCAGTGCTAACCACTGTGCCACCATGCTGCCCACAGCTGGTTAAACTGTTCCAAATCCAGTTACCATTGAAAATACTGAATGACCCTCCTTCTGTACTGTAACAATTCTCCGACTGAATTTGCTGCCTTGCATTTTTAAATCCAGCCCATGTTGTTTGCAGTTGCATTTTTCTGTTCTTCCTTGGGTTAGGATGTCTATAGGGTAGCTGTACTCTCCCCCGCTCTCATCAGGTAACATGTCTTAAGAAGGCATTGGTGACTGTGGACTTAGAACCATAGAAAGGTTAAGAAGACTATTCAGCCCAACTTGTCCTGGCCAGCCAAGACCCTGGTACCTTTTCTAACGCCACCATTCTGCACCCGGCCCACAGCCCTGTTGCTTACAGCATGTAAGGTGCAGATTCCTGTACTTTTTAGAAGAATTTAAGGTCTCTGCCTCCAGCACCAACTCAGGCAGAAAATTCCAGACACTCACCACCCTTGTTGTAAAGAAGTTCTTCCTCATGCCCACTCTACACCTGCTGCCACTTATCTTGAATCTGTGTCCCTGGTTCTAGAATTCTTCACCAAGGGAGACAATTTTATCCTGTCCATTCTATCTCTTCCCCTCATAATTTCATACACCTCTACCAAGTCACCCTCTTGGCTTTCTTTGTCCCATGAGTTCTGTAAAAGGATCATCTCAATCCAAAACATTAACTCTGTTTCTCTCTCCACGGATGCTGCCAGACCTGCTGAGCTTATCCAGCAGATTCTGTTTTTATTTCCTAACCATGCTCGCTGCAGCATTGCTAACAAGGAAACTCTCCCCCCCGACCTTGAACCAAAGCAACTAATCAATTAAAATAAATCTAAGGAACTGAGGGACAAATGAAAAGGGCAGTCCCTTAAAGGAATACTACCCTATCACTGGGCATCTTGGATAGGTTGTTCATCCAGCTGTTTGGCCATATTATGTCCACTCACCTAATGAAGGAGCAGTGCTCCGAAAGCTTGTGATTCCCTGTTGGACTTTAACCTGGTGTTGTGAGACTTCTTACTGTGCCCACCCCAGTCCAACGCCGGCATCTCCACAGTATGGCCATATTACGAATGCATATTCTATGGCCATTGAGTCTTGAATTGGGACATATGCATGTCTGAATTAGGAACAGGAGTAGGCCATTCAGCCCTTCACCAGCCTGCTCCACCTTCCAATAAGATCAGGGCTGACCTGATTGCGACCTCAACATCACTTTCCTGCTTATCTCCAACAATCTTTCGCCCTATGGCTTACCAAGAATCTGCCTTAAAAATGTTCAAAGATGCGTTTTGAGGAAGAGAGTTCCAAACTCACAACGCCTGAGAGAAAAAAAATCCTCTTTTCTGTCTTAAATGGGAGACCCCTTTGGCAGGATTTTCCAGCCTCGCTTGCCCCAAGATGGACAAATCCCACTCGAGGTCCATGGAATTTTGCACAGTCATGTCCCGCCTGCTACGATTTCTGTGGCAATGTGGAATTTCACACCTTATTTTTAAACAGTGACCCCTCCATCTTGCTTCTGCCACAAGAGGAAGCATCCTCTTCCACATCCACCCTGTCAATACCCCTTTGGTTCTTGCATGTATCAGTCAAGGTCTTGAATCCTGGCCTAGAGGCAAGGACGCTACCATTGTACCACAAGGTCTCCACTAAAATCCTTGACCAAATCCAAAGCAACAGGGATAGGGTAAGTAACAGCAGTTTTTGGGAACTTGCAAATTCCTTCTCTTCTTTCTCACCTTCCCCACGCCCCCAGTCCATTTTATTCATTTAAGTTTGATTTTACATTCCTCCTAGCACTGCTGCCTCACAGCACCAGGGACCCGAGTTCAATTCCTGGTTTGGGTCACAGTCTGTGTAGAGTCTGCACGTTCCCCCCGTGTCCGCATGGGTTTCCTCCGGGTATTCCATACTGGTTAGGTGCATTGGCTATGCTAAATTCTCCCTCCATGTACCCGAGCAGACAGCGGAGTGTGGCAACCAGGGGATTTTCACAGTAACTTCATTGCAGTGCTAATGTAAGCCTACTTCTGACAAATACATTTTTAAAAACTTGAAAAACTAATAACATTAAAAAAAAATTGTTGATTCATTGCAAAGAAAATTGACAGAAGAATCAGATGTGATGAGAGGAAAAATGTGAGTTGTTCTGATCTGAAACACGCTACCTGAGAAATGGTAACGGAAGCAAACTCAATAGTAACTTTAAATGGGAAGTTGGTTGGAGAGGAGAGATTTGCAGGACTGTGGGGCAAGAGGCGGCCAATGGGGATTGGCCATTGTTAATTGTTATTAAAAAACCATCTGGTTCACTGATGTCTCTTTAAACAAAGAACAAAGAGCAAACAAAATTACAGCACAGGAACAGGCCCATCAGTCCTCTTAGCCTGTACTGACCATGCTGCCCGACTGAACTAAAACCCCTGACTCTTCCAGGGACTGTATCTCCCCCCATACCCACCCTATTCATGTATTTGTCAAGACATATTTGTCCTGAAGTCCTTGGGATTAAAAAGCATACACCTCTTGAACTCTACTGCCAACAAACCAGAAGAAAAATCTCTAGGCGGAGTTAAAATAAATATTTTTGAAATCATTTTTAGCAACATCTCGTTGATAAATTATAACGAATGTGGGGAGATGGTTGAGGTGGGGGAGATGGCTGTTTTGACTGGATGGGAAGCATCACCACAAAACCTCTGGGAATACATCCAACCAGATTTGCCAACCTGACATTAAGTTATGAGTCTAAAGGAACAGTGGTGCAGTTTGGAGGGGCTCCCTGCTGTTGCTTTGAATCTACATCTTTTGTCTTGTGGATCCCAATTTTCCACAGCTCATAAAATCACTACAGTGCAGCAGGCCATTCAGCCCATTGAGCTTGCACCGACGACAATCCCACCCAGACCCTACCTCATAACCCCACATATTTACCCTGCTAATCCCTCTGACACTAATGTTCAATTTAGCATGGCCAATCAACCTAGCCTGTACATTCTTGGATGGACAGATCTGACAGGGTTTCCTGCATTTTATGGGTATGTCCCTGATTTTGATTGTTTAACCTGCGCCCCTTTAAGGTTGAGGGAAGGAAAAATGCCATCCTTACCCAGTCTGGTCTACATGGGACTCCAGAGCCACAGCAACGTGGTTGACTCTCAAATGCCCACTGAAATGGCTGAGCAAGCCACTCAGGTCAAAAGCAATTAGGGGCTGGGTATTAATTGCTGACCTCACCAGTGACGCCTACATCCCAAGAAGGAGTAAAAGGAAAACCAACAATGGACAATTGAATTTGTTAGCATATAAATAAAATCACTTAAGGGCATTTTGGTTAACGTTATACTTTCTGAATGATCCGGCTTTTCCTGCTAGCTATAGGTAGTCAGGAATTTGGGTTTCTTACCACTAATAATATCAAGTAACAAACCAGATCACACTATACAATCGAACGTGGATTTGGTCCTTCTCATTTGGCTGCACTTTGGATTATTTTGTGTAGAGGTGATTCCCAGTTTACTTGACACACGGGGGGGAGATTTTCCCATCCTATCTGCCATGGGAATTGTAGCGGGAGTGGACCATGCAAAGATTTGTTAATCCTGGGTGGAATTTTCCACTTCTGGGGTGAGCGTGGCCGTAAAATCCCGCCCAAGGATTCCGAATCCGTGTTATTAATTATATTCTAAGGGTTGCTGCTGGATCAGAAGTTACCAATACTCTCAATGAAGAAATGGATTGAAATTCTGAGTCAAGATCAATCTTGACATCATTATATATGATCTTAAAAATAAATCACAATCATATTCACAGAGGGGCAAAATCTCAAGTACAAATCCAGCTAAAGAGTCATTAAGCCGACAGGAACTGTCTGGGTCAGTTTCCTGAAAGGCATCTTTATTGAGTGTCAGTTGAATGAACTGCGTTGTTTGCGCAGTGTGAGATATTTATGAGGTCAGTCAAACACTGGTCCAACGCTCCCACATAATCCAGGGCAGAGTGCAAAGCACTGTGTTTCTTTCATTTGTAAACAACTGATCGAAAAACATCGCTCCTGATGAGTGAATACAAATTGGACCCAGCCTCGGAATTCTTACAGGAGAAGGCTGCGGGTCAGGGTTGGGGATGGTTGAGTGGGGAGGGACTGATGATAGTGGGGGTGCCTGGGTTCCCCAAAGCAAAGGTTATTTGGCATGGCAACCTATGCCTAGCAGCATCAGGTACAGGTGTCACCAGCAATGCCCGCAACCCAATAAATCTTAGAAACTCTACAGGAGGTCATTCAGCACATCTGCACTGGCTCTCTGACAGAGCATCTCATCCAGGCCCTATCCCTGTACCTACACATTTACCCCACCAATTTCCCTAACCTATCCATCTTGAGACACTGAGGGGTAATTTAGCATGGGCAATCCACCGAACCTGCACAGCTTTGGACTGTGGGAGGAAACTGGAGCACCTGGAGGAAACCAACGCAGACATGGGGAGAATGTGCAGATTCCGCACAGACAGTGACCTGAGGCCGGAATTGAGCCCGGGTCCCTGGTACTATAAGGCAGCAGTGCCAACCACTGTGCCATCCCAAATAAAAAAAAGAAAATCAATGAGATCGCTCCTCAACTCCAACCTAAGGATATAAAAGGTATTGGAAAATTCAGAGTTTGTTCTTATGTACAAGTTTCAGTCTCATTTATGCACCTGGATTGGATGTGTTAGGCTAACTGGGCCTTTTCCGGGACACTGGTGAAGAAGACTAAAGCTGTAGCAGGTACAATAGAAGTGAAGATTTATACAATCTGCTTAAAAATGAACAATTTCACAAAGTAGGCGCAATGAATTTTGAACACAATCTTGTTTTGAGTGTGAAATTCCACTCGGTTATCTCTTGCAGGTAAAACTCTTTCTAGAGGAAACGTGGCAACCTCTAGGACTAACAATAGATGTCGCACTCCTCAAACCAATCACAGGATACATGAGAAGACAAAGTAATTCTAGCAGTTTGGAATTGTTTTCAGCAGCTAAACCGCAGAGATTACAAGCTTCCAGGTCAGAAAACATCATGGTCCAAAACGGCGGAAAGCTACCTCTGCTCTTCAAAATACTGCAAATGCTGGAAATCTGAAATAATTGAAGAGAAGATACTGGATAACCTCAGCTTCAACTTCTGTAGAAGAGTCATTTAGACTCAAAATGTTAACTCTGTTTCTCACCACAGAATCCCACCAGTGCAGAAGGAGGCCACTCAGCCCATCGAGTCTGCAACAACTCTGAAAGAGCATCTCACTTATCTGGTCATTACCACATTGCAGTATATGGGATCTTGCTGTGTCAAGTTGGCTGTCAAGTTTCCTACATTAAAACAGACTGGGCTGCATGGTGGCCCAAGTGGTTAACACTGCTGCTTCACAGCGCCAGGGACCTGGGTTCGATTCCCGGCTTGGGTCACTATCTGTGCAGAGTCTGCATGTTCTCTCCATGTCTGCGTGGGTTTCCTCCGGGTGCTCCAGTTTCCTCCCACAGTTCGAAAGACACGCTAAATTCTCCGTCAGAATACCCAAATAGGTGCCGAAGGGTGGCGACTGGGGGATTTTTGCAGTAACTTCATTGCAGTGCTAATGTAAGCCTACTTGTGACACTAATAAATGAAAAGAAAACTTTAAACTTTAAAACGACACTCCAAAAAAGTCCTTAACTGGCAGGAAAGCACTTCTGGACTTCTGAGACCATGAAAGGCGCTATATAAATGCAAGTCATTCTTTCATTTCTACTGAGCAGGATAGAATCGCTTGTTGGGAGGGTTATTAATACCTTTGGACACACACAGGAATAATGTCTTCCAGAGAAGAGCAGAAAAAAACTAACATTCTTTTGGATGTAAAACTGCTGACAAAAAGCCCAGTGATTAATGTTTTCCACGCACACATTTTTGACCATCTATTCAATGACTCATTGCCAGCTCACCAGCAAATCCAAGCTTTCCTTTTCAATAAAAGAGTCTTTTAACAAATTCCCAGATGCAGTGCGATTAACTAAAAGCACAGTCTGCTACTGCATCAGTGAGGAAGCTATCAAACCTCAATCAAACAGACAGGAAACGTGGTATTCCTAAGAAATTTCAGGGCCATTAGTAATTACGTTATATATATAAAAAAGCTAAAAATGTACAAGATTTTTCACTCACTAGAGGGCAGCACTAACCCAAACACTGCAGCAGCGAAGATATTTTCATCACTTTCTTATCTGCGTCACAGCCGATACACTCAGGAGCCCGTCTCTAGTTTGGCCAAATTAGGGGTTCACAAAGTCCGGAGACTCAACCTCAGAGAAGGGGAGAAGGGACTATTAGGGCCAGTCCAAAATCAAGTCAGCAAGTCCCTCAAAGCCTGGGTTTATAGGTTAAAATGAGCTAGAATCAGTACAGAAGGAGGCCATTCAGCCCATCGAGCCTGCACTGACAACAATTCCATCCAGGCCCCATCCCTGGAACCCCAAGTATTTACCCTGCTAGTCCCCCTGACACTAAGGGGCAATTTAGCATAGCCAATCCACCTAACCCGCACATCTTTCGAGTGTGGGAGGAAACTGGAGCACCTGGAGGAAACCCACGCAGACATGGGGAGAACATGCAAACTGCACACAGTCACCCAAAGCCGGAATTGAACCTGGTCCCCTGGCACGGCGAGGCAGCAGTGCTAACCACTGTGCCACCGCATTACTGCAGTCATGCTTCCCATCACCTGCTGCTACGGCTCAGTGGGTAGCACTCTCACTCTGAGTCACACGATTCTAGGTTCAAGTCTCACTCCAGGACTTGAGCACAAAAATCAAGGCTGACAGTGTCAGACTGCATCGAGGGAGTGCTGCACTGTCAGAGGTGCTGCCTCGGGAATTCCTTAAGGAAACTGAGGCCTGAGGTCCTCTCATGTAGATCCCACGACACTATTTCAAAGAGAAGTACAGGAGTTCCCATCAAGTATTTCATAGAATCTCTACAATGCAGAAGGAGGCCATTCAGCCCATCGAGTCTGTGCCAACAACAATCCCACCTAGGCCTTATCCCCGTAACCCCCACATATTTATCCCGCTAATCCCCTTAACCTACGCATTCCAGCACACTGACGGGCAATTTAGCATGGCCAATGTACCTAACCTGTACATCTCTGGACTGTGGGAGGAAACTGGAGCACCCGGAGGAAACCCACGCAGACATGGGGAGAACGTGCAAACGCCACATAGACAGTGACCCAAGCTGGGAATCAAACCCAGGTCCCTGGAGCTGTGAGGCAGCAGTGCTAACCACTGTGCTACCATGCAACTCACAATCTCATCTAATGAGACTGCTACTTGAGGGAACTTGTGTGAATGGTTGCCACATGACAAAGGTAGTTCACTGGATGGAAAACATTGAGACATCCAGTGGTTATACACAGCATCGGTACAAATGCAGGTCTTTCATTTTTTCTCTCTCTGCGCTAGGTGCAATCTCTCAGCCAGAAAGCAAAGTCTCCTTTCGATTTTAATACATATACACTTCCTCCTTCACCAGTACACCATGGCAGCCATGTGTACCATCGACTAGATACACTGCAGCAATGCACCAAGGCTTCTTCAACTGCACCTTCCAAACGACAGCCTCTACCAGCTAGATAGACGAGAACAGCAAGTATGTGAAGATGTTAGCATCACCCAGTCATATACTGAACAAAGTTCCTTCACTGTCACTGGGTTAAAACCTGGAACTCCCTCCCTAACAGCACTGTGGGTGTACCTACACCACCTGGGCTGTACCAGGTCAAGGCTCACCATCAAGGACAAGAAGTGCTGACCTTGTCACTCATACTCATGTTAAAAATGAATTTAAGATATTAATAGTTGTGAAAGCCGTGATGTGGAGATGCCGGCGTTGGACTGGTGTGGGCACAGTGAGAAGTCTCATGACACCAGGTTACAGTCCAACAGGTTTATTTAGGAGCATGAGCTTTCGGGGCGTTGCCCCTCCATCAGGTGTGTGAAGAGTGGGGTTCACAAACAGGGCATATATAGACACAAACTCAATTACAAGGGTTCGAATGCGAGTCTTTACAGGTAATCAATTTTTTTACTGGTGCAGACAAAGTGAATGGAGAGAGGTTAAGCACAGTTTAAAGAGGTGCGTATTGTCTCCGGCCAGGGCAGTTAGTGGGATTTTGCAAGCCCAGGCAAGTCGTGGGGGCTACTAGGGGGCACAGCCTCAAGATAAAGGGGGGGCAGTTTAGAACGGAGTTGAGGAGGAACTTCTTCACTCAAAGGGTGGTGAATCTCTGGAATTCTCTGCCCGTTGAAGTGGTGGAGGCTGCCTCGCTAAATATTTTTAAGACGCGGGTTGATGGGTTTTTGATAAGAGAGGGGATTAAGGGTTATGGGGAGAGGGCGGGAATGTGGAACTGAGCAGCGACAGATCAGCCATGATCTTATTGAATGGCGGGGCAGGCTCGAAGGGCTAGTTGGCCTACTCCTGCTCCTATTTCTTATGTTCTTATGTTACGAACCCAAGATCCCGGTTGAAGCTGTCCTCACGTATGCGGAACTTGGCTACCAGTTTCTGCTCAGCAATTCTGCATTGTCGTGTGACGCTTACCTGAAGATCAGAGGCTGAATGCCCGTGACCACTGAAGTGTTCCCCAACAGGACTGGAACACTCCTGCCCGGTGATTGTCGAACGGTGTGCATTCATCCGTTGTTGTAGCGTCTGCATGGTCTCCCCAATGTACCATGTCTCGGGACATCCTTTCCTGCAGCGTATCAGGTAGGCAACGTTGGCCGAGCTACAAGAGTCTGTACCATGTACCCGGTGGATGGTGCTCCCACGTGAGATGATGGCATCCGTGTCGATGATCTGGCACATCTTCCAGAGGTTGCTGTGGCAGGGTTGTGTGGTGTCGTGGTCACTATTCTCCTGAAGGCTGGGTAGTTTGCTGTGTACAATGGTCTGTTTGAGGTTGCGTGGTTGTTTGAAGGCAAGTAGTGGAGGTGTGGGGATGGCCTTGGTGAGATGCTCGTCTTCATCGATGACATGTTGAAGGCTCTGGAGAAGATGTTGTAGCTTCTCTGCTCCAGGGATGTACTGGACGATGAAGGGTACTCTGTCCGCCGTGTCCCGTGTTGTCTTCTGAGGAGATCTGTGCGGTATTTCAATGTGGCGTGTTGAACTGTCAATCGATGAGTTGAACGCCATATCCTGTTGTTATGAGGGTGTCTTTCAGTGTCTGTTGGTGTCAGTTGCAATCCTCCTCATCTAAGCAGATTCTAAGTATACGGAGGGTTTGTCCATAGGGAATAGCTTCTTTAACGTGTTTAGGATGGAAACTGGAGGAGTGGAGCATTGTGAGGTTATCCGTGAGTTTGCACGACAGTGAAGCGCTGAGGTGACCATCACCGATGGAGATGCATATGTCCAAGAATGCAACCGATTCTGGAGAGTAGTCCATGGTGAGTCTGATGGTGGGATGGAACATGTTGATGTCGTCATGTAGTTGTTTCAGTGATTGTTCGCCAGAGTCCAAACAAAGAAAATGTCAGCTATGTATCTAGTGTATAGCATTGGTTGAAGGTCCTGTGCGGTGAAGAAGTCTTGTTCGAACACGTGCATGAAGATATTGGCATATTGAGATGCGGATTGGGTCCCCATGGCTGTTCCACGTGTCTGGATGAAGAACTGGTTGTTGAAGGTGAAGACGTTGTGGTCCAGGATGAAGCTGATGAGTTGTAGAATTGCGTCTGGAGATTGGCTGTTGAATATTGAGACAGTTGCAGTAATGCCATCGGTGAGATAGAGAATCTGGTGAACTGGTGCAGCAACTAAAATCTCTCCCTCAATGCCAACAAAACGAAGAAGATTGTCATTGACTTCAGGAAGCGTAAAGGAGAACATGCTCCTGTCTAATTCAATGGGGATGAAGTAGAAAAGGAGGCAGTCGAGATCTCCAACGCGGGGAGTATGTGGGATGAGAGCATGGAAAGTACTCTGAAGGTCCGGATCAAAGGTCTTTATTAGTCTGTTGAGCTGATGCGTGTGTTCTTTGGTCAGATCTGCAGGTAACTGTCTGTAGTGTTCCTCGTTGTTCAGTTGTTGGTACACTCCTTTGCTGTAATCCATTCTGTTCAGTATGACAGTGGCCCCTCCTCTGTCTGCTGGTTTGAACCAGAACAGTCCACAGGGAGATCGTGGTGCAGCAACTGAAGAGGAAAAAGTTGAATTGGACTCTTCCGGAAGGCCACTGCCCTCGACTCGACATGAATGCCCAAGCCATCAGGATGTGCGTCAATGCCAGATTCATCAGCCGCACACACAAGACAGTCCCAAACGTCACCCAAGCACAACACAACGCCATCCGCGCTCTCAAGACCAACAGACAAAGGAACGGCCACCGTCATACTGAACAAAACAGATTACTGCAAAGAGGAACTGCCTCCCCAAGATACACGAGGCCAACACAGCCGGCCATCCCATTGTATCAGGCAATGAGGCCCTGTTTGAGAACCTCTCTGACTACGCCGAGGGCATCCTGAAACCCATCATACAAAGAACTCCCAGCTTCTGTCATGACACTACGGACTTCTTACAGAAACTCAGCACCCATGGAGTAGTTGAACCAGGAGCGCTCCTCGTCACAATGGATGTTGTCGGCACACTACACTGACATCCCCCACAACAATGGCATTGCTGTAATTACCTCAGTACTCAATGCCAACAACTGTCAATCTCCAGATGCAATTGTACAACTCATTCGCTTCATCCTGGACCACAACCTTCATCAACCAGTTCTTCAGCCAGACACATGGAACAGCCATGGGGACCAAATTCACACCTCAAACGCCAACTCTTCATGCAGAGGTTCAAACAAGACTTCTTCACGGCACAGGACCTTCAACCGATGCTATACGCTAGATACGTCAGTGACATTTTCTTCCTTTGGACTCATGACGAACAATCACTGAAACAACTAGATGATGACATCAACAAGTTCCATCCCATCATCAAACTCACCATGGACTGCTCTCCAGAGTCGGTTGCATCTTGGACACATGTTTCTCTATCAAGGACGGTCACCTCAGCACTTCACTGTACCGCAAGCCCACAAATAACCTCACAATACTCCACTTCTCCAACTTCCATCCTAAATATGTTAAAGAAACCATTCCCTATGGACAAGCCTTCCGTGTACACAGGAACTGCTCAGGTGAGGAGGATCACAACAGATACCTAAAGATGCTGAAAGACGCCCTCATAAGAACGGGATATGGCGCTCAACTCATCAATCGACAGTTCCGACGTGTCACAGTGAAAAACCGCACAGACCTCTTCTGAAGACAAACACGGGACACAGAGGATAGAGTACCCTTCATTGTCCAGTACTTCTCCAGAGCGGGGAAGCTACGACACATCCTCCAAAGCCTTCAACGTCATCGATGAAGACGAACATCTCACCAAGGCCATCCTCACACCTCCACTACTTGCCTTCAAAATGCACAACCTCAAACAGACCATTGTATGCAGCAAACTACCCAACCTTCAAGAGAACAGTGACCACAACACCTCTGCAAGACATGCTGGATCATCGACACGGATGCCATCACCTCACCAGGTACACGGTACATACTCTTGCGACTCGGCCAATGTTGTCTACCTGATATGCTGCAGGAAAGGACATCCCGAGATTTGATACATTGGTCAGACCATGCAGACAGTACGACAACGGATGAATGGACACTGTTCGACAATCACTAGCCCTTCCTGTTAGGGAACACTTCAGCAGTCAAGGGCATTCAGCCTCTGATCTTCGGGTAAGCGTTCTCCACGCAGCCTTCACAACACACGACGGCGCAGAGTCGCTGAGCAGAGACTGATAGCCAAGTTCCACACACGAGGATGGCCTCAACCGGGATCTTGGGTTCATGTCGCACTATCTGTAACCTCCACGAGTTACCTGGATTTTCAAATTCTCACTAACTGTCCTAGCTGGAGACAATACACACCTCTTTAAACTGTGCTTAACCTTCTCTCCACTCACATTGTCTGCACATGTAAAGACTTGATTACCTGTTAAGTCTCGCATTCCAACCTTTATCTTGTAATTGAGTTAGTATCTATATATGCTCTGTTTGTGAACGGAACTCATCACTCACCTGATGAAAAGGCAATGCCCTGAAAGCTTGCGCTACCAAATAAACCTGCTGGACTTTAACCTGGCGTTACGAGACTGCTTACAATTGTGAAAGAGTAGAATTGTTGTATTTGGCACAGATGACATTGCTAACCATTTGATGCCTTCTGGTTGGCCAACTTCTGCGTAAAAGTATAACTTCCTGAGAGTGTAGGGACGGCTAGTGTTCTTTCTGACAGGTGTGATACAGCTGTACATACCTAACTGGGTTACCATAATAAAGGTGATACACAATGCCTTTATTTTGTACATCTCATTATTTGCTACACGTCATGATGTCACAGTGGTTAGCACTGCTGCCTCACAGTGCCATGGACCCTGAGTCACTGAGTGGAGTTTGCACATTCACAGCATCCATAGCATCATGGGATGCCTATAGTGCAGAAGGAGGCTAACTGGCCCATCGAGTCTGCACCGACCACAATTCCACCCAGGCTCTACCCCCATAACCCCACCTATTTACCCGAGCTAGTCCCCCTGACACTAAGGAGCAATTTAGCATGGACAATCCTGCACACCTTTGGAGTGTGGGAGGAAACCCACACAGACACGGGGAGAACATGCAGACTCCACACAGACAATGACCCAAGGCTGGAATCGAACCTGGGTCCCTGGCATTGTGAGGCAGCAGTGCTCACCACTGTGCCGCCCTAGTGGGCTGAACCCATCATGTTTGAAGCAATTGTGTCTGTGGTCACACAGGAGAATCCAGCAAGATCAGCCTGAGAATAAAAGAGGAACGGCAGCACATTGAGGCTCCTTCCTGCAAACAGGAGACAAGGGATACTGGATGATATAAAAAGGCTTCAGAAGGGCATTCCACTTGGTTGCGGATTTCTCTGCTCCGAGTTCCTTTAATATTTCAAACTACTGCATGATACTCCACTGAGTGAAATAAAAACTGAGAAGGTCAGAAACGCTCAGGCAGCACCTGTGGAGCGAGGAACAGAGATTTCACTCGTGCTCTGAGTTTTGTTTGGAAATAGAATGTAGAAAACTGCAGCACAAACAGGCCCTTCGGCCCACAAGTTGCACTGATCATATCCCTACCTACTAAGCTTATCTTTAACCCTCAATCCCATTAAATTCCATGTACTCATCCAGAAGTCTCTTAAAAGACCCCAACGAGTTCGCCTCCACCACCACCGACGGCAGCCGATTCCACTCACTCACCACCCTCTGAGTGAAAAACTTACCCCTGACATCTCCTCTGTACCTATTCCCCAGCACCTTAAACCTGTGTCCTCTCGTAGCGACCATTTCAGCCCGGGGAAATAGCCTCTGAGAATCCACCCTATCTATGCCTCTCAGCATCTTATAAACCTCTATTAGATCGCCTGTCATCCTTCGTCTCTCCAGGAAGAAAAGACCTAGCTCCCTCAACCTATCCTCATAAGGCATGCCACCCAATCCAGGCAACACCCTTGTAAATCTCCTCTGCACCCTTTCATTAGCTTCCACATCTTTCTTGTAATGAGGCGACCAGAACTGCGCACAGTACTCCAACTGGAGTCTGACTAGGGTCTTATAAAGCTGCAGCATTATCTCCCGACTCCTAAACTCAATCCCTTGATTAATGAAGGCTAGTACACCATACGCCTTCTTGACCACATCCTCCACCTGCGAGGCCGATTTAAGAGTCCTATGGACCCGGACTCCAAGGTCCTTCTGATCCTTTACACTGCTAAGAGTCTTACCCTTGATATTATACTCCTTCTTCCCAAGCAGATGTGGTGCGAGAGAGAAAACTTTTTCACACAGCGAGTGGTTTGGGTCTGGAATGCTGTGGCTGGAGGCAGGTTCAGTTGTGACATTAAAGAGAGCACTGGATGATTACCAAACCATCATGCTTGTTTGGAGAGCCGGTGCAGACATGTTGGGCCGAATGGCCTTCTGCACAATAACAATTCTGACTGTTCATTCCACAGATTTGAGAGTAGCCCAGCCCTCACTGACCATGCAGCCTGGGATCCATTTATCCTGTGTTCATTTTACCTGTTTGCTTTTGATTTTGAGACTTGTACCAGGGAGATGACAGTTCTGGAAATGTTGCTCTTTGCCACCTACGCACAGACTTGGTGCTGCAGAGGGTTTTTTAAAAAAATATTTGTTCATGAATAACGTTCATCACCCGTCAAAAATTGCTCTCGAGAAAGTGGTAGTGAGTTGTGCAAGACGCATGTGTTCTCATTACGCTGATCCTGTCTCAAAGGGCTGTGATCTAACAATGTCATACACAGTGATACCATTTGAACCTGAGCAGATTGATATCAATCAGGTTTGTAAGTCTGTTCAAAATCCTATTGATTGCAGGCCAGAATGTGCTGGGAAAATGACAGTGATCTTAATACAGGGGGTGGGTGGCACAGTGGTTAGCATTGCTGCCTCACAGTGCCATGGACCTGGGTTCAATTCCTGAACTGGGTCACTGTGTGGAGACTGTACATTCTCCCTGTGTCTGTGTGGGTTTCCTCTGGGTGCTCCATTTTCCTCCCACAGTCCAAAAGACATACTGGTTAGGTGCATTGGCAGTGCCTCAGTGTACCCAAACAGGCGCTGGAGTGTGGCGAACAAGGGGATTTTCACAGTAACTTCATTGCAGTGTTAATGTAAGTCTACTTGTTACACTGATTAAAAATAATAAAATAACTTTGGCCATTTGTTGTGAGGAGCCATGAGTTAAGTTGTGAATGATATTCACCATTCATTGCTAGCCTCACAAAATCAGCCTTGACTTCCCTGCAGGTGTCAAGCAATTGCTCCTCTAGAGCTGTAAATACATCTTACACTCACAACAAAGTAAGGGCTGGCATTTGGCCCTGTTAATTGAGTCATTTATATTCCTAATTACTATGGAACCAGTTAGTAATTAAATGACAATTATTCTACACACATTACATAAAGGAGAACAACCAGGATGTGAGTTTAAGAGATCACTTTTTTTCTTTTCATTCGTGTGAAATGGATATCACTGGCTGGCCAATTACTGCCCATCCCTAGTTGCCCTATGGTTCTATAAAGCTGCAACATGACTTGCCAATTTTTAAATTCAATACCGCGGCTGATGAAGGTAAGCATGTCGTATGCCTTCTTGACCACCTTCTCCACTTGCATTGCCACTCTCAGTGACCTGTGTACCTGTACATCCAAATCTCTTTGCCTAGCAATACTCTTAAGGGTTCTGCCATTTACTGTATATTTCCTATCTGAGTTAGACCTTCCAAAATGCATTACCTCTCATTTGTCCAGATTAAACTCCATCTGCCATCTCTCCACCCAAGTCTCCAACTGATCTGTATCCTGCTGTATCCTCTGATGGTCCTCATCGCTCTACACAAATCCACCAACCTTCGTGTCATCTGCAAACTTACTAATCGATCCAGTTACATTTTCCTCCAAATCATTTATATATATAACTTGAAGCCCTCAACATCTCCACTTTGTCATCTTGGATGTAGACAGGGGCATGGCTTCACTACTGAAGTCGATGACTATCTCTATCATTTCACTGACATTGAGGGAGAGATTATGGTCTTTTCATCAGATTCTCTATCTCCTTCCTGTACACCGTCTCGTCATTGTTTGAGATCCGACCTACTACGGTGGTGTCATCAGCAAACTTGAAAATCGAGTTGGAGAATTTGGCCTCACAGCCACAGGAATATAGTAGGGGCCTGAGGACACAGGATAATCTTGGAAGAGGTGTCATTACCTATTCCTTCCAATTGCAGTCTGTGGGTTAGGAAGTCTTAGGACCCAGTCACAGAGAGAGGAGCTGCCACCTAGACCATAGAGTTTGGAGATGAGTTTTGTTCAGATAATGGTGTTGAAGGCAGAGCTGTAAGCCTACAGGTGCAGCAGGTGGTCAGGAAGGCGAATGGGATGCTGGCCTTCATAGCGAGGGGGATTGAATATAAAAGTAGGGAGGTCTTGCTGCAGCTGTATAGGGCATTGGTGAGGCCGCAGCTGGAGTACTGTGTGCAGTTTTGGTCGCCGCACCTGCGCAAGGATATTTTGGCCTTGGAGGGAGTGCAGAGGAGGTTTACTAGGCTGATGCCGGAGTTGAGGGGGTTGAGCTATGAGGAGAGGCTGAATAAACTAGGCTTGTACTCGTTAGAGTTTAGAAGAATGAGGGGAGATCTCATTGAGACGTATAAGATGATGAATGGGATGGATAGGATAGAGGTGGAGAGACTCTTCCCGCTCAAAAAAGACAGTAGGACTAGGGGGCACAGCCTCAAGATAAAGGGGGGGCGGTTTATAACGGAGTTGAGGAGGAACTTCTTCACTCAAAGGGTGGTGAATCTCTGGAATTCTCTGCCCGTTGAAGTGGTGGAGGCTGCCTCGCTAAATATTTTTAAGAAGCGGGTTGATGGGTTTTTGATAAGAGAGGGGATTAAGGGTTATGGGGAGAGGGCGGGAAAGTGGAACTGAGCCACGACAGATCAGCCATGATCTTATTGAATGGCGGGGCAGGCTCGAAGGGCCAGATGGCCTACTCCTGCTCCTATTTCTTATGTTCTTACGTTCTTATGAATAGGGCAAATGGAAGTGAATGTTATTGCTTCCCATTTAAATGCATTGTGTCTTTGAAATATCTCATTTAATATGAATTTTTTATACACATATTTGAGGAGGGATTTGAAACCGAGATATGTACAACACCCAGGAATTGTTTATTGAAGTATTTTACAAATAACTCAACGCAGATTTTCTTCAGCTGATGTTTATGACCATTTATGAAATGTCAAAGTAATTTAATCTTTGGTGATTTTATTGTTTTATTCTATCCTTTTATGGAATGGTGATCATGCCACAAGAAGCCTGAATGTTGCTATGTCTACAATTCCAGTTTATTTTGTGCCGAGTGAGTGCTGCATGATCGGACAGACGAAAGCATTAAACTGTGGTCCCGTCTACCCAGCCAGGTGGGCACAAAAGTACCCATGACACGATTTGGAAGCAGTGAGAGTGAGTTCTGCCCGGTGTCTCGGACAATGTTTGCCCCAAAACCAAAGTTGCTTAAAGCTGATTCTCTGACCATTACCACATTGCTGACAGTGGGAGCTTGCCATGTGCAAACTGGCCTGCCACCACTCTTTCATTACATATAAAGAAGTTCATTGGCTGTGAAAGATTTTGGGATATTCTGGGTTATGGGAAGTGTGGATTTAGTGCCAAACTTTCTTTCTTACTGATTGTCATTTGTGAGGAATAACTCGCATCTGATCTGGTCATTATGAAACAGCTGAGTGAAATCTTGAAGGCAACTTTTACAGATGCACCATAGAAAGCATTCTTTCTGGTTGTATCACAGCTTGGTCTGGGCTCCTGCTCTGCCCAAGACCGCAAGGAACTACAAAAGGTCATGAATATAGTCCAATGCATCACGGAAACCAGCCTCCCATCCATGGACTCTACACTTCCTGCTGCCTTGGCCAAGCAACCAGCATAATTAAGGACCCCACACACCCCGGACATTCTCTCTTCCACCTTCTTCCTTCAGGCAAAAGATACAAAAGCCTGAGGTCACGTACCAACCGACTCACTTCCCTGCTACCGTCAGACTTATGAATGGACCTACCTTGCATTAAGATGATCTTTCTCTACACCCTAGCTACGATTGTAATACTACATTCTGCACTTTCTCGTTTCCTTTTCTATGAACAGTATGTTTTGTCTGTATAGCGCAGAAGAAACAATCCTTTTCACTGTATGATAAAACGTGACAATAATAAATCAAAATCAAACATGTGCAGGTTAGGTTGATTGGCCACACTTGATTGCCCATTAGTATCAGGGGGATTAGTGGGTAAGTAGGGGGGGTTGCGGGTATAGGGCCTGGGTGGATTGTTGTCAATGCAGGCTCGATGGGCCGAATGGCCTCCTTTGGCATTGTAGAAATTCTATTATTCTAATATGTAGGGCAAATTCATAATGGAAGAAATGGCACTCAGCTTATCTTCAAGTTAACCTTCATTTATGTTCATATCGAACTTTCTAACCTTCCACAAATTTTTTGCTGTCAGTTGTTTGATTAGAAGACTCTGAATGGGAGATTGCACCAAATAGAATTTTGAGAATTTTATGGAGAGGAAAAGCTATCCTTTTGGTTGTCAAATAGGAGGCAGAGAGTGGGGGTCAATGGGTGCGATTCGGATTGGCGGTTGGTGACTAGTGGGGTGCCCCAGGGGTCGGTGCTGGGGCCTCAGCTATTTACCATTTACATAGATGATCTGGAGGAGGGAACCGAGTGCAGGGTGTCGAAATTTGCTGATGACACCAAGATTGGGGGAAAGGCAAATTGTGCGGAGGGTGTGGAGAGTCTGCAGAAGGATCTAGATAGGCTGGGCGAATGGGCCAGGAAATGGCAAATGGAATTTAATGTTGGCAAGTGTGAGGTGGTCCACTTTGGGAGGAAGAATGGTAGGAAGGACTATTACTTACGTGGCGAAAAACTGCAGCAGGCGACGGTGCAGAGGGACCTCGGGGTCCTTGTGCATGAGTCGCAAAAACCCAGCCTGCAGGTGCAGCAGGTGGTCAGGAAGGCGAATGGGATGCTGGCCTTCATAGCGAGGGGGATTGAATATAAAAGTAGGGAGGTCTTGCTGCAGCTGTATAGGGCATTGGTGAGGCCGCAGCTGGAGTACTGTGTGCAGTTTTGGGCGCCGCACCTGCGCAAGGATATTTTGGCCCTGGAGGGAGTGCAGAGGAGGTTTACTAGGCTGATACCGGAGTTGAGGGGATTGAGCTATGAGGAGAGGCTGAATAAACTAGGCTTGTACTCGTTAGAGTTTAGAAGAATGAGGGGAGATCTCATTGAGACGTATAAGATGATGAATGGGATGGATAGGATAGAGGTGGAGAGACTCTTCCCGCTCAAAAAAGACAGTAGGACTAGGGGGCACAGCCTCAAGATAAAGGGGAGGCGGTTTAGAACGGAGTTGAGGAGGAACTTCTTCACTCAAAGGGTGGTGAATCTCTGGAATTCTCTGCCCGTTGAAGTGGTGGAGGCTGCCTCGCTAAATATTTTTAAGAAGCGGGTTGATGGGTTCTTGATAAGAGAGGGGATTAAGGGTTATGGGGAGAGGGCGGGAAAGTGGAACTGAGCCACAACAGATCAGCCATGATCTTATTGAATGGCGGGGCAGGCTCGAAGGGCTAGATGGCCTACTCCTGCTCCTATTTCTTATGTTCTTATGTTCTTAACTTCCTTACAAAACAAAAGGAATCTGCCTTATTTAGCCTCCCAATTCAAGCTTCCACCACATATTCCACCAATATCTTGTTTACACCAACCTCAGATCTTTCCATTCTGTAATGGAGTGATGGAATTATTCATATAGCTACAGGTCCGCACACAACATATCGTATCCCATTACATTTCCTTTTGCAGTTACTTGATTTCACACATTTGCTTCTTATTTTTCTAGGTAATCACACTGTGTGAGCTCTCAGATAGTCAGCTGATGGGGGGTGGGGGGCTTCTGGTGAGGTTGTGGGGGTGGGGGTGGGGTGTGGTCATGATTATCATCTTGCTAAGAGGGATGAAGGCCACGTTAGTTGGTTGTGGGTCTAGAAGTTGCCATGTTTTTGCGTTTGGGAAGGAAACGTGGATGGTTGTTGTAACAGGTGCCTGATGCGCACATCAGTTTTCAACAGCAGTGGTAAGTTGAAAATCTATTCCCAATAAATAAAACGCCCAGGAACCATGAAAGAAATTGAAGGGGATCAGATCAGGAGCTTTGCAACATCATTGTCATACACACCATTGCTTCACTTCTGAGAGTCACCACAGGCAAATGATTTGGTTATCAGACTGAAATCATATTTTACAGGTCACTGCTGTGAGGGAGCTCACGCTCCACTGGGAGTCACAAGTTATACTGCCAACGCCACAGCTCGCTGCATTTGACAGCATGGAACATGTGGAGAGCCCTACTTCCCTGCCTGGTTCAAGTGGGGGAGTTATCAGGAGCACTGAGGTTTCTAGTTCAGTTGTACATCCAAAGATGTGCAGGTTACAGGGGACAGGTCAGGGTGGGATTTCCCTTTAGTGTCAGGGGCATTATGTGAGGTTACAAGGATAGGATTTTGGTGGGATTGTTGTCAGTGCAGACGCAATGGGCCGAATGGCCTCCTTGTGCGCTGTAGGGATTCTATGATGGCCTTGATTGAGCTGTGCTTGGATCTAAACTGGAGTAATTATTGATTCATCATAGAATCCCTACACTGCAGAAGGAGGCCATTCAGCCCATCAAGTCTGCACTGACTCTCTGGCAGAGGTTCCCATGCAGGTCCTTTCCCATATCCCCACCTATTTACCCTGCTAATCCCCCTAACCTACATAACGTGGGACACTAAGGGGCAACTTAGCATGATCAAAGTTTATTTATTAGTGTCACAAGTAGGCTTACATTAACACTGCAATGAAGTTACTGTGAAAATCCTCTAGTCCCCACACTCCAGCGCCTGTTCGGGTACACGGAGGGAGAATTTAACATGGCCAATGCACCTAACCAGCATGTCTTTCAGCCTAAGGGAGGAAACCAAAGCACTGGAGAAAACCCACACAGACACAGGGAGAATGTGCAGACTCTGCTCAGACAGTGACCCTAGCTGGGAATTGAACCTGGGTCCCTGGCACTGTGAGGCAGCAGTGCTAATCCCTGTGCTGCTGCAATTCACCTGACTTGCACACCTTTGGACTGTGGGAGGAAACTGGAGTACCTGGAGAAAACACACACGGAATCAGGGAGAATGTGCAGACTACACACAGACAGTGACCCGCAGCTGGAATTGAACCCGGGTTCCTGGCACTGTGAGGCAGCAACACTAACCCTCTGTGGCACCGTGCTGTTCCAGTGATAAATACATTCCGGGGACTGGTCAGCTCATTTACCTAGATGGCTAAAAAGTGCGGTGCAGATATGAGAATCATGACAACTCCTGGGATTTATCTCCTCACTTGCCCCATAGTTGTAGCAATAGCTATGATCAGCAACCCTTGGACAATGAGCATGATACACAGAGGAAGAGAAAGAGTGATGTCCGAAATTTGTTTTCCCATATGGAGAAAATCAGGAACACTTTTCAAGTCCACAGTGTGGCTATGTTGGAAAGTGGGAAAGCCCCAAAAGTGTATGGGCTGGAGACAGGGCGACAATACTGCAGCACTGATTTTCTGACCTGTATTCCAATCGAGTGTGGCTACCCATTGGTTTATAATCTTGTGATTGGGAAAGCAAAGACACTGGTGTTTGGTGAGAGATTGTGAAAATGACCCCAGTCATTGAAAGGGTGCCCCCACACGTCCCACAGAACGCACATACCAGGATGGTGGCAGGTTCCTCTTGATAACTGATATTAGCTGGGTAAGATCAGTGCTGCAATTGATTTCGAGGCCCATTGAGGGCATTGTCAAGCTTGGATACCCAGCTCTGTTCAGTTAGAACATAGAACATTACAGCGCAGTACAGGCCCTTTGGCCCTCGATGTTGTGCCGACCAGTGGAACGAATCTAATGACCCTCTAACCTAAACTGTTCCAATGTTAGCCATATGCCTATCCACTGACCATTTGAACGCCCTTAAAGTTGGCGAGTCCACAACTGCTGCAGGCAGGGCATTCCACGCCCTTATTTCCCTCTGAGAAAAGAGCCTACCTCTGACATCCGTTCTATAACCACCACCCCTTAATTTAAAGCTATGTCCCCTCACGTTAGCCATCACCATCCGAGGGAAAAGGCTCTCACTGTCCACCCCATCTAATCCTTTGATCATCTTGTATGCCTCAATTAGGTTACCTCGTAACCTTCTTCTCTCTAATGAAAATAACCTCAAGTCCCTCAGTCTTTCCTCATAAGACCTTCCCACCACACCAGGCAACATCCTGGTAAACCTCCTCTGCACCCTTTCCAATGCTTCCACATCTTTCTTATAAATGCGGCGACCAGAACTGTACGCAATACTCCAAGTGCGGCCGCACCAGAGTTTTGTACAGTTGTAACATGATCTCACGGCTCCGAAATCCAATCCCTCTACCAACAAAAGCCAACACACTGTGCGCCTTCTTAGCAACCTTATCAACCTGGGTGCCTACTTTCAGGGAGCTATGCACATGTACCCCGAGATCTCTCTGCTCGTCAACACTACTAAGAGTCCTTCCATCAGCCCTATATTCTGTACTCCTGTTACTCTTACCAAAGTGAATCACCTCACACTTTTCCGCATTAAACTCCATCTGCCACCTCTCGGCCCAGCTCTGCAGCTTATTTATGTTAAAAGAACCCCGGTTCTTCCAGGCTAGATTCACCCATGAAGGAACAACAATCACAGGGTCATAGAGGTTTACAGCATGGAAACAGGCCCTTTGGCCCAACTTCTCCATGCCACCCAGTTTCTTTCCACTAAGCTAGTCCCAATTTCCTGCATTTGCCCATATCCCTCTACACCCATCTTACCCATGTAACTGTCTAAAAACGTTTTTAAAAGACAAAATTGTACCCGCCTTGACTACTGCCTCTGGCAGCGCATTCTGGATTAATAATCTAGTGATAACACCAGGAGGTTCAGCCTCCCCTAAGATGTTGCCAGACGTGCTGAGTGCTTCCAGCATTTTCTGTTATTCTTTCGGGTTCTTTTATTTTGCTTTTGTTTTCTGTAGATCTTATTGTTCCAAAAAGATGAAGGAATGAAAATTGTGCATCAGTAAATGAAAAGTTCCACAGAATTTGTTTGTTATTGTTTTTTTGACTTTAAAGGTCATATCCAGTAACCAAAACACAGATGCATTGAATCACAGACTGAAAGTCCTGCTAAATCATACTGCGGACACTCACCACCCTCTGTGTGAAAACATTGTCCAACTGGACCCTTTTGTATCTCTCCCCTCTTACCTTAAACCTTTGCCCTCTAGTTTTAGACTTCCCTATCTTTGGGAAAAGCTATTGACTATCTACATTAGAACATAAGAACATAAGAAATAGGAGCAGGAGTAGGCCATCTAGCCCTTCGACCCTGCCCCACCATTCAATAAGATCATGGCTGATCTAAAGTGGATCAGTTCCACATTCCCACCCTCTCCCCATAACCCTTAATTCCCTTGTCTGTCAAAAACCTATCTACCCGTGACTTAAATATATTCAGTGAGATAGCTTTCACCATTTCAACGGGCAGAGAATTCCAGAGATTCACCATCCTTTGAGTGAAGAAGTTCCTCCTCAACTCCATTCTAAACTGCTCACCCCCCCCCCCCCTTATCTTGAGGCTGTGCCCTCTAGTCCTGCTGTCCTTTCTAAGCGGGAAGAATCTCTCTACCTCTACCCTATCCATCCCTTTCATTATCTTATACGTCTCTATAAGATCCCCCTCATCCTTCTAAACTCCAACGAGTACAAACTCAGTCTGTTTAGTCTCTCTTCATAGTCCAACCCCCTCATCTCCGGTATCAGCCTAGTGAACCTCCTCTGCACTCCCTCCAAGGCCAAAATGTCCTTGCGCAAGTGTGGCAACCAAAACTGCACACACTACTCCAGCTGCAGCCTCACCAGTGCCCTGTACAGTTGCAGCAAGACCTCCCTGCTTTTATATTTTATCCTCCTTGGTATAAAGGCTAGCATTCCATTAGCCTTCTTGATCACCTGCTGCACCTGCAGACTGGGTTTTTGCGACTCATGCACAAGGACCCCCAGGTCCCTCTGCACCGTATCTAGCTGATCTGTGCCCCTCATTATTTTATAGACCTCTATAAGATTACCCCCAAGCCCCCTATGCTCCAGGGAAAATGTCCCAGTCTATCCAGTCTCTCCTTATAATCCTCAAATATAAGATTAAATATCCAGCTATTTAAATTAAATATCCGGATATTTAAGGATATTTAAATTAAATATCCGGCTATTTAAATTAAATATCCGGATATTTAAGGATATTTAAATTAAATATCCTGATATTTAAGGATATAATAAGAACATAAGAAATAGGAGCAGGAGTAGGCCATCTAGCCCTTCGAGCCTGCCCCGCCATTCAATAAGATCATGGCTGATCTGTTGTGGCTCAGTTCCACTTTCCCGCCCTCTCCCCATAACCCTTAATCCCCTCTCTTATCAAGAACCCATCAACCCGCTTCTTAAAAATATTTAGCGAGGCAGCCTCCACCACTTCAACGGGCAGAGAATTCCAGAGATTCACCACCCTTTGAGTGAAGAAGTTCCTCCTCAACTCCGTTCTAAACCGCCTCCCCTTTATCTTGAGGCTGTGCCCCCTAGTCCTACTGTCTTTTTTGAGCGGGAAGAGTCTCTCCACCTCTATCCTATCCATCCCATTCATCATCTTATACGTCTCAATGAGATCTCCCCTCATTCTTCTAAACTCTAACGAGTACAAGCCCAGTTTATTCAGCCTCTCCTCATAGCTCAATCCCCTCAACTCCGGTATCAGCCTAGTAAACCTCCTCTGCACTCCCTCCAGGGCCAAAATATCCTTGCGCAGGTGCGGCGCCCAAAACTGCACACAGTACTCCAGCTGCGGCCTCACCAATGCCCTATACAGCTGCAGCAAGACCTCCCTACTTTTATATTCAATCCCCCTCGCTATGAAGGCCAGCATCCCATTCGCCTTCCTGACCACCTGCTGCACCTGCAAGCTGGGTTTTTGCGACTCATGCACAAGGACCCCGAGGTCCCTCTGCACCGTCGCCTCGATAGCACTCTAATGAACCTTTTATGCGCTCAGTTGAGCGAGATATAAGTGAGATGCTGCCAGACTTGCTGAGTATTTCCAGCATTTTCTGTTTTTATTTCAGGCTTTTTTTCTTGCTTTTGTTTTCATAGATTTCGTTGTTCGCAAAGGAAGCAAGAATGAAATTTGTGCGAAGTTCCAGAGAATTCGTCACCACCTTATTGTTTTGCTGATTTTAAAAGGTCATATCCAGTAACCAAAGCTCCTAGATACACATGGACTCTTGCATTCCTACTACTCCCTTCCCACTAAACACTGACTGCCCAACTCTCTTCCACCCACCTCAGCATGTGTGAGCAGTTTGGGGAGAGAGCGAAGGGAAAGGAGTTAACCTGAGACTATTTTCCTGTAAATTACAAATTTTAAATGACTCATCTTGTCTGCAGTACGATTTAACAGGACTTTCAGTCTGTGATTTAACACACCTAGGAGCTTTGGTTACTGGATATGACCTTTAAATTCAGCAAAACAATAAGGTGGTGACGAATTCTCTGGAACTTCACACAAATTTCATTCTTGCTTCCTTTGCGAACAATGAAATCTATGAAAACAAAAGCAAGAAAAAAAGCCCGAAATAAAAACAGAAAATGCTGGAAATACTCAGCACGTACAGCAGCATCCTTGAGGGGGGCGATGGCCTAATGGTATTATCTTTTGACTATTAATCCCAGGAACTCAGCTAATGTTCTGGGAACCTGGGTTCAAATCCCGCCCACGGCAACTTGAATTCAATAAAAAATATCTGGAATTAAGAATCTATTGATGACCACAAAACCATTGCTGATTGTTAGAAAACCCAACTGGTTCACTAACGTCCTTTAGAGAAGGAAATCTACTGTCCTTACCTGGTCTGGCCTACATGTGATTCCAGAGCCACTGCAATGTGGTTGACTCTCAATTGCCCGCAGACAACAAGGGATAGGCAATAAATGTTGGCCATTCAGTCCCATGAATGAATAAAATCTTGTGGTAAGAGGAACAGAGTCAAGGTTTCGAGTTGATGAGCAAATCTGATCACAGCCAGGGGAATAGGAAGGAGTTGGCTATCTGAGTGAGGCACAGAGTGTGAAAAGGAATGTAATGAATAGGTCATAGAGCATGAAAGGGAGGTCAAAAGAGCTTGGCCCATGGCCGGGTGGGGTGGCAGTGAAGTACAGATTGTTCATCCAGAGGCAGACTGGTTGTGGTCAACAGGAACTCCCACCCTGGAAGAGTAAGGAGATGCTGAGCTTGGGGCAATGCATCATATAATGACCTCCACGAGGCCCATGAGGTTGGCCCCCTTTGAGTATGAGCTCCCTGATTGAGGTAATGATTGCCTGCCCAACCTGGGAGCCTCATCTGTGTAAACGTCTGGGCTACTGACACTCGGGATTCTAACTGTGTACCTGAAGCACTCTGAGGAGTGGATTGAATTTGTAAATAAAGGGAAACTGGAGAGGAGGTATTTCACTCCTGTTTGCAAATGCTCCCCACCACAGTGATTGGATTCCATAAGCAGCATTACTGGAGATGAACAAAGAGCAATACAGCACTGGAAACAGGCCCTTCGGCCCTCCAAGCCTGCACCACTCATGCTTCCAATTAGACTACTCGTTTGTATCCCTCCATTCCGAGTCTGTTCATGTGGCCATCCAGATAAGGCTTAAACGATCCCAATGTGTCCGTCTCTACCACTCTACCTCTATGAGAGGCTAAGGTTATGCTGAAGAGAACAGGAGGAGGGATGGAGGGCCACCGCCTGCAGATTCAGGAGGACAACTTGAAAAAAAGCTGATTTTGCCACTATGATCATTGGGCATTTCCTCTCCTTGTATTGTATTCTGCTTTCCCTTACTTTGAATAATCATAGAATCCCTACAGTGCAGAAGGGGCTATTCAGCCCATTGAGTCTGCATTGACTCACTGGCAAACTTACCCAGGCCTCTCACCTGCTCTATCCCTGTAATCCCACACATTTCCCATAGCACATCCATCTAACCCACGCACCTTGGGACACAAAAGGGAAATTTAGCACAATTTAACACTTCGCCTAACTGGCATTTCTTTTGGAGTATGGGAAGAAACTGGAGAACTCCAAGGAAACCCATGCAGACATAGGGTGGCATATTGACACAGTGGTTAGCATTGCTGCCTCACAGTGTTAGGGACCCAGGTTCAATTCTGGCCCCAGGAGTCTGTCTGTGTGGAGTTTGCACATTATCCCCATGTCTGCTTGGGTTTCCTACAGGTACTCCGGTTTCAGTGTCCCAAAATGTGCTGGTTAGGTGGATTGGCCACGTTAAATCGACTTTTAATGTCAGGGGGATTGGCAGGGTAAATGTGTGAGGTTAGGGAGATTGGGACTATGAATCAACTGGCCTCCTCCTGCGCTGTGGGGATTCTACGATCACTTGCTCTGTCAAAGCACTGCCGCTGTAAGCGTGCCTGCTGGTTAGCTGGGTGTACCAGTCCAGGAGGAATAACCTCACTGTTTAATACTGAGGTCAATATCCCTTCAGCTGAGTTCATGAAAAGAGGAGGTACACATTACAAAGATCACTGGTGAATAAGTAATTATTTAAAAGATGCATAACCCTCAATAAAACATGATCAGTAATGATGAGACCAGTGACGCATTGGCGCAGACCGGGGTGGTGGGTGGTGGGGGGTTAGGTGGTGGAGTGAGGGGTTGGGGGGAAACAATGGTATACTCTGTCAGATTGTGTATTCTTGCTCTTTGTTTGAACAAGGCCGTTATATCTGCTTTCTGTTTCAGTAGAACCCAACCCTGTGTTCAACCCTCGACGCTGCTCCCAATTTGAGGTGCTTATTGGAAGCTCACCAGAATATCTATGCCAGCTCTGTGCATTGCAATGTTCTGCAATTGTGCTGACCCTGTGATTACGAGGAGGCAAAGCTGCATTACAGCAACAACAGTGTGCATTTACATAGCACTCCGAAAAAACACCATCTCTCCCCAACACTTCGCAGGAGATGCACCCAATAAAATCCAACCCTGAGCCAGCACCGTGAGGAGATACCAGGACAGATGAGCGAGAGGGGTAGGGAGTGGCTTAAAGCAGAAAGGAACAGCAGTAGAAAAGCAAATTCGGAGATTAGCACTGTCGGCAAGTGCCAGAATCACCACAGTGTTTGGCACGACAACTCATTCTCTAATTTGGGTGGGGATGTGCTAGGAAAAATACTAACGTCAGTTCAACAATATTTACATTGTTAGACAGAGCAAATAGACGCAAGCAGCTCTGCTGAAATGGAGAAATTTCAAAATCCCACAAAAAAAACGGAAAATGCTGGAAATGCTCAAGTGGATCTGGCAGGTTCTGTGGAGATTGGCTTCAGGTCTGTGATCTTTCAGCTGAAGGCTCAGCCAATTTCTTCTTCCAGATTTCCTCTCCTTTTCTGAAGTATTTTTGATTTGATTTATTACTGTCACATGTATTGGCATACAGTGAAAAGCATTGTTTCCTGCATGCTATACAAACCATACTGTACATAGAGTAAAAGATAGAATTAGAGGGTGTGCTGGGGGCAGCTCGCAGGAAGCCTCCATGTTTGGCACCATCCTTCTTTGGTGTGGCGATGCACTTAGCTGTTCAGCCTTTTGTTATCTCCTGGCAGTTAGTGAGTTGGCTCGGTCAAAGAAGACAGAGGGTAGCAGTGGAAGGGCGCATTTCTGAATGGAGGGCAGTGACAAGTCATATTCCTCAGGGATCAGCGCTGGGACCTTTGCGGTTTGTAATACACATAAATGATTTGGAGGAAAATGTAACTGGATTGATTAATAAGTTTGCGGACGACACAAAGGTTGGTGGATTTGCGGATAGCAATGAGGGCCAGAGGATACAGATTAGTTGGAGACTTGGGCGGATAGATGGCAGATGGAGTTGAATCCAGACAAATGTGAGGTACTGCAATTTGGAAGGTCTAACACAGATAGGAAATATATAGTAAATGGCAGAACCCTTAAGAGTATTGATAGGCAAAGGGATCTGGGTGTACAGGTACACAGATCACTGAAAGTGGCAATGCAGGTGGAGAAGGTAGTGAAGAAGGCATAAGGCATGCTTGCCTTTATTGGCTGGGGCACTGAGTTTAAAAATTGGCAAGTCAAGTTGCAGCTTTATAGAACCTTAGTTAGGCCGCACTTGGAATATAGTGTTCAATTCTGGTCACCACACTACCAGAGGGTACAGAAAAGATTCACCAGGATGGTGCCTGGTATGGAGGGCATTAGCTATGAGGAGAGATTGGAGAAACTTTGTTTGTTCTCACTGAAGCAACGGGGATTGAGGGAAGACCTGATAGAAGTCTACAAGATTATGAGGAGTATAGACAGAGTGAATAGTAAGAAACTTTTTCCCAGGGTGGAAGAGTCAATTATAGTGGGCATTGGTTTAAGGTGTGAGAGGCAAGGTTTAAAGGAGATGTACAAGGCAGATTCTTTACCCAGTGAGTAGAGGGTGACTGGAACTTGTTGCCGGGGAAGTCATAGAAGTGGATACGACAGTGACTTTTAAGGGACATCTTGACAAGTACATGAATAGGATAGGAATAGAGTGATATGGTCCCTGCAACAGTAGGGGGTTTTAGTTCAGTCAGGCAACATGGTCGGTGCAGACTTGGAGAGCCGAAGGGCCTGTTCGTGTGCTGTAATTTTCTTCGTTCTTTGAGACGGCAGAGGTGGTGCAAGTGTCAGGCACTGCAAGGGTGACTAGTGTAACAGCGGGTAGCATTTTCTACATCCAGTCAGGAGTGACAAGTTGATGTCTCGCTCCAGGCTTTGTTTACAAAGCCCAGGCAAACAACATCCTTTCCCCAAGGAACTGCTTCACCGAGGTGCTACTTTCAACTGAGGCCTCATCACTGTATTGTAGTGAGTGTCAGTCCTATGGCACTTTTCCAGGGACAGCAGGGAGCCTTTCTAACATCCGGAAAACATTCTTCTCTCAACTCACCACCAAAAACATCAACTAACTTTAATAATTTCAATGTTGTTTGTGCGATCTATTCATGTGCATTTTAGCCATCGAATATGCCTCCATTACAGTCAAACTGAATAGGCAGACGTGCTGGAGCCTGGATTCGAAGCGATACAAAAGCTGTTAAATCCAAGGTTCCTTATAATTACAATACAATCACTATTTAGTCAATTATGAAATATTTGTTAATTTAACCCTCATGTATATCTGTATGTACATTCTGCGAAACAAACCCTATTATTTGACCATCACTTCTTCTAGGGATTTTTTATTCGTTTGTGGAACACATCGCTGGCTAACCAGCATTTATTGCCCATCCCTAGTCACCCTTGAACTGAATGGCTTGTTAGGCCATTTCGGAGGTCAGTTGAGAGTCAACCACATTGCTGTGACTCTGGAGTCACACGTAAACCAGGCCAGGTAAGAACAGCAGATTTCCTTCACTAAAATACATTAGCGAGCCAGTTGGGTTTTTCCCCACAATCAACAATGGCTTCATGGTCATCAATAGATTTTTAAACCCAGATTTGTTTTTATTGATTTCAAATTCCACCATCTGCTGTGGCAGGATTTGAACCCAGGTCTCCAGAACGTTACTTGAATTTCTGGATTAAAGTTTAGTGACAATAGCACTAGGCTATCACTCCCCTCACATCAGGGCATTCTAAGATTGATCCCCGCATTATTCTTGAAGACTAGAACAATCATTACACTGATGTAATCCATCCATCCCTCTGGAAGAGCAGTCTGAATGAAATCCCTTGCACAATTCCATCATTAGTGCACTGGAACTGGTTAGGATGGACTGTTGGGCACACCACCAGACTAAATCAATTCAGGAGTGATGGCAGGCTTCTCCAACACAGCACATCCAAACCTTTATTGGGCAATGCACCTCAAGGCCACCACCAGGCCCACAACATTACTGATCAGACATTCAGGGCTCTACTTTACCATTTTGAGTCAAAGTGCTGGGCAGACTTGAATCTGGGGGTGTTCCAAATCTGGCTTTTAGACCCATTCTGAGGCATCTCCATACAGACTCTGCCTGCAAAAATATCAGCGAGTCACGCTGCACAAGCCTGTGGGCAGGGCTTAACGCACCCCAAATGCTGCAGCTCCAATTGGAGCCTTCAACCACATATGTGCAGTAAAAAAAAAAACGCACTGTTGTCACATCGCTCCCGGGTCGGATAATGCCTCCTCACAGACATTGCCCCACCCCCACAAATAACTGAACCCCTTACCCCCCCACCCCCCTGCTACCCAGACCATCAGGGCCCCCTTCACCCTACCAATCTCACACAGAGTGGCAGCAGACCCCCCTTCTCCCATCATTGCATGCAGAGTAGTAGCAGGCCCCCCTTCTCCCCACCCCCACTGATCACGTGCAAAGTACCAGTGGACCCCCTTTCCCGTCCCTTCCCCACCCCCTCAACCAGAGAGCCACCTGACCCACCCACCACCCCCCCCACATACCTCCTCCCAAAGACAGCCATAGAACATAGAAAAACTACAGCACAAACTGGCCCTTTGGCCCACAAGTTGCGCCAAACATATCCCTACCTACTAGGCTTACCTATAACCCTCAATCCATCTCACCCACCTCCATCCCCCACCACCTGAGAGACATCTAATCTGCCTCCCTCTCCCAGAGCCATCTGATCTGCCCCCATTCCCCCACCCACCAGGCAGCCATCTGACCCACCTCCCCCTCCACTAGAGAGCCATCTGACCCACCTCACTGCACCCCCCCCCCCAACTAGACAGCCATCTGATCCGCCTCCCGCTCCTCACCAGAGCCATTTGACCCACCGCCCCACCCGCCCCCCTCCTCCTCCCCTCACCAGAGAGCATTCTGACCCACCTCCTGCCCCACCACCACCGAACTGAGTCTGAGAGCCGCTGGAAGCTCGGAACTTACCTCCTCAAAAGCTGGAGCACCCACATCGGACCATGTCTGCTTTACGCTGAATCTGGATGGGTGAACGCGGTGGTAAGGGGGGGGGGGGGGGGGGAGTGCCGGCAAGTTTGGGGGTCCAGCCCATTAGGCCAATTTAAATGCATGCAAATGTATTTAAATGTCCGTCACGCCCATTTTGGGTGTGGTTCCGATAGCAGCCACTTTCAGCCATTGGCAGAAGGGGAATGGGCATGGGGGCAGGCGCGGATGGCGCTATTTGACTCGTGCCTGACTTGTGCCCGAATATAGGTGCACCTTGATGGTAAAAATTGGGCCCTCAGATTCAATTCAAGCTGCGTAAATGCTAACTATAAACAGCAGGGTCACTGCGTAACTGACAACGTGCTTACAGCAGTGGAGGAAGTTTGTAAGAAGACCAAGGTGCCATTTGCCCAATCACTACTCAATGTCACTGGCTGGCAGGTATATGTGGCTAGCACTGCTGCCTCATAGCACCAGGGACCCAGGTTTAATTCCTGTCTTGGGTCACTGTCTGTGTGGAGTCTGCACATTCTCCCCGTGCCTGCGTGGGCTTCCACAGGGTGCTCTGGTTTCCACCTGGTTAGGTGCATTGACCATTCGAAATTCTCCCTCAGTTCAAGCATCAGAGCATGGTGACTAGGGGATTGTCACAGTAACTTCATTGTAGTGTGAATGTAAGCCTACTTGTGACTAATAAATAAACTTAAAAGCTTTACTTTTAAGTAGGCTTACATTAACACTGCAAAGCTTTTTTTAAAGTTTATTTATTAGTCACAAGCAGGCTTACCTTAACACTGCAATGAAGTTATTGTGAAAAGCCCCTAGTCACCTCACCCCAGCGCCTGTTTGGATATACTGAGGGAGAATTTAGCACGGCCACTTCATCTAACCCACACATCTTTGGACTGTGGGTGGAAACTGGAGCCCCTAGAGGAAACCCACGCAAACATGGGGAGAACATGCAAATTCCAAACAGTGACCCAAGCTGGGAATTGAGCCGGGTCACTGGGTGCAGTGAGGCAGTCGTGCTAACCACTGTGCCATGGTGTCGCTCTATTTGAGACACTAATAAAAAATGTTTGTGTGTAGGTTTGGGCTCACTGAAAAGCTTGGCTTAAATGGACTTGTGGACCAGCTGTCAATAGCAGCCATTGGACCTATTGGAGGGTTATTGGAACTATATCTGCATGTTCAGAAGAAGGAGATGAATGTTTATGAGAGGACAGGAAGGGGGGATTAAAATTTGTCATAGGTGATTTCAAAAAATAATTACGTGTCTTGTGACGGTACTGGTGAACAACAAACATATTCCTAATCCAACTGTCAATATCCTTGACTGAAAATTGCAGCCTTGTAGAAAGGTGGAGGGGCTAGGTGAGGGAAATCTTGCACTAAGTTGCAAGAATAGGCCATTCAGAACCATTCAATCTTAAGTTACTGCTCTGAATGTTTGTCAAAGTGCTGAATTGTTCCAATGTAGTTTTGGCTACTATATTAAAAATCAAAGAATCATAGAATTCCTACAGTGCAGAAGGAGGCTATTCGGTCCATCGAGTCTGCACCGACAACAATCCCACCCAGGCCCAATCCCCGTGACCCCATACTAAGGATCAATTTAGCGTGGCCAATGCACCTAACCCGCACATCTTTGTAGTGTGGGAGGAAACTGGAGCACCCGGAGGAAACCCACGCCGACACGGGGGAGAAAAAGTGCAAACTCCACACAGTCACCCAAGGCCAGAATCAAACCCGGGTCCCTGACACCGTGAGGCAGCAGTGCTAACCACTGTGCCACCGTGTTGCCCTAAAAATGTACAACTTTGGCATGTACTGGTGAGGTCTCCTGTGGCACCCCTCAGAGCACCGCTTTCCCTCTTTTTGGAGTGTGCAGGTCGACTGAAGTACATAACCCCTTTAAATGTGTGTGTCTGGCAGCCTGTGCTTGATAACAGTGCCAACTTGTGCGTGGTCCAAGAGGGAGTTCTGGGTTACTGCGAGGTTGTGCAGCTTAAAAGGAAACATTGTTCAGGAGTAGGCCAGGACCTGCAGCATGACTTCTTATATTTAGTTGCTAACTTGGCCTTGTTCAAAGTATTCCCAGTAGGAATCTGCAGTAATTGTAACCAGTTGTAAATTTAATTGCCAAGACCAAGAGGCGTTTGATCAACATTTTTCATCGATTTGAGATGAAGGATTCTTTTGCATTTATCCCATTTTCAGGAACGATGGTTCCTCATTCACGTTCTATGGAAGAAAAATGAAAAATATTTCTAAAATCCACACCCTTGCCGAATTCATTCCTGCGCATTTCCATTTTATATTTTCTTGCGGTTTTCCTCCAATTCCTTTATGAGGACACACATAATAGTCATTCAGCCATTGATTTCTGCTTCACCTTTGACATTTGGTCAGCTGTGACTGGGATCTTTCCATGCGACCATAATCGCGCCAGTAATTCCTTTGCAATTAAACATTTGCCTTCTTGTTCTCTCTTCAAGGGAAAGCGAGGAGAGCTGCCTGGCTGCACTCTGAACAGAGTGAATAGTTGCACTGTTACCCAATAGAGTATTAGCAATCTTCAGAATGGATTAACTGCTTTTAATCAAACCACTTCATCCCATCTGATGCTCATGTCCAGTAATTAGGTTATTCGCTCAATGTCGTAGTTAAAGGCACCGTGTATGTATATATATATATATATGCGCAACTTGTCACCACAGCAGGACAGCAATGGTATTTGTTCCTTCAGCTCTTCACGTCCTGGTTACAGCTGGCACTGTGAAGGGGAAGAAGGGGAGAGAAAACACACACTTGGTATTCTTGGAATACCTCCCAGTCAGTAATTAAACAGCAGCACCACAGAAGCTGGGCGATTACCTCTTATCGATTGCCCTCACAGTTAAAGAGCCAGACATAAGAATCATAACTAGGAGGAGGAGGCAATTCAGCCCCTGGGGCCCACTCCACCATTCAGTACCATCAAGGCTGATCTCATCTTGGCCTCAAATCCACCTGCCTGCTCGTTCATCATAGCCCTTCAAAACCATACTAATTAAAAATCCGTTCACCTCTTCCTTACGTGTACCCAAACAGGCGCTGGAGAGTGGCGCCAAGGGGATTTTCACAGTAACTTCATTGCAGTGTTAATATAAGCCTATTTGTGACATTGATGAATAAAAACATTTAACTTAGATGAAGTTGTATTTTACTTATTGCCGTTTCTACTCTCAGGATGTTTTATAGTTAATCCGTGGATAGGTTTATGGACGAAAAGGGATTGGTTTAGGTTAGTGGGTCATTGTTTTTTAACTGGTCGGTGCAACATCGTGGGCCGAAGGGCCTGTTCTGCGCTGTAATGTTCTATGTTCTATAGTAGTGTAATAAATCTTCAATGAATTGTAAGGGAATGTGATATCCAGTTTGCACACACAGCAAACTCAGTGACACAAATGATCATGAAGCGTTTCTGTTGGTTAATGAATCAAATCTTGCCCAGAACCCCCCAATTTCATAGAGAACGCAGCACTCCCTAAACTCCGCACTGAAGTGTCACCTATCTGCTTAAAGGCTTGAGTAGAGTTTGAATCAATGACCTTGTGATTCAGACAAAAATGCTTCTTGTTGGGCCAAGAACAGAGCATAACAACATGTGCACACAAACCCACAGTTGTTTAATACTGTTATAACAGACTTAAGTACTTTAAGCCATCATCAACATGAGCAGCACAAACAAATTCAAGTTTCCAACGGTCAGGCAAATGAAAGGCAGAAGCAGAAAATGGTAGCCTTCAGAGTGATACGTAGCATTCATTTGCATCCTTGTCACCAAAGGATCATCGAACAGTCCCAGCGCGGAGAACTCGTCGTGTCTTACTGAAGACGGCTGTCGCTCCCCAGTCATTATAACCGATTTCAAATGGTGCTAGATAAATACATAGACTCTAAACACCAAGAGAAATCAGTCATCCTCAAAGGGGGAAAATGGAGGTGACACGCCCAAGTGGACAAAGAGGTGAGGCAGTCAGCCAACCTGCAGCCCTGAAAGATCAATGTTATTTCAGGCAGCAATTACCATAGAAATAAAATCCATAAATATCGAATAACAGCCACACTTACTGACCAGGTGCCATCTGACTTACATGATCAAGAGCATAATTGTTGGAACACCAAGAGAGGCCCTTCACAGCTACAAATATCTGGGAAATGGAAACAAGAAGCAGGAGTAGGCGATTAGGCTCTTTGAGCCTGCTCCACCATTCATTTTGATCACAGGCAATCATCAAAACCAATACCCTGAAACCCACTCCCCCCCCCCCCCCCACAACCATATCCCTTAATCCCTTTAGCCCCAAGAGCTACATCCAATTTCTTCTCGAAATCACACAATGTTTTGGCCTCAACTACTTTGTGGTAGTGAATTCCACTGATTCACCATCCTCTGGGTGAAGATGTTTCTCCTCACCTCAGTCCTGAAAGGTTTGCCCCTTGTCCTCAAACTATGACCCCTGTTTCTGGACTCCCCCATCAGTGGGAACATTCTTTCCGCCTAACCCTGTTAGAATTTTATAAGTTTCTGTGAGATCCCCTTTCACTCTTCCAAACTCCAATGAATATAATCCTAACCGACTTAGTCTCGCCGCACATGACGGGTTTACCATCCCTGGAAACAGCCTGGTATACCTTTGCTTCATTCCCTCTATAGCAAGGACATCCTTCCTCAGATAAGAAAACCAGAACTGCACACAATATTCCAGGTGTGTTCTCACCAACTATACAACCGCAGTAAAACATCCCTACATTCAAATCCTTTCGCTCTGAAGGCCAACATAGCGTTTACCTTCTTCACTGCTTGCTTTCAGCAAATGACGCACGAGGATGCCGAGGTCTCACTGGGCACCCACCTCTCTCAATTTACCTCCATTCAAATAACTATCTGCTTTCCAATTTTTGCGACTGAATATTCACCCACCACTGGTTGGCCAAGGAAATGAAGTGAAACCCTTACCCCGGCGAACATAGCTTCAAGGATGCATATCTCACTTGGGCATCTCCGTTGGCCCTTGCCAGGAGGTTTGCTGCCCCCTGTATACCAACCATCGGCATGTCCAGATAAGATGGAATCAGCGGGGGTCAACCAATAAAACTGCAAGCCCAGAGCAATGACAGACCTGCCCTCTGTCACTTACACAAGTGTTAAAATAAGACCCTGTTGTTTGCGTGGGCAGCACACTGTCTCCACAAAACTGCCTTCAGGACACAAAATTACACCTCTTGCCACTAACAGTGGGCTGCCTTTGCATTGACATATGACATCCAATTATCCCAACTGCACACGCACTCGGGGAAGGGATCGCTCTTAAATGTTCAACAACATATGTGGGAATTTGTCTAAACACTCGAGGCAGAAATGAAGTAGATAAAAGATGATATTCACGAGCAAATAAAAAGCACAAGAAGATTCCCCGAGGGCTTTCTCAGTCCACGAGCCAGAAAATATAGGTCAAGTTCTTTGCTGCATCAGGAAAAGATGCCTCTCGAATACCACAGAGTAAAACTCTGGGCTGACAACTCGTACTAAATTTCACATCTACAAGTAAGATTGGTGGCTGAATGGCGCACACAGACTAAAAACCCATTATCATAAATCCACAGTTAGTGAGGAGGGGAAAAAAGGAGAGGGAAAATATGTAGTCATACACCAGCACACACACAAACCCCGGACGTTCCAAAACACACAGATGGCTCACTCGGCAGCCCAAAGCAATCAGTTCAGTCTGTCAACTCTGTGGTTCCGTCTTCCACCGCAGCGGGGGAGCCTTTCAAACATCACATCAATGCACTGGGTGGAACGCTCTGGGAATTACGTGTCTCAGCTTATAAAAATCAATCAAGGATGTAGGCCACAAACCTGCAGGGACACCTGACCAAAACCAGGGACCCTGGTTTTTGATGAGTCTGCTACCTCCAACCTGTTTCGTATTTGAACTTACGCATTGCCCCCTGTGGCACAGGATCCCAACTGAGTACTTGCATTGCAGCATGATTGCTGAGGTAACCCTGCCTTTCAAACTGCATTCACTTCATGGTTTTTGACCCAAGAACAAGAGAAAGAATGTGAGGGAAAGAGTGTGTGACACAGAGGGAGACACACACACAGAGCGAGAGAAAAACAGAGAGGGAGAGAGAGCGCGAGACACAGAAAAAGACAGAGCAAGACACAGAGAGAGAGAGAGAGAGAGAGAGAGACACACAGAGACACAGAGGGCAGCAAGAGAATTGGGCAGAGTGGGAGAGAAAGGGAGCAGTGGGGGAAAGAGAGGGAGAAGAGAAAGAGAGCAAGGACGTGCCTATGAGAGCAAGCCAAGTTAGAGCTTAAGAACTACAGGCACAATTCATACCAGCAATGCAAACATTTGTGTACACGTGCGTGTGGGAGGGTGGATCTCTCAATTTGGAAAAAATACAGACTGAGCAAATTCACCAGCATTTATTTTGCTTCCCAACTTGATGCTTTTGGCACCTTTCAGCAGATTTAACCTTGAACAGGAAAATCACAAGTGTAAAAATAAGAAATGATTAAACCTGGGTTAACAACCGTTTATTCCTGTGATCCCTGCTGGTTTGGAGATCTTCAGCCCAAACGGATACGAGCGTGATGCAAACCTTTCTCCAAGAACACTGATTTCAAATGGTGCTAGACACAGCTGAGTTAAATCTAAACCACCATATGGAACCAGCTTCCTGAAGAAGTTTCATTGTCTTCTTCGAGCACCATCCAAGGTCAAGTGTTTCCATTCCGTCAGGCAGAGTCCATGTCCAACAACTGAATACCACCAAAAGGATCCTGCATAATAGCTGGGGAGCAGGCGATGGCAATGATGAAAGCCCAAGAGAAACGACAAACTTCTCCTCGGTAACTGAAAGGGAAAATGAACTTGCTTCAATAAAACACGCGCACAAGTGGCAATCTGGAACACATCCTATTGGACAGGACAAATCAATCTCCCTCAATAGACATAACCAGAGAATGCAAAGCACCTTTTAGGTTGGCACAGTGGTTAGCACTGCTGCCACATAGGGCCAGGGATCCAAGTTCAATTCTGACCTTGGGTAACTGTGCGGCATTTCCCATGTCTGGGTGGGTTCCCTCCAGATGCTCCGGTTTCTTTCCACAATCCAAAGATGTGCAGGTTAGGTAGGTAAATTGGCCATGCTAAGTTGCCCTGCAATGGCAGGGGGACAAGCAGGGTGGAGACATGGGGTTATGGAAATTACACCTGGGTGGGATTGTTGTCAGTGCAGACTCGATAGACCGAATGGCCTCCTTCTGCACTGTAGGGATTCTGTGACTCAAGGGACTATTGCTCAACCTGGTCCTCTCCTGAACTCAAATACACAAGCTGCACTTAAAGCGGAGGCTCCCGGATAATTTCTGAAATTTTACTGAATGGGGAACCATTCATAAATCCATTTCCAGGAGGTTTTATGCTGTAGTGGGTACTGCTCCTACTTCTGAACCTGAAGGTCCAGGTTCACATCCTACCCCAATGGAAAGTGCATTTGTAATGTTGGCCAAAATGGCTCATTATCTACCTGTAAATCCTTCCAATATAGCTACTATGGACAATAAGAGTGGGAGTGTCGCCTGGTCAGGTGCTGCATGGTAACTGCAGCACAACAGCCTCTCCAGTTAAAAGACTCCATGCAGTGTAAGCTCTTGCCATCTTGGCAACTGTCCTTGTGGAGAAAGAGAGGTGAAATCATTTCCAGGATAAATTGATGGAAATCCTCAGAGTTATAAAAAAAAAGGAAGCACAGAAGTTTAAAAGTGGAAAATACAACCCTGCTCTCTTCTGTAAATCATTCACACTCAGCATGCCTCATTCAGCATTCCAAAAAATCTCCCAATCATTGCCAGACCCTCCCACCAATGGGGAGGACCTTTTGGGCCCCCAGTGAAGTTGACTCCTCATGGCATTTACTCTGGAAGTGGAGCCACAAAAAGACCCATAGACTTTGGCGGGACTGGAAGGTCCTGTCTACAGCCAATAGGTTGCTGCATCAGGTGCGGGAACTCCCACCGTAGGAAGTGGCGGGGGGAGGAGACTGGGCGGGGCTGTAAAATTCCAGCCAGTGTGCCTGGTCCTCTGCTTATCGATGCTTTTTACACCCATGCAATTGTTGCATTTTTTTTTGTCATCTCTTTTGTAACAGGGTGGGATAGGGCTACGGCATTTAGAAAGCTGTAGAAAGGATGGTGTTAAGGACAGGCACTGTTGGACCCACTTGGCTTGTTGCTTTCAGGTGAGTTTTTATTTATTTGCTCATGGGATACGGGTGTTGCTGGCTGGCCAGCATTTATCCCCCATCCCTGAAGAGAGTTGAGAGTCAACCACATTGCTGTGGCTCTGGAGTCACATGTAGGCCAGGCCACGTAAGGATGGTGGATTTTCTTCCCTAAAAGGGCATTAGTGAATCAGATGGGTTTTATGATAATCGACAATGGTTTCATGGTCATCATTAGACTTTTAATTCCAAATTTTTATTGGATTCAAAATTCACCATCTGCCATGATGGGATTCGAACTCAGGTACCCAGGGTCTCTGGATTACTAGTCCAGCAACAATACTACAATGCCACGTTCTCCCCATGTCTGTATGCGTTTTTTTTCCCAAGTGCTCTGGTTTCCTCCCACACCCCAAAGATGTGCAGGTTAGGTTGTTTGACCATGCTAAATTGCTCCAGGGGGTCTAGCAGGGTAAATACTTGTGGTTGTGGGGATAGGCATGGGTGGGATGTTGTCGGTGCAGAATCAATGGGCCAAATGGCCTTCTCCTGTACTGTAAGGATTCTATTCTATGATTCTAAAAAGTGAGGAAGTGAGGTCCCATGGCACTCCCAAAAAGTTTACTGCCTGGCTTCCCAGTGACAGATTTGGTGCATGGTGTTACATCATGAACATCATTTAATTACTACTGTGAGGTATGTATTATGTGTGTTATTATAGCATTTGATACATACTTGTTAAAACGAGGGGGTAGCCTCATTATGGTTATGCCTTTTGTAGCTTCAAAGAACAAAAAACAGCAGCACAGGAACAGGCCCTTTGTCCCTCCTGGCCTGAACCGACCGTGCTGCCTGACTGAACTAAAACTGCCTACCCTCCTGGAAACCATATCCCTCTATTCCCATCCTATTCATGTATTTGCCTTTTAAAAGTCACTATCGTACCTGCTTCCACGACCTCCCCCTGCAGCGAGTTCCAAGCACCCTGCACCCTCTGTGTAAAAAAACTTGTCTCATACATTTCCTTTAAACCATCCTTTAAACCTTATCCCTATGCCCCCTCGTAATTCACTCTTGCACCACGTTATCCATAGTTGAGCATTTTGGACTATCCGCTCTAAAGCGGCCAATCCCAATGAAAGGTTCCCCCCTCAAGACACATTTCTCTTCCAGGCGCAGAATGGCTTGCTGTCTATTTCCAGAATATTGTCACACAGTGCAAGCCTCCAACTCCTTCACATTGGGAACACCTGGTAAATAATGAACATTTGTGGACAACCAAGATTCCCAAAGTATTGACTGTGTCTACGTACAGGGACGAAGGCAGGCAGAATGAAACAGAATAAAAATGTTAAGGTTTCAAAATTATAACATGCAAACATTTGCAAACAAATGTTCAACATACATTTAGGTGATTCCTTCACCCACATATTTAAACGGAGTCATGAAATCATTTGAGAAAAATATGTTAGTACTTGTTAAAAATGGTATACAGAGGAATTGCATACAAGTGAATCGATATAATATTCAGACAATGCAGGTTTAATCACCAGGGACACTAGGGGTCAGCACTGCTGCCTCACAGCTCCAGGGACCTGGGTTCAATTCCACCCTTGAGTAACTGTTTGGGTGGGGTTTGCACATTCTCCCTGTGTCTGTGTGCGTTTCCCCAGGTGCTCCAGTTTCCTCCAACAATCCAAAGATGTGCAGGTTAGGTGGATTGGCCATGGTAAGTTGCCCCTTATATCCCAAGGCAGTGTAACTTAGACGGATTAGCCATGGTACATATGTGGGGTTGTAGGGATAGGGTAGGGAAGAGGGACTTGATAAGATACTGGATCAGAGAATCAGTGTGAACCTGATGGGCCAACTGGCTGTAATGATTCTGTGATTCTATGACGGAAGAAACAGTGAAACAATAAAAAGGCAACTTCCTTATGTGAAAGGTTTTATGTTACAAAAGAAAACAGTTCCAGGATAAGGAAGCTCCACTTTGTTCCCCAGATGTCCATCATTGGGATTTTTGTACAGCATTTTATTCATTCGTGAAACGTATTGAACAAACTTACATCAGTTTCCTTCCACAGTCCAAAGATGCACAGGTTAAGTGGCTTGGCCATGGTAAATGCATGAAGTTAGGGAGATAGGATGGAGGGCCTGGGTGGAATGCTGTTTCGGACAGTCAGCACAGACCTAATGGGCTGAATGGCCTCGTTCTGCACCATAAGGACTTTGTGGTTCCGGCAAATGTTTTTCTTTTGGCCTGGGGCAGAGGGACGAATAAGGAACAGCAGGAATTCAGATTGAAGAGAACACTCTCAGGGGAGAAAGGGGCAGAAGGTTGTGCTGAGAAGGGGGTAGAGAAATAAATGTAATTGGGAGGGGGCTCAGGCAAAGGGTTAACACCAACATTGGGCCCAAAGGCCCATTTTTGTGTAAATCACTTGAAGGAAGAGAGACAGGGCGATGAATGTTTACAAGTTCCCTCTGGTAGTTCCCTTATTTTCACTGCCAAGCCACAGTTAATTCCAAGGTATTACTGAACTCTCAGGCAGTGTGGGCTGGCTGCGCCTCCTCCATCTTGGAATTTGGGACAAGCTGCAACAGCCGTCAGCCTCAGACACCCAACCCTGTGGCTTCAAACCAAAAACTATCCTGATCAAAATGTCAGGACGGTCACAGATGCGGGTGGTGTTATCTCCAACTCACAGGTCTGACTGCAGGCTGGAATGTGTGCGCAGCAAACACTTGCACTTACAACACCCAAACTTTGGGAAAACTTTGGCAAACACACGATGAGAGAATGCGGGGTGTGGCTGCAAATTAAGATTGCCCTGATCTACATATTTGCATTTGGGTGCCAGTGCCACCAGGCTCACTTTTATTAAAGAGATCGTTGCATTTAGTGCTTCTGTAGCCTGAATCACTGGAGAGTGAGATGTGCATATAGGCTCCCTATGGTTATATTACAACTGCCTGACTAGCCCAGTTAGCTGACCAAATAGCTCAGTTGGTTCAGCATAAGACTCTTAATCTCAGGGTTGTGGGTTCTAGCCCCACATTGGGCACTATTACTTTGGGTGGTACAATGGTTAGCACTGTTGCCTCCCAGTACCAGGGAACTGGGTTCAACTCTGGGCCCAGGTGGTTGTCTGTGTGGAGTTGCATACTCTCCCAGTGTCTGTGAGAGTTTCCTCTGGCTGTTCCAGTTTCTTCCCACACTCCAAGGTATTAAGTTTATTTTAAGTTTATTTATCAGCGTCACAAGTAGGCTTACATTAACACTGCAGTGAAGGTACTGTGAAAATCCCCTTGTTCTCCACACTCCGGAGCCTATTCGGATACACCGGGCGAGAATTTAGCATGGCCAATACACCTAACCAGTATGTCTTTTGGACTATGGGAGGAAACCCACGCAGACTCGGGGAGAACATGCAGACTCTGCACAGACAGACAGTCACCAAGCCAGGAATTGAACCCGAGTCCCTGGCGCTGAGAGGCAACAGTGCTAACCACTGTGCTGCCCATTAAAGATGTACTGTTTAGGTTGATTCGCATAGCCAATTTGTCCCTTGGTGTCAGGGAGATTAGTAGGGTAACTATGTGAGGTTTTGGGGATAGGACCTGGGTGGGATTGTAATCGGTGCAGGTTCGATGGGCCAAATAGTTCCTTTGGAAACTGTAGGGATTCTATCTTGTTTCCACGGCCAATTCCTTATGCTTTTGGGTGAAGGACAGATGCATAAAGTTTGTAACAATGAGGACACAGCATATATGTGCTCACAACTGAAAAGACAGAAGCAAACATAAAATGTCCATTATGAGGTTAACTCTTCATTGTCCCATGGTGGAAATTTCACCAGAGAAGCTGATGCAATCTGACTGCAAACCGTGCCCTTGCATATACCCGCACTTACACATCGTAAACAAATACTGACGGGCCTCGAGTGCAAAACAACTGTCTACTTCTCTTCAATCGAAAAAGAACACCCATGTTGACGTGAGTATTGCCGCCGTTTGGAAGGGGTACCTTTGGATGGGAAGAGTTGCCGCACCATCATCTTCACTGCTGAGATTCCTCAGGCCACCTTCCACAGAGACACCTTATATGGCAAAAAAAAAGGACCTCAACTCAGTATTCCCAAGCCAGTGATTTGTGAATCTGTTACCATATAATGGCTGAGATTTTCATGTCAACAAATCATTTAATATTTAGGAAGAGGGGTGGAAAAATAATGCATTGCACAAATAGGTTGCTTCATGTTGTGTCAGTAATTCTTTGCCCCCGGAGGATTAATTAGGATCCTAGTGTGTGCTTAACTGGGATGGATATCGGTGCAAAGGTATGTAGAAAAACACCATTCCATGCCCACGCTTTGTAGAGGCAGGCACCGAATGCAAGCTCTGGCATGAGAAATTCAAAATGCCATTCTGCCAACAGGAACTGGGCTCCTGATAATCACTGTTATTTACATTAAAGTTCAGCGCTAAAAATTAAAGTGAAAGTGACCTTCTGCACTGACCTTCATAAATTTTGTTTGCAGTGTTTGGAATACATCTAATTAAAACCCTCTGCCTCAAGGTAGGCTCAGCTTCAGAAGCAGTGCAGTTGTGCGCGTGGAACAGCGTAAACAGAAAAAGCTGCAAAGACTCAGCAGGTCGAGCAGCGCGTGTGGAGTCAGAAACAGTGCTGATCTTTCACCCTAATGACCCTTTGTCAGGAGGTCAAGGTGCAGCAGGTTAGAAGTTGGTGCAGAGGTACGACGAGGGCAGCAGGGTACAGCACAGCTGCTTCAGAGTGCCAGGGACCCAGGTTCAATTCCAACTTTTGTGGAGTTTGCATGTTCTCCCTGTGAGTTTCTTCTGGATGCTCCAGTTTCCTCCCACAGTCCAAAGATGTGCGGGTTAGGTGGATTGGCCATGCTAAATTGCCCCTTGGTGTCAGGGGGGGATTAGCAGGGTAAATACATGGGGATTACATTAGGTTTATAGTCAGGCTCAATGGGCTGAATGGCCTCCTTCTGCACTGTAGAGATTCTATGAGGGGTACAGGGAAGGAGCAGAGGGCAAGATCAAGACCTATGTCAGCTCTAAGTTGGCATCAGTGCTCAAGGCCAGAAAGCGTGTGGGATAAAACAGGGATGCTTTCATGCTGTTCAGCAAACGTGGGACTGAGTGGGGACACTAAGGAGGAGAATGTTAGACTACACTGAGCTGTGAATGGGACGGTGCTAAGGGCTTCAGCATTCATTGGCTTGTCACAAAGACTGGAGGAAAGTGAGACAATGGATTTGGAAGCAGGCAACCTCGATGTTGGGTGGGACTTGGGATCGGGAGAAGGCAAGTGTCAAATCGGGACCCCAGAAATAATCACTGAGTTGAGTTCAGCCCAAGTGAGACATCAGGACAGGCGATGGAACCTGAGGGCAGAACTCTCAATGAGAAGCCAAGAGGCTTCAGCATTTGTGGCATTTCGTTTGAGAAAATCCTTCTTCAGACCTGACCATATCAGATAAGCAGACAGACAGCACAGTGTGGTCTTAATGACTGGTCATGAACAGGGTGCCAGAAAAAGCCACTTGGAGCTTGCAGTCAGCAGATACAGGCTGGCGATGTAATGTTTACACTGCTGGCATTGGGAAATCTGCCAGTTTTTGGGCACATTTAGAATACGGAGCTGATTGCTGACTGAGTACAGAAGCAAGAAATGGTTTGTGCTTTCTACACACAGTCGGTGAGAATCTTTCAGTTGCTCACTGGGCAATTTAGCAGGGCAGCTCCATTATAGAGCAATTCCTTCTGCATTGATTAGTGTGGGACCTTGTTTTCACAGACACGCTACAACAGTCGCTACTCCACTCTGACGCAAGTCTGCATTGTCTCCTGCGGCCTTGTGAAATTACACATCACGACGCCATCAGCAGATTATAATAAAATGTCTCTTATTCGAGCTCAAATCTCCCTTCAACGTTCAAGGTCTGCATGTGAGAAAGAGGGTGAGCCAAAAATCCATTAATAACATCTTCCCAAACACCTACACTCCCCACCCCCGGGCAACTGCAGCTAACAGAGACTGCCAGGTTCATTCTCATGCCATCCACTGCTCTCTGCTACATGCCAAGACACACTGTGGGTAAGGTATCAAAAGTGCAATGCGCTGTGAATACAATATTTTGCTTTGACATACAGCTTTCAGAGAAATGTCGCAAAACAAAAAGGCAGTCTAACATCATTTTCTTCCCCTGTATATGATATAAATAAAGCCAGCATTGTGTGTTGGACATTTTGACACCACCAGAATTCCATCAGATTATACACGGGAATGCGTTTAAGAGAGAATAAAGATGAAATTTGAAAGCCAGGCCTTATCTGGTCACTTTGCCCTTTGTAACCGAAATGGAAGATGATAGAGAAGGGAACCGCTGTAAACGGCTGATTTCAAGTGATTTGTGACATAACAAAGACCACATCTGTCAACGCCATAAAACACTTCAGGGACCAAAAGGGACACAATTATATCTCAGTTTAAAATCACAGTTCAATCATGTGCCAGCGATATGATCTCATCTTGTTTTAACTGAGCCTGTAAATCAAACCATTTGGTTCCCATGCTGTCATGTTAATATAACAAGGCATGAAACAACAGAAGAAAATCAGGGCGAGGGATCCGAGGGAGTCAGAGTGCCAGAGAACGAGGGAGAGCAAAGAGAGGGAGGGAAAGAAGGGAGGGGCAGGAGAAGAGAAGGGCCAACGAACCATGAAGTGAATAGATGGAAGGGGAGAGGAATTAAAAAGGAAGGGAGGGAGATAAACAAAAATGTGGAAGATTGCACAAAACAAGTGCAACAAATATTATCGTGAAGCATAACTGTTTATAACAGAAGTGCAAGATTTTAATTTTTACCGTTTATTTATGATTGTGACAAGTAGGCTTACGTTAACACTGCAATGAAGTTACTGCGAAAATCCCAGAATCGCCACACTCTAGCCCCTGTTCAGGTACACTGAGGGAGAATTTAGGTCATAGAATCCTAGAGGTTTACAGCATAGGAACAGGTCCTTCAGCCCAATTTGTCCATGCTGCCCCTTCTTCGACCCCTAAGCAACTCCCAATTGCCCGCGTTTGGCCCATATCCCTCCATACCCATCCTACCGACGTAACTGTCTTTATAAATGCTTTTTCAAAGACAAAATTGTACCCGCCTCTACTACTACCTCTGGCTGCCTTTTCCAGATACTCACTGTCCCATGTGAAAAAATTGCCCCTCTGGGCCCTTTTGTATCTCTCCCCTCTCACCTCAAATCTATGCCCTCTAGTTTTTTTATTTGCTTTTTTTGGGAAAAGATATGACTATATAGCTGACCTATGCCCCTCATTATTTTATAAACCTCTAAGATGACACCTAAGCTTCCTACGCTCCAGAGAAAAAATTCCCAGCTTATCCTTATAACTCAAAACGTCAAGTCCTGGTAGCATCCTAGTAAATTTCTTCTGCACTCTTTCTAGTTTAATAATATCCTTTCTATAATAGGGTGACCAAAGCTGTACACAGTATTCCAAGTGTGGCTTTACCAATGTCTTGCACAACTTCAACAAGACGTCCCAACTCACGTGTTCAACGTTCTGACCAATGAAACCAAGCATGCCAAATGCCGTTTTTGCCACTCTGTCCCCCGTGACTCCGCTTAAGGATCTTTGAACCTGTACTCCTAGATAGATCATAGATCTCTTTGTTCTATAATTCTCCCCAAAGCCCTACCATTAACTGAGTAAGTCCTGCCCTGGGTCGATCGATCAAAATGCATCACCTTGCAAAATTAAACTCCATCCGCCATTCGTAAACTCACTGGTCCAAACTGATCAAGGTCCCTGGTGCTGTGAGGCAGCAGTGTTAACTACTCTGCCACTGTGCTGCCAGATGCTGTGGAAGATTAATTTGTTGGTAGTTTTAAAACTCAGCATAGACAGCACACTGTTAAGGGAGGAGCAGTTATGTTAAAAGCTACTCCTTCAACTTATGTCTGATTTCAAAATGTGAGCTGGTTATTGCAGTGTCGTTATTTGGTCTTTTGGCAGTAAGTGACATACAGGAAGCCTTTCTGTGGTCCAATTAAATATTTCTCAGATCCCCTTTCCATATGTCGGCAATGAACAATTGGAATGAGCTGTACTGGCACTTGCAACTGAATAGGATTGTACAAAAAAAAATCGAGGCCTAAGTCAGGCTGCATACAGAAACGTCCTTCACAATTCACACTGCAGTCAATTCTGTTCTCAACCACACAACTCACTGAATAGCACTCTGGAGTGGGAATACCGACGGGCCTTCCCATTCCCTAGCCCGGTAGTGCAGGGAGTGATGGCAGTTCACTCACTGCTGCTCTGGCTGAGATTAGCTAACCCTGTAAAAACCTGGCATCAAATCAAGGACTTCCCTCATTTGCACAACCCAAGAGTTCTTTGTCCTCTCCTGGAACATTGGTGTAATGACTTCGATCAGACCATTGAGGCTGGCCTATTGGAGCATGAACTCCCAGATTAAGGATCCAACAGATCCAGGCAGCGGGTGATCAAGGGGGTCAACCAACCCGAATGTCTGCCCCTCTACCGCAGATACATTCGCAGCCGGATGTCCCTGGAAAGGGAGCATGCAGTGTCCGAGGGCACTGTGAATGCCTTCCGTGCCCACTGGGGACCGCAGAGACTGGTGTGTATTATTGACCCTCTTTAATCACATTTTAATTTGATGTTTTAAGTTTCCTTTCTGCTTTATTTATTGTTTTGCGCAGTTCCTCTCTTTTTAGGGAGCTGCCCCCTAAGGATCCAATTGATGGGCCAATAAGGGAGTCTTTGCCTTCCTCTGACACCCACCCCAGAGGGAGACTGCTAATTGCTAGCGCTCTGTGTGCTGCTGTTAGAGTTTGTAAATAAAGGAATGTTGGTGAAAGGATTTGCGCCTCCAAAGACCTATTACAGTTGGCCATTTGAGAGTTCAGAGAACATAACCTGGTGGGGGAAACGGTCTTTGCTGCCTTGAAGTACGGTGGCATTGAAATTATTAACTGGTAGGAGGTTGCTACCAATGGGTCAGAATGCTGGCAGCCTGACCCATCATGCTGAGGCCCAATGTTGTAACGAGGCAGAGAAGACAAGGAACAAAGTCCTACACTCGGGACTGAAATATCTCATGGGACGTCCTGCTTCTGCCCAAAGATCTGCGGGTCGAGAGTCAGCCTGCGATGATTCATGGAAAAACTCCTGGTACAGAGCAGAAGTCAGCCTGGAATCAAGAGATAGTGGATGACAATGACACAACTTGGTGTTGCGCTCAGTGGTTCTGACTTTACCAGCACGGCTGCCCGAGGCCGACTGGCAATGCCATTCCGCCAAACCTCACCTGCCCTGATTTCGGGGCAACCGTGCCAGTAAAATCAGGGACAAAATGTTTATTTAATGTGAGGATCATTCTGTCCTATCCACTGCAGTCTGACCATTTGCACTCTTCACCTGCACCAGGCTATGTTGAAACCCAAGTTTAAAAAGTGACTGGTATTGGCAATCCCCAGACTGCAAAAACTCGGACTTAAAAATAAATTCCCCACTCGACTTTCATGTCATGAAGAAACCCTGGAGTGTTGCAAGTTATGACTGGACTGACTGTGAAGGGAGGCTATCAACTTGGAACAATAGATTGTTGGAATTTTGGTCCTTTTTGTTCCCACTTCCATTTGTTAGAAACACAATCCTTTCTTTTTCCAATGCATGTTTATCTGATGGTGATATCTTGCTTAGTCATTTCCCCAAGGAGTTAGGGCATGTTGTTAAGGATATTGCTCATCCCTCTATTGCTTCACAAGTACTTTGCAATTTATCCAGTATGTCACTTATTTACTTTAATAGCAGAACATTTCAATTAACAGTAAAAATATGTTAACTATGTGATGTGTTGATAAAATAGGACAAAGGAGTTCTGGAAAGTGGAGGAAGGCTTTAAACGATATGCTACCTTCAGGGAAATATTGCAACACCGCAACTTGTCCACAATCCATAGCTTTGTTTCTGAAGTATTTTGATTCCTTGATCTTGCAATTTGTGGGTAATTAATTTTTAATTAAAATGGAAGTTTCCAATAAAGTCTCCCCCCAAATTTTTTTTTTTAACCCTGTTAGATACTGATTGGGGATTATGTGTTGTGACCACAACTTTTTAAAATACGTATCACTGACTTGGGAGTCAGAAACTCAAAAGAAAAGTCTACAATGACATTGAACCAGAAGGGGCACTAGAATTGTAGAATAGAGTTTAGAAATTTCAAACATATAAACAGAAGCGGGCAAAACAGTGGTAGATGAAATTTAACGTGGACAAGTCCTTACTAATAGGAAGGAAAAATAGACGGTAAAACAAAACTTAATGAAAGTCATTGAAATAAGTCAGGATGAAGTTGAAAGATCTAGGGGGTCAAATGTTGTGAACGTAGCCCAGTCCATGGGTGGCATGGTGGCACAGTGGTTAGCATTGCTGCCTCACAGTGCCAGGGGCCTGGATCCAATTCCGGCTTTAGGTCACTGTCAGTGTGAAGTTTGCACATTCTTCCTGCGTCAGCGCGGGTTTCCTCTGGGTGCTCCGGTTTCCTCCCACAGTCCAAAGATGTGTGGGGTAAGTTGACTGGCCATGCTGAATTGCCCCTTAGTGTCAGGGCAATTGGGAGGGTAAATAAGAGGGGTTACAGTAATAGGATCTGGGTGGGATTGTGGTCAGTGCAGAATCAATGGGCTGAATGGCCTCCTTCTGCACTGTACGTTCCATGATCACACAAACCAGCCTCCCATCCACTGACTCGGTCTGCACTTCTCACTGCCTTGGAAAAGCAGCCAACATAATCAGGGACCCCATATACCCCAGACATGCTCTTTTCCATCTTCTTCTGTCAGGAAAATGATACAAAAGTCTGAGGATGTGTAACAACCGACTCAAGAACAGCTTCTTCCCTGCTGCCATCAGACTTTTGAGTGGACCTATCTTACATTAAGTTGATCTTTCTCTACACCCCATCTATAATTGCAATAGTATATTCTGCACCCTTTCCTTTCCTTCTCCCTTATGCACTTTATGAAGGGTATGTTTTGTCTGTATAGCATGCAAAAAAGCAATACTTTTCATCTATCCCAGTATACGTGACAATAATAAATCGATTCATGTCAGTACCCTATGTACCCAACCAACATGGATCAGCAATTAACAGCCAGTGGAATAAGCAGAGTACACGTTAGAGAAGGTTGCATTCACCTTTGGTTGGGACAGACCATCAATTCTGGTCACAAAGTGTTGAAGAGAGTCGCAAGGCTGATCCAAAATGTCAAAAGATCCAAAATTATGAGGAAAGGTAGAAGCAAAGTGGAGCAGCAATTGAGGCAGGCAGGCACATAATTTCAAGCTTCGAGATGACGTGTCAGATTGCGAATGCCATTCCGCCCCCGCCCCCACAGAACCATTTCTAGGAAGGTCAAAAAGAAATGGCTGCCCGGCTGCGAGTGAGTCATCCGGCAGACTAATTCTGCAGAAAAACCGATGTTTGCTGACTGTACCCAGTATGGTGTACAGCCGGGTCCACATTTGTTGCCAGCATCTGGGCATCCCTCTCCCCCAACCCGTAACGGAAAATCCAGGCCCTTGCAGCTTTCAATCCTGCCAAGGGGGCAACCCAAAAGATAATTTTAAAGTAGAAAGTGGGAAACGATTCCACAACAAGATGGTCCGAGTATGACGGGGGGGGGGCACAGATTCAAATTTGGGTGACGGGTAGGGGAAATGAAAGCAAATATATGATTGATATACGGGTAATGTTTGTTCAGAGTGATCAATTAATAGAACGCTTGTGAATAATGGAAGTAGAGACATGAATTCATTTAAGAAACATTGCAGCAGAAGGAGACTTCCGGACAGATGTTCAAAGATGGCCCGAATGGACTTTCCAATTCACGTACCTTGTGAACTCATGCCTGTTATACATTTCAGATTTTTATTCAAGATCCTCTTATGATATTGCTGTAGTACTATTCGGCAACACAATGGCACAGTGGTTAGCACTGCTGTCTCACAGCGCCAGGGACCCGGGTCCAATTCTGGCCTCGGACCATTGTCTGTGTGGGGTTTGCACATTCTCCCCATGTCTGCATGGGTTTCCTCCAGGTGCTCCGGTTTCCTCCCAAAGTCCAAAGATGTGCGGATTAGATTGACCGGCCGTGCTAAATTGCCCCTTAGTGTCAGGGGGACTAGCAGGGTAAATACTTAAAATAAACATTACTTATTAGTCACAAATAGGCTTACATTCACACTGCAGTGGAGTTACTCTGAAAATCCCTTAGTCGCCACAGTCCGGTGCCTGTTTGGGCACACTAAGGGGCAATTTAGCATGGTCAGTAAACCTAACCAGCACGTCTTTCAGGCTGTGGGAGGAAACCGGAGCACCCGGAGGAAATCCACACAGATACAAGGAGAACGTGCAGACTCCACAGACAGTGACCCAAGCCGGGAACTGAACCTAGGTCCTTGGCTCTGTGAGGAAGCAGTGCTAACCACTGTGCCACCTGTTACGAGGATAGAGCCTATGTGGCATTGTTGCTGGTGTAGGCTCAATGGGCCAAATGGCTGCCTTCTGCACTGCAGGGATTCAATAATTAAATGATGCCCATTCCAGCGCCAACTCCTCACACGCTTTTCCCTTGCACCTTGAAACAAGGTTGGATTCTTCAGATTTACTTCAGCTATGGATGTCGGTTAAGCTGGGATTAATGTTAAGACGCAGGGCTTTTGCAGCAAGTTGAAAAGGGCTGTATTAAAAATAAGTGATAAAATGGAATTTTTCTGCCAATAGAGTCTGTCTCTCTCTTCCTCCCCTTCCTCCCTTTGCTTCCACCTGTCAGGATTGTACACTGCATTACAACCTGCCTGACCACTTGACCACAGCGACAGTTGGTGATCAGCTGCTTGACGCTTCCATTGCGCACGGACATATGACACTGAATCACTGAAATGGCTCGAATCCAAGTGACACATATTAGTAATCCCTTCCTGTGGAATACCAAGTACAGCCACACTAATCGAAAGCATTCAGGTCACTGAATATTTCACTGATTAATCCCTTCCTACAGGCACAGTTGTTTTCAGGACGCAAGCTTCCATCCCTTCAAGTCTGCATGTTAGTTAAAAGAATCCAGTGAGACTGAGTACAGGCCTAGGGTCAGCAAGGATTATCTAGCTTTTCCTTGTATGAGAGTCAGCAGCCCCCTACAGCAAGTTAGCATCACTGTTGGATGCAAATCTTAATCCCGATGAATGACCTCACCAACATGTACTAAATTAAAAATAGCCCAGACATCTCTACGGATGATACAAATAGAGAAAAAAATCTTAAAACTGTAGTTCTTCTGAAGGGTAATTAGGGAGGACAGCAAAAATCCTGGCCTTCAGTCATACCCACATCCCATGAATAAGTGAAATGCTCTTTTAGTTGAAATACAAGTGCCCATCGCTTTTGTTATTCATTCGTGGGACATGGGGCTGGCCAGCATTTATTACTTGCCTGATGAGGGGGCAGTGCTCCGAATGCTAGTGGCTTTTGCTACCAAATAAACCTGTTGGACTTTAACCTGGTGTGCTGAGACTTCTTACTGTGTTTACCCCAGTCCAACGCCAGCATCTCCACGTCACAATATTTACTGCCCATCCCTGGTTGCCTGAGGGCAACGGAACATCAGTCACATTACATGTGACTTCAGAGCAAAGGACAGCAGATTTCCTTCCCTAAAAGACATTAGCGAACGAAGTGGGTTTTTCCAACAATCGACAATGGATTCGTGGGTCATTAGTAGATTCTTAATCCCAGACACTTTTTTTTATTGAAGACAACTTCCACCAGCTGCCATGGCAGGATTCGAACCCGGGTCCCCAGGACATTAGCTGAGTTTCTGTATTAACAGTCTAGCGATAATACCACCAGGCCATTGCCTCCCTTCTTGCATTAAAACATTCTGTTGACTTGCTAACGGAGCAGAATTGTTCTGGAAATAATTGGAGAGTGGAAAGAGTCTAAATTTGGCGGTCAGAGTGTGCAACCTGCTGATTTTCAGGAAAACAGGGCTTGTTTTGCTGAATAAGGCAGTTACTCATCCAAGTAGCGCCCAAGAGTCTGAAACCTCTACATTGCTTGTCTATCCAAAAAAGAAAATGCTAGAAAATCTCAGCAGATCTGGCAGCAGCTGTGAGGAGAGAAAAGAGCTGACGTTTCGAGTCCTGATGTCCATTTGTCAAAGCCCTTTGGTGAGCTTTGACAAAGGGTCATTTGGACTCGAAACGTCAGCTCTTTTCTCTCCTCAGATACTGCCAGACCTGCCGAGATTTTCTAGCGTTTTCTCTTTGGGTTTCAGATTCCAGCATCCGTAGTAATTTGTTTTTACACACTGCTTGTGTACCTGTGCTACCTTCATCAGGAAAAAGCACCCACAACAGTGGCTAAAATTTGGTACACAAATACCTCATACAAGATTACTGAACGGTTACAGAAGGGAGGCCATTCTGCCCATTGTGTCTGCACCAACTCTCCGAATGAGCAACTGACTTAGCGCCATTCTCCTGCCTCCTCTCTCATAACATTCTTTCTTCTCAGATAACCGTCTCGTTGTCTTTCAAAAGCTTTGGCTGAACCTGCCTCCACCATACTCCCAGGCAGTGCAGGCCAGGCCCTCTCCACCTGCTGTGTGAAAAAGCTATTCATCTTGTTTTTGCTTTTTTTTTTAACCAATTACTGCAAATCTGTAATACATTACTAGCAACAGGACAGTGGCATGCCAGAATCCACTCAAGTTCTTCGAAAAAGGGAATGAAAATGAAGCCTGCAGGGTCTGGTACTCCCACAGAGCCAGTGGGAAGCAGGGTGACATTTCAGGAACTGGTTTCTACCATTTACATCTACCAGTGTGTGCTGAAACTGAAGTTCGCTGGCCAGGCCGTCACTGTGAGATCGGCATGGGGCTACTCTCAGGCTAGCTCGCATACGCTCCAATAGAGGGGCACGCCTCACAAAAAGTAGTCAGCTGATGAACGCAACTGAAAGGCACAACTGGGTCAATGAGTTACGTACCTGAAATCGAACCACATGCAACGAGCGGAAGGGGTTGCGAGAGAGGCGTGATATCAGGATTGTGGGATGGTTTCCACCCACCTAAAAGCCGCTGGGGAGGAGATCAATGACAGACTTTACGGGATCCATGGCAGGGAGCTGGAGTTAGGGGACAGATCAGCTATGAGAGTTGAACAGCTGAATGGCCGACTCCTGCTGCGATATTCTAATATTGTTGTAGGAGATATTTCAGTGAGGACATACCCATGTAAAGGAGGAAGGACAATGGGGGGGGAAGTAGGATGGCTGTGTGGGTGGGGCTTGGGGGGGGGGGGGGGGAGCGACAGTGGCACGCAGAAAAGTGTCACATTCCCATCTTTATCACAATTATTTACGCTTCCTCATTGTAGGGGCGTCACGGTAGCACAGTGGTTAACACTGCTGCCTCACAGCATCAGGGACCCAGGTTCGATTCCAGGCTTGGGTCACTGTCTATGCAGAGTCTGCATGTTCTCCCCATGTCTGCGTGGGTTTCCTCCGGGTTGTCTGGTTTCCTCCTGCATTCTGAAAGGCGTGCTGGTTAGGTGCATTGAACCAAACAGGCGCTGGAATCTGGCGACTACGGGAATTTCACAGTAACTTCAGTGTTAATGTAAGCATTATTTGTGACTAATAAATATACTTTAAAGAATCCCTACAGTGCAGGAGGTGGCCATTCGGCCCCTCAAGCCTACACCAACAACAATCCCACCCAGGCCTCATCACCGTAACCCCACATATTTACTCCGCTAATCTCCCTGACACTAAGGGACAATTCAGCATGGCCAATCCGTCTAACTCGCGTATCTTTGGACTGTAGGAGGAAACTGGAGTGCCCGGAGAAAACCCACACAGACACAGGGAGAATGTGCAAACTCCACACAGGCAGTCACCAGAGGCTGGAATGGAACCCGGGTCCCTGGCACTGTGAAGTGCTGTGCCACCGTGTCCCTAGTGATTAAATCTGCATTGTCTAAATATTATATGGATTCATTGGTGTGCAATTCCTCTGTATGCTACTGACTCATGTCTGGAATTCGGCTTTCAACGTGGGTGAGACTGTTGAGGTTAAAGTCTTTTTGTTAATCCAGCTTCAAGGTGCTAACATGGATAAGTCTGGCTGGATATAATCGAGCTCGCACTGACTGGGGGAGGGGGGGGAAAACAGAGCACAACTGAACCCAAACTAGGAATTAAGCACTTGTTCGGGGAGACCATGAGGATGGAAAGTGGAAAAAATAATCAACAGTTCTGGTTGAGCAAGGAGTCAGGGTTTCTTTTTAACGGGCAAAGAATAGGTCACATTGGGAGGGAAGATTATACTGAGGGTTACACAGCATCTGTCCGTGATGTGGCCTCGAACGGCTCATACAGACAGTGCGTGACAGGAGTGGGGAAAATAAAAGTGCTCATGTCAACGTGATAACCTTCAAACTGACAGCATCGCTGTGCTGATGTGACAGATGCAAGTCTGCCAGTTTTTAAAACCAGAAACGTAAAACAAATAGAATACAATAATGCGCAGTTATGGATTTGAAGGCTGAAGTACATTTTCCCATGAGTTTCCCTCAAGGGCTTATGATACAAGTGTTGCTACATGTGGCACTGAAACCAGAATGGCCCCAAACTCAATGCTTCATGTGATTGCCTGGATAGAAACATGAAGGCGGGGGGGGGCTGCTGGAGGCCACATTTTGGGTTCTTGGTACCAGTTGCTATCATTGACACCTGCTGAGAAGTTCACGTATGGAAAGTAGAGGAGAACAGATTCAGGTTCTGGTACAGATGCCCTCTTAGATTGAGTGTGGGAAGCCAGTCATCAACAGGGCTCAGTCACAGAGATAGGCCTCAAGGGAGTTACTGAGGGGACCAGACAAGTCAAGTCAGGCAAAAGCAGGAAGAGCCTTGTACAGCAATAGATTGCTCCCAGTTTTGCAAGTGTTAAATATTATGCAGAAATTGCACCTCTAATTTCTATGCATAAAACAATCCACTGAAGTCGCCTAATCTTCCAGCCACCCACACTACGCATTTAGTCAAACGCGCAAGTCTCGAGGTCTGTGCTTGAACAAACACAGATGACAGGCGTCGTTTAATGCTTTGGGAACAGAGTAACAACTTAAGTTTCCAAGTCAAGCAGGCAAAGCCTTTGTCCACAGACATCTATTGACAGATAAGGAGCGACTCTGAAAGAGTGCCACACCTGTAGGAAATCAGTTATTCATCAAAATTACTGCTCCAAATGGGCAAAAATGTAGTTGCAGAAATGTCACCATTCACCATCAATAACAAACCCTGCACATTTCACCGAATTCCTCGAAAGCTCGCACAGGCATCCCTGCACCAAAAGGCCACAAGAGAACCTAGCCGTCGCTTCACAAGAAAGGCCTGGACAGAGAAGGTATTACAGCCCATTCAATTTCAGTGTTCCAGAATACCAAAATTTACTTTGTCATTACAGCACTCGTTTGAAACTGTAACACATTCTGACATGTCTAGAAAATATAAATAGCATTCTGCCAATTACTAAAAGGGGAAAGTATCCTGACCGTCTATTTGTCAGCAATTCTGCAAAAAAAAAGAGAAAATTTGTTTGAATTGCGATGCACTTACAAAAATCCCTTAAGCTGTGAAACAGGATCATTTCTGGCCTCTCCCTGCCATATCTGCTGAACCAGCTTCCTGTAGCATATTCCAGTATCCGAGATAATGAAGGACAGTCCATAATCTGGATGCAGACAGAGGTATGCCCATCGCAAAGTTCTTGCACTTTGCCTTGTAACACTGGCACCAGAAGGCTGCTGCGAGGCTTCGGAGAGGCTTTTTATTTTTCTTTAAAATACAGAATCCTCTTGTGTTCTTTGCTTATTCTGAAGCACAGAACAGAGGGAGCGCCGTATTCATGAAGGAAGCACACACCCATGTGGAAAAAAATATAACATCTGATCATGCATGGGTAGCAATGGGGTTTCTTCATTTAAAGCAACACCATTCTTTTCCTTTTTTTGTGAAACACTGAAATCAATTTTATTTTCTCCATCATCTTTCTTTTCCCCGCCCCCCACTGTTCCTCCCCAAGGATTCTGACTCACACTTACAGCTTCACAAAATGCTTTCCATTATTCATGTGCACATCGTTGGATGCTGACCACCTCACTGTTGATGGCGGATAGACAGGGAGGGGAGGGCGAGAGATGCTGGAGGAAGATTACAGCTGACCCGAATTCCGTCACCCTCTGCCACCCAAGCATTTCTCCCAGGTGGCCAGTGTCAGAAGCTGAGAGTGCGGCCTTTTTTTTAAGCCTCTAGCAAAGCTTAGGCCGGGCGAACCATCCTCCGGTCCTTAGTGTCATCTTGGCTCGGATCGGCTAAAGTCAATACAGAACGTAGAACACACAGTCTTTTTGGCCTTTGTTGTGCAGTTTTGTTCGAGATTGGTCCTTTCGAAGCTTAAACTCTGAAGACTAGCTCAAAAAAAAACCACCCAAAGACTGAGCAAACACTTGGTGAGGCAATGCCCAGATCGGATTCAGAAACTTGCCTTGTTTTACAGTTTGGCCAACTTACAGAAAAACATGTCCGAGTTCATTTATTTCAATCTGTACAACTTTGGCATAGGAACGCAAAATAAAGACGCACAACATGCTAATTCATGTCAATGGATTGTTTTGCTCTTCAAAAATATTCCTTCAACTACTCGCTAAGGCTCCTCTGAAGGCATCTTCCAAACCGATGATCTCTATCACCTAGAAGTACCTAGGAGAGGGCAGCGGGCACCTGGGAACACCATCATCTGCATGTTCTTCTCCAAGCCACATACCGTCCTGACTTGGAAATATATCGCTGTTCCTTCGCTGGATCAAAAATCTACAACTCCTGTCCCCATCGCACCGTGGGTGTATCTACATCAGACTGACTGGAGCAGGTGAAGGGAATGGCACGGCACACCACCACTTTCTCAGGAACAATTAAGGACAGGCAACAAATGCTAGCCTCGTCAGCCACACTTTCACTCCCAGAAACAATTAAAAAAAAAATTCCAACCTTGGAGGAAATCCTTTCACCTTCACCTTCTACAGAGCTGGAGCCTCCTGACTTGTTAAACCCCATTTCTCAAAAGGCATAAGAATAATAGGGCTTTTCAACACAGAACAAAGACGTTTGCCCATCGTGTTTGCACCAGCCATCAAGCACCCATCTATTTGAACCCCATTTTCCAGCACATGGTCCACAGCCTTGTACACTATGGCATTCAAATGCTCATCTAAATTGCTTCTTAAATGTTGTGAGGGGTTCCATCTCTATCACCCTTTTAGACATTGACTCCCACCACCCTCAGGGTTAAAAGGTTTCCCCCCAAATTCACTATAATCCTGCTGTCCCTTACCTTAAATCTGTGCCTCCTGGTTATTGATCCCTCTCTACTAAGGTTCTTCCTAACCCTCGCCAAGTCCCTCCGAGGTTTGTACACCTCAATCGGCTCCCCCCCTCCAATCAGCCTCTCTTCATAGCTGGAACGCGCCATCCCAGGGCAACATCCTGGTGAATCTCCTCTGCGCTCCCTCCAGTGCAATCACATCCTTCCTATAATGTGGCGACCACAACTGCACACAGTACCACAGCTGTGGTTTACTATGTGTTTATACAGCCCCATCATAACCTCCTTGCTCTTATATTCTATGCCAAGGCTAATAAAGGCCTTATGCCTTTATTATGCCTGTCCTGCTGCCTTCAAGGATTTATGGTCATGCATCCCAAGGTCCCCCTGGTTCTCTGTACTTCCTTGTGTCCTACCATTCATTGTGCCTTTCTTTACCTAGCTAGTCCTACCAAAATTCATCACCTCACAATTTTCAGGATTAAATTCCATTTGCCATTGTTCTGTCCATCTGACCGACACTGTTACCCCACAACACCAGCGACCTGGGTTCAATTCTGGCCTTGAGTGACTGTCTATGTGGAGTTTTCACATTCTCTGTGTCTGTGCGAGTTTCCTCCAGCTGCTCTGGTTTCCTCCCATAGTCCAAAGATGTACAAGTTAAGTAGATTGGCCATGTTAAAATTGCCCCTTTGGTATCCAAAAATGTGCAGGTTAGGTGGATTGGCCATGCTGAATTGCCACTTAGTGTCCCAGGATATGTGGTTATGGGAATTAGCAGGGTAAATACACAGGGTTACGGGGATAGGGCCTGGGTAGGATGCTCTGTTGGAGAGGGATGCAAACTTGAATGGCCTCCTGCACTATAGGGATTCTATGATCCATGCAGTACACCACTGGACACGGGCTTCCAGTCACAAAAACAACCCTCGATCGTCACCTTCTGCCTCCTGCCACTAAATCAACTTTGGATCCAATCTGCCAAATTGCCCTGGATCTCATGGGCTCTGATCTTGATCAGTCCCCATGCGAGACCTTGTCAAAAACCCTAAAGTCCATACAGACTACATCATCTGCACTTACTTTATCTACACACCTCGCGAAAAACTCAATCAAATTTGTTAGACATGATCTCCCCTGATAAAGCCTTGCTGACTATCCTTGATTAATCCTTGCCTCCAAGTGGGGATTAATTCTGTCCCTTAGATTTTCTTGCAATAATTTCCCTACCACTGATCTTAGACTCACTACCCTGTAATTATTCCATACTTCCTTTCCTGCACAATGGTCCTCCAATCCTCTTGCGCCTCTTATGGCCAGAGAGAACTTGAAAATTAACTTCAGAGCCTCTGTAATCTCCTCCCTTGCCTCCCAAAGCAGCACAGGATACATCTCATTCAGGCTTAGGGATTTTCCTCTTTAAGGCCTACTCAAACTGCTAACATCTCAATGCCAATCTGTTGAATTATATCCCCCTCCCTGCTTTCTATATCAACATTATCCTTCTCCATTGTGAACTGAGATGCAAAATACTAATTTAATATCTGACCTATGTCTTCTGCCCACACGCACACACACACACGCAGCTATCTTGATACCTAACAGGCCCTATTCTTTCTCTGGTTACCTTCTTACCTTGGGGATTTTCCTAAATTTTGCCCACGTGTTTTTTTTAATGCCCCCTCTTTGCTCTCCTAATTTCTTTGAGTGGCCCCCTGCACTTTCTATACTCCTCTAGGTCATCCATCTTTTGAGCCCCCTGCATCTTCCATAAGCCTCTCTTAGTTCCCCTTATCCGATCCTGTATAATCCTTTGACGTCCAGAGTTCACTGGACTTGTTGGTCCCACCCTTTACTGTTAAGGGGATATGTTGGCTTTACACTCACTCTATTTCCTTTTTGAATCACCCCCACCGTTCTGATGTGGATTTTCCTATAAGTCGCTCTTCCATGTCTGCTTTGGCCAGATTCTGTCTTATTTTCTAAAATTTGGCCTTACCCCATGTCTATATGCCAGCTCCTATACCCTTCTGATCAAATAGAAACATAGAAGGTAGGAGCAGAAGGCCACCATCTAGCCCTTCGAGGCAACTCCTCTCTGCCATTCATCACAATCATGGCTGATCATCCAACTCAATGGCCTAACCCTACTTTCTCCCCATAACCTTTGATCCCATTTGCCCTAAATGCTACACCTAGCCAAAGACTTTTCAAAAGGAGGTTTTGCAATTACCTAAACAAGCTGATAAAACACTTATGCTTAGTTTCTGGCGGCAAACATTTATCACATTGACTAAATTTCATCTAAAACTTGGGGGACTATAGATTTAAAAAAAAACCCAAAACATGACAACTCTGTTGATGCAGATATTGAAATCAACAGAATTGTATGTTGTGCGGCACTTGCCCAAAATAAACAAAGTCCTTTATTGGAATATTTCACAGTCCCCCACCACCTCTTCTTGTAGGAATTAACTCATCATTGGAGCATTGCACCAGACACACATTAAACCAAATGGATATTCTCACAGGCAGAGCGCGCGAACAGGTTAATCATCTCAAAGCATGAAGTCACATACACCTCTGTGCACATCCAACATTCCCTAGGAAAAGAGTTCTCTTTTTATTCGTTCATGGGACATGGGCATCGCTGGCAGGCAACCCTAGTTACCCAAGGGCAATTGAGAAATCACATTGCTGTGACTCTGGAGTCACATGTAGGCCAGACCAGCTAAGGGCAGCAGATTTCCTTCCCTAAAGGACATTAGTGAACCAGATGTGCTTTTCCGACAATGGTTCCATGGTCATCATTAGATTTTCAATTCCAGATTTTTTTTATGGAACTCAAATGTCACTATTTGCCATAGCAGGATTCGAACCTGGTCCCCAGAACATTAGCTGAGTTGCTGGAATAATAGTCTAGTGACAATACCACTAGGCCATCGGGTGACAAGATGGCAATTAGAATCAAGAATCCCACCCAATTTCCACCCTTCTTACAAATTAGCCAGTCACTGCTCCCCCTAAACCTGCCCTGGTTGAGATTCATTTATAGGTGTGAGCTTCAATTCGCAAACATTTAAAGGTGGCCATTACTTTTGTTCCAAATGAATGTGGCAGCCACTTCTAACTAACCAACACTCATATCTTGAAACACTACTCAAATGTTTGCAGCCCTAAGTTGGGATGTGCAGTAACACAAAGAGCTTCAAAATTACAAAAGTAGTGCTGGACAAAAAACAACTGAAAACTTTTTTTGAAAAGCTGTTAACTCCATCTATAGTTACAAACACTCAGAGTGAACAGAGCAAACCCAAACCCATTCCCTGCTTGCTCCAAAAACCAAAACCAACTCCCCCCGCTTCCCCAAAAGGGAAACAAACAAGATCCAAGCTGACAAGATAAGGCATTGCATTCCCAGCTTGGGTTTGACCTAAAACTTGATCTTAGCCAAAAGTTCCTGGACCAGCACTAGTTCTGGTGGGGAAATGGAGTGGCTCCTTTTGGAAAGGTGATACACGCCTAACTCTGTTTGGCTGTAAACACATTTACACTTGCAGCAATTTGAAAATCTCACAGAATACCCTAGCAACGAAATGTGCCAGATGATAGCATAAGCTGAATCACAGATAAAGGCAACCAATTCTTGCGAATGCATTTCATCCAATCGACCACAATTTCCGATGTGTTCTCTGATCCAATCCATTGCTCCTTCTTGTCAAAACGACTGGAACAAGACATGTCTAAAGATCTCCACTTCTCTGCATTTACCTCCGCCCAAACATACAGGATTTCTACAGGATAACAGTGAGCATAGATGACAACAGATGGCTCGATATTGTTGTTAGACATCATTTTAAATGAGATGCTTCAGTTGACGCATGACAACAAAAGATCAGACAGCTTTCTTTCCTTTCCTGTAATGTTGTCTCTAACTGTGGGCACAATGTGTAAGCAGCAAGTTTATTTTCCCACTGAATTCCTTCACCTGTGGCCTTCAGTTTGAAGTGGTCTCACGTAACAAAAATCAAAAGAACGGCATAGATTTTATTGTGTTTGATCTGATGAGGTAAGGCACAAATGACGCAAGAGTGGTTTAAGACGACGGCTTTGTGCAAAACCAGCTTCCTTCTTCAGTGATGTGCGTAAGAAGGTTTCTACGCAGGAGGCCACAATACTCTCAAGCACTGTCAAGTCAGAAGTATTCATGTTTGCTGCAGCTCCTGCTATTTCAGTATTGAGAGAGGGAGAGAGTGCGCAAGTCAGTGTGTGAGAGAGATATCTGCAAAGATGGTTTAGGGAGCAGAAGAGTGCCAAGAAAGTAGAAGGAGAGTGAGCAGATAAGGAGAACCAGAGGAAGAGGTGGAGGTAACAGACGTGAACTATAAATTGAACTGTTGCACCACAATAGAAATTATTTTAGAATCATCTTTAAAATTCCATCAAACTGGACTCAGCAGGCAGAATAAATGCCAGGAAAGAACTGACTTCTTTTTCCAGTCATGGGACATGGGCGTCACTGGCTGGGCCAGCATTAATTGCCCATCCCTAGCTGCCCTTCCCTAAAGGGACATGAGTGAACCAGACGGTTTTTTTTCCTGACAATCGACAATGGTTTTCATGGTCATCAGTAGATTCTTAATTCCAGATTTCTTTACTGAATTCAAATTCCGCCATCTGCTGTGGCGGGATTTGAACCTGGGTCCCCAGAACGTTAGCTAAGTTTCTGGATTCATTGTCTAGCAATAGTACCATTTGGCCATCGCACTTCTTGCAGCCTCAGAAAAGCAGCCGGCATAATCAAGGACCCCACGCATCCTGGACATTCCCTCTTCCACCTTCTTCCGTCGGGAAAAAGATACAAAAATCTGAGGTCACGTACCAACTGACTCAAGAACAGCTTCCTCCCTGCTGCCAGACTTTTGAATGGACCTCCCTCACACTAAGTTGATCTTTCTTTACACCCCAGCCATTACTGTAACAGTACATCCTGCACTCTCTCCTTCTCTATGAATGGTATGTTTTGTCTGTATAGTGCGCAAAGAACAATACTTTTCATTGCCTAATACATGTGACAATAATAAATCAAATCAAAAAATAAGCCAATAAGTGCACAGCCAGCTTGTCAAGGGCCTTATAAAACTCATGTTAGCAGAAGACTGAAGCTAGGACATGTCAAGGTGCCAGCATTTCATTGATTGGATGTCACTTAAAGTACCAACTCAGCCGATTGAGGTCAATGAAGATTTGTTTGCTGCCCTGAATGAATTTCTTATCAGAATAACGATCCCAGCCTTCTTATAACAGCACAAAAACATTTAGTCATAATTAATATGTCGAAGAGTAACTCATTACAATTTCATGTTGATCTCAAGCTATTCAGCCTAACGATAAGAGATCGAGAATATTCAGAGTAACATCATCCATCTGAGCATGTAAAATAAGGAAAACGATTAATAATTGGGGTCACAAAATGTTGAAGAGGGAACACAAAATAGATCCACCATGAATAGACTGGATTCGGGCTAACACCAGAAAGGTAAAAGGTATTGTTACAATTTATTGAAAGCATCAAGTCAGTTCTGAAGGTCAATCAAATAGTGGGATGTACCCTGAAGACACCAGTCGTAACTTAGTCTAACCTTCAGTGGTACAATCACATTTGTAATACAGTATGTGCGTGATTACAAGGCAACTTGATCAGGTTTCTAAAAGCACAGAAAGCAATTTGCAGAAAACACCAATAGTTTAGTCACTGTGGGCCAGTTAACAATATGCACAAGGGCTTCAGATCAGAACAGTTTTAAAGAACAGGTTTGATGTGCATAATGTCCTTTTCACATTCCATTATGTTTGTGTGCACTTTCCTCTTAAATCATTGAGAGAATATTCTAGTTACACTGTAGGGAACCTGCTCGCATCACCTCAAGTGGCTGCATGTCAGCATATTTTCAAATGGTTAATTATGCCATCATTCAGAAGCAAGTACAGATATTCCAAAGCTAAGAATATTAACCTCAATTATTTTTGATTTATATTAGTTATTCTACTTAAAATTGAAGGATGCCAAAGGCAAAGTTGACAAGTTAGGCTGTTAGGTACAGGATGTTTGCAGAGATAAGCCATAACAAAAACCTGCCTTGTTATTTGCAGGAAATAAAAGGGAAAACAATGATAGAGTATTTTTAATGTTTGAGGAAAATTTAAGATGATTTTGAATTACGCACGTGAGGCTGCACTGTACAGACTGGAAAGTTGCAGCATCTAACTTCAGGGTGTAAAACTGGTTTCCCCACTCTGCACCCAAGATCAGCAATTCAACAGTCTCTGACTCAAGCTCAGAAATTCCTGAGTGTGGTGAAAGGGGCATCAATTGGAAGATGGCACCAGTCTGCCCCTTTCAGCACCTATTTGACAAGTGGCACTGGCTAAAATTTGAGTGCAGGATACCTGCCCATAATCTGAGCACAGTAAGAAGTCTCATAACACCAGGTTAAAGTCCAACAGGTTTATTTGGTAGCAAATAAACCTGTTGGACTTTAACCTAGTGTTGTGAGACTTCTCACTGTGCTTACCCAAGTTCAACGCTAGCATCCCCACATCGTAATCTGAGCTCCAGGAGATCCCCAATAAATGGAGTAGATAGGAACACTGGAACTCTTGTAACTGGGGGAAAAAAAATGATCCAACAAGAATTCTAACCTAACCCACGTTCTCCGCCTAATCTTACCTTGGTTCACAAATAAATTTAGCTGTTTTGTGAACCTCTCTCTACAATCACCTTCAATAATAGCATATTCCACTCACTAACATGTTGGTAGGCAGCGAGCAGCACAGTGTTTGCCACTGCTGCCTCTCAGTGCCAGCGACCCAAGTTCCATTCAGGCCTTGGGTGGCTGTCTGTGTGGAGTTTGCACATTCTCCCTGGGTCTGCATGGGTTTCCAGTAGGTGCTCTGGTTTCCTCCCACAATCCCAGAATGTGCAGGCTAGGTGGATTGGCCATGCTATATTGCCCCTTAGTGCCCTAAGATTGTGTAGGATAAGGGGGAATTGCAGGGAAACTACATGGGGTTATTGGGGGGGGGGGGGTGCGGTGGCATGCCTGTGATGCCTGTGTCAAATGCTCTGTCAGGGTGCTGGTGCAGATCCGATGGGCTGAATGGTTGCGTTCTGCACTGCAGGGTTTCTATTCTATGATTAATTTTCTAATTATTTTAAGCCAGTCTTCTGGCATTAGCACCAATAATGTTAGTCAGTTGACTTTTTCATCCTCTACATAATCCCAAAGGCTGACCTAAGTCAAGGGAGACCAAGGGGTTCTACCTCTACATTAAAGGTTTTCTGAGCTACTCATTGCAAACCAAACTCATGCGAAGAGCAGCAAACATGCGGAATTATTCAGGCAGTATTCTTTGTCCTGCATTGCCGAGCATGTGGGTGGCATGGTGGCTAGCACTGCTGCCTCACAGTGCCAGGGACCCAGGTTCAATTCCAGCCTTGGGTGACTGACCACATTCTCCACCAGGTGCTCTGGTTTCCTCCCACACTCCAAAAATGTGCAGGTTAGATGGATTGACCATGCTAAATTGACCCTTAGTGTCCCAAGATAAGTAGGTTGGCTGGATTAACCATGGGAAACGTGTGAGGTTACCAGGATAGAGTGAGGGAAAGAGGACCTGGGTGAGATACTCTGTCAGAGAGTTGGTGCAGACTCAAATGGGCCAAATGGCCTCTTCTGCACTGTAGGGATTTGATAATTCTGTGATGTGGGCTGGGCCAAATTTGTAGTTTATTTGTATGTAATTTATGAGGAGGTGATAAGTCTACAACATTGGTACCAAACAAATAAGGAGACACGATGAGTTAACCATTATTCTGACCAGCACATTGGTACAAGCATTCTATATAATTAGAGGTGCGTACAGTGAGTGTAGCAGGGACCTCTCTCTAGGGACGGAACGGAACACCTCATATTTTTAGCTGTCCTCAATTTGACGTGAAATAAAAGCAGGTTGTGTAATTTATTTTTTTGTTGGTAATAATGACATACACGGATTCTCTGTTCCACTCTTAATTAATCACCCAGGTATACCACATATTGCCCAAGGCCATTTCCTACGTGCATCTAATATTAGCATATTCATATGCACTGCCAAGCTAACATTCCATACAGCTAATTCTTTTTAAGTTTAAGTTTACTTAGTAGTGTCACAAGTAGGCTTACGTTAACACTGCAATGAGGTTACTGTGAAAATCCCCCAGTTGCCACACTCTGGCACCTATTCAGGTACACTGAGGGAGAATTTAGTACAGCCAATGCATCTAACAAGCACGTCTTTGGACTGTGGGAGGAAACAGGAGCACCAGGAGAAAACCCAAGCAAACACAGGGAGAATGTGCAGAGTCCGCACAGACAGTGATCCAAGCTGGGAATCGAACCCGGGTCCCCGAGGTTGTGATGCAGCAGTAGCTAATCATTGTGCCACCCTGGTGGGTGGCACCTCTCCAGAGGCTTTCAACATCACTTGCACGCAATTTGAAAGTGATGGTTTTGGAGCAGCCGAGATTGCTCTGCTCAGGTGTTCCAGGACAACGTAGAACACTCGACCAATCTGCTTTCCATGGACCACGTCAAGTGATCTGCTCACCTGACCCTTTTTTACCAAAGGCATTTACTCTTGGAGCAACCCAGCACGTTCGGAGATTCATTGTGGGTATTCCTCATTGTTGGACTGCGTGATGCAGTGGGGCTAAGTTTGGTATGCTCAGTCTTACATGAAACAGTAGTGAAATTTTTGAATTATTCACCAGCTTAGTACAGACATAAGAGATGGACAGATCATTTTGTTTTTGGTGCCTTGAGTCTCAATTTAAACGGTGCAGCAAGTTGTGTGGGTGATAAATACATATACTGAGCAGCACAGAGCCCTTGGGATAAAGGGCTAATCAGTTTCACAAGCACATAGGCCTGGATACATACAACAGTGTGAAAGCATCCAGTAACAAGGGGTAAGCAGGAGACTTAGTAGTTTCTTGCAGTCTTGGTCAGAGCAGGAGCCAGACCAAATTGTGATATGTCTGAATCCATTGCACAATGGATATATTTTTTTGAATGATGTGTTGTTTAATCTGGCCCCAAAATGTCCCAGTGATGTCAGGAGAGGATGCTTTCTATGGTGCATATAAAGAATCCTATCTGGTTGTATCACAGCTTGGTATGGCTCCTGCTCTGCCCAAGACTGCAAAAAACGACAAAGGATTGTGAAGGCAGCCCAGTTTATCAGGCAAACAAGTCTCCCATCCGCTGGCTCCGTCTACAGATCCTGCTGCCTCAAAAGCAGCCAGCGTAATCAAGAACCCCACACATCCCAGATGTACTCTTTTCCATTGGGAAAAAGATACAAAAGTCTGAGATCTTGTACCAACCGACTCAAGAACAGCTTCTTCCCTGCTGCCATCAGACTTTTAAATGAACCTATATCGCACTAAGTTGTGACTATAACACTACATTCTGCACTCTGTCCTCTCTTTCTCTGCGAACGGTATGCTTTTTCTATATAGCACGCGAGAAATAATATTTTTCACTGTATACTAATACATATGACAATAATAAATCAAATATAGATTGCCCCCTTTCCCCATGCTTTAGCAATATGGACATGAGACACCACAAGAGAAGGGAATGAAAAATGACCAAAGCAGCTCAAGAATGGGCTCCTGATGTATAACGCAAGGTTTAGAATCCTGCATATTACTCTCAGGATACCTTATTAATGAAGTGTATTTAGCTGATAGTTGATTGAATACCTTCGGTGGAGACATCTGGACACTTGGCAAACTGTGGAATTGTTCAGGATGAGAGCTGTACATCAGGCCTGAGGCAATACAGCACTAGCAGGTGCTCCCTGAGCCATGAACCCCAAAGTAAATTGGTTCCAGAAAAGATCAATGGCCCAAAAGCCTCTAGTTATGGGCAGCACCCACTGAGGAACCTGACAGAAAAGGATTCTTGAAACACTCTGTGCAACTAGATTAAATTCTTCCAAAGCCTGTGTTCTGATGCAACCTCAGTGTTCCTCCACCTCATTTCTGGGAGCACTGTTAAAAGTCACCACCACTGTTGTGAAGCATTGGTACACTGTGACCAATTAACCTTCAGCGAGTTCTGATCCCTGGGATTTTAGGGCCAGATTAAACAACACATCAGTTTAAAAAATGTGGACGTTACACAATAGATTCAGTCTTTTTCAAAAACAAACCAAGATGCTTACAAATGTTCATAAATCCTCAGGACAGTAAATTGCCCAACAACTGCAATGAAACATAGCCAATGTGATGATGAGGATTTAACAAGTATTGTGGTAATGAGTCTGGTTTAGAGTTCAATAGTTCTATTCAGACATCTCAAACATTGAGCCTTTTAGCTGAAAATAAGATTGCAATTTATGATTCCTCGAGCAATACATGTTGAACTGGACTTGATGTCCTTGGTTAAACGTCCCTGAGTGCATGTTCACCGGGTGGAAAGGAGTTCCTCAGAACTATCACCAGTGGATGTTCAATGAGGAGGTGTGACCTGCCCCCTGAACCAGAAGGGATGGAGTCTCGATGTGAGCAAAGTGCAGCAACACCTGACTTGTGTCCGTACCAGAACATTAACTGCTGTGACTGACAACTGACTGCAGCTTTATTCTGAAATAACCCAGTTTATTTCAATGAAAATAACACAGCTCAAATACATGATATTCCCTCATGGCCCAATTCCATTGTTAAGGTATCAGATCAGAAAAACAAAGGTATATTTTGAAGCCAGACTAGTCCCTCTACTTTCTCGGAAGACTAAGGAAATTTGAGATGTCCTCTATGACTCTCACCAATTTTTACAGCTGCCCCATTCTTCCTGGTTGTAATCACAGCTTGGTATGGCTCCTGCTCTGCCCAAGGCTGCAAGGAACTATAAAAAGGGTCACAAACGAAGCCCAGTCCATCACTCAAACCAGTCTCCCAGCCATTGACACTGCCTAAATTTCCCACTGCCTAGAAAAACAGCCAGCATAATTAAGGACCCCTCGCACCCTGAACCTACTTTCTTCAACCTTCTTCTGTTGAGAAAAAGATACAAAAGTCTGGGGACGTTTATCAAACGACTCAAGAACGTCATCTTCCCCGCTGCCATCCGGCTTTGAACGAACCTACTTTGCATAAAGTTGATCTTTCTCTACACCCTAGCTACGACTGTAACACTACATTCTGCACTCCCTCATTTCTTTATCTATGTACAGTGTTGCTTTGTCTGTATAGTGCACAAGAAGAAATTTCTTTCACTGTATACTAATACATGTGTCAATAATAAATCAAAATTTTCTATTTTGGCATTAGTGTGAGGATAGGATGTTTCAGTCAAGACATAATTCTACTGAATCTCGGGAGCTTTAATCAAAAACGTTATTTAACAACACAGTTTAACAATAACAAATGAATTAGCTTAACTTTTAATGGATGAACAAAACATGACAATATACAATTCCTAACCTATCAGTATGAGTTCCAATCAAGCAATATTTGTTATAGATTTAATCCCCACTTTAAGATTAGTTAGCAAAACACAGGCACATTTGCTTTGATGTAGTTTCACAGATTTTGAGCTTTCAGAAAGCCTCTGGAGAGAGGCACTTCTTTCTTCCACCAACCCAGGCGAAAACTGCTCTTTAAAAAAATGAAAATGTAATCTTTTTTTCCCCCTGTAAACTTAGTTCCTCCCACTAACCACATGCCTCTATAGTCTAAAATCCCATGAGAACCTAAGTAAACAAAAAGGTCCATTAACTCTGCAAAGTAACACATTCCTAGCTAAAATTAGTCATGGTTCTGCATTCTTAGCATTGGATAAAGCAGCCCCACCTTAAACACAAAATACATAAAAATAGCACAGTATCATCACAGCATTTTATTGTTAACTTCCTCCAGTTCTCAAACATTCAAAACCTCGGTGTTCCTCTAATCCAGCCTCTTCCACATTCTAGATTTCCTCTGCCCAACCATATGGGTGCCATGCCTTCAGCTGGCTGTAAACTCTGGAACCGCTACCCCTCCAAACCCACCCCTCCCATTGCCAAAAAAACCTCTTCTCCTCTTCCATCTCCTTTAGCACACTCCATAAAATATACCTCTTTGACCAAGCCACCTGTCCTAATACCACCTCTGTTGCACTCCTGTGAAGGGCGCCTGGCTCATTTTTGCTCTCTCTAATACTCTAACCCCCACTGAACCACAAACTCCCTTGGAGCGCTGCATTCCAAATGTGCAAAATACTGCTGTCTGGTGGGGCCTGGAACTTCGTGTAGCAGTGTCAGTGCTGGCTGAGAGAGAACGGAACAAAGAAGAGCCACCTCATGCTTCTGTGTACTTCGATGGTTCGCAAACGGGAGTTATCAATATTCAGTGTCCTTGACGCACAACTGCGTCAGCTATTTTTATTGCCTGTGCTTTCCTGACAATCTGCAGCCGAATCCTGTGAAACTCTGCCATTAGCAGTGTTTATATATTGCCTCAGATTAACAGAACGTTCCACCATAAGTAACTGCTCAGCAATCAGAACGATATCCGGGACTTTTGGATTTCTCGTTTCTCCAATCCTCCATCCTCTAAACTGGAGATTCAGGAACCCAACAGAGCAGCAGCTCTTGGAATAACCTTTATCCCAATTCCATCCATGTGTCTCTGACAGTCAAGTGGAGTCGATCCCTTGGAGAATGTGCAAACCACAGAATGACTGGCTTTGAGTCCATTCTCAACAAGTGAGTCACCCAGCAGATGGGAGATGCCACTGTGAGGCTGAAGTCTAGTTGGGACTTGCCTACTTTTCACGGAGAAACTGCAAATATTGCGCCTTTGCCAAATGGCCCGTTTCCTTTCATCTACACCACCGCAGCCGGGGGTTCAAAACAAGCACGGTAGCACAGTGGTTACCACTGCTGCTTCGCAGCTCCAGGGACCTGGGTTTGATTCCCAGCTCGGGTCACTGTCTATGTGGAGTCTGCACATTCTCCTCGTGTCTGCGTGGGTTTCCTCCCACAGTCCAAAGACGTGCAGGTTAGGTTGATTGGCCATGCTAAAATTGCCCCTTAGTGTACTAGAATGTTTAGGTTAGAGGGATTAGTGGGTGGGATATGGAGGTAGGGCCTGGGCGGGATTGTGTTTGGTGCAGACTCGATGGGCGGAAGGGCCTCTTTCTGCACTGTAGGGTTCGATGATTCACTCTCTATGAATATCTGCTGGTAAACACCAACACTCGCTGTTCACCATGGTACATTATTGGCAAACCTTTGGTCGTTGCTCAGGGATCTATTCACCACTTTTATGGCAGCTTAGCGTACAATCTGCTCTGTCTTTATACAATTCAAAATCACCTCTGTTTTTGTTTGAAAGGACTGAGTTGGGTTGGGAAACATTAACTCCTCAGTAGATGCTAAACAGATCAAGAGGAGGATGCACACGAAACTGCTCCATTGACAGGTTTGTCAAGTTGTTACTGAGGTTACGTGAAACCGATGTTTGATGAGTGTGCAAGACGATTGCCACAAATTTCCCCAAAATGGTCAAACTGCCCTGGTAGGGATTGAATTTCAAGGTGGGATTTTCCAGCCGTGCTCGCCCCAAGACTGGAAAATCCCACCCGAGATCTGTGTCCTACCCACTATGATTCCTGTGGCAGGTGGGACGAGAAAATTCTGCCCTCAGTTTCTGGATCACGAGACCAGACCTTGGGATTGCTGGTCCAGCAGCAGAACCATAGGCGACCATACAAGTTGTGTTATTTTACTGCTAATTAGCTCAAGTAAAAACGATCGGGTGGTTAGCACTGCTGCTTCACAGTGCCAGGGACCCGGGTTCAATTCTGGCTTTGGGTCACTGTCTACGTGGAGTTTTCATATTCTCCTGATGTCCTCCGGGTGCTCTGGTTTCCTCCCACAATCCAAAGATGTGCAGGTTAGGTGGATCGGCCGTGCTAAATTTCCCCTTAGTGACAGAGGGACTAGCAGGGTAAATGTGTGGGGTTACAGAGATCGAGCATGTGGTCAGTGCAGGCACGATGGGCCAAACGGCCTCCCCTTCTGCACTGTAGGGTTTCTATCGGAATATTATAGACATTCCGACACCTTGGAATAAGTTTCTGGGTAAACCGTGCTATAGTATTTGCTGAAGGTATCACAAATTGCCATTACAACCTGCATCATAAAAGCATGAAATAATAAACAAGCCTTCCCTCTGTTGGCTGCCATTGCTGCACAAACTACACCCCCCCTTGCTTCAATCATTCAAGCTGCACACAAAAGTGTTATCTGTTTTCTAAGGGTCCACATCGATCATCTGAACAGCTACAAGAGAGTTTCTCCGCCAAGCCACGCTGATTTGCTTGCAAGCTTATTAACCTCTCACCATTTGCCATGTATCAGATGCTGTTTCTGTGCCAGCGACTTGCCAGTCACGAGCAAGGCACTAGCAAACCTGTCACTACCACACAAGAGTGCTAATTCATGATTCCGGTCAAAGCTGGCACAGCAACACGGAGAAAGAGGCAAGAAAGAGACTTGCTTTTATGGAGCAACTTTTACGACAACAGGATGTCCCAAAGCAGTCTACAGCCAATAAAAGGGTTTTTGAAGTGGGTTACTGGTGTAATGTTGAAAAGGCAGCAGCCAATTTCTGCACAGCAAACTCTTACAAACAGCTCCTGACCAAAAAATGTTTCCTTGACGATGAAAAATAAATGTCAACCAGATCACCAGGGGAAACTTCCCTGCTCTCCTTCAAATAGTGCCATGGTATCTTTTACAGGCTCCTGGCGGGACAGAGGAGGCCAAAGCTTAATGTCACACCCAGAAGACAATGCCAGCTGCAAGACGATACACCTCCAGCATTGAGCTGTATTGTCAGCCTCGGTTTTCTCAAGTCACCAGGATGGGACTCAAGCCTATAACCTGTTGACTTGGGCAAGAGTGCCACCAACTGAGCCAAGGCTGGCATGCAAAGTGGAGCTGCAGAGTTGTGTCTCGGAGATGAAGAACCAAAACAAAGCAAGAAAATTAAAAAACTAGAAGGATTGTCCAGTTCAGTAAAGCAGAAATACATCACCCAGAAGTAGAAAAATCAGATTTGATGCTTCCTCAGTCCCAAAGGCTTAGGAACATTGGCCATGCTAAATTCTTCCTCAGTGTATTTGGTTTTGATTCCTGGCTTGGGTCACCGTCTGTGCAGAGTCATCACATTCTCGCTGTATTTGCATGGGTTTCCTCCAGGTCCTCCGGTTTCCTCCCACAGTCTGAAAGACGTGACAGTTAGGTGCATTGGCTATGCTAAATTCTCCCTCAGTGTACCCGAACAGGCACCGGAGTGTGGCGACTAGGGGATTTTCACAGTAACTTCATTGCGGTGCTAATGTAAGCCTGATTTGTGACACTAATAAATATGTTGCATTCAGATAGTCATTAATTATAAACTAGAGGCTCCCATCGCAAACCCACATCCCACCACTCTGTGGTGCTATGCTATCAGGAGTGCACTTGGTAGACTTTTTAATATTGGTGTGCATGATGATACGGATGTCCTTGCCAGAGCCCAACCTTTCGAGCCTGCACTTGTATCAGGTAACACTTTGCCAGGTGTTGAAAGGCTACAGCCACTAATGGATTGAATGCTAATTATGATCTGAATGAAACCTACATTGAAGGCAGCATTAATTATTATTACATAGAACAGATCTGACAGCCACAGGCGGAGCATGTGGGAGCACCAGGTGAGGCACACCCACTCTGTAAACCTCCCGCCTCCTGCTCTTTACTCCTTCCTCCTCACGACCACATTGATTCGCTGTTTTGGCGATCAGGCGAGTTGATTACACACACGGCATTAAGCGCTCTGCTTGGAACATGGACTCTGGGAAAAGGGGCGGGGGTTTGGGGGCGGCACGAGAGAGGGAGTTACCTGCTCCGTGGCAAGCGATGACTTGTATTTAATCTCGGAGAGTAGTATCCATTTGCAACACAACAAGGTTTGCTTGGCAACCTTTTGCTCATCAGCCGACACAAACTCAAGTTATTACATCCCCCTCTTGACTAAATGGCCAAGATATGGTGCGAGAATACTGCCAGCCAGCAGCCGATCGCATTCTCCCCGTGTGATATTGCACCAATGTTCTGCACCTCTGCAGCCTCGTGGGGCAGTGCTCTCGATTACTGCTCACTATTCATTCACTAATGGGCAAAAACAGGTATGGGTCTGACACAGGATTCACAACCCAAGTTCCTGCCTGAATAAATTCACAGAATTAGAGTTCAAATCCCTCTGTAAACAATTCCTATTGAGTTCTGGAGAAGGGAAAAAAAATGACAACAAAATGCTAGTGGCAATAAAATCAAAAGTGACCAAGAAGCTTTCGAATGGTTTTAAAAGGTCTACGGGTTCACTGATATCTGCCTTGTGTGTGACTCCAGTCCCATATCTTAACTGCCCTCTGAATTGGCCAAAAAAGCAGGTGAAACACCACTTTAAGGCAACTAGGGATGGGTAGCATATGCCAGCCTTGCCAGTGACACCTACATTGCAAGGAAGAGCAATTTTAAAACAGGGTTGATTGAGGAAAAGCGTGCGAGTGCGCCATGGAATCGCCATGGTGATTGTACCAGTTGCTCAGATTTCCCTGTGCCCAGCAGCTGGCAAGAGAGCCAGCACAAACCATAAAATTCCTGCAGTGCAGCAAGAGGCCATTGAATCCGCACCGACTCCCTGAAAAAGAGCATCTAACCCAGGTACACCCCCTGCTCATAACCCCGGGTGGGAGGGGACTAGAGCACCCAGAGGAAACCCATGCAGACACGGGGAGATTGTCTGTGTGGAGTTTGCACACTCACCTGAGGTCGGAATCAAACCCGGGACCCTGGCGCTGTTGAAGAGCAGTGCCAACCACAATGCCACCCCAAGACCCTTGGCAGAAACTCACGATCCCGAATAGACATCATCCATGAATCAAGGGACAGCCAGTGATGGGGCAACCTATCACTGTAACTTTGGCTTTCACCCTAAGAATGGCCAAAGTGCCCCAAAGACAATGGAGTTTGACTTAAAAGTTTATTTATTGGTGTCACAAGTAGACTTACATTAACACTGCAATGAAGTTATTGTAAAAATCCCCTAGTCGCACACGCTAGTACCTGTTCTGGTACACTAAGGGAGAATTTAGCATGGCCAATGCACCTAACCAGCACGTCTTTCAGACTGTGGGAGGAAAGTGGAGCACCTGGAGGAAACCTACGCAGATATGGGGAGAATGCACAGACTCCGCACAGTCAGTGACCAAAACTGGGAATCGGAGGGGAGAAAACAGAAGATGAGAAAGCACCTAACGTTTTCAGACATCTGTAATCAGTAAGGGGACAAAAAGGACAAAGTGCTAGTTCTGTTTCGACTACATCGCACTTTCACTTATTCAATAAGGGTCTGCTTTCAAACTGAGTCAATCTCTCAGAACATTCATGTGGGATTATTCATGCAGCCTATAAATTGATCCATTTCATTTTCTATTCCAACAACCAAAGCTATTAAAAAACTGGAAATGATTCATTGCACTGAAATCCATGACTGCTTTGATCACTATGAGGCAATTTAGATAGCAGCCTATGAACATATTCAACACATTACAACTTACGGCCACAACTCCACGTGCCTCGCGAGCACCAATTTCAGGCTCTTGAATCATTAACCCACAGGATGATTCAAGGTTGAAGGTTTCCTTTCATCCATTCACCAGAACTCTAAGTGCCAGACTTATTTCCTGTTGGAGCCTCTTGAAACTTCTCCCCCCAAAACTGAGTCACAACATTCACAGCTTTGACCTAAATTCCTGCTCACTCTTTGTAACAAGATCCAGCTCTCCCTCTATCCCGGAGTCACACCTGTCCCCCACACTCAGTCCACTGACACAAGATTGGAGGGCCTTTTTCAAAACGTTGCTTAGAATTGTTCGAGGTTCTTGCAAGTAGCTACTTACAAAAAAAAACCCCAATCAGGGTTGGAAGAAACCCTGATATTCGCTCACACACCGTTCATTGCGACTGCGCAGCATTTAACCCATCAGTTACTTTTCATAAGAATGGAAGCCTTCATATCCAAGAAGTTTTTAGGATTCAGGCGATGCAGTGGTTAGCACTGCTGCCTCACAGCGCCTGGGACCTGGGATTGATTTCAGCATCGGGTGACTGTCTGTGTGGGGTCTGCACCCCTGACTGCATGGGTTTCCTCCAGGTGCTTTGGTTTCCTCCCACAGTCCAAAGATGCACAGGTAAGGTGGATTGGCCAATGTTAAGTTGCCCCTTAGTGGGCTAAAATGTATAGATTAGATAAATTAGCAGGGTAAATATGTGGGTTTACAGAGATAGGGCCTGGGTAAGATGCTTTGTCAGAGAATCAGTGCAGACCTGATGGGCCGAATGGCTTCCTCCTGCAACAAGTGATTGAATGATCTGTTCTCAAACAAGGGGATTATCAATACTACATCAAAATACAAGGGACACACAAGCTAGCTGCTGAGAGATTACAATCTGCTTGGTATATAAAGAGAAGTATTGAAAATAATATAAAACGATCACATCAAAAAAACCTTGTTTACTGCTCTTGTAAAAAATACCAATTTCGTTACTGGTGTGTGCTGATCGTCCCTTAAGAGCAACACAGCAGAAAAGGGTCTCCTGGCTTAAGGGACCAATTGGGATTGAAAGTGGGTAATCACCATGGGAATGGAGTTCTCTCCTGGGCAGAAGTCATCTGGAAGGCACGTGGTAGACGTGTTGGGATTGGGAGAGCCAGTGTGCTGTTCCAGGGCAGCCGTGAAGTGCTAGCCTCTGCACGTTTTATCCTCGTTAATAAATACCTTTCACGTTCCTGACAAGTCTGCAGTGTGTATTATACCCTGGGAAGACATTCTGGATCGGACTTATGCCTTCACCTTACATCGTGGAGTGACCTGATAGAACACCAGAGGGAGGATGACTTTCCAGTGCCCCAAGAACTCTGCATCGCTATCCTACAAAGGTGTGGTTTGCAAGCCTCTGCCCAACTTCAACCACAGCAGATCATCCCAAGTCAAGGGCTACACCCTGACTGATTCCCCAATAAGGGCACTTGGAGCTCAAAATATTGGAAGCTACAGTGCAGTTACTGGGAGGAAGCACACTTTAGGATCTAATGGGTTTTATGACTGCTGAACAGCCAGGGCAGGCTAGCAACACTCGTTTATCAGCCAGTAGCACTGGTGTCTCGAGGGGAGACAGTTTATCAATGACAAGACGTGTTCAACAATGTATTCATGAAGCAGCTAGATATAGCACTTGGGGCGAATGGGATCAAAGGGGGAAAGCAGGATTAGGCTACTGAGTTGGGCAATCAGCCATGATCGTAATAAATGTAGAAGCAGGCTTGAAGGGCCAAATGGCCTCCTCCTGCTCCTATCCTTTATGCTTCTATGACAACTCTCAATGTGGGGTGCACCAAGCTATTGCTTGTAATGCCACTGAGAGTCATAGGAAGGTCCAACTTAAGAATTGGTGGCTTTACAAAAATGGACAAACAAAATCTTGGTGCTGACAAGCACTCAAGGAAAATTTTGAATTTGGAAAATAAAAATTGCCCAAAATTTCCCTAGTCCTTTAATCAGTCAATAGATCAAACGATGAGATCGGCAGTTGAGCAAAGCCTTGCTCTTATTTTTGCAGGGAGCCTGATCGAAGGTTCAGTATCTGCAAAAGTATGCCTTCCATCTCTGCCTCCTGAAAGGTGCTTAATCAACCGCAGTCAGATCCTAGTGTTGCAAGGAAGCAAGCCTCAGCTTCCTACAGCCAAGAGCTTGTGGCATTTCCATCCAGTTACTGCGCAAAACCACAAATCCCAGTTGGAGGACTGCAGGATGTTGATTCGAATGGCTGTTTTCCAAAGCAAACAACTGCCCACACACACACACACACACACACACACACACACACACACACACACACACACACACACACCCCATAAACTGGAGCGATATAAATCAAACAGAATAAGGTAGCTGTAGAAAGTAGGGCCATTAATAAAAATGAAACGACTGTGAAGTACTTGTCCCAATTCCTGTGGCCTTTCAGCATAGATTAGATCAGATCCCCCAAGGCTGATTCTCATGCTACCCCCCCCGCCTCACTGTCTGAATGATAGAACAGATTGAAAGGTTGAAATTATCTTTGCTGCAGTCTAGTCGCCTCCCAATAGATTTGAATAGAAAATGGGGTATGTATATTCAGACATTTTTCCCAAAAAGGGATTGGAAGCGTTAGAAACTCCGCAAGCTAAACAAATACAGAAAAAAACCCTCCTAACTTTATTTTACTCAAGTTAACACAAATCATTAAAATCCAACCACGGTGTGCATGTGATCGGTCAGAGGGAAATTTCGTATTGGGAAGTTTGAATGCTCAGACCTTCTATTTGACAACAGAACAGAGAATGATGCTGCTTTGGAAGGTTACCAATGATAGCTTGTGCTGCACTATCCTGTAGGTTAGTCATGATGAGCTCTGAAATCATGGTTTCCTGTCTCACCACTCAGTGCCGCCTTTGCTGGCTTCCAATATTGCTGCTCTTAGCTTTGCCTTTCCAAGATATACTGCTGTTTGAACCCTGTCAGTCTAGGTGTCATACCAGGTCTCTTGAGACTTCACATACTTCAAGTTTTTTTTATATTCATTCATGGGATGTGGGCATCACAGGTTGGGCCAGCATTTATTGCCCATCCCTAATTGCCCTTGGATTGAGTAGCTTGCTTGGTCATTTCAGAGGGCATTTAAGAGTCAACCACATTGCTGTGGACCGGGAATCAAATGTAGGCCAGACCAGGTAAGGATGGCAGATTTCCTTTCCTAAAAGGACATTCGTGAACCAGATGAGTTTTTACATCAACAACGGTTTCATGGTCATCATTTGACTTCTAATTCCAGGTTTTTATTGAATTCAAATTGCCATGGTGGGAATCAAAACCAGGTCCCCAGAGCTGGGTCTTTGGATTACTAGTCCAGTGACAATATCACTGCGCCACTGCCTGCTCTAATAGCTCTGCTATAGACAAGCTAAATCCAACCTTAATCAAGAATCCAGGGCAAAATTTATACTGGAACAAAAATGAACTTTTTTTTACAAAACGAGTTTCATCTCAAATCAGTGCTCCATATAGTAATACATGGCACGGTGCTTTGAGACTATCTGGTTTCCAACACTACTGTAATGTATCTTCTACAGAAGGGTGCACAAACTCGGGAGTCACTCACCCGCGATTTGTTTCTTAGCCACAGAGTTTCTGGCCCAGCGCTACAGCCCGCTCTCCACACCCACACTGGACTTGTTGGCACACGTTGCCCGCAGGAGTTCTCACTCCATGAGCAGGAACAGCCTAGGGCAGCAAAGAAAGATGCAAACATCAGAGAATTCACTGAGGGCAGAGTAGAAGAACCTCCCCTCAAGGTGTTTTAATGTTTTAATTCCCCGAGAACATCGGCGATTGTAGCACGGACAACGGTGGTAATTCCAGAACGGCCAACCCTGCACGCCTCGTTTAGCACTTGTTTAAAATAAAGAAAAACGTTCCCAAACAGGAGAATTTATCTCGGGCAACGCCAACTGCGATGTGCTGAGTATGCAAGGGTTTTACATACACAGGAAAAACAGTACCAACGCGCAATAGCATCAAGAAAATGTTCTAAATAATTGAGCATACTGGTAGGAACATGGGAGGAGCCTTGGCAACAGAACTGCGTTTAACTTGCAGTACTGCAATACCTGCTTGATTTGTCTCTGTTACTCACTATGCTGTTCCAAAAAAAAATACAAAGCCAAGGCTACTGCACAAACCTGCCCTTACCACACTCAAACTCACAGCGGCAGTTCGCAAACATTACCCAAAGAAATAATCACCTCAGCATCCCCAGAAAATCTTCATGAACTTCTGGGGATTTCCTGTGCTTAACTTCGGAAGTGCTGCAATGGTAACGCAAAATAAAATAGTGCTAACGTTGCAGAAAACCGTTTTTTATGAGTACATGATTTAAAAAAAAGACACAGCAATCGGGTGACCGATGGATGTCTTCTGTGCCCTGGGCGGGGGGGGGGGGGGGGGGGGGGGGAGGTTTGAAATATCAAGGTTTACACTGCCCCAATATGTGAGAAAGGCCGATTTATTCACATCCATAATATGCAAAGGTAATCTTGGCTAATTTTTTTTTGTGCCCTGATGCAGTCTAGCCAAACAACACAGCGGTGCTCGATGCAGCACTCCGTGTAGTAAGGTGACATACTTTGCTCTGATTGGGCAGTTATGGATCACCTCACAAGCCAATCCAAGGTCACAGCTGCCAAAGCAGCCAATGATGCTGCAGTGGGCCACCTCCCAATCATGTCAGTGGGACATCCTGGAGAGAAGTGGGGGGGGGGGGGGGGGGGAGATGCACATCACAGGTCTCCAGTGCCATAAATCATTTGAACTTCAAGCCTCATCTTGCACTAATACACTGTATTCTGAAAACAAGCCCATTACGCAGAGTGTTGGATGAACTAAACGTGTCTGGCAGCACATCTGTAGCCTGTTGTTTCATGCTGTGAGTTTCAAGCTATAGGATTTCCTGTTTCCAGTGTGTTAAACAAGCGTTCACAGAAAACTCCTGGATCAGGTTCTCATTAAGCAGTGCTGGCATCTACACGCAGAATTTGCAAGTTGCACCAACGTGTGCCATTTAATTAAATCACTACACAGATATACACACACAGGACGGAATGTTATCCAGGCGACTGGAGAGCCAGCAAGGGTCCCACGTCACCCGCACTGGTGAAGGCCCACCACGCTAAGTGCCGATCAGCCACTTTTGTGGTCAACAGCAGGCAGGCCTTCCCGGGATTGAAGATTCCAGGGGTGGAAACTCCACCCTTCCCAAGGGCCGACAGTCATATACTGGCAGCTCTCCACTGCAGGCGGGGCCAGTGGGAGTGATGGTAACTGTTGGCATGCAGCCACCCCTCCCCAAATGACAGATCCCTCAATCAGGAACTGGGTGCCTCACAACTGGGAAGCCCCTTTGCCCTTTCTCCTTTCCAACCACAGGCAGTCTGTAAGCAAATTCAACAGCAGTTTGCATTTTGGGCTCCCTTTCCCCATTACCATTCAACAGGAGATTTTGCCGTAGTTCTGCTCATCATTTTTAAACTCTGCTGAATGATAAGATAACGCTGTAAAAACAGACTGCTGTCGGAATTCGGTTGTGAAGATTTTCTCCACCGGGGCAACACGGTGGCACAGTGGTTAGCACTGCTGCCTCACAGCTCCAGGGACCCGGGTTCAATTCCCGGTTTGGGCCACTGTCTGTGCGGAGTCTGCATAGGTTTTCTCCGGGTGCTCCAGTTTCCTCCCATAGCCTGAAAGACATGCCGGTTAGGGTGAATTGACCCGAACTGATGCCGGAGTGGGCCGACTAGGGGAGTTTCACAGTAACTCCATTGCAGCATTAATGTAAGCCTTACTTGTGACTAATAAATAAACTTTTAACTTTAACCTCCACAGGTGCCAATGCTCAGTTTATTTTAAAGAGGCTACGTAATCTTGTGAAGAGGGGAACAAGATGACGGGACTTTCTAATGCCTCATTTAGGCATCACAGTAAATGGGAAATATATTACATTCATCTAACACAATTTAAGGGATTAATTTATACCATCTTCACCATTATAGTGCTAATCAAGAACTGACTATATATATATACACTGTATTGAAAAGCTCTTCATCGCAGCACAAGATTCTAGGAAATGTGTAAAGGAGTGATTCATTTTTACAATAAACAACGTCAGAAGGAATACGCAGATTAATCATAATCTGTAAAACAACATTCTCTTTTAGACTATCATGAACCTTTTATGGGCTGGGATTTTCCCTGCCTACTCATATTCAGTTTTAGTGAATAAATTGAACATTTAAAGTTTCATCCTTGCTAATTATAGTTCTATTGTCACCCTGACATTTAAACTAGTACAATAATTAATTGCAAGCTGTACTTGATTCCAACCACTCTGTCCATCTTTTCAGTAATTAGATTTAACCTCAACCAACCTAGTTGAAAAACACTTCTGTCAACACTGGAATCTTAGCGCTGCTGCCTCACAGCGCCAGGGACTCAAGTTCAATTCAGGCCTCGAGTCACGGTCTCTGTGGAGTTTGCACGTTCTCCTCCGTGTATGCTGGGTTTCCTCCGGTTGCTCTGGTTCCCACCCACCGCCCAAAGACGTGCAGGTTATATCACGGCGGCAGAGTGGTTAGCACTCCTGTCTCACAGTGCTAGAGACCTGGATTCGACTCCCGACTTGGGTCACTGTCTGTGCGGAGTTTGCACATTCTCCTGTGTCTGCTTGGGCTCTTTCCGGGTGCTCTGGTTTCCTCCCACAATCTGAAAGGTAGATTGACCCAAACAGGCAGCTAGAGGAATTTCACAGTATTTTCATTGCAACGTTTAATGTAAGCCTTATTTGTGACTAATGAATAAACTTTAACTTAAAGGTTAGGTGATTTAGAATCATAGAATCCCTACAGTACAGAAGAAATCCATTCAGTCCATCGTGTCTGTATCGACTGCAATCCCATGCATGGCCTATTTGTGTAACCCCATGCAAGTGCCCCAGACACTAAGGTCAATTTAGCAAGGCCAATCAATCTCACCCGCATATCTTTGGCCATGATAAATTGCCCCTTAGCGTCCCAAGATGTGTAGAGTAGGTGAACTGGCCATGCTACATTTAGTGTCCTACGATGCGGTACGGTAGCACAGTGGTTAGCACTGCTGCTTCACAGCTCCAGGGCCCTGGGTTCGATTCTCAGCTCGGGTCAGTGTGGAGTTTGCACATTCCCCTCATCTCTGCGTGGGTTTCCTCCGGGTACTCCAGTTTCCTCCCACAGTCCAAAGATGTGCGGGTTAGGTTGATTGGCCATGCTAAGAAATTGCCCCTTAGTGTCCAGGGATGCATAGATTAGAGGGATTAGTGGGTGTAATATGTAGGGATATGGGGCTAGGGCCTGGGGTGGGATTGTGTTCGGTGCAGACTCGATGGGCCGAAGGGCCTCTTTCTGCAGTGTAGGGTTCTATGATGCGCAGGTTAGGTGGATTGGCCATGGTAAACGTGTAGTGGCTACGTGGATAGTGGGGGAGAGGGCTGGGGGTGGAGAGTTGGCGCAGTTTTGTTGGGCCCAGTGGCCTACCTCTGCATTGCAGGGCATCAATAGATTCTGTTCCTCGGGCAGCTACCCCTCACTCACCCTGGCTGCAAGGTCTTCCTCTGAAAACGCAAACAGGTTCACAAACAATGTGAAATGTGAGGGAGTGGAAAAGTCCCTTCGAGTACTATTAGAGAGGAATGAAAGTCTGGTACGAGTGATTGCTATCGAAGTACTCCCCCAGGTCTAACCAAACTACCAGTTTTGAATTGCTGCTGACTAGAGGCTCTTCTGACGTTCCCCCAAGCCACTCCTTGATATTAAAGGATGGGCATCACCCACAGCAACCTCACCCTTTGCAATACTCAGTGCTCACGTTCAAAACAATCTGCAGTTCTCCGATCCCCCCAGGAAAATGTGTTGCTGGAAGCTTCAATGGGCAACTCCAGATTAACTCCCAGGTTAGCACAAAGTCTTTAAAAATGGCACTGCCCGAGGGTGCGGGCTGTTTCCTCACACTCCCTTGGGGGGGGGGGGGCGGAGGGAAAGAGAGAGAATTGGAGAACTGCAAATTTCTTTTGAACATGAACATCGAGTATTACAACGGCTGGAGTTTCTGTGAGTGATGCCCATCTTGTAATATCAAGGAGTGGCCTGGGGAACGTCAAAAGAAATCACAAATCAGCAGTAATTCAAAACTGATAGTTTGATTTGGTTAGACCTGGGGGAGGACTTTGATAGCAATCACTCGTACCAGACTTTCATTTGTCTCTAATAGTATTTGAAGGGACTTTTCCACTCCCTCGCATTTACACTGTTTGTGAACCAGTTTGTTTTCAGAGGAACACTTTGCTTACCCTCGCAAAACAAGTCGCGGAACAGGCAGGAGAAGACAACGCCACAATAAATTGCCAAGAGGTCACATGTAAAGCATTTCCTCAAGTAGCAAATTTTGAATGAGTGTATTGCACCGTACCCCCCTCAGCAAGATGGCATTTCTACAATTAAGAGCCTGTTGATAATTAACAATATACTGGGGATGGGAGCAAGAAGACCCTTTAGCATTAGTCTGGATTGTCATAGAATCCTATCGCGCAGAAGGAGGCCATTCGGCCCGTCAAGTCTGCACTAACCACAATTCCATCCAAGCTCTATCCCTGAAATCTCTCATATTTACCCTGCTAATCCTCCGACATTCACATCCTGGGACATGAAGGGGCAATTTAGCATAGCCAGTCAACCTAACTTGCACATCTTTGGACTGTGGATGGAAACCAGAGCACCCGGAGGAAACCCACTCAAGACATGGGGAGAACGGGCAGACTCCACGCACGCACGCACAGTGACCCAAGCCGGGAATTGAACACTGGTCCCTGGCGCTGTGAGGTAGCAGTCCTAACCACTGTGCCACTTTAATATTCAGTAAGATTCAGGCAGGGGAAAGCATTCCATAAACTCATCACTTTAGCAGGAGATCTGCAGAGGCACTACTATAAAAGTTCTACTGGCCCTCATTATTATTCACAAATATATGCTATTTGAATACAAACACGCAATGCGATAATGTTGTTAAGAGTTAACATAATGTGCAACTTAACAGGGAGCCCAGCAAAGCTGCTAATGCAACGTACTGACACACTGAAAGATTTTGAATTCCTATACCACATTCTCTCCATTGTAGTTGCCAGGATAGATGGCAATAATAGGGCAGGTTAATCACACGTGTGCCACCAAATACAACATGGTCTGCTGCAAAGTACAGGTTTCTTCATCCAGCTAGGCACCCAAGGGTGGGACACTGGCACAGTGGTTAGCATTGCTGCCCCACAGCGCCAGGGAACCAGGTTCAATTCCAGCCTTGCAGTTTGTACATTCTCCTTGTGTCTGCGAGGGTTTCCTCCAGGTTCTCTGGTTTCCTCCCACAGGTAAAGATATGCAAGTTTGGATGATTGGCCATGCTAAATTGTTCCTTAGTGTCAGGGGGACTAGCTAGGGTAAAAGGAATGCAGTTATGGGGATAGAACCTAGGTGGGAATGTTGTCAGTGCAGGCTTGATGGGCTGAATGGCCTCCTTCTGCCCTGGAGGGGTTCTATGAGGTATCTAATGAGAGGAGATTCAGGGGCAGGATTGAAAAGAAAACATTCTGACCTATTTCTGAGTATGTTGCAAATACAACACCAATCGTTACCAAAACATTGCGGGTTGTCAAACACCAACATTCTCAGCATCAGAATGTGACATTACCCTCAATTCACCAAAGGCGGCGGCATTAGTTATCGTTAAGTTCATGATACGAGCAAAACCTTTGCTTGTTTGTAGCCATTAGGACTGAAGATACCAGACATTTTAATGGAGGAATTTACCCCATTCGTAACCTGGCACATCCCAGAATAACTCAGCTCCCAGAATGGAACCCAGTACACTAAACAGAAAGGACAGGGCGCGACTGACTTGCAGTGGCAGTCCACATTAAATGAAAACGGACATGCTGTTGCCATATTGCCAGTATGTTAATATCAGACAAACAGCTGGCCAGAGTAAACCACTGCAAAAAATAGATCTTTGCGAAGGTTCAAACTTTGTCTTTTTAGGCAGTTATCATCTGCCATTAAAGAAACCAGTTCAGGAGATGGTTTAAATAAATCTCTCATGAAAGTGGCAAAGTCTGTCACCTTTATTTATTTTATGGGTGGCACAGCAGCGGAGTCGTTAGCGCTGCTGCCTCACAGCGCCAGCGACCCGGGTTCGATTCCTGGCTGGGTCACTGTCTGTGTGGAGTTTGCACGTTCTCTCCTCACGTCTGCGTGAGTTTCCTCCGGGTGCTGCGGTTTCCTCCCACAGTCTGAAAGAGATGCTGGTTATGTGCATTGACCCGATCAGGCGCCAGAGTGTGGTGACTTGGGGAACTTCACAGTAACTTTATTACAGTGTTAATGTAAACTTTACTTGTGACTAGTAAATAAACTTTACTTTTACATCACTTTACCTCAAAAAGTCTACTGTTAATGTTGTTGGTGACAATTTGTAAGGAATCCATTAGTGTTGGATTTCTGTGATAAAACGTGGCAATATTCCAGTTCGTGTTCAGCAAGCAGCAATACAAACTTTGACAAACACTTGTTTACCAACACCCAGCGACATGTGGTGCATCACCGCTATACTTTTGTGCTATGACTGTACCACTTCTGCGTTTTGAACAGATGTCTCTGCCCAGGGTGTGCAAAGCGTGTCCTTTTAACCATCGTTGCAGTCACACAAGCTTTTACGAAACTCCATTTAATTCAATACTGCCAAAGCTCGCAGGTGAAACTTGTAATGGGAACCTGCACACAGCAAAGCATCACTTGAGAATAGTCAAAGGGCGTTGTTGGGTTCTGGTCACATCCTAGTTCCTGAGATGACTGAAGTGTTATAAGACCATGCAGTGAAAAGATTTCATTGTAATTATTTGATTTGATTTATTATTGTCACGTGTATTAGTATGTAGTGAAAAGTACTGTTTCTTGTGCACTATACAGACAAAGCATACCATCCATAGAAAAGGAAAGGAGAGGGTGCAGAATGTAGTGTTAGTTACAGCCAGGGTGTAGAGAAAGGTCAACTTAATGCAAGGCAGGTCCATTCAAATATCTGCTGGCAGCAGGGAAGAAGCTGTTCTTGAGTTGGTTGGTGCGTGACTTCAGACTTTTGTATCATTTTCCCAATGGAATAAGGTGGAAAAACAGTATGTCCGGGATGCATATGGTCCTTAATTATGCTGGCTGCTTTTCCAAGGCAGCAGGAAATGTAGACAGTGTCAATGGAATTAGTCTCAAGGCCAGAATCAGGAAGATTGTCGATAACTACCAGTCCTATAAACAGCCAGGCAATGGAATTGGACAATTAAGGTTAAACATGCAAAACTATACCCTATCCCATATATTCATCAAAGAAATATCCTGCAAAGGGAGGCACTGGCCCAGTGGTATTATCAACTTTTAATCCAGAAACTCAGCTTAATGTTTTTGCGAGACATGGATTCGAATCCTGCCACGGCAGCTGGTGGAATTAGAATTCAATAAATCTGGAATCAAGAATCTACTGATGACAATGAAACCATTGTCGATTGTCAGAAGAAGCCATCTGGTTCACTAATGTCCTTTAGGGAAGAAATCTGCCATCCTTACCTCGTCTGGCCTACACGTGATTCCAGAGCCACAGAGAAATGGTTGACAATCAACTGTTCTCGGACAACAAGGGATGGGCAATAAATGCTGGCCAGCCAGCGATACCCTATGTCCCATAAATGAATAAAAAAAAAAAATTGGGATTCGGGCACTCTCAGTAGCTGTATAAAGAATTTTTAAATGTGAGCCTAGGGATTCAAAACGTGCCAGAGATACCAGAACAATAAAGAGAATCGTAATTTCCATAAATATTTGCCTTGCAAATCCCTTGCACTTAACCCAATAAAGCAAATTAAGGCAGAGGCTCACAATGGATTAAGACACTTCTGAACAGAGCTATAAATATTAAAACACACCAGCTCCATTTTTCATATTCCACTAGGTAAATAGCCTTCACCACATTTTCGCTGCTAAAGTGAACCACGAGGTCGTAAAAATAGCTCCGTCCTGATCATGTGTCGCAGTATTAGGATCAGAATGATCCAGCAGTGGCAGTTCCACCCTCAAACACAACCGGATGTAACGTCCTTCTGAGATTTGAATGCAGCGAGGCGTGTGCAACACTAAGTGACAATCACACTTACTGTTTGGCACCCTGCTTGTCTAAAGTTCAAGGGGAAAAAGAGGCACACCTACCAAATAACTATATGGTTAAGTTACAGCTATAAATCAAAGCATTTCAGTGTAACTGGACACTAGTGTTGACGCCCATGCAATTAGGAAGCAAGACACTGCAGTCTATTCTCAATTCTGCGTCTATTAATTTGATTGTTTTTAATTGCCAAATTTTATTTAGACTACTATTTTAATTCCACAGCTTAAAGTGAATGGCCAAATCATTGTTGCACGCAAAAAAAACAGATTGAATGAACATTTCTTGTGAACAACTTGTATTTATCTAGCACCTTTAACGTGGTAATATGTCCCAAGATTCTTCACAGACATGCTATCAAACAAAACTTGATACCAAGTCACATAAGGAAATATTAGGACAGGAAGAGGTTTGTTTTAAGGACAAGAAAGGTTGAGAACAGTAGGCTAATACTCAGCGATGTTAAATCTGGCTAAATGAAATCATCCAAACTAAGACAACGGGTTTGACAATGCCAGAGGGCCCGAAAACCGGGTGACTTCTAAACCCTAAAAAAAAAGTGCCTCCCATGCTTCCATGGTGGGCAAGGTTTACTCAAAGCCTATGACACAGCGTGTGTGTGGACAAGAACAAGTAGATTTTACAACACTGATGAGAATGATGCTTTGGCCTCTTGGCTAAGATCAAGTGTAGTACTGACATGCTGCACTTGGTTGAAGTCATTAGGTTACATTTCAGCTTCTTTTGAAGCAATTTTTCAAAGTGACATCTCGGCCTTTTAGCTAAGATGCAAATGAGATGAAGCCTTGGAGGCGGAGCTATGCCTACTCCAATCAGCTTGGATCATGTAGATCAAACCCAGAACCAGGAGGTGAGAGCCCTGTCTTGTCAGCTTGGATCGGCAATGTCTCAATTTGTTGGGACTCTGAATTGGATTTGATTGGATTGAATTGGAATAAAAACAAAAAAAAAAATTTCAGCTTGGGTAAAGCTAATGTTGTGAATGCCAGAAGTTACTTTGTAGGCAATTTCAACAAGTTTGTACGCCAAAATTAAACACTAAATTTCTCAGCTCATATATTCAAGACCATAAGAAACTACAAAGTGGCAAAGTCCCGACCATCACACAAACCAGCCTCCCATCTGCTGACTCTGTCTACACTTCCTGCTGCTTTGGAAAAGCAGCCAGCATAATTAAGGATCCCACGCACCCTGGACATCCTCTCTTCCACCTTCTTCCATTGGGAAAAAGATACAAAAGTCTGAGGTCACATACCAACCAACTCAGGAACAGTTTCTTCCCTGCTGCTATCAGACTTTTGAATGGACCTACCTTGTATTAAGTTGATCCTTCTCTACACTCTAGCTATGACTGTAACACTGCCTTCTCTCCTAGCCTTCTCTATGAACAGTATGCTTTGTCTGTACAACGTGCAAGAAACAATACTTTTCACCGTATACTAATACATGTCACAATAAAATCAAATCAACATGTAATATTGAGTTCATCAAGAGCCACGTGCAACACGCAGATGTCAGCCATGGCTTAGTGGGTGGCACTCCTGCCTCCAAACCAGAATGTTGCAGGTGCAAGCCCCTCTCCAGAGATTTGGGCTTCAGTATGTTAGCTGATTCTCCATTGCTGTAATGTGTAAGCGCTGCATGGCCTAATAAGGTGCCATCGCGGAGATGTGAAGCTAAACCAAGGCCTCATCCACTTCTGAGGTGGATGCAAAATATTCCAGTGCAGGCCAGTATTGCTCATCATTAAACCAGATTAGGAGTCAGCTGTGACTTAGTTGTTGACACTCTTGTCTTTGAGTCAGGAGGCTGTGTGTTCCAAGGCCTATTCCAAAGACTTCAGCCGAAATATTGAGGTTGATACTCCATGTACAGTATTCAGCAGATCTGCCTTCGTAGATGGATACAAAAGATCCTGTAGCATTACTCTGAAGACCTAGTGATAGCTCCCTTGTATCTGGCCAATAATTATCCCTCAATCAACATCACAGAAACAGCTTGTCTGGTCATCTTCAAAATTGCATATATACCAAAATTGGCTGCAGTGTTTCTTATATTATACAGTAGTGATTAATGAATGACATAGCAGAGATGGTTGTATCACTGCACCAGTAATCTAGAGGCTCAGAATAAGGCAGGGGGAGAAACAACAAGTTCAAACCCCACCACTGCAGCTGGTGGAACTGGAACCTCAATTAATAAAATCTGGAATATAAAGCTAGCCTCAGTAACAGTGATCAGGACAAATGTCATTTCTTGTCATAAAAACCCACCTCATTCATTCACGTTCTTGAGGGAAGGAAATGTGGTCTGGCCCATGCAACTCCAGGTCCAGAGCAATGTGGTTGACTGTTAACTACCCTCCGAAATGGGCAGTTCCAGGGCAATTAGGGATGGGCAACAAATGCTGGTCTTCCCAGCCATGCCAACATCCCATGCAAGAATGAAAGACAAAATTACCCTTCAAAGTACTTCATTGGCTGTAAACCACTCTGCAACATCCGAGGTCAGGGAGAGTGCTTTACAAACGCAAGTTCTTTTAGTCAGTGCTTTGACAGATGCGAACGAAGCAATTTCTGTTACACGCACAGTCCTGTGGAGGGCAACCCAAGATCGAATACACCTGTAACCAACTTGTTAATTTATGAATTAACCATATGAAAGCAGCTCTATTTTAATGAGGTCTTGCAAAATGAGTAAACTGAAACCTTGAATTTTCTGCCTCCTGCCTTTTTTTTGTCACCGCTTTATTCTCCTAAGCCTTGTGGTCTTGGGAGTCAAGTTTCATTGAGTCAGTTTGCAAACTCCCATCTGTTCCTACTCGTAACAAGTGCATCCCTTCCAACAACCCACAAAATGATCTGCCTGTTACAAGCAAGGGGGCAGCTGGGCCTGTGACTTTCCCCGCATGGCATGCCCTAACCACCAGCTTCCTTTTTTTCGTATACTGCAGGTCTATAAGCAATTTTCCAACTACACAGATGAATGCATTCACACAGATTTCACTATGGGGTATTTGTGTTTAAGAAACCTACCAAAACACCTGTATATCTACATATAGACATTTATACATAGATATATACCTACTAGATATATTATCCAGCAAAAAGTAACGTCTTCATACAAATTCGGTTCTTCATCCTGCACATTTAATTGCTGTAAATGGGTCTATTTTGTCACTAAAATGTACATTTTTGTAATATTGGGACGTGGGCGTTGCTGACTGTGCCAACACTTATTGCCCTTTTTGCTCTTGAGCTGAATGGCTTTTTAGGGCATTCAACCATTGTGCTGTTTGGTCACATTTAGGCCAGGCAAGGAAGGCAGACAGATTCCCTTCCCTGGGTTTTTACGATAAACAACAAACTTTTAATTCCAGGTTTTTCTTTACTGAACTCAAATCTGTCCTGGTGGGATTTGAACTCGGGTCCCAGAGGATTACCACTGGACTTCTGGATTACCAGTCCAGTGACAATGCCACCATGCCACTGCCTCCCCAACAGTTAGCAGTGTTACAAAGACCAAACTGCTAATTGCAGGCAAACAGAAAAGGAAGTCCAGTGACAAAAGCTTTTCCTTAAATGATGCAGCACAGTTTTAAAAATGCACCAGCTCTGATGTTTAAGCTCACCATAGGTGGCTTCTTGACACGAGCTCAGTTAAAACTCGAACAACACTTGCCATAACTGGGTGGCACAGTGCTTAGCACTGCTGCCTCACAGCACCAGGATCCTGGATTCAATTCCCGGCTTGGGTCACTGTCTGTGTGGAGTCTGCATGTTCTCGCCGTGTCTGCATGGGTTTCTTCCCATTTCCACCCACAGTCCAAAGATGTGCAAGTTAGGTTGATTGGCTATGCTAAATTGACCCTAGTTTAGAAGAGATTAGCAGGATAAATATGTGGGGTTACAGGGGTAGGGTGGGATTGTTGATGCAGACTCAATGGGCCAAACTGCCTCCTTCTGTACTGCAGGGATTTTATGATCTATGATAGTTGTGTTGGAACAACTATTTTGCCATTTAAAAAAAAAGTCACCCACGTTCTAAATCTATTCTCACTGAGCTGGTCAAGGAAGGGGCAGGAAGCAGCACAAATCACCTTTCTATTGGCATCAGTGGAACTGCTGGCTGACATTGAGATTTCAATGTGGCAACTACCAGGAGTGCACTGCACAAGAAATAAGTTCATTCCCCCTTGAATCAAAATCACTTAATTCAAACTTTAAAGTGTAGTTATTAGTCAGAAGTAGGCTTACATTCATGCTGCAGTTAAGTTACTGTGAAAATCCCCTAGTTGCCATACTCGGGTTCGGGTACGTGGAGGGAGAATTTAGCATGGTCAATTCACTTAACTTCAAGCTTTGAGCTTCTGCTTTGCTGTTAAATCAAATTATTGGATAATAAATTTCCATTAAGTAGAATGAGTTTAAATCATTAAACTAGTACCACACTGAGACCCTTCCAAAAATCAGACAAATGTGGCAGGAGCCAATGGTCTGTAACTCTCTTAACTTCATTTCCAATAGCAGCAACTCTAACAGTGTATATAAGATGCAGAAAGAGACCCACGTCTGCTACATTTGCGATGGAGATAAGGAGGGATTTCTTAAGGAGGGTTGTTAGCCGTTGGAAACCTCTTGCCCAGGGATCATTTGAGGCGGTGTCACTGACTATAAGGGTGGGTGTGGACAGATTTTTGATTGACAAGGGAGTCAAAGGCTATAAGAAGCAGGCAGGAAAGAGGAGGGAAGGCTACAATCAGATCAGCCATGATTTACTGAATGACAGAACAGCGTGGTCAATATCTCTTTCTTATAGTGGGACATCCAAATATATTTGGTGTAGAGGAGGGTGAACATAACAGCTCAAGCTAGCGTGAAGTCAAAAGTCACCATCAGATTCCCAACCTCTCATTATTTCGTTACATCCTAAGTGCACATTGTGTTTACCGATTGGAAAATGTTAACTGTGTTGCTTTTGCGGGTTCTAATTTTCTGCCAGTGCACTTTGAACCCATGTAGCAACACAGTCTGGACTTCAACTTGCGTTACACAAAGAAGAATGTAGCTCCGTGTCTGCAGCCTTCCGACACTGCCACGTTCTGGTCAGCTAGCGCGGCTGGCCAGAATGAAACTGGCAACTGGGACATCTACCAATTCCCCAACCTCCCAGCTCATTGTTTCCCCCTGCATCCTTCCCCACCCAGCCCTTGGCTGAAATGCTTTGCCTGGTAATACCAAATCTGCACACAGCATGGGGTACGAACTTTGGGTGTGGACCACAAGTTAAGCCCATGTCCTCAACTCCTCACTGCCGCACCAATCCAACTCCTCACTGATCCATTGCGAATCAAATTTTAAACGCAAAGACTTGAACAACAGGATTTTCATTTATACCAGTGACAGTAATAAGCGAGGAGTACTGCGTGTCGCACGCAAACATATTGAAACACTTCTCGTTATAAGCTGCTGCGCCATATACCAATGGGAGTCAAGGGAGTTTACGAGCAGCCTCCACCAATACTGCTACGTACTCACTAGAAGGTATACAGGTGTGGCCCGGATACAGCTCTCCTCTATTTCACCTGGTGAATAAAATGCTTGCCGTCCACTTGCTACTGTGTAACCATGATTGCAAATGCAGTGGGCAAGGCTCACATGGATCTGTCACAAGGTGGCACTCCCCAATCCTCTTATTAAATGGGGGGTTTTCCTTTGTACGCTGGCTTTCTTTTTCTAAAAATAAAAATAAGTTTTAAATTGATATCTTTTGCGAACGGACTCGGATTCCATCCATTCTGATCATCCTTGTGCTAGCTGATAAAAAAGGCCCAAGCCATTGTAACACAGATATAAATCGGTTTGTTTCAGCGCAGGCAAAAACTTCGGGAAACACATCAACATCTGCAGTCAAAAAAAAAAATCGCACAATGAAGCCACCACTAAAAATTACAGAACCATCCGGAATTATCCAATTAACTCCTCACTTGGTATATCTCACTCCATACTATATAGCTTGTCTAAAAAATCCACTTGTTCGGGTTTCCAGCACAGAAATCCCGTTTTTCAATTCCAGCAGCTTATTTTAGAGAAAATAAAATCAAGACTGAAAAAACACCTTAGAAGATAATCCTGCAAAGGGCACGAAAGGATCTTTAATTTCTCTAACTGCAAAGCTTAACACATCACGAGCAATGACAGAGATTTCGAGGAAACACTTTGACTGAGATTCCCCTCTGCTGCAGTGATTTATATTTTTAAACTGAGGTGTATCAATGCCAGTCGCACGCATGGTCACTGTCTGGTAACTGTGCAGTCCATGACGGTAAACGGCGCCAGATCAAACGAAGTCAACTGCTCGATCGGTTCCACTTTCACATTTCCCCCACCCGCAGGTTGTAAACTTGCGAGTGTTACTGCAAACCGAGCTGCAGGAACTCCTTCCCAGTTTGCTGCTGTTCCGAGTTTTGGAGCCGTCTGCTCCTGAGTGAAACGAGCGTGGAGGTGGAGGGCTACTGGAGCAGTTGGCTGAGCACTTAATGATGTGTTCAAGCAAGTTCCCACTGAGGGTTGCGCGCAACACACACACACGCTTTGTATTTTGCTAGCTTGCTTACGATAGCAAATCACTTTTATAGCATAGGATTTAAAATGTAGAAGTCTTTAATACTCCTTTTGCATTCCCACCCCTCTTATTAAGATAAATGAAGACTATTAATCTTTCCCCTCCCTGAAAACTCATGCCCAACAATCCAAAAGAAAAGCTGACATATTTAAACAGAAATATTAAAAAAATCTGATTCCCTAAACTGTAAAAAAAAGTGCGGTGTACAATAAATATCTCAGCTACGAAATGAAACTCCCAGTTCAAAGAAACAGAGTTTCAACTGTCTCCAGTCAGCTAATCGACACTGCCAGAAACTCCACAGCACAAGTGTATCCGATTCAGATAGACAGACACACGCTTGGAGCTGGCATCCATGTGGAAAATTGCGCGCTGCCTGTGAGATGAGCTGAGTTAATACGAAGCTCGGCTGCAATGTAATCGTGCAGAGCTCTCTCGCAGGTCAGCACGCTTTTTAAAAGAACACAAAACCTCAAAATACTGCATTGTAAAGCAGGGTGCCAAAAAAAAAAGACTGCAAAAAGGAAATGGTTCCAAGTGTGCCGGTGCACTTACCTTCCTGCTTCCACTGCTCAAATTCACCGTTCCATTCAGCAGCTTCATTCACAAGGAAAGCTCGAGTGTCAGTGAGTTTGGTTGTTCTGATGTTTCTGAGGTCTTGCTCTTGCTTATGAATGAAAGAGAACTATGACTCATCCTTTTCCTCCCTTTAAGCAACTGCATGACAAACCTTACAGCTTTCACATATTCCCCGAGCACTTTGCTCATCAAGAATCTAGAGAAAAGCTCTAAAGTTGATCTGATACACTTATATACCCAACAGAACATCCTGAAAAAAAAAACTGACAAGATGGTGAGTAATTGTAGTCCACAATGAAACTAAAATGAAATTATTGTATTACAGTCGATGATTCATCACCACACTGTCTGTTGCACAATCAGAATGCCTCGTGGTTGAAACAAGCCGTGCCAAAGTGTAGGAAAGAGAAACAACCAGTTCACTCAGTCAGGAGGGATAAATGTGGAGCTACTGACATAAGGGATTCCCTTATAAAAAGGGGGAGCAAAAATATCACCATTCGCAAACACATATTCTATAGGGAAATTAAGATTCCTGTCCCGTGATCGACAGACTGTTGATTAGAATCCATACAGCAACCAACAAGGTGTTTAAGTAAACAAAATGAAAGCATTAAAACACCTCCACCTTAAATACAAAAGGGTTGATAATTTATTAACGATGCCTGGCCACTTACCTCCATTTACGGTCTGGTTATTATCTGTGTAACTAATGTAGTAAAACCTCTTTCTTTAAATCTCACGGCCTGAACTGTGCACGCTCTTCACCGCCTCACAGAACGACACGGTTTGTAAACTCTGCTGGCTAGCTAAGGCACGTCATTCCAAGGCTTCCTCTTTTTAAAATATGAGATACTAAAAGTTACGTCTTTTGTTTTAAAAAAAAAAGTTCACCACAATCACCAAGCCCATTCACATGCCTCCAGCTATTTCCTCTCCTTTGTTGAAGGTGCTCACACTTGGGCACTGCTCCACGCGCACGCCCTACAATATTTGGGTACCTTGTCGTCGAGACCCCACAAGCCTGGGGAAGGAATGCTAGTTTGTTATTTTGTCATAGCCCCCATTGTTTTGGCTGAGCCCTCAGCCCTCGAGAAGTGTGCACATTCTAGCTGGAGTTGTCGAATAACGATAAATGGCAGCAACTGCAGCTCCCCTCCTCCGCAAGTGGTGGGGCCAACCCCATGACCATTCCTGCCTTCACCACCTTAGAAGTCTCACAACACAAGGTTAAAGTCCAACAGATGTATTTGAAATCGTGAGCTTTCAGTGAAAGCATCTCATCGGACGAAGGAGTAGCACTCCAAAAGCTCGTGATTCCAAATAAACCTATTGGACTTTAACCTGCTGTTGCGAGGCTTCTTGCTGTGCCCACCCCAGTCCAACTCCGGCATCTCCACATCAAAATTACCGTCTAACTCAGCAAAACACTGGCAGTAAAACCTTTCCAACCAAAGTATCATATTTCCAAAATGACTACTGCATTTATCCAGGGAGGTGGTGGCGTAGGGGTATTGTCATTGGACTAGTAATCCAGAGACCCGAGATAATGCTCTGGGAACCTAGGTCCAAATCCCATCATGGTAGATGGTAAAATTAGAATTTGTTAATTTTAGAAACATAGAAAAACTACAGCACAATACAAGCCCTTCAGCCCACAAAGTTGTGTTGAACATGTCCCTACCGTAGAGGGTACTAGGCATACCTATAACCCTCTATCTTACTAAGTTCCACGTACTTATCTAAAAGTCTCTTAAAAAGACCATATCGAATCCACCTCCACCACCGTTGCCGGCAGCCGATTCCACTCACCCACCACCCTCTGAGTGAAAAACTTACCCCTGACATCTCCTCCGTACCTACTTCCCAGCACCTTAAACCTGTGTCCTCTTGTGGCAACCATTTCAGCCCTGGGAAAAAGCCTCTGACTATCCACTCGATCAACACCTCTCAAAATCTTATACACCTCTATCAGTTCACCCCTCATCCTTCATCGCTCCAAGGAGAAAAGGCCGAGCTCCCTCAACCTATCCTCATAAGGCATTCTGCTCCCCAATCCCGGCAACATCCTTGTAAATCTCCTCTGCACCCTTTCTGTGGCTTCCACGTCCTTCCTGTAACGAGGTGACCAGAATTGAGCACAGTACTCCAACTGGGGTCTGACCAGGGTCCTATACAGCTGCAGCATTCTCTCTCGACTCCTAAACTCAATTCCTCGATTTTAACAAAAACTATTCATTTGTGGCATGTGGGCATTTATTGCCCATCCCTAGTTGCCCTCATTCACAGGGCAGTTGAGAGTCAGCCACATTGCTGTGTAGCAATGCATGCCAGATTTCCTTACAGTCCCTAAAGGACATTAGTGGGCTCTTCTGACCATCAACAATGGTTTCATGGTCATTAATAGTTTCTTAATTCCAGACTTCTATTGAAGAGGGGGAAGTGATGGTCTAGTGACATTATCACAAGACTATTGATCCAGAAGCTCAGCTAAACGTTCTAGGGATCTGGATTCAGAATTCCACCACGGCAGTTAGTGGAATTTTAATTTGATTTAAAAAAATCTGGAATTAAGAATCTACTGATGACCATGAAACCATTGTCGATTGTTGGGAAAAACCAAAACAGGTTTTTTTCATTGAATTCAAATTCCACCATCTGCTCAGGCAAGATTTGAACCCAGGTCCCTAAAACATCAGCTGAGTTTCTTGATTAATAGTCAGGCAATAATACCAATTGGCCATCTCCTCCCCTTCTTCAATAGAAAAAAAACTGGAATTAAAAGTGATTGTGAAATCATTGTCGAACATCGGAAAAACCCATCTGGTTCACTAATGTCCTTTAGGGAAGGAAATCTGCCGTTCTTACCCGGTCTGGCCTACATGTGACTCCAAAGCCACAGCAATGTGGGCGATTCTTAACTGCCCCTTCAAACGCAATTAGGTATGTGCAATAAATGCTGTCTTGCATCTCATAAACAAATAAATTTTTAAAAAAACACCAAGTCATTGTGGGAGATCTTTAACTTTTAACAGATTACTAAGGACTATGGGGTTGAAAAAATTTACTCTCATATACAATGTGTTCATGCTCAAATGTATTGAGATTGCTATTTCTTCAAATAACAGCCCACGGAAGTTGATTTTCCCTGTCCTACTGAAGTTCTGGACTTGATACATGTCACATATATACATATTCATCCATCCTTTTTTTTTTAAAACATTAAGATCATACTGTAATGACTCCTAATCCCTTGTGACACATTGAACGTTTCATTTCAACATACTAAGATTTCCAGGAAGGCACTGCGGGTTAGTAATGCTCCACTTGTCCTGAAATCAAGGTCCAATTCCAGCCTCGGAAGAAGGATTCAAAGACTTCTTTCTCCACTTGTAAGGGTTCTTTGTGGAACGGCTTTGAACAGTCGGCAAACTTACGCCTTGTGAGAAACAAGCCACAGCACAACATTTGGCACTCAGAGCCTCAGGCCACGGCAGTGTTTGTTGTGGGAAGTGAACTTTCACACTGGCACAATCGTGGGTGAGTGTCCTCAAATTGGGATTGGAGACCGCTGGTATGTCATAGAAATAGGAGTCATGATGGAGAGGTTTCCAAACAACGTACGAAAGTGGGCGAAGCATTAACTTCACCAGTCCCAAATACTGTCTTCACCTGAATGAGCACACAACTGCAACAAAGAAATGAAATCAGCAGATGTGCAACATGCCACCTGAAACACAGCATCTTCGTCTGGTTGCAATGCAAAAATTGCAACAGGGCATTGACAGAGAATAAAGCAAATCGGGGAGACAGAAGCATTTCATCTGTTTGTCAAGCACAAGAAGGGTGCAGTGTGCACCAATCTCTGGTGAGACGCCATTTCTACCCTCGCATCAAATATGCAAAACAGGATCTCGCACATATTTCTACACCATTCCGTTATAACGAGCAGAAAATCAGAGTTTGAGCTGCACAAGATTCTCTTGTACCTACAACAGCTCAACCAATGGTCCTCACTGCTGAGCAAACACTAATTTAAGGTTGCTGAACCCAGGTCCCTGGAGCTGTGAGGCAGCAATGCTAACCACTGTGCCACCGTGCTGCCTGATCGATCTAAGAAATATCATTACCACACAAGCAATCACTCACTAATTTGGAAAGGACATTGCTCACGTACCCCAACAAATAACAGCAATTTTTAAAAAATTCATTCATGGGACATGGGCGTCGCTGGCTGGCTGGCCAGCATTTATTGCCCATCCCTAGTTGCCCTTGTCCAGAGGGCAGTTGAGAGTCAACCACATTGCTGAGGCTCTGGAGTCACGTGTCGGCCAGACCAGGTAAGGACAGCAGATTTCCTTCCCTAAAGGACATTAGTGAGCCAGATGGTTTTAGAGCATTGAAAACATTGAACAGTACAGGACTTTCAGCCCTCGATGTCGTTCTGAGCCATGTCCGAACCCAAGATCAAGCTACCCCACTCCCTATCATTCTGGTTTTCCAACAATCCACAACAGTTTCACGGTCATCAGTAGATACTTAAATCCAGATTTTTTTTATTCAACTCGAATTTCGCCACTTGCCGTGTGCCCCGGAGCGTTAGCTGAGTTTCTGGATTAATAGCCCAGTGACAATACCACTAAGCCATCACCTCCTGTACCCTTACCCTGGGTTTCAGCAGGAGTGCTGTTGTGGGAGGTTCTCCAAGGTGTAAAGACAAACTAGCTTACAGCACTATTCCCGAAAATGTACAATTCAGCATTGGCCAGAAGCTCTAGACCGTGTTGAAGATGGCCTAGTGGTATTATCGCAAGGCTCCAGAAATTCAGCTCATACCCTAAGGACCCAGGTTCGAATCCCGCCACAGCAGATGGTGGAATTTGAATTCAATTTAAAACTCCAGAATTAAGAATCCACTGATGACCATGAAACCACTGTTGGAAAAACCCATCTGGTTCAATAATGTTCTTTAGGCAAGGAAATCTGCTGTTTTTACCCAGTGGTAAGCACCACTGCCTCACAACATCAGGGACCCAGGTTCAATTCCAGCCTCGGGTGATTTTCAGTGTGGGTTTCCTCTGGGTGCTCCGGTTTCCTCCCACGCTCCAAAGATGTGCAGGTTAGGTGGATTGGCCATGCTAAATTGTTCCTTAGTGTCCAAAGATGTGTAGATTAGGTGGATTGGCCATGCTAAATTGACCCTCAGTGTCCAAAGATGTGCAGGTTAGGTGGATTGGCCACGCTAAATTGCTCCTTAGTGTCCAAAGATGTGCAGGTTAGGTGGATTGGCCATGCTAAATTGCCCCTCAGTGTCCAAAGATGTGCAGGTTAGGTGGATTGGCCATGCTAAATTGCCCCTCAGTGTCCAAAGATGTGCAGGTTAGGTGGATTGGCCATGCTAAATTGCCCCTTAGTGTCCAAAGATATGTAGGTTAGGGGGATTAGCAGGAAAATATGCACAGTTACGGGGAGAGGGCCTGGGTGGGATACTTGTCGGTGCGGACTTGATGGGCCAAATGGCCTTCTTCTGCACTGTAGGCATTCTATGTAACCCCAGAGCCACAGCAGCGTGGTTGACTCTGAAATGCCCTCGCAAGCCACTCAGTTGTGTCAATCACGACAAAGTCTCAGCCCACAGCACGCGGACTGCAGCGGTTCAAGAAGGCAGCTCACCACCACCTTCTCAAGGGGCAAGTAGGGGGACGGGCAAAAATACTGGCCCAGCCAGCAGCGCCCCTGTCCCACGAATGAATAAAAAAAGGCAGATTCTGGAGTAAAAGGGGATCCTGTCTGAGCTGTAATTGCTACAGCGGTGTGAAACGGATGGTGTTAATAGGAGAGGTGCGTCGGTGGGTGGATTAAGCACCTACATGCTATTAAAATGATTGAATGGGTAATTCTCCCTCTGCCATTCCCAGCAAATAAAAGGAATGATCAATTTTCGCTGCAATTAAACCTCTTGTGGCACAAACAAACCTCTCAAATGGGAGGGAGAGAATGTTGGCATTTCTGATAACAAGCTGACTTTTGCACTTGGAGAAAATGGGCCCATTTATTTTGTCAATGTCACCTTTAAATGGGAAATACATTGTGGTGTGGGCTAACATCAAATGTTTCGTGCGTCAACGCGTGAAGGCAAGAGGGGACGTGCCGGCTAAGGGGCTCATACATCCTGACTGAGCTAATGTCACAGACAAAGGTCCCAGTCTTTATTGCAATGTTAGCGGGCAAGATGGAACGTCAGAGCATTTATTGTGAAAAAAGGTCAGCACCAAACGTTCCCAGCCGAGCCTTAAAATAAGTGCTGACCTTTACAGTGAGTGTATGTTCACCCCGCACTCTCTGCTTCTCAAATCTTGGCCTTTTAACCAGGGTCACTATCGTGCCACCTTAAGTGGCATGTTGCAAACTTCTAATGGCATTTCCCCCCCGCTGAGAAAGATATTGCTACACCATCAGTTCTCAGTTGCTTTCAAATATCCTCTTCCAAAACCCTCGACGTGACATTTTCCAGCTTTTTGCACCACCAAGTGTGACTGGGACAGGAGGTGGGGGGGTTGCTGGTCGGAAATTGCAGGGATAAGGAGGGTGGCGTGGTGGCTAGCACTGCTGCCTCACAGCATCAGGGATCCGGGTTTCGATTCCAGCCTCGGGTCACTGTCCTGCGTGGAGTTCGCACTTCCTCCCCGTGTCTGCGTGGGTTTCCTCCGGGTGCTCCAGTTTCCTCCCACAGTCCGAAAGATGTACAGGTTAGGTTGATTGGTCGTGCCAGATTGCTCCTTAATGTCAGGCGGTGTAGCTAGGGTATTGTGGGCGGCACGGTGGCACCGTGGTTAGCACTGCTGCCTCACAGCGCCAGGGGCCCGGGTTCAATTCCCGGCTCAGGTCATTGTCAGTGAGGAGTTCGCACGTTCTCCGTGTCTGTGTGGGTTTGCTCCGGGTGTTCTGGTTTCCTCCCACACTCCAAAGATGTGTGGGTTAGGTGGATTGGCCGTGCTAAATTGCCCCTTAAGTGTCAGGGGGGAATAGCTAGGGTAAATGCATGGGATTATGGGGATAGGACCTGGGTGGGATTGTGGTCAGTGCAGACTTGATGGGCTGAATGGCCTCCTTCTGCACTGTAGGGATTCTACGAGAAGTCTCACAATACCAGCTTAAAGTCCAACAATCAGGTGACGAAGGAACAGTGTTCCGAAAGCTAGTGGAGTTTACTGCCAAATAAACCTGATGGACTTTAACCTGGTGTTGTGAGACTTCTTACAGTGTTTACCCCAGTCCAACGCCAGCATCTCCATATTGGGATTCTATGAGGCTAATTAGCCTATTGTACTATGAGATCATGGCTGCTCTGTGGCCCAATCTAATTTACCCACTTTTTGCCCATTACTCTTCAGTTAAAGAAAACCCAACTGTTAGATTTAAAATGAACAATATCTCTTCATGGCTGTTAATATCATCAATAGCAATAAAAAAAACTAAAGCATTGTTAACAATTAAAATACTGATGATGCATCCTTACCAGCATTGAAAGGGACTTGCATGGAAGAAGTTTCCAAACTTTGACCAGTTTTTGTGTGTTAGTACTTCTTAATCTCACTTCTGAGAGGTTTTTGGATCTAATTCTTTGACTCAGTGCCCTTACCCTAATATCCAACTCAATGAACTAGTTTCTTCTAATCCACCCTATCTGTTCCCTCTAATGTTTTATCTTTTTAAAATCCAGAGAATACAATCCCAGTTTGTGCAATCAACAATCCCTACAGTGCCCTATTGAGCCTGCATCACCAACACTCTCCACCCAGGTCCTACCCCGTAACCCACATATTTACCATAGCTAATTCCCCATGGCACTAAGGGGCAATTTATCTTGGCCAATCCACCTAACCTGCACATCTTTGGAGTGTGGGAGGAAACCAGAGCGCCTGGAGGAGACCCATGCAGACACGGGGAGAACATGCAGACTTTGCACAGTCACCTGAGACTGGCATTGAACCTGGGTCCCTGGCGCTGTAACACAGCAGTGCTAACCACTGTGCCATCCATCTCCTTGTAATTTAACTCTTAGTATCCATGCATCTTTCTGCTATACCTAGGCCATACTCGCCCAAAGGCTGATGGTCGGAATTTTTCCATCCCGCCCACCACGGGAATCGGGACCATGAGGAGGTCCAGTGTCCTCGGGTGGGATCAAACGTAGCCGGAAATCCCTGACTGATAAATCTTTCTTAAGATGGTGCCCAGAACTGCTCACAATCCTCCAGGTTTGGTCCAAAGAGGGCTCTGTCTTGTTGAAGTATGACTTCAACCCTCTTTTGTATTTTAGTTATCTACATAGCGGCACAGTGGTTAGCACTGCTGCCTCACAGAGCCAGGGACCCGGGTTCAATTCCCAGCTTGGATCACTGTTTGTGTGGAATTTGTACCTTTTCTCTGTGTCTACACCCTCCGGGTGCTCTGGTTTCCTCCCATATACTGAGGATGTGTAGGTTAGGTTGATTGGCCATGCTAAATTATCCCTTAGTTTTCCAGGATTTGATTAGCAGGGTAACGAAGCGGGTATAGGACCTGGGTGGGATTGTTTTTATAGAATGACAGTGACCCGAGGCCGGAATCATAGAAACCCTACAGCACAGAAAGAGGCCATTCAGCCTATCAGGGTTGCATCAACAACAATCCTACCCATGCCCTATTCCCGTCACCCCACATATTTACCCTCTAACCTACACATCTCTGGACATTAAGGAGCAATTTAGCATGGCCAATCAACCTGCACAGTCTTTGGACTGTGGGCGGAAACCGGAGCACCTGGAGAAAACCCACTCAGACACGGTGAGAATGTGCAAACTTCACACAGACAGTGACCCGAGACCGGGAATCGAACCCGGGTCCCTAGTGCTATGAAGCAGCAGTGCTAACCACTGTGTGCAGACTCGATGGGGCTGAATGGCCTCCTTCAACACCGTGGGGACTCGTATCGCTATGATAGCGAGGTCAGCGTTCTATTAGCCTCTCTGATTAGCTGCAAAATGAAAGCAATGATTTTTATAAAGCACATCTATAGTATAATGGATAACTGATTGATAGCTGGGCAAAGCACGAAATTGCTTCTGTGAGAGTGCAAGTTATTGATGCACTCTTCACGTTTGTTGAATAATCAATTGGCTGCCTATGGCTCCGCTGCTTACCTTGTGTCCGGGCAGTCGCTGGGTCCCGCCTTGTGGTCCCACCACAAAGTGAACATCAGCCATCAAATCATTGTTAAACATCACGGCGTTTCTAGGGGAGAGCAAACGTCATAGTCGATCAGAAAAAGTGATTTAAGGTTTATCCATTAGTGTAGGCTTACATTAACACTGCAGTGAAGTTACTGTGAAAACCCTCTAGTCGCCACACTCCGGTGCCTGTTTGGGTACATCAAGGGAGAATTTAGCACCTAACCAGCATGCCTTTCGGATTGTGGGAGGAAACCGGAGCACCTGGAGGAAACCCACGCAGACATGGGGAGAATGTGCAAACTCCGCACAGACGGTGACCCCAAGCCAGGAATTGAACCCAGGTCCTGGGCACTGTGAGGCAGCAGTGCTAACTACTGCACCATCCCATATTAATATTGGAAAGTTACAGCACAGGAGGAGGCCATTCAGCCCATCTTGGATCCACCAGCCATAAAATGAGCAATCCTGCCTTACCTCACCCTACTGCTCTTGGAGTGCTGAGATCTATGAACTCTAATGGACAGCCAAGTGATTTGAAACACAACAGTGTTAACGTAAGTCTACTTGTGACACTCATAAGACATGAGGGCAGAATTAGACCAGTCGGCCCATCGATTCTGCTCTGCTATTCAATCTTGGCTGCTATTTTTCTCATCCCCATTCTCTTGCCATCACCCGTAATCCCTGATCCCCTTATTAATCAAGAACCTACCTATCCTTGTCTTAAAGACACTCAATGACCTGGCCTCCACAGCCTTCAGTGGCAAAGACTTCCACAGATTCACCACTCTCTGGCTGAAGAAATTCCTCCTCATCTCTGTTTAAAAGGATCGTCCCTTTAGCCGAACAAATAAACTTAAAACAGATCTCTGCCTCTTTAAAACAGGGCACTCCAGACCTCCACCACTCTCTGGACAATGATTTCTTCTGAACTCCCCTCTAATTCCTCTCTCAATTACTTGTAAATCTCTGCTGTGGGTTACTGTCCTCCCTGCTCAGGGAAACAGTTCCTTCCTACACACTCTTATCCACGCCCCTCATAATATTTTTCCACTCCAGTTAAATCTCCCCCTCAGCTATTCCAAAAAAAGATAACTCCAATCTTTCCTTCTTGCTAAAATCCTCCATGCCAACATTTAATCTTATTCAATCTAAATTGCCTGATGAACCTTGTCCTGCAGCCACCCCAGACTCACGATCACTAATCATGCTACCAATCCTCTCTCCAGGAGGTTGTTTAACAGGAACTGCCGCTCCTGACTTTAATAATGAGGTTTTGTTAATATTACTGCAAATCAGAAAGGTGTGGGGGAGATGGTGGATTTGACCTATTGCGCCTGTATTGGCCCTTTGGAAGTACAGTTGTGTCTAACCTCTGCTTTGTTTTGCCCGTAACCCTCTAAGCTTTGGGTGGCACAGTGGTTAGCAATGCTGCCTCACAATGCCAGGGGCTGGGGTTCAATTCCAGCCTTGGGTCACTGTCTGTCTGCATGGAGTCTGCATGTTCTCCCCATGTCTGCATGGGTTTCTTCCGGGTGCTCCAGTTCCCGCCCACACTCCAAAGATGTGTGGGTTAGGTGGATTGGTCATGCTAAATTGCCCTTACTAGCCAAAGATGCGCAGGTCAGGTGGGTTGGCCATGCTAAATTGGCCTTTGGTGCCCAAAGATGTGCAGGTTAGGTGAATTGGCCATGGTAAATTGCCCCTTACAGTCCAAAGATGCGCGGGTTAGGCACATTGGCCATGTTAAATTGGCCTTTAGTATCCAAAGATATGCAGGTTGGGTGGATTGGCCATGGTAAATTGCCCCTTAGTGTCCAAAGATGTGCGGGTTAGGTGCATTGGCCATGCTAAGTTGGCCTTTAGTATCCAAAGATGTGCAGGTTAGGTGGATAGGCCATGGTAAATTGCCCCTTAGTGTCCAAAGATATGCAGGTTAGTTGGATTAGCCATGCTTTAATGTCCAAAGATGTGCGGTTTAGGTGGATTGGCCATGCTAAATTGCCCCATAATGTCAGGGGGATCAGCAGGGTAAATACATGGGGTTGTGGGGATAGGGGCTGGGTGGAATTGTTGTCAGTGCAGACTCGATGGGCCGAATGTCTTCCTTCTGCACTGTAGTATTCTACGATTCGTGAGGTTCTCGTCCTGAAGAAACCCTTTGAAAATCATTAATGGGATCAGTTCCCGTCACCTTTTTTCGATGGAGCATTGCAGATGCTGACAGTGCTCTGAGTGTAAACAAAGTGCTCGTTCCCCACCACCCCCCACCTCCCCCCCCCCCACCCCCCCCAAACCCCGCCATGGGATGCAGTGCCTGAGAGTGTGGCAGAGGCAGGTTCAATTGCAGCATTCGGTGGGGCACGAGCCTGAGGAGGAAGAATGTGCAGGGTTACAGGAAGGAGGCTGGGGAATGGCACCAGGTGAGCTGCTCAATCCGACAGCCAGGACTGGCACGACGGGCAGAATGGCCTGCTTCTGCTTCGTGACAACTCTCTGATTCTCTAAACCTTTACCAATGATTTTAAAAACTCTCATCTCTGGTTGTTGACCCACTTGCCAGGCACGTTTGATATCTCTCCGAGATATCTGCTATCCCCGTAGCCTGGTGTTTCACTTTTATCGCGGTGACTGTAATTTAAAAACAGGGCACATTTATTTTTGACACTGAGTTAAAGCAGTTTCTGGTGATTCATCCCTGCACATTTTCCACAATCTCTGCCTTCAGCTGCTCTATCTTAATGCCATTTAGGAGATTTCACACATTCACAAAAGCAGCAGCGATACATTCACTTTTAACTATTTGCTGTTAAATAAACAGCTCCTCACTGTGTGTCCGTGACAAATGCTGCTAATGATCCCATTCTCACCAGCCCCCCCCTCACCCCCAAACAAACCTCACTCACCCTCCCCCTCCTCCTCCTCACTCGCCCTCCCCCTCAACCATCTCCCCTCAACCTCACTCCCCCCGTCCCTCCCTCTCACTCACCCACACCCTCACTCCCACTCCCCCTCATCCCCCACAACTCCCTCACTGCCCTCCCCCTTCACCATCAATCCCCATCCCTCTCACTCCTTCCCCCTCCCCCCCTCAGTCCTCTCCCCCTCAGCCCCCACAACCCCGTCCTCTCCCCCTCACTCTGCCTCCCCTCCTCATTCCCCTCCTCCTCACTCCCCTTCCCCCTCACTCCCTCCCCCTCAACCCCCTCCTCCTCACCCCCTTCACTCCCCCCTCAACCCCCTCCTCCTCCTCAACCTCACCCCCATCCCTCCCCCTCACTCACCCCTCACTCCCACTCCCTCTCATCCCCCATAACTCCCACACTCCCCTCCCCCCTTCACCCTCAATCCCCATCCCTCTCACTCCTTCCCCCACCCCCTCAGTCCCGCCCCCTCAGCCCCCACAACTCCCTACTCTCCCCCTCAGTCTGCCTCCCCCTCAGTCTGCCTCCCCCTCGTCCTCCTCACTCCCTTCCCCCTCACCCCCTCCTCCTCAACCCCCCTCCTCCTCACTGCCCCTCCCCCAACCCCCCTCCTCACTCCCTTCACTTGCCCCGCTCTCCCCTCCACCTCACTGCCCCACCCCCTCGCTCCCTCCCTCACCCTCCCCTTCCTTCCCCTCTGCCTGCCCTCCTCCCCCCTCACTCCCATCTCCTCACTCTGCTCCCCTCTCTCTGCCCCACACCCACCCCACTTCCTCCCTCTTACCCCCTCACTCACTACCCTCCTCCCAAC